>NC_137425.1:14420000-15752500 GCF_964374335.1 Astatotilapia calliptera | reverse complement strand
GCGCAAATTCAAATGCGATTTCAATATGTCACATATTGACAGTGGCTCACCGATGCCAATGACATAATTACCCAGCTACATTTCCGAAAGAATGCAAAAGCATTGACATATATTTTTCCTTCCTACAATAGCCGGACGGGCAGGGCAGAGATAGATTTTGGTAGCCCGACTGGAAAAATCTCTAGCCCCAGGACGTCGGGCTAGCGATTTTGCGAGCCCTGTATCTGATTGAGGAATCCCTCATCTTTGGAAAAGAGAGTTTATTACAGAGAAACGTCTCTTTCCAAAATAAAAGCTATACTATCCGCTTCTTCTGGGCTATATTCTCAGCAGCATATTAAACATATCAGGTCCCCATAAGGAGAATCATGTGCTAACGGCTGTCTAAATGACTCGGGTAAAGTTTGTAGCATGCATGCTTGTTGTTTTTGTCTTTGCACTAGGATGATGTCGGCGTAAATGTGCAGTCATATTCGTTGTGTTCCCACTAGTGCTTTCAGGTTAACCTCGTTAAAATGACCTTAACGCCACAACACCGCAAATCTCCGTTAACGAGCTACCCCTGATAGCCCCGTGCATGGAGCTAGACAGCCAACACATTAACGAGCTAACTGCGCTAACACACTAGCTCCCACCCATGTAATTGAGCATTGCGTGGCACATCCAACATACTGTTTTACTTTAGTCCATGACGCGCTTACCTTCAGGGTCATACGTCACATGAAAACCAAAATAATTCCAAACGCCAGATCTGAATGAGGGTGGGGGAGGTTCAATTTGCCATGTTGCAAGGAGAGCTTAACTTCTGTCTCGCTAGCTTGCCCTGCGCTCTTCCTTCTGAGGATGCTGTCTGTGTGGAGCGCTCAGTGGATCTGCGCTCGACAGTGCAGCCTAGGCGGAGTAGTCGAACGCAGATTCACTGAACGCTCCACACAGACAGCATCCTCAGAAGGAAAGTTTATAAAATAAATTACAAATGTTGTATTGTTCGATACATATGCGTACCGAACCGAAAGCACTGTATCGAACGGTTCAATATCGATACGAATATCGTTGCACCCCTAATATATATATATATATATATATATATATATATATATATCATAATAATCTGACAATACATATAATATTGATAATATTGGCCATATTATATTTACATTACCACAGTGAGATGATTTTAGCCTCATGAAAAACATTAGCTAATTGTTATTTACTAACTACTCTTGAAATGACTGTTCAGTACAGAAATGAAGCCCAACAATCATGTTTTACAGTCCTGTGGTCTCAGCCTCAGATACTCAACTAATCACAGTGATGTCATGACAAAAATGAATGACCAACAAAACATTTTTTCTCCTTCATTTCTGTCAAACAATGCTGTATGTAACGTTTCTCGCGGTTAGTATCATGGTTGCTAGGCAACCTGAACAGCGTGACGAAGGCTAGACCGTCCCATTTCACAAGCCTCTCACTTCCGCACTTCTCGTACTTATAGTACGCACCGTACGTAGTACGCGTAGTGCACGTACTTCAAGCGTGCGGTCTCTTAATTGGGACACAGCCCCTGTCTGCCATGTGCCCTAAACAGTGAAAACCGTGACTCATCTGTGAATAGAACACCTCTCCAACGTGCCAAACGCCATCAAATGTGAGTGTTTGCCCACTCAAGTCGGTTACAACGACAAACTGCAGTCAGGGCCAGACCCAGATGAGGACGACGAGCATGCACATAAGCTTCCCTGAGACGGTTTCTGACAGTTTGTGCAGAAATTCTTTGGTTATGCAAACTGATTGTTGCTGCAGCTGCCTGGGTGGCTGGTCTCAGGCGACCCTGGAGGTGAACATGCTGGATGTTAAGGTCCTGGGCATGTGGGGTCACACGTGGTGTGTGGTTTTGAGGCCGGTTGGATGTACTGCCAAATTCTCTTAAACGCCTTTTGAGACGGCTTATGATAGAGAAATGAACATTCATTTCATGGGCAACAGCTCTGGTAGACATTCCTGCAGTCAGCATGCCAGTTGCACACTCCCTCAAAGGTTGCGACACCTGTGGCATCATGCTGCTTGATCAAACTGCACATTTCATGGTCGCCTTTTATTGTGGGCAGTCTAAGGCACACCTGTGCAATATTCATGCTGTCTAATCAGCCCCTTGATATGCCACACCTGTGAGGTGGGATGGATTATCTCGGCAAAGGAGAAGTGCTCACTAACACACGCAGACAGATTTGTGAACAATATTTGAGAATCATGGGTCTTTTGTGTATGTAGATAATTTTTCAGATGTTTGAGTTCAGCTCATGAAAAATGGGAGCAAAAACAAAAGTGTTGCGTTTATATTTTTGTTCAGTGTATATTTTCACACATATATAACTTGATTTTACCTCTTTTCTGCGCCTGGCTCCTTCAATCAAAGACAGAATCCCATAAGCTCCAGTCACATAGTTACATGTCTCAGAGTGACAATCATTGCAATTTTGCAAGAAGTCTTGAAGTTTGGCTATTTCTGTAAATAAAAGTAAATTGAATATTGAATTAGATACTTTGGTTTTAATCTTACAATCCATTTCTGATTTATGAGGAAAAATAAAACAACATATGCACCGAACAATATATTTTCTTTGAATCACAAAACATCTTGAGATTCTGACTGCCTACCATTGACATCTTCTTTTACACCTTTTCTTTCTAGGAACTCTTCAGCACTCACTGTGAACACTTTGAAGCAGTCCTCACTGAAGTGGTCCTGAAAAATAAAAGAAAGAGTTTTAATCTTAAAGAAGCTTTGGCTTGCCAAACAATTTTTGGAATGTTATAAAACTCACACTCAGACTCTCATTCAGTGCCCGGAATTCACTCGTCACTTCTTTCTTGGCTTCCTTGTTTTTTATATCTCTTAAATGGGCAGGAAGGGAAATAGGGTCAACATATAGCTTAATCACAAAGCAACATATCAAGAAAACAGCTGAGAGGTTTTGTTTTTGAGGATTTGCACATGGAGGGCAACATACCATGAAAAACTTTGAAAACCTTTACCACTTTCAACATGATCAACATTATTAAAGGACTGACCATTTCAGGCCCTGCCCTCCTGCTTTCTTTTTATGTTCTGATGGATCTTGCTTTCTATCCTGTAGATTTCTGTTTTCCTCATAATCTAACATCATACAGTGTAACAGCAGTCTGGCGAGGAAGGAGCGGCTAGCAGGTCCAGCAAGCATGTGGTGTGGAGGTTAGCCAGATAACTCGAAGCCAGTTGGTTAAATCAAACAACAGACCTTTATTCAGTGTCAGCAACATTACACCTTACGAGCCAGGTCTCCACGGCTGTACTCGTCCGTGCATACATGAATGGAGATCGGTATCGTACAACAGTACGGTTTTCTGAGAACAGAACACGAGCGGCATGTAATGGCTGCTGCTAAAAACACACACCCACTAGGAGACTCCCACAACTATTATAATAGTAGGGCAACCCCCCCCCAAGTGGTGCTATAACCCAATAAGGGTTGTTACAACAGCTCTGCCTCATCTGAACCTGCTCCACACAGAACAACTAGACTAGTACAGCAAAAAAGTCTGCTACAACAGATAGAGGTTAGTGTGAAGTAATTCAAATTAATTTGAAGTAATGTGAATTAACAATTATTTAATCTTATTGAAGTTTAATTAATTTGTCCTTGTATTAATTGGAAAAGTTAAAGGTAAAACCCAGATTTTATGTCTCAGTATTACCTAAAGATTGAATGTGCAATTAGAAAATTAAGTATTACAGTTTTTCTTTTGCGTAATTATCAAAGCAGAAAAGTAATTTTCCCTACTGAACTCCCAACCCGTAGTTCTCAAATCAGTAACACACTTCCTCACTCACTTTTGACATTCTCATTGTTTTTTCTACACATACTTTACTACTAAAAATATTTGTCACTATGTTGATATTTCCTACTTAAATCTGACAGCTTATAAAAAGAGTTATTTTTTCTTATATTTTGTGAATCTGTGCAAAATGTAGCCCCAGTTTCCTGTTTATAGCTAACAAGAGTTGTCTCAAATGTGGTCTTCTTTTGTTTTGTTATGTTTAGCGGGAAAATCCCAGTCCATCAACAACGCCTGAAATAATGACACCAGCCCATCTGACATCAACAACAGCGTAGTGTTCAATCATCTTTCTTTCTTATTCTAATGTTCAGTTTGAACTTTGCTTTTCTCAATTTAATAAATTTTGTACCATTACCAGAAGTTCCATGACTTTATTTTTTGTGTCTTTAAAGAGTAGTGAATGGTTTTTATGCAGTCATGGGTTTTTTTTAAGCTATTTGGTCAAAGCTCACATACCTTATACTAAAAAACATGGTTCATTGATTGATTCATTATCATACAACTGTTAAATCTTAAGATAAAAAGTAATTACTGTAACAACTGTGTTGGGTTTAAAGAGCCTTTTAAAAAGTTGAAAATCCCTGCCCATGAAGTAACAACAAACACACATGTGACAGGGTGTGGCTCGAGGCTAAGATGCAGGGAAAGGGTGTAGCAGCCGATTGAGGGGGCAGGGAAGAGTGGATGTCACAGCTGGTTTGTATTAATTCCATCATGTGTCCTCTATTTGGAAGCATGCTGGGGCCCGGGCAAGAGAAGTTAAAGTGGACTGAGTAAGCTGTAAAGAGTGTGAGCACACCGAGAAGCTGAAAGGCCACACAACTGTTGCTGTACATAAAAGCACTGTGAATATGTAAGTTTTTTTTGTTTGTTTTAAAAAAAAGAAAAGCAGCTGGATAGTGCAGTGGTAAGTCTACTCACCTTTGGAGTGGGAATCGCAAGTTTGATTCCCACCTGGTATCCAGTAAGGGTCCTGGATAGACCCCCAATGCTAAAAAAAACAAGCCATAGAATGGCGTGGCTACGTCCGCAGCTTGGACACAAGCATTTCACTACATGTTGTACTCTCTATAATTGTGTATGTGATGGGAAGAACGGTGTTAATTTTTTCAGCAACAAGTAATCTAACTAATTACTATTTCTATCGGTACAACGCCGTTACCGTTATTAACAAGAAAATGCGCTTTACTATTTTTCAACAAACAGACAGTTGAAGCTGTCTTCAGCTTACCGCACCTTATATCATTTGCACGGAAGTAGCTGTCTGCGTAAGTAATCTGGGCGCTACAGTTTTAAGCAGTTGCGCGCGCTCCCGCGGACGGCAATCACTTTCTGGCAGACAATCACTCTTTGGCACCTAGAGCTAGGGGGCAAAACAATCTCGTGAGTGCTGCTGTTTGGCTGAGGAAGAATAAAGTAGTAGTGGTAAACCAATCACATGACCACTTCAAGATGCCAAAGTAACAAGGTGCTATATCACAGTTTTTAAATTGTGTTGATAGGCCATGTAAAACCAGAGTCATGATAAACAATATATACGTGGTGTTTTTTCCTGAATACTTTCCTCATGTTTACTGTCCAAGGACAGCACTAGCAAGCACTCTCTGCTTATGACCAAAAAATAAAACAAAACGAAAAACACCCATTTCGTGTTTGTGGAAAAATGTACAATGTCGACCAATTAAAAATGACATGGCAGCATGACATTTGGTTGTTTAGGAAGAGGGTGAGTTTTAGGAGTGACGGCGAGAGAGAGAAAGAGAAAGAAAGAGAGCTGAAAAAAAGAGAGCAAGTTTTGAGATGTGAGAGATTTGTGACGTTTAGCGTGTTTGGAGTGTGTAGTTAGTGTGTTGTCTTGTGTAGTTAGTGTGTAGTGTTGTGGATAGTTGTGTGTTAGAACAATGAGGTGACTGCTGAATGTTACAGGTGCTGCAAAAAAGGCAACAAAGGCAGATTGCAGTGTTAATGGTGTCTCCAGGTAGAAAAAAGGGGGAGTGATACATCTCCTCTTGTCAGACCTGCAGGCTTGTGATATTCTTCTTTATAGTGGACAGAAATTATTTTTGCAGTGGCCCAAATAATTTGTGTGGCATCTTCTTTAATGTAGAACACCTGATTGTTATGTAAATAGTTTGAAATGGTTATTTAAAAAAAAAAAAAGGTAAATGGCTGCAAATTTGCAGCTAACTTGTGTCATGGTCCTGGGTCGGTGACCCAGTATTTTGAGTTTTGTGTCATTATTGAATTTTGATTTTGTCATAGTTTATCTTTTCTAGTCTTTCGGTTCCTGTGTTCCAGGGTCTGCTGTATTCCCTAGTCAAGTCTGCGTCTGTTATGTTTCCTGTTTTACTTTGGAAGTCTGTGTCCAATGTCAGTGTCTTTAGTTTCACTTCCCCTGTCCCGTCTTTAGGTTCATGTGTGTCAGCTGTGCTCCCATGTGTGACCACTTCCCTTGATCATCCCTTATGTGTATTTAGTCTCTGTGTTTCATTCAGTCTGTGTCGCGTCGTCTGTGTTCCATGCCCTATGTCATGTCAGGTTTCAAGTCTCTGTGCAGGTCATGGTTCATGATGCTTATTCTTATATTTCACAGTTCCCTCATGATCCGGCACAGTCTTGTTCATAGCCTCACTGTTATTAGTTTCTTCCCAGTTTAGGTTCCTGTTTAGTTGTTGTCCCTGTTCAGTTCTCGTTTAGTTTAGTTCATGTACTCCAGCCTCAAATAAAGGCTCTCCTTGTTTAAACATGCACCATGGTGTGGTCTTTCTTTGCTTGTGACTTCTTGATGTTGGTAAATACAATAATTGAAAAATACCACGTTACATATAATATATACATATAATAATGTACAACACATTATGGAGT
Source organism: Astatotilapia calliptera (assembly GCF_964374335.1). Taxonomy (NCBI): domain Eukaryota; kingdom Metazoa; phylum Chordata; class Actinopteri; order Cichliformes; family Cichlidae; genus Astatotilapia; species Astatotilapia calliptera. The sequence continues at coordinate 15,745,756 of NC_137425.1, read as the reverse complement.
ATGCTTCTGCTGTGAGGTCTTGCCTCCATGCACGTATGCATTTAATCGCTAGACGGGTGTATTTATAAATAATATTATATTAGGGAAATTTTCCCAGACATATTTTTGACCTAGGGGTAGAATTGATTGAGAAATGGAAACGGAAAATGCTTATGAACTTGCAAATTAAAAACATGATGCATTTAAGGTAACCCTTTTCCATTTTTATTTAAAAAGAGAATTTGTTCTAGTGTGCGATGGCCGAACCTGTTCCTTTTCGTGGAGATAATTTCTCCTGCCTTAAGGAAATTCCCTTCACATGGCACAGAAGAGGCTGGAGTGCAGAGAAACTGGTAGAGATGCAGTTATACAGTCTACCTGGGCCCCACAAACTATCAGCTAAAGAGAATAAATAAATTCAATTGCTGCACATTTGGCAGACTAACATTTTCAGATTAATTAAACAATAAAATATATATTTTTACAACATTACATGTAAAGAATCAAGTGGAAGTTTTTCTAAAGTTATTTAATGATATTTATATTATGGAAGCAGATGTTTGACATTTTACCTTTTTCCCATTTTCAGATATAATAAACACGCACAAAACAAAAGCAAACAGCCAGAACACAAAGCTGGAAAACCCACCCGATTGACAAAAATCAACTCAAAATTCTCCCACACAAGAGAACCTCCTCTATTCCTCGCTGGCTCCAAATCTCTCAGTAGAATGATCAGTGGTTCGCTATCTGTCACCAGTGTTGGGGAGTAACAGAATACATGTACCGCCGTTACGTATTTAAAATACAAAATATGAGTAACTGTATTCCGTTACAGTTACCGTTTAAAAAGGTGGTATTCAGAATACAGTTACTTTGTTGAAATAAATGGATTACACGGCGGTACTTTCCTGTTTCATTTTGTCGCGGGTCAGGACTGTTTGGGTTTTGTTTGACAGCTACGTTCTGTTGTTCCAGGCGGCAGCGTTACGGTTGCCATGGTTACAGGGCGACGCTCTCTCTCTCTCTCTGCGACTGTGTGTTTCCTGGGTGAGAGAGCGCCTTTTCGTTGTTGTTGTTGTTGTGCTAAGCTAACAGGCAGAATGCTACAAGCATAGCTCTAAAGAATGTAGCATCATGGGCAGAATGGACTGCCATACACGTTATGTGTCTGTGAGCGAGGAGGGAGAAAAAGGGGAGTGGAAAGGTACGAGTTGTCATCGAGGAAAAACGGGAGCTGGAAGCATGTAAATATAATAATAACCACTTCAGCCAAGAAGAGTGCCTGACGAGCCCAGTTGTAAGTAAGCTATTAAGACTCGACTGTACACCGTGTTCGTGTTTTCCTCCGAAAATAATAAGTTCCGTTGGAGCAGCATTTCAACGCCTCTCTCTGTCTCTCGCAAGAAAAGTTGACCCACACAACAAAGTAAAGCTATTTTTTGGCTACGAGCCGACAGGGACCCCGCCGTATTAGTCAGAGGTCCCTTTACTACAGTTCGGAGTCGCGGACCTTCAGTAATAGTAATAAATCACACAGCAATAGTACATTCACGTTGTTGTAAAAAGCATGATAATATATTAAGTAATCCAAAGTATTCAGAATACGTTACTCTCATTGAGTAACGTAACGGAATACGTTACAGAATACATTTTGGGGCATGTATTCTGTATTCTGTAATGGAATACATTTTAAAAGTAACCTTCCCAACACTGTCTGTCACCATCAAAACACTCCACAAATCCCGCGAATGATTCACCTGCTTATAAACCATTGAATCAGACACCGAAGCAGTTAGGTTCTAAATGAAGCTTCGGACGTCACTGATCACGTGACTCTGGCCAAACGAATCAAGCTTCGACACAGTGCTTCTGAAGCAGTGTGTTGATTTTTTTGACACACGCACTGGAGCTTCAGCTTCAAGCGGGCCATCACTACTCCACACGGTCAGCCACTGCGAACCGTTACAATTTGTGCATGGGATTTTAAGATTTACAATTTATATTTGTATTTAAGTTATGAAATATGATTCATTTAACATGTTTGTGGTTGTTACAGCATAAAATATGACTTTTTCTACTCAGATTTTATGTTTGGTTTTTTTTGTCTGATTTTTAGATCAGTTGTATTAATAGAGTATGTCAAAATGCAAACATAACTGTAAATTCAGATATGTGAGGCTGTACTGAAAAGAATGACACCAAACAAGGCAAAGTAAATAGTTTTTAATGGTGATATGTAAAGGTCAAATTAAAAGTAGTCGAAAATGGTCAATTATACCCGGGACCCCAGAAGGTTAAAAATTTTTTTTAAAGTAATGCAATAGTTACTTTTCCCAGTAATTAATTACTTTTAGAAACTCAGTTACTAATTTGGTTACTTTTTGAAAAATAACTAGTAACTATAATTAATTACTTTTTCAAAGTAACTTGCCCAACACTGGTGACAAATAAAGGCTGTTTGTTTTTTTTTGTTTTTTTTAAATACACCATTATTCGCTGTGAGTTGGGTACTGACTTCACAAAGAATTTTACCAGTACTGTGTTAGTGTTGAGAATATTATGTGTTTTTAGTAAATATCTGAATGCAACTATTAAATATTTCTCCAACAAGATTGATCAGTATGTGATTTTAAATTTTTTTAAATTATGCACTTTGACATCTTAATTCACTTACCGATTGTCTGAAGGATCAGACTTGGTGCAGATAAAGTGAATTTGCTCACACTGACCACCATTTCCAATGAGGCCATGTGCACTTTTTAGAATCTCCCAGGCCTCATTCTCTGATGCTGCCCGAGTAATTTCAGCCACAATCCATACAGTAGAACAATCTCCAACAATCTGAAATAAATTATAGCACGTCAATTATAAATAATTAATACAAAAGATGTTAAAACAACACCAGAAAAACAACAAGAAGTTGATGTGAAAAATTACTTGTCTCCACATTTCGTTCCTGCTCTTGTTGCGATCGCCATTTCCAGGAAGGTCCACAAGTGTGACATGCTGGAGAAACTTATTGTTTGGCACCCTGACAGTCACACACTTTACTAGTGGCCAAAACCACTGCTGTGCTTTATATCCATCTTCCTGCTTTGGAACACACTTTGTATATTTAAAAAGTTCTTCAGATAGCTTTTCAGCCTGCAATAAACAAGATAAATAAGATTAATACATTTACAATTAAATCGGTAAATTTAAAAAAGAAACCCAAATTGTAGACTAAATTTTTATCTTGGGAAACATTTTAGATTTTTTTTAATGTTTAGATTTAAGGATGATCAAACTTAGGCACATATATGCACACAGCATCACAGACGCATTTGTTAATGCAGCTTCCCTAGTGTTTTATGTTTACAGCTAACAGACGCCCTGTTTGCAGACCTATAGTCTTGTGATATCCAATGCAAATTGTTAACTTATTTGCACGAGCAGTTGAAACTGTTCCTGTTATACCCTTAAACTTTTACATTCATACATTTCTATCATCATACAGGCCTGAGAATTACAGTAAAGTGACAGAGCGTTGTGGTAATGGCTCCTAGACTCTGGAGCTCTCACCCACTGAGACGTGTGATTTGCGTTAAAAAGCAGCTAAAAACTCAACTTTTAAATTTTGGTTTTGTGTAGCTTTCTCTCTTTATGCTGCCAGCACTTTGGTTCTGAACTACATTGTAATATTTATTTCAAAAGTTGTAAAAAGGCTTACTTTTTACTTAACATTACAAAAAGTTATTACTTATGAAAAATTGACATTCTTCTGGAGAAAAAGTATAGGATTGACATCAGTAGCTAGTATTGACCCCTTTAATCCTAAACTAGAGATGGTACGATACCACTTTTTTATGACCGATACCGATATCATAAATTTGGATATCTGCCGATACCGATATGAATCCGATATAGTGTTTTTTAATCAATAAAAATGTTTTTTAATATCTTGTTGCATTTTGTATAAGTTCATACTCAAGTTTAAATAAACAACAACACTAAAGCTATTCTGTTATACCTGTATGTAAAAAATACACTGCACCCAAAATATTTCATAGTTCAGCATAGTGATCAATCTAATAAACTTAAACCTACACCATCCTCCCTATTCTGGTATTTTAAAGAGTACTTAGCAGAAAAATTAAGCAACCTAACTAATAGGGTTGCAAACTCCCAGCAAAAAAAATAGGGAACCACCCTCCACCTCATGATGCTTAATCGAAGTAATCAACTTTAATTTGATGCAGTGTGAAAAAAAATGCACAGAATTAAATTATTTTTCAAGAAATATTAAATAGATTCAACATCTTTCTTCAACAAAAATGCAGACTGCACAGATGGTATCTTCCCAAAGGAAAAAGTAGTATAGCTTACTTGGTATATTAGACTTCACAGTTACTATATACAGTAATGGACTTCTATACATTTTTCATCAGATTAAAACTTTGGGTGTAAGATTCAGATAATTATTTATTAAAAGCTAGACATTTTAAATGAGAATAAGAAAGAAAAGTATGTCTTTGTGCCCCCTTTTCCCTGTTCATGCCCTATCGGCCCCCCCTGGCTAAACTTTGCTAGATCCGCCCCTGCACAGTTACCAGCGGTCAGCTACGTAGAAAAGGATCCTGGTGTAGAAAGTAATATTAAATAAATTCTAACAACAGCTTATCAAGGTTAAACGTGCTGCTGTTGTTCAGCCGCTGGTTTCCTTTTTCTGGCGCGAAGTGAGCCAAAAACAAAGAAGAGAAACGTGAGTTGCGACAGAAAAGCCGATCAGCTGATCATTGATCAGTTTCATGATTGAAGTAGCAACAGGAGAGGGAGGAAGAGAGAAGAGGCAGTCGCTCCATATATCGGTTGTTAAGCTTAACGTGGGAATGCTTTACAAACATTCAGAGATGAACTTACACACTTGCTTTACTTCTCTCGGGGATAACTTCCTTGGAGATGAAATGCTGGTTTGGTAGCGAGGCTACAATACACAAAGCTGCTCTATCATGTGACGCATACTGCTCCAACGTGCAACAATTATGAGGCAAGTTATGCCGTGTCGCAAGTTTTGTGAGGTGCTTTTTTGATATTTAATGGATCTCGGATTACATTTTTTATTTCTCTCCGATATCCGATCCAGTAATTTACGTCAGTATCGGACCGATACCGATACGTAATATCAGATCGGTCCATCTCTACCCTAAACCCAGCAACTTATGTCTTTTAAAATTATCCACCAATCTCTGACATTAACCTATTGAGAGATTTAACTACTCTGTTGTGCAAATATCTTTACAGCCATAAAATGCTTGATTATTTTCTCAGTTACTGTTACAGTTACTGTGTGATTCAAATTTCAGTAGGATTCAATATTCACTAATAATAATAATAATAATAATAATAATAATAATAATAATGGATTGCATTTATATAGCGCTTTTCGAGACCGTCAAAGCACTTTACAATCCCACTATTCATTCACTCTCACATTCACACACTGGTGGAGGCAGCTACAGTTGTAGCCACAGCTTCTTCGGGGCAGACTGACAGAAGCAAGGCTGCCATATCGCAAACTAAATGCTGTGGCCCCAGAAACGGAAACACTAGGAAACGTGGAACACGGAACCAGGAACGATTGAATAGGGACATACGGAGAAATTTAAACCACATGGGACAAGGCGACAGTGGGCAGAGGAAAACACAGGGCTTAAATACACAAGGGAGTAACAAGGGATTGAGACACAACAGGAGAGCACAGCTGGGAGTATTCAAACATGACGAGACAAAGGGGAAGCATAACTCAAAACACTGAACACAGGACATGAGGCTATCAAAGTAAAACAGGAAACACAAGACAGGCATGGAGAAGCAGACTTGACAAGGAGGTATGGCTGACAGGGAAGACAAAGCAAACATAGAGCACAGAAACAAGAGTAACAAAACATGGAAAACAGGGAAAGAAAGGTAACAGAAACCTAAAGACTAAAACTAAGAATATATTTTAATGTGTCTGGGAAAGCTGACCAACACAGCTAATCTCCATCAACTAATCATGCATCTGGGGTGCCTTCAGCACACGGGGTAGAACCGGTTGTCCAATAATCATAAGGTTGGTGGCTAGATCCCTCTAACTTGGGGCAACATACGCCAAGTTAGAGCTATATACGAATCAATCTCTCCTATTTAAGTAGGATGCTTGGACCTGACAAGGGAGCTCAGCTGCAGGAGGCAGCTGGAAAATGTAAATAAACATCCACGTGCCTTGGGTCCTTTTTCCACATCTAGTTTTCAAACCAGTCAAAAGCAGCACTGAAGTTTGATAAGGCAGGAACAGATTTGTTTTAATATTTTGGTCTGCACATTCTACTTTCCTTTTATATTGTTTTTTTCTTATTTTTTTAATAACAGAATAGGCTGTCTATAAATTATATCATATTATATCAATGCAAGCAAATTCCACTCATTGAAACAACAAACATGGAAAAAAAATGAAGTAATAGAATAGTATTTGAACTTACTGTGTCACAATGCAAAACTTTCCTCTTGGGCTCTAAAAATTCTGGAATATTTTTGAAATACTTTTTTTCCAAGAGGTTTTCAGGGGATTTGTCTTTCCATTCTTCTCCATACAGGGCTGACAGCTTTTTAACCATGTCCCGATAGTCATCACCTTTCTTAAGATTCTTCAGTGACCATAATTCATCATGCCACTCCTAAAAGACAAAAATCATTGCATTTTAGTTTTATAAATGATAATGTAAAGCAAATACCTGCTGTATTTTTGTAAACGCATATACTGTAGCTTTAAATAAAATATTTAATTCTCACCTCCTTCAAAATGAACTCAATTTCTGCCTCATACTTTGGGCTGCAAGTGTTAGCCTCCACCTTTATCATGACTGTGGTGCATGCACTGATTATTCCAGTGGCCAAAAGATTCTTCTCATTAATGATGGCATTGATTAAAGAGCTCTTTCCAGCCCCAGTTCTTCCAAAGACACCAACAAGCTCTCTCTTGTCGGTTTCCAAATCATTAATTTTGTTCCTGTTGTACAAGTGGGTTAATTTATTCAACCATGAAATGTGTTGCAAAATGAGGAAGACACCTTTCTGTGCCCAGATTGTTAAATAATAATTTAAAAGTCATTATATTATTATATTATTATTATATTATACTTTTAAACGAACAGTAAGATGAGCTATGTACATATGTACTGTACATATGTACAGTATGTAAATGCTCACTGGAATTAGTTGGCTTGGTGGTTCATTCTTCTTGTGTGTTTAAAGTTTTACGATACAATATTTAACCTATTAATACTACAACAGTTTGGAATGAATGCTTTTGTTCTAATTATCTTTGTTCTAATAAAATCTGTATATGATTTTCTTTCACCATGATTGTTACTAAACTAAAATGTTTTTTACCCAGATGTTTATGTAACAGAATAAGGGAACGTTGATACTCACTTTAGGAAAGTACTTAGCTTGTCTTGGCCATGGAGACTGTCACTGACATCTTTCATGATGCCTTTCACTTCAGATAATATTCTTGTTTCTGTCACTGTGAGAGTAAAGAAGTGTTTAGCAGGCACCAGTTTAATGCACAATGTTATACACGGATAATGAAAAACTGGACTATATCACTTATTAAAGGAGCAGTGCATGGCAGTAGGTTGATTACTTCATTTAAATATTATTTTTGTGTATGCCAGACACCAGCAAACCAATAAGAAAGTATTTTCTGTTTCTCTGGTAAAGTCAGACACATGCAATACAACAAAAGATTCACTGCATAGAAGTTTTACCATACAGTGCAGTGAAACTGTCATTCTTTGGAAACAAATGTAAAAACCTGAGTCACGTTGTCTTTTAGTTGGTGATTGCCATTTGTTGAATTGCCCCTGAAGATCTGATTTTCTTTTTCCTTATTAGATTAGAAAACACAAAAGGTTAGGTTTGTTGTCTCTGTCAGTGGAGGTATTTGGTCAAAATCAAAGTGTTTCTGTCTTAAAAGATGAATATTATAAGTAATTCATATGTGACATGTGTCTCACCTTTTGAACTTGTGGATGGTGGAACCTGGAAATTAAAATGGACATTTAGTTTTTTTTTTTTTTAATGCAAAGAAATGAAAGCTCTTCACACAGGTATCATTTAACCGCATTTTTAAGAACATATGTCTGAACACATAATTCCGCAATCCACACAGTGAAATGCAAATTTACTTTCTGTCTCATCTGGGATTAGAAATATTAACCCTTAAAAGCTAAATACAGAAAATGGACAATGTACATCAGCTGTATATGCATGAAGAATAAAGGCGTGTCTTGAAATTTAACATAATTCTGACCTGAACCAATTTTGTTGTTTCTTCATTCTCCTGTTTACAATAAAGATTAAACACACAGGTGCAAGATCATGTAAAATTTTGAGCAAACAGTGAAAGTATGACTCCTGGTAAAAAATCATAGCCAATCAGAATTAAACTTCTTAACTTACCTGAGTGGAAAAATCAGGTGTTTCTTGCCTTATGTTTTGTTTACTCTAGCAAAAAGAAAATCCATAACTGTAAATGAGTGATACAATTCTAGAAAATGCTATTGTTGTCACAAAGATATAATCTCAAAAAGCTGATCGCAATTATTTATGAGGGCTAGAAGGATCACGTGAAATGAAGCATTTTGTGCTTTAATTAAATGTGCAGTTTATTATGGTTAGTAAATGTATTTGCAAATCCTTTTTTAAATTCTTTTATTTATTTAAACATTGCTAAACTCAAGTTTATAGAAAATTAAAAGGGTAATTGTAAATCCACACTTAACTGACTTATTAATTAATTAACAAATACTTAAAACTACAAGTGGATTTCACAAAATACAATTGAACTGTCAATGAAATTAAACCCTTTTTGAATTGAACCTTTTTTTGCCTCTAAAGAACACCTACCTGCCTTTGGTCTTCATGGTAATTATAAAATGTTCTCTAATAGTCATTGATTCATATGATCTGTTTCACAATGTCTATAGGTTTTACAGTTAAGCACCAAAAGTCACTACATGATTGAAGTACAAACTTCATGTCTCTGTAATAAATATTATACATTTATGCACACCTCACGTTTTTATTGAGCAAAAACAAACAGTTCATCTTATTTTTTTATTTTAGTAGACAACGCCGACACTTTATAATAGACAGCCAGTTAGCTGTTTAAATTTTTTTTATGTGAATTTTAATTCAGAAATGAGTATGGCATTCTGAAATTGATGCATCCTCAGGTTTTATTGCTGTTAGAGTAGCAGGAAGTGGCATTTTAAAAAAAGTTGGAGGTTTTTTTAACAACATTTGCGCCTAAAAAAAAGTTAATTTTGTGTAATAGAAATAGCAATCATTTTTTTACAGTTTAAAGTTATCTGCCATTGCTGGTTTGTGACTTTCGTATGAAATGCATTGTGGGACAATTGGCTGCACCAAGAAGTGTGGGTGCTTGTACCAAGGCTATTTGTTCTTGGGATTCACATCTTGGGATTTTTAGCTGCTGTAAGAAAGCAACTAAAAACTGTAAGAATCAGCACTGAGCCCTCTTAGAGCAACCTACAACCTTTAAAACATGTTTAAAATGCTGTCTGTAAACACATCGGTAGAGATGTTACCACATTGATTTTTAAAACTCTGAGTTAAAAGAATTGAGACAAAAAATCTTTTAAATAGATCATCAATTTTAGATATGAAGTCTTTATTTTTTCCAGACTTCTATCTGAGTTGGCCTGACAACATGCAGACGAATAAAGGTCATGTGTTAAGCTTATAACAGTTTCTTTAATACTGGTTTTAGCATCTTTGCATTCAACGTCTTGTATCAGTAAGAACGTAATCACTTCACTTTTTTCTTTTCTTGTCTAAGCTGCTAAAATAAGAAGTGTTTCCCCCTCTTTAATCCACCTTGCTCTGGATCAGGTCGAGACTGGAACAAAAATTCAGCCCTGACATTTTTGGTCCAGGTGGTCTACAATGATCAATCAATTGCCCACCAACACAAATGGTGGGCAACTGAGTTAAACCTGTGCATATATTTGTACAGTTTGTAAAATCAATGCTAAAGCTGAATAGTGCAAGCAAAAAGGGAAACAGTTATCTTTCTTACCACTGTCATTACACTTTCCTCCATGGTTTCCTCACTCTGTTGTTGGGACTGCTATCTTTCCTCATGTATTTCTCCACAGTTAGTGCTACCAGTAGTAGCCCGACTAGTGATGACTAACTAACCTGTGACTGTGAATTGTTGCTCTTGGTGGTGCAGCTGCAGCTTAATGTGACAAATTTTGCAACATCTATTTCAAGTTTATTTTTTATTTTCCTCTCTTAGCTTTTCACCTCCACCTGTTGTTTCTCAATTTCTATCAACCACTTCTTCCACACTAAACTCTGTCTTACAAGTGCATGAACACACAGGCATGGTAAAGGAGGGGCTGGTTGTGTTTAGAGATTTGACTGGGAAATTCAGTCATAGTAATGGAAATGAATCATCATGGGCTGATATCATGCTTGTAAGGCTGGTGTGCAGCAGCCCCTCAAGCCGGTCTGTAGCCTTTATGATTATATTGACACAGAAAAAACAAATGTCAAATTGTGGCGGACCACCAGGTGGCTCCACTCACACCCAAGTTGAAGGGAAGTGCTGGGGTGGAGATTTTGGCGCTTACTATATGTGAAGTTCTGAGAGTCAGTTAATAAAGTTGGAGTGAGACACTGAGACCTCTCCTGTCGTTACTACATACCTCCACATTGGTGACCCCTGTAGCGAACATGCTAAGGCTCGACGACGAAGCCAGCTCCGGCCTGGAAGCATCGGCTGCCGCCGGACTTTCACCTCCGCCGGTGGCGCTTAAATTGCCGGATTTTTGCAGTGTTCATGGCATCTAACAAAAGCACTTCTTACTTTCTTTGCATACATATAATCTAATTTGGATTGTAAACTGTCTTTATCTTGATAATTTAATACGATTTTATCACCGAATTTCACACGAATCACAGATCACATAATTTCTTGTAACAATAAAGCTTTCTTTGTTTTTTTACTTTAAACATTTTTTTAGTTAGCAATATTTAAAATAGACTTTTTTTAATTTCAGAAATTCCCATTTATTATAGTTGGTACCCAAAGACATAAAGAATAAAAAATAATTTGGAAATAAATTGACCAATGTTTATTTTGTTGCACAATTTATTATTAAACCACAAAACGCTTTATGTTGATGCATGTGACTCTTCTGCTCCTCCATATTTATATGAGATTTTTAAGACCAAATGTAAAATTACATAAGCAGACTTTTTTTTTTTTTAATTACCTTTAACTCCTCAAGTCTCCTTCTGAATATTGACCTTAGACCAACTTCAGGGATTAACTCAGTTATGTCTTCATTGGTAAGACAGAAAAGGCTTTCCTCTGTAACTTTGTTAGCTGTAATTAAATATTAAATCTCAGTTATAGAGATGCACACAATTTCAAATTTCATTAGAAATCCACTTCATGAAATAAAGTGAAATAGGCATGGTTATTTCTTTTAAATGCCACTGAGCCTTTTTTGTAATACATTTTCTGTGATGACAGTGTAGAAGTGGCTATAGAAAAGCACTTCTCTTCCAGATGTGTAAAAGACTCAACAGCTCTCTTTAAACACAGCGTAAAATAGAATATATTAGTGTTGTACAGCACAACCATATCAAGAGATTTTTAGTTTGAGATAATTAAATCTTTGTTTATGAAGAATTAATTATAATTTACCTTCAAATCGTTCCTCCAACTCTCTTAGCCCCCAGTCAAGCAGTTTGCTTCTTATGAAATCGGCCATGATCAAGAAATGAAACTGAAAAACGTAATATTTAACCAGACAGTACTGCTTTACAGATTAGACCTTCGTGATCACCTTCTGCCTCAATGCATATATAATCAGAGAGGCTAACATTAAATTTAAAGTTCAAACTGCTCACCTTTTGTTGAAAGTAATGCAGGAAAAGGCTGGTGAGGGAGATGCAAAGTAAGCAGTGAGACACAAACAGGTGGGAAAAAAAGAAGTCAAATTGCAAAAAAACCCAACACCACAAAAACACTGTATCCGAGGACCGATAAAAACAAACTGGAACTGAGTGGCGAACTGAGAGAGAAAGGCAGGAAGAGCTGGTTTTGTGCAGGGCAGATGGGAGTGGCTGAGAGAGGGGGTAACAACCTGCCCCGCAGCAAGTGTAACAAAAATACTTGTTACAGCTGTTCCCTTATTAACTAAAGGTCATCACAATAGACAGCTCCACATGTTAGGAATTTGTGCTGTGAACCAGGATAAAAACAGGAATCACTTGTTTCTTAGGAAAACAGAAAAAACATTACATTGTGGAGCCACTAACATTAGGCCAAGGCTAAGCTGGACTGGCCATCGGGCATACCGGGCATTTGCCCAGTGGACTGATGGTATTTTTTTGTTTTTATGAGCCGATGTTTTTTTGTTTTGTTTTTCGGTAACGGTATAAACAACGAAAGGTGGTGGATTGGCCAATTTGTCATGATCGACTCTGGGCTGGACCAGTTACAGCCGAGGTGGTTGGCTGCACCCTCCCCATTGCTTGGGCAAGAACTCTGAAAGCAATCTTATCACAGACAAACAAAGAAAATGGTATTGAGGTGAAAAGAAACACAACTTGTCCGGTAGTTTAGCTAGAATAAAAAAAAAGAAAGACAAAGCTGGAGTTATTCTGCATCTTTACGCTGTCAGCTGCCTCTTCTTCTTCTCTCATTCTCTCACCCTCCCTCTCCTGTTGATACTTCATGAAACATGAAGTATCTCTCATGAAACTGTTCAATGATCAGATGATTGACTTTTCTCTCTTGTTTGTTTATCTTCTTTGTTTATCACTTTGCCGCAGAAAAAGGAAACCAGCAGATGTCGCGCTAAACAACAGCAGCACGTTTAACCTTGATAAGCTGTTGTTAGAATTTATTTAATATTACTTTCTAGTATCAGCTGATATTTGCTGGAGCCACAGCTGTAAAAGCTACAGGAGCACGTTCCGTGAGAGACTGAGATTACCAAAAAGCACCACTGAACAACACAGGAAGTCCTTCCTGCCCATGGCCATCTCCCTGTACAAGTCCTCCATCTAATACACTATATACACTGTAAACACTGCAATAGTTACACCCTTTTTTTGCACACGCTCTTTTCTACTCAGTGATGTTGCTGTCATTATTCACTTTTTTTTATAATCACCTCTGTCAATCCTTGAGATTTATTCGGTGATTTGTATATATTGTGCTATTTCTTAAAATCTGTAAATCTGTAACATATTGTATTGTTAAATAGTGTTGTTTGTTGTTTCTGTTACTGTATTGGAGCAACTGTAACCTACATAATATACTTAAGGATTAATAAAGTATTTTGATTTTGATTAGCGAGATAGCAAAAGAGAACGAGAACAGCACCATAAAACACAACCACCTGGGAAGGTGAGAAAATGAGTGACAGAAACACAGTAAACATTTGCACTGATCATACAAAGATGGGCTTAAACTGTTACCTGGATTCAGATTTTTTTTCTTTTTGTTTTACATATTTCAATTTGTATTTTCTTGTTTGATCTTGTTTCACTGTAATAGTTTAAAAGGCCGGGAGAAGGTGATTAGACTAGACCAGTGGTGACACAAACTGCTTGAAAGCGTGGGAGTGATGCTTGCCATTGTAAAAATATACACTTACTCAAAAAAAGTCCCACCAAGATGCACAAATTTACATAGTTAAAGACTAAATCATTGCACGGCCTAGGGAAATAAAGGATGTGGCATTTTGAGATGGCACATCTCAGCTGTGGTAATAAGGCAGATGAGAAAGAGCTCTCTCACATGAGATGAGCACCTAGAGGTCAGCAACTTTAACACCCTTCTTGTACACAGAATCACTGTTGGTCCTCCAGTCCAGTCTGTCATTCAGGTGAACACCCAAGTATCTGTTTCCAGAAATTCACCCCTGATGCTGATGGGCCTAATTGCAGTTTATTTTTCTACGGATGTCAGCCACCATCTGTTTTGACTTATATTTAGAAAGAGGAGATTTCTTCCAGACTATTCTACAAAGTTCCTTACCAGCTGCCTGAACTCTGACTTCTGCACCTCATAATACACGCAACAACTGCAGTGTCATTAGAGAACTCCTTCAGCTGGCATGTTTCATTGTTGTACTGGAAATCTGAGCTGTACAAGGTAAACAGGACTAGAAATAGGACAATCCTTAGTGGTGCCCAGTACTACTAAGCACCACATGAGAGAAGGTGTTCCCCAGTCATGCAAACTGAGGCCTCTCTGAGAGAGAGTCAGCAATCCAGGAGACAGTAGACGTGGTGACGCCTATCCTGAGCAGCTTCTCACTCAGCACAAGTGGTTGGATGGTATAAAAGGCATTGGAAGAATTAATATACATGATTCTGACAAAGCTAGCAGTGTCATCCAGGTGAGAGTGAACACACTGCAACAGTGAAACCAGCATCATCTACCCCCACATGAGGCTGGTAAACAAACATGAAGAGTGTCAAAGCCATGCTTCACCTACAAATTAAACAGAGCAAGAACCACCTCCGGCACCTTCATGACATGTGACATCAGTCAACAGGTTTGAAGAAGGCAGACTCAGGTGCTATGGCCAGGCAGGCCAGTGTGTTTAAAGTGCCATTTATTTCAGAATCAGAATCAGAATCAGAATACTTTATTGATCCCTGGGGGAAATTATTTTTTGTTACAGTGCTCCATTTTAAACCAACATTAAGACAAGACAGACAATACGCTAACTAAGAATAGTACAATATATACATATATATACATACATACATACATACATACATACATACATACATAAGTCACTTATAAATAAATATTTGGAAAAGAAACATGTGTAGCTGTAGCAGCAAACAGTGTGTTAAGTGGATGCGTTGTACAGGGAGATGGCCACAGGCAGGAATGATTTCCTGTGTGGTTCAGTGGTGCTTTTCGGTAATCTCAGTCTCTCACTGAACGAGCTCCTGTGACTGACCAACATGTCATGGAGTGGGTGGGAGGTGTTATCCAACATTGTCTTTATCTTGGACAGCATCCGCCTCTCCGACACCACCTTGAGGGAGTCCAGCTCCATCCCCACAACATTGCTGGCCTTACGGATCAGTTTATTAAGTCTGTTGGCATCTGCGACCCTCAGCCTGCTCCCCCAGCATGCAACAGCATAGAGGATCGCACTGGCCACAACAGACTCATAGAAAATCCTCAGCATTTTCTGGCAGATGTTGAAGGACCTCAGTCGCCTCAAAAAATAGAGACGACTCTGGCCCTTCCTGTAAAGTGCTGTGGTGTTTTTAGCCCAGTCCAGTTTATTGTCAATGTGTACTCCAAGGTATTTATAGTCCTCCACAATGTCAACACTGACCCCCTGGATTGAAACAGGGGTCAAGTGTTTCCTGGTCTTCCTGAAGTCCACGATCAGTTCCTTGGTCTTTGCCACGTTGAGCTGCAGAGGATTCTGCTCACACCACGTGACAAAGGAGTCGACCACAGCCCGGTACTCTGTCTCATCATCCCTGCTGATGCATCCAACCACCGCAGAGTCATCAGAAAACTTCTGAAGATGGCAGGTCTCTGTGCAGTGGCTGAAGTCTGTGGTGTAGAGGGTGAAGAGGAAGGGGGAGAGGACAGTCCCCTGTGGTGCCCCTGTGTTGCTAATCACCTTGTCAGACACACACTGTGGGAGACGTACATATTGTGGTCTTCCTGTCAGGTAATCAACAATCCAGGACACCAGAGAAGCATCCACCTGCATCGCTGCTAACTTATCACCCAGGAGGGTCGGCCTGATGGTGTTGAAAGCACTGGAAAAGTCAAAAAACATGACCCTCACAGTGCTCGCCGGCTGGTCCAGATGGGTGTAGACACGATTGAGCAGGTAGATGATGGCGTCCTCTGTTCCGAGACGAGGCTGATAAGCGAACTGAAGGGGATCCAGATGTGGTCTTACTATGGGTCGCAGCTGGTCCAGGATGAGCCTTTCCAGGGTCTTCATGATGTGGGAGGTCAGTGCCACGGGCCTGTAATCCTGGGGGCCACTGGGACGAGGCGTCTTTGGTACAGGGACGAGGCATGATGTCTTCCACATCACCGGGACCCTCTGCAGACTCAGACTCAGCATAAACAGTTTATGAAAGACTCCACACAGCTGGGGGGCACAGGTCTTGAGGACAAGGGGACTCACTCCGTCTGGTCCAGCAGACTTGCCTGAGTGAAGTCTCCTCATTTGCATCTCAACCTGGTATTGAGTGAAGGTGATGGGTGGGGGAGGGGTGTCAGGAATCTCACAGGAGGCAACATGGGAAGAGAGAGGCTGGCACAGTGGTGTGGCTCTGGATTCCAGGCTGACTGCAGGTGAGGTTGTGGGGGTGGGAGCAGACACTGTGGTGTCGAATCTATTGAAAAACAGATTCAACTCGTCGGCTCTATTCTCACCTCCCTCAGCTCCCCTGCTGTTGGTTGGCCTGAATCCAGTGATGGTCTTCATGCCCCTCCACACCTCTCTCATGCTGTTCTGCTGGAGTTTCCACTCCAGCTTCCTCCTGTAATTGTCCTTAGCCTCTCTGATCTTGTCCTTTAGTAACACATGGACCTTCCTCACCTCTTTGTTGCCCCCTCTGAAAGCCCTCTTCTTGTTGTTGAGGAGGGCTTTGATGTCCTTAGTCACCCACGGCTTGTTATTTGGGTAACAATGAACAGTCTGAGCTGGAACAATGGAGTCGGTGCAGAAAGTTATGTAGCCTGTGATACACTCAGTAAGCCCATTGATGTCCTCGGCGTGAGGCTCACAGAGTGTTTCCCAGTCGGTCACCTCGAAACAGCCCTGTAGTTCCGCTATTGCCTCCTCTGACCACCTCCTAACAGTCCTGGTGGTCACAGGTTCCCTCCTCACAATTGGCACATAGCGGGGGGTGAGGTGAATCAGGTTATGATCTGACCTACCAAGTTGGGGGAGGGAGGAGGAGCTGTATGCATCCTTGACGTTAGCAAGGATGCATTTAGGTTTAGCATTTAGGCTGTGTTGTGGAAGTTTTCCATTAAATAAAGCCTGCAGACGAGCGGTGAGTGGTAGCTAACATTCTTTAATCAAAACACAAAGAACAGACAACCAAGTTGGTGGAGAGCCTGCATGACCGCGGGGCAGACGGTCAGCATAGTCTCTCTGAGCTTAGCATGGCTCTCAGTTAAATACCTTCCACAGGAACAAAAGGCAGTACACAGCTGTTTCACACCTTAAGGTTCACACTCCCTTGCTGCCTCCCAGAGTCCTCGAAGAGACAAAAGACTCTTCCTGTGGAGTTGTCTGCTTTCCCCAACTTCCTTACTAGACCCCCACCATTTGTCTTACTGTATGAGTGTGAGACATGTTAAAATCCAGTGGCACCAAGGCATTATACAATAAAATAATGTGATTAATACAAAAGTAAAAGAAATTCCTATACAGCAAAACAAAACAGGGCGTGGCGAACTGAGGGAAAACTAAACCAAAATCTAAACTGGGAAGAGGTAAGATTACCTACGAAGACTGTGACATAAAACATGATCATGAATCTCAACTGGAGCATGCAAAACCAAGACTTGAGGCAGTCAAAACATGAACCTGAACAGAAACATGAAAAATCCTGAGACCTGAAATGACATGAATCTAGACAAACAGATAAACCAACACTGAGCAGGGGGAGAGAGGACTTAAATGCACAAAAGGGTAATGAGGAAAGTGAAAACACCTGGGGAAACGGAGCTGACACAAATGAACCTGATGCCACAGGGGGTGCAAAACTAAACACTTCGAAACACAAGACTTTCAAATTAAAACAAGGAAAGGAGCATGAGAATGGGTAAGGGAGAGGCACGAGAACAACTAAAAGTTATACATAAAGGACAAAACAAACTTACACAGAAAACAGGAAAAGACTCATAAACAAGCAGACATGGACGATGACATTGACTTGACTAAACCCCAACTAATATTAACACAATAACTTAACATAAATACAAAATAAACTCAAAATGCTGGGTCACAGACCCAGCCCCCTGATATCAGGTTGAAGAGAGACTGTAGGATGGGGTAGTGCAGTAGTAGATTGTTTGATGGATAAGGAGGTGTTTAGATTCTTGGTATGTGAGGAGGGCCAAGAGTGGGTCCTGTACTTGTATTTCATTATTTTTTAACAGATTTTGTGTTTTGTGTGTTTTTTCACTCAATGTAATTTCCAGATGATTATTGTTCCCATGGGCTATTTACATACTTTCAATATTTCTTTACTAGAGTGTTGAAGCTAAGCCAAAGAAAACTGGTACATACTGTAAAACACCTTATAGGACACACCCATTGCTAGGGATGGGTATCGAAACCCGGTTCTTGTTGAGAACCGGTTCCCACTGTTTCAATTCCTTGGAATTGTTTGCCATTTTTGCAAACGATTCCCTTATCGATTCCAGTCGCCCCGAATGACGTCACCACGTTGCGGAGCGTCATTTACCTGGCAGGGCGCCTAAGCGGCTCAAACGCTAAAAAGTTTGGTTATACTTTACGAGAACGGATGACAACAGGGCAACTTGCAATACTTGCAAACTAGATATTTCATTTAAGGGAGGAAACACTACGAATATGCAAAAGCATTTGCTCACAAAACACGCGATGACCTGAAATGAATGTTGTATTTTTTATTCCGCTCCGGACTCGTGAATCTCAACCAAGCAGCAGCGGTAACGTTTGCACATCCTCTCCCGTTAATGCGGCAAGTAAATAGCGCGATCTGCCTTATTACAAAACCTGCCATTACTGTGCGCTGCATTTAGGTGACCATGATGAGAGAGACAGACAGAGTCTGGCTGGCTCAGATGCTGGTAGTTCTCGCTGCAGTCTACTGTTAGCGTCTCCTTTCAGGCCGGGATAGACGAATGTCACCGAACAGTGACTAAGTTTGTGGTCAAAGGCTTGCACCCATTTGCCACAGCAGATGCCCCCGATTTTCGGTAAGTGAATGTGTTTAATTGTAGACAGGGACATTACTGGATATTCTTGTGTAATTGCTACAGAATAATTTATGTTATACTTTGTTATTGCTACAGTAGAATATTTATTTTATTATTTTACATTTACAATTTTTTTTCCTGGGGACCCTGTGAAACCCCATTGAAGAGCCATAGGCTGTGGAGGTCTCACTGTTGGGTTTGTAAGGCCATGTTACTCCTAAATTTCTATCTTGTTCAAAGAGAAGATATAAAACAAAGTTTTAAGCTAATCGACCTTGGTGTTCTCCTTTTTTAAAAAGAATCGATAAAGAATCGATAAAGAATCGATAAAGAATCGAATCGTTAAACAGAATCAAAAATGGAATCTGAATCGTGAAAATCTTATCAATACCCATCTGTTTCAGTTCAGTTTCAGTTTTATTTGTCATATGTAAGTTAGCACAGGGTAAACATTGCAATGTCACTCAGCAGAATGGTGCAGTAGAAAAAAATTAATAAAATAAAATAATAAAAAATAAATAGAAAAATACTAAAGAGCAAAATATTAATAAGATGTAGTAAAAGAAAAGAGATTTTCAGTTAACTGACTAAATATATATATATGTATATATAAATATATGTACACACTAGTGATTAAATAAAGAAAATCTTAAATAGGAATGTGAGGAGTGCGGGGGGCAGATGGGATATTGCACAGGAATTAGCAGCAATACAAACTAAACAGTACAAAAGTTTTTTTTGTGGCAGTTGTTACAGTATTGCACTTTTTAAAATATAAATATCAATAAAGTGGAGTGACCAGTGCAGATTGTACAGAGTACTTGTGAAGCTGCAGGGTAGCTTCTGAGTGCGTCCTGTGTAGTGTGCTGTGTGTGTTTAAGTGTTGTGGTTGAGGTGTCGTATGGCTTGATGGTAGAAACTGTTTTTAAGTCTTGTAGTCCGAGCAGACAGACTCCTGTAATGTCTGCCAGATGGTAAAAAGGAGAACAGCTGATGTGCTGGGTGGCTGTGGTCCTTGATGATGTTGTGTGCTTTACGGAGGCATCGCTGAAGATAAATGTCCTGAGTGGCAGGAAGCCTCGTGCCAGTGATGTGCTCTGCTGCCTTCACCACTCTCTGTAGTGATTTACGGCTGCTGGCAGAGCAGCTTCTGTACCAAACTGTAATGCAGCTCGTCAGCAAGCTCTCGATTGCACACCTGTAGAAATTTGAGGTGATGTTGGCGTTCATGCCAAACTTCCTCAGCCTCCACAGGAAGTAAAGCCGCTGGCGAGCCTTCCTGATAGCAGCGTCTGTGTGAAGGGTCCAGGAGAAGTCCTCGGTGATGTTGACTCCAAGGAATTTGAGGCTGCTGACCCTTTTGACCTTGACACTGTTGATGTGGATGGGCTGGTGTTCCCTGACTGGTCGTTTCCGGTAGTCCACTATCATTTCTCTAGTTTTGCTGATGTTGAGAGTCAGGTTATTTTCCAGACACCACTCGTACAGTGCCATCACCTCCTCTCTATAGGCCGTCTCATCATTGTCTGTGATGAGGCCTATGATGGTTGTGTCATCCGCAAACTTGATGATGATGTTGGACACGTGTTTAGAAACACAGTCGTGTGTGAACAGGGAATATAGGAGGGGGCTAAGCACACAACCCTGTGGCGTACCTGTGTTTAGGATGAGTGGTGAGGAGGTATGCTTACCAACTCTCACCACCTGGGGCCTGTTTGTGAGGAAGTTTAGAATCCATCTGCAGATCGGTGTTCCCAGCCCAAGGTCGACGAGCTTTGTGGCAAGTTTTGAGGGGATGATGGTGTTAAATGCCGAGCTGTAGTCGATGAAGAGCATCCTTGCATATGTATTCACTTTTTGCAGGTGAGTGAAGGTGGTGTGCGTTGCCAGGGCGATGGCATCCTCTGTGGCTCTGTTTGTCCGATAGGCAAACTGAAGAGGGTCCAGTGTGTCAGGGAGGGAGGAGCAGATGTGACCTTTGACCAGCTGCTTGTGGCACTTCATGATGACGGATGTCAGTGCAACAGGACGGTAGTCATTCGGACAGGAGACCACTGATTTTTTGGGAACAGGAATGATGGTGGATGCTTGGAGGGATGTGGGGACCACTGACTGCCTCAGGGAGAGGTTGAAGATGTTGGTGAACACCTCTGCCAGCTGGTCGGCACACACTCTGAGAAGCCACCCTGGGATGCCGTCCAGTCCTGGAGCTTTGTGAGGATTGACCTTTTTAAAAGTCCATCTCACAGCTTCTGTTTTCAAGTTAAAGTTACAGCCTCACTGTCCTCCTGAGGGTAGAGGATCTGCTCTCTGTTGTCTGCGTCAAAACGAGCATAGAAGTTATTGAGCTCATCTGCGAGAGATGCAATGGGCTGAACACTGCCTGTGTTGTCCTTCTTTTAGTCAGTGATGCAGCGCAGTCCATTCCACAGTCGCCTGGTGTCAAAGCTGTGGTAGCTGGACTCCATTTTGTCCCTGCAGTCCTTTCTGGCCTTTTTTATGAACTTTCGGAGGTCATACCTGGCTGCTTTATATGCATCAGCATCCCCGGAGTTAAAGGCAGAGGTCTGCACTTTTAGCTTGGCGCGAACATCTTTATTTACCCAGGGTTTCTGATTTGGATATATGCAGACAGTGGTTTTTGTGATGGTATGATCCATGCACTTTCCAATATATCCAATGACAGAGTCTGTGAGTTCATTGATGTTGCCATCAGCTGCATCCACAAAATCTGCTGCATCCCTCCCCATTGCTTGATGTAATTTTCTGGATAACCATTCTTTCCCAGCTCAGTTTCCACAAAGCTTTAAATGTTTCTTTTTTGTTGTTGTTTGATAATTAATTACAAATCTAACAACATCTTAATCACATATTAATAAAAGTAGCAGTCTTTAGACAAACCTGTTTTCGACATATAAATAAAGATATTTGTTTACACACTGGCATCCTGTTACATTAATGTAGCTTCACACAAACACAGATGTACAGCAGGCCTTCAGTGTGGACTTTGTTTCAGAAATGGTCATGATGTCGGTTTGGATATGTGGTGAGAGGGAAACATGAAGATGAAACCAGGAGATGTCCTTACTGAATCATCAGAGCTGAACAGGTGATGGAGAAACAGGTTTACCTTTTAGGTGACATGAATGAGTTGAAGGGAAGTTATGAACTGTTTCTGAGAGACAAATAACACCAGGATCCTCTGTAGCTGACAACTGGTAACTGTGCAGGGGCAGCTCTACCAAAGTTTTGCCATTGGGGACAGGTAATGCATTAACAGGGAAAAGGGAGCAAAAAGAAATACTTTTCTTTCTTATTCTCATTTAAAATGTCAAGCTTTTAATAAATAATTACCTGAACCTTACAACCAATGTTTTCATCAGTTGTAAAATGTATAGATATCCATTATTGTACACAGTCATTTTTTTCAGGGTCCCATCATAATTTCTTCAGAAGTAAGTACTGTATATGTTGTATATGTCCCACATTTTCTAGATTCTGTACCAGTACTGTGTGTAAAATGCCATCAAAAAGTCAATGAAGTGTTATTCTTCCTCACCTTCTGTCTCCTTTCACTTTTTAAAGGTTGCCATGTTAGAAAAAACATTTTGCCCTGCCATGCTGTTAATTGATGTGGTAAATAAATAGTTTATGAAAATATCACTAAATCTGTCAGTTATTATTTTTAATATTCAGTAATGATCATGTCTCACCTCTTAGTCTCCTCTGTCTTAATTTCAGGTTTCCAACATGTGTTGTAGATAGTTCAAGAGGTTAACGCGACCAAGCAGGCTTCGGGTTTCAGCTAAGTACTGTTTAGAATACCAGAATAGGGAGGATGGTGTAGGTTTAAGTTTATTAGACTGATACATATATACCAACAAGACAGTGTACATCACTGTGACAACGGTGTTTGTTTTCATTCAAAGGTTTTTATTATAGTGGTGGGCTGGTCTCTAATCAAAATGCCCAGGCTGATTTTTTGTCCCAGTCCAGCCCTGTATGCAGCTCATCTGCAGTCTGGAGTTACCTACATCTTCCTACTCGGAAGGCAGAATTTCCGAGTACCGAGTACAATCAAAAGTACCACGACTGCAGTTTCCGCGTTGGACGTAAAAAGCACACGTGATGCTGTGACGTAGGCTAGAATCATGGCAGAAGTCGACGACGGTCCAGGCCTGGGATTTCTCTCGTGGTAATATGCACATTATTTTTTCCTTTCTGTTGGTAGGTGGCACAGTGCAATTGTGGCTAGACAGTGCTAACATGTAAGCAAGCTAGAAGACTGGCATGCTTGCTGGGTATCCAGTTAGGGAAGCAACTCATCAACACAAGAATTCTGAGTAAAACCAAAGTTACTTTCCCTAGTAACTAGTTACTTTGAAAGTATCGATTAACTTGAAGTAACTGAGTTACTTTTGATAGAAGTAACTGGTAATGTAACTAAGTTATTAATTTAAAATAACTTACCCAACACTGGTTTTCAGTTCTTTGAGTCATATCAAAGTGTTTTAGTATTTGGTTAAAATGCCTTATGAAAAGGAAAAAAGATAAGATCACTGACATCTTCAGTATTCTGAATATTTTTTCATGAACTATAAACTACATTCACTCCTACAGGAGAAAGCCAAGTGCACCAAAGAGAGAGTGGCTCTTTCTGCTACCACACAGAGGTCTCTAGACAGGAAAAAGTAGTAAGACATAGAAATAGAAACACATGTTTTACATTAATGCTGCTGAGATCCAGTGATCAGTGGTGCATGTGGTACTTCTTTAGGGTTGGTGAATCTCCAGCACAGACTAGAAAGATGCAGCAGAAGCCAGATGCCCCGCTACCAACAGGTGTGGGACACGGCTGTGGGATTTTATTACTTTTTAATTCATTTTGTGTTTCCCTCTATGTAATTTCTGGATTATATTCCCCAGAAGTTATTTACATACATTTAGTATCCCTTTCCTGGAATCTTGAAGCCAAGCCAAGGACAAACAATTTGTGCCCCCAGGACAACTTAACCGTCAGGGGCAAGTCTGTACTGGTCCAGATTGTAAAACAACTTTATAACACAACCATTTCCTGAAGTCATTTTCTAGATAATCATTCTTTCTCAGTGCATTGTCCACCAAGATTTAAACGTTTTTTTCTATTAATTAATTAGAATTGTAAAATCATTTGTCACATATTAATAAAAGTAGCAGTCTTCAGACACACCCTGCTTTTGACGTATTTAAAGTCACCACAGTGTGACTTTTTTCTCTTAGGAGCTGGTACAGAAAGACCCCAGAGGAGAGGGTGAAGCGCACAGAGAACCTGAAGAAGCAACACTCGCTGGGCTAAAGCATGACACAACATGCCCCGACCTGTGACCTGCTAACCACATGATTGTCCTTCAGTTAGCTTTGGAAATTCACATGAATGTATTCACACACAAAAACACGATCACAGCGCTGTTGGTTTCTGTTGGTCACTGTTGCTACTCACCGAAATTATTAGTTTCAACAGCTGATTGTTATGATGAAGAAAAGAATAAGTAGCTGTAGTTAAATGTAAGCCACAAGAAGCTCAATTGAAAACACGTAAAAACATTTCTGTGCCTGAGTACTCTGCCTTTGTTGTCTGTCATGTTTTAGCATGCATATATTTAATATCAAGTGCTTATAGCTGTAAGTTGCACACAGACAGTCACATAATGTAGTTGTTCTGAAAATACAATATTTTAATGTATATGATTTATTCCTTCAAGGGCTTTAATTACCAGTTCGTGCATTGTTTTGTTCTTTATGCTGAGTGTACTATAAAATGTATAGTACTCTGAGTCTGACTCTGAGTCGTATCAGGGTGTTTTAGTATTTGGTTTAAATGCCTAATGAAACGGAAAAAGGATAAATATCTGTGTTTACACTCTGGCATGCTGTTACATTAATGTAGCTTCACACGACCACAGATGCACAGCCGGCATTTAGTGTGGACTTTGTTTCAGAAATGACTGAAGAAAAATAAATTTACAAGACCAAGAAACAATATAAGACATTTTAATGAAATAGTATTTCTGAAATATTGTGTGAACTGATGCGTTCACTGCAGCAACACGCTGACTTCATATTTGTGCACTTGTAGCATTCAGCATTGATGTTTTTCTCCCACATTGCTGTGTGTTTCTTTTAAAGGATGATTTATTTCATTTAAAATGTCAGATTGTCTTTTTTCTTCAATGTCCAGAATAAAATCTGAAATTATTTAAATTTTCATTGAATTTAATTCACAATACAGTTAAATTATAACCTAGCTAAACTAAGCTAACTATAACTTAGCCATAAGTTTTTGACATGAGCTTCTTTTCTGTTGTTTGCTTTACCGATGTTTCATGACCCAGTAAATACGTTCAGCATGGTTTCAAACAAGGATCCTACTTAGATATTTAATTCTGGCCTATTATAATGTAATAAAGCCAAATATTAACAGTGGCCATGTTTATTTTTCAAAAATCTCTAAAAATAATTTACTGTATTTACACAAACTATGTAAAACATCATAAATAAAATATAATAAGGACAAAAATAAAATACTGATATACAGAAAATGTCCTTAGTTTTAGATTGTAGAGTAATTTTTGTGTAGTGTTTAAAACTACAGTAGTGTGAAAACATATTTGTCACCTACCTGATTTTCTTTTTTTTTTCTTGTATGTTTGTCACATTTTAATGTTTCAAATCCTCAAACGGGGGATTTAGGAAGGAACGCTGGTTTGAATGGGGAGTCGAGGAGGGCATTTACGTGAAAAGGCAAAGATCATCTCTGAATCGAGGAGGGGGTTTAAGGGTACATCTTTCGCCATCTTACAATGCTGTGATTGTAGACATTCCCAAAGTCTGTGATTGGTACTCAAGGCAACTAATCAATGGTCATGACAATTTGCATATTAATGATCAAGAAACTGACCTTGCAGTCCATTGTTTATTCAGTGGGCTAGTTTCAGTCCTTGTGCAATGTGCTGTTTATAAGGTTGGAGAAACCTGCAGTCAGCTGAGACTGAAGAAGTCACTTAGATAAGGATGTTTCTCCCTCTGACGCTACGTCCAGATGAACAGAATCAACCTTTTGGGACCTTCATTTAGAAACTCCATTTTGTCTTTACTAGTATTATTTTTGTTTGATTTGTAAATTTGTTTGCTGTTCTGAAACACTGAAGTATGACAAACACAAAAATAGGAAATCAGGAAAGGAGTAAACACTTTTTCACACCACTGTATGTTTGTCACGCAATGCAATCAATTTTTTGGTGATTTTAGGGTAAAAAGATCTGGGTTAAAAAAAAAACTGTTTCTATCTAATAATTACAAAAAATATTTTCTTGCACGTAAGATTTATTGAACAGTATACAATATCAAATGCATGCATTCTTTTAGAATCAGTACAGATGAAGCAAGAAAACTAAATGATATACTAGCTGCATCACAGTGTGCTGGATTAATTAACATTTAAATGCTCTATGCAACAATCTCAGTTTGGTTCATCTTTTTCTTCAACAACTGTATGGTCACTTAAAATTATGAGATGTAAATATCTTTGTTTCACCAGTGTAATAAAGGAAGCACCTTAGTACCTTTTTGTAATGACATCACTAAGGTTACAGGAAACATGACAGTAAATGCTAAACGTGAATGAACTGTTTCATGAAGAAATAAAGTATGGTGGGTGGAAGAAACACGAGAGAATTACTGAAGACAAAAATCAAAACAGGAATTTAACAATATGCACAGAAGTAATTAAAATTTTAAACATTTAACGTAACAAAAAATAACAAAGAAACAACCTGAACCTAAACTCAAACTGTAATATATTCACCAATAATTCCAAACCCAGAAAAAGCAAAATGGCAGGGAGATGACAGAAGTAGCTGATGATTTCCTGCAGCTTTACTTAGAGCCATTTCTCACTATTTGTCATGTACACATATTGTATAACTGCAACAAACAAGTATTTGTCATTAGAACTGTGATGTAAAATTGGTACCTTTTCAGTGCTGGATGAGGCTCAATGTTTAACTGATAAGCACTTACATTAAAATAAATGTTCCCGTCCCAATGAACCAACAGTATACACGTCAACTTAAAACATTAAATTATGATATTTAAAACAAGCAAAAAAATCAAAATGCTTTTGGAAACTGTAATCTCAGACTCTTACAATTAAAATCATAAATCTCAGGTTTGAATGGAGAATGCATTACATGTCTTCACGCTCTGCTATAAGGGATTAAAAACTACAACAAATTTTTAAAAAGAAAGAAATCAAAACATGATTTAGACCCTCGTGATTAACACCTTAATATTAGCAGTTTTAATTGATATCTATAATATTCAAGATGCTTTTTCTATAAAATTCATTAAAAAGTCAAAAGTGCACATCAACACAACATTAAAAGAGAGCAAAACAAATATTACTGTGATAATATGTAAAGACCTCGTGTCTCTAATCAGTGTTTCCTCAGGGATGTCCTGTGGGTTATCAGGCCTCAGCTGTTTCTGTGGAGCAAATGAAAAATGGGTGCTGGATGGATCAGTTAAATTTAAATAAAAACCAGTGCTGTCACCGTTAATCTCGTTAACGTGAACCGATCCATGTTAACACGTCAAAACTGGCAAATCCCCGTTAACGAGTTAACGAAGATTAGTCCCTGTGAGGGGTTAGAAGTTCACGCTAACGCCGTCATCACGACTAATACGATTAATAATTAACTCATCTGGAGAACACTCTGACTCAAAATCCTCTGAATGTTTCTGTCAACGCATTTCAGGCAGTTTGTCCGAAATTTGTCTATTCTGCACTACAGATGGGTTGAGTGCATTAAAAATGTTTATCGTGTTAACTTTGATGACGTGTATTAACATGATTAATGCTAACAGCACTAAAAACATTGTTCAAAATAATCAGAAAAATAGTTCATGATCACAGCCTTTTAAACAATTTGTGACATTTTAAGATTTACCCAGTGTGGTTACTTTTTTTCATCTTGATCGCCATTAAGTTCATCACAGTGTTTCTTCACCATCTCAAGATGTTCCAAAACATCTAAAAACAAAGTATTTGTTTTTATTAAATATTTATTGTTAGTGTTTGTATTGAGAGGATTCCTAATACTTTATATATTCTGTTTACCTGGCAGTGAGCAGGCCTCAGTCTTGAGTGAGTGTTCAATGGAATCCTCCATGGTTTCCTCCAGTGTCCTCAGGACAGTTTCCTAATTTATCATCAAAACCTTTGTTACTTTTTAAATAGGCAACTATTGAATCCAAGAATAACTGGACAAGAGATAAATTATTGGTTTGATATGTTTCAAGACTGCTTGGAAAAAAAAAACCTTCAAATCGTTCAACTGCTCCAACATGGCATTTTTTGCCTCTTCAAACATGTACTTCTTTGACTCCACATGTCTCTCAATAGTGACCCTCATCCTCTTCAGGGTGCCTGGTCCTTCAAATGCTGCTGCTTCTACAAGGAGACAATCATTTTCATGCACAGTTGAATAGAAATACCGAATTTTTCTAACCATAAGACGCATTGGATCATAAGGCGCATTAAGCAAAACAAAACAGTAAGATAAGTCAAACTTTACTCAACTCATTCTTCTTGCTTCCTCCACTTCCGTATGTGAAATGTGAAAATGAAAATTACCTGAAGCGCCTCAATGCTATGCTTTATATTAACCAAAATGTCATATAACTGTATAGTGTAGTATTAAGTGGACACGGCCCTGATAATAAAGGCATTAGACTACGTGTCCTTTAGTGGTAGAATGTTGGAGACTCTCGCTCACAGTTGTCTGTAGAAGTAGATAACAGGGAATCATCTCTCAGTGGAAATGTACTAGAATACTGTGGTTTAGACTAGAGTGAGACAGCTTGTAATAAAACTGTTATTACAGTTTTATTACGGCGGTGACAATCCAGCAAAGTGGAAGCATCTTGTCCTCCTTCCTGTATCCTGACCGATACACCATCTTGTTAGCTGCTAAACCTAAAAGAACTAGCCCTCACCTAACACTTCTCAACATTCAGTAACCCTACAAAAGTCACTGCTGTTTAGTTTTCTCTCTTCATTTATGTCTGAAGTGATAGCAGAGCTATACGTTTTGATTTTTTGAGAAATCTCTCAGTCAGAACATGGTATATCACATTTAGGTGGAAACTAGTGAGCTAACGTCCTGCAAACTTCTAACCCAGTTAAATTTGATAAATTTTGTTTTCATGGACGTCTGGATGTTAAACTTAATTGTTACACCTGGAAAAGCAGCGACAGTGACCATTTTATTAAAGATGAAAGAATTCAGACAGCTTTTAATTCTCAGTGATGCTGCACTGTTTGACTTTGGAACCTGAAGCGGCGTTTGGGCCCAGATTACTCTGTGAGGCTCCTGACTGCGGTAGCCGCAGTGTTCAGACAATCCATCAAGCGGTGCGGCTTCGTAGCTTACCAAAGTCGTACTAAAACATTTTTTGACAGATTTTTGAATGCCGTGTACCACATGAAACGGTTGGAGGTCAGTAAGCACAACCAGAATTCATACATAAGGCGCACCGGATTTTTGAGAAACTAAAGGATTTTAAGTGTGCCTTATAGTGCAAAAAATAAGGTAATTCACCTCTTTATTACCTTTGTAGCATCCTTTCATGTTACTCCTGATTGTCTCTGTCAGACTGTTGTAGATCAATTTCTTTTGTGTGAGGATGGTTTTGTTGAGCTTTGTCTTCATTTTTTTTTCCTTAGAAACATGAAATACAGATTAACATTATTTAAAACAGCATTAAGGTAAAATAACACAAGTTCAGTGTTTGAATGACTTTCTAATAATAGCTAAGCTAACAGGTTCATGGATAGAGAAGTTCTTTTACCTCGGTCTGGAGAAATGTCAGTTGCAGTTCGACATTTTTGTACTTTTCAATCAGTGAATCAGTGCTGAGTGAAAACGCATCAATGGCCCCATTGAAATTTCCACATTTTAGGTCGTTTCTGAATGGGGCAAAGATGTGGTTTATAATAGCAGTATTAGCAAGTTTATGATATAGTGCAATTTGGATACATGTATTGTTGTACATATTGGTGCTGTTCAGAATTAGATTATTCTCACGGGAAGGTCTTTCTGAATTTTTCATCAATGCTTTCAGTCAAACAAGACGCTAATATCATGTTGAGGTCTTTAGGTTTTCCTATCCTTGGTTTCTGGATGCCATCATTCCTAACTGCATACTTTAGTGTCCTGTGAAAAGATCTTTCTCTTGTTTTCTGAAACAAAACAGAATTTTTAATTTTTTTTAAACACATGGTCACAAAGTATCCTGAGGTTTTGTTCCAGTTGTAATTAAAACACATACACTGGGGTATAAGAAGGACCTCAGTTTTCTTTCACACAAATTTTGGGATTTTTCAACTCCCTCACGTAGGTGTTGTTCAAAAGCTTTTGTAATGTCTTCAATTGCTTTTTTGACTCGATTAAGTTGGATGTTCAAGTTTCCCTCAAGGACTGCACACACATCGTTTTTTTGTTCAACCTGAAATACAAGAAAGATCATTATTTAAAGCAGTAAAACATCACATAATGGTTCTTTACTCATTTTTGAGGCGGTCTTGAGAAACCCAGGCTTTTAACAGGAATCTCATGCATAAGTTCAGTCAGATAGGTCTGTCATCATTTGTCTGCCTCTGTCTATTCGTTATGTCACTTCCATTTTTCCACACTATTGAACTCATTACTCTAGTCTGATCATTTTTTGCCTTCTGCAAATCAATCATCCTCTGTTCTCTGTGCTTTTATATGATCTTTTGTCATTCTGCATTTCAGACTCTCATTCATACAACTTGCTTCCTCCCCTTCATCACCTCAACCTTAAGTCAGAGCCCCATCCAAACTACCATCTTCACTACGCCAAGAATCCAGACTCTCGGGGTCCTGTCCTAACTCCCATCATTTCTGTGCTCTCATTGGTTCATTGGAGTCTAATTGGTAAATAACTATTTCATCAAATTCTGTTTCTCAATAAATAATATTCAGTTCTTCCAAATTATCTCTCCTTATTCAGTCACTATTAATATATTACCACATATAGATTTATGATGTCCAGTATCCCACATTTTCAGTGAATGGTAGGATATCTTACAATAGATGAATACACTTTAGTGGCTATGAACATTTTTATTTTCCGTATTTTTATGACTTTTAAGAAAATGAATAGGCTTTATTGCCTGCTCTTACCACTTCTCCACTTCTGGCCCCTTGAATCAAAGACAGAATCCCATGAGCTCCAGACACATAGTTTAATGTCTCTGAACGAGCGTCATTCAGATTTTTCAAAATTTCCTTAAGTTTTGGTATTTCTGTAAAAAAATTGAAAAGAAATATAAATCTGAGCAATAAATTTTCTGTTACACAAAAACATACCTTAAGTCACTGTATGTTCATTCATAAAGTGACTTCACCTACCATTGACATCTGGATTTACATTCTCCCCTTTGAGGAACTCTTTGGAGCTCACTGTGAAGACTTTGAAACGATCCTCACTGAAGTGATTCTGAGAACATTTTTGTTAGTCAGTTTTTACTTTTGAGGCAGTTTTAGAAGATATTTGTTTTTAGATTTTGCTGTCAGATTATAAATTTACCTTAATTAATTTCCGCTTTTTGAATTTCTTCATCACTGCACTCTTGACTTCGTTTCTTTTAGAAAGGAAATAAAAATTGGATGCAAAAGTAATTTATTGTTACTGTAATGCAAAATTCAGATTATTCTCATTTAAGGTGTAAGGATAATATGCTGTAGGATTAAAGAAATTATTTTACTGCTACTGTTCATAACCATCATCTTTATTATTGCATTAATCAGCATTGCATTAAAGTATTTATCGAAGCTGTTAACATTACATTAAAGTCTGTATTAGAGGTGGTATCATAATCATATGATAATCCTTCATTGCAGGAGCAACTGTAATCATTTTATACACATTGCATTTTGGTGCTTATTAAAGAGTTGAAGCTCGGTCAGTTAATTGATGGTCAGAAGCCTCGTCCGGCGCGATGTCCGGCCGATCTATTGAGTAAAGTGGCCTAGAGCTATGGAAGGATTGCATACACGCTTACAATACATATATCACATATAATCTAGAAACAGGCCTGAATAAAGGCCTGAGTGTATTCAGCAACCTGCTGCGTTTGAATTTGCTTGGTAACAGATGACTCAGAATAAGTCAGGAAGTGTACTTCTAAAATGTCTTTGTTTCCTCTGTAAAGTGTGCATTTTTTGGTGGTTGTTTTGAGGAGCTGTCTGGATGAGGCTATTTGAATAACCAGGTTATTCATTGTTATCTTTTATTCATTTATAATCTTAATATTAAGCTTTGAGTAGTGGCATTTATTTAAAGCATTTATTCAATATATTACATATATAGTTTTAGTAGATTGTTACACATATGAGAGTGGCCTCTGTCTGGTTGTGAGTTTTAGTAGGTGAGGTGAGAGGTGAAACAAAGTGCAATTGAGATCGGGAGACATATACACACACATCTTAGGTAGATTCATTTCTAGGTAAGAGTTCAGACATATTTTTCTTGCAACTGCATTTTGAGTCTGCAGAATTGACAGTTTTTGTTGCAGAGCATGCCCTGAGGTTTTGGAGAAGCGAGAGTGCTACAGGAAAGGCACCTGGCATGGAGATGGAGGCGACGTTCTTTTCACTGTGTCAAAAGTCGTCACCAGAACATTTGTGGTTTTGAAACTTATGCATGTATTGTATCTGCTTGACGCATGAGGGGGCGTCATAAACATTCCCTGATGGTATAAAAACAACTGATTGTGTATTGTTCGAGTGAGATCGATGCTGTCTGCGTACAGTGTTCATCTCCCACACGTGTGTTCATTAAAATCATCGTTTGACTTAACCCTCCTGGACCAGTGTTGTGATTTTGAACCTGTTAGATTATAATATTATTTTATGCCATGTTATACCCCTAATTAAAGATTGTGAATTATTATGTAGTTTTAGTTTGCATTATTCTCCTGAATTAGAAGAAGCTGATAACTATTGCATTAGTTAAACTGATTTGCATTACATTAAACTGCTGACTTGTTGTGAATGAATGATATTGTTTATGATGCATTATACTGCTGAGTTATAAGAAATGCTGTTTGCAGAAAAGTCATCGCCTTATTTGTCTGATTAGAAGAGAACAGAATATGCTGGAGTTTTCTGCCCCATCTCAGCAGGAGCAGATAAACGGGGAGCCAAGGTCGTAGCTTAGGCGCTGTGTGAAAGAAAGCATGTGAATGTTTAGGCTTTTTATGATAAGGGGGAGGCACCAGAGGCTATAACAGTTTGAGCAATGCTCCACCATTTTGAGATCTGATGCTGTCTGCATACAGTTTCCATCTCCCACGTGTGTGATCATTAAAATCATCGTTTGACTCAACCCGACCGGACCAGTGTTGTTATTGTGGTTTTTCTCTTGTCTCCATCCCCAATATTTTTGAACCTTAACATTTTGGGGGCTCGTCCTGTGGTGTTGGGGTGGAATTTAAAAGTTCGGACGGTCCGAGGTTGTCGAACGGACAGGCACGAGCCAGTGGTCTGACGTGAGTGGGCATAAGCCGGCTTATCTAAAGGTAAGGCACTACCTGTTGAATTATTTCCAAAGTGTGCCAAATTGGATATGACTAAATTAAAGTCTACTCACTGAAATTACTGGTAGAGGGTCTGTTTTGATTGTGATGAGGATCCGCGTGTGTTATGCAGTTAAAGTCGGCTAAGAGTCTTTAATGAAGTTGAAAAAGTATGAAATGCTGGGTTAGAGTCCCAAGGAAATGAAAGAAATGCTGGGTTAGAGTCCCAAGGCATTGAGATAAAGGCTCAAGTAGTTTGTTAGGGAATTGGTCATGTTGTTGGTTAAAGTCCAAATTGGTTATAAGTGTGGTCCTGTGTGATTATAAGTGAGGGTTGGCTCCATTGACCTCTAGGTGGGACTTGCCTTAGTCAGACTCTTGTTTTAGGGTGTTGACTGTTGTTTCAAATTGTTATAAATTATTATAGGACGGCACTGGAAGATGCTAAGAAGCGCATAGCCCGGAGGTTACGCTCCCTCCTGGCCGTGGACGCGCGGTCTTGACCTGTCGGCGAACAGGGTTAGTTCAGTTTGGCTTATCTGTGGGGTACAGGGCATCCTGAAATAAGCTAGGAGTTAGATTCTCCTCACCGTTTGGAACGGTGTGATGTGCTTTTTTGGACAAAGTTAAATTGAGTTAGGGATTTTAGAAGTTAGGTCAGAAACGGTTCCAGAAGTAACAGATACTGTTTAATTGATTACAAAAAAGTTACCTTTCTTCGGTTGGACCCGTTATGGTTAAATTTGTCGAAATTTGTTAGGTGCTGCATCTGTCAGGCCTGTCAGTGATTGTAAATATAAGACGTCTTTGTAATATAAAATAAAAGAGTTTTCTCTGAGCTTTGTGTGAGATTGTGGGTGAGGTGCAGCTGCAGCGCTGCGAGCTATTTTTAGATTGTGTGTGAACATGCAAATGAGCTGTGACGCGCACAGAGGACTTTTGTTGCTGTTTAGCATGTTTTTGAGCTTTATAATTATGAGTTGCAAACAATGATACATGCCTGTAATTAAAACTCTGATTTTGCTGATTATAATATTACAAATAAGGTTTTGAGTGACTAGCGTGTGAATGATGTTGGGTTTTAAAACTGAAACTCAGAGAGGAGTGTGTTGGGAGACTGGCATGTAGTCTGCAGTGCAAAGGTGGGCGTCTTGCCTGCTGGTCTATTTAACAGTGATGAAAATGATATTAAATAAATCTCTCAGTGTGTTGATACAGGTGGCTACGGGCCTGGACCAACTGCCCCCACAAGCACAGCGGCCGAAGCAAATTATAGTAATGGAAACCAAACTCAGCAAGAATCAGCAGCGGTGAAAAAGACAGCAGCTAGCAGAGAATTAAAGGAGAAATTAAGAGAAGTTTTAACACATAAAATTGGGGCCAACAGACTTGTGGAGGTTGGGAAGGCGTCCGGAACATCACAACAAAAAGGTGAAACAAAAACACACACAAGCAGAGAAATGTGTGAGAGAGAGGCACGTGCTAGAGAAATGCCTCGTTTGAGAAAAAAACTTTAAATTAGCCCATTTACAAACGCACATACACGCAATGAAGAAACAGCTTACACCCATGAACACGTGAAGATTTTCCAGCAAGTAAAGCAGTGAAACTTAACATATACCCGCCGTTAAATAATAAAGTTTATCCACTACTAACAAATAAACTCCTTGGGTTGCAGGACAACAACTTAACTTCAAAAAAAAAAAAAAAGACACGACAAATTTAGTGGTTAATAAAAGTCAAATTGTGACATGTTTTCTGCTGATTGATTAATACAAGTGATTACTAAATGAAAGAAAATTCCAATTTTTTGTGCTTTTAAACATGATCTTAAGAATTTTAACATGTACCTGTGTTGTCCTGTCAGCTTAGTGGGTCATGAGTGGATTATATGGAGAGAAAAAACAAAAAAAGGGGGAGAGAAGGCTGACACAGGGCCTGGTCCCGTTGTTTCTCCCCCCTCTGAATAACGCAGCCAAAATAACATCATTTTCCTGTTCATCTGTTTTTGTTTTGTTTTTGTTTTGTTTTTTCTCTTTATGCTTGATTACAGGCTGCTTTGTCACCCGGAAAAGCCGAGGCTGACCCCGGACTCCTGCTCTCCCCCCTACCATCTTTGCTCTCTCCTTTACCATCTTTGATGTGACCCTGACCAAATGCTAAAGCAGCTGGACCCACAACAACAACTTGAAAACGTCAACAGTGCTGCAGGAAAACGATCTCATGCAGCAGAGACGGAGAGCGTTAAATCCAAGGCCCGTTTCACTACACGGGGAGATTTCCGTCAGCGTCTTTTCTTTCTGAGAAGACTGAGAAAGGCCCGGCTCCCACCACCGATTCTGACCACCTTATATAGAGGAACTATCAAGAGCATCCTGAGCAGCTGTATCACTGTCTGGTTTGGGAACAGCACCATGCCGGACAGACAAGCTCTACAGAGGGTTGTGCAATCAGAAGAGCGCACCATCCGCTCCGAGCTCCCTGACCTGCACTCAATCTACAGCAGGCGGTGCTGAACCAAGACCAGGAAGATCGTGAAGGACCTCAGCCATCCCAACAACAGACTGTTCTCTCTGTTGCTGTGTACGTGACAAATAAACATCTGGATTTGGAAAACGAGGCACTCGCAAAGCCACCAGCATTGTGCCTGATCGGACACACCCCTCTCACACACTCTTCACACTCTTGCCATATGGAAAAAGACAGCTTCAGCTGACAGAGCTGTGACGAGACGTCCATTAAGCCCAGATGAAAAGTGAGGCCGAGCAAAACAATGCTGACCTTAACCACTCTGCATTAAAACTGTGCAGGACAGTGACGGACCAACAATGATCGTCGGGCAGCAAAAAGGGCGTGCCAGAGACAGGAGGAGTAACTGAGGTCAAGAGGCACCTCAGAATGGACAAAACACCAGGAGAAAATAAGCTGAAGGCACAGGTGTCGGGGCTCGGCCAGGAGCTGACCTCTGAGAAGAGCCGAACAGCAGAGCCGCAAAAGGCCGTGGAGCAAAGCAAGGAAAACATCGATGGACTTGAATCTGAAGTGGACGGAAAAGATTGTGAGGTTTCTGCCCCTCAGTAAGAGCTCAAGGCATCAGAGCAGAAAACTGAGCATGTCTCAGGAGGAGCTGGCTGATTATCGAACCCATCAGACTTGGAGTCCCAGACACACGACTTGAAATCAGGCTCAGGACCTCAGCAAGGAGATGAGAACAAAGCAGAACGAGCAGCAGTGACAGCAGCTGAACTTTGACCTGAACAAAATCTTGACTTGGCTGGGAGAAACAGAGGAAGAGCTGGAGCAGCAGCGTAGACTGGAGCTTGGCACTGACATCCAGATGATTGAGCTGCGTATCAAAACCCTGAAGGAGCTACAGAAGCAAAAGGGTCAAGTTAAGGAGGAGGGCAGGACCCCAGGGCACGCTTCAGGCCGTGGTTTACCCAGAACACCAGAACAGGAAAGTGATGAACACAAACACCCACACAAACACACACATCTACATTCACTGACTCAGAATGAAGAGAAACACACATATGAACATATACACTCGTTGATTGAGTGAGAAATGACACACACATGTGCAAAAAAAAAAAAAAAAATCGAAATGTTGATTCAATTCACTGAGAAGTGATCCACACACACACACATCTACAAGCTTGTGCAATGAAGAGTGATACACACACACACACACACGCTGATGCAATGAAGAATGCTTTACTAACAAATGCTGCACACAAACATCCGAATATGGAGTCGGTCACAACAACAAAAAGCCATTGATTGTTTATTGGTTAAATGTTTTTTATGCCACACAGAGGGCATTTGTGTAGATTTAGGGGACAAGGTCTAAAGTAGTGTGGTTGTGAAAACAATGTCTGTGCGTAATGTCTGTTTATGGCTTAAGGCCTCCACTGAATTGTGTACTGTGCTTCACACAGCCTGATAAGGAGCAGTGGTACAGAGTGAAAATGATGAGTGAATGATGTGAGTTTTATTTCGGAGAGAATATGAAAAGGTTGTGTTGATTTGACTCAGTTGTTTAAGTTTCTGCCAAAGCAAAACATTTGTGTGTAACCAGTGTCCACTATTGAATCAAGTCAATCCAACATGTCTTTGTCAGTGAAAAAAGGAGTTACGGTGCCTGTAGGCCTACACAATATAGTGTGTGAAGTTTTGGTTGATTTTTGGGTTTTGTTTGACACTAGGTTGATTCTATCAGTGAGGTTTGGATTGTTCTCTTTCTCTAACATAGAGAAAGAGGGTTTGATCTTTGGACATGTTTGCAATGGGCCCCAGTATCTGTTATTATATGAGTGTTTTATTGGTTACGTTTGTTTTTGCTTTTGTTACAGTGCACTGAGATAAGAACATCAGAGAGGTATGATCCACCGGTGGTGTTATTTTGGTATTTTGTGAGTTCCTGATTTAACAAATCAGCTCTTTAATCCAGGCCTGAGAGATTGAACTTTAAAGCGCAATAAAATATTCTTACTGAAAACAGTCGCAAAGTATTTTTTCTCCATGATTATAATGGGCTTGGGAGAAATTCACTTATATGGGACACTGATCCTGAAGCCCAAAAGGATTGCAGCGAGTCAATCCAGTCCAAAGAAGGAAACACAAACAAGGAACTGTTTCCTTTAAAATGATGACGTCATCTTGCTGGTGATGGAGCCTCGAATAGGTTGCGCGTGAGACTCCATTATCAGCAACTTCTGGTATGAATGTGTGTGGATGTATGTATGTGACTGGACTGTGATGGACTGACGACTAAAAGTTTTAACTGACTTGATATTGAGACAAAAACGGTGCCGACTTTAGGATTATTGAATGTCCACAGACAATTCACCCAGCCTGTAAAAGAAGGGTGGATGTTTTGTCTTGCTTTGTTTTGTTTGCAAGAACAGAAGAATGACAGAGACTAAAGAGCTGTAGCTTCACAGCAGTGTGAACTGCAGACTTAACCCTTTGGTCGCTAATTTTGAGTTACTGATGTTTGCATTAAGAAAATTGTGTTTTAGTAGCTGTGTTTTAATTAATGTATCATATTATATGGTTGGGAATGTTAAATGCTAAAGTGAAGAAAAGGTTTGATTCCACTCATGACTGAACATGTTATTATTAACCATAGTGGGTCACTGTAAAAAGTCAATTAATTTTTTTAGAGGTAAAAAAAAAACAAACAAAAAACCTCCACCGAGGTCTATCAATAACAGGGGAATGATAGACAGCCACACTCAAAATGGAGATATGTAATGATAAACACTGGTCCCTGTCTTTTAGGCGCTTTCTTGAAGTAGTCAACAATTTAAAAGTAAGATAAAATAACAGGGGCATGTGCTGAGGGGTGGTGCTGCACAAGAACAAGGGTAAAATAAAGAAAATATTGTTTTTAGTTTTGAGAAGTGCAAAATTAAAATGTACCATTACACTCAGAGGATCAATAGGAAGTTCGATATATGTTAATTTTGAATGAAGTACATGACTGGTGACTGTTCTGTCCTGAGCTTTTGTTTTTACAGCACCCGCTTGATCACACCAACAGTTTCTCGCCACCGAAGAGGGGTACTTGCAAAAAATAGAGAATGGGGAGGAATATCATCAAAACTGGAAAAAGGTAATCCCGAAAGGGGGTGATAACGCCATAACTTTCACTTATGGTCAAATTCTCAAAATTTGACCCCGAACTTGAAAAATTCTTCAAACATTTAGAGACAGAGTGGAGGTTTAGATCAACACATGTCACAAACCACATAAGGCTGGAGCATTTGAATCAAAAAAAGGTGAATTGATACACAGCAAAAATGTTGATCATATTAAGTATGTTTATTCAAGGGTGTAGAGAAGATTAGTATTATTAAAGACAACAAATGAAATAACGAAAACTAGAAGTGGAAAAAATTTGCGTTAACGGAAATAAAATCAAAACAAAAAGGAAAACTAACTAATACTGTAATGAAAGTTCACAAAATTAACTAGATTTATAGCAAAATGTGTTTAGTTGCATTGATAAGTATTTTCATTTTTTCTTTTCCTTTTTTTCTTTTTCTTTTTAAGATAAATCAAGTGTTGGGACGGTAAAATAAATGCATTACAAAAACAAAATTGTTTTTAACTAATTTTATTTAAATTTTACAACATGTGCACTACAGTGCACAAGGGGAGTTCATTGATCACGAATGTGAAACTAACAACATTCAAGAGCTATTTAAGAAGATTACATGTTCCACTGAAATTTTTGTAAGCAGGATATTAAAACTTATTTATATAACAATATCAAAAAATGTAGATCAGGGATCAACTTAGAAGTCACTGACACTTCACTAGGTGTAAGCCATTGGTTCAGGAACAAGTGATTGCACTGGGCTTTCTATTTCACAAAAGTCAATTTATTTATGATATCGGAGGAAGTACTGTGATTTTTTATTTTTATTTGGAGACACAAAAGAACATTTGGCACTTCCCACATCTCACATATGTTGCACCCATTCTACAACTGAAATGCCTTGGACTCTTAACCATTTCAGGCAAGTGGAGTGAACCATATTTTGCTACACTCTCATCGGATGGGGGCTTCCTTTTATTGATCTTTGGAAAGAACTCTTCATTACTGGTACTATTCAGGTCTTGTTCACATGTTTGTCCCAGGTTTTTCAGCCAAGAGGAGCTTGAACTCCAGATACTGTGAGTTCTTTTCACACATTGAGATCACTGATAACTTTTGGCAACGAAGTGATCTTGTAGAAACAATTAGGTGTCATGGATTCAGCTATAATTGCGACTCTTATTTTTTTACTTTACTGGAAAACATTTCTGCATTTTACCCATATTTTATTTTTAACTCAAAATCAAAATTCCAGAGTCTCCTACATGTTGGTTTTGCACCAGATAGGACGACAGATTTCAGGTGGCCCTGTGGTTTTCTCTATTACATGTGCCACTGCATCTCGATAATCTTTGTGTGGCTTCTAGTGGGTCCTGACCCTCTCATATTTTGAAAAAATCTATGTTTGAATCTCCCTCAATAATTCTGTTAAGAATTCTCTCCGCCTTTGTCAAAAGTTTTCTATTAGGAAAAAGTGAAATAAATATAAGTACAAAGTCCCAATGTGTAGAGCACACATTAATAAATTAGTCATGTTCTCTGTGAAACTAAATAAGCCTAATTCTTAAAGACCCCTCAACTTATTTACTAGATGTTTATTTTTTTGAATAAAATAAAAATCTGAGTTTAACAAAACATTTTAAATGTAAATATCAAGCTTACCTTCCTTTCTTCCATAAAATGTGCTTGTGGGCACGCCAGCCATTTTGAAAAGGTGGAAAAAACAATTGACAAGGCCACACCCCCACACATGTGATATAATTTTAAAGGTACTGTTGTCCTCTCTAAGAAATATCAGGACTTAGAGGAGTGGCAAGTAGAGTATGAGAGCTACAAGCAAAAACTAAATGTGTACTACAGTGCGCAAAAATGAATTACTGGGCCATCAGGGGGTTATGAGGGACATTTATGACACGAAAAATCCCACAAACCTTAAAGTGCACTTGAAAAGCTCACACAAGAAGGTTAACCTAGCTTACCTAGAAGACCTCATCAGGGGGAGCACTCTCCCCCACCTTGAAGAGCTCCCCCACTCAACCCGCATCCCCCGAAAACAGCTAACCCCAGATAAGGCAGCGTGATGTATCCCGAGATAACAGGACTGGGACATCTAAATAAATGTGTGAAACAATCGCCTTCAAAAAGGTTATCAATTCACTTCAACCAAAATTAGGAACATTTGGTGCGGCAAGAGTTAATAGTGATTAGTCTCTACACCCAAGGATAACCAGAAGAGCATGATTGATATGATGGAACTGAGATTTTGTTACACTTAATTTTTGCAAAACACAACTAAAACTAAACTGAAACTAAGGAGTTTCAGAAAATAAAAACTAGACTAAACTAGCAAAGAATTGGTAAAAACTAATTACAACTGGAAAAATTGAAAATCTGGAGTTGAAACTAAATAAAAAATAACAACTAATGAAAATGGCGAAACGTTTAAAACCCTGGTGCAGAGATTGGCAAATCTGACCAGGAAACGTTATGAAATGGATTGTCAGAACAGTCAGCGTTAAAGCCACTTTTGACAGTCCATACGAGGATGGCATTGGACATCTTCGGGGCGGGAGAGGGTTGGGGAGAACAGGGGGAAATAAAATTAACAATTTAAAAGAGGCATTTACAGATGTTTAGGTATCAAGTGAAACGGGATAAAAGGGGGTGTTTTACTGTTATTTTTAATATCAGCATTATTATTGTATGAGAATCATGCAACAAGCATTGCATCGATGATCATTTATTGAAGCTTTTGACCTTATACTAACATCTGTGTTCTGTGATTGTTATAACCTCTGATGAATCTTCTATTTACAGGTGTTAGGATAATGATATAATTTTTCATTGCAGGTGTAACCATGATCATTTTTATACATATTGCAACTTGTTGCTCATTGTAGAGTTGTGCTCAAGTTAATAAGGGTTAAAAGCTACAGTCAGCGTGAATGTCTGACTGATCTATTGAGGGAAAAGGCTTCGAGCATAGAAGGCCGCACGCGCTTACAAAACACTGATATCATGTTATTTTTTGTGATCTTTTCTTCAATTATGCCTTTTGTTAAGTTTAAGTAGCGGCAGTTGATTAAACGACATTTATTAAAATATTAAATACATGAGTCAGTACATTACACGCGGATCACCTTAAGAGTCTGGGAAACTTTGTAGCTGCCTAACTTTTTTTTTTGAATGTTCTAGCTCTGTTGATTTGACACATTGGAATGTGTCAAAAAAGGGGGGGAAGTGGAGCTTTAACATCAAATAAGGATTATTTGAACATTTTTATAACTTCATTTGTGTCTTTAATACCTTAGGTATGGTAAAGCTTAAGCTAATAGCGGTCCGAGAAGACGGACCTTTTAGAGAATCAGTGAAAAAGCATAAACCATCACTTTCATGTTTAATCATTACTCATTGAAATGAACTGAGTAGCGTTTAGAAGATTTGTTAATTTCTTTGTCTTTTGTTAAAAAGAGGGGTTTCAATAATTTTCAGACACACCTTGCAAATGTGCTTATAACGAGTTGGCACTCGGCCTTTTGAAGGTCAGAAGCTTCGTTCGGCGTGATTGTCCGGACTGATAAAGTGTAGGAAATGCCTTGAGTGCAGAGGGCTAAATGCAAACACACTTACACACACATAGGATATGATTAGAATAAGTCCCTGGGACATTCTGAATGTTTTAGACCAATTCTGAATCACTAGAAGGTCAATAGATAACAACATTAGATTATTAGGGGTAGGAAGAGAGGTGTTTTGGTTTTCTGTCTCTTACAGGGAAAGGAACAGACACCAGACGAGGTCACAGATATGTGAGGATCCTCCGCAGCAGAGACAGACACAGTGACTGCCGAGACATCAACTGGGTCCAAGGGTCATGGCGTTTGGGCTCCAGCTAGTCACCACAAAAGGATGGATCCCATAAACACAGCAATAACCATGAAGGGTTTGGCGGAAATCCGGGAACACCAGACCAACGAAGTTCGAGAGGCGTTTGGGAAAAAAAAAAAAAAGGGGACGCCTTCCTGTTCCTTTTTCTGGAGGATACACAGATCGTTGTTTGAAATCGGGGCAGAATAATCCCCTGATCTGTGCCACGACTGAAGGGTTGTCTAACCCCTAAGGTTGAAGAATAAAGAGCAGAGGATCACCCAACTGGACGACACTGGTAGCTGCAGCAATAAAATAAAGGCTAAAAGCTGTGGGAGACCTGGGGAGTGTCATCTGTACCCGCTATTGTTGGAATAATAGTTTTTCTTGCATCTGAACTGCGCAAACACAGAGGTCATCCCACATATGGTTCGCCCCTCGGGGACAAAGGACCTCAGGAGTGAGAAGAGATGAACCCGGCCACACTGAATTGAAGGGTGTTGGTGAGGTCATTATTCTAATGACCTCATCAGGAGGAATTGTTAGATTATAATATTATTTTATGCCATGTTATACCCCTAATTAAAGATTGTGAATTATTGTGTAGTTTTAGTTTGCATTATTCTCCTGAATTAGAAGAAGCTGATAACTATTGCATTAGTTAAACTGATTTGCATTACATTAAACTGCTGACTTGTTGTGAATGAATGATATTGTTTATGATGCATTATACTGCTGAGTTATAAGAAATGCTGTTTGCAGAAAAGTCATCGCCTTATTTGTCTGATTAGAAGAGAACAGAATATGCTGGAGTTTTCTGCCCCATCTCAGCAGGAGCAGATAAATGGGGAGCCAAGGTCGTAGCTTAGGCGCTGTGTGAGAGAAAGCATGTGAATGTTTAGGCTTTTTATGATAAGGGGGGGGGGGGGGGGGCACCAGAGGCTATAACAGTTTGAGCAATGCTCCACCATTTTGAGATCTGATGCTGTCTGCATACAGTTTCCATCTCCCACGTGTGTGATCATTAAAATCATCGTTTGACTCAACCCGACCGGACCAGTGTTGTTATTGTGGTTTTTCTCTTGTCTCCATCCCCAATATTTTTGAACCTTAACAAACCCCTCCTGTATCCCTCCTTAATATTTGAATCCGCAACAATGTGCATAGTTGTGGCACTGTAATGGAAACTTCCACCGAACACTCTAAAACTAGATGAACTTATTTCAGCCTCAGTAGTTGAAGAAAATAACTCCCTTTGCAGGTGCTGATAACACCAAGAGCATGAGACAGGATACGCATTGTTCAGTTAGGTTTCATAGCGAGCTGCGTGATGGGAATAAATAGTATATATATATATATATATATATACATATATATATATATATATATATATATATATATGCTAGCAGGCAAGGCATACATGGAACGCCATAACCAAGT
This sequence comes from Astatotilapia calliptera, assembly GCF_964374335.1. NCBI lineage: Eukaryota > Metazoa > Chordata > Actinopteri > Cichliformes > Cichlidae > Astatotilapia > Astatotilapia calliptera. The sequence goes on along the minus strand of NC_137425.1, from coordinate 15,701,164 downwards.
GGCCGGCATAGTGTACAGGAACATCTGTGCCGAGTATAACCTGGAAGTCCCGAGGTCAAAATGGGAGATGCCCCCAAGGGTGGTGGAGAATGACCGAGCTAAGATCCTGTGGGACTTCCAGATACAGACGGACAAAATGGTGGTGGCTAACCAACCGGACATAGTGGTGGTAGACAAACAGAAGAAGACGGCCGTAGTGATCGATGTAGCGGTTCCGAATGACAGCAATATCAGGAAGAAGGAACACGAGAAGCTGGAGAAATACCAAGGGCTCAGAGAAGAGCTCGAGAGGATGTGGAGGGTGAAGGTAACGGTGGTCCCCGTGGTAATCGGAGCACTAGGTGCGGTGACTCCCAAGCTAGGCGAGTGGCTCCAGCAGATCCCGGGAACAACATCGGAGATCTCTGTCCAGAAGAGCGCAGTCCTGGGAACAGCTAAGATACTGCGCAGGACCCTCAAGCTCCCAGGCCTCTGGTAGAGGACCCGAGCTTGAAGGATAAACCGCCCGCAGGGGCGTGCTGGGTGTTTTTTATATATATATATATATATATAATAAATAGAATAAAATAGAATAGAATTCAACTTTATTGTCATTGCACATGCACAGGTACAGGGCAACGAAATGCAGTTTGCATCCATCCAGAAGTGCTTTAGTGATATAGATATATTACAATAAATATTAGCAATAATATAGATATGTAAATATATTACAGAAGTGGGTCTATTATGGTATGTTATAATGTACACGGTATGAAGTATGTTGTGAATATTCTATAACTATAAGTATGTACAGGCTGTAGTGAGTACAAGCTATGTACAGGCTATGAACAGGATATAAATATGAAAAACTATACAGAATATGAAATAAATAACTTTACAGAATCTGAGATATACAGCTATACAGAAATGGGAACTATGCAAGTTGTAAACAGTTGTAGGGTTAAAAGTTATCGTATGTACAGAATGATTATTACAGCGCTATACAGTAGTGCAGTTAAGATAAGTGAGATATGTGGATAATTTCTACAGAGGCTATATAAAGTGCTGGTGGTTGTGAGTGGTGGTTCAGTCCATGTTATTATTGTGTGTTTGAGGGTACAGTTGTCCATTGTGGGTGTGTGTATGTTCAGTCCATGTTTTAACGTGGGTCAGATGTCAGGAGGCAGAGTTCAAGAGTCTGACAACTGTGGGGAAGAAGCTGTTCCGGTACCTGGTGGTCTTAGTCCAGAGGCTCCTGTAGCACCTCCCAGAGGGCAGGAGGGTGGAGAGTCCATGTGATGGGTGACTGGGGTCTTTGATGATTTTTCCAGCCCTTTTCAGACACCGCTTCCTGTAGATGTCTTTTATGGCAGGAAGTGGTGCTCCGGCGATGCGCTGGGCAGTTTTCACGACCCTCTGCAACGCCTTCCGGTCCGAGGCAGAGCAGTTCCCGTACCAGACTGTTATACAGTTGGTCAGGATGCTCTCGATGGTGCAACGATAGAAGTTCACCAGGATGTCTGAGGACAGGTGGTTCTTCCTCAGAGTCCTCAAGAAGAAGAGGCGCTGGTGAGCCTTCTTGACCAGCTTGGAGCAGTTGGTCGTCCAGATGAGATCCTCGGAGATGTGGACTCCCAGGAACTTGAAGCTGCTCACACGCTCCACAGCCGTCCCCTTAATGTGGATGGGTGGATGTGGGTCAGCATTCCTCCTGTAGTCCACGATGAGCTCCATGGTCTTCTCGGTGTTAAGCAGCAGGTTGTTTGTGTCGCACCACTCAGCCAGACGATCCACCTCCTCCCTGTAGGCGGCCTCATCGTTGTCACTGATGAGGCCAATCACCGTGGTGTCATCTGCAAACTTAATGATGGTGTTGGAACCATCAGCAGGTCTGCAGTTGTGGGTGAAGAGGGAGTAAAGGAAAGGGCTCATCACACAGCCTTGTGGTACACCGGTGTTCATTGTGATGGTAGATGAGCAGTGGTTATCCAGCCAGACATGTTGGGGGCGGTTGGTCAGGAAGTCCAGTAACCATTTGCAGATGAGGGAGCTGATGCCCAGGTCTGTCAGTTTCCTGATGAGTTGTGAGGGGTGGATTGTATTGAATGCTGAACTGAAGTCTATAAACAGCATTCTGGCGTATGTGTTGTTGTTGTCCAGGTGTGAGAGGACAGAGTGCAGTGCGATGGAGACTGCATCCTCTGTGCTCCTGTTCTGGCGGTATGCGAATTGGTGGGGGTCCAGGGGGGGGGGGGGGGGGACAGGATTTGAAGTGTGCTAGGACCAGCTGCTCTAAGCACTTAGTGATGATGGGGGTGAGTGCTACTGGGCGGTAGTCATTGAGGCAAGATGGGTTGGAGTTTTTGGGTATCGGGACGATGGAGGTGGATTTGAAGCAGGCCGGTACCACAGCGTGGGCCAAGGAAAGTGTGATGGATGTGAGAGCAGCACTTCTGTTTCATAGACTGCATGACGGCACCTAACTGTGTATAGTTCTTAACCCTCTACTGCATGACTTTTTAAATTTGGGGGAAAACATTATTTCTCCCTATTTTGGGGGAGGATCAGAGAGGATCATTGGTGTCTCTCTCCCCTCCCTCCAGGACATTTACAGCACCCGTCTCACTAAAAAAGCCCTATGCATAGCGGCTGATCCCACGCACCCAATGCAAAGCTTCTTCAAGCTGCTGCCGTCGGGGAGGAGACTGCGGAGTCTCCGGGCCAGGACCAGCAGACTGAAGGACAGCTTCATCCATCAGGCTGTCAGGAAGCTTAACTCCCTCCCGATTCTGCCCCCTCTCCCCTCTCTCCTCCACGGTCCTACTGAACTCTGTCACACACACACACACACACACACACACACACACACGCACACACACACACACACACACACACACACACACACACACACACACACACACACTCTCTAACTCACTCACTGGCCTGCACCAGTTACCAGTCACTTTGTGGAGCATTGGACTGCCACTACCTCATAAGACTTTGTTGTTACACTATCTCTTACCGTACATTACCAAATCTCCATTTGCACTATTTGCCCATTTGCACTACTCTGCCTGGTTTGCACTCAATGTCATTTACTCATTATATTGTATATTGTATAGCTTTCTTGTTATATGTAAAAATTGTATTGTATTTATTTATTTAAATTTTACTTTTTAATTATTTTACTTGCATTTTTAATCACTCTTATATTTAAATGTTCATTTGCTATTTTATCTAGGGATTGAGAGTAACGTAGTTTCTATTCTCTGTATGTCCTGTACATGTGGCAGAATTGACAATAAAGCTGACTTTGACTTTGACTTTAGGGTCCCTAATAATTTGACCCCCCCCCCCAAACAGATATTGGTTTGTTGCTTCAAGGCAACACTGTGCGATAAGGGTAGTAAAACGCCAAGTTATTCTATAATAAGTTGAACCTTATCTTAACCCAGACTCAAGCCTTCACCCTAAAATTGAATGATTTACCTTGCAATTTGTCCCCATAAAGTAGGCGAGACCTCACAATGTGAGTGTGTAAACAAATTTGTGTCCCCACAACAATAAGTAATAAACGACCACACACACACACACACACACACACACACACACACATCAGTGTATGTGTGTGTGACTACCTCTGGCAAACCTCAGGTGGTCCACACACCAAAGGGCCGTCATTCATTGCGGTATGTGGGCCATCTGTAGGTGATGTGCAGCCACGGGCCAGTTGTAGACACACTGCTGGCCCAGAACAGTTTCCGCGCTGGCCACAGATGTCAGCCTAATATGTACCTTAATCAAGCCATGCAATAACAACATGTGCCAGAACATGCAAAACAGTGCAAAAGTAACATGTCGAAACTCTGTTCAGACAGTGAATGGACTGATTTTTATATAGCGCTTTTCTACTTTCCCAGATTACTTAAAGTGCTTTATACAACATGCCACATTTACCCACTTTCACTTAACTGAGAATTAATTTGTCACTTTTCTGAACGAGTGGCCTACTACAAAGGGAGAAATTAGCTTCTGTTGTAATGGACATCCTCACTCTTGAAATAACATAGAAGTGAAGTTTATGGTCACCATGTGTATCTGTTCCAAACTTTCTTTGTAATTTGCAATTTTTGGTATATTTGACTTACAGATCATCTGGTTTTTCATTATCTGACTTGGTGCAGATGAAATGAATTTGCTGACACTTTCGACCATTTCCCAGCAGGCTGCTGGCACCTTCCAGGATGTCCCAGGCTTCTCTTTCTGATGCTGCTCGAGTCATTTCAGTCACAATCCAAACTGTAGAACAACTGGCAATAAGCTGAAAAGGAAATGAATTTATGTAAATTATAAATAACTAATGCTTTGAAGAAAGATGACATGACTTCTGTGAATTACCTCTTTCCACCTATTTTGATCCCTGCTTCTGTTAAAGTTACCATTTCCAGGAAGGTCCACGAGTGTGACGTGATCAAGAAAATCATTGTCTGGCACTTTGACAGTCACACACTTCACAAGCGGCCAGTACCACCTCTTTACTTCTTCTGTCTCATTTGACACATTTCTTGTATATTTCACAAATTCTTCAGACAATCCTTCAGCCTGCAAAAAATAACAGTATGAATACAAGACAATTGAATGTATGTGCATAACAAAAAATGTAAAAACTGCATGAAAAGAAGACAGGAAATCAAACTAAGAAATAATATCTCAATACATGCTATCAATACATTTCTTGAAAAATGTATTGATAGCAATGTTGAATATTCTTACACACTAAAAAAAAAAAAGAAAGTAAAAGAAAAAAACCACACAAAAAATCTACATATTCCCAACATTTATCTTAGCAATAGACTGCTGCATCATCTCCTTCACCGATGCTTTGTCTCTGTCTACACTTTCCAAATAGGGAGGCATTAGATAGCATGGACATCATCTTCCTACTGAAAAGATGCAGCTTTAATGCAGCTAACTGCTGCTTTAGTGACTTCCTACTACTCTCTATATGATGTTCATAAGCCACACACTGATCTTCCTTGAATCTAATGTATGTTTTAAACTGCAAGTATTCCTATGTTCTAGAAGAAGAAGCGAATTTTAATTTTGGTCTGTAGTACTGCACACTTACTGAGTCACTTTTCAAAATTTTTATTTCGGAATTTAGAAACTCTGGAATATCCACAAAATATCCTTTCTCCATGAGGCTGAGAGTGGATTTTTTTTCCAACCTTCTCCATACAGCGCTGATAACTTTCCATTAGGGTCAAATAGATCATCATCATCATCGTCATCATCATCGTCGTCATGGTCGTGGTTGTCTTCAAAAACCTGTCTTAGTGATCGCACCTCATCTTCCCAATCCTTCCAAAAAAACAAAAAACATCTTAATTTTAGTAAAGCAGTTTTTGCAGCTAGATTGTAACACATAAATTTGCTTTAAGAATCATCATGTTCATATTTCATTCTACCTCTTTTGTAATGAACTCAATGTGTGCCTCATACTTTGATCCATTGGTAGCCTCCACCTTTATCATTACTGAGGTACATGCACTGACACTTCCAGAAGGCAACAGGCCCTCCTTATTTATGACGGCATTGATTAAAGAGCTCTTTCCAGCCCCAGTTCTACCAAAGACACCAACCAGGTGTCTCTTTTCTGTCTCAAAATCCTTGATTTTATCCCTGTTGAAAGAGTTTAAATATGGATTAACTCACCCATTCTTAGGAACATTAAACTTAAAATGTGGGAAAATCAGAAAGATTTCCAAAAGGTTGATTCTGTTCATCTGGACTTGGTGTTTTCAGTGGGAGAAACGTTTCATCACTAATCCAAGTGACTTCTTCAGTTTCAGCTGACTGCAGGTTTCCTCAGCCTTATAAACTAGCCCACTGAATGAACAATGGGCTGTGAGGTCACTTCCTTAATCATTAATATGCAAATTGTCATGACCATTTATCAACAACCACTGACCAACCAATGGGATCTACTTACCTGGATGATTGAGATTTCTTTTTGAAAATTTGTTTAAAAAAAAAACTATTACAATGTTTAGACTTGATATTTATAATTTCACGTCTCTGAAGACTACATGTGTGGAAAAACATGAAATATTAATCAGTATTCAAAAGCTACTGATTACCTCTGAAGTGTGAAATGATGGATTCTGGTACAATTCACCTTAACAATGGAATGAACTGAATCACAGCTCCATGTTGAGCTCTGACAGAGTTTAAATCTTTATACCAAATTACAGCAAAATGTTCCTCCAACTGTTTCTTTTTGCAAACACTTACTTTCTAGATTTTTTTTAAAATTTGCCTTCCTAACCTTTCTGAGACATAGTGACATCAAATACAAAATTACCCAATTACTTCTTAAAATGGTGCATTTTCTCAGCTTAGGAATTTGATATGTTTTTGTGTTCTGTTGTCAATAAAATATTAGAGTAAGAGATTTCATGAATATTGTTTTTATTTTCATTTTACAGACTGTCCTAACTTTTTTGGAACTGGTTGGAACAATGTCCAACAAAAAAAAGGAAACCTTTATTACTCACTTTAGGAAAAGTTTGAGCTTGTCACGGCCATGTAGTCCTTCACTGACATGTCTCATTATCTCTTTGACCTCAAACAGTATTTCTTTTTCTGTCAAAGTGAAAGTAAAATCTAATTAGTAGGAAACAGGAAGCAGTGTAATGCAAAATGTGGCCCACTGATATTCAAAAAAAGTAAAGAGTGTGGATTTTACAAGTTCATACTATAGCTATTATATTAAAAAAATGCACATTAGTACTTTTCATATACCTGACTGTGATCCTGCTGCACAGTTGTATTGTCGTTTAGGAGGTGGTTGCCATTGGCTGGACTCACCCTGAAAATGATCTGAGTTTCTCTTTCCTTATTGGATAAAAAAAAAAATCTTTCAAGATTGAAAATTGTGATCACGGTGTATTTTAGATAAAAATAAATACATCAGATGTATTAATATGAGAATGAGACCAATTTTTCTCACCTTTTTCACTTATGGATGGCAAATCCTGAGGATAAATGTAAATATTTGACTTTTGTATTTGAAATTAAATTACTACACATGTATGCATATCTGAACTTATACAGGAAACCATCGCAACTGTACAGAAACAGTTTGTTCTTTACCAAACTGCGATTAAAAAAAATGGAAAACTTTCATATTCTTACCTGTTAATAAACATGATTGCATGAGTCAACTTTTCAGCCTCATTCAGTGCCAGTGACACAGACCTTGAGAACAGTTGGTGACCACCCCATCAATGGCAACCACCAGCTGTTAGGCCAGGGGTAGGCAACTCCAGGCCTCGAGAGCCGGTGTCCTGCAGGTTTTAGTTGTCCTTGATCCAACACAGCTAATTTAAATGACTAAATTACACCCTTAACATTTCTTTTAGTTCTCCAGAGGCCTGGTAATGAAGTAATCATTTGATTCAAATGTGGTGACCCAGGGTGGTATCTAAAACCTGCAGGACACCCGCTCTCGAGGTCTGGAGCTCCCCACCCCTGTGTTAGGGTAAAATGTGTATTAGGCAGTGTTGGGACTAACGCGTTATTAAGTAACGCGTTACAGTAACTACGTTATTATTGTGGTAACGAGCACGGTAACTAGTTATTATGCCAAAATCAGGAACGCGTTAGTCGTTACTGGGATTTAGATAGGGTCGTTACTCGTTACTTCGTGTGGTGGCTATCGCGGAGCTTCCACAGATTCAGTAACATTAGCAAGAGGTGGAGGCCAGCAGGTGGATGAAGGAAAGGGGACGCAGAAGGAAAAGAGACCCGAGGCGGCCGCCGGTCCAAGTGTGAACTGAACTTCAGGTAAGAAGTTATGACCTGCAGTCTCTCTGGGTCAGATATAAACCAAGTTTAGGTGGAGTTTATTTTCGTTATTCTGACTTTTTCCGTACTGCGTGCTAGCTAGCATGACGGAGTTTCTATACAGCTGGGTGGGTGCTATGAAGTTAATGATGTTGAACTTTATTTTGTTCATAAGTTATTAGAGTTGCCAACCGTCCCGTCTGGTATTCAGAGAAAATATTACGCGTTTCTTATTGAGGTGAAAAGGAACAGTTTGTCCCGTAATTCAGCTACAATGAAAAAGGCACAAAGCTGGAGTTATTCTGTGTTTACGCTGCACAGCTGCCTCTTCTTCTTTCATTCTCCCCTCTCCCTCTCCCGTTTCTACTTCAATCATGAAAACTGATCAATGATCAGCTGATCGGCTCTCTTGTTTGTTTATCGCTCACTTTGCGCCGAAAGAGGAAACCAGCGGATGTCGCGCTAAACAACAGCAGCACGTTTAAGCTTGATCAGCTGTTGTTAGAATTTATTTAATATTAATTTCTAGTATCAGCTGATGTTTGCTGGAGCCACAGCTGCAAAAAAGCTGCTGGTCATGATATGGTTTGGTTATCTGGTGAGAGGGAAACATGAAGATGAAACCAGGAGATGTCCTTACTGAATCATCAGAGCTGAACAGGTGATGGAGAAACAGGTTTACCTTTTAGGTGACATGAATGAGTTGAAGGGAAGTTATGAACTGTTTCTGAGAGACAAATAACAGCAGGATCCTTTTTTACGTAGCTGACAGCTGGTAACTGTGCAGGTGCGGATCTAGCAAAGTGTTGCCAGAGGGCCAGGTAGAGCATTAACAGGGAAAGGGGGGCACAAAGAAATACTTTTCTTTCTTATTCTCATTTAAAATGTCTAGCTTTTAAAAAATAATTATCTGAATCTTACAACAAATGATTGATAGATTGATACATATATACCATCAAAACAGCGTACAACACTGTCACAACACTGTTTATTTTAATTCAAAGGCTTTATGATTTTTCCTATAATGGTGGGCCGGTCTCTAGTCAAAATGCCCGGGCCAATTTTCTGTCCCAGTCCATCCCTACATGCAGCTCATCTGCAGTCTGGTGTTACCGACATCTTCCTATTCAGAAGGCAGAATTTCCGAGTTCTGAGTACAATCGAAAGCACCACGACTGCACTTTTTGTGTTGGATGTAAAAGGCGCACATGACGCTGTGACGTAGGCTAGAATCATGGCAGCAGTCACTGACGGTCCAGGCGTGGGATTTCTCTCGTGGAAATATGCACATTATCTTTTCCTTTCTATTGGTAGGTGGCACAGTGCACTTGTGGCAAGTAAGCAAGCTAGAAGACTGGCAAAGTTATGGAAGAAACACATTAACAAGAGAATTCTGAGTAAAACCAAAGTTACTTTCCCTAGTAACTAGTTACTTTGAAAGTAACGAGTAACTTGAAGTAACTGAGTTACTTTTGAGAGAAGTAACTAGTAATGTAACTAAGTTACTATTTTAAAGTAACTTACCCAACACTGGTATTAGGTATCACGTAACTGCATCAGTTGTTTAGTGGTTGGTGGTTGTAAGGATTTTAAGTCACAGACTGGTCTCTAGGCTTGTGTGACTGGGGCTTTACTTTGACTCAGGTCACTTTAGCGCAGTGGTTCCTAAACTTTTTTTGCTAGGCCCCCTTTGTTTTATTAGAAAAATGTTTGCCCCTGCCACCCCCCGCACAAACACATCCTCCAACCACACACACCCATATTTTGTTTTCCAACTCCATTGCGGTTAATCTCACACCTCAAACATTTAGTAAACAATTAAGCAAATAAAAGTAACAGCAATAAATTACAGGTAGAAATAAAATAAACTACTAACTCTTTTACGTTATCTCCACATCTACACGGGTATTTTTGAAAACACAGCTGTTTCTATGCATTTGGGCCTTTCGTCCATAGCTGGACTGGCCGTCGGGCATACCGGGCATTTGCCCGGTGGGCCGCTGGCGATTTTTTGTTTTTATGGGCCGATCATTTTTTTTTTTTTTTGGAAGGGTATAAATAATGAAAGGTGTTGGATTGGCCAATTGGTCATGATCGACTCTGGGCTGGACCAATTACAGCCGAGGAGGTCAGATGCACCCTCCCTGTTGTTTAGCAATCTTATAGACAACTAAAGAAAATGGAGAACAAAAAAAGGAAAGGAGGTGCAGAAAAAATTAGGGCCAAAAAGAAACAAGCCCTTCAGGCAGACGCTGCCAAATGTGTAAAAATAACTGAATTGTTTGGCGGTAGCTATGGCATAGCTTCCACAGATTTAGCAACATCAGCAAGTGGTGGAGGCCAGCAGGTGGATAAGGGAAAGGGGAGGTAAGAGGAGGAGAGACCCGAGGCAGCTGCCGGTCATAGTGGCAGAGGAACTGAACTTCAGGTAAGAAGTTATGACCTGCTGTCTATCTGTGTCAGATATAAACCAAGTTTAGCTGTAGTTTGTTTTCGTTGTGCTGACTTTTTACAGTCACTTAGAATAACTGGTACTGCGTACTAGCTAGCATGACGGAGTTTATATAGTGCTGGGCGGGTGCTATGAAGTTACTGATAGTAAATTTTATTCTATGCTTAAGGTTAGTTTCTCAAACTCCTCAAAATCTTAACAAATTGTGCCAATCCTTACATGTTGCACCAGGCTGATTTATCATCAAAAGTGGAGAAGACAGAAGAGCAGCAGAGAGAGATGGAGCAAGAGAGAGAAATAAAAAAGCAGGAGAGAGAGAGATGGAGATGGAGATGGAGAGATGACTTTATGTCATCCATGAGGGATGCATTTGACATGTGTTTCACATATTATAGCCCAACAAGTTACTTATAGCAATTTAAATACAAGCAATCAGTTTTTGGCAAATACCGGAAATCAGTTTGCAAAAGTTTGGGCAACCTTGTTAATAGTCATTATGTTCCTGTATAAATCGTTGGTTGTTACAATAAAAAATTTCAGTTAAATATATCATATAGGAGACACACACACAGTGATATTTGAGAAGTGAAATTAAGTTTATTGGATTTACAGAAAGTGTGCAATAATTGTTTAAACAAAATCAGGCAGGTGCATAAATTTGGGCACCACAAAAAAAGAAATGAAATCAATATTTAGTAGATCCGCCTTTTGCAGAAATTACAGCCTCTAAACGCTTCCTGTAGGTTCCAATGAGAATCTGGATTGTGGTTGAAGGTATTTTGGACCTATCCTCTTTACAAAACATCTCAAGTTATTCAGGTTTGATGGCTTCCGAGCATGGACAGCTCTCTCTAACTCACACCACAGATTTTCAATAATATTCAGGTCTGGGGACTGAGATGGCCATTCCAGAACGTTGTTCTTGTTCCTCTGCATGAATGCCTTAGTGGACTTTGAGCAGTGTTTCCGGTCGTTGTCTTGTTGAAAGATCCAGCCCCAGTGCAGCTTCAGCACTGCACCGGGGCTGATTCCTGGACATTGGTCTCCACAATCTGCTGATACTGAGTGGAATCCACGTGTCCCTCAACTTTGACAAGATTCCCAGTCCCTGCACTGGCCACACAGCCCCACAGCATGATGGAACCACCACCATATTTTACTGTAGGTAGCAGGTGTTTTTCTTGGGATGCTGTGTTCTTTTTCCTCCATGCATAATGCCCTTGTTATGCCCAAATAGCTCAAGTTTAGTTTCATCAGTCCACAGCACCTTATTCCAGAATGAAGCGGGCTTGTCCAAATGTGCTTTAGCAAACCTCAAGCGGCTTTGTTTGTGCTGTGGGTGGAGAAAAGGCTTCCTCTGCATCACTTTCGCATAAAGCATCTCCTTGTGTAAAGTGCGCCGAATGGTTGAACGATACACAGTACTCCATCTGCTGCAAGATGATGTTGTAGGTCTTTGGTGCTGGTCTGTGGGTTGACTATAACTGTTCTCACCAATCGTCGCTTCTGTCTATCCGAGATTTTTCTTGGTCTGCCACTTTGAGCCTTAACTTGAACTGAGCCTGTGGTCTTCCATTTTCTCAATATGTTCCTAACTGTGGAAACAGACAGCTTAAATCTCTGAGTCAGCTTTCTGTATCCTTCCCCTAAACCATGATGGTGAACAGTCTTTGTCTTCAGGTCATTTAAGGGTTGTTTTGAGACCCCTATGTTGCTACTCTTCAGATAAAATTAAAAGAGGAGGGAAACTTACAATTGACCCCCTTAAATGCTCTTTCTCATTATTGGATTCACCTGTGTATGTAGGTCAGGGGTCACTGAGCTCACCAAGCCAATTTGACTTCCAATAATTAGTTCTAAAGGTTTTGGAATCAATAAAATGACAACAGCGCCCAAATTTATGTACCTGCCTGATTTTGTTTAAACAATTATTGCACACTTTCTGTAAATCCAATAAACTTAATTTCACTTCTCAAATATCACTGTGTGTGTCTCCTATATGATATATTTAACTGATATTTTTATTGTAACAATCAACGATTTATACAGGAAAATAATGACTATTAACAAGGTTGCCCAAAGTTTTGCATCCCACTGTATGAATGAAGGAAAGCATGCTGGTTCATTAACTGAATTTCAGTAATCCCTACCTGATCGAAATCAGCTGTTTCTTTATAGTTTTGTTTGCAGAGTAGGTAAAGCTAAGTGCAAAGCTATGTAAAATGTTTACTTAAAAATGTAACTTGCAGTACAGATACTGAAGAGGAGTGTCATGAAACAGTTTTTTATACTTACTTGACCAGAAGTATTGACTGATTCCTTTTGTGGTTGAGTTGTATTTGGCTCTTCCTAACACAATAAAAATATTGCAAATCCAAATCAGCATAAAAGTTAAAGAATTTTTCTGAATAATGCTATCAATGTGTGGGAAGGTGTGGTTTTTGCGGTGTTGCGGTGTGTGCAGGGAGGGGGGCACAATAGGATATTCATGAATGTCCCCACACTAGTGATGTGATTTGGTATCCATCTGATACCTTGTAAACACAGGCCCAGTATCAAAGATTCTGATACAGATACTGATGCTTTTTAATAATTAAGGTGGATGAATCATCAAATTGCTAAGTCTGAATGAATTTTCATGACCTGTTAATGTTTTGGGAGATTTTATTTTCTTTGGATTATTAATTAAAACCAGGCAAGGACAGAAATAATAAAATGATAAGGCTGTAGCACATCTAGTTGTAGCTTAAATATAGTAACTTTACAGTATCCCTTTTACAGTTAACACAAATGGATAATTGTACTCAAACAAATCCGAGTCGAAATCGGGATATTTGCTTCGATTACAGTAAATGTTGCTATGACACTTGAAAGCATCAGCATTTACACAGACAGCCAGGTTGCCTCTTTGATGAATTCGGGAGTAACAAAGAAACAGAAACTAGTATCCCAAAAAGTTGATTCTGTTCATCTGGACTGTTTTCAGTGGGAGGAATGTTTTGTCACTCGTCCAAGTGACTTCTTCAGTCTCAGCTGACTGCAGGTTTCAGCTTCTGATCGTTACGGAGGCGAAGTTAATTGGATCCGCTCTCCCCACCAAGCAAATTCACCTGATCCAGGGAAAACAAATTTTGTCGGGGATAACTACCTTGGCACTGAATTTAAGCTGTTATAAATGACTTGTTGACTTGAAATTGGTCAAAAATAGGTCAATCATATCTTTTACAAAGAATATTAATTTAGAGATCATTCCTATCACAAAGTAGTTGTGATGGGATTTCTGGCTCTTTTTAGAGAACCAACTCTTTTGGCTCCCAACCGGCTCTTCAGGTTGTTTTGTTGCTTTAATTAATTTATTATTAACAACAATATAAAATTATGCACAAAAGGAATTACTAATGTAAAAAAACAAAACAAAAGTGGTTTTATTTATATATGTTTATATATAAATATACACGGTGGCCTCTAGAGACAAAGCATGTACAAACTCCAAAACACATTTCTAGCGTTAACTGAACTTCAAAAATAGAGCTACCTAGATCACTTAAATTACACAACTGAAAGCATATGTGTATTGTTTATGTATTTATACACAAGCACTCATATGTATTCAAATAATTTAAAAAAAATGTTCATTTACCTTTTACTACCACACACCAAATCCAGTTGTTGGTACTTGCTGGCTTGTGTAGCCACTAGGTAACAAAAGCTCAACACTGCGCGTTTTGGAGTTTGCACGTGTTTTGGAGTTTGTACGTGTTTTGGAGTTTGTACGTGTTTTGGAGTTTGTACGTGTTTTGGAGTTTGTACATGCTTCGGGGTTTGTATGTGCTTTGTCTCTAGCAGCCACCGTAAATATACTTTTATTCATTCACTCCACATAAAATGTAATAAATAAATCATATAATACAAAAACCAACTATTTACATTTCAACTTGGGCCTGCATGAATAAACTTTCTGAATCCTTTATCATCCGCAACTGAAAATAGTTGTGGATCATTACTATACTTTTCTAATGTGACATTGTTGTCCATGGCTCTCTTTCTCTCTCTCCCTCCTGCTCTGTTGCTGTGCTACTGAGAGTGTAACTACCACCCCTCCCCTCTCTTCCCAGCGCAAAGCACAAGGCTCGCGTGCGGAGTGAAGCGGAAAAAAAGTGCGAGAGAGAGAGGGTGAGAGAAAGAAAAAAAAACCCATGGCTCCCAATCCGGTCGTCAAGTGATGACGTGACGAATCCTAATTCCGGGCCTAAAGTAGTCTGCGTTTAATATGGCTTTTGTGTTGTTAACATGTTTAATGTTTTGTATTTTCTTCTATTTAATCTCAAAAAGCTCCTAAAACAGTCAGTGATCACTGTTGACCTCCCTCGGCTTTTATTACCGCTAATCATTTATTTAAGCTCAGTTTTTAAAACCTTAGGATGTAACTACAGCCCAGCCCATGCAGCAGTATATGAATGACTAACCTCGTATTGTGGATGGATTATCTCAGTTGTTCTCCTGACTGAACTTCTTTATTCTAAAGAAACCCCAAACAAACAACAAAAAAAAACCTTGGTATGTGCCACTTGATTTAACTCTCTGGTATCTGCATTAATTTCAACACTTTCTGTAGCATTTCTAACTCTACACATCTAAATTCAAATCACTTGGATGAGTGACAAAACGTTTCTCCCACTGAAAACGCTACATTCAGATGAACAGAATCCACCTTACTTCCTGCTAACTTCTAACTCCGTTAAATGTCATAAATTCCGTTTTCATGGATGCCTGGATGTTAAACTCAATTGTTACACCTGGTAGAGCAGAACGCTGATCATTTTATTAAAGATGAAAGACTTTAGACAGTTTTTCAACTCTCAGTAATGCCATAGTGATCGTTTGATATATGGACCTGCAGTGGAGTTTAGGCCCAGACACAGCTAGTGACGTCAGACTTAACGACCGGATAAGGAGCCAGCTTGCATCGTTCACTTCCGTTCGCGACTGAGACATCACTACAAAATAGCTGTTGCAATCAATTTTTGGCAAAGTAACTGGTATATAACCGGGATTTATCCGGGATTTTTTTCTTCAAGAGAGAGCTAGTAAAGAGCGCAGCAGAAATACCAAATATAACAGCACCTTTCTATAAACAAAAAGAACTGGATTGATGAATTATGAGTATAAATACACATAACAAGGTACTTAGAAAGCAGACCATTTCTTTATTTTATGTATAACCCCTTTGACTAAAGTCTATTTAATAATATAATTAAAAATATTAGACGTTAAAAAAACAAACAAACATCGAAAGTCACTATTTGGGAGACACTTACCTCCCCTGGCATCGATATTTCTTCCATGCGGCGATGATGGTCTTCTGGGGAGAGTTCCAGCCCGTCTAGAGGGGGCGGATGCGCAGCGGCCCCAAACTGAGCCAAAAAGTTTTGTAGCACCTGCGTCTGCTGCTCAGTCAGGGCCTGCAGGTCTTGCAGATGACGTTGGTGCTCTGCCGCCTGCTCCTGCTGCAAGGCCGCTATGCTGGCCATCATTTGAGCCAGTGCCTGAGCTGGCTGGAGGTTCTGCGGGTTTGACATGTCGTAGCGGGAAGCTGGGCACCACTGTATCACTCTGTTCCTGATCTCCGTTATGACGCACACACACAAGGAGACAGTTCTGCGTCACGTTTCAGTAATTCTTTTCATTCAGTTCACACTTCGCTTCACACTCTTCAACTCCCACTGGCTCAGCTCTCTCACTCCGCTCTCAGTTCATTCCTTTTCAGGCCCCAGCAGCTACTAAACCAGGGTGTGGCAGTCATCAGCTCTTTCTCTCAGCCTCCCCTGTCGCTGTAACCTGAACCCGCTTTTCCACCCCTCACCTGGTGCTAAACCACAAATCACACCCACCATAAAATGACATATTGAAATTTAATGTAATTAGCGCACCATAATATTTCTAAAACAAATTCACCTGTAAGCATTAAGTATAAAATCCACAAGTGATATTTTACTCTCTAAACATGGACAACATTTAGGCTGACCATGTTATAGTACGGAACAACATATTAAGCTCTATTAGTAGCTCTTATGTTTCATATTTAGCATTACATAAGTATATATATATATGTACCCACAATAAATGAAATATGTTAAACAAAACAAATGTAACAATTCACCTTCAAATGTCTCTGTTTTTTCACTTAGTTTCCATTCAGTCAGTTTTCTTTGCACAAAATCACCCATGACCAAAAATCTAACTTGAAAGATAAATTGTAATTTCCGCTAAACCATTCCTCCTTTATATACTAGACCTTTCAACTCCTTAAATTGATCAGTAGAGCAGTTACATATATGGACAGATTCATCAGAACAAAAATTTTTTGTGTGTGCTCATCTGCTTTTAAAGTTAATGCGAAAATGGTCAGTTATGGAGGATGAAGTTAGCAGGCAAAAGGAGAAGTCCGACAATAAGCAGGATTACAAAGAATAATAAGATTCAGATTAAACAGAAAAAAAAAATACAGGCGTGAATGAGTCTGATGATGAGTTGATGAGAGGGACTGGATGTTTGTTAAATGTATAAACTGTCTCGGTTCATTGTTGTCTGTATGTCAAAGTTCAAATTAGTTAAAGGGGTTAAGTAGAAAAAGAAAGGAAAACAAAAAACTTTTTAAAATAAATAATAATATATTAAATAATAATAATAAACAAGAAAAAGTAAAATCACTTACAACAACTTCTGCTAGTATATGTATTTTGCACTATGTAAGAATGGTCCCCTCACATCACTGACACAGGTCACATGGTGACGTATTCTGGGTTGTTTTTTCTACAGTCTCATTTATTTAGTGTCTTAGTATAATATTTACATTTTTAACTCAACAATCAAACTCCAAACACTCCAGTTAATTTCTGAAGCACTGTGTGATTACTCAGATAATTCTATTAATTCATGTAGATTTAAAATAAATAAAAATTTTTTTTTAGCAAATTGAGTTTAGATGTGTGGAGTTAGATATGTTACAGAAAGTGTTGAAAGCAATGCAGATACCAGAAAGTGATGCAAAGTGCACCCCGAGAAGGTTTTTTTTTTAAGTATAATAAACAGGTTTCTTATTTGCATAGGGAAAAAGCTGTAGATATCCTGGAGTAGGTACAAGTAATTTGCACGCTAGTTTGACTAGCCACACCCAATTCTTCTCAAAACAAATGACCTCTTGTACAACCATCACAGCCACCATTTATCTTGCATGCAAATGAATTATTGTGTGTGCAAATGATTTGTACTCGTCCTATTCTGGGATATCAACAGCGGCTCTTTGTTCATGCAAATAAGAAACGTGTTTATCCCAAAAATACTAATAATTTCTTTCACTTTGCTGATATGTGTATTTCTTTTAGCAACAGGTTAAAACGACCAAGGTTGTAAAAAAAGTGTTTTCATCTTATACCTAAAATAAATACAAATACTTTTATTGAGGTTTCAAGGTTTTCATGGACCATGTGAAGGTCATTTTCAAATTCAAATTCAAATTCAAATTTTATTTGTCACACACACACAACCATACACAGTATGACATGGGGGTGAAATGCTTGTAGCTGTACAATGCCCGACCATTAAATGACAGAAAAAAAGTTTTACAATATTTACAATTTACAGGTTACTACAAAATTTACAAATTAACTTAGGAATTTACAGTAAAGAATGTGCAAATAGCAGAAGAGATTATAAAGATTATAAATTATAGAAATTATAGGATTATAGGAAATGTGTGGTGGTGCGTGTGGTGATGTGATATGTGTGAGAGTCCAGTCCTACACCTGGTTCAGGGCCCGAATAGCCTGGGGGAAGAAGCTCCTCCTCATTCTCTCTGTTTTGGCCTTAGGGGAGCAGAAGCGCTTCCCAGACCTCAACAGTGAGAAGAGTCCATTGTTGGGATGGGAGAGGTCCATCATAATCTTTGTGATGGCCAAACCCGTGGCCACACTCTAAAGTCGTTGCCGGACAAAAGATGGTAGCCAGGGTTTGAAACCATTAAATGCAAAGGAAGATAATTGGACCACACCACCACTTCCTGCTGAAGGGGAGAATGTGTGTTTTTTTTACTTTAAAAACAAAGTATTTGTATTTAATTAAATATTTGAGTTTGGGGTTTAATGGGGTTTTTGATTTTCTTCTTTGGTGTTTAGTTTATTAACAAACTAGATTGTACTGCATCGTTTGTGATTTATGATTGTGTTTGTTTGTTACCCCTCATGTGTCACAATGGTCTGATCAGCCATTATATATACCCTTGTATGTCATTTCATGTTTAGGTCAATTATGTATGTTTGGGCAGTCATTTGGTTTGTTAAGGTTGCAGTTCTTTGCCTGAGTTCAGTTTTGTTTCTTTGACCTCTTTTATGAGCTCAACATTTATTACTCTTGTAAATATAATTTTTGGGGTTAAATAAATGGAAACTATATTTTTCTAATAATTCCTGGGACTCCTCCTGTTTCTCAACTCGGTGCAACACAATCTTCCTAGCTTTGGACTTGCACTGCTTGGTGTAGATGGACAGCAGGTCAGGGAGCTCTGATTGAATGATGCGTTCGGCTGAGCCCACCACTCTTTGCAGATCTCGTCTGTCCTGCTTGGTGCTGTTCCCAAACCAGGTGCAGATGTTTGCCGTCAGGACACTCTCGATGGTGCAGGAGTAAAAGTTCTTGAGCACCTTCAGTGGCAGATGGAAGTCTCTAAGTCTTCTGAGGAAGAAGAGACGCTGACGGGCTTTCTTAACCAGGGTGTTGATGTGGCAGGACCATGACAGGTCCTGAGTGATGTGGACACCCAGGTATCGGAAACTGTCCACTCTCTCCACTGGCGTGCCACTGATGATGAGGGGTTTGTAATTCCTCGCCTGCTTTGTAGTGAAGTCCACGATCAGCTCCTTAGTCTTGCTGACGTTTAGGAGGAGGTTATTCTCCTGGCACCAGGTCTCCAGGTTCCTAATCTCCTCCAGGTAGGCTGTCTCGATGTTGTCGAAGATCAGGCCCACAACAGCAGTGTCGTCAGCAAACGTGACAATGGAGGTGGTGTCTGATGTGGCTACACAGTCATAAGTGTACAGTGAGTACAGCAGGGGGCTTAAAACACAGCCCTGAGGCACTCCAGTGCTGAGTGAGATGGAGGGGGAGACTTGTTTTCCCACTCTAACTGATTGGGGTCTGTCTGAGGAAGTTGAGGATCCACTGACACAGTGATGAGCTGAGTCCTAGATCCGTCAACTTGGTGAAAAGCTTAGAGGGAATTATTGTGTTGAATGCTGAACTGTAGTCCACGAACAGCATCCTAACATAATTCCCTCTGCCAGTGTCCAGGTGACTCAGGGATGTGTGGAGCAGGTGAGATATGGCATCGTCTGTGGAACGATTAGTCCGGTAAGCAAACTGAAGTGAGTCGATGGTGGCAGGAAGTGAAGAAGTGATGTGATCTCTCATCAGTCTTTCAAAACACTTCATCGCAATTGAAGTCAGTGCTACTGGACGGTAGTCATTGTGGCAAGCGGGCTGTTGTTTCTTTTCATTGTGTATGTGTATGAAGGCATGAAATGCCTTCATACACAATAAAAGAGTTACAGGAGTGTAAGAAAGTTTCATTTTAGATTATGACGTTAGTGACTGAGTGTGTCTAACTGTGCACTCTCTCTCTGTATTTATATGTGTGCCTTAAGGATACGCAGGAGTTCATCCGTTCATTTCAAACTGAAGCTCTACAGAAGAGAAGCACCTACACAGCACAAGATCTCGGCCTGCAGGAGAGAGTTAGAGCCCAGGTATGACTGTGTACTAAACCTCTATAGCCAGCAGAAGGCCATCTTTATTCATGTTTCTCCTTGTTTGTTGTTCCCTTAGTTACGTGCAGCCCTGTATGACATCCATGACATCTTTGAAATGCCTTTGGAGGATCGCTTAACATTACTGCTCCGTGTGGAGAGGAAGCTACGAGACATGGTAACATGAACACAGTCAAGTAAATAATCAAGTATCCAGATTTAATCAAGAGAAGGTGACCGTTATTGTCACTGAAAATATCCCTCTGTCCTTCTAGAGCTTATAAACTAAGCTTTAGTTTGTTCAAACACTGGAGAAAGTTTTATGAAGCCATGTATTCTGTGTCTGGAAAGGTTCATCCAGACACTCATGGCTTATCTTGTTGTTATTAATGCATTGTTTGTAATATAGCACCTTCTCACAAAAGCAATTGTAAGAAATTGGTTTGTGACTGTCTTTGACTTTTTCAGTATTCTGAGTTGGTTTTTTTTAATAAACTATAAACTACATTCACTCCAACAGGAGAAAGCCAAGTGCCCCAAAGAGAGAGTGGCTCTTTCTGCTGCCACACAGAGATCTCTGGACAGGAAAAAGAAGTAAGACAAGAAATGAAAACACGTGTTTTACGTTCATGCTGTTGAGATCCAGTGATCAGTGGTGTATGTGGTGCTTCTTTAGGGTTGGTGAATCTCCAGCACAGACTAGGAAGATGCAGCAGAAGCCAAAAAGCCCCACTACCAACAAGTGTGAGACACAGCTGTGGGATTTTATTACTTTTTAAATTCATTTTGTGTTTATAGAACAGAAGCAGAGATCAATTTCTAGATTTTTGTCCGCAGAAGTTGTTTAGATAAAATCATTATTCCTTTCCTAGAGTCTTGAAGCCAAGCCAAGGACAAAATGCCTCTGTCCCAGGACAGCTTAACCGTCAGGGGTGAGTCTGTACTGGTACAGATTGTAAAAATTGCCTGAATCGCATATTCATGAAAATAGCAGTCTTCAGACACACCCTGCTTTTGACGTATTTAAAGTCACCACAGTGACGTTTTTCTCTTAGGAGCTGGAACAGAAAGACCCCAGAGGAGAGGGTGAAGCGCACAGAGAACCTGAAGAAGCAACACTCGCTGGGCTAAAGCATGACACAACATGCCCCGACCTGTGACCTGCTAACCACATGATTGTCCTTCAATTAGCTTTGGAAATTCACATGAATGTATTCACACACAAAAACACACAAAACTGTTGGTTTCTGTTGGTCACTGTTGCTACTCGCCGAAATAATTAGTTTCAACAGCTGATTGTTATGATGAAGGAAAGAATAAGTAGCTGTAGTTAAATGTAAGCCACAAGAAGCTCAATTGAAAACATGTAAAAACATTTCTGTGCCTGAGTACTCTGCCTTTGTTGTCTGTCATGTTTTAGCATGCATATATTTTATATCAAGTGCTTATAGCTGTAAGTTGCACACAAACAGTCACATAATGTAGTTGTTCTGAAAATACAATATTTTAATGTATATGATTTATTCCTTCAAGGGCTTTAATTACCAGTTCGTGCATTGTTTTGTTCTTTATGCTAAGTGGACTATAAAATGTATAGCACTCTGAGTCTGACTCTGAGTCGTATCAGGGTGTTTTAGTATTTGGTTTAAATGCCTAATGAAACGGAAAAAAGATAAATATCTGTGTTTACACTCTGGCATGCTGTTACATTAATGTAGCTTCACATGACCACAGATGCACAGCCGGCATTCAGTGTGGACTTTGTTTCAAATGACTGAAGAAAAATAAATTTACAAGACCAAGAAACAATATAAGACATTTGAATGAAATAGTATTTCTGAAATATTGTGTGAACTGATGCGTTCACTGCAGCACCATGCTGACTTCATATTTGTGCACTTGTAGCAGTCAGCATTGATGTTTTTCTCCCACATTGCTGTGTGTGTCTTTTAAAGGATGATTTATTTCATTTAAAATGTCAGATTGTCTTTTTTCTTCAATGTCTAGAATAGAATCTGAAATTATTTAAATTTTCATGGAATTTAATTAACGATACAGTTAAATTATAACCTAGCCAAACTAACCTAACTATAACTTAGCCATAAGTTTTTGACATGAGCTTCTTTTCTGTTGTTTGCTTTACCGATGTTTCATGACCCAGTAAATACGTTCAGCATGGTTTCAAACAAGGATCCTACTTAGATATTAAATTCTGGCCTATGATAAGGTAATAAAGCCACATATGAACAGCGGTTATGTTTATTTCTCAAAAATCTCTAAAAATAATTTACTGTATTTACACATCCTTTTTTTTGATGAAATTGACTATTTTTTAATCTACTCTTGTTAAGAGATTTTCTACATTATACACTATAACCAAATCTCTATAATACAATATAATCAAGTAGGCCTTATATTCTAACCAAGTGTGCCTTATATTTCGTGTGTTCATATATTTTCACATAACTAAGCCTATTGTTGAAGAATCAGCTAACCAAGTTTATTGTTAAAGAGAACATAATGCATTCCTTACTTAAGTGTCTGAAATGTTTGAGATGTTTTGACAGCATGATATAATGATGCATTCTTTCCTATAATGTCTGTGATGTCAGATAAAGCATGATATACTTCTGTATTTTTAATCCCAGTGTGTGAAAGATCAGATAAGTTGATTTAATGCTTAACCTCTCGTCAACATCTGTTAAAAGAGGAAGTACTATGTAACCCATTTTTGCCTTATAAATAAAGCAGCGAGCCTGTGCTCGGTGTGTGTGTCTTCTCAGAGAGACATTCACCCGTGCGCACGTTTTCTAATTACACTCTGAGTCGGTCTGCAGTTGTCTCATTTCTCTTACTTGTGTTTGAACAAATGTCTACCACTGACATTTAATTGGTCCTTCGAGCCGGAGAACTGACTGTTATTTTTAACGTCTAGTTTTCCACAGCGGTCTTCATCGGATCCTGATGTCGTGACGCCTGCGCTGGAAAAGAGTCTGTGCACAGCAAAAGAAAATCCGGGAGCGTGAATTCGACCTCCGGTCAGCGTCTTATACAGGCCCCACGGCGCCAGGACCAGATGAACCGAATTCAGAACGCAGCGCCACAGTAAGGTGAATATGAAACACTGCATTCCATCAAGCGTTAAAATACGTTGATATTGAGATTTTCCTTTAAAATAGTGTAAGCCTGGTGAGCGCCGACAGATCTCATAGTCCAGAGAGGGACTTAAGGAGACAACAGGCAAGAGCGATATTCTAGAAATCGCTATTAAAAGTTCCGGTTGCTCTGGGTAGCAGCTGTAACGGAACGAGTTCCGGTCACTCTAGGAGTGGCTGCAACGGAACAGGTTGAAGGTTACATGAAATAGGCCTATGGAAAATCTCAATAAAAATTATAAAAATGCGCTTTGTTTGTGTTGAAATAGAGGAGTGAGTTGTTTTTACGACCCAATAAGCGGCCGAACCACTTCTCAAACTGTTTTCCTGTGTACACTCACGTATTGGTTAAAGTGGAAAAAGGGTTGTGCTTCATCACGTAAAATCAATAACCGCTCTCTCGGATAGCGAGAGAGTAGAAGGCTGTTATTGAAAACCCATTCTCACTTTTTCATGCCAAAGAAGGTGTCACAGTTCTGACGTAATTAGTTCAAAATGGGTAATACTAAAACTAAAGTAAAATTAACAGCAGATGAAGAAAAGCTTGAAAGAAACTGTCAAAATGCGGGAAAAGTCAGTGCAAATAGGTGGAGAAATCCACATAAAATTTATTGTCCAGCCTGGCAAGGCAAATGCAATCAAGAGTCAATAACTGCTCTAAAAGCTGCTTTGCAAAAAGAACTATTTGAGGAAAAAAGTCAAAAGAAAAAAGCAAAACGTGTAGCAGAATGGCGACTTTTCAAAGCATGGGAGGCAGAAAATGATAAACGCAGTGCTAAACGTGCCCAAAAACAAGAAAATAAAGATAAACAGAGAGCTGCAGGAGAGGAAAAAAAACCCCCTCCCTATGCTCCTCAGCCCACACACACAGCAGCAGCAGCAGCAGCTGCACCAATTCCTGCGTCACCGCTTCCTGTAATCTCTCCTCACAACCCTTTTGCTCCAGATCCCTATGCTGAGGCAAAACATCAGCTTAATCTTATGACTAAACATAATCACTACAAAAAAGAAGGAACTGTAGGTCAGTTTCCAATGGTTGCCTTATCAAATCCTAGGTATGGGCAACCCAGTGGGCCCGTAGACGCCCAAGGAATCATACCAATAGATGGAGAACCTCTGATATACGCATTCAGACCCTGGTCCCATAAGGACAGAGAGAATGTGCTAAAAGATGTCCCACCCCTTAATGAAGGTTTTCAACAGTGGCGACATGCAGTAGAGTTGATTCGTCGTGGTTGGGGTTTGAATGGTCATGAAATGCAACAAGTTCTTCAAGATTTATTAGGTTTACGTTTTCCTAGAGTCAGAGGAGCCTACACAGGAAACGACCAAAACGGTGATGTACTAGGACCAGACACTCCTCAGTTAGATCAACAAATGAATGACTTGTACGGCAGAATAGAAATTAATTTAGCCCCAAGGCCAGATTATGGAAAAATAGGAGAGTGCAAACAAAAGGAAGGAGAGACAGCATCAGACTATCTGGATCGCTTACGTCCTGTTTTCGGGCAAAATTCAGGACTGAATCACGATCCAAATCCACAGTCTGCTTTTCAACAACAATTAAAAAATGCCTTCTTGAATGGCCTAATGCCCAAAATAAAAACACACGTAGACAAACACTGGGTGACACAAAACACAGGCACTCTGCCTGACGCCCTGCAATATGCTGAGCATGCAGTTAAAGTGTATAAACAGAAAGAAAAAACAGAAGGAGTTTTCATGATTGACCCAGAGACAGGCTTTATAGCTTTCTCAGGACAACAAAAACACACAGCAGGTTTTAAGCCACGTAAGGGAAAGCAGAAAGTAGGACAAAGAAGAGACAAAAGAGATATACAATGTTATAACTGTGGTAAATACGGGCACTTTGCTCGAGACTGTAGAAGTGTAAGCCAGGAACAAGAAAGTGATGATGACAGGCGCAGACGCCGTGATGAATGACTAGCACGAGAGGAAGGAAGTGAAACAAGTGAAGGGGAAGTTTACAATATTGAACAACTACTGCTAGGATCAGAAGCAAAGCCAACAGTTATAGTACACGTGAATGGTGTCCCAGTAAAATTCCTTTGTGACACAGGAGCGTGTAGATCTGTCTTAACAGTAGAAGTCCCAAATGTAACTTTCTCAAAAGACACTTTAATTGTGAAATCAGCTTCAGGACATGTGACATTGCAACAGCTAACCGTTCCCCTCTTTATGTCACATAGAGAAAGTGGTCGTGGCTGCAAAAATCTATGACCCATCTTGTCCATTAAATTTGTTAGGAAGAGATGCTTTAGCAAAATTAAAAATAGGAGTTATCCCTGAAGAAAGTGGCATGCAAGCCAGACTCCTACTCTCTGAAAGTCAGAGCCAAACTGAAGACATTTTTGTTTGTGAAGGTTCAGGTGAGCCAAATTATTACTGGACCTTAGATTTACCAAAACTTGAACCTCTGGAAGCCAAGGCTAATGTGTACTTACCTGAACACTCACAGAGGCAGGACCCAGCAGCATACCACAACACCCTGTGGTATAAACATGTCCCAGGCCCAGACAAAATTTATGATCAGCAAGTGCACAGACTAGGACCACAAAAACTAGTCCTACAACACCTGTATGTAACACAGAGTGGCAACGCAGTATGCTCAGTGTTACAGACAGATGCAGTGCAACGCATAAATAAAATGTTGAACCCTCATGTATCTGTTGCATGCAACGACCAAACGCCTTGGTCTGAGTTAGGCACAGTGCTGAGAAATGTAGAAATGGACAGATATGACAAAACAGAGTGTGAGGGCTGGCAAAAAGGCCGTAGAACAGGGTGCATGAGACTCACGCTGTGTTGGCCGGTGACAGCCACACCGGCTACACATTTAGCCACAACAGAGCAAGACGAATGACAAGTGTTAACAGTTGAAACACATCCTGAACTAGAAAAGTTACCACAAACATTATGGTCTCAAGGACCCACGGATGTAGGCCTAATAAAAGAAGCAGATCCAGTAGTGGTGAAAACTACAACCACATATAGGCCTGTGAAACCACAATATCCTTTGAGTGCAGAGGCGAGAGAAGGAATTGGACCAGTCATAGCAGATATGCAAAAAGCAGGTATTCTCGTGAAAACTAATGAAGCCACGTGTAATACACCAATTTTTCCAGTAAAAAAGGCTAATACAGGAAAATATCGCCTAGTTCATGATCTAAGAGCAATAAACGAGGTAACAGAGCAAATACCTCCGGTGGTTGCAAATCCACACACAATTTTAAATCAAATAACACCAAAAGAACAGTGGTTCTCTGTAATAGACTTGTCCAATGCTTTCTTCTCTGTGCCTCTACACCCTGACTCACAGAAGCTATTCGGATTCACCTTTAACAATCAAAAGTATACTTATACAAGGTTGCCTCAAGGATTCCAGAATAGCCCCACTCTTTATGCAGAGGCTTTGAGAAAATCAATGTCATCTTGCTCCCTCCCTGCTCCAGGGCAATTCTTGCTGTATGTAGATGATATATTGATTACAGGCCATACACAGGATGAGTGCAAAACAAACACACTGACAGTTTTGCAACATCTCGCAGAGCAAGGCCATAAGGTATCACAGCATAAATTGCAGTTGTGGAGCCAGGAAGTGACATACCTTGGCCACAAACTAACAGGACAAGGCAGACAGCTGTTAGACAGCAGAAAAGTAGCTGTACAAAATGCTCCAAAGCCAATTACTAAACAACAAATGATGAGTTATCTAGGTCTGTGTAATTTCTGTAGATGCTGGATTCCAGAGTATGCACTGCTGGCCCAGCCACTACAGAACATCATTTATGGTAAAGACCTAGCATTAAAAGACAAAATACAATGGACCCCAGAAGCAGAAAAAGCTTTTGTTGATTTAAAAATAGCATTGCAGACATGTACCGTCTTAGCTTTACCTGACTATGAAAGACAGTTTGTTCTCCATGTTGATGGTGCAGGAGGGTACATGAAAGCAGTGTTAACTCAAGCTTTTGGAGAAAAACAACGCCCATTAGCTTTCTACTCATGCAAACTTGACTCTGTAGCTGCTGGATTACCTACCTGTGTTCAGGCGTGCGCAGCAGCAGCAGAGGCAGTTAAAAAATGTGCAGACATTGTTTTGGGACACAAGTTGATCATTAAAGTCCCACATGCTGTGACCTCTATTTTGCTCCAAGCAAATCTCTCTTTCCTCACACATGCCAGACAACTTTCTTATGTGGGGATTTTACTTTCGCAATCACATATCACAATAGAGAAGTGTGGCCAGCTAAACCCAAGCACACTTTTGCCGACCCCTCTGGATGGAGAACAACATTGTTGCATTAAAAAATTAGAGGAAGACACAAAGCCTCGCAATGATATACACAGTTCCCCCCAGAGCAGTTTCAGTAATGTTTTTGTGGACGGCTCAGCGTCAAAAGATATTTACGGTAGAAATTGTGTGGGTTACGCGGTCACAACTGTTGATGCAGTGGTAGAGGCAAAAGCTCTCAGTTCCTCAAACTCTGCTCAAAGTGCAGAATTGACCGCAGTCATCAGAGCATGTACACTGTACAAAGGTCAAAGTGTCAATATACACACAGACAGCCAATATGTCTATTCAGCAGTTCATCATTTCGCAAAAATATGGCATAACAGAGGAATGACAACATCCTCAGGCAACCCAGTTCAACATGCAAACCTTCTAAAAAAGCTATTAGAAGTAATAACGTTGCCAAAAGAATTAGCACTATGCAAATGTGCAGCTCATCAAAAGGATGACACAGAAATAACAAGAGGAAATAACTTTGCTGACAAAGCAGCCAAAGCAGCTGCAGAAAAACACATTGATGTTTTAACAACAGAAACCATAGATTTAATACCATTAGAAATATTAGCAGATGCACAGAAAACAGCATCGCTGAGTGAACAAAAATCTTGGTTGAAAGATGGAGCAGAATTAAAAGATAATCTCATGATGTGTAATGGCAAACCAGTCCTTCCAAAAAATTTGCATAAAACTGCTGCATTAGTGACACACGGCAGAACGCATGTGTCAACGGGTGGGATGATTAATATACTCAATAAACAGTTCTATACAAAAAATTTTGAAAGTTCAGCAAAAGAGTTTATTAGAACATGCATGATTTGCCAAAAACACAATGCTCAAGGTAATTTACGACCAAAGCGAGGCCGGTTCCCTACACCGCCACACCCATTCCATACTATCCACATGGATTTTATAGAACTAAATGAATCTCAATCCTCCAAGTATGCACTTGTGATAATAGATGTATTTTCCAAGTGGCCAGAAATATACCCAGTGAAAAAAGCAGATGCAATTTCAGTAGCAAAATGTTTGTGCAACCATTTCATTCCAACATATGACATTCCGTCTCTGATAAGATCAGACAATGGCACACATTTTGTAAATGAAGTGATAAGTAAAGTTTCTGAAGCTCTAGGCTTCAGCATAAAACATCATTGTTCTTATCATCCACAAAGTGCAGGATTAGTCGAGAGAACTAACGGCACAATTAAACAAAGATTGAGGAAATGTATGGAAGAAACTAAAAAACCATGGCCTGAATGTCTAAGCTTAGTTAAGTTATGGATGAGAATAACTCAAGGAGCAGGTGGTCTAACGCCATTTGAAGTTGTACATGGCAGACACTTCCCTCTTCCCATAACGAGCGAGCCAATTAATAAATCTATTGCAGAAACAACAATGGCAGAATGGATGACAAAACTGTTTGAAAATAAAGAAGTGATTTTAAACAATCAACTGCCAAGTGATCTATCTCCAGTCTCTTGCAGGTTGAACCCCGGTGATTGGATTCTGATTAAAGTCCTCCAGCGGAAAAACTGGAGTTCTCCGAAGTGGGAGGGTCCGTTTCAAGTGTTGCTGACTACACCAACAGCTTGTAAAATCGCTGAAAGACCTTCGTGGATCCATCAAAGTCACGTGAAGAAAGTGTTTGCACCACAATAAGACG
This sequence comes from Astatotilapia calliptera, assembly GCF_964374335.1. Taxonomy (NCBI): domain Eukaryota; kingdom Metazoa; phylum Chordata; class Actinopteri; order Cichliformes; family Cichlidae; genus Astatotilapia; species Astatotilapia calliptera. The sequence goes on along the minus strand of NC_137425.1, from coordinate 15,671,952 downwards.
CCGGTTCCCCCGACTCTCAAGTGATCCCCTGGTGAAGGAAAGGGCTGATTGGGTATACCCCGCCCTTTACCTTCTCGCCAGTGGTCTCCTCACTTGGAGCTCAGGTGTGCCTGGTCGCCCTGAAGAACAAACACATAATAAAGAGTGACCCATCCCACCAAAGAGAGGAACCAATGACAACACCGGGGACGCCTAGAATGCAGAGAGCCAGCATGATGAATCTAGAAGAAGAAGAGCCACCAGCCCCAGCCCCAAAGCTGCTATGCTTAAGTGCTTGTCACTTTCAATGGAAACGGTTCATGTGCCGCCTGATCTGTCTGGTGGCCGGTGTCATCTTAGGGGTGATGCTCTTCTGGCTGATACCTGGAAGAGCCCGCAGAATAACACCAACTATTCCCCGTCTCAAGAGGTGGACCCATGACAACTCCCATCTAACTGAGATGACCCAAGATCACATTCACCCTTGGATGAACAATGCCTGGTACCGATACCTACACAACACCATAGATGAAAAAGAATGTTATGTCTGTTCTCACATGCCTTCAACTTCAGTCTACCCCACCATATATGGTCGCAAAATGGACAGTCACTTGCAAAGTGAATGTGCAGCAAGTTTCGCCAGCATTGGAAGACAACACTTTACAATCGGCAAGAAAGCTTCACTCCCAGGTGCAAAAGGCCTGAAGAAGGATGGAATCTGTGACGACAAATTCTGGGTAGATATGACAGTAAAAAACAGAAATGCTTCTGTCCCTTTCCCTGTTTTTATGACCCATACAGAGAAGTGGCATCCTCTGTGCTTCTACCAAGCGTCAGTGCAAGGACGCCACCCTCTGGGCCATACCAGCAACTGCAACACAACCTATGGAGGAGTAGGGTATGGGACAGTCAACCTAAATCAACAGGTAAATGGCACCTATTGGGTACAAGGTATGGCATGGCTGTGCGGACAGCGTGCGTACTTTATGTTGCCACCCAACTGGTCAGGATGCTGTGCACCTATCTTCATTTCAGATCACACTTTTAAGATATCTGTGTACAACAAGACCAGAGTTAGGCGTGATATAGAAATCAAGCCTCATGATTCAATCCTTGGAACAGACGTGCCAGAGGAATTCAAACTCTGGAATACCGGCGAAAAGGTAATGCACTCTCTGTTTCCCTGGACAGGAGTAGGAAAACACGCACTACGAATAGAGACTTTAGACTATCGCTTTGGACTGTTTTTGAACGCTTCCACCCGCATTGACAAATCACAGAATGAAGAAATTGATGCAATCCGCATTACTGTCATGCAACACCGAGTAGCTTTGGACCTTATTCTTGCAGAGAAAGGTCGTCTCTGCGTACTGTTCAACAAGACATGTTGTACTTACATACCTGACAACATACACTCATTAAACATGACAAATGCTTTGAATGTTCTGAGACAACTAAGAGACGCTCAGCAACAGGACTACGTAACCGATGAGCATGGCTGGTGGGACTGGTTGCTGAGCGGCTCCTGGAAATCTTTGCTGATTAAAGGCCTGTTGGCCCTATGTACTGTGATGTTCCTATTTTGCATTTTTGCTGCTTGTATTATCCCTTGTCTGAGACGCATGGTGATAAGTATGTTTAATCGTACTTTAGGAAATTTTGTTTTGATCCAGAGAGATATGGAGGATCCCTTTCGCCAGTATGATATGCTAACTAGAGAGACCAGAGAAGAAAATGTCTATGATAATCTTAATCTTAACAGAGCTGATGTTTAGATACTTCACTGAATGATATGCAAGTTGAAAATGTGATTTAACAAGTGACTATGCATTGATATTAAACATGTGAAATATATTAACAACAGGAGGGAAATGTTAAGAGATTTTCTACATTATACACTATAACCAAATCTCTATAATACAATATAATCAAGTAGGCCTTATATTCTAACCAAGTGTGCCTTATATTTCGTGTGTTCATATATTTTCACATAACTAAGCCTATTGTTGAAGAATCAGCTAACCAAGTTTATTGTTAAAGAGAACATAATGCATTCCTTACTTAAGTGTCTGAAATGTTTGAGATGTTTTGACAGCATGATATAATGATGCATTCTTTCCTATAATGTCTGTGATGTCAGATAAAGCATGATATACTTCTGTATTTTTAATCCCAGTGTGTGAAAGATCAGATAAGTTGATTTAATGCTTAACCTCTCGTCAACATCTGTTAAAAGAGGAAGTACTATGTAACCCATTTTTGCCTTATAAATAAAGCAGCGAGCCTGTGCTCGGTGTGTGTGTCTTCTCAGAGAGACATTCACCCGTGCGCACGTTTTCTAATTACACTCTGAGTCGGTCTGCAGTTGTCTCATTTCTCTTACTTGTGTTTGAACAAATGTCTACCACTGACAACTCTGAATACCACCACAAATCCAGAGTGAAGGAGACCAAACTGATTTTTCCAGGCATATTTACAGCAATAAGACTTTAATTATAATAATTTTTATGTCGCAGGATACAAACATTCGCACACATTTGAACAAAATGGCTCCAAACTGCTTTAAAAAAGTTAAATATCTGTCATTTTTCTAAGATTGTGCAAGAAATTTTGTTTTTCATTTCTTCTACTGTCGTCAACATAAATAAAGGTTTTTAGTTTCCTGTAGTTAAAACAGCCATTTGCCATGACAGACAGCGACATAGCTGTGCTGGAACTAGAATACCTCTCATATGAGTTTGGTAAAGACACCAACCGACCATCCACATATATGCATTTACACCTAACATCTTTCAAGAAGAAGGCTTTGAGTTTTCACTTCCACAAAGATATTCTGTGATCATCTAGCTGCCCTCTGCATCATCCGTCCGTCCATCCATCTTTTTTCACTTATGCGGGGCCGGGTCGTGGGATCAGCAGCCCAAGCAGAGAAGCCCAGACCTCCCTCTCCCCAGCCACCTCCTCCAGCTTGTCTGTGGTAAGACCAAGGCGTACCCAGGCTAGCCAAGAGATACAATCTCTCTAGCGTGTCCTGGATCTGCCCTGGGGCCTCCTCCTGGTGGGACATGCCCAGAACACCTTACCCAGACTTGTACACATTCTTGTAAGATGCCCGAATCACATCATCTGGCTCCTTTTGAGGTGAAGGAGCAGCGACTCTATACTCTGAGCCCCTGGGAGAGGCCAGTCACCCTTCGGAGGAAGTTTATTTCCGTCTCTGGTATCCACAATCTCGGTCATAAGCCACAGCTTGTGACCATAGGTGAGGGTAGGGACATGGATCGACCGTTTGAGAGCAATTGAGAACTTCGCTTTTACACTTAGGAATAAAATTATTAAATAAAGTTGTCATTGTGATTGTTATGTACACATTGCAATTCTGCTCATTAATTAGTTGGATCTGTGTAATGAGGGTCAAAAGCATCAATTCAGTGCTAAGGTTGAATTGAATTATTGAGACTGACATAAAGAGCTGTAGAGGGATTTGCAAACATGCAAAAATTCTGGGCCAAGCGAGTCTGAAGAGAATGTCCGGACTTAGATAATAATAATAATAATAATAATAATAATAATAATAATAATAAATTTTATTTATGAGCGCCTTTCAAGTCACCCAAGGACACTTTACAATAGGATAAAACACTTAGTAAAACAATGGCAGAATAAGAACAATAAAATAAAAGCACAAGATAAAATGAACAAACAGTGGATTCACAGTGAATATGCAGATTTGAACAAATGAGTTTTGAGTTGGGATTTAAACTGGGGAAGAGAACCAATATTTCTTATTTCAGGGGGCAGAGAATTCCACAGCCTTGGAGCAGAGCAGCTGAAAGCTCTGCTTCCCATGGTGGTGAGGCGGAAGGAAGGTACAGTAAGCTGGACAGAAGAAGAAGAACGAAGTGAACGGGCAGAACAAATGGTGGTTAACAGGTCAGAAAGGTAAGAAGAAGCGAGGTTATGAATGGCCTTGAAGGTGAGCAGCAAAAGTTTGAAAATTATCCGGAATTTCACAGGGAGCCAGTGAAGTTCCTGAAGAACAGGGGTGATGTGCTGGTAGGAGGGGGTTCTGGTGATAATGCGAGCAGCAGAGTTCTGAACCAGTTGAAGCTTATGGAGGGATTTTTGGGGGAGAGCATGCAGAAAAGAATTGCAGTAGTCAATACGGGAGGTAACAAGACTATGTACAAGAATGGACGTAGACTGGGTGGAAAGAGAAGGAAGCAATCTGTTAATGTTACGTAGATGGAAGTAGGCAGAACGGGTGAGGTTATTGATGTGTGATTTATAGGAAAGTGAACTGTCTAGGATGACACCAAGGCTCTTAACCTGGGGAGAAGGGAAAACTGTGGAGTTATCGATGGTGAGTGAGAAATGATTTGCCTTCAAAAGGTTGGATTTGGTGCCAATAAGGAGGATCTCAGTTTTATCCTCATTGAGCTTTAGAAAATTAGAGGTAAACCAGGATTTTAACTCGGATAGACATTCTGTAAGGGACGAAGGTGGGAGGGAGGAATCAGGTTTGCAAGAGAGATATAACTGGGTGTCATCAGCAAAACAGTGAAACTGAAGATCAAATTTGCGGAAGATGGTACCAAGAGGGAGGATGTATATTATAAAGAGAAGAGGGCCTAAGACTGAGCCTTGGGGTACACCAGAGGTGGCGGGGAATAGACGAGAGCGGAATGATCTTAGTTGAATAAACTGGGAACGGTCGAGGAGATATGATTGAAACCAGGCGAGGGGTGTGTCAGAGATGCCGAGAGAAAAAAGTCTGCTTAGAAGGACAGAGTGAGAAATGGTGTCAAAGGCTGAGCTCAGATCTAAAAGGACGAGAATGGTGAGAAGACCAGAGTCAGCTCCGATTAAAAGATCGTTAGTGACTTTAAGTAGAGCAGTTTCGGTACTGTGACATGAGCGAAAACCAGATTGAAATCTCTCGTAGATGTTATTATTAACCAGGTGTAAATGAAGTTGAGCTGCAACCACTTTTTCGAGTATCTTAGAAATGAAGGGCAGATTGGAAATCGGACGGAGGTTGTTAAAGTTGTTAGGATCTAAAGAAGGTTTTTTCAGTATAGGAGTGACTAGAGCAGTCTTCAATAAGGAGGGAACGATACCGGTGGTGAGAGAAGAGTGGATGATAGCAGAAATGAGTGGGAGTAAAGAAGAGAGGCAGGATTTCACAAGCCCCGTGGGCATGGGGTCAAGATGACATGTGGCAGGCTTTGATTTACATATTAACTCGGAAATATCAGATAAATCAGGAAGATGAAAAGTGGAAAACGGCTCAAAAAGGAGAAGAGGTTCTGAAGAGGGCGTAGACACAACATTTGATCTGAGTTGCTGGTGGATGTTATTGATTTTTGTAGTCCAGAACAGCATCAAGGAGTTGCATGTTTCAGAGGAATAGAAGTGCGGTGGTAAAGCGTTTGGGGGTTGAATTAGTTTGTTGAAAACTGAAAACAGAGTCCATGCATTACCCTCATAAGAACTGATAATACCAGAGTAGAAGCTTTGTTTGGCCTTGTTAATGGAGTCTTTATACTGAAGTACGTGGTATTTATAGATTTCTGAATCAACAGTTAAACCAGATTTCTTATATTTACGCTCTAGCTGCCGAGCTTTGGCCTTCAGAGCTCGGAGGTCAGAGGTAAACCAGGGAGCAGAGCGAGCGAAGGAAACAGAGTGGGTTTTTACAGGAGCCAGAGAATCAAGGACAGTGCGTAGACAATTATTATAATATAACAACAAATCATCAGGAGTAGAATAGAAGTCCGGAATCTGAACATTGTCCAAACTGGTAGTGAGAATGTCCATATCAATGTTCTTGATGTTGCGGAATGAGATGAGACGGGTTGGCTTGGTAGAAGAGCAGCAGAGAGCTGCCTATTAATAAGAATCAATAGGCAGCGAATTGCCAACTAATATTAATACAGCAAGGCTAGAGAGCGAGGTGTTTTTCTTTCTCTATTTTGTTTCTAGGAAAAGGAGCAGATGCAGACAAGGTCAGATGTGGATACAGTGGGGGAGAAGATCCACTCGGGAGACAGCAGAACCGGACACGTTGTTTCCCAGAAGAAGTAGTCATAATAACACTTGTTTTTGTTGTGGTATAAAATTGTAATACCTGCTTACAGGCTCATCATTTTTGTGAAGCAGACCTCTGGTTCACATTGAGGTCTAGCATGCTGAAACTTCAAGTGCTGAAATGAATTTAATCTTTTAAAAGACCGTTTCTCTTTCTTTAAGGAAGCAGAGGAGAAAGACTAACTCCAATACACTCAGCTCTCTCTTCACCAAGATGGATTGGTACAGCTTCTGCATCACTGCAGCCGCAGCACCAATCCGTCTGTCAGTCTCCCGCTCCCCTCTCCTATCACTCGCAAACAAGATACTTAAATTCCTCCACCTGGGCCAAGAACTTGTCCCTGATCTGGAGTGGGCACTCCACCCTTTTCCAGCTGAGGACCATGGCCTCAGATTTGGAGGTGCTGCTTCTTATTCCCACCACTTCACAGTCAGCTGCAAACTGTTCCAGTGTGAGCTGGAGGCCATCACTTGATGAAGCCAACAGAACCACATCATCTGCGAAAAGCAGAGATGAGGTGCTGAGACCATCCAAGTGAAAGTCTTCCATCACTTGGCTACGACTAGAAATTCTGTCCATAAAAATTCCGAACAGAATCGGTGACAAAGGGCAGCCCTCGTGGAGTCCCTCATCCACCGGAAACAAGTCTGACTTATTCCTGGCTATGTGGACCAAGCTCTTGCAACAGTTCTACAGTATAAAGATTGAATGGCCCGTAGCAATGGGCCAGACACCCCATACTCCCGAAGCACCTCCCACAGGACACTCTGAGGGACATAGTCGAATGCCTTCTCCAGGTCCACAAAACACATGTAGACTGGTTGGGCAAACTCCCATGGATCCTCCTCAAATATCATTAGTTGGGTAATTCTGTTAATTTATGTTGATTTGAAGAAATGTTAAAAATAGGTTTCCAGCAACATTGTGTGATGAAATTGTGCAAAGAGTATCTCAGTTATCATAGTTTTTGAAGGAAAGATTTAAAAATTATTTGAAATGACAGTTGTTGTGTCATCTTTGGAGTTGCTTTACACAACAAGTAAACTGGAGTTTATTTTGTTGATGATGTAGTCATCATCTGCCTTAGACTGGCCTCTCGCCCAATGGTAGCTGCTATAGGTTTCTGAAACCCTTGATAAAGATAAGCGTCAGAGGATGGACATAGTTATCATTAACTGATTAGGCCTGTGGTAAAAAGGCTGCTTCCCTGATAGACGACAGAAGAACTCGTGATGAAGTGAAAAGCCTACTTACTCTAAAGTGAGAGGCCATTCCTGTCTGAAAGGTTTACAAGATAAATCTTAAGGGTCAAGAGATGATTAGTTTTTCTTAACTGGCTTGGCACATTTCTCCAAATATTTTTAGCTCCCTCAACTGTTCATCAATGCAGTAAAACATGTTTAGAAACACAATAAGACTCCAACTTAAATAAGCAATGTTTTCATGTCAAATAATAAGTAAATGTCACAAAAACAAGAGGCAAATCTGTGACTATGTAAAACATCATAAATAAAATATAATAAGGACAAAAATAAAATACTGATATACAGAAAATGTCTTTAGTTTTAGATTGTAGAGTAATTTTTGTGTAGTGTTTAAAACTACAGTAGTGTGAAAACGTATTTGTCCCCTACCTGATTTTCTTTTTTTTTTCTTGTATGTTTGTCACATTTTAATGTTTCAAATCCTCAAATGGGGGATTTAGGAAGGAACGCTGGTTTGAATGGGGAGTCGAGGAGGGCATTTACGTGAAAAGGCAAAGATCATCTCTGAATCGAGGAGGGGGAATAAGGGTACATCTTTCGCCATCTTACAATGCTGTGATTGTAGACATTCCCAAAGTCTGTGATTGGTACTCAAGGCAACTAATCAATGGTCATGACAATTTGCATATTAATGATCAAGAAACTGACCTAGCAGTCCATTGTTTATTCAGTGGGCTAGTTTCAGTCCTTGTGCAATGTGCTGTTTATAAGGTTGGAGAAACCTGCAGTCAGCTGAGACTGAAGAAGTCACTTGGATAAGGATGTTTCTCCCTCTGACGCTACGTCCAGATGAACAGAATCAACCTTTTGGGACCTTCATTTAGAAACTCCATTTTGTCTTTACTAGTATTATTTTTGTTTGACTTTTAAATTTGTTTGCTGTTCTGAAACACTGAAGTATGACAAACACAAAAATAGGAAATCAGGAAAGGAGTAAACACTTTTTCACACCACTGTATGTTTGTCACGCAATGCAATCAATTTTTTGGTGATTTTAGGGTAAAAAGATCTGGGTTAAAAACAAATTTCCTATCTAATGATTACAATAAATATTTGCTTGCACGTAAGATTTATTGAACAGTATACAATATCAAATGCATGCATTCTTTTAGAATCAGTACAGATGAAGCAAGAAAGCTAAATGATATACTAGCTGCATCACAGTGTGCTGGATTAATTAACATTTAAATGCTCTATGCAACAATCTCAGTTTGGTTCATCTTTTTCTTCAACAACTGCATGGTCACTTAAAATTATGAGATGTAAATATCTTTGTATCACCAGTGTAATAAAGGAAGCACCTTAGTACCTTTTTGTAATGACATTACTAAGGTTACAGGAAACATGACAGTAAATGCTAAACGTGAATGAACTGTTACAGGAAGAAATAAAGTATGGTGGGTGGAAGAAACACGAGAGAATTACTGAAGACAAAAATCAAAACAGGAATTTAACAATATGCATAGAAGTAATTAAAATTTTAAACATTTAACGTAACAAAAAATAACAAAGAAACAACCTGAACCTAAACTCAAACTGTAATATATTCACCAATAATTCCAAACCCAGAAAAAGCTAAATGGCAGGGAGATGACAGAAGTAGCTGATGATTTCCTGCAGCTTTACTTAGAGCCATTTCTCACTATTTGTCATGTACACATATTGTATAACTGCAACAAACAAGTATTTGTCATTAGAACTGTGATGTAAAATTGGTACCTTTTCAGTGCTGGATGAGGCTCAATGTTTAACTGATAAGCACTTACATTAAAATAAATGTTCCCGTCCCAATGAACCAACAGTATACACATCAACTTAAAACATTAAATTATGATATTTAAAACAAGCAAAAAAATCAAAATGCTTTTGGAAACTGTAATCTCAGACTCTTACAATTAAAATCATAAATCTCAGGTTTAAATGGAGAATGCATTACATGTCTTCACGCTCTGCTATAAGTGATTAAAAACTACAACAAATTTTTAAAAAGAAAGAAATCAAAACATGATTTAGACACTCGTGATTAACACCTTAATATTAGCAGTTTTAATTGATATCTATAATATTCAAGATGCTTTTTGTATAAAATTCATTAAAAGGTCAAAAGTACACATCAACACAACATTAAAAGAGAGCAAAACAAATATTACTGTGATAATATGTAAAGACCTCGTGTCTCTAATCAGTGTTTCCTCAGGGATGTCCTGTGGGTTATCAGGCCTCAGCTGTTTCTGTGGAGCAAATGAAAAATGGGTGCCGGATGGATCAGTTAAATTTAAATAAAAACCAGTGCTGTCACCGTTAATCTCGTTAATGTGAACCGATCCATGTTAACATGTCAAAACTGGCAAATCCCCGTTAACGAGTTAACGAAGATTAGTCCCTGTGAGGGGTTACTCGGCATTAGCGTGTTCACGCAGACGCTTTAACGCCGTCATCACGACTAACACGATTAATAATTAACTCATCTGGAGAACACTGACTCAAAATCCTCTGAATGTTTCTGTCAACGCATTTCAGGCAGTTTGTCCGAAGTTTGTCTTTCTGCACTACAGATGGGTTGAGTGCATTAAAAATGTTTATCGTGTTAACTTTGATGACGTGTATTAACATGATTAATGCTAACAGCACTAAAAACATTGTTCAAAATAATCAGAAAAATAGTTCATGATCACAGCCTTTTAAACAATTTGTGACATTTTAAGATTTACTCAGTGTGGTTACTTTTTTTCATCTTGATTGCCATTAAGTTCATCACAGTGTTTCTTCACCATCTCAAGATGTTCCAAAACATCTAAAAACAAAGTATTTGTTTTTATTAAATATTTATTGTTAGTGTTTGTATTGAGAGGATTCCTAATACTTTATATATTCTGTTTACCTGGCAGTGAGCAGGCCTCAGTCTTGAGTGAGTGTTCAATGGAATCCTCCATGGTTTCCTCCAGTGTCCTCAGGACAGTTTCCTAATTTATCATCAAAACATTTGTTACTTTTTAAATAGGCAACTATTGAATCCAAGAATAACTGGACAAGAGATAAATTATTGGTTTGATATGTTTCAAGACTGCTTGAAAAAAAAAAAACAACCTTCAAATCGTTCAACTGCTCCAACATGGCATTTTTTGCCTCTTCAAACATGTACTTCTTTGACTCCACATGTCTCTCAATAGTGTCCCTCATCCTGTTCAGGGTGCCTTTTTTTTCAAATGCTGCTGCTTCTACAAGGAGACAATCATTTTCATGCACAGTTGAATACAAATACCTTACCGAATTTTTTGAACCACTGTAGATGAACGGGTCTGTTTTCATACATAAGGCGCACCGGATTACAAGGCGCATTAAGCGAAACAAAACAGTAAGATAAGCCAAACTTTACTCAACTCATTCTTCTTGGTTCCTCCACTTCCGTATGTGAAATGTGAAAATGAAAATTACCTGAAGCGCCTCAATGCTATGCTTTATATTAACCAAAATGTCATATAACTGTATAGTGTAGTATTAAGTGGACACGACCCTGATAATAAAGGCATTAGACTACGTGTCCTTTAGTGGTAGAATGTTGGAGACTCTCGCTCACAGTTGTCTGTAGAAGTAGATAACAGGGAATCATCTCTCAGTGGAAATGTACTAGAATACTGTGGTTTAGACTAGAGTGAGACAGCTTGTAATAAAACTGTTAAGCGCACACTGCCATTTGGAGATTCACTGCAGTGTCATGTAGGACGCATCTCCCTTCTGGAAGTAATAAAAGTGTAAAATGGTCTACTAAACAGTGTGTTGTCTTCCATTAGATGTGGATGTGTTGGTTTATTTCATTGGATATTTTTGAGTTTATATTAGTTTAGCTGCTGCTGTAATATATTCGGTCTCATGGCAATTTATTTGTTACTACAGACTGCTGGCAACACTGAGCATCTGTTGGCGATAAAATGGCCGGCGGTGACAATCCAGCAAAGTGGAAGTGTCTTGTCCTCCTTCCTGTATCCTGACCGATACACCATCTTGTTAGCTGCTAAACCTAAAAGAACTAGCCCTCACCTAACACTTCTCAACATTCAGTAACCTTACAAAAGTCACTGCTGTTTAGTTTTCTCTTTTCATTTATGTCTGAAGTGATAGCAGAGCTGTACGTTTTAATTTTTTGAGAAATCTCTCAGTCAGAACATGGTATATCATATTTAGGTGGAAACTAGTGAGCTAACGTCCTGCTAGCTTCTAACCCAGTTAAATTTAATAAATTTTGTTTTCATGGATGTCTGGATGTTAAACGGATTACGACTGGGATTATTCTGACTATGGTAGTCGTAATGTTCCGACAATCCATCAAGGGGTGCGGCTTCCTTGCTTACCAAAGTCGTACTAAAACATTTTTTGACAGATTTTTGAATGCCGTGTACCACATGAAATGGTTGGAGGTCAGTAAGCACAACCAGAATTCATACATAAGGCGCACCGGATTTTCGAGAAACTAAAGGATTTTAAGTGTGCCTTATAATGCAAAAAATAAGGTAATTCACCTCTTTCTTACCTTCGTAGCATCCTTTCATGTTATTCTTGATTGTCTCTGTCAGACTGTTGTAGATCAATTTTTTTTGTGTGAGGATGGTTTTGTTGAGCTTTGTCTTCATTTTGTTTTCCTTAGAAACATGAAATACAGATTAACATTATTTAAAACAGCATTAAGGTAAAATAACACAAGTTCAGTGTTTGAATGACTTTCTAATAATAGCTAAGCTAACAGGTTCATGGATAGGGAAGTTCTTTTACCTCGGTCTGGAGAAATGTCAGTTGCAGTTCGACATTTTTGTACTTTTCAATCAGTGAATCAGTGCTGAGTGAAAACGTATCAATGGCCCCATTGAAATTTCCACATCTTAGGTCGTTTCTGAATGGGGCAAAGATGTGGTTTATAATAGCAGTATTAGCAAGTTTATGATATAGTGCAATTTGGATACATGTATTGTTGTACATATTGATGCTGTTCAGAATTAGATTATTCTCACGGGAAGGTCTTTCTGAATTTTTCATCAATGCTTTCAGTCAAACAAGATGCTAATATCATGTTGAGGTCTTTTCGCTTCCCTTTTTTTGGTTTCTGGATGCCATCATTCCTAACTGCAAACTTTAGCGTCATGTGAAAAGCTCCGCCACTCGTTTTCTGAAACAAAACAGAATTTTTTAAATTTTTTTTTAAACACATGGTCACAAAGTATCCTTAGGTCTTGTTCCAGTTGTAATTAAAACACATACACTGGGGTATAAGAAGGACTTCAGTTTTCTTTCACACAAATTTTGGGATTTTTCAACTCCGTCCCGTAGGTGTTGTTCAAAAGCTTTTGTAATGTCTTCAATTGCCGATTCACAAGGTCCCGAATCGATTCAATCCACAATTCGATTCAATTCGATTTGATTCAATTTGAATCGGGAAATTTTGCCTCAGACATAATTCAGATCATGCATCAGTACATTTCTATATTTTTATATCTATAAAAAGAAATGTGACACTTGTGAGACATAATCAAAGGTGTGAGCGTCACAGCAGATGCCTTTGTGTCAAAGTAGTTGAGGATAAAACACAGAAAAACATGAAGGTGATTTTCCTGGCCCTGGATCTTATAAAAATATTCTGCAGTAGATCAAAAACGAAACAAAACCATTAATAACCATATGAACATTACGTGATGCTGCTGACATAAAGCAGAGATTTATTAGAGACACAGCTGAGCATTTTGCAATTTTGCATAATTTTAACAAGTTTAAATTTGTTCAGCATTCAACAGCAGAAATGAGGCTTTCTTTTCAGAAGTTAGGAAAAAACAGCAGCCGACAGCGCTGTAAACAACGGTAGATTTGTGCATAACAAGCAAGCGAATAATGCAGAAAAAAGATTTTTAGACGGGAAACTGATCTTGAAGTACAGAGAGAGAGAGAGAGAGAGCTGTGCATGTAGTGTGATTTTATCGAGGTGGCAGCAAAACAATAAGAGGGAATTCATGACGATGTTTATATGAAGCGTAGTTTGCTGCTTCTTTTGCTGCTGGTTCGGTCAATATTGTTTGGAGAGAGATAAAAGCTGCAGCTTCAGAATCAGGACAAAAAGGGCGTAAACACAAAGCGCGGACCCGCCGACGGATCAGAATCAGCGAGCTGTCGGCTTTCAGCCCCGACTGTGTCCGGGCCGTCGGGTGAGAAAGGCGACATCTCACTGATTCTGATCCGTCGGAGGCTCCGCGCTTTGTGTTTACGTCTTTGTGTAGAATCCGTGTTCCTGCTCTCATTTACTGTCTTAGCTGTTTGGTGGTTGTTGAAATTTTGTGAGGTTTAACCTGAGATTCTGGCATTTCGGGCAAAATAAATTTATATTAAAAAATCGATTCAGGATTTTAATGAATCGATATCACGTTATCCAAGCGAGAATCAATTTTAATCGATAAATCGATAATCAAAACCCACCCCTACTCAGAGCCCCATCCAAACTACCATCTTCACTACCCCAACAATCTAGACTCTCGGGGTCCTGTCCTAACTCCCATCATTTCATCTGTGGTCTCATTGGTTCACTGGAGTCTCATTGGTAAATAACTATTTAATCAAATTCTGTATCTCAATAAATAATATTCAGTTCTTCCAAATAATCTCTCCCCTTTCAATCACTAATAATAAATTACCACATATAGATTTATGATGTCCAGTATCCCACATTTTCAGTGAAGGTCAGCATGCCTTACAATATGTTAGTAAACTTTAGTGAACATTTTATGAACATTTTTATTTTATGACCTTTAAGAAGATTATGAATGAGGCTTTATTACCTGATCTTACCACTTCTCTGCTTCTGGCTCCTTGAATCAAAGACAGAATCCCATGAGCTCCAGACACATAGTTTGAGGTCTCTGAATGAGCGTCATTTAGATTTTTCAAAATTTCCTTGAGTTTCAGTATTTCTGTTATAAATTGAAAAAGAAATATAAATCTGAACAATACATTTTCTGTTACACAAAAAATACCATCACTGGTAGTGACTTCACCTACCATTGACATCTGGATTTACATTCTCCCCTTTGAGGAACTCTTTGGTGCTCACTGTGAAGACTTGGAAACTATCCTCACTGAAGTGATTCTGAGAACATTTTTGTTAGTCAGTTTTTATTTTTGGACCGTTTAAGAAAATAATTGTTTTAGATTTTGCTGTCAGATTGTAAATTTACCGTAATCGTTTTCCGCCTTTTGAATTCATTCATCACTGCTTTCTTGACTTTGTTTCTTTTAGAAAGGAAATAAAAATTGGATGTAAAAGTAATTTATTGTTAGTATTGTAATGGAAAATTTCAATTATTCTTATTTAAGGTTCAAGCATTTGTGTGCATACTTAGTTGTGGCACTGTAATGAAAACTTCCACTGAGCAGTCTAAAACTAGATGAACTTATTTCAGCCTCAGTAGTTGAAAAAATAACTCCTTTTGCAGGTGGTCATAATGCCAAGAGCATGAAACAGGATACGCATTGTTCAGTTAGGTTTCAGAGCGAGCTGCGTCATGTGCTGTATGATCACTTTCGGACTTCCTCACTTTTTTGGGGAATAAATAAAGGTGTGAGAGCTGCACTTCTGTTTCAGAGACTGCATGACGGCGCCTGACTGCGTGTGCTCTCTCTCATGCGCATGATAATAACGAATGTTCATTACAGCCGAATGTGTCTGTGGACTTTGTTAATTAAATTTCTACAACAGCATTTATCTATTTAGAAACTTATTAAAACACATATACATAGAGTTTTTTTAAATGTATAACTTTTAATAATGACTTTTAAACAACAAAGCAACAAAAAAGTGAAGTGTATGGTCACCATGTGTATCTGTGCCAAACTTTCTTTGTAATTTGATTTTTTTGTATATTTGACTTACATATCATCTGGTTTTTCATTATCTGACTTGGTGCAGATAAAATGAATTTGCTGACACTCGCCACCATTTCCCAGCAGGCTGCTGGCACCTTCCAGGATGTCCCAGGCTTCGCTTTCTGATGCTGCTCGAGTCATTTCAGTCACAATCCACACTGTAGAACAACTGGCAATAAACTGAAAAGGAAATGAATGCATGTAAATTATAAATAACTAATGCTTTGAAGAAACATGACATGACTTCTGTGAATTACCTCTTTCCACATTTGATCTCTGCTTCTGTTAGAGTCACCGTTTCCAGGAAGGTCCATGAGTGTGACATGATCAAGAAAATCATTGTCTGGCACTTTGACAGTCACACACTTCACAAGTGGCCAGTACCACCTCTTTACTTCTTCTGTCTCATTTGACTCACTTCTTGTATATCTCACAAATTCTTCAGACAACCCTTCAGCCTGCAAAAAACAACAACAACAAGATAAATATAAGCCAATTGAATGTGTGTGCCCATAACAAAGGTTTTAATGATTGCATGAAAAAGAAGATGGGAAATTAAAATAAGACATCCTATCTCAAAAATCTGAAATGAAAACCAGGAAAATAAATCCAAAGTAATTAGATTTTTTTATTTAAAAAAGAAAGAAAGAAAGAAAGAAAGAAAATAAACCTTTTTTATATTTTACTGTGGATCACAGTAAGTGGCCTGGTTCTTAAATAGTGATTTCTTCTACTGCATGTAAACATTTGAAGCACTTTATAAAACTTGCCTCATTACCCCAAGCACTTTTTTCTGGGTATGTTATTTCTAGCTAACACTTACAAACATTCATTCTCTGATGGATGCATTGAAGATCAGCTTTACAAATGTGAAACTCTTCAACACCTCCACAAAGAAAACTGCAAGCTCCATAGTAACAGGATAATCAGACAGCAACAGGATAGTAAACCATAAAATTTTAACCACCACAATTTCACTTGTTTTTTTGTTTCTTGTTTGATGGATGTCAAACATTCTGGAAATGAAGCACATCGACATATCGCCGACATATATCTGCTCAGCAATAAACTGCAGCAACATCTGATTCACCAATGCTTTGTCTCTGTCTGCACTCTCCATTAGGGTGGCATTACATAGCGTGGACATCTTCTGTTAAATCCAGAATTGAATTCAAAATCCTGCTCCTCACATACAAGGTCTTAAATAATCAGGCCACATCTTATCTTAATGACCTTGTAGTACCATATCACCCTATTAGAGCGCTCCGCTCTCGCTCTGCAGGCCTACTTGTTGTTCCTAGAGTATTTAAAAGTAGAATGGGAGGGAGAGCCTTCAGTTTTCAGGCCCCTCTTCTGTGGAACCAGCTTCCAGTTTGGATTCAGGAGACAGACACTATCTCTACTTTTAAGATTAGGCTTAAAACTTTCCTTTTTGCTAAAGCATATAGTTAGGGCTGGACCAGGTGACCCTGAATCCTCCCTTAGTTATGCTGCAATAAACGTAGGCTGCCGGGGGATTCCCATGATGCATTGAGTTTTTCCTTTCCAGTCACCTTTCTCACTCACTATGTATTAATAGACCTCTCTGCATTGAATCATATCTGTTATTAACCTCTGTCTCTCTTCCACAGCATGTCTTTATCCTGTCTTCCTTCTCTCACCCCAACCGGTCGCAGCAGATTGCCGCCCCTCCCTGAGCCTGGTTCTGCCGGAGGTTTCTTCCTGTTAAAAGGGAGTTTTTCCTTCCCACTGTCGCCAAAGTGCTTGCTCATAGGGGATCATATGATTGTTGGGTTTTTCTCTGTATCTATGAAACGCCTTGAGGCGACTTTTGTTGTGATTTGGCGCTATATAAATAAAATTGAATTGAATTGAATTGAAAATCTTCCTGCTGCAAAGGTGCAGCATCAGGGTAGCTTAATGCTGCTTGGGTAACTATTGACTGCTCACTATGTGATGTTCATAAGCCACACACTGCTATGTATCTCACCCAAACTGTGGTCTAATATATGCTTTAAACTGCAAGTATTCCTTTGTTCTAGAAGAAGAACCAGATTTTATTTTGGTCTGTATTACTGCACACTTACTGAGTCACTTTTCAAAATTTTTATCTTGGACATTTGAAACTCTGGAATATCTCTGAAATATTTGTTGTCCATGAGGCTGTGAGTTGATTTTTCTTTCCACTCTTCTCCATACAGTGCTGACAACTTTCCATCAGGGTCAAGACAATCATCATTACCACCATCATCATCATCATCTTCTTCAAGAGCCAGTTTTAGGGACTGCACCTCATTTTTCCAATCCTACAAAAGATTATATCTTAATTTTAGTAAAGCAGTTTTTGTATCTACATTGTAACACATTACTTCAAAAATCACCATATTCATATTTCATTCTACCTTTTTTGTAATGAACTCGATGTGTGCCTCATACTTTGATCCATTGGTAGCCTCCACCTTTATCATTACTGAGGTACATGCACTGACACTTCCAGAAGGCAACAGGCCCTCCTTATTTATGATGGCATTGATTAAAGAACTCTTTCCAGCCCCGGTTCTACTAAAGACACCAACCAGGTGTCTCCTTTCTGTCTCCAAATCTTTGATTTTATCCCTGTTGAATGAGTTTAAATATGGATTAACTGACCCATTCTCAGAAATATCAAACTGAAAATGCAGTAAAATCAGAAAAAAATTGTTTTTTAAAATGTGTTGAAAAAATTCAACTGACTACTGGAACAAACTACACAGCTCCATGTTGAGCTCTGACCGAGTTTAAATCTTTAGTATGTTTATTATACCAAATACCAGCAAAATGTTACAGACTGTCCCAACTTCCTGGGAAATGGTTGGAAGAACATCCAACAAAAATAGAAAATCTTTATTACTCACTTTAGGAAAGCACTGAGTTTGTCACGGCCATGTAGTCCTTCACTGACACGTCTCATTATGTCTTTGACATCACACAGTATTTTTGTTTCTGTCAGAGAAACAGAAAAAAATCCTAATAAGTAGGAACCTGGAACCAGTGTAATGCAAATATGGTCCACTGATATGCAAATGTAACCCATGGTTATTTTATTGCCAATTGTATTCTATTTTTATTCTAATTTTAAGTGTTACTGTTTTGTTAAGTGTTGAGTTTTCCCATGAATGCACCATAGCGCTGTGCGTGGTGACTTTCTTTCCCTGCATCCGCCTGCATGGAGCTAGATGCGCAAAGCTGTGTGGAGATTCAGTCCTGCAACGTGTTGCGCTACAGAATTAATGTTTTCTTTGAAGAATATCCTGGCTGTTTTTTTTAAGTGGTAGAAATCTGCTGCAAGGACCAAGCGATGCCATCTAAGGACTGGATGCCACTAGAGGTGCCTAGAAAGGACGTTCTCAATCTGAAGGCCACCTGTTTCCTTGGAGAGTGGTAGGATACAACGATTTGTAATTTTGTTTAAGGATTAACGTTTTTTAATGAGATCTCAGGACACTTTATGTTGCTACTTTTTTCCTTTTTGGGTCAGATCTGATTCCACTTAACACAAAACCTGATGCACCAAAAAGCAAAACAGTGACTAAAGACAATTCAAATAACTTGAACACTTACCACATACTGAACACAAAGTGCACTGAACTGAAATGGACAGCATGCCTGATACATTTATGGACACTTGAAGTGATATGTTGTACATTGTTGAAGATAAAGGTTTGTTCATGTCTATGTTTTGGACCATTTAAATGTTGAATACACTCAAATCACTTTTTTCCTTAAGTTGTTGTCAGTGTCTCATTCTGAGTGGAAGGTTTTTCCTTCTTTAAGTTGAGTTACCACTGCCAGTCTCCTTACGATCCTAACTGATCCCAACAAGAGGAGATTCTGAAATATTGTTTTTTCCTTGACCTTGGATGACAGATTACTGTGGATTTGACTGATTTTGACTACTCAGTTAAAAATGGTGACACAAAGCAGGAATAAGTGTGAGGATTTCATATATGTGTGTACCTGACTGTGATCCTGCTGCACAGTTGTCTTGTCGTTTAGGAGATGGTTGCCATTCGCCCAACTCAAGTTCTGACTTTCTTTTTCCTTTTTGGATTTAAACAAAATAATACAATTTAAAAAGAAAATCTGAATATTGAAACTTCTGATTATGGTGTATTTTAGATGTTGCAAAAATAATACTGTGAAAATAAATAAATAAATTAGATGTATTAAAATGAGAGTGAGATACATTTTTCTCACCTTTTTCACTTATGGATGGCAAATCCTGTGGAAGCATATAAATATTCAACTTTCACATTTAAAGTTAAATTATTATAAATTGTACATGTATGCATAATTGAATTTATAGAAGAAATCATTGCTCCTGTACAGAAACAATTTGTTCTTTAACAAACTGTCAAAAACATTCACATGCACTTTTTAAAATGTACACACTTATATTTACATATATTCTCAACTAGCACAGTGATTAAAAAAAAAGCTGTTAGGTTAAAATGTGTATTCCAACATCAGGCAACTACATCAGTTGTTTAGTGGTTGGTGGAGGTTGTAAGAACTTTAAGTCGCAGGGTGGTCAGGCTTGTGTGACTGGGGCTTTGCTTTGACTCAGGTCACCTTAGTGTATATTTATGAAGAATGAAGGCATGCTGCTTCATTATCCGATTTCCAATAACCCTTACCTGATCCAAATCAGCTGTTGCTATCACTATGTAGCAGGGTGTGGTTTTTGCAGGGTGACACAATAGGACTTTCATGAATTTCCCCCATGCACATTAGTGGTGTGAGATACTGCTGGATTTGGTATTCCTTTTATACTAAGTAAATAAAGGCCCAGTATCAACGATTCTGATACAGATACTGATTCTTTTTAATAATTATGGTGGATGGTGGATCAAACTGCTAAATCAGAATGAATTTTCATGACCTGTAAGTGTTTGGGGGATTTTCTTTTCTTTGGATTATTAATTAAACCCAAGGACAGAAAACATATAATGAGAAGTCTGTATCACATCTACTTGTAGTTTAAATATAGTAACTGCACAGTATCCCTTTTACAGTTAACACAAAGGGGTTATGATATATTCGGGATATTTGTTTCAATCACAATAAATGTTATTGTGACACTTGAAAGCAGCAGCACTTAGATAGAGGTTGCCCTTAGGTTGCCTCTTTGATGATTCTAGGAGTAACAAAGAAACAGAAACCAGTATCCCAAAAAGTTAATTCTGTTCATCTGGACTGTTTTCAGTGGGAGAAACGTTTCATCGCTCATCCAAGTGACTTCTTCAGTCTCAGCTAACTGCAGGTTTCCCCAGCCTTATAAACATTTGCACTTTATATAGTTGGGGAAACTTGGGATTTACTTACCTGGATGATTGAGCATGTATCAAGACAGAAACTAATATCAATCTCATTATGCTCCTATTTATCAATATCAAAACAAACTTTGGCATCTATGTTTTGGTTTGATCCGCCCACCACCAGGGCCATGCAGAGCTGTTTAAAGGGGCGGGTGCTCAAAGTTAAAAACAGGCACATAGAGCCAGGCTGAACAACAACACACATTCTTTAAGAATCTAATACGGAATCGCATCATACTATATCACTGTTTTACCTGATGGGGTACAATGTTGCTGTTGAGGAGTTTCTGCTGATCCTGCTCCTGATAGTGCAGGAGGAACGGGCTGTGTTGACTAAAGAATACGCTGTACACGTACTTACTGGCTTTTGTTGCACCAGTCTCCTACAGCTCTGCACCGCTCAGACGGCAAAGAATGCGCGTGCTCTTTGCGAGTTCGTTCCCGGTTCGTAACCAGCGCACTCTGCCATCAAGGGCGATCATTGGTTAATGGTAGTCATGTGACTGATGGAAACCACATCCTTTTACTTAGCAAAACTATGATTAATAGTTAAATATTATTGTTGAGGGGAACAGACAGGACTGTACAGACTCCACACGCACACAAAAATAAACAAAAAATAGTAATAAAAATAAAAAATAAATAAAAATTATACTCAAGAAAAGGGCACTTGGGGCACCCATCAGGAAAGGGGCAGGTGCTCAAGCCCCCCCCCCCCCCCTCGCACGTGCCTGCCCACCACTAATACACACATGTAACCTTCACCAACTCCTCCAACAATGAGTAGTCTGCATGCAACCCCAATTCCCTGTCATACATGGCAGCTTACCAGAATCCCTCCTCGACCAGAGTTGGGTGTAGACATCCTGGTAACACTGTACACCTGCTGCACCTCCATGGTGTCCTCCTGGCATTCCTGTTGAAAATGTCCCAGGTCCCCACACTGCTCACGCACCTGTCCCTGTGTCTGTGCAGCCACCAATGAGCCAGGTACAGCGCCTGTCGCTGCCAGGACCTGGGGTTTGAGAGCAGAGAGGAAATGGTTGTTGGAGCGTAGCCAGTGGTCCTCAATGGTCAGTGTCGCTGGCACAGGCACGGAAAGTTTGCTCCTTGGGGCCAGTAGGGTACCAAAAAGTGATCATCTGCCAAAAAGGGGTTTCCAGCATTTGCCAAAAAGTTTACTGCAGGAATTTAAGCTGTTATAAATTACTTGTTGACTTAAAATCTGTCAAAAATATCGCTCATGACGAATATCAAGTAACTTCAAATCAGGGTAAAACGTAATTGACAATAACAATGTTTTTTTCAAGAGAGAGCTAGCCAAGAGGGCATCAGAAATAACAAATATAACATCACAGTTCTATAATCAAAAAGAACTGGATTGATGACAATATAGGTACAAATACGCATAAAGTCATAAAGATACTTGGAAGACAGATCATTTCTTTATTTTATATACAACCCCTTCATAAACCCTGTTGACTAAAGTGTATTTACTAACATAAGTAAAGATATTAGACTTAAAAAACCAAAACATCAAAAATCACTCTTTTGCAGATGCTCACCTCCCCTGGCTGCGATCTTCTGGGGTTTTCCGTCCGCGCCGCCAGGTGTTCTTCAGCCAGCCTCACTGCCGCCTCCAGATTGGGTGGCTTGCGACACTTGACCCAGTCCGCCATTTCCCTTGGGAGCCCCTCCACAAACTGCTCCAGAACGACAGCCTCCAGCAGCTGCGCCTCCCCACTGCCAGGATGCAGCCACCTCCCTGCGTCGTACCGGAGCTGCTGGGCAAAAGCCGAAGGCCCTTCTTGTGGTCCCATGCGGCAACCATGGAAGCGGCGACGATGGTCTTCTGGAGAGAGTTCCAGGTGGAGCGGATTCGCAGCGGCCCCAGACTGAGGCAAAAGGTTTAGTAGCATCTGCGTCTGCCGCTGGTGCAGTACTGCCTGCTGCTGCTGCAGTACTGCCTGCTGCTGCTGCACGTCCGCCATGTCGGCCAACATTTGAGCCAGTGCGCGACCTTGCTGTAGATTCTGTGGGTTTGACATGTCGTAGCGGCAAGCTGGGCACCACTGTATCACTCTGTTACTGATCTCTGTTATGACACACACAAGGAGACAGTTCTGCGTCACGTTTCACTAATAGTTTTTATTTAGTTCACAACTCGAAGCCACTCGTTTCACACCGTGGCAGGCATCAGCTCTTTCTCCCAGCCTCCCCTGCTGCTGTCACCTGAACTTGCTCTACCCCTCACCTGATGCTAAACCACAACCTGCCACAAAATGATATGTTGAAATTTAATGTAATTAGCGCACCATAAAAGTTCTAAAACAAACTCACCTGTATGTATTAACGTAAGTGACACTTTTCAGATGAAAGATAAGAAATAACAAATTAATTTCACTCTGGGTCCAGCCAGGCATGGACTGGGACAAAAAATCAGCCCGGGCATTTTGACTAGAGACCGGCCCACCAGGTTATATAGGAAAAACCATAAAGCCTTTGAATGAAAACAAACACTGTTGTCACTGTGATGTACGCTGTCTTGTTGGTATATATGTATCAATCTAATAAACTTAAACCTACACCATCCTCCCTATTCTGGTATTCGAAACAGTACTTAATGGAAATATTAAGCAACCTAACTAATAGGGTTGACAAATCCTACCCCCACCCCCCCAAAAAAACCAAACAAAAATAGGGAACCACCCCCCACCCTCTGCCTCGTGATGCTTAATTGACATAATCGTCTTTAATTTAATGCACATGTAAAAACAAATGCACAGAAATCAATTATTAACACACTACAATAATTAAATAATAATTTCTTCAACATAATTGTAGACTGCACAGATGATACCTTCAGAAAGGAAAAACTACCATAGCTTAGAGTATATATTAGACTTAATATTTACTAGATACAATAATGGATTTTTATACATTTTACATCAAATGAAAACTTTGTTTGTAAGATTCAGATAATTATTTATTAAAAACCAGACATTTTAAATGAGAATTTCCCGGTTAACCCCGGCAAAACTTAGCTAGATCCGCCCCTGCACAGTTACCAGCTGTCAGCTACATAAAAAAGGATCCTGGTGTTATTTGTCTCTCAGAAACAGTTCATAACTTCCCTTCAACTCATTCATGTCACCTAAAAGGTAAACCTGTTTCTCCATCACCTGTTCAGCTCTGATGATTCAGTAAGGACATTTCCTGGTTTCATCTTCATGTTTCCCTCTCACCACATATCCAAACTGATATCATGACCAGCAGCTTTTACAGCTGTGTTTGCAGCAAACATCAGCTGATACTAGAAAGTAATATTGAATCAATTCTAACAACAGCTGATCAAGCTTAAACTTGCTGCTATTGTTTAGTTCAACATCCGCTGGTTTCCTCTTTCTGGCACAAAGTGGGCAAGCGAGAGAGACGGGAAGATCGGTGAGTGTTAAGGAGTGGATGTGTAAGGTAAGGTAAGGACGGAAGGGAACGGTAAGTGACGGAAGTGATGTTGTAGGTGACGTCAGACGCCGGAGATTTTGGCGGAGAAAAAGCAAATGGTAGCATAGAGTTTAACAAAGGTTTTCCAAGCTTCAGTATTACCAAATATACTAATCAATTGTCATATAACTAACAACATCTGTTTTATCATCTCTAACACCCTGGAGGACAACGGGGAGAGTTTAGACGCTCTCCAAGATTACATCGACCGCTGTTTTCAAGATTTAGTAATGCATAAGGCCCAGAGTGCATCTTCCCCGGCCAAAATCGAGACGCCGTCATCGAAGAGAAGTCGCCAGGCAGACTCCCCCGGTACAACATCGCCTGCCGGCAAAGACATCGCAGAAATCCTGGAGTCAATCGACAAGCGATTGTCCAGTTTCGATGCGAGGCTGTCCCTGGTGGAGATTTTACACCGGGAATTTAAATCTCTGAGAGAATCCCTGGAATTCAGCCAGCAGCAGGTGGAAACGCTTGCCGCTGAAAATGCCACGCTACGGGAGTCGGTTAAATCTCTCACCGATAACGTGACCCAGCTAAACATTGAAAATAAAAAAATAAAAGAGTCCGTTATCGATCTACAAGCCCGTAGCATGAGAGATAATCTTGTGTTTTCTGGTATTCCAGAAACTGCCGGAGAGGACGCAGAGGCAACGGTGAAAAACTTCATTAAAATCCACCTGAAGCTGCCAGAGGACACCGTAAAGAACATCGACTTCGATAGAGTACATCGTTTGGGGGGCGCGCGGTCGCGGACCGGGAGACCACGGCCTATTGTGGCCAAATTCAGTCAATTCAAACAGAAGGAACAGGTGAAGAGTCGCGGCAGAGAGCTGAAAGGAACGGACTTCAGCGTGAACGACCAGTTCCCCAAAGAGATCCTGGAACGACGCAAGGTCCTGTTCCCAGTTCGACGTAGCTTCATCCAGAAAGGCTCCCGTGCTGTCATCACCGTGGACCGGCTCTACGTGGACGGACAGCTTTACCGCGACCTCGGCACCACACCGTGGTTATATTAACTGCACTCCAGATAAGAACCCGCTACACTCTTTTCTTATTCATTCACACTCTCTCCTTTAACATGAGTTTAAGCTAGTAATATCAATATGATGTCATAGCAGATATAACACCGTCACCCTCCGTCATTGCTTTAATTGGAATGTTTCCGTTTCGTTTCTTTTTTTTTGTTGTCGCTCACAGTTCATGTGGTTTCTTTCTTTCTCTTGTCTTTCACTGCTGTGGTCACCTACTTCCCCACTCACCTACAAACAACACCCTCTATTTCTCCATATTTTCACAACACGATCACGCAAACACATCAGCTCAACGGCAGCACATTCACAACAGCTTCACAGCACGCACAGACTTGCAGGACACATAAGCAAGCCACGCTTGTTCATATTAGTGAATATTCACACACATAGTCAGACTTATGGAGTCTCTCACCACACTTCTTTTTCTCTTTCTATTTATAAACAAGGGATGTTTCCATATTCTCTCCACCTGTCTAAACGAAACACCCAGCATACATCATTAGACATACACGCACAATTAAGGGCATGCTGAGGTTTGTCACATGGAATGTAAATGGAGCTGGCACCAGAGGAAAGAGGTTAAAAATATTTAACCAGCTTAAAAAACTACAGGCAGATGTTGTTTTATTACAAGAAACTCACAAACCTGTCACAGGTTTAAATGAACTTAAAACACCTGAGTTTCCTAACGTGTTTGCAGCCGGTTATAATTCTAGACAACGGGGAGTAGCAATTTTAATACATAAAAATGTTAATTTTACAGTACTCGATACAGTTATAGATCCAGAGGGTAGATTTCTAATTATTAAACTATCAATATTGAACAAAAAACTATGTGTTGTTAGTATATATGGTCCAAATGTTGATGAACCCTCATTCTTCCACGGTTTTTTTAGTGCACTCTCTGAACACCTTGATTGCACACTCATTCTTGGAGGTGACCTCAACCTTGGACTAAATGAAGAAATGGATAGGCTCAACACAACAGGAACTCAGCGTAATTGGCAGTCCACAAATATAATCAAACAGTATATGAACGACTTTGGTCTTTGCGATGCATGGCGCTCTCTTCACCCCACCAGTAAGGAATATACTTTTTTCTCGCATGTTCATCACTCTTACTCTCGTCTGGATTATTTTTTGGTCAGCAGCTCACTGCTGTGTGA
This sequence comes from Astatotilapia calliptera, assembly GCF_964374335.1. Taxonomy (NCBI): domain Eukaryota; kingdom Metazoa; phylum Chordata; class Actinopteri; order Cichliformes; family Cichlidae; genus Astatotilapia; species Astatotilapia calliptera. Next base: position 15,645,660 of record NC_137425.1, on the reverse strand, counting down.
CATTTCAGACACTGAGATTCATCCTATAGCTGTCAGCGATCATGCTCCTGTATCTTTAACACTAATGCACAAGAATAATACTACGCCAAGTAAAAACTGGAGATTTAATATATCACTACTTAAAGATGAAGACTTTATTAAATACTTTAAAAAGGAATGGACTTCATATTTAGACTTTAATGACACTCCCGGAATATCTGCTTCTGTTCTATGGGAAGCAGGGAAAGCTGTGATGAGAGGTAAAATAATTTCTTTCTCATCACACAAAAAGAAAGAAGAAAACAAAAATATTCAGGAATTAGAAAAAAACATCAAATCACTAGAAGAAGCCTACGCGTCCCACCAAGATCAGGAAACATTGAACAAAATATGCAAAACAAAACTAGAATTAAATGAAACTATTAATAAAAAAACACAATTCCTTATACAAAGACTTCGCTTGCAGAATTTTGAACACAGTAACAAATCAGGTCGATTTCTAGCTAACCAGCAAAAAATAAATAAAGAAAAAATAACTATATGTGCTGCTAAAGATTTATCGGGGAACACAATATATGATCCTGGAAGAATAAACAACATTTTTAGGGATTTCTATGAAACTTTATACTCACCACAAATAAACCCATCTAAAAATGAAATTGATCTGTTTCTTGACAACGTACCTCTTCCAAAATTACTAGACAGTCAAGCAATGGAACTGGATTCGCCACTGACGCCAAGTGAACTCCAGGAAGCCCTGATAAGTATGCCCAATAATAAGGCTCCAGGTCCAGACGGCTTCCCTGCAGAATTCTACAAAGAATTCTGGACAATTTTGGCACCAGTATTCCACAGCATGTTGCAGGAAATCGAGGAAAAGGGCAGACTACCACCAAATATGAATTCTGCCAACATTAGTCTCCTGCTAAAACCAGGCAAAGACCCTTTATTTCCCTCAAGCTATCGTCCAATTTCTCTTTTGAATGTAGACCTTAAAATAATCTGCAAAGCTCTCTCAAAGAGATTAGAGAAAATGACCCCCCTCTTAATTCATCCTGACCAAACTGGTTTCATAAAAGGTCGGCACTCCTCAACAAACACTCGTAGATTACTTAATTTAATAGACTACTCATACGATAAAAACATCGAAACCATAATATTATCTCTAGATGCAGAAAAAGCATTTGACAGAGTTAATTGGAAATTTTTATTCGCAACTTTACACAAATTTGGTTTTGGAAACTCTTTCATAAACTGGATAAGAATATTATACAATTCCCCAACGGCTCGTATCAGAACAAATGACCAGACATCCTCCAGCTTCTGTCTCCTGAGGGGCACCAGACAGGGATGCCCACTCTCCCCTTCACTTTTTGCAATTTTTATCGAACCTCTAGCAGCAGCATTTAGACAGGCTACAACAATTAAGGGCATAAAATGTAAGAACATAGAACACCTCTCTGAGGTAATTACTTTAATAAACTGGTTTTCAAGAGTTTCAGATTATTCAATTAACTGGCCAAAATCTACAGTTCTCCCCATTAACTGCTCCTTCCATAACTCTTCCTCTGCCCCACTGCAATCCGGAAATATTAAATATTTAGGTATTAATGTCTCTCCTAAGCTTTCAGACTTAACTAAACTAAACCACATCCCACTTCTAAAGAAAGTAGAAGGCGATCTGACTAGATGGAAATCTTTACCCATATCACTCATGGGAAGGGTCGCCACTATAAAAATGATGATCTTGCCAAAAATAAATTACTTATTTTTGATGATCCCTAACAAACCATCACAAGATTGGTTCAGATCTCTGGATTCATATATTTCCAAATTCCTTTGGAAAGATAAACCCCCGCGTATTAGCTTAAAAACGCTACAAAGAACCAAGGATAGAGGAGGATTAGATCTGCCTAATTTTCACCAATACTTCTTAGCCAACAGGCTTCAGTTCATCTCAGAATGGTTAAAACATACCTTCTTAGTTGAGCCCTGGCTAGATGTTGAACAGGCACTATGCAAGGATCTAGAGATTTCAGACCTACCATTTATTAGCTCAAACATCAAAAGACATGAATGCTTTAAAAGTATCAACATCAGCTTTTCTCTAACAGCATGGTGGGAGTTTCTAAAAATAACGGAGTCTTCATTAATCCCATGCAAACGTACACCTATCTGGAATAACCCTGACATATTACAAAACAATAATATGATTAATTTCCCAGAATGGAGTTGTAAAGGAATTAAATACTTAGAACATATATTAGAGGGAACAGAATTTATTCCATTTGACAGACTAGTTGAACAATATGGGATCAACAAGACAAGGTTTTTAGAATATCAACAAATTAAATCCATAGTAAAAAAGAAATTTAACCTCAGTCAAGTTGTATTAGTATTAGTATAGTAGTATTAGTTGAGGCAATTATCTGCCATGGGGTAATTAAGAGGTGTTTATCCCTTATCCAAAACAATGTGATGAATGTAAACACAGTGTGCCAGCTTTCATGTTAAGCCAGCAGCCAGCTGAACAGCAGTATTAAATCAAATGAAAATGCATTGCTTCTCAGTGTATCCCCTTAAAGCATGCGCGGGTGGGATTTCCAGGTTGTTTGTGCAACAGCCTGCAAATGTGTTTATGCTCACTTGTGTGCATCCTCCTACACCGTGTCTCCACTCACGCCAGCATGCGTCTGTAGGTATTAGAGATGGCACGATACCACTTTTTTATGTCCGATACCGATACCGATATCATAAATTTGGATATCTGCCGATACCGATATGAATCCGATATAGTGTTTTTTAATCAACAAAACTGTTTTTTAAATATCTTGCTGCATTTTGTATAAGTTCATACTCAAGTTTAAAACAACAACTACACTAAAGCTATTCTGTTATACCTGTGTACAAAAAAAATATTTCATAGTTCAGCAATACTGATCAATCTAATAAACTTAAACCTACACCATCCTCCCTATTCTGGTATTTTAAAGAGTACTTAGCGTAAATATTAAGCAACCTAACTAATAGGGTTCCAACTCCCAGCAACAACAAAAATAAATAAATAAAAAATAGGGAACCATCCCTCACGCTCCACCTCATGATGCTTAATCGACGTAATCAACCTTAATTTGATGCAGTGTGAAAAAAAATGCACAGAAATCAATTATTTTTCAAGAAATATTAAATAGATTCAACATCTTTCTTCAACAAAATTGCAGACTGCACAGATGGTACCTTCCCAAAGGAAAAAGTACTATAGCTTACTAGGGTATATTAGACTTAATAGTCACTATATACAGTAATTGACTTCTATTCATTTTACATCAAATTAAAACTTTGGGTGTCAGATAATTATTTATTAAAAGCTAGACATTTTAAATGAGAATAAGAAAGAAAAGTATGTCTTTGTGCCCCCTTTTCCCTGTTCATGCCCTATCGGCCCCCCTGGCTAAACTTTGCTAGATCCGCCCCTGCACAGTTACCAGCCGTCAGCTACGTAGAAAAAGATCCTGGAGTAGAAAGTAATAATAAATAAATTCTAACAACAGCTGATCAAGCTTAAACGTGCTGCTGTTGTTCAGCCGCTGGTTTCCTCTTTCTGGTGCAAAGTGGGCCAAAAACAAACAAGAGACACGGACTCGCGACAGAAAAGCCGATCAGCTGATCATTAAGCAGTTTCACGATTGAAGTAGCAGCCGGAGAGCGAGAGGCAGTCGCTCCATATATCGCTTGTTAAGCTTAACGCAGGAATGCTTTACAAACATTCAGAGATGGACTTACACACTTGCTTTACTTCTCTCGGGATAACTTTGTCGGAGATGAAATGCCGGGTTGCTAGCGAAGCTCCACATGCTATCCAGACCACCGACAGGTCCCGCATGCCACAGCTGCTCTATCACGTGATGCATACTGCTCCGACTGCTAACGTTCTGAGGTGAGTTACGGCGTGTTGCAAGTTTTGTGAGGTGCTTTCGTGATATTTAATGGATCGGATTACATTTTTTATTTTTCTCCGATATCCGATCCAGTAATTTAGGTCAGTATCGGACCGATACCGATACGTAATATCGGATCGGTCCATCTCTAGTAGGTATGTGCTAATGTGCACACAAATGTTTTCCACATTGGTGTGACAAGGATAATCATATCCAGGGAGCACAAACCCATGCTGAATGCTTCTCACACAGATGGGAGGAAAAAGGAGGAATGCATTAAAAAAAAAATCCAGAGGAAACGAGACTGAGTGTACACCCACAGACAGTCGTGCAAGTGTAAAACTTATGATATGTGGAAATCTACTGGCAAAGGAGCCAAGCGAGGCCGCCATCACCTGGAGTGGGTGAAACAAATCTAATATTTACTGAAAGCGATGACCCTCATGACCTTCTGCTTTCAACGTAGAAAACATAGAGACGAGGACAATTGAGTCAGTCATATCTCCAGTGTGTGCTCTGAGAGTGATTAAGACTAGAGCACATTCATTACTGGCCCAGCTCAGACAGAGAGGGGCTTCAGAGCAGAGCCCTTGTGTTGGACTGTTTGGATGTCCTATCCCCTTGTATCTCTTTGACTACTTCCAACACAAGGCTCTATTCAACCAGACTGGGAACAAATGTTTCCTTATGTGACCCTGAGTACCTAAGCTTCAGCAGGATATAGAGAAGAGCCTATGAGACTGAAAGAGAGACATTACTGAAGGCCATACCTCTGCTCTTATAGAGGGATATAAGCTGGATCACAGGTGGGGACAGGGGGAAGGATGGTAATGACCTTACAGAAATAACAGGGTGGATGGCACAATGACACATATTTCCCAATAACTATATGCTGTTTCTCTGGTAACCACAAAATTGCTAGTCTGCTTAGGTTTCCGTTCTTTATTTTCTCACTTTCCCACTTCTCATGAGTGTTATTACTTCTACATCCGCCTGGGAATTAATTGGGTAAACATCAGCCAGGAAACATGAGGTTAGATTCCATGTTGGCAGCTCATGTAATTTCACATACAGCCAACATGCAGATTTCCGTCTGTTTTTTTTTTTTTGGCACGCCTGTGGGAATGGGCAAAGTGTAGCAAAACAGAGGTCAAGGCAAGGTTTCTCACTGAAGTGGGTGAAAATTTCTCATGTGAAACTAAAAATGGCTTTCACCAGTTTTACATAATGAGACACAATGTGGCATATACCTCTTTTCTATAGAATCACCCAGGATAAAGAGCTAATCCTCTTGTGCTATGAGACTGATAGAGCTGGATTCCTTCCAGCACCTTAGGGAGTCAGATCTATGGAAGAGAGAGCCTTTCAAAGAAAACCATGTAATCAATGGCACAATCCCCCTCAAACCCCCTCATTTGATTGATGCTAACCGTAAAGATTTTAGTAAATCAGTTCGCTCAAGCCTTTCCCATCTCATCTTGCATTAAGATGTCAAACTGTAACTGGAGTTCCAGTGTTTACCCAACCAAGTTTTCTCACTTGAGGAGAAATTAAATGAACTTTTGGCCTGGACTAGGCTTACAGAACCACTGACATGTAGCCTATATGACTCATTCAGTCTTTCACTGGACACAGGCGGAATTTATTCGGAGAAACACACCCTTGCTGGCGTGTAGCATAGTTTGACCATTGCAGGTGTCTTGGTTTATTGGGTTTCTATGTCAAAGAGCAAATCTTAGTCTATAAAAACCTAAATTTATAGCTCTAATTATGAACACACTAAGCACCAAGGAGCATGCAGCTGCATACCTGTGCATGCATTTCAAGGAGCATGAGTTCTGGCTTGGTGACTCTACAAAGAGCCCTCATGAAGTTTAAAATTTTAAACAGGAAAAAATGAAGGTGAGGCTAAAATTGTTCAAATAGGGGAAATACTATGAGTAAGTTTACACCTCTAGTTGGAGAATAAGCATATGAAGCCTTTTTTAAAATTTTTCCTCTGGATGCTTTTCTAAATGTCTCTGTGTGTGGGGAGGGGTCAGGGGGTAGATTTTGGTGCAAGCAGTGTGTAGGCAGCTGGGAGTGTGGCAGGGCTATGCGTGACTAGGAGAAATACACCTGTCTCTGTGCTCAGGTATGGAGGGGGAGTCGGCAAGCAGGGGCCTGCCAGGTGAACAATGCTCCCTATTGTACCTTGCGCTCTGACTGCTGATACTCGCAGGAGAGGAAGCCCTGATCCCAGTGTGTGCGTAGCTCGCTTGCCCGTCTCTCCCTCCCTGCTCACACAATCACACGAGTTACACAGCCAAATTATTTACAGTACACATATTGCGCTGACCGCAGGCGCCCTGAGCTAAATCCCAACAGCTCTGCCTTTTACACGCAAGTTGCCAATCAGAGCAGTGACTGACAGATTTTTTTATAAGATAAGATAAGATAAGATAACCTTTATTAGTCCCACACGTGGGAAATTTGTTTTGTCACAGCAGGAAGTGGACAGTGCAAAAGTTATGAGGCAAAAATTAGAATACAATAAGAATAAATACAGTACACAACTGTACAGAATAGAATAAAATAAAATACTATATACAGTAGAATAAAATAAAATAAATATACAATAAGATAAAAATAGAATACAAATACTATATACAACTGAGTAAAAATACAACGATGACAGAAAGGATTATTGCACTTAGTATTATTGCATATGTATGGATGTGTGTGCTTGATCAGTTAAAGTCTTTATTATGGAGTCTGACAGCAGTGGGGAGGAAAGACCTGCGAAATCTCTCCGTCCCACACCGTGGGTGCTGCAGCCTGCCACTGAGGGAGCTGCTCAGTGCTGTCACAGTCTGCTGCATGGGGTGGGAGATGTTGTCCATCAGGGATGACAGCTTAGCCGCCGTTCTCCTGTCACTCACCACCTCCACTGGGTCCAGAGGGCATCCTAGAACAGAGCTGGCCCTTCGGATCACCCGGTTCAGTCTCTTCCTGTCCCCAGCAGAGATGCTGCCGCCCCAGCAGACCACACCATAAAAGATAGCAGAAGCCACAACAGAGTCATAGAATTTCTTCAGGAGTGGGCCCTCCACTCCAAACGACCTGAGTCTCCGCAGCAGGTACAGCCTGCTCTGCCCTTTCCTGTAGAGGGCGTCTGAGTTATGAGTCCAGTCCAGTCTATTGTTCAGATGAACACCAAGGTACCTGTAGCTGTCCACAGCCTCAATGTCCATACCTTGGATGTTCAGTGGTTGCAGTGGAGAATGCTTGTGCCTGCGGAAGTCTACCACCAGTTCCTTGGTTTTACTGGCGTTGATCTGGAGGTAGTTCAGCTGGCACCAGTCCACAAAGTCTTGGGTCAGACCTCTGTACTCCTTGTCGTCCCCATCAGTGATGAGGCCGACTATTGCAGAGTCATCAGAGAACTTCTGCAGGAAGCACTGGGTGGAATTGTGGGAGAAGTCTGCAGTGTAGATGGTGAAGAGGAACGGAGCCAGAACCGTTCCCTGTGGGGCCCCCGTACTGCAGACGACCCTGTCCGACACACAGCCCTGAGTCCTCACATACTGTGGTCGGTCGGTGAGGTAGTCCAGGATCCAGGTAGTGAGGTGATGGTCCACTCCAGAGTTCACCAGCTTGTCCTTTAGAACCGAGGGAAGAATGGTGTTGAAGGCACTGGAGAAATCAAAGAACATGATTCTCACAGTGCTTCCAGCGGTCTCCAGGTGAGCGAGGGAACGATGTAGGAGGTGAATGACGGCATCATCCGCTCCAATGCCAGGCTGGTAGGCAAACTGAAGTGGGTCCAGTGATGAGCTTATTAGGCGCCGAAGCTGAGCCAGGACCAACCGCTCCAGGGTCTTCATCAGGTGGGATGTCAGAGCCACCGGCCTGTAGCTGTTGAGGTCCTTGGGGCGTGAAGTCTTTGGCACTGGTACAACACAGGAGGTTTTCCAGAGCTGTGGAACTCTTCCCAACCTCAGGCTCAGGTTGAAGAGGTGCTCCATCACCCCACACAGTTGGTCCGCGCAGGACCTGACGACCCTCGAGCTGATGCCATCTGGACCCACTGCCTTCTTGCCATTAATCCTCCTCAGTTCCCTCCTAACCTGGGTGGTTGAGAGAGACAGGCTGGAGCCTTGTGTTGAGTGTGTATTGGATGCTGTTGTTGGGGGTGGGGGGGAGTGAGCAGGGTGAATAGAGGAGGTGTGAAGTGTCTGAGGTGGAACAGCAGCAGTGGGGGTGGGTGAGTCTGCAGCCGATGTTGCAGACTGCCTCATGGCTGAGTCAAATCTGTTGAAGAAATGATTCAGTTCATTTGCCCACCTCACATCCCTCCCAGGCAGAGAGTTCTGCTGTTTGTGGCCCGAGATGGTTCTGAGGCCTCTCCAGACTTCACCAACGTTGTTTTGTTGAAGCTGGTTCTCCATCTTCTGCCTGTAGCTCTCCTTCCCATTCCTTATCAGTCCCCTCCGCTCTCTCTGCACCCTTTTCAACTCCTCTTTGTCTCTGGATTTGAAGGCCCTCCTCTTCTGCTTGAGGACGGTTTTAATTTCTGGGGTAATCCAAGGTTTGTTGTTGGAGAAACACCGTACAGTCCTGGTAGGTACAGTGTTATCCACACAGAAGTTTATATAGTCAGTAATGCATGTAGTAAGGCTGTCGATGTCCTCACCGTGGTCATCACAAATCACCTCCCACACAGTCGACTCAAAACAATCCTTAAGAGCCTCCTCGCTCTCCTCTGACCATCTCTGTACTGTGCGGGTGGCTGGTGGCTGGTACACAGGGACAAGGTGCACCAGGTTGTGATCAGATCTGCCCAGGGGAGGGAGAGGTGATGAACTGTATGCCTCTTCTGCATTGGCATACAGTAAGTCCAGTGTTTTATTGACTCTGGTTGGGCAGGTCACATACTGGGTGAAGGTGGGCAGTGTGGAGTCCAGTGAGGCATGATTGAAGTCCCCTGATATTATGAGAAGTCCCCTGATATTATTATATCCAAAAAGTTGAAATGTTGGATTTTGTAAAAGTTCTAATTGTGTTGAGGATATTTTGTATGTGCAGTATTATGAAGGGGAATATACAACACACTGTCATAATAATATAAATGGTAAAAAAAAAAAGAAAAAAAACATGTCTTAATAGGTGTGAATGTTATTCGTAGAGAGATTATTCAGAGGTGTCACTTTAAGGGTCTATAATTGAGAGCACACAATGTAAATACATGACGTGACTGTTGATAGTAATCTATTATCAGTTCTACGCCAACCCATGTTTTTCCAGCCTTTTTATTCTCGTTGCAGATAAGGCAATTTTGACACGGAGAGTCATGCAGATACTGTAGATTGCAGATTGAGAGAGACCCCCAAAGAAAGTAAAAGGGGGGTCGCCTATTGGTGAATTACTGACACTCTCTGTACTTTCAGCAACAAAAGCTGTCTCTCATTTTGTTGTGATTTGTTGGGCAATTATAGAGGGAAAGAAATGAACAGGGTAACTATGGGGAGGGTCTGGAATGTGTGGGAATGCTAAACATCTGCTTTGAGAAGTTCTGGGTTGAGCTTGGACAGTCGCAAGTAAATATCTCTGCCAAACAGAAACTCCAGCTGTTCCACAGATGGCATCAGTTATTTTGTCCCATTTGTTGTTAAAAAAAGCCCATGTTTGCCTTAAAATAATCTAAGTGCCTTTGATCTTCCTTAACCTTTTCCATTGTGTGACAAGGAGAGCTGCAGTGTAAATGCCACCACTTATCTATTCCTGTTAAATTCCTCGACTTGTGTCGGTGTGTGCTTGTGGGCATGTATAACACCAACGCTATCTCATGTGAGTGTGTGTGTGCTCACTGACTAATGAAATACAGTCTTCATAAAGGTAGTATTGTTAAGTTGCGTGCGAAGCTCATGCTTTAGGCTTTGGGTCCCCGCCCACCCCTGTAAACCACGGCCTTTTTTTCCTCTCCTTTTTTGCCTTCTACACCTTCCCCTTTCTCTTTGTTACAGGTAAACATTTGATGTCCGCACGCAATCCCCGGAGAGTCTCCTCCCCTTGTTCTTTCCTCAGCTCCAAGGCTTACTCACACTCTCTTTTACACACACTTACCACACACCTCTCATTCTCAGTCTCTCGCTCATGCACCCTCTGACACGCTACCTTTCCCTCCCCATTCTTCTGAAATTCCTCTCCTTACTGACTCAGCACCTGTTTCCTATAGAGGACATGAAGTTTCCTTCTGTTGCTCGAGAAACTGGTTGAATATCTGATTGACTCTGAACATTCAGTTTCACAAACACTTTACACACACGTTTTTTGTTACTGAACGTTCGTCTCCTTTGTCTGTGTCGTTCCTTCCTGTTTGTTGTATTTGTTTTTTTAACCAGTTTGTCCTGCAATATTGTGTTACATTACATGAAGTTTGTCTCTTTTTTATTTCTATGTGCTTGTATTTCTTTTTAACATGTTCAAAATTAAGATTCAATTCAATTCAAAGTTATGGACAAAACCAACAAGACTTATTTCAGTAAATTTGCTTTTTTAATTCAAGTTAATGTTGCCAGAATCAAAACTAGAATTCCTCCTGGAATCACACTGGCCACAACAAAGTCTCAGATACCGGAGACCGATAAACACGGGGTTGGTGTGTTGAAGTTTACTTGGGCAAGACACAAAACCCCAAGATCCTCCTGAGCGTAGTCTAGGCTCTTAGATGGTTCTGCCTGCAGCTTTCAAGAATTTATCTAAGGTTAGATAGTAATATACAAGCACTTAATATTTAATATTTCATTGCCAACTACATGCATGTCACATCCCATGACTGCATCCCTTAGAGTTGGCACCATATGCTAAAGCTTGCCAGCCAGGTTACGCAAAACTGCCTTTCTGCTAGTTTCCACGATAGTCGGTGCTCCAAGAACCGCATTTTGTCACAGACTCATAAGATGAGAACATGCCAGCTCTGCTGTCACTTCTGGTAATATCGATACCAACAAAATTACCTTTGGCACACTAGAAAATAATCTGCATTGGTGGGGGTACACCCTGGATACGTTTCCAGCCCATCATAGGGATAAAAGAGAGACAGAAAACCACATCTACTGACAGTTTAGATTAACTTAAAAAGTGTGTACGGTCAGTGAGGGGAAAATGAAAACACAGCCCAGAGCCTGCTTTCTGTGAGGTGGCAATGCTACTGAGCACCACCATCGTGATATGATTTGACAATCCAAAATGTGAGAAAAGGGGGGAAAAAAAGGATTTCTCACTGATTTAAATCAGAAAGAGATTATACTGTTTTAACCGCTTTCAACTTGTGTAACCTTCAATTTTCTGTTTCAGGTGTTGTACATAGTTTTGGTACAGCTTTTACTGACATACAAAAATATGTGTGAATAACTTCCAAAATATTTATTGGTGTGTGCGTGAATGATTATGATCCAACACTTAAACTTAAACTCCTGGGGAAGGTAATAAAACAAGTCGAAATCTGGTCTGCAGACTCAAGCTCTAGTACTACTGCCAACCTCAGTCACGCACTTCCTTTGAGCTGCACTTCACCACAAACTGTGAAGCAATGAAAAGTCCTGTCAGGTTCCGATACACGAAGATCCATGATTAATGACCGTCATGGCTAAGCAGGGGAAAACCAAAACCTCTGTGCCAATGTTAGCAGCATCAAATAGAGCTGAAATCACTGAAAATGAATGCAAGAGAAAAGGAGAATCGTTTTATCATGTCAAGGACACACACACACACACACACACACACACACACACAATGCGAAACCCACACGAACGTGCATGTCTGTACACATACTCACATGCTGCGTAGTAACAAACCCAAAAGTGCTTGCAAAGTTCACACATGAGAGACAACTGCATATACACATCGCTGTTCTCCAGTATGCTTAGATCATATATGAACAAAGATTCAGGATTCTCTCAGATTAATTGATAAATAAATGTAATACCTGAGTCCTGCCTCCATCTATCAGTTTTTTTTCTCCTGATCCAATTCAGCATCGCAGCATTTTACTGCTGTCATAGCAGTAAAAGGTGGGGTGCACCCTGGCGTGGTCTGTTGAAGAAATGATTGCGCTACCGTAGTCCTGGTCCGGATGGAAAAATGGCATCGTTTCATAAAAAGTGAAAGTGAAACTGCTTTTAGCCGAATGGTGACCGTCGAAACGCTTCTCCCGCTCGTTCTTTGCTCGATGATCGCCTTATGTCCGCGGAAACTCAGCTGCGTCTTCTTGACCTGTCGGAGCTTGTTTTCCAGCTTCCTCCACTTGCAAACCATCGATTCATTAATCTTAAATTCTCTCGCCGCTGCTCGATTTCCATGTTCCTCCGCGTAGCTGATGGCCTTCAGTTTAAACTGTGCTTCGTAAGCGTGTCTCTTTGCCATTTTCAGGGTTGTTAAAACAACGATGTCCTGCATAACGCACATACCTGTTCTTTTATACAGGTATGTGCAATAAAGTCAACGCACACACTTCACCCTTTAGCGTTCTCATGGTGTTCTCTACTACGTCCTCCTTACAACACAAAGGGCGCACTGCGCTATAGGGCGCGCCGTACTTTTTGAAGAAAATCTAAGACTTTTAAGTGCGCCTTATGGTTGTGAAAATACGGTACATACGTACTTTTATACGGGCATGCATCAATAGATATACAGAGTTATAGACCTTAACCCTTGTGTGGTGTTCATATTTTTGTTACTCAGCCAGTGTTCATGGGTCTGGTGGACCCGCTAGAGTTTTGGCTTTCCAAATTAACACTATCAAACAATTTTATGTTAAATTACTCAACAGATGTTTACTTCATCCCAATTACAAACCATATGAACAGTAAACATGGTTAATTTTTTCCCTTTACCTTTGTTAGATCACATTTATGAATGAATGTGCTTCTCGGTTTTTTTTTGTTTTTTTTTTATAAAATGTTAGAAAAACATAAATCAGTTATAATCAAGTGGAGTGAGTGGAAAGACACAACACATTTACACGTGAAGCAATATGTTTCACAACTAAATTGGATCAGCTGCTCATCAATGGTGACATTAGGCCCAGGGTTGTAAAACAGGGGAAGGTGGTGCACACACTTATCCCACATTGTCCTGATGGCAGCAAGCTTGTCTCTCTGCCGTCGAGCTGGTCTGTCGTCTCGGTTATCAAAACGGATAATCCTGGAAATTTTGTGGAAGTTTTCCAGAGACATTGATGCATGGAAAGGTTCTTGCCGGTTTCTGCATCCCACAGGGATTCTGTGGATTCCCTTTTGGACCTCAAAACTCCTGCAAGGATAAGAACCCCAAAGTAGGCCTTTGGGGTTCTTAGATGAATTTGGTCCATCTCCTTCCACCTCTCTCCAAAAACACACCGTCCTTCTAGATTACTGCAATCCAGAATAATTTTCTGGATGGAATCTGGGATGAAAAGCTAAAATGAAGACTTGATGTCCTGCACATGAGTAACTGTCAGCCGTGTTGGCCCTGGCTTATCACAGTAACAGCTCTGTAGGGTGGCTCATTTCTTGGGCAAGAAGACCATTCAATTTCACCAGTTATTGACATCGATATTTCTTAATTTGCTTGCTGTCTGGTGGGCTTGTTCTGGTCCTGGAGCTGGCAGCAGATGGGGTGCTCGTCTTCGTTTTGTTACTAAATGATGCTCAACCTCATCCTCTTCTTCAAAGTCACTGTCAGACTCTGAATTTTCAGAAATGTGAAATATTCTGAAACCTCTTTGTCAACATCATCATCCGAAGCCCCTCTCTCTTCCAAAATCAATTGGATGGCCCTCGCAGCAGATAATCTTTTGCCATCTTGATCAGTTGTGATAAAGAACCACACTGGCAAAGTCTTATTTATAGTATTATGCCCCTAATTTGCAGGTGGGACAGGGTATGAGAAAATAAAATTTGGATCCCTCAAGAAAGAGGGTAAAATGTGCGGGAATGTCAGAGCAGACGTGTTGGTAGTTGAATTTTCAACAATGTTGCAACTTTGTGCAGAGCAGGAGGGGAAGAAAACACTATCAGCAGCACCAGAAAGGAGGAAGACAGAGTGTGGGAACACAGGACCTACACTCTCAACACTTTAATTAGACCTGGGTCCAGTGGACCCGAACACTTTGTATGTAATGTAAATGCGTGGGGGGAGGTACAGTATGAGGTCATTGAAAATTAGTTCGGATTTATGTTCTTCACAGAAAATAAGCCAAAGCCAATGAATTTCAGGTTGAAAAAATAATTAATTGTTTCATTTTTCTTTTGAGAAAAACAGAAAAACTGAAAACGGGTCTCACAGACCCGAACACCATACAAGGGTTAAATATTTTGTTCGTTCATTAATTGTCCTTGGTGCCATATAATGTCCACTTCTCCCACTTAGCAACAAAAATATCTTCCTTTAATTTCAATTCAATTCAATTCAATCTTTATTGGCAGACTTCATGTCCATAAAAACAAGACAAGAAACACACACACAACTCCCACACACACACAACACAAGGTATAAACCATTAAATATATGTATATAAATAAGTATATAAAACATTAGTAAAAATATAAAACCATAATAAATATACACTCAACAAAAATATAAACGCAACACCTTTGTTACTGCTCCCATTCCCCATGGGATGGATGTAGAGACCTAAAATTCATTCCAGATACACAATATAACCATCCCTCCCAAACAGTGGTCACAAATCAGTCCAAATGTGTGGTAGTGGGCACATCTGCTATATTGAGATAATCCATCCCACCTCACAGGTGTGCCACATCAGGATGCTGATCTGACATCATGAGTAGTGTACAGGTGTACCTCAGACTGCCCACAACAAAAGGCCACCCTGGAATGTGCAGTTTTTTGCGCTATTGGGGGTCTGGGGACCCAGAACCGGTCAGTATCTGGTGTGACCACCATTTGCCTCATGCAGTGCATCACATCGCCGGATGGAGTCTATCAGATTGTCAATTGTGGCCTGTGGAATGTTGGTCCACTCCACTTCAAAGGCTGTGTGAGGTTGTTGGATATTCGTGGGAACTGGTACACGCTGTCGTATACGCCGGTCAAGCACATCCCGAACATGCTCAATGGGTGACATGTCCGGTGAGTATGCTGGCCATGCAAGAACTGGGACATTCTCAGCTGCCTTCTGCCCTGAACAATGTGAACCATGATTCATCCGTGAAGCGCACACCTCTCCAACGTGCCAGACGCCATCAAATGTGAGCATTTGCCCACACAAGTCTGTTACGGCGACGAGCTGGAGTCAGGTCAAGACCCCGATGAGGACGACGGGCATGCAGTTGAGCGTCCCTGAGATGGTTTCTGACAGTTTGTGCAGAAATTGTTTGGTTGTGCAAACCAATTGTTCCAGCAGCTGTCTGGGTGGCTGGTCTCAGATGATCTTGGAGGTGAACCTGCTGGATGTGGAGGTCCTGGGCTGGTGTGGTTACACGAGGTCTGCGGTTGTGAGGCCGGTTGGATGTGCTGCCACATTCTCTGAAACGCCTGTGGAGACGGCTTATGGTTGAGAAATAAACATTCAATGCACGGGCGACAGATCTGGTTGACATTCCTGCTGTCAGCATGCCAATTGCACGCTCCCTCATTGCTTGTGGCATCTGTGGCATTTTGCTGTGAGACAAAACTGCACATTCCAGGGTGGCCTTTTATTGTGGGCAGTCTGAGGTACACCTGTGCACTACTCATGATGTCAGATCAGCATCCTGATGTGGCACACCTGTGAGTTGGGATGGATTATCTCAATATGGCAGATGTGCCCACTACCACACATTTGGACTGATTTGTGACCACTGTTTGGGAGGGATGGTTATATTGTGTATCTGGAATGAATTTTAGGTCTCTACGTCCATCCCATGGGGAATGGGAGCAGTAACAAAGGTGTTGCGTTTATATTTTTGTTGAGTGTACATAAAACACAATTACTTAAAATAAATCAATAAGTACACAAACACTTTAACCAGTGCTTTCTGAGACTGGATGAGTAACGGGAACCACTCACTGTCGGATCTGTAAGTGCTAAAATTATACTGTTTCTCGAACCATCCAGTCGTTCTCTAAAATTGAACATTAACTTTCTTAAAAGTGCTTTAAAAGTCCAGACACCCACAGCTACAAACATCTGGCTGGCACTACCACTTCTAGGTATCCTACAAAGGATTCTCATTGCATCATTATATGCAACATGCAGCTTCTGCATGCTACATTGTTTGTAAGATGACCACAAGGGGGCAGTATATAGCGGTGTGCAATACGCTTTAAACAAAGCCACTTTAACTGGAAGTGAACAAAAGCTGAATTTGCGTGCAATAGTATTTGCCTGCACATAGAGCTTACATCGTTGTCTGTATATGTCATCATCATCATTCATTTGCTCAGTAATAAAGTGACCGAGGTATTTCACCTTTTTATGAACTTCAAGAGTTTTTTGTGCCAGTTTAAACAAAGGGAAATTTAGCTGTTTATCCTGCTTGGTTCTACATATCAAAACAGCACTTTTAGCAGCATTGTACTCAATGTCATATTGCACACCATATTCAGTACAGACATTAAGAAGATCCTGTAACCCAGCACTGCTTGGACTAAAAACAACCAGGTCATCTGCATACATGAGATGATTTTTCAGTGCTTTACCTAATATACACCCAGTGTTACAGGCTCTCAGCTGTATGGACAAATCATCAACATATAAATTAAATAAAATTGGAGACAAAATCCCACCCTGTCTGACACCATTGCTGACACCAAAGGGGGCAGAAATACTGCTTCCCCATTTAACCTGCATATTCTGATGAGCGTACCAGTAAGAGAGAATCCTCACGATGTATTGAGGAACTCCCCGTGTCTTCAATTTATCAAAAAGTTTTCTGTGGTTCACTCGATCAAAAGCCTTAGAGGCATCAATGAAACACATGAGGACAGATGAATTTTTAGCCCTATACAACCTGACTATTTCCTTGAGTGCATATATGCACATGTCAGTGCCGTGCTTTGGTTTGAAGCCAAACTGATTATCCAGAGAAGAGATGAACACACTAACTCTATCAAACAAGATTCTTTCTAACACCTTAGATAAAATACTGGCTAGTGCAATCGGCCTGTAATTATCCAAACAGCTCACTTTTGCAGCTTTGTCTTTCATAACTGGTACCAGTAAAATACACAGCATTGAGTCTGGTAATATGCCATGAATCATAAACCCAGTGAAACAGAGTGCTAAAAGAGGAGCAAGCCTTAAACTAGCATTCAAAGGAGCTTGCAAAGAAAAGCGTCTGGACTTCTTTAAGTTACTTGAAGATGTTTCACCTCTCATCCGAGAAGCTTCTTCAGTTCTAAGGTCAAATGGTGGAGAGTCCCAGATATAAACCTAGTGGGAGTGACCCCCCGCAGAGGGGCAAAAGGACCCCCTGATGATCCTCTAATCGCCTGAGCCAAGGTGTGAAACTGGGGGTGGGCCCCAATCAGCCAGAGTTTCGGGTGGGTTCATTGCAAAACCTGGCCCCACCTTATCATGCGAATTCCTGAGATCAGATGACCCAGGATGTGAGTGGGCGTTAAGGCATCTGGGAAGGGATCTCAAAACTGGATTATAGATGGCAGAGAGTTGGTGTCGTAAACCCTCGCCTCTGTTCAAAGATGGTCGCTCACAGTGGACATAGATGGCTTCTTTCACTCCTCTTTCAAACCATCTGTCCTCTATGTCCAAAATGTGAACATTGGCATCCTCGAAAGAGTGTCCTTTATCCTTAAGATGCAGATGGACTGCTGAGTCTTGTCCTGTGGAGGTGGCTCTTTTGTGTTGTGCCATGCGCTTGTGAAGTGGCTGTTTGGTCTCTCCAATGTAGAGGTCTGGGCATTCCTCGCTGCACTGTACAGCATACACCACATTGTTAAGCTTGTGTTTAGGAGTTTTGTCTTTCGGGTGAACCAGTTTCTGTCTGAGTGTGTTGCTGGGTCTGAAGTACACTGGGATGTCGTGCTTGGAGAAAACTCTCCTGAGTTTCTCTGATACACCGGCTACATAGGGGATGACAATGTTGTTGCGTCTGTCCTTCTTATCCTCCCTCGCTGGTGTCTGGTCTTCTTTTCTGTGCCTCTTTGCTGACTTTAAGAACGCCCATTTAGGATAGCCGCACGTTTTGAGTGCTTCCTTTACATGTGTGTGTTCCTTCTTTTTTCCTTCAGGCTTAGAGGGAACATGTTCTGCCCGGTGGTGTAGGGTCCTAATTACTCCAAGTTTGTGTTCCAGAGGGTGATGGGAGTCAAAGAGGAGGTACTGGTCCGTATGTGTGGGCTTCCGGTAAACTTTGATGTTGAGGTTGCCGTTCTCTTCAATGTGCACAGCGCAGTCCAGGAAAGGCAAACAGTTGTCCTTTGTGTCTTCCCTGGTGAACTTGATGTTTTTATCCACAGCGTTAATGTGCGCAGTGAAGGATTCCACTTCTTGTGTCTTGATTTTGACCCAGGTGTCATCCACATATCTGTACCAGTGGCTGGGTACTCTTCCTTTGAAAGAGCCAAGAGCCTTTCTTTCCACTTCCTCCATGTAAAGGTTGGCTACAATAGGTGACATGGGGGAGCCCATGGCACAGCCATGTTTTTGTCTGTAAAAGCCTTCGTTGTATTTGAAATATGTAGTGGTGAGGCAGAGGTCTAACAGGGTGCAAATCTGATCGGGTGTGAAGTTGGTCCTGTCCTCCAAGGAGTTGTCTTCTTGTAATCGTTTTCTGACAGTCTCCACGGCCTCCGTGGTGGGTATGCAAGTGAAGAGAGAGACTACATCAAAGGACACCATGGTTTCATCTGGATCCAGGGTAAGTTTCTGGACCTTGTCGGTGAAGTCGGTGGAGTTCTTGATGTGGTGTGGGGTGTTCCCCACGAGAGGAGCAAGGATGGTAGCAAGGTGTTTAGCAATGTTATAAGTGGCTGAGTTTATGCTACTGACTATGGGTCTGAGTGGGACAGCTTCCTTGTGGATTTTAGGAAGTCCGTAGATGCAGGGTATGGCATCCCCTGGGTAAAGGCGGTGATAAGTAAGGCGGTCAATAATTTTGTCCTTTTCAAAGTCTTGAAGGCAAGCTATAACTTTCTTTTTGTAGCTGCTTGTGGGGTCTCGCTTTAAGGCTTCGTAGGTATTGCTGTCACTGAGGAGAGTAGTGATCTTTGTATGGTAATCTGTAGTGTTTAGGACCACGGTGCATCTTCCCTTATCAGCTGGTAAAACAGTGATGTTGTGGTCTTTGCTCAGGGAAGGGACGGCCTTCTTTTCCTGAAGAAGCTTCTCGGATGAGAGGT
The DNA here is from genome assembly GCF_964374335.1 of Astatotilapia calliptera. Classification (NCBI taxonomy): domain Eukaryota; kingdom Metazoa; phylum Chordata; class Actinopteri; order Cichliformes; family Cichlidae; genus Astatotilapia; species Astatotilapia calliptera. Next base: position 15,626,416 of record NC_137425.1, on the reverse strand, counting down.
GAAACGTCTTCAAGTAACTTAAAGAAGTCCAGATGCTTTTCTTTGCAAGCTCCTTTGACTACGATGACCTGGATGACTGAGAACCTACACAGACTTAAACTAGCATGTTTTAAATGTTCTGCAGTGATGTGATCCAAACCAGAGGATTTATTATCAGACAACGTATGAATGGCTTCATATACTTCATGTGTCCTTACACTTAATGTGTCATTACTCATGTCAAGATTGTCCTCATATGGATCACTTTTTATACAGTTAAACAACGCACTGTAATGCTGTCTCCATAATGCTGCAATGTTATCTGCCCCAGAAACACCTTCAACAGTTGATGGTAGAGATGGTTTACAGTTATTAAGAGCTTTCACCTCTTTCCAAAAATCTGTCCTATTATTACACAGCATTTTCCTGGCCAAAGAATCTGCTCTCAGCATTTGCTCATTTTTAGTTATAAAGCGAACAGCGTACTTATATCTGGCATTCGCACATTTTTTCTGTTCAAATTCTGGGCCTTGTTTAGGTCTTCCAGCCATGGCCCAACATTTATAAGCTATGGGAGCTTCATCATGGTACATGGATACATGTTCTTTCCAGCCAGGTCTGATGTTAGGTTTCTTATGCTTATATTGTTTATCAAGCAGTGTACCACTTTCATGCAGAGCAGTCACTATATCATCATACATGGAGCAGAGTAAATGTTTATGCACAGCATTCTTACAGTTGACATCCTTGCACAAAATAGCTTCTTTGTGCAAAGAAATGTTGTTCAGATGTATATCAGTATTACTATGATAAGCTAAGAAATCATCTTCACTACAAGCTGACCAGTCTAATTTTACACTGGTAGCAATATTAGCAATATTGTTTCCAGTTGTTGCTGGCATTTGTTCCACATTCACAGTAAAACCAAAAGGTATATGGTCTGACACAGTTACCTCATACCTAATAGTCATGTTTGCTAAAGCTGCATGTCCATCAGCTGTACAGATACTGTGGTCCAGCCATGATGTACTATGCCAGGCTTCACTTATGTATGTATAGCTATCTGCAGGCAGCAACACTTTGGTAGACAAGATAAGATTATTAACTTGACAGAAGTGAGTTAAGTGGTTAGCAAACTGAGAACTGCTGTCTGTGAGATCAGCATTAAAATCACCCAAAACATATATGCTGTAAGTATCGTTGTCTTGAATAAATGCATTAATAAAAGCCAGCCTACTGAGGTATTCTTGCTCATTTTGACAAGATTCATAGGGAGTATAAATATTAAGAATGATAAAACTACTATTGTTCTGTGTATATTGTATACCAATACACCAGTCTACATCCAGTCTAATGGGCTTTATCACAGGGTCTATTTTTTTGTCCCAAAGCACAGCAACCCCTCCAGGTATTCTGCCTCTGACTATAGCTGTGCTGAGATCAGTTGTTGATTCCCCCACTCCCAAAAAACTTGCATTTAGACAGTTAAGTTTTCCCAGGTCCTGTTTGGACAACCATGTCTCCTGCAAGCATAAAATGTCACATTCTGCAAGCAGACTGTCCACAACAATCCGACGAGCTTTGTCCCCTGCACACTGTCCCAAACATAGACCACGACAGTTGTAAGATAATATCCTAATAGACATCTTCATGTTGATACGTTGGTACCAGAAGGCACAGTTATCTCCCCTGCTGGATCCACTGAGCTTGGCACCACCGTACCGGGCTTACGAGGTTCATAAAAACGCCGGACCAGAGCCCCTTCAGGCCAGAGTTCAGGATTGTACATTTCACCCACATCATTACATTCAGCAGTAACCTTGAAAGAGCTGAACCTGCTACGTTTACTAGCAATTTTTTGACAGGTCACATCTCTTTTAAGTTTCTCTCTCAAATACAGAGCAAGAGTTTCTGCATCTACATCCAGGGCAAATTTAGTGGCAAACACGCTCACCAATTTAGTTTTCACAGTTCTGATTGTACTCACAGCTCCAGTGCCGATAATCGATACAGGTCCAGGCCTCTTATTGTGTCCAGCAGCATGCATTCCTGAACCTGAATTAACCTTCTCCAGCTTGAGACGAGGCTTGCCATTTTTCACAACTTTACTCCATTGTGGGGAGCATGTAGAAATTTTTAATCTGAGAATGTAAGTCATTTTTTCCATTGCATAGATTTCTCCAACAATATTTAACCAGTCTTTTGAAGAAGGCGGATCCAGTTTGTACCAGTTTCTTGTTACAGCTTTCTTTGCAGCTATCAATAGGATTTTTGTCAAATACAAGTCGTCGTACATAACATACTCTCTAATATTCCCAAGATATACAGTTTTAAAATTGTGTGGTAATTGATAGCCCAAGATATTGCCTATTACAAGAGTCATGTTCTTCCAAAAATTATGCAGTTTCAGGCACTCCCAAAACACATGCGTATGGTGAGCTTCCATGTTACCACATCTTCTCCAGCATGGAAAACTGTCTTGAGTCTGTTTACTTTTGATTTTTGGTGTAATAAAGAATCGAGTAAGGTGTTTCCATCCAAATTCTCTCCAGCACCTTGAGTTAGTCGTTGTGCTCTGGGTTTCACACATATCTAACCATTCCTCAGTTGAGATATCAGATTTTATTTCCTGCTCCCATTTCTTTTTTATGTATTCAGTTGATGTTGCCATGTTCTCTCTTAGATTTTTATATAGTACAGAAATTTCCTTGAATTGGAGGCCCCTGTATGATTTAATTACGCAATTCAGGATGCCATAAGACATACGCGAACTTCGTACTTCCTTTGAAAAGTAGTCTCTGAGTTGCAGGTATCGGTAAAAATCGGTTTTCTCTAGACTATACCGATCTTTTAAATCTTGGAAACTCATCAAATGGCCATCTTTCATTACTGTACAAATCGCTGTTATCCCTTTTTGTTCCCACTTCCTGAATCCTGAGTTGTGAGCACTTGGTATATCACCAACAACATAGGCAGCCCAGTTTAACATCTTAACCTCCCTTTCCAACTTACTTTGTTTAACTAGGCCAAACCATATCTCTAGAGTGTGGGATGTTATAGGATCAAGGAAATGCTGTAATGTTTTCTTAAGTTGCTCATTTCCAAGAAATGTCTGTACTGGGACATCCTGTACTTTTATTTCAATATCTTTCCACTTAGCATTAAAGTTCTGATCACACCACTTTATCGCTGGTCTGGTTTGGGCCGCATGGTAGTAATCCTTTAGATTAGGGAGTCCCACACCACCTTGCTTCCTAGATAGTTGTAATGTTGTGTATTTTATTCTAGGCCTTTTACCGTTCCATACAAATCTAGAGATGAGCCTATCCCAGTCCTTGAATTTTTCTCCTGGGACCTTAACTGGCAGAGATTGGAAAAGGTACAATAACCGTGGGAGGATACTCATTTTTATTGTTGTGATTCTTGCACTAAAGTCTAGTGTTGACCATCGGTTTAGATCGTGTTTAATTTGAGTGGTCAGTCTATCATAATTTGTTTTAAAAAGGGCACTCAATTGTTTAGTCACAGTTACACCCAAGTATTCCATTTGTTTTGCAGTCCAGTTCAGTTTAAACTTATTTTTAACCTCTTCGGATGGCAAATAGTTGAAAGCCAATATCTGAGTTTTGGTCACATTAATTTTGTACCCCGAATGTTCAGCAAAGATATTAATTACATTAAACATCGGAATTAAAGTTTGGTTTGGATTTTCTAGGTAGAGTATGATATCATCTGCAAATAAGCTGATGATGTGGTCTTCCCCTTTAATACTTATTCCTGTCACTTTGTCGGATGGCCTGTGCCAGGGGTTCAATATATAGAGTGAAGAGAAGAGGTGAGAGGCAACAACCTTGACGGGTACCCCTCTCTCTCTCGAGATCTGCTCCGTTAAGCTGCCATTGATTTTAATTCGAGCCGTAGGAGATTGGTAAATAGATTTGATACACATCACAGCACCTTCATTAAAATTGGGGTTACACCCTCCGCAAGGGTATGATTGAATGATGATTGAAGCATTGGTATCAACTCCTCCTTAAAGTTCTTGTACCACTCTGAGGGAAACCCATCCGCCCCCGGTGATTTATTAGCTTTAAGTCTTGAAATTGCTCTAGATATTTCTTCATGACTGATGGGGGCAGTCAGTTTGCTGTTTTGCTGCGTACCAATACGTGGTAAGTCTAGGGAGTTAAGAAAAGCAGTTTTCTCATCTTTATTTGAGGAACATGGTTGTTTATACAAGTTTTAGTAATATTTCTTAAATGTTCCTTCTATTGCTTCCTGGCTATACTGCAAGTTATTTGTAGATGGGTCTCTAATCTTGTGAATTGTATTAGCAGCTTGCTGCTGTCTAAGACGCCGTGCTATCAGTCTAGCTTCCTTTGGGCCGTTCTCATAATAATCCTGTTTCAAAAATCTAAGGGTTTTTTTCTACTTCTTCAGTCAATATATTGTCAATTTCCTTTTTTAGTGTTTTGATTCTGTCTTGGAGCTGAACATTCCGAGTTGTTCGGTATAATATTTCTGTGTTTTTCAATTCCTCCACCTGGCTTAGGTACAGGGCCTTCCTCATTTGGTGTTGTTTTGAAGTTATAGCAATAAGCTTCCCTCTGAGTACAGCTTTGAATGCATCCCAAAACACAGTTGGGCTAATTTCTTCAGTGTAATTTTCCTCTATGTATTGCTTTATATCTTTCTTGATTTGGTCTTTCATGTCTTTTTTATTCAGACAGCTCAGATTTAACCTCCAACAGGTATTCCTACGCCTACTATTTAGATTTAGCTTTAAATGAATGGCACAATGATCAGAAATATCTGCCACTCCAATTGTGCATTCAGTTACTCTGTGTAGATCCCATCTGTTCATTAAGACATAGTCGATTCTTGAGTAAGTGTTGTGAGTCTTTGAGTAGTGTGTATACTCCTTATCCAGCGGGGGGTGTTCCCTCCATACATCCACCATTCCATGCTCCTTCATAAGGGTATTAACCATTCTCGCCAGGCTGTTTTTGCTTCTATTTGTGCTTGTTGTATCGATTCTATGATCGAATACCACATTAAAGTCTCCTGCACACAGCACAGTCCCTTCAGATTCTGACATGACTGTAGTAAGTAGAGTCTTCACATTTTGTTGGTTGCTCTCAGGGGGAATATAGAGATTGATTAGTGTCACCGCCTCCCCTTCTAGTTTACCTCTTACAATAATGTATCTCCCCTCATTGTCCCGAATTTCTTTAGAACATTCAAAATTAACTGAATTTTTAACAAGTATTGCTACCCCCCTTTTACGGCTTTTCTTGCAAGTACTATAGTAAGAATTTCTGTACCCAAATTTCTTCAATTTATCATGCTCTTCCTGCGACAGATGGGTTTCCTGTAGATATATTACATTGGCATTAAGCTTCCACATTTTAAGTATCACTTTACTTCTTTTAATTGGGTTATTCATCCCATTGACATTCATTGACACCAGCGTTATATTCCTGATCTTTTCACTGTTAAGTTTTGCTTTATTTTTGGCCTATCACTATCATAGCATCCCACACTAACTCTAAGAACTTGGAACAAGATAACAAGAAACTTAAGAGAAACTGAAAATATGTATTTCTTACCCACAGCGTCCCTGTGGTTCGTGGGGTATATCCCTTTCAGATTATATGACGCCGCTCTCCCAGTGGATCCTGATTCTGGTCAGAGGCGTCTGGAAGTGAATTCCTCTCTCTTTTAAGGCTTTCTTAAATCCAGCGTATTCCTTCCTCTTTTGAACAGATTTTTAATTAGTGGACAATGGTCTCATACATGTGATGTATATTGGGAAAACTAGTTAGGTTGCACAGGTGAGAATTACTGAAACAAAGCTGTATGTAAATTATACCATCCTGAATACATCACCCTTGCAAGAATGCATCAGTAAATAATAGAGCAGTGATGTCTTACTGATTCACATGACAAAATCTTTCTCCTGCCTTGGAGAAATTCTGGAATTTCTCTGAAATATTTTCCATCCATGAGATCTTCAGAGGACTTTCCTTTCCATTCTTCTCCATAGAGCGCTGAAAACTTTTCACTGATGTCATGATAGTCATTATCAACATCCATTTCACAGTCTTTATTATCCCCAAGAAACTGATGAGATGACCACAACTCATCTTTCCACTCCTTAAAAACAAAAATGCTTTTCAGTTTTATTAAAAGGGCCTAAACCCAGAATACTAAGAAATTATATTTCTGCAGCTAAAACTAATTTTACCTCTGGTGTGATGAACTCAATGTCTGCCTCATACTTAGAGCCTTGCATGTTAGCCTCCACTTTGATCATGACTGAGGAGCATGTACTGACACTTCCAGAAGGCAAAAGGTTCTTCTCTTCAATGATGGCATTTATCAGAGAACTCTTCCCAGCCCCAGTTTTACCAAAGACACCAACCAGCTCCCTCTTGTCTGTCTCCAAATAACTAATTTTTTTCCTGTTAAATGAGATTGTAAATATGGGTTAACTGATCCAACTGACTACACAAATAATTATCACAATGCTTTTCACGTTTCTATAGCTTTTGTTTTTGCTAACAACTCAATCTTTTAGATGCTATCTCAGAAAAAATATAGAAATTTAGTAGCTGAAGAGTTAAATTTTTACCTCAAATTTATGGATACCATAAACAGCAAATAAAAGTAGCTGTACTATACAGACTTACCAGAAATTCACAAGAATAAAAGTCTGGCAGACTTAAATCGAATCCAAGTGAGACTAACTGTGATCCACACTAAAAGCATTGGAATAATTAATTTTCTGTTATAACCTGTCTGTCAGCAATACAACTTTAAACTAACTAAAAAAGTAAGTAATAGTAAAAAGGTCTTGAGTCTTGCAAATTAAATAAGGAATGAATATCCATGTTACCATGATTATTTATAATTCTAGAATCACTTGCTGGCAAACAAACAAACAAACAAACATGGCTTTCTAACATGGCTATACAGACACAACAAAGAATATGGAAACTTAATACTCACTTCAGGAAAGCACTGAGCTTGTCTTTTTCGTGTAGTCTGGCATGGACAAATTTCATTATGTTTTTTACATCAGACAGAACGATTGCTTCTGTAAGCAAAGAAGTAAACAACTATTTAGCAGGAGCTATAAACCTATGGATCCATCCATCTTATACTGTTAATCCGAGTCCGAATCTGAATTTGACGCAAAAGACTTTTCTCACAGGATCAAATACCCTGGTGAATCCCAAAAAACACATATAGATTGGTTTGGAAAACTCCCATGCAACCTCAAATATCTTTGGCGGCATACATGATGTGATTTACGTGATGATTACGATGGCTGGATTTTTATTCCTGAGTCAAAAGGTTTATTATGGACTGTGCCTAGCACTACACTGGCAAAGACCTTTCGGCAGTAGTCCACCACCTTGGTCTGTCAGTCTAACTGCACTGTCCCACCTCCATGTGAAATTGTAGAAGCATATCAACCAAAACAGTCCCACCACATACAGATCCCTGAGAAAAATCAAGGAGAATATCATCCACCCCAGTTGTCTCAGTGACCTTACACAAAATAATCTCTCTAATTCTCACCAGGCCTTATAATCTGGCATACCAGACATTTGCCTGTTGGGTAAATGCACTTTTAGACCAATGAGTCAATAGAAGGGCTGCTGTGGACCATCCACACAAACACTGACAGCTGCTGAGTCATTAACTGACACTGTTTTACCCAATCAAATTGCTTAACACAACCAGGCCCTCTCCACCTTTTCTGTGTACTCACACACCTTGTAGAACAGAGTTTATTGTGGAAGAAGTGATGAAAAGATGAATCTGAAAAGCTAAGAGAGAAAAATAAAAAAAAATCCACTTACAATAAATGCAACAAAATATGTCAAGGTAACTGACACGTTAGCAGCTGCACCATCAACAGTGGTACCAACAACACCACCCACACCAACCAAAAATGAATGTCTACTTTGACTATATGCCACCTAATCTCTAAAGTGTGGCTTTTAATTGTCACATGTTACATTGCAGTGCAACTAAGATATGCTAACCAAACAACAACTTTACCAACCTGATTAAACCTGTTTAGACTAACATCTAGACTAATGGCAAAACAACAAGTAGCTCATTGTTCCAGCATCCAAGAGAAGTAACTGCTCTATGATGCAACGGTGGGACAGATCATGTTAGGTCTCACAGAGCTCCAAGAACAACTGGTGTATTGAAGGGATTGAGTACGAGAGCAGCTGAGCTTAAAGAAAATATTGTGGCTAAGCTAGAAACCTGGATCCTCCATGGTTGATTACCAAGAGTATGAGGTGTATCATATGACAGTCTACTAGTAGAAGTGAATGCAGCATTATGGATAATCTTTACTATGACCATCACTGAAACCAATCAGTTGATCTACACCACAGAAGCAGTGATCTTTGGGATGCTTGGATACAAGATAAAAAAAAATGGCCACAAGAAGCAGTATCCTCCATGAAAAAGGAGACTAGAGGCCAAGATCAAGGCAGCAAGGATGGAAGTCAGCCAATTATAAGAGCTGGAGAAAGGTGTGATGAAGAAAGGGATGCTTAAGAAGTACAGAAAGCTACCCATGCCTGAAGTCTTATAAAATGCCAAGCAAAGACTCATAGCCTTCACTAGCCACCTGAAGAGGTACACCAGAAAGATAGAGGCCAGGAGGACAAGCCAGATGCTCTTCAGTAAACCATCCAAGGTGTACGCTAAGTAGCATGGGAAGAATATGAGAACAGCAGCCCCACCAAGCCTGGAGATGGAGCAAAAAGACTGGCTGTAGTGATAGATGTAACTATATCAAGATATGATATCATTAGGAAGAAGTAAAACGAGAAGCTTGAGAAATTCCAAGGGCTAAGAGAAGAACTTTAGAAGACGTGAAGGGTGAAAGCAGATGCTCTTCAGTAAACCTTCCAAGTTGTACGCTAGTGGCACGGGAAGAATATGAGAACAGCAGCCCCACCAAGCCTGGAGATGGAGCAATGCTAGAAGAGCAAATGGAAGAAGGACAACATAACAATAATGCTCAGTGGCTAGTGGAGCTAAGAGCAGACCACAGCAATCTCCCTAAACTGGCCTCAATAAACATCACGGGGACCTCAAGGAGCAATAGAGGCAAAAGAAGACAAACAGAAATCTAGACAAGAATGCTTCTTACCATACATGGAGGGTATAACGACAAATCCAGCACCCTGGCATTGTACACTAAGCACAAAGAAGTTGTCAAAACCACTATCCAGGATGAACCAACAAAGATCCTTGGTCTTTGTTGTGAATCCTGGGAATAGCAAAGATACTGAAAGGATCCTTAAGCCTCCGGGCCTCTGATAGAGGCCCTGACCTTGAAAAAAACAAACAAAAACAAGCAGAACGAATGGGAAGATGCTCTCAATTTATCACATACTTAGTGAATACCTAAGGGAGCAGATATCCAAGAAAGAAGATGGGCTGAAAAGATAGCGCAGAGACACTAATGAGGGCAGCACAGGGACAAGTGCTAAGGATATGATCCGTAGAAACCAGTGTTGGGACTAACGCGTTATTAAGTAACGCGTTACAGTAACTACGTTATTATTGTGGTAACGAGCACGGTAACTAGTTATTATGCCAAAATCAGGAACGCGTTAGTCGTTACTGGGATTTAGATAGGGTCGTTACTCGTTACTTCGTGTGGTGGCTATCGCGGAGCTTCCACAGATTCAGTAACATTATCAAGTGGTGGAGGCCAGCAGGTGGATGAGAGAAAGCAACACGTTCTCGGGCTGGAGAAAGGGGACGCAGAAGGAAAAGAGACCCGAGGCGGCCGCCGGTCCAAGTGTGAACTGAACTTCAGGTAAGAAGTTATGACCTGCAGTCTCTCTGGGTCAGATATAAACCAAGTTTAGGTGGAGTTTATTTTCGTTATTCTGACTTTTTCCGTACTGCGTGCTAGCTAGCATGACGGAGTTTCTATACAGCTGGGTGGGTGCTATGAAGTTAATGATGTTGAACTTTATTTTGTTCATAAGTTAGTAGAGTTGCCAACCGTCCCGTCTGGTATTCAGAGAAAATATTACGCGTTTCTTATTGAGGTGAAAAGGAACAGTTTGTCCCGTAATTCAGCTACAATGAAAAAGGCACAAAGCTGGAGTTATTCTGTGTCTTTGCTGCACAGCTGCCTCTTCTTCTCTCATTCTCCCCCCTCCCTCTCCCGTTTCTACTTCAATCATGAAAACTGATCAATGATCAGCTGATCGGCTCTCTTGTTTGTTTATCGCCCACTTTGCGCCGAAAGAGAAAACCAGCGGATGTCGCGCTAAACAACAGCAGCATGTTTAAGCTTGATCAGCTGTTGTTAGAATTTAATATTAATTTCTAGTATCAGCTGATGTTTGCTGGAGCCACAGCTGCAAAAAAGCTGCTGGTCATGATATCGGTTTGTATATCTGGTGAGAGGGAAACATGAAGATGAAACCAGGAGATGTCCTTAATCATCAGAGCTGAACAGGTGATGGAGAAACAGGTTTACCTTTTAGGTGATATGAATGAGTTGAAGGGAAGTTATGAACTGTTTCTGAGAGACAAATAACACCAGGATCCTTTTTTAGGTAGCTGACAGCTGGTAACTGTGCAGGTGCGGATCTAGCAAAGTTTTGCCAGGGGGGCCAGGTAGGGCATTAACAGGGAGAGGTGGGCACAAAGAAATACTTTTCTATCTTATTCTCATTTAAAATTTCTAGCTTTTAAAAAATAATTATCTGAATCTTACAACAAACGATTGATAGATTGATGCATATATACCATCAAAACAGTGTACATCACTGTCACAACAGTGTTTGTTTTCATTCAAAGGCTTTATGATTTTTCCTATAATGGTGGGCCGGTCTCTAGTCAAAATATCCGGGCCAATTTTCTGTCCCAGTCCAGCCCTGTATGCAGCTCATCTGCAGTCTGGTGTTACCAACATCTTCCTATTCAGAAGGCAGAATTTCCGAGTTCTGAGTACAATCGAAAGCACCACGACTGCAGTTTTTGTGTTGGATGTAAAAGGCGCACATGACACTGTGACGTAGGCTAGAATCATGGCAGCAGTCAATGACGGTCCAGGCGTGGGATTTCTCTCGTGGAAATATGCACATTATCTGGACTGCACATTTTACGGACTACAAAGCCAGGGACACTGCGCCGATCAACGCCGACTCTGCATTCACCAACGAGCTGAATCGGTTCTACGCCCGTTTCGAGGTTAGCCAGGCGGCTAATGCTATCTACCGCCTGACTACCGAGAACAGTGACGTCATCAGCGAGAGACCGGTGACCAGCATCGCGGAGCATGACGTCCGAGTGGCACTGAGGAGAGTGAACACAAGGAAAGCGGCGGGGCCAGACGGCATCACCGGCCGTCTGCTGCGCTGCTGTGCTGACCAGCTAGCAGGTGTGTTCACTTACATCTTCAACGAGTCCCTGGCGAAGTCTGTGGTCCCCACATGCTTCAAAAGATCCACCATCATCCCTGTGCCCAAGAACAGCAAACCCTCATCCCTGAACGATTACTGGCCAGTTGCACTGACCTCGGTAGTAATGAAGGTGTTTGAGAGGCTGCTGAAGAACATCATCTCCTCCTCCATCCCAGACACCACAGATCCGCTGCAGTTCGCCTACAGATCCAACAGATCCACAGAGGATGCCATCGCCCACGTCCTACACACCACTCTCAGCCACGTGGACAAGAAACAGGGAAACTATGTGCGAATGCTGTTTGTTGATTACAGTTCAGCGTTTAACACAATAGTGCCCTGCAGACTATTCACAAAGCTCAGGGATCTGGGACTTAACAGCCGTCTGTGTGCATGGGTGTTGGACTTCCTCACTGGCAGAACTCAGGTGGTGAGGGTGTGCAGGTGCTTCTCCAACAGTATCACCATCAACACAGGAGCACCTCAGGGATGTGTCCTCTCGCCACTGCTCTACTCCCTCTACACTTCAGACTGTGTGGCCACCCATGGCTCCAACACCATTATGAAGTTTGCTGACGACACAGTGGTGTTGGGTGCCATCTCCAACAACGATGAGGCGGCCTACATGGATGAAGTGAAGAATCTGGCATCGTGGTGCCAGGACAACCACCTCCAGCTGAACGTCAGCAAGACCAAGGAGCTGGTGGTGGACTTCAGAAGGGGTCAGCACAGAGACTACAAGCCCATTATCATCAATGGAGCTCCAGTGGAGAGGGTGCAGTCCTTCAAGTATCTTGGTGTTCACATCTCCTCAGACCTGACATGAGCTGCCCACATTCAGGTCCAGACCAAAAAGGCTAGGCAGCGCCTGTATCACCTACGACAACTGAGGAAGTTCAGGGTCTCTCCAAAGATCCTCAGGATTTTCTATACAGGCGCTGTGGAGAGCATCCTCACACAGAACATGACATCGTGGTTCGGGAACAGCTGTGTGAAGGACCAAAAAGCTCTCCAGAGAGTGATCCGTACAGCAGAACACTGCTGCAGGATTGCTCTGCCTCCGCTTCAGGACACCTACACCAGGAGATGCCGGACTAGAGCAGCACAGATACTGAAAGACCCGTCCCATCCTGGCAACAAACTGTTCCAACTTCTGCAATCTGGTAGAAGGTTCCGCATCATCCGGGCAAGGACAGAGAGACTCAAGAGGAGCTTCTATCCCCAAGCCATCCGTGCCCTAAACACACACCCGCCCTCTCACATCATCTATAATTGACTGAGACAGGACTCTCTTCCAGACACTCTAAACCAAGGCACAATGTACATTTCAAATTCCTTTAATTTTAAATATGTTTATATTGTCTATCCTGTAAAATAGTCAGATGTCTATTCATATTAATGTACAGAATTCACCTGCTTGCTGCTACTACTGCACATTCACCCAGTGTATATACTATATATGTATATATATATAATGTTCTTCCTCTACACCCCCCCCCCCCCCCCCATTTTTGCACATGTCGAGGAGCGTGTCAGGATACATTTCACTGTGTGTTATACTTGTATAACTATGCATGTGACAAATAAAGAACCTTGAACCTTGAACCTTCCTTTCTATTGGTAGGTGGCACAGTGCACTTGTGGCAAGTAAGCAAGCTAGAAGACTGGCAAAGTTATGGAAGCAACACATTATCAAGAGAATTCTGAGTAAAACCAAAGTTACTTTCCCTAGTAACTAGCTACTTTGAAAGTAACGAGTAACTTGAAGTAACTGAGTTACTTTTGAGAGAAGTAACTAGTAATGTAACTAAGTTACTATTTTAAAGTAACTTACCCAACACTGGTAGAAACTGGACACAACCACACCAGGCAAGACTCCAGGTGCAGGCTGTGTTAAGACACCCTGAGACAATGCACCACATAACAGCAAATTGCAAGATGCTAGGAGGAACATGGAATGCCAGAACAAAATTGTTGGAAAAGTATACAGGAATATCTTTGCTGAGTATAACAAGGAAGTCCCAAGTTCAAACAGGATATTTCCACCAGGGTGGCTAAGAGTGACTGAGCAAAGATTCTTCCAGATATGCATTAACAAAGACCAACTGGACATAGTAGTGGTGGACAAGCACAAAAAAACTGGCTGTAGTGATAGATGTAACTATATCAAGATATGATGGAATTAGGAAGAAGTAAAACGAGAAGCTTGAGAAATTCCAAGGGCTGAGAGAAGAACTTTATAAGATGTGAAGGGTGAAAGCAGAGTGGTCCCCACCATGGTAATCAGAGCACTCAGGGCAGTAATGCCCAAACTGGGAGGGTGACTACAACAGATCCCAGAAACACCATGTGAGCTCTATGTGTTAGAGCGCAATCCTGAGAATAGCAAAGATACTGAAAGGATCCTCCGGCCTGAAGCTTTCAACTGTCATTAAACTGCATACATACAAATGACATTTAGGACCCATTAACCAGCCCATAGGCTGGAAGAGGAGAAATAGGAGTAAACCCAGCCCTGCCAATCACAGCTCACTAAGCTACCACTTCAGGGAGTGGTTCAGCTCCTGCCAGTCTCAGCAAGAGTAACTCCAGTTTGGGGGCCAGGGTACCTGGACCTGGGGTATAGAGTATGTTTGGGGAGTTTGGGTGTGTGTACAGTGTCCTTTTCTGTGTGTCTCCATATTGGGTGAGTGCAGAGTATGTGTATATGTGTGCATGAGAGTGGGAATGCACGTTTGTCCCGTCGGGTCTTCCCTCTCTGGGAACATCTCAGGCCGTCCCAGGTATGGGGGCCTGGGAGGGCCTGTGTGCATGTAATGTATCAGGCACACAATATGGTAACTTTAATTATGGTATATGTAGCACTCATGTTGTTGCCTCTTCAAAATTAAATTTTAATAGCATACTTTTACACCAATAAACCAATACATTAAAAAATGGCAGTTTTGTCTAATGGCCAATGTTTAGAGAGAAATACCCAATGGTTGGGAGTTACGTTGTCGTTTAGCTGGTGGTTGCAATTTGCCGGACTCGTCCGGTTGGTCGAACTTTCTCTTTCCTAATTGGATAGAAAAATATTTAAAGAAAAGGATAAATATACAACTTTGTTATCTGGGATTTGCTCAGGAGTCAAATTTAATATTTAACTTCAATGATATTATTCTGTCCAAGTGACTGTTGTCTTGAAAATACTGCTTAATACTGCTTGTAATAAATAAGATGGCATACATCTTACCTTTACCACTTGTGGATGACAAAACCTGGGGATATTAATGCATGAGATTATATATACGTATATGTGTGTATTAGGGATGCACCGATACCACTTTTTTGGAAAACGAGTACGAGTACTTGCATTTCAGTACTCGCCGATACCGATTAAAACATAATTTAAATTTACAGGTAACAGCTTTAGTCCTATAATTTAACAAAAAATAAATAAAAAATAAAAAAAACAAGGGACTGGTTTGGAATTAATAACATTTATTTAAAATGAAAAGCATGTTGTATGCAACATATTACAGAATAAATAATTATGAAAAAAAAATTTAAACAGTGACAGTGCAACTCAAGTATTTTTTTCAGTTTATCGTAAACTCTGCTGCTTTGAACAACACAAGGGGCATTAATAAACATCTTTGCTATTTAGTGCACAATATTTGAATAAACTAACAACATCCACCAACATAGAACTGTGGCAGTCAGTGCAGCTGAGGTAGGTATTAACATCAAATCTAAGACAACTCACCTAATGGAGAGAAAAAGTGAGTGGCAGGTTTTTTATAAAGAAAAGTAGCTTTTCTGCATTATCAGCAGTCAGACTGTTTCTGTTTTCATCTATAATGTGTGACACTGAGCTAAAAAGCCTTTCACTTTCCACACTGCTACATGGAGCTGAGAGGTATTTACGGGCTATTTTAGCCAAAGTGGGGAACTTGATTTTGTTGACACCCCAGTACTTCAGAGGACAGTCTTCACGAGGGCTCGAGGCCTCTCCGAGGTATGTGTCGAGCTCAATGGCAGCACCTGCTGCCAGTGGCTGTGCTGCCTGGGGCTGCTCCTTAGTGATTTCGTCAAATACAGTGTCCAGACTGCTGCTAGTGCTGGCCTGGGCCTTGAGGAACAGTTTAGCAGGAGATTCTGCAGCTTCTGCCCAACTCCCCTCTGCCTCAGCTCTGGACATCATCTGCAGCTCCTGCTTCAGGTGCAGCTTGGCCTCTGGAGCAGTGTTGTTGGGGAAGAAGCGATCTTTATACCTGCACAAAATTCATAAATGTATTAATATGTGGAATAATAGGACTGATTTTAGTTTCCCCTAAACCACTGTGACAAATGCCAGCCATTTGACTTTCTGGTAGTAATAAGGGAAATGTATTTCATATTATATATATTGCA
This sequence comes from Astatotilapia calliptera, assembly GCF_964374335.1. Lineage (NCBI taxonomy): Eukaryota > Metazoa > Chordata > Actinopteri > Cichliformes > Cichlidae > Astatotilapia > Astatotilapia calliptera. The sequence goes on along the minus strand of NC_137425.1, from coordinate 15,610,574 downwards.
TACATTTGTATTCGTGTATTTTAGTTACAAATATATAATATTTCAGATGTAAAATAATCTTACATTTAGTACTGTAGTTTATCATTGAATACCTATAGCACACAGACTTAGGGTTGCCAACTCCCTGAAAAATAAATAAGGGACACCTCGTGGCCAGGGCCGGGCGACCCAATTGTCTTCACCCTTCCCTGTGTGGTGAATTTTTTTTAGCTCTTTTTTGTGTGTGAAATTTTTTTTTTAACCATTTGACTTGAAGTTGATTTAAGTAGATGCATATTCTTTGTGATATGAACACATGGGAAACAAATGATCATTTATCCATTTATTTTTAACGCAAAATGACAACATTAACACAATAAAATAGGTTTCTTTCCTAAACGAAAGACTGGTACGCTTCACTTTTTGTGCAAAATGACAAAATTAACACAAAGAACTCTGTCCTGCTTAACCTAAAATTATATAAATTAATAGAAAACAATAGAAAGAAAAACATTCTTGTAACAGTGCACATTTAGTGCAATTAGAAAAGTGGAAAAAAAGTCTGTGGAACACCTGTAAACACAACATCTGTAGCTGAAAGTTGAAGTAAAAAAACCCAACAAACTCATGAACTCAAAAGCTCAATGCTACATTATGTGGAAACAGACTACTTTTTCCATTTGTATTTTTTTTTTAGCTCTTGCTGCAGTTAGGAGTTGTTTGTCTTTCAGTACTGCAGAGTAAAACTCTGAGCAAGACATATCATAATTTAGACTGACAATGAGCTCACTTCTAATTAATTCAGTAGAACATTTGTTCCGCACATCAGTCCACTTATTCTTCATAAGAGAGAAAATCCTCTCCTCAAACCCAGTGGAAGATGGGATGCTGAGTACAAAGGATACAACAGCCTGCATATTGGGGAGGTCAGCTGCCTGAAGAATTTCCATCCACTTCTCTGCTGTTCCCTTGGACTGCCACTTTTCCTTCTCCTGGTGTTCTTTGGTGAGGTGCTTCAGAAGGCTGGTTGCAGTGATACACTCTTCATAAAGCTCATCCATAGAGATGTTTAACCTGCCAATAGAGATGAGAAGTTGACCTAAATCCTAAGTGGTACATAGAACATTCACAGTGGTAAATAAATGGAAAAAATGTATTGTATATGTTTATAACGTTTTATAGCATTTAAACAATACAATAAGTATATTTTATTTATTATGTATTTATCCATCCTTATATTAAGTATATGAACTCCTTGGATTTGTAAAATAGTGTATAAAAGATTGCATGGTCATGCGTGTGTATATACACTCCAAACAAAGTTAATGATTCTGGTTTTATTTATATATGTTATCTATCAATTGTATTTGTTTATTTTTAACCATCAATACTATTAAAACATGGTTTATCATTTCACTGGCAAATGTTTTCTTCTTACCTGCCAGCCAGGTGAAGCCGTTCAATGATCTTCTCCATGTCATCAAAGGAAATCTTCCCAGATGCTACAGAGAGGGGCTGCAGGTGGAAAAGCCAGTTTTCTTCTGAAAAGTCAAACCACTTCCGGACATAACTGATGGCAGTGTCTAGGAAGGCTGTAAACTCCTGCCTGGCACCATCAGCATCAGATGGCGAGAGACGCTGGAGCTGTTGTCTTGTGAGGTACCCGTAGAACCCATCATCTCTTCTCTGAATAAGTCTTTTCAGGAAACACTCCATGATGGAATAGAGGTCAACAGACATGGTTACATTCTTCTCCAGTTTTTTCACCACTTCTTCAAACAGACACATGACATTATTACAGAAGAGGAGGTAGACTTCCACAATGTCTGCCTCTCCCTCAACTCCAGCAGCATCTTCTGTCAACTTCAGCAATTCCTTCAGGCGCCTTGGACATTCCTCACCAATGCTGATGAGATATGACTTCAGCGGGTCCCAGTTCTGCAGCAGGCGGGTGATTGCAGGGTTGAGTGACAGCCATCTCGTCACAACATGGCGCAGGATATCATGGAATTCAACGTCACAAAATTCACAGAACTCTTTCAGGGACTCTCTCCATTTGGCAGAGGTGGAAAAGAAGCAGTATATATTCAGGACAATATTTTCCACATCAACTGAGAGCTTGTCCAGGGCTGTTTTCACAGTGTTATGAACAATATGTGCATGGCAGTTGCCATGAAGGATCTCACTGTTGGTCTCTTTCAATTTTGTGAAGATTGAGTTGTGGATGCCATAATTTACATTTGCATTGTCAGCACTGAATGCAGAAACCTGATCTAAGGATAGCCCCACGTTTTCAAGAGAGCTTTGTATTATTTTTACTATTCCCTCTGCAGACTCATCTGGATTTTCAACAAAATCCAATATCTTGTTGACAACTCCAGCCTCTGGTGTAAAAAACTGCAAGGCCAAGGGAAACATCTTCCGATTTCCCTTATTTGAAGCATCAGTGTGAAGAGAGAATGGGAGTGGAGTTGCGCCACTTTTCAATTTTTTGATCACCTCTTCTATTGCCTTTGGAGACAGGACATCTGTGACAACTGCTTCAGCTTTCGTCCTCCCACAGGACATCTTTTTGGCAATACTGGAGTCGTTCAGTATTCGTACAGTCAGTTTGAGTGCACAGTCACCCGAGTTATAACTTAAACTGTCCTTTACAGTGTGGTAGACATGGGTCACCTCTGCAGCAGTCACCTATAAAATAGAAATATATATATATATTACAGTATATCTGTATAGTTTGTGTAGTTTATCAACTGACTTTAAAGTATAAATTACGCATGCAACTTGTAAGAAATGGGTATGGTCATATATATGTATGTTTTCAATATAATGTGTATTCTTTATATATATTCAATTCAGTAATACTTTATTAATCCCAGAGGGAAATTAGGTGTTGTTGCAGCTCAGACTAATCAAGTCTTCAAAGAGTTGTTGAAGACCACAATCACTGTGGGAAGGAAGGATCTCTGCCTTGCCTTGAAACTGAAGTCTCTTCTGTGTCAACTTATTCGGGCTTTGTGGCTTCAGTTGAGGTATTATTTCAGCTTTTCTAATGCTAATCAGCTGCTCCCGTTTGTAAACCCGCTTGTTCCCATGATTACGCATCATAACTCATCATCATTATTCATTTATGTATTACTTTTATGTATTAGTCATCTATTCGTTGTAATCATCTATCCTTGCAGTTGTTTATTACACAAAACAAATTATATTATCAAACTTCTGGCCACACAGCGCTGATATTCACTACACATGCCCATGTTAACCTTAACCAGAGGGTTTAAAAAACAACAACAATGTTTACATACCATATCTGCTTCTGCCGTAGCCTGGTGGACAACAAATTGGTCAAGGGTTCGTCTTTCTTTCACACCCCTCATATTCATCATGTGCCCACCAGTAGAAGCATGCTGCTTAACGTCAGTCAGTCCACCATGGCAAATGGAAAAAGTGCGCCGGCACACAGTGCAGTGCGCTTTATACGTGTTATCGCGCACTTTTCCCAGCCAGGTGTTTTAATTTTCCCATTCCTCCCTGTACTTTTGCAGCCTTTTTTTTTTCTTTCTAGGAGGGGAACAAGCGCTGTTGGTCAAAGGTGTACTGTCGTCCCTGACTCGCGCCGCAGTGTCGGTGTTTGTCTCTCTGTTGGCCATGCTGGTCATCTGTTGTCTTCCGGTATCTTCTCCGCACGCGACCTTTCCTTGACCAATGAGATAAGTGGTAATCTGAATTGTTATACTCGTGCTAAGTGTGCTGTCAGCTCATTGGTCACAGAGCAGGAGAGGGGCTGGGAATTATGTTTTCAAACAAAGCGTTAAATCCATTAACATTTATAGACTTTTTGTGATTCTCCCTGTATTACGGGACAAAGTGCGCCCCTTATTAGCTCAATACGGGACGTGTACTTTTGTTTCTAAATACGGGACGATTCCGTATTTTAAGGGACGGTTGGCAACCCTACACAGACTTTACCTTGGGTCAAGTATGGTGGAGATGAAGTACAGTGGGTTGGTCTCGACGTCACTGAAGCGCTTCTTGACAGCTGCCAGTAAGGTTGCTTTCATTGTCTTGACGCCATGGTCCTTGTCTGTTTCTCTGTTTAGAAGTCTCACTAGCACAGTCACAGCTGGCATGACATCAGAGGCTAGTGCGTCGTAGCTGCTCACTTTTTTAGTTAGTTCCTCAAAGGGGGTGAGGATGGCAACAGTCGTCTCCATAAGAGCCCATTGGTGAGCGGTGAGAAAGTCAGGGAGTTCATGCTCGGACACATACACCCCCAGCACTCGCTTTTGCTCAATGAGGGACTGGAGCATGTAATACGTGCTGTTCCAGTATGTATGTCCTGTTGCAGTCTCTTTATTGGCTGGTTGAGCTGTCCCTGAATGTCCTCGAGGCGGGAGTAGGCTAAGGCGGAATGTTTAAAATGCCCAACTTTTTTCGGTCCTGTAATGTTTGTTGTGCTTGGGTTGGCGATGCAGCACTGTGTCACCCAGACTTAGTGAGTGTGGTCTGGCGCGACGAGTTGCATCTCCGATCACCTTCATCTTGATCTTTGCACTATCATCCCTTGCTCTCACTTCAGCATCTGAACACTTCCGTGGAGTGGTGTTAACGAAAGGGAGCTTGGTGTATAGCTGGAGTTGAAACATTATTTCAGCTGGTGAGCTCGCTGTTGTGCTATGAGGTGTAGATCTGTATTCACGAAGAAAGATGTTTAGTTGCTGTTTCCATGGTGTGCCCTGCGTCTCGGCAACTCTCAGTGCTTTGCCTAGGGTTCTCAGAAATGGCATCCGCCTGAGGCCAACAAGGTGTGATTTTGCGATGATGAAATCCTAGGTAGTCTGCAAACTGTGAGAAAGCCTCACTGTTAAAAGGAGGACCATTGTCAGTTTTTACTGTCCTTGGGATCCCAAACATGGAGAACACTTTGTCAATGACTGGGATAGCAGAAGATGCTGATGTACACTTTCAACGACTGGATAGTGAGAATACTCATCTGTGATAACGAGCAGGTATTCTGTTAGGTTTTGTATTGTTGATTGTCATTTATGCTTAGAAATATCTATTTATATATGCTTAGAGTTTTATAATTAATTGTAGATTGGTAGAGGTTTGATCCTTGATAGTCTGCAAACTTTGTGTGCATTAGGGAGCACTCCGGGAGCATGGGAGAGGTCGTACCTTCTCTTATTGTTTTATGGTAGGATTAACGTAGCTATAGCTGTCTTAGTCTAAGTGCCTTTTGGTTTGATGAACTGTTGGACTTCCAGACCAGCAGGTTTAGGGAAGTCATTTATGGGGTCACACTCTGACCACCCCCCACCCCCCCCACACACACAGAGACACACACACAAAGGCAAGGTACTCTTTGTGTGTATGTATACGTCGTATGTTAATGAACCTATGCATATTCATGTAACCTCAATAAAAGAGCAGTGTTACGGGGGAGCGGACGAGAGCAACTGGGGTCAAGCGAAGGAACGGCGTCTGTCCGGTTCTCTCCCGTGCACGAGAGACATGAAGAACTTTGCCTACTTCGTGTCTTGCTTGCTGTCTAATTATATTGTCTTCAACGTTCCAGCGAATAGGTTCAAGCTACAAACCTATCATATTCCCCCGTAGGGAGTGGTCCATAAAAGTCTGCACTGACACTGTGCCAGGGCGTTTCGGGTAATGGTCACATCTGCAGAGGGTCAGTGTGTGTGACAGGTGTGCTAGCTTGACATGGCAGACAGTTTTGAACTGCAGATTCTGCTTTCTGGTGGATCTCTGGGAACCATACTTTGGTACGTAGCAGCGCTTTGGTCTTGACGATACCCTGCTGCCCTTTGTGTGCCAGTTGTATTGCTCTTTCTTATTGGACAGTTGGAATGACTATCCTCGTGCCTCTGAGTATGAAGTCAGATGAGTCGGCTACTGTTAGTTCACTTTGAACATGTTTGAATGATTTCAAAATGTCAGCATGCTGGGATTTATCTGTTAGATGCCACGTGTTGTTCCTGATGTGACCAATGACTTCCTGCAGAACCTGGTCTTTCAGAGTCTCTGTTTTTATCTCGTGAAGTGTCATGGCTTTTGGGGTGGAGTGATAAGAGAAGAAATTGACATACTCTTCTGCAACCTTACATGCATGAGCACTTTCATTCTCCTGTGTTGGCACTGGATGACGTGATATAAAGTCAGCTGGATTATCAGCACCTTTTCTGTATTCCACTCTGAAGTTATATGGCTGAAGTCTCAGTCCCCATCTTTCTATTCTGGCAGGTGGTTTTGATCTTGGGTTATTCCAGATGATTTCGAGTGCCTTGTGATCGGTCACCAGTGTGAATGGATGTCCATAAACATACAAATGGAAATGTTCGCAACTCCACACAATGGCGAGTGCTTCTTTCTCAGTCTGCGAGTATCTCGTTTCCACATCACTCAGTGCTCTGCTTGCATATGCAATAATGTGCTTCATCCCCTTTTCATCTTTTTGACAGAGAATGGCACCCAGTCCTACTTGACTAGCATCAACTATCAGTTCAGTCTGTCTGCTGGGATAGAAGTAGGACATCGTCGTGTCGCTTGTGAGACTGACCTTGAGTGCCTGCAACGCAGTTTCTTGGTCTTGACCCCATGTCCAAGGGGTGTCCTTGTGTGTGAGCCTGCGCAGTGGCTCAGAGATCGATGAGAAGTCTCTGATGAACCTTGAGCAGTAATTGGCCATGCCAAGGAGACTTTTGATGTCAGCAGGTGTTTTTGGGTTGGGAGCGTGTTGAACTGCTGCAACCTTTTAAGGATCTGCTGAAATGCCACCTGCAGAGAAGATGAAACCAAAAAACTCAAGTTTTGTTTTATTAAATTCACACTTCTCTCGATTCAGAGTAAGACCTGACTCTGATAGTCGCTTAAAGAGAGCTGTCATGATCAGCCTGGTCCCTGCCAAAGACTATAATGTCATCACTGAGATTTTTGACTCTGTTCAGTCCTTGCAGCGTCTGATAAATAGCATTTTGGAACACTTCAGCTGCAGAAGAGACTCCAAAGCTCAGTCTTTTATAGCGCCGAAATCCCAGATGAGTAATGAACGTCGTAATGTAGCGGCTGTCAGGGTGTAATTCAAGTTGGTGGTATCCTGCCCTGAGATCAAGTTTTGAGAACACCGTAGATCCATTCAGCTCATGGATTACATCATCAATCGTGGGCGTGACGTGTCGTTCTCGTTCGATTGCAGTGTTTGCTTGTCTCATGTCCACACATATCCGTACGTCATCCGGATTCTTTGGTTTTGGCAGTGTTACAATGGGTGAAACCCACGGTGTTGGTCCCGTAACCTTTTCAATAATGTCATCAGCTTCTAATTTCTGAAGTTCGTCCTCCACTTTTTGACATAAATGAAAAGGAACACGTCTGTATGGTTGACAGGTTGATTTTACATCTGTGTTTATGTGCAGTTTCACTTGAAAATCTTTGAGTTTTCCAATTCCCTGGAAAAGTTCTGGGTGTTGTTCTACTAGCTTGTCTGCAACAGAACGTTGAGACTGAGAAGAGACCGCAGTGACAATATGGAGGAGACTGAGAAGAGACCGCAGTGACAATATGGAGGAGTCCCAAGGCTTTTGAGGTTTCAAAACTCAAAATATTGAAACCTCCTCCTTTAATGACAAAGAAGGAACACCTAACTGTTTTGTCTTGTTTTTCCACACTGCACCTGAACCTACCACACACAGGGAGAGACGTAGATGAGTGGTATGGGTAAATCTTGATGACTGTAGAAGTCAATGTAGGACGTGGTGTCAGTTTGTTGTAGGTAACTTCAGTTAAGCAGTTAGCAGTGGCCCCAGAATCGATTAGCACCGGTATCTGGGTGCCCATTACTCTGATTTCAGTATGTGGGAGTTTAGGACGTTTAGCTGTGTTCACCACATATACATAGGCGTCATCACTGCTGGATGTGTGCCCTGTCTCCACATGTGCAGCGCTATCTGTTACTTGACGAACAGTTTGCGGTGGCAGATTTTTCTTATACTTCTTTCCACAATGTGTCTCTTTTCTCTTTGAGTGACATTGCTTTGCAAAATTATTGTATTTGCCACAAGAATTACAGATTTTGTCTTTGGCTGGGCAGCCTTGCTCATGAGGATATCTGCCTCCACAGTTTTGACAGCAGTTATTCGGCTGCCATTAGTGTGTCCATTTGTTTCTACAGGGAGTGCAGAATTATTAGGCAAGTTGTATTTTTGAGGAATAATTTTATTATTGAACAACAACCATGTTCTCAATGAACTCAAAAAACTCATTAATATCAAAGCTGACTGTTTTTGGAAGTAGTTTTTAGTTTGTTTTTAGTTTTAGCTATTTTAGGGGGATATCTGTGTGTGCAGGTGACTATTACTGTGCATAATTATTAGGCAACTTAACAAAAAACAAATATATACCCATTTCAATTATTTATTTTTACCAGTGAAACCAATATAACATCTCCACATTCACAAATATACATTTCTGACATTCAAAAACAAAACAAAAACAAATCAGCGACCAATATAGCCACCTTTCTTTGCAAGGACACTCAAAAGCCTGCCATCCATGGATTCTGTCAGTGTTTTGATCTGTTCACCATCAACATTGCGTGCAGCAGCAACCACAGCCTCCCAGACACTGTTCAGAGAGGTGTACTGTTTTCCCTCCTTGTAAATCTCACATTTGATGATGGACCACAGGTTCTCAATGGGATTCAGATCAGGTGAACAAGGAGGCCATGTCATTAGTTTTTCTTCTTTTATACCCTTTCTTGCCAGCCATGCTGTGGAGTACTTGGACGCGTGTGATGGAGAATTGTCCTGCATGAAAATCATGTTTTTCTTGAAGGATGCAGACTTCTTCCTGTACCACTGCTTGAAGAAGGTGTCTTCCAGAAACTGGCAGTAGGACTGGGAGTTGAGCTTGACTCCATCCTCAACCCGAAAAGGCCCCACAAGCTCATCTTTGATGATACCAGCCCAAACCAGTACTCCACTTCCACCTTGCTGGCGTCTGAGTCGGACTGGAGCTCTCTGCCCTTTACCAATCCAGCCACGGGCCCATCCATCTGGCCCATCAAGACTCACTCTCATTTCATCAGTCCATAAAACCTTAGAAAAACCAGTCTTGAGATATTTCTTGGCCCAGTCTTGACGTTTCAGCTTGTGTGTCTTGTTCAGTGGTGGTCGTCTTTCAGCCTTTCTTACCTTGGCCATGTCTCTGAGTATTGCACACCTTGTGCTTTTGGGCACTCCAGTGATGTTGCAGCTCTGAAATATGGCCAAACTGGTGGCAAGTGCCATCTTGGCAGCTGCACACTTGACTTTTCTCAGTTCATGGGCAGTTATTTTGCGCCTTGGTTTTTCCACACGCTTCTTGCGACCCTGTTGACTATCTTGAATGAAACGCTTGATTGTTCAATGATCACGCTTCAGAAGCTTTGCAATTTTGAGACTGCTGCATCCCTCTGCAAGCTATCTCACTATTTTTGACTTTTCTGAGCCTGTCAAATCCTTCTTTTGACCCATTTTGCCAAAGGAAAGGATGTTGCCTAATAATTATGCAAACCTGATATAGGGTGTTGATGTCATTAGACCACACCCCTTCTCATTACAGAGATGCACATCACCTAATATGCTTAATTGGTAGTAGGCTTTCGAGCCTATACAGCTTGGAGTAAGACAACATGCATGAAGAGGATGATGTGGACAAAATACTCATTTACCTAATAATTCTGCACTCCCTGTAGCCGTGGCGTCACGTCCTGTTTTGTGCTGTACTTCATTAACTGCAGCTGTCTTGTCAGCTTCCATCCCTGTAGCTTGCAATTCAGACAACTCACATGCACGCCCATGATTTAATAGATCATCCAACGTTAAATCAGGTTCTCTGAGTGCTTTTCTACGCAGCTGTGATGGTGTACAGCTTTGGATAAGTTGTGTTTTGATTTCTGCAGTCTGCAAACTCACAGTTTTTGGCTAGAATCCTAAGCCTGGTGTGATAGTTGTCCAACGTTTCACCTGACTCCTGCACCACTTTCCTGAACAGATAAATCTGATACTGCACGTTTTTCTTAGGCGCAAAGTACGCTGACAATTTCTGTTTTGTATCTGCGTAATTGTCGCCATCCATTGCTAAAGTGTCGCAAACGTCATGCACTTTTTCACCAGCCACATGCAGCAATAATGCTCTTAATCTCTTAATCCAGTAATATTCATTGCGGTGGTGTAGTTTTCAAACCTCTAAAGCCATTTCGTCCAGCGAGGTCCGACGGAACCGAGGTCGGTCTCCGTGTCGAAGGGTGGAAGTGGAGTAGCGTGTGCAGCCATGTTCTTGTCTCCTAAGCTCCGGGTAAGGCAACTTCCTTCGTCTTGCTTTGGTTGTAACCTTTACTCTCGTCGCCAATGTAATGTTTGCATGCCTCAAACATTAATGATGACACCTTCCGTATTTCAGTTCCATTCTTTAATTCTCAGGCTTGCAGCGGCAACACAGTCTGCAGCGCTAACTTGTTCATCTACCGTTTTCTGTTGTCTCCTTTTTTATATATCATCCTTCCGCCTTACATTCGACCTTTCAAAATAAAAGTTCTGTGAACATCACAGGTCCCACTGCTATAGCCTCAGCTATGCTCCTCTGTGCTAATAAGCATGGGTAAATAAGCGTGGGTAAACTTTTTGTACTCGATTAAATTACTTGTGTTAAATGCGCTACCTTTTGATCCTCCTCTGGACAATTTCGCTGAGCACAATTTGCAATCTGCCTTTGTTTTGTTGTCTTCATTCACTTTAAAATAGTTCCACACGGCTGATATGTCTCGCCTCGCCTTCTCCCCGCTCTGAGCTGCAGCCGGGGCCTGGGGGCGGGCACTCGGCGCCTGTGATTAACCCCTTACATGCCACTCAAACATAGACAGGTCTCAGACCATGGTATTGGTCCCTGGTATCGGGGGACTTTTAACGAGTACGAGTACTCTAGTATGTGGTATCGAGGCCGATACCAGATACCGGTATCGATGCATCCCTAATGTGTGTGTACATATATATGTACATACCATAGCGACCTCCCTGAACAGGGTCCAGTAACCATCACAGTGGCAGATATCCAAGAAAGGGTCTCCAGTATGAAGAGTTGGACAGCACCAGGGCTCGACATGGTTAACGTCTACTGGCTGAAGAAGCTGACTGCACTCCACAAGCGTCTGGCAGCACAAATGAACCAGCTGCTAGTTAACGAGAGACACCCGGAATGGCTAACCGAAGGTCGAACGGTCCTGATCCCCAAGGACCCCAAGAAGGGACCGGTCCCATCCAACTACCGACCAATAACCTGCCTCAGTCCTACATGGAAGCTCCTGTCAGGCACAATATCGGCTAAGACGAACAGGCACATGGGTCAATACATGAGTGGGGCACAGAAAGGGATTGGCAAAAATACCAGAGGCGCAAAACACCAGCTACTGGTAGACAGAACAGTCAGCCGAGACTGCAAGACCAGACTGACCAACCTGTGCACTGCCTGGATTGATTACAAGAAGGCCTATGACTCAGTGCCCCACAGCTGGATACTGGAATGCTTAGAATTGTACAAGATCAACAGGACCCTAAGAGCCTTCATCAGGAACTCAATGGGGATGTGGCGTACAACACTAGAGGCCAACTCCAAGGCCATAGCACAAGTCACCATCAAGTGCGGGCTCTACCAAGGAGATGCTCTGTCCCCACTGCTGTTCTGCATAGGCCTGAACCCCCTCAGTAACAAAATCCACAGCGATATGGGACAACGGCTGAGACGGTGTAGGTAAAGGTTGCAGCAAGCCGGCCGGAGGTTGATGTCCCAGCTTGCTGCAGGCGCAGGTTGAACAGGCAGAGACGTACTCCCGAACGTCTCGTGATAATGTGGGCCACCAGAAATAGCGCTGAAGGAAGCTGATCATTCTGTGTACTCCTGGGTACTCCTAATCTAGCAAAACATTCAGCAGTGTAGTGGGTTACTTTGTAACGAGTTAGGGTACTCTACTTTTTTGAAAAATGTACATTAACTAAAGCTAAAGTGTTAGCTTCTTGCACTACATAATTTGTATGTTTGTTATTTTTCTAAAAAAAAGTAATTTTTTATTTCATGACTTTATCTCAAAAAGAAACTAAATCTCGACTTCAGCCTGGTTTTTGGGCCACCTGCAGCATAGCCGAAGTGCTGTAATACGCCTGTGCCCTGCTCCTGACCCTGTGTGTGTGTTTGTGTGTGTGTGTAAGGGTTTTCTAAAGAGAGGGTATTTTGCTTGTACAATTTGGTAGCTGCTAGGGTATTAAATTGTATTTTAAAAAATCCATGGCATTTTATCTCACTGGCAGAATTTAAGTGATGCAAAAATACACTTAGGGGAGACCGGGGATAGTTGTAACATTTTTGACATTTCTGTCTGTAAATTGAAGCTCTTTTAAGGTAGTGGATTCAAAATGTAATGCAAAGTATTTACATGTCTCTGCTATTAAATAGTGCAGTTATTTTCTCTGCAGCACAATTACCCATTGCATGGTATGGTCTCAAACACGAAGAGTGAAATGTTACAATTAACCCCATAGTCTGGGTTAGTTGTAACATATCCTGGGGTGAAATGTAACACAATGAAATAAGGGTACTAACAAAACATTAACATGTAATCTTTGTTTATTCAACACATGAATGCACTTACATCCATTTATGTAGCTCTGTGTGTGTGTGTGACAGAATGCAGAAATCTAGCTTTTGAACATATTCCAACCCCCCAAAAAAGAAAAATTATGGAATTTTCTGCAACTGAATATTTCATTAACTTTGGTTGGTCTTCCTTGAGTTTGGCCTCATTGGCTCAGTGGGCATTATAACCTACAACTCTTGCACCAATTTTGAACATAACAATGAAGCTGAAAAAATGTAGTTGTTCACCAGCATCGCAATTCCATTACTTTTTATCATGGCTTACCTTGGTGTGGTTTGCAAAGTGCTTCAGAAAGATGAGGAAATCTGTTTCTTGCACCCATCCTGACTTATTTCCACTACCAGTACTTCCTACTGGTCCATCTCTGACACAGTGGTCTGCATAATGTATGTGTGGGAACACAAACAGTGGAGGAATTGTGTTGCCAATGGCATTACCGCATATACAAATGCGACCAGTGAACCTCTCTCTGCTGATGTCGTTGCCCCAACTTGTTTAATATAAGTTAAAGTAATAGTGTGGTAAGTTGTAACATCTGCATTATTGTTACAACTAACCCAGACTGTTGCTGTTACAACTGACCCAGACTCCTATAGCCATGAACTCGCTAACATTACAGCCAACGGCTAAAACATTAGCACTAAAGACCTACACAGAATATATCCCCATAGACATACAAATAACATAATTTAAGTTTGATGAGTTTAACTGCAAAGCAGATAATGCTATTACAAATTGAAATAAAGTAGAAAAACTTACTTTTTGGCATACAAATTACTTTTTTTCATGTTAAATTGTCTGTGTTTGACAAAATGTGCTGATTTTTCACATGTGATAGCAGAACTGAATTGGGCATGCACAGGATGAGTCACATCATTTGAAACTTAGCCCTGATTGGAGAAATTGGAAGTGTTACAACTGACCCACGTTACAACTATCCCCGGTCTCCCCTACATTACATGTCTTAAAGAATTCTGGGTCCTCCTCCCACAGGTATACAGGAAAGGCAAGAAGCACTGCAGTGCGTTTCACGTTGATATCAGGCGCCTCCTAAAAAGGGAAAAGAAAAGTTCTTTTTTTTTTTTTTTTTTTTTTTGTGACATCAGAAACAGCAGCATGTGACATCACGTGATGGCGGAGCTTCAGTTCATCCTTTGTCATCTTTTTTTTTTTTTTTTTTTTTTTTTTTTAATAGGACAGGGGGAAAGAATGAAAGAAAGAGGGGGAGAGAAAGAGAGAAAACCAAAGAGGAGAAGAGACGGTGAGAAGGGGGGGAAGAGAGAAAAAAAAACAAACAACAAAAAAAAAACAACTCCTGGGTCACCTATATGGAGAAGAAAAAACAAACAAACAGAGGAGACAGCAAACAACAAAGAGCAACATAATAATAGAAAAAAAAAAGCACCATCACAATAAACTAGCTAGTCATAGATATCAATAGTTACTAAATAATAGACGATATTGTTCAGCACGCAAGATAGACAGCGCACAGTGTGCTTTGAGGCAGCAGCCAAGAAAGCTTTAGTCCGCGTCTGTGAATACCCATGTGTACACCTGTGTGCATACCTGTGTGGATCAGCATGCTTGCATTCCAAAGGTTTCTCCATGTAATGATCTGTTAGGGAGTGTGGGGAGCCACAGCCCTGTCCTTTATGGTATCAAGCGGGTATGGAGGAGATCAAAACTCCAGACATCCAGAGGCCCCCAGAACACAAGAGACCAAGGAAGACCCACAGAGGGGCAGCTGCGCCACTGTCCCAGTAAGAGCTAAGGAGAGTCCCAGATGAGGGCTCATTCAGCAGCCGCGGAGCAGAAGCCAGGGGGAGTTGCAGTGATGCGCCCGTGGGCTCCGCCGGCAGCCAGCTGTGCCTGAGTGACCGAGCCCCAGGCCGAGAGGCCGGGGGCACCCCACCTCCGAAATGGCCCGAGCGAGCCCCAATAAGCGGCCGCCAAGGAGTGAGCCGGTGTGTACCCGGACGCCCATCCCCAGATACAAAGAACCACCAACGCACCGACACCCGAGGGAGTCCGCCACCGGCAGGGGAAGTGGTGGTGGGTGGAGATAGGCCTCCAAACCTTGGAAGGCCCGAGATGTCCCCAGAGAGGTGGCGTCTGATACCCAACCTGACATATAGATACAAACATACAAGAAAAGTTCATTTAACGCAAAGTTTTCAGGTGTCATTCTTTGGGGAGAATACATGTTTATGAAACTGCATGACATCGGACTCTACTAAATTTTGGAGACATTTCTTTTAAGATACAACCTTTCTCTCTCTTGTGACAAAGAGTCTGTTTCTTAATCATTTGACAAAAACCCTACACAGTATTTTAAAATACACTCAACAAAAATATAAACGCAACACCTTTGTTACTGTTCCCATTCCCCATGGGATGGACGTAGAGACCTAAAATTCATTCCAGATACACAATATAACCATCCCTCCCAAACAGTGGTCACAAATCAGTCCAAATGTGTGGTAGTGGGAACATCTGCCATATTGAGATAATCCATCCCACCTCACAGGTGTGCCACATCAGGATGCTGATCTGACATCATGAGTAGTGCACAGGTGTACCTCAGACTGCCCACAACAAAAGGCCACCCTGGAATGTGCAGTTTTTTGCGCTATTGGGGGTCTGGGGACCCAGAACCGGTCAGTATCTGGTGTGACCACCATTTGCCTTATGCAGTGCAACACATCGTCGCATGGAGTCTATCAGATTGTCAATTGTGGCCTGTGGAATGTTGGTCCACTCCACTTCAATGGCTGTGCGAGGTTGTTGGATATTCGTGGGAACTGGTACACGCTGTCGTATACGCCGGTCAAGCACATCCCGAACATGCTCAATGGGTGACATGTCCGGTGAGTATGCTGGCCATGCAAGAACTGGGACATTCTCAGCTGCCATCTGCCCTGAACAATGTGAACCATGATTCATCCGTGAAGCGCACACCTCTCCAACGTGCCAGACGCCATCGAATGTGAGCATTTGCCCACACAAGTCTGTTACGGCGACGAGCTGGAGTCAGGTCAAGACCCCGATGAGGACGACGGGCATGCAGTTGAGCGTCCCTGAGACGGTTTCTGACAGTTTGTGCAGAAATTGTTTGGTTGTGCAAACCAATTGTTCCAGCAGCTGTCTGGGTGGCTGGTCTCAGATGATCTTGGAGGTGAACCTGCTGGATGTGGAGGTCCTGGGCTGGTGTGGTTACACGAGGTCTGCGGTTGTGAGGCCGGTTGGATGTGCTGCCATATTCTCTGAAACGCCTGTGGAGACGGCTTATGGTTGAGAAATGAACATTCAATGCACGGGCGACAGATCTGGTTGACATTCCTGCTGTCAGCATGCCAATTGCACGCTCCCTCATTGCTTGTGGCATCTGTGGCATTTTGCTGTGAGACAAAACTGCACATTCCAGGGTGGCCTTTTATTGTGGGCAGTCTGAGGTACACCTGTGCACTACTCATGATGTCAGATCAGCATCCTGATGTGGCACACCTGTGAGGTGGGATGGATTATCTCAATATGGCAGATGTGCCCACTACCACACATTTGGACTGATTTGTGACCACTGTTTGGGAGGGACGGTTATATTGTGTATCTGGAATGAATTTTAGGTCTCTACGTCCATCCCATGGGGAATGGGAGCAGTAACAAAGGTGTTGCGTTTATATTTTTGTTGAGTGTAGAAGGACATATACAACTCCAAGATTCCTCACAGTGCTACTGGAGGCCAAAGTAATGTCATCCTGTCACGGTTTGCCGGGGCAAGCCGTGTGGAATTATGTAGGACCAGGACGCGGCAGCTCTGGTGCAGGTGAGTATTTATTAGAGATGGCACGATACCACTTTTTTATGTCCGATACCGATACCGATATCATAAATTTGGATATCTGCCGATACCGATATGAATCCGATATAGTGTTTTTTAATCAACAAAACTGTTTTTTAAATATCTTGCTGCATTTTGTATAAGTTCATACTCAAGTTTAAAACAACAACTACACTAAAGCTATTCTGTTATACCTGTGTACAAAAAAAATATTTCATAGTTCAGCAATACTGATCAATCTAATAAACTTAAACCTACACCATCCTCCCTATTCTGGTATTTTAAAGAGTACTTAGCGTAAATATTAAGCAACCTAACTAATAGGGTTCCAACTCCCAGCAACAACAAAAATAAATAAATAAAAAATAGGGAACCATCCCTCACGCTCCACCTCATGATGCTTAATCGACGTAATCAACCTTAATTTGATGCAGTGTGAAAAAAAATGCACAGAAATCAATTATTTTTCAAGAAATATTAAATAGATTCAACATCTTTCTTCAACAAAATTGCAGACTGCACAGATGGTACCTTCCCAAAGGAAAAAGTACTATAGCTTACTAGGGTATATTAGACTTAATAGTCACTATATACAGTAATTGACTTCTATTCATTTTACATCAAATTAAAACTTTGGGTGTCAGATAATTATTTATTAAAAGCTAGACATTTTAAATGAGAATAAGAAAGAAAAGTATGTCTTTGTGCCCCCTTTTCCCTGTTCATGCCCTATCGGCCCCCCTGGCTAAACTTTGCTAGATCCGCCCCTGCACAGTTACCAGCCGTCAGCTACGTAGAAAAAGATCCTGGAGTAGAAAGTAATAATAAATAAATTCTAACAACAGCTGATCAAGCTTAAACGTGCTGCTGTTGTTCAGCCGCTGGTTTCCTCTTTCTGGTGCAAAGTGGGCCAAAAACAAACAAGAGACACGGACTCGCGACAGAAAAGCCGATCAGCTGATCATTAAGCAGTTTCACGATTGAAGTAGCAGCCGGAGAGCGAGAGGCAGTCGCTCCATATATCGCTTGTTAAGCTTAACGCAGGAATGCTTTACAAACATTCAGAGATGGACTTACACACTTGCTTTACTTCTCTCGGGATAACTTTGTCGGAGATGAAATGCCGGGTTGCTAGCGAAGCTCCACATGCTATCCAGACCACCGACAGGTCCCGCATGCCACAGCTGCTCTATCACGTGATGCATACTGCTCCGACTGCTAACGTTCTGAGGTGAGTTACGGCGTGTTGCAAGTTTTGTGAGGTGCTTTCGTGATATTTAATGGATCGGATTACATTTTTTATTTTTCTCCGATATCCGATCCAGTAATTTAGGTCAGTATCGGACCGATACCGATACGTAATATCGGATCGGTCCATCTCTAGTATTTATTAAACAAAAGAAATACAAACAACAAGGCACTGGGAACATGAAACTGAAACCTAAACTGGGTAAACTAACAACACAAACCAGAAACGAAGAAGCAGGGAGGTCCGGGGAAATACATACGGAGAGACGCAGGGTGACCGAGGGGAAACAACACAGACGAACCAGCAATTACTAAGACTGAAAATACAACTTAAATACACTCAGAGAACACATGGAGATTACACACAGGTGGGAAACACAGCTGGGAGTGATTAACATGACGAGACTAGGGAGGCAAACTGAAAACACTCACATAAGACGCAGACCTAGACGCAGATATTTCTAAGATTTTTAAAGTGTAAAGATAAATGTTGTCATGATAAATAGAAACTGAAACTATGGCAAATAAAAACTATGATCAAGCCATTTGCATCATATTCATTTGCAGATCCTTTAAGGCTAATTCAAATATTGCATTCAGGAGGAACACCTTCCTCCCTTCTGCTATTACTTTACTATTTACACAGTCACAACAAAAACAAACATTACATCACGTGACAACACGGGACAGACGTGGGAGGCATGGCGGGATAATAAGGACAAGAGCAAGTAACCAATAATGATGACACATATGAAAGACCAGAACAGTCACATGCATCGAAGTAGACAATTCTGTGTTGAAATAATTAATTGTATAATGAAATATGCATTTGTAAATTCATTTTAAATTATTTTATTTATTTAAAAATTAAATTGATAAATAAGTAATTTGTTATTTAATAATTTCATTTAAAACAAAAACACTATTTAGAAATCAATGTTTCAAAAGGAATTGTTAATCCATTAATAAATACTTGAAAAAAATTTAACACGGGAGGTAAGTGACGGAGGTGATGGACAAGGTAAGCGAATCATGTTATAACTGACGTCAGACACTGGAGATTTTGGCAGAAAATTAAAGCGAATGGTAGTTTAGATTTGAACAAATTCCTTTAAGCTTCAGTATTACCAAATACACTTATCAATTGTCTTGTAACTAACAACATTTGTCTAAATAATCTCCAACACCCTGGAGAACAACGGGGAGAGTTTAGAGGCTCTCCAAGATTACATTGATCAGTGCTTCCAGGATCTCGTGATGAAGAAGGCCCAGAGTGCAGCTTCCCCGGCCAAATCTGAGACGCCGTCGTCGAAAAGACTTCGCCCGGCAGATTCCCCTGGCACAAAATCGCCAGCCGGCAAAGATATTGTCGACATACTGGAGTCAATCGACCAACGATTGTCCAGTTTCGATGCAAGGCTGTCCTTGGTGGAGATTCTTCACCGGGAGTTTAAATCCTTGCGAGAATCCCTGGAGTTCAACCAGCAGCAGGTGGAAACACTTGCTGCTGAAAATGCCACGCTAAGGGAGCCGGTGAAATGTCTCACAGACAATGTTACTCAGCTAAATAGAGAAAATAAAAAAATAAAAGAAACAGTTATTGATCCACAAGCTTGTAGCATGCATGATAATCTGGTATTCTCTGGTATTCCAGAAGCCGCTGGAGAGTACGCGGAGACTACAGTAAAAAGCTTCATCAAAACCCACCTGAAGCTGCCGGAGGACACGGTGAAGAACATCGTCTTCGATAGGATACATCGCCTTGGCCCCATGTGGACTGTGGCTGGGAGACCACGTCCCATTGTGGCCAAATTCAGCCACTTCAAACAAAAGGAACAGGTGAAAAGCCGCGGCAGGGAATTAAAAGGAATGGACTTCAGCGTGAACGACCAGTTCTCCAAAGAGATCCTGGAACGACGCAGGGTCCTCTTCCCAATCCGACGTGGCTTTATCCAGAAGGGCTCCCGCGCTGTCCTCGCTGTGGACCGGCTGTACGTGGACGGACAGCTCCACCGCAACCCCGACATCATTCCATGGCTGTATTAACTTCACACCAGATAAGAATCCGCTAAACTCTTCTCCTAGCCACTCACACAAACTTGCATCAACATCTGTTTAACTTACCGGTATCAAATTGCATCTTAAGTGTGATATGATAGCAGAATTAACACCGTCACTCTCCGTCAATGGTTTGATTGGAATGTTTCCGTTTTTTTTTCTTTCTCGTTTTTTTTCTCTCTTTTTCCCCCTCTTGTTTTTATGCTGCTCACCCTTGTCCTTGGTTTCTTTCTTTATTTCTTTCACTGCTTCGATCACCTGCTTCCACACTCATCCACAAACAACATCCTTTATTTTGGCACATACGCACTGCACGGTCACGCACAGTCATGCGCTCAACGGCAGCACATTTACATCAGTCAGACAGCACACACAGTCGTATAGGATACACACACTTAAGCCAAGCCTACTCATATTAGTAAATATGCACACACATAGTCAGCCTCAGGGAGCATCTCGCCACACATTTTTTCTCTCTCTCCTTCTCTTTATTTCTGAACAAGTGATGTATTCTCTCCTAAGCGACACACACAGCGTACACCCCTAGTTATACACAGACATCTATAGGCACACTAAGGTTTGTTACACGGAATGTAAATGGAGCTGGCTCCAGAGAAAATAGGTTAAAAATATTTAACCAACTCAAAAAACTACAGGCAGATGTTGTCCTTTTACAAGAGACCCACAGACCTCTTAGAGATTCGAATGAACTTGAAACACTTGAGTTTCCTAATGTGTTCTCAGCTTGTTATAATTCTAGACAAAGGGGAGTAGCAATTTTAATACATAAAAATATTAATTTCACAGTACTCGATACAGTTATAGATCCAGAGGGCAGATTCTTAATCATGAAACTATCTATACTTGATAAAAATCTATGTATTTGTGGCGGAGGTGTGGTCCCGGGCGCGGCTGCAGGGGAGGAGTGGTGCAGTGGGCTCAACGGGGCGGTGCTGGAGACGCCGGTGAGAACAGCTGATGGCGATTTGGACTGATAATGGTTTCCTTCCCTTTTTATAGTGAGACGGAGAGGAGCGGAGACAGAGGGAAATCAGCTGGGACTGACAGCTGTCAGACTGTGTTCAGTCATAACTTGGAAAAATTGTAAATAAATGTGGAACCGGGTGATAAAGACCTGTGTGTGTGTGTGTACCTGTGTATAGTGCATTTCACAGTATTGTAAGTGTATATGGTCCAAATGTTGATGATTCCTCATTCTTTCACGGTTTTTTCAGTGTAGTCTCTGAACATTTAGATGGCACACTTGTTCTTGGAGGCGACCTCAACCTTGGACTAAATGAAGAAATGGATAGGCTCAATACAGCAGGAACTCAGCGTAATTGGCAGTCCACAAATATAATTAAACAGTATATGAGCGACTTTGGCCTTTGCGATGCATGGCGCTCCCTTCACCCCAACGGTAAGGAATATACTTTTTTCCTCACATGTTCATCACTACTACTCTCATCTGGATTATTCTTTGGTCAGCAGCTCACTGCTGAGTGACATTTCAGACACTGAGATTCACCCTATAGCTGTCAGCGATCATGCTCCTGTATCTCTAACACTAATGCACAAGAATAATTCTATGGCAAGTAAAAACTGGAGATTTAATACATCACTGCTTAAAGCTGAAGACTTTATTAAATATTTTAAAAAATAATGGACTCTATATTTAGACTATAATGACGCTCCCGGAACATCAGTTTCTGTTCTTTGGGAAGCAGGGACAACTGTGATGAGAGGTAAAATAATTTCTTTCTCATCACATAAAAAGAAAGAAGAAAACAAAAATATTCAGGAATTAGAAAAAACCATCAAATCTCTAAAAGAAGCCGACGTGTCACACCAAGATCAGGAAACATTGAACAGAATACGCAAAACAAAACTAGAATTAAATGAGATAATTGATAAAAAAAAAAAAAAATTCTTAGTACAAAGACTACGCTTACAAAATTATGAACATGGTAATAAATCCGGTCAATTTCTAGCAAACCAGCTAAAAATAAATAAAGAAAAAACAACTATATGTGCTGTTCAAGATTTATCTGGGAACACAGTATATGACCCGAAACGAATAAACAACATTTTCAGGGATTTCTATAAAATGTTGTATTCACCACAAATAAACCCATGTAAAAAGGAAATTGATCAGTTTTTGGACAACATAACTCTTCCCAAATTATTAGACACTCAAGCAATGGCACTGGATTCACCACTGACCCCAGGTGAACTCCAGGAAGCCCTGATAAGCATGCTCAATAATAAGGCTCCAGGTCCAGACGGCTTTCCTGCAGAATTCTACAAAGAATTCTGGACAATTCTAGCACCAGTTTTTTACAGAACGTTGTTGGAAATCAAAGAAAAGGGCAGACTTCCATCAAATATGAATTCTGCAAACATTAATCTCCTGCTAAAACCAGGCAAAGTCCCTGTATATCCCTCAAGCTATCGTCCAATATCCCTTATAAATGTAGAGACCCCAAAATAATCTTCAAAGCTCTCTCAAAGAGACTGGAGAAAATAACCCCCCTCTTAATTCATCCTGACCAAACTGGTTTCATAAAAGGTAGGCACTCATCAACAAATACACGTAGATTACTTAATTTGATAGACTACTCATACAGTAAAAACCTTGAAACTACAATATTTTCTTTGGATGCAGAAAAAGCATTTGAAAGAGTTAACTGGAAATTTCTGTTTGCAACTTTACACAGATTTGGTTTTGGAACCTCTTTCATTAACTGGTTAAAAATATTATACAATTCCCCAACAGCTTGTGTCAAAACAAATGAACAAACATCCTCCAGCTTCTGTCTCCTGAGGGGCACCAGGCAGGGATGCCCACTCTCCCCTTCACTGTTTGCAGTTTTTATTGAACCACTAGCAGCAGCAATTAGACAGAATTCAGTAATTAAGGGCATAAAATGCAAGAACGTGAAACATAAAATCAGCCTTTATGCGGATGATGTGTTACTTTTTCTCCAAAACTCACAAACCAATATCTCTGGGGTGATTGAATTGATAAACTCTTTTGCAACAATATCAGATTACTCAATTAACTGGTCAAAATCTACAGTCCTCCCGATTAATTGCTCCTTCCATAATTCTTCTTCTACACCACTGCAATCGGGAAATATAAAATATTAAGGTATGAATGTTTCTCCCAAGCTTGCAGATCTGACTAAATTAAACCATATCCCACTTTTAAAGAAAGTAGAAGGCGATCTGGCTAGATGGAAATGTTTACCCATATCACTCATGGGAAGGGTTGCCGCTATAAAAATGATGGTCTTACCAAAAGTAAATTATTTATTCTCAATGATCCCAACTAAACCACCACAAGATTGGTTCAGATCTCTAGATTCATATATGTCCAAATTCCTTTGGAAAAATAAATCCACACGTATAAGCTTAAAAACACTACAAAAGACCAAGGATAAAGGAGGATTAGAAGTACCTAACTTTCAGCACTACTTCTTAGCCAACAGGCTTCAGTTTATTTCAGGATGGCTAAAACATACCCTCTTAGATGAACCTTGGCTAGATGTAGAACAAGCACTTTGCAATAATCTAGAGATTTCAGATCTACCATTTATCAGCTCAAACATCCAATGACATGAATGCTTCAAAAGCGTCAGCATCAGCTCTTCTCTGACAGCATGGTGGGAGTTTCTAAAATTGACGGAGTCTTCATTAATCCCATGCAAACGTACACCTATCTGGAACAACCCTGACATATTACAAAACAATAATATGATAAACTTTCCAGATTGGAGTGGTAAAGGAATCAAATACTTAGAACATATATTAGAAGGAACAGAATTTATTCCATTTGACAGACTAATTACACAATATGGGATCAAGAAGAAAAGATTTTTAGAATATCAACAAATTAAATCCATAGTAAAAAAGAAATTTAAACCGGGTCAAGTTGAACTACCAACACCACCAAGTGTGGTTCAATTTTTTACTCTTAAAACCCCAAAATTACTTTCCAAAATATACAGAATGCTGTCTAAAACGGATGAATCAATATCACTTCAATATCACTGCAACCCCCCCTGGCTTCTGCTCCGCCGCTGCTGAGTGACCCCTCATCTTGGGCTCTCCTCAGCTCTTTCTGGGATAGTGGTGCGGCTGCCCCTCTGTTGGTCTTCCTTGGTCTCTTGTGTTCTGAGGGCCTCTGGTTGTCTGGAGTTTTGATCTCCTCCATACCTGCTTCATGCCCTGGAGGACGGGGCTGTGGCTTCCCACACCCTCTAGCAGATCATTACATAAAGGAACTTTTTAAATACAAGCACGCTCATGCTCACAGGTGTACACATGGGTGCTGACACACACAAACTACACCCTTTTTGGCTCCTACCTCAAAGCACACTGTGTGCTGTCGATCTTACGTGCTACATAATAATGTTTAGTATTTACTGTGATATTCCCATAGATCATCGTGATGTTGTTTATTATGTTGCTCTTTTTTCTTTCTCAACAGGTGATCGATATATTTTTTGTCTGCTTATTTTGTTTGTTTTTTGTCCTTTATCCCCATCCCTCTTTCCCGCTGTTTTTCTTTCCCTCTTTCTTTCTCCCCTTTCTTTTCCCCAGTCAAATCTGTCCCGTGTTTAGCAAGTGAAAATAAAATAAACAATAAAAGGTGAATCAAATAGACCAATACAGCAAGGCTGGGATGGTCCATTTGATAAAGGAAATCTGTTGGGCATCTTTCTTCGCCTTTAGACAATAATTCTGATGGCAAAAGCGCAAAAAGGGACAGGCACAAAAAAAAAAAAAAAGCTGATTTTATTACAGCAGTATAATGATCAAAACTCATCTGTGGCTTTAACAGTTTGTTATGCCAAAAACAATTTGAAAGGGACACTTAAAATTAATATTTAAAGCCTGTGTGCCAAAAGCCTAGTTTTGTTAACATTTTTCTTCAACAACTGCATGGTTTATCACTATAAATTATGAGATGTAAATATCTTTATTTCACAAAGGATGGTTCAGTGTTTCCTAATCCTGTATGCTAAAGGAGGTAATAAAGGAAACACTGAAGTACCTTATCTAAGCATTTTTAAAAATCAGTCAGCTTTTATAATGACCACTGAAATATGGTTAAAGGAAACATAAAAGTAAATGATAAATGTGAGTGAACTGTTTCAGGAGGAAAATACAAGAAAGCATTATCAGGGGAGGAAACACAAGAGAATTAATCAAGATAAAAATCAAAACAAGAATTCAACGATATGCGCAGTAATAATTAGAGTGTTAAACACCTAAAATAACAACAAAAAACCCCAAAATCCTCTACCTAAAACCAACCTGTAATATATTGACAAATAATTCCAAACCCAGAAAATGCAAAATGGCAGGGAGATGACTGAAGTAGTTGCTGATTTCCTACAGCCTTACATACACCTATTTCTCACTATTTGTCATGCACACACAGGTTATAACTGCAACAAACAAGTATTTGGATTTAGAACTATTAAGTTAAAGTGGTAAATATCATTTCAAGGCTCAATATTTAACTGATGAGCATATACATTAAAATAAATGCTCCCATCACAATGAACCCACAGTATACACATCAACTTAAAACATTAAATTATGATATTTAAAACAAGCAACAAAATCAAAATGCTTTTGGAAACCGTAATCTCAGACTTACAATTAAAACCATAAATCTCAGGTTTAAATGGGGAAATGCATTACATGTCTTCACACTCTGCTATAAGTGATTAAAAACTACAATTTTAAAAAAACGAAATAAATCAAAATAACACTATTTAGACCCTCGTGATTAAGACCTTATTATTAGCAGTTTTAATTAATATCTATAATATTCAAAATGCTCTTTGTATAAAATTCATTAAAAGCCAAAAGGACAAATCAACACAACATTAAAAGAGACCAAAACAAATATTACTATGACAGTATCTAAAGATCTCCTGTCTCTATCAGTGTTTCCTCAGGGATGCTCTGTGGGTCATCAGGCCTCAGCTGTTTCTGTGGAGCAAATCAGAAATGGATCAGCTGCTGAATGGATCAGTTATACTGTAAATAAAAACACAATTGACAATAATCAGCAAAATAGTTCATTATCAAAGCCTTTTAAACAATTCGTGACATTTTAAGATTTACCTACAGTGGTTACATTTTTTCATCTTGACTGCCAATAAGTTCATCACAATGTCTCTTCACCACCTCAAGATGTTTTGATACATCTGAAAAAAACAAAACATTTGTATTTATTATATAGTTATTGTTAGTGTTTCTATTGATGTTATTTCTGTGCTCAACATAAGTACTTTACTTCATACATTCTGTTTACCTGGCAGTAAGCAGGCCTCAGTCTTGAGTGAGTGTTCAATGGATTTCTTCATGGTTTCCTCCAGTGTCATCAGGATGGTTTTCTAATTTATTATAAAAGCCTTTGTTACTTTTTACAGAGGTAATACTGAAACCAAGAATAACTGGACATAAATTATTGGTTTGATATGCTTTTCAAGGTTGCTTGGGCATTTTTGTGCATCTCAACAAAATCTAGAGACGCATTCATATAATTTGTTGTCATCATATTTCATATTTTAAATTTTGGCAAACCTTTAAATCGTCCAACTGCTCCAACATGGCATTTTTTGCTTCTTCAAACATATCCATCTTTGACTCCACATGTCTCTCAATAGCGTCCCTCATGTTCTTCAGGGTGCCTGGTCCTTTAAATGCTGCTGCTTCTACAAGGAGAAAATTTTCAAGCACACTTGAATAGAAATACTTTAATTTGTGTCTTTCTTACCTTTATAGCATTCTTTCATGTTATCCTTGATTGTCTCTGTCAAACTGTTGTACATCAATTTCTTTTGTGTGAGGATGATTTTGTTGAGCTTTGCCTTAATGTTTTTTTCCTTAGAAACATGAAATATGGATTAACATTGTTTAAAAGACGATGATTGGATGATTTTCTAACAACAGATAAGCCAACAGGTTAATGATTAGGGAAGTTCTTTTACCTCCGTCTTGAGAAATTTCAGTTGCAGTTCAACATCTTTGTACTTTTCAATCAGTGAATCGGTGCCGAGTGAAAACGCATCAATGGCTCCATTGAAATGTCCACATTTTACGTCATTTCTGAATGGGGCAAAGATGTGGTTATTAATGGCAGTATTAGCAAGTTTATCATATAGTGCAATTTGGATTCATGTATTCGTCTACATATTGGTGCTGTTCAGAATTGGATTATTCTCACGGGAAGGTATCTCTGAATTCTTTATCAATGCTTTCAGTCAAAGAAAATGCTAATATCATGTTGAGATTTTTTGGTTTTCCTGTTTTTGGTTTCTGGATGCCATCATTCCTAACTACAGACTTTAGTGTCCTGTGAAAAGTTCTGTCTTTCGCCCCCTGAAACAAAACAAAATTTCTTTTAAATCACATGGTCACAAAGTATCCTGAGATTTTGATCCAATTGTAATTAAAATACATACAATGGGGTGCAAGAAGAACTTCAATTTTTTTTTACATAAATTTAGGGATTTTTCAACCCCCTCGCATAGGCATTGTCCAAAAGCTTTTGTTTTTTCTTCAATTGCTTTTTCAACTTTATTAAGTTGGATGCTCAATTTTTCCAGAAGGTCTGCATAGACATCGTTTTTTTGTTCAATCTAAAAAAATTAGAAAGTTAATTATTTAAAGCAGTAAAATATAACAATGTTTATTTTCTCATTTTACAAACCCAAGTTTTTAACATAAAGCTCATGCATAAGTTCAGTCAGGTCTGTCATCATTCATCTGCCTCTGTCTATTCTTTATGTCACTTTCATTTTCCCATACTTTCGACCTCATTACTCTAGTCCAATCATTTTTTCTGCAAGCCAATCAGTCTCTGTTCTCTGTGCTTTTATCTGCTCTTCTGTCATTCTGCCTTTCAGACTCTCCGTCATGCAACTCGCCTCCTCCCCATCTTCACCTCAACCTTCCTGTGGTCACTCAGAGCCCCATCCAAACTACCATCTTCACTAGCCCAAGAATCTAGACTCTGGGGACCCTGTCCTAACTCCCATCATTTCTGTGCCCTCATTGGTTCACTGGAGTCTGATTGGTAAATAACTATTTCATCAAATTCTCTCAATAAATAATATTCAGTTCTTCCAAATTATTTCTCTTTATTCAATCGCTATTAATATATTACTACAGATTGATTTATGATGGCCAGTATCCCACATTTTTAGTGAATGTGAGCATACATTACAATACATTAATACACTTTACTTAGCGGCTATGAATATTTGTATGACCTTTAACAAGATTATGAATGAGGCTTTATTGCCTGCTCTTACCACTTCTCTTTTTCTGGCCCCTTGAATCAAAGACAGAATCCCATGAGCTCCAGACACATAGTTTAATGTCTCTGAATGAGCGTCATTCAATTTTTTCAAAATTTCCTTAAGTTTCAGTATTTCTGTTAAAAAATTGAAAAAGAAATATAAATCCGAGCAATACATTTTCTGTTACACAAAAACATACCATCACTGGTAGTGACTTCACCTACCATTGACATCTGGATTTACATTCTCCCCTTTGAGGAACTCTTTGGAGCTCACTGTGAAGACTTGGACACTATCCTCACTGAAGTGATTCTGAGAACATTTTTGTTTGTTTTTCATTTGTAGGGCCGTTTTAGAAGATACTTGTTTTAGATTTTGCTTTCAGATTATAAATTTACCTTAATTAATTTCTGCTGGCTGAATTCCTTCATCACATCATTCTTGATTCTGTTTCTATTAGAAAGGATAGTAAAATGGGATGTAAAAGTAATTTATTGTTATTATTCATCTAATTAGAAACCAAATTAAAACATACATTTATGTATATGTTTTTTAAATATATTTAAAACAAATATATAATTATATATTTTGATATTAGGAGTTGTATCTCATAGAATGTAATATTAATAATGTCATAACATTTTATTAGATGAAAAGAAGCACCACATTCTTGTTTTTCCTGACCTCTATTATTATAAATAATAGTTCTTAAATTAATTTTGTCAAAGTGTAGCCTACTACAATGGGAAACCTTAGCTTCTTTTGTAATGGATAACCTCACTCTTGACATAACATAAAAGCGAAGTGTATGGTCACCATGTGCATCTGCGCCAAACTTTATTCGTAATTTGCATTTTTTTGTCATATTTGACTTACATATCATCTGGGTTTTCATGATCTGACTTGGTGCAGATAAAATGAATTTGCTGACACTCGCCACCATTTCCAAGCAGGCTACTGGCACCTTCCAGGATGTCCCAGGCTTGTTTTTCTGATGCTGCTCGAGTCATTTCAGTCACAATCCACACAGTTGAACATTTGGCAACAAACTGGAAATGAAATAAAAGTATGTAAATTATAAATAAATCATGTTTTGAAAAAAGATGACATGACTTCTGTGAATTACCTCTGTCCACATTCGATCTCTGCTTCTGTTAGAGTCACCGTTTCCAGGAAGGTCCACGAGTGTGACATGATCAAGAAAATCATTGTCTGGCACTTTGACAGTCACACACTTCACAAGCGGCCAGTACCACCTCTTTACTTCTTCTGTCTCATTTGACTCACTTCTTGTATATTTCACAAATTTTTTAGACAACTCTTCAGCCTGCAAAAAATAACAAGATGAATACAAGACAATTTAATGTATGTGCTCATAACAAGTTTTAAAAATTGCATGAAAAAGAAAACAGGAAATCGAAGCTAGCTCAAACATTTTAAATGAAAACCAGGAAAATAAATTCAAAGAGAAAACAAATTTTAATTTGGTGCATGATTACATTTCTTTTTTTTTTTTTTAACATTTTAACATGTGGATCACAGTAAGTGGACTGGTTCTTATGTTGAGCTTTCTTTGACTATACCTAAACATTCAAAGCATTTTCTATAACTTGTCTCATTATGCCAAACAATTTTTTCCGGGTACTTTCTAGCTAACATTTACACACATTCATACTCGGATGGATGCATCAAAGAACAACACAGGGTTAGTAGATATTTGATGTTTTATGTTAACCTGAGTCAGTCAGCAGACTTCCAGTCTGTGAAATACTCTGGGTTTTTTTTAAACTTGTGCATACAAACTTGAACTTCTTGAACACCTCCACAAGAAAAACTGCGAGCTTCACAGTCCCTCAGACCGCAGCAGCAGGACAGTAAACCATAACATTTTAAACACCATAATTGTCACTGGGGTTTCTATTACTTGTTTCGTGGGTGTCAAATATTTTGGAAATTACCATGCGGCAGATAGATATGTCTGCTCAGCAATACTCTGGGGCAACATCTGCTTCACCAGTGCTTTCTTTTTTTGTCTGCACTTTCCAAGTAGGGAGTCATTAGATAGCATGGACATCATCTTCCTACTAAAGAGATAGCATAGCTTAATGCTTCTTTAGTGACTTCTTACTGCTCTCTATGTGATGTTCATAAGACACACTGATCTTCCTTGTATCTCACCCAAACTGTGGTCTAACATATGCTTTAAACTGTCATTATTCCTATGTTCTAAAAGACAAAGAAGTGAAGCTTGAAAAAGTTTATTTTTGGTCTGTAGTTCTGCACACTTACTGAGTCACTTTTAAAAATTTTCCTTTTGGACTTTAGAAATTCTGGAATATCTCTGAAATATCTGCTGTCCATGAGGCTGAGAGTGGATTTTTCTTTCCACGCTTCTCCATACAGCGCTGATAACTTTCCATCAGGGTCAAGTAATACATTGTTGCCACCATCATCAACATCGTCATCATCAACATCGTCTTCAGCAACCTGTTTTAGTGATTGCATTTCGTTTTCCCAATCCTTGAAAAAAAATAAAATAAAGTAAAGCAGTTTTTGCAGCAACATTGTAACACATTACTTTTACTTCAAGAATCACCACATTCATTCTACCTCTTTTGTAATGAACTCGATGTGTGCCTCATACTTTGATTCATTGGTAGCCTCCACCTTTATTATTACTGAGGTACATGCACGGCCACTTCCGGAAGGTAACAGGCCATCCTTATTAATGATGGCATTGATTAAAGAGCTCTTTCCAGCCCCGGTTTTACCAAAGACACCAACCAGGTGTCTCTTGTCTGTCTCCAAATCCTTGATTTTATCCCTGTTGAAAGAGTTTAAATATGGATTAAATAATCTCGTCTCACAAACATGAAATTGAAAATGTGGCAAAATCAGAAAGATCTCTTTTTGAAAACTGGTGGAAAAAATTATTTAGAATGTTTAGACTTGATATTTTTTAACATCTCTGGAGACTTCATACATGGAAAACATAACATATTTCTCAGTATTCAAAAGTTACTGTTCACCTCTAAAAAGTGAAATTATGGTTTCTGCAGTAATGCGGACGCTGCACCGGTCCGTCGTGGTGAAGAGGGAGCTGAGTGTAAAAGTGAAGCTCTCAATTTACCGGTCGATCTACGTCCCTACCCTCACCTATGGCCACGAGCTGTGGGTAGTGACCGAAAGAACGAGATCGCGGATACAAGCGGCAGAAATGAGCTTCCTCCGAAGGGTGGCTGGGCTCTCCCTTAGAGATAGGGTGAGAAGTTCGGCCATCCGGGAGGGGCTCAGAGTAGAGCCGCTGCTGCTCCACATCGAAAGGAGCCAGCTGAGGTGGTTCGGGCATCTGACAAGGATGCCCCCTGGGCACCTCCTGGATGAGGTGTTCCAGGCATGTCCCACCGGGAGGAGGCCCCGGGGCAGACCCAGGACACGCTGGAGAGATTATATCTCTCGGCTGGCCTGGGAACGCCTTGGTGTTCCCCCGGATAAGCTGGAGGAGGTGGCTGGGGAGAGGGGGGTCTGGGCGTCTTTGCTTAGGCTGCTGCCCCCGCGACCCGGCCTCAGATAAAGCGGATGAAGATGGATGGATGGATGGTACAATTCACCTTAATACTGGAACAAACTGCATCACAGCTCCATGTTGAGCTCTGACAGAGTTTAAATCTTCAATCTCTATATTATACCAAATTACACCAAAATGTTCCTCCAACTGTTTCTTTTTCCTAAAACTTCTTTTGACCCCTTCCCAACCTTTCTGAGACATGTTGACATGAAATTCAAAATGACTTTATTATTTCCTAAAATAATTTTCTCAGCTAAGATTTGGATATGTTTTTCTTATTCTATTGTCAATAAAATATTAGATTAGGAGATTTGCTGAATGTTTTTTTTTTTATTATACAGACTGTCCAAACTTTCTTGAAATTGAGGTTGTGAATAAATATTATTTTCCACTCAACTATAATGATTTATTCCACAAATCCAGTGCCCTTTTGCTTTTATTGGTTGGAACAAGGTCCAACAAAAATAGGAAATCTTTATTACTCACTTTAGGAAAGCGCTGAGCTTGTCACGGCCATGGAGTCCTTCACTAACACGTCTCATTATGTCTTTGACATCAGACAGAATTTCTGTTTCTGTCAGAGAAACAGAAAAAACCCTAATAAGTAGGAACCTGGAACCAGTGTAATGCAGATAGATAGATAGATAGATAGATAGATAGATAGATAGATAGATAGATAGATAAAGAAATATTATGCCCATTAGTATTGTTAATGCACCTGACTGTGATCCTGCTGCACAGCTGTATTTTCGTTTAGGAGGTGGTTGCCATTGGCTGGACTCCCCCTGAAGAAGATCTGACTTTCTCTTTCCTTTTTGGATTTAAAAAACAAACAAAAAATAAACAGAAAAAAACAAACAAACACAAGCTTCTGATAATGGAGTTATTTAAATGCTAGAAAAATACAACAGTGAAAATAAATACATTGAAATTGAAATTTCAATGATACATTTTTCTCACCTTTTTCACTTATGGATGCCAAATCCTGAGGATGAATATAAATATTCAACGTTGATATTTGAAATTAAACTACTATAATTGTACATGTATGCATAATTGAATTTATACAAGAAAATTACTTTCACATGCATTGTACTAAGTATATGGACTTACATTCTCTACTACTAAAACTTTTTTTTTTTTTTTTTTTTTAAGAAAGCTTTCATATTCTTGCTTCTCAATAAACATGATCCCATGAGTCAATTTTTCTGTCTCATTCAGCATCAGTGACATAGACCTAGAGACCAGTTGGTAACCACCTACCTTGTTTCTGGCAACCACTAACTGTTAGGGTAAAATTGTGTATTCACACATCAGGCAGCTATATCAGTTTAGTGGTTGGTGAAGGTTGTAAAGATTTTAGGTTACCAACTGGTCTCTAGACATGCATGACTAGGGCTGTACTTTGACTCAGTAATCAAAGTTATTATCTGAAATCCAATAATCCTTAGGTGATCCAAATCAGCTGTTTCTTTAGGCTTGTTTGCAGAGCAGGTAAAGCTAAGTGCAAATCAATGTAAAATATTTACTTTAAAAATCTAAATAACAGTACAGATACTGAAGAGTGCCATGAAACTTACTTGACCAAAAGTATTGACTGCTTCTTTTTGTGTTTGAGTTGTATTTCGCTCTTCCTAGCACAATGAAAACATTGCAAATCCATATCAGCAAAAAGGATTTTTTGTTAATAATATTTTTGTTAATAATATTGCTATCATAGACACAAGTTAAAGTAGTTTGTGTTTGTGATAATAATTCTACAACAAATTCATCTGTAAGCATTAACAAGAGGGAGGTTTTTCAGACAAAAGGAAAGAAATATTAAAGGATTTAATTACCTTTAACAGCTTTAGTTTATCCTTGAATTTCACTCTAGGTCCAGCTTTTGTGATCAATTGATTAATTTCCTGATCATCAAGATGATACAGACTTTCCTCATCAATTTCTTCAGCTGTAATAAAATTAAATAGCAGAAATAAGGATTATTTATAAAATTACTTCAGAAACACTTTTTAAGGAGTTCTGCATTGATGTATGAGTTGAACACATTTAATTCCCTTTTATTTTAAGTAACTATCACTTTCCAGTCTTAGGACATTTTCTCTTGCCTACATATTTTGTGTAGTAAATATGAAAACCACAAGTGCTTTTCTACTCTCTAAGCATAGACAACATTCAAAACTGATCATATAGTACAGAACAGCATTTAAATATGTATTAATAATTATCATTATCTGTTGTCATCACTAATAGTTTACCTTTAAATGCCTCAATCCAGTCTTTTAGTTTCCATTTAGTCAGTTTGCTTCTCACGAATTCATCCATGACTAAAAATAGAAACTGAAAGAAAAATTTTAATTTCTGATCCTGTCAAGGTGAACGAGCGGACAGAACTCTGAAAGGTTTCAATTAAAGAAAGTTTATTTACAGTGACACCAGGCGCTATAAAGAACAGTGTAGGGGAATGGGGGCTCCGTAGAATCCAGGAAAAAGTGAACACGTCCAAAACTCCTGTCCTCGCTCGCCAGTAACTCACACGTCCTCTTTTGTATGCCACACGACGTCCACACACGAATACTCTCACTTACGATAAAGTAAAGGGAAAACAGAAAAGGGTCCGGGAGGATCTGAACATGGGGAGGGAACACAAATTACAGATCCACAGAAACACGACGACGGAAAGCACGTTAAACAAGAGAGAGCCGGTACTACACTGCCTTATGGTATAACGATCCAGCAAGAAGTAGCACAGAGCCACCGCCCTTAGTAATGGCTGGAGACCAGGGGCGGAGCGTGGGGGTGGCTTACTGGGCTTAAGCCCGGGTTGTTTTGTCAGAAGCCCGGGGTCTTTTGGAGTGTAATTTTTTCATAGTTAGATGCCTGGCTGACAACTGTATAAAACAAAAAGTACACACAATACTCGAAGCACATAGTGCACACTGTGGGAATTTACGACTGTGCGTGAATCCCCCCTGATATATGATCCGAGCTCAGGCACTAAACTATGTAGCGAGGGGGCGGGGCAGCTGCTGCCTGTGAGTGCGCTATTGGAGAAACGGAGCCAGCCATACTAAGAAGAGCTTAAGTTTGACCAGGTACCAAAGCAAATCATTCGTACTGTACAAATAATGTAAATATGACGGTGAATCACGAAAGATTGATATCAAACTGATCACTTGACCAATATTACGTTACTTGCTCTTCAAGTGAATCAACAAATGGCGAAATGAAAAGCCGAACAAATGCTATTTTTTAGAGAGTCTTAGCTTACATGTGTTTATTTCACATTTTCAGTTCTTACCCTCCCCGACTAAATCGGTTTCAGTTATGTACTGAAATATAAGAATGGACATTAGAGGCTTCTTTCAAAGAAAAAACTCAGGTAAATGTTATTTTATATATTATGCTTTGTATGTTGTTCAGTAGGGGAGACTGGGGATAGTTGTAACATTTTTGACATTTCTGTCTGTAAATTGGAGCTCTTTTAAGGTAGTGGATTCAAAATGTAATCCAAAGTATTAACATGTCTCGGCTATTAAATAGTGCAGCTATTTTCTCTGCAGCACAATTACCCATTGCATGGTATGGCCTCAAACACAAAGAGTGAAATGTTACAATTAACCCCATAGTCTGGGTTAGTTGTAACCAGTGTTGGGTAAGTTACTTTAAATTAGTAACTTAGTTACATTACTAGTTACTCCTATCAAAAGTAACTCAGTTACTTCAAGTTACTCGTTACTTTCAGAGTAACTAGTTACTAGGGAAAGTACCTTTGGTTTTACTCAGAATTCTCTTGTTAATGTGTTGCTTCCGTAACTGGATACCCAGCAAGATTGCCAGTCTTCTAGCTTGCTTACTTGCCACAAGTGCACTGTGCCACCTACCAATAGAAAGGAAAAAATAATGTGCCCATTTCCAGGAGAGAAATACCACACCTGATTATATCCTGGCCTGCTTTTTACATCCAACACAAAAACTGCAGTCGTGGTGCTTTCGATTGTACTCAGAACTCTGAAATTCTGCCTTCTGAATAGGAAGATGTAGGTAACACCAGACTGCAGATGAGCTGCATACAGAGCTGGACTGGGACAAAAAAATCGTCCCGGGCATTTTGACTAGAGACCAGCCCACCATTATAGGAAAAATGATAAAACCTTTGAATGAAAATAAACCCACAGTGATGTACACTGTTCTGATGGTATATATGTATCAATCTATCAATTGTTTGTTGTAAGACTCAGATAATTATTTTTTTAAAAGTGAGACATTTTAAATGAGAATAAGAAAGTATTTCCTTGTGCCCCCCTCTCCCTTTTAATGCCCTACATGGACCCCTGGCAACACTTTGCTAGACCCGCCCCTGCACAGTTACCAGCTGTCAGCTACTTAGAAAAGGATCCTGGTGTTATTTGTCTCTCAGAAACAGCTCATAACTTCCCTTCAACTCATTCATGTCATCTAAAAGGTAAACCTGTTTCTCCATCACAGCTCTGATGATTCAGTAAGGACATCTCCGGGTTTCATCTTCATGTTTCCCTCTCATCACATAACCAAACCATATCAAGACATTGCAGGATTGTTTTAACAACTGCGCTTTGTTGACTGTTTGTTGACTGTTTGTTGAGTTTTGGAAGCTTGGTTTTGCCTTTGCTGGATACTGATCTGAAACTCTTTTCTTGCTGCGTCACGACTGACTTTTTAGCTAACGTAAGCTAAAGTGGCAGTTTCTGTTTTTGTTTTTGACGCTGTCGCCGGTACGAGATTCCAGAATGGCACCACTTACCTCAACATCCAGCTGTGAAAGCTGCATCAACCTGAGCCAAAAAGTGATCGAGCTGGAACAAAGGATATCCACGCTATACCAAATCCAGGGGGCTGAATGCGAACTTGACACGATCCTCCTTGGCAAAGCTCAAACCACCGCTACTAGCGCTGAGCTAGCCGACACAGTGCACCATCCAGCTGCTGTTTCCCAAGATCCCGCCAACAGTCAACACAGGCTCTCAACTTGCATTGCTGGTGCTTCTGCCAAGGACGAGAACTCCTGGTTTCAGCTAGGGGCCAGACCCAAGGCTCTGGTCAGCTCCACTCCACTCCAACCAGCGCCATGGACCGTGGTTGAGACGCGTGGTGGCTGCAGAGGGGGCAGGAGGATCCGTCTCTCGCACCCTCACCCCTCCGGTGCGGTAGTACTGGAGAATAAATTCAATGCCCTGGATCCTGTGGACTTTCCTCCTCTGACCACTAGCCCTCGCCATCCTGCTGTGTCGCTGAGGTCTGCGCCATCTCCACCACTACGCCCCCGGAGCCGCGGCGGGCAACCCGACGCTGTGGTGCAAACTCACCGCGGAGAGCTGTGCTTTATCCCGGCTCCTCGGAGAAGAGGACCCACGGCGCGGCTACCTGGGAGTCACTCACGCAGTCCGGCTGGCGCATCTCCATCTGAACACCCCCAGTGTCGCGGCGCGGGCGTCTCAGATGGCCAACAGCCCCCAGTGGCACCTCCTCTCTCCACGCTGGTCCTCGGGGATTCCATCGTCAGGAACGTGCGGATGAGGGGGGCGCTCACGCTGTCGTTCCCGGGAGCCACTGTTGTTGACATAGTGGACAGAATTCCCAACATGCTGGCATCCCACCCACAGGTTAACCGGCTCATCATCCACATCGGCACCAATGACATCCCCAAACAGCAATCTGAGCTGCTGAAGTTGGACTTCCTCCAACTCTTCAGCCTCCTTGGTCAGTTGCAGGTGAGTGCTTTTATCTCCGGGCCCACCCTCACCTGTGGCAGAGGGATAGGCCGTTTCAGCCGGCTGCTCAGCCTTAACACCTGGCTTTCCTCCGCCTGTGTCTCCCACGGCTTGGATTTTATTAACAACTTTGATGCCTTCTGGGAGAGGAGGCATCTTTTTGGGGCAGACGGGCTCCACCTCAACGCCTGGGGACGCCGTTTGCTGTCCGCCAATTTGGCATTTGGCGTACAGCACTCCCGCACATCGCCCTGTCACTACCCCAAACTGACGTTACCTGCTGATCTGTCTGCCACTGACTGATGTTCCCCTGGTCCCAGCTCCTATATTTGTTCCACTTTTAACAGTAATACACAAAACTCTGGACTAGGACCTCTCTCTCCCACAGTCAACACAATACCCGTCATAATCACAAACAGAGAGCAACAGAATTATCATAAATCCAGTAACTCCAAAAACATTAATAACCTCCGGCCTCTTCAAAAATATCAACATCCATTCAACTCTATTGTCAAAAATCCACCAGTCTCAATCAGTATGGCACTTTTAAATGTACGCTCTCTGTCGAACAAGTCTTTTATTATTAATGATTTAATTTTAGATAATAAACTTGACTGTTTATTTTTACCTGAAACATGGCTGGGCTCGGATGCACCAGTTGTTCTCACTGAGGCCTCCCCACCAAATTTTAATTTCTCTTTTTCTATTAGAAGTGGTAAGAGAGGTGGTGGGACTGCATCTTTAGCCAACAACACACTCACCTCCAAACAAATTTTATTTGATCATTTTACCACTTTTGAATTCTATGCTATTGTTTTCAGCAGCCCTCCAGTTTTATCTGTCACAATTTATAGACCACCTAAAGACAGCGCTGCTTTTATCAAGGAATTCACAGAATTTTTAACAAACATACATTCAAACTATAATATGATAATTTTAACCGGTGATTTTAACCTGCACATAGATAATCCTTTTGACCCTGCAGCAAAAGAATTCTTAAACATTCTTCACTGTTTGGATTTTATCCAGCACGTCACGCAGCCGACTCACAACAGAGGACACACTCTGGACCTGGTCATCACCCATGGGCTGTCCACCAGCGTGTCCTCTGTTGTTGACTTGGCTGTCTCTGACCACTACTGTGTGTTTTTTAACATCACCGGTTTTATTCAGCGGGAGACCTCGGTGCGAACTGTGAGGAGGCGCTATCTAACCTCTGAAGTGGCTGCAAATTTTACCAGGGTTTTAGACGAATGGCCCCCTGTGATTTTACCTGCACCCTGCGATTTGATTTTTAATCATTTCAACAGCAAACTGAAGAAAAGCCTTGACTCCGTTGCTCCACTCACCACCAAAAAGATTAACGTAAAACATGCATCACCCTGGAGAAACGAAGAAGTCAAAAAACTCAAAAGAAATTGCAGGGCAGCAGAAAGGAGATGGAGGAAAAATAAAAACACTATCAACCATCAAATATTTTGCGAGCAACTTAAAATGTACAATAATACATTAAGGAAGTCAAGAAATTCATACTTCGCCAAAATAATCAGTATTAACAAAAATAATCCCAAGGTCCTCTTTTCCACCATAAATGCACACACAGATATCCCCCTAAAATAGCTAAAACTAAAAACTATTTTCAGAAACATTCAGCTTTGATATTAATGAGTTTTTTGGGTTCATTGAGAACATGGTTGTTGTTCAATAATAAAATTATTCCTCAAAAATACAACTTGCCTAATAATTCTGCACTCCCTCTATAATCCAGTTTTGAGATCCCTTCCCAGACACCTCAACACCCACACACATCATAGGGCCTTCTGACCTCAGGAAATCACATGATAGGGTGGGGCTAGGTTTCACAATGAGCTCACCCCAAACCTTGGCTGATTGTGACCAACACCTGTTTTCACACCTTGGCTCATGTGATTAGGTAGAGGATCAATAGGGGGTCCATGTCCATCTTAGGGGACACTCCAATAGGGTTTAAATCTGGGACTCTCCACCATTTGACCCAGGAACTGAAGAAGCTTCTCGGATGAGAGGTGAAACGTCTTCAAGCAATTTAAAGAAGTCCAGATGCTTCTCTTTCCAAACTTCTTAGACAAGCCTGACCTGGATGACTGAGAACATTCACAGACATACTACAAGCTACTACAAGAGACAAAACGTCACCAAAATAAGACAGGAAATGTCTGAGATTTACCTGGACTAAAATACATGCTTTTCACACACACAGAAGGCAAACCACAGAGACACGATAGGCTTAACAAAAGAGACACTAAGGACAAAACACATAAACAAGACTAGGAAACAAAAGAGAACCAACAAAATTAAACAAGAAACCGGAGACTATAAATATAGATAACAAACCTCAGAACCCCTATGAAATACTGAACTCTGGGCAAAATAATGCAAAGTATCAAGTGAAATTATTCCTGAGATTGAAGAAAAAGAACCATGAGTCCATAACAACAACAAAAAATGCTGGGACTAAGACCCAGGACAATGACAAATATAATACATACTGATTCAGTATCTACTTACATGTGGTCTCTTCTACTGAACTGAAGTCTGTTTCTTCTGTGTATTTTGCACTTTGTATGAATAGTCCCCTCCCACCACTGACACAGATCACATGGTGACATATTTTGTGTTACGCAACAGAACAGCAGATCTTAAACACTGCGTCATTACTCAGATAAATCTGTAAATTCATGTTGATTAGAAGAAATAGAAAAAAAAAATCATTCTAGCAACTTGAGTTTAGATGTGTGGAGTTAGATATGTTACTGAAGGTGTTGAAAGTAATGCAGATACCAGAGAGTGAAGCCAAGTTGCACACCCTGAAGGTTTTTTTTTTTTTTTTAATAAACTGGTTTCTTATTTGCATAGGCAGAAAGTTGCTGTTGATATCCGGGAACAGGTAGAAGTGATTTGCACACTAGCTTGAATACCCACTCCTAATTTTCCTCAAAACCAACGACCTCTTGCACAACCACCACCAACACCATTTATTATGCGTGCAAACAAGTTATTATCTGTGCAAATGATATGGTATCCCTATCCTGGGATATCAACAGCAGCTATGAAGACTATGAAGATGTGCTCATTGCTGATGCAGGCCTAACATGTGAAGACTGCTGTTGTACCTACATGCATTTAAACCAAAGACACACACACCAACTAAAACTGAGTGCAAATATTAGGGTACAAATCCACACAAGGAAACACAATGTCAAACAAAGGAAGTCTGGAAAGCAAGGATACTTATTTTACTCCGTACTTTGATGTGTTCTTTTCAGCCTCTCTTACATTTTCAACACACATATTTGTTAATCTTGATGTTTGTTTCATTTCATCATATCGCTGTGACCTCACAGATACAGAGCTTTGTGCTACCACTGTGCCAGGGTGTAAACACCAGTCACCAGCAAATTCTCCATTGAGTGGTTTGCAATTCTGGAGAAGTGGCCTTGTCACAGCATCAGAGGAGCAAACCAAGCAAAATAATTTTTAGGAGTGATCTATGAATGGCTTCATGTGTGTGAAACGTGTTTATATTAGGAAAATTTTAATGGCTTTATATTCCAGGATTTGGCTGTTTTTTGTTTGTTTTTTAAAATTACCTGTAATATTCTTTTTATAAACTTTACTCTTGGTCTGATTTTAGGAATCACAGCAATCTAAGCTAAACTGGCACTGTAAACTAAACACAAGGCAACACAGGCTTAAAACATGACAAGAGAACCACAGCACAAAGAGAGGGTACAACACCACACAGAGCAAACACAGGGCTTAAATACACACTGGTAAATAATCAGGGAACTGGAGACAGGATGGAAACACACCTGGGAGAAATTAGAACTAATGAGAGAAGGGGAAGCAAAACTAGACCCACTGCACGTAGGGCTGGGACTATCAAAATAAAACTGGAAACAAAAGGCAATTCACAAAGACACGGACTTGACACTGAGAGACAGACTGAAGGAATATGACACATGGAACACAAGGAAGACACTGACTTAAACTAGAAGGCAGAACAACAAATAACATCAAGAGAACAAAACCATGAGTAACTAATAATCAGGAAGTAGAACTTAAACACAAAACACTGGGTAACAATCAGGACCATGACAAGCAGATTGACATTTCTGGCTTTTAGCGAAGAAGCTGTATATCTTTTGGTCATGTCACATTGTATGAGTTTACATGGTCACAGGGGTATAAAACCAAGCATTTATGAAACAAACAAACAACAAACATTTATGAAACAAGATCACCTTTGTGATGAACTGACTTTGAGACTGCAAGCCTGTCCCTTACATCACTGAAAGAGGTCACATGTACACATGCACACTGTAGTACCAGACTCTGTGGCCACACAGTGGTTTAAGTTTTTTTTAAAGGATAACCCTTTATTTCCCTGAAATAGAAAATACAAAGGATTTGGGAACATGACGTCTGCCATGACCATTTTCCTAACTGCATTAAAGCCAATGTCCTGTTCCATCCACTGCACACACCCAAAGCAAACAACCCCATGCAAAAAGAACACACCATATTTACTCAGAAGAAAAATTAAGCTTGAACAACTTGCTGAACACAGGCAATCTGATTGCCTGATATTGCAACTATAATCTCTATCTAATGTTCTCTGTCATTCAGTATTGTCACTGTGATCCTGCTGTTCTTTAATTTTTTGCTCCTTGTTGTTATTTCTGTTGACAATGGGAGTGATATTGTGTAATGAAATTGCGCAAAGAGCAGCTCAGTTATCATAGTTTTGAAGGAAAGGTTTAAAAATAATTTGAAATAACAATTGTTGTGTAATCTTTGGAGATGTTTTAGACTACAGATAAACTGGAGTTTATTTTTATTGATGATGTAGTTATCAAGTTTCCCTTATAGATGACAGAAGAACTATTTTTAATAATTGTTAAACCAGTGAACAACCGAAACCCCTTATTTACTCTAAAGTGAGAGGCCATTCCTGTCCGAAAGGTTTACAAGATAAGAGTCAAGAGAAGATTAGTTTTTCCCAACTTGCACGTTTCTCCAAATGTACTTAGCTCCCTCAACTACTCATCCATGCAGTAACACATCATGTTTAACCAGAAAAGGATTCCAACTCAAATAAGCAAATATTTTTGTGTCAAACGAGAGGCTAATCTGATACTATGTAAAACATCAAAAATAAAATATAATAAAGATTAAAAATAATAATAAAAGATTTACACAAATATCTTTAGTTTTATTGTATTGTAAAACCAGACATTAGAACAAGATGTAAATCTTGCAGTCTGGCTAAGATGTTAGTTAACTTAAAATCTGTATAATGTAACCTGCAATTTTTGTGGAGTGTTTCAAACTACAGTGATGTGAAAAAGTATTTGCCCCCTACATGATATGTTTTTTTTTCTTGTATGTCCATTTTGTGTTTACTTGTATAATTTTTTTCTAATGTTTTAATTTGTTTGCTGATCTGAAACACTGAAGTGTGACAAACACAAAAATAGGAAATTAGGAAGAGAGCAAACACGTTGTAACACCACTGTATGTTGGTCCTGAAATGCAATTGTTTGGTGGTTTTAGGGCAAAAAGATCTAGGTTATAATAAATATGTTTCCATCTTATGACTAAAATAAATATTTGCTTTCACTCAAGATTTATTAAACAGTATACAATATCAACTACACGCATTCTTTTAGAATCAGTACAGATTAGGAAGCAAGAAAACAAAATAATATAAAAACTACATCACATTGTGCTGGGAAATCCAGATGTGTGACTCCAACAGGAAGCAAAATAAACAATGAAACCACCAGTGAGCTTTAATAATTGCTAAATTGTCAAGACAGCTTATAAAAATTATTGCCAAGAAACAGATTTTATTACAGCAGTATAATCATCAAAAGTTATCTGTGGCTTTAACAATTATTTAATTTAATATTTAGAGTTGGGGAATGGCTGCAATCACAGCATTGTAAGATGGCGGAAGAGGCCCCCTCCTCGATTCAGAGATGGTCTGAAAAAGCACTTTTGCAAATATATAATGTCTTGATAAATCGAGCAGATATTTGAAGTTTACACAGCAACATTCTTGCCTGAAAATATCTTAAAAGTTTATTTTGTGATCCAGAAAGAGTAATATTTCAAACTCCGCCACTATGCGTTCCTCTGCCACTGCCTCATTTGAGTTTTGGAGGAAATGCATTCTGGGATATTGCATCTCGTCATTTCGAGCTGATTGGAGACCAAAACAGCCAATCAGAT
The DNA here is from genome assembly GCF_964374335.1 of Astatotilapia calliptera. Lineage (NCBI taxonomy): Eukaryota > Metazoa > Chordata > Actinopteri > Cichliformes > Cichlidae > Astatotilapia > Astatotilapia calliptera. The sequence goes on along the minus strand of NC_137425.1, from coordinate 15,566,824 downwards.
TTTTTTGCATCCAAGTTTGAGATTGGCTGGTTTTCTGGCACAAATATAACGGTGTACAGAAAGAGTTGAATGCACACGGGCAGAAATGTTGAGAACACGAGCAACACATTGCGAGCAAGCGTAAATGCAAAAACTGAGCAGAAGGGGCTGCTATTGTGTGTGTGTGTGGATAATAGCAAACACCGAAATAATTTTTTTGCACGCAACAGTGAATTTTGTTCACTCAAAATTAGCTTTTCTTTGCTCAAAATAAATTTCTCCTCAAAATGCAACACTTGTGCCTGCAAATTTTTTTTTACTACGCTCAGAACAGTGGCACAAAAATAACGCCATAGATAAGAAAATCTGCTGAGGGCAAAAAGGTGTCATGTTCTTAATGAAATGACAACAAGACTGAGTGACTTTCAGTTTCTGATTAAAAGAAAATGAAACTGAACTAAAGATCAAATCCTGCCACTTTTCCATTTCCATTTTGTTATCATACACAAATCTACTTAATGCAAAACTTCCCAAAGGTACAGGAAAATTTGCATTAAGCAAATTGTTTCTCGTACACATGATTAACCTCTGCTTCTGTCTTCCTCTTCAGACATGAAAACAAGTACAAGAATCAAACGAAGCAGGGAAAACAGTCCACACCCAAAACACTAAAAGGCCTGGATCAGTTCTGTTTTGAAATCTAACAAAAGTTACCCTCTCACAATTTGCACCTTTACTAATGTTTTATTGAACAGTATACAATATCAAATACATGCACACCTTTAGATTTAGAGCAGATTGAACTAAAAACAAATAAAAAAATGTTGCAAATAGCTGAATGATGTAATTTTCGTCATAGTTTAACAGTTTCTTCTATTTTGCAACATTTCTCATGTGGTCATTGATATGAACCATCATCGTACAATAAGCAAATATTTGTCCTTAAAAACTTTTAATTCAAGACCATTATTGTGGAGTATGTCTCAGCTCTGTGACCAATGAATAAAAAATATTAAAAGAAACTTGCCAAAACTGTTATAACTGTTCTACTTGGACACTTACTCTAAAACCTTACTGACTTTTGGAAGAGAATTGAAACAACATAGATAAATAAAGAGCAATTGTTGAAAAGGAAGATACATGTGAAACTATCGTCTTCTTTCAGCTGCTTCTGTTTAGGGATCGCCACAGCAGATCTGCCTCATTTTACTCTATTCTTGGGATTCTCTTCAGTCACACCCTCTGCATGTCCTCCACCACATCACTGCATCTTCTCTGTGGTTACATGCTTTTATTTTTTTTTAACTAAACTTCTTCTGAGAACATACATTTTTATTTGCTTTTAACTGAAGGACAATTTCACTGCTACCACTGACAGTAACCAACTTGCCTCACTCTTTCACACACTTTTGAAAACAGTCTCTACAAATCTCTGCTTATTACTGACAAAAGTAAAAAAAATTGCAAAAAGCTGCAAGATTAAAAAGAAAATGCATCAACACAACAATATAATGTCTTTGGTAATGATGTTACCAAAGACATGATTTCAGAACTGCATTAAGTGTGTTTAAGTAGAACGAATGTAGGACACATTTTGAAAAGAAACTGTTGTTGGTACAATAATAATAATAATAATAGTAAAAAACACTTAAAAATAAAATTGAAAACAAAACATGTGCTTGAAAAAATTAAAAACTATAGAAAAGATACTTAAAAATCTTAACATAACATGGAACATGAATGGAAATCATATTTGCTTAAAATATGTATTGAAATTTGTATGTTTAAAACACAAATACAATATTGAAATTGAGAATCTCCTTAGTAACATTGTGGAATCAGTTCCTAGTCAAAATATGACCTTTTGATATTCCCTCAGTTAGTGACATTTCTTCATCTGATGACTGGGCTATTTTTAAGTTTGTCATAATTTTCCTTCACCAGTGAAAGCTCTGCTGAAAAAGCTAAAACAAGCAAACAAAAAAAGTCAAAAATATTAAAAATAAGATATTCAGATTTTGGTGAAGTTGAAGTTGTATTTATTAAGATAAGATAAGATAAGATAACCTTTATTAGTCCCACACGTGGGAAATTTGTTTTGTCACAGCAGGAAGTGGACAGTGCAAAAGTTATGACGCAAAAATTAGAATACAATAAGAATAAATACAGTACACAGCTGTACAGAATAGAATAAAATAAAATAATATACTATATACAGTAGAATAAAATAGAATAAAAATATACAATAAGATAAAAATAGAATACGAATGCTATATACAACTGAGTAAAAATACAACGATGCCAGAAAGGATTATTGCACTTAGTGTTATTGCATATGTATGGATGTGTGTGTTTGTTCAGTTAAAGTCTTTGTTGTGGAGTCTGACAGCAGTGGGGAGGAAAGACCTGCGAAATCTCTCCGTCCCACACCGTGGGTGCCGCAGTCTCCCACTGAAGGAGCTGCTCAGTGCTGTCACAGTCTGCTCCATGGGGTGGGAGACGTTGTCCAACAGGGATGACAGCTTAGCCGCCATTCTCCTGTCACTCACCACCTCCACTGGGTCCAGAGGGCATCCTAGAACAGAGCTGGCCCTTCGGATCACCCTGTTCAGTCTCTTCCTGTCCCCAGCAGAGATGCTGCCGCCCCAGCAGACCACACCATAAAAGATAGCAGAAGCCACCACAGAGTCATAGAAGGTCTTCAGGAGTGGGCCCTCCACCCCAAACGACCCGAGTCTCCGCAGCAGGTACAACCTGCTCTGCCCTTTCCTGTAGAGGGCGTCTGAGTTATGAGTCCATTCCAGTCTGTTGTTCAGATGAACACCAAGGTACCTGTAGCTGTCCACAGCCTCAATGTCCATACCCTGGATGTTCAGTGGTTGCAGTGGAGAATGCTTGTGCCTGCGGAAGTCTACCACCAGCTCCTTGGTTTTACTGGCGTTGATCTGGAGGTAGTTCAGCTGGCACCAGTCCACAAAGTCTTGAGTCAGTCCTCTGTACTCCTTGTCGTCCCCATCAGTGATGAGGCCGACTATTGCAGAGTCATCAGAGAACTTCTGCAGGAAGCACTGGGTGGAATTGTGGGAGAAGTCTGCAGTGTAGATGGTGAAGAGGAACGGAGCCAGAACCGTTCCCTGTGGGGCCCCCGTACTGCAGACGACCCTGTCCGACACACAGCCCTGAGTCCTCACATACTGTGGTCGGTCGGTGAGGTAGTCCAAAATCCAGGTAGTGAGGTGATGGTCCACTCCAGAGTTCTCCAGCTTGTCCTTCAGAACCGAGGGAAGAATAGTGTTGAAGGCACTGGAGAAATCAAAGAACATGATTCTCACAGTGCTTCCAGCGGTTTCCAGGTGAGCGAGGGAACGATGTAGGAGGTGAATGACGGCATCATCCGCTCCAATGCCAGGCTGGTAGGCAAACTGAAGTGGGTCCAGTGATGAGCTTGTTATTTCTATTGTCTTTAGAAATAGAATAGAATAGAATAGAATTCAACTTTATTGTCATTGCACATGCACAGGTACAGGGCAACGAAATGCAGTTTGCATCCATCCAGAAGTGCTTTAGTGATATAGATATATTACAATATATATTAGCAATAATATAGATATGTGAGTATATTACAGAAATGGGTCTATTATGGTATGTTATAATGTACACGGTATGAAGTATGTTGTGAATATTCTATAACTATAAGTATGTACAGGCTGTAGTGAGTACAAGCTATGTACAGGATATGAACAGGATATAAATATGAAAAACTATACAGAATATGAAATAAATAACTTTACAGAATCTGGGATATACAGCTATACAGAAATGGGAACTATGCAAGTTGTAAACAGTTGTAGGATTAAAGATTATCGAATGTACAGAATGATTATTTACACAGAGCTATACAGTAGTGCAGTTAAGATAAGTGAGGGTGTAGATAGTTTCTACAGAGGCTATATAAAGTGCTAGTGGTTGTGAGTGGTGGTTCAGTCCATGTTATTATTGTGTTTGAGGGTACAGTTGTCCATTGTGGGTGTGTGTATGTTCAGTCCATGAGTTTAACGTGGGTCAGATGTCAGGAGGCAGAGTTCAGGAGTCTGACAGCTGTGGGGAAGAAGCTGTTCCGGTACCTGGTGGTCTTAGTCCGGAGGCTCCTGTGGCGCCTCCCAGAGGGCAGGAGGGTGAAGAGTCCATGTGATGGGTGACTGGGGTCTTTGATGATTTTCCCAGCCCTTTTCAGACACCGCTTCCTGTAGATGTCTTTTATGGCAGGAAGTGGTGCTCCGGCGATGCGCTGGGCAGTTTTCACGACCCTCTGCAACGCCTTCCGGTCCGAGGCAGAGCAGTTCCCGTACCAGACTGTTATACAGTTGGTCAGGATGCTCTCGATGGTGCAGCGATAGAAGTTCACCAGGATGTCTGAGGACAGGTGGTTCTTCCTCAGAGTCCTCAAGAAGAAGAGGCGCTGGTGAGCCTTCTTGACCAGCTTGGAGCAGTTGGTCGTCCAGGTGAGATCCTCGGAGATGTGGACTCCCAGGAACTTGAAGCTGCTCACACGCTCCACAGCCGTCCCCTTAATGTGGATGGGTGGATGTGGGTCAGCATTCCTCCTGTAGTCCACGATGAGCTCCTTGGTCTTCTCAGTGTTAAGCAGCAGGTTGTTTCTGTCGCACCACTCAGCCAGACGATCCACCTCCTCCCTGTAGGCGGCCTCATCGTTGTCACTGATGAGGCCAATCACCGTGGTGTCATCTGCAAACTTAATGATGGTGTTGGAATCATCAGCAGGTCTGCAGTCGTGGGTGAAGAGGGAGTAGAGGAAAGGGCTCATCACACAGCCTTGTGGTACACCGGTGTTCATTGTGATGGTAGATGAGCAGCGGTTATCCAGCCGGACATGTTGGGGGCGGTTGGTCAGGAAGTCCAGTAACCATTTGCAGATGAGGGAACTGATACCCAGGTCTGTCAGTTTCCTGATGAGTTGTGAGGGGTGGATTGTATTGAATGCTGAACTGAAGTCTATAAACAGCATTCTGGCGTAGGTGTTGTTGTTGTCCAGGTGTGAGAGGACAGAGTGCATTGCGATGGAGACTGCATCCTCTGTGCTCCTGTTCCGGCGGTATGCGAATTGGTGGGGGTCCAGGGTGGGGGGGAGACAGGATTTGAAGTGTGCTAGGACCAGTCGCTCTAAGCACTTAGTGATGATGGGGGTGAGTGCTACTGGGCGGTAATCATTGAGGCAAGATGGGTTGGAGTTTTTGGGTATCGGGACGATGGAGGTGGATTTGAAGCAGGCCGGTACCACAGCGTGGGCCAAGGACAGATTGAATATGTCTGTGAGCACTCCTGCAAGCTCCCCAGAACACGCTCTGAGAACACGCCCGGGGATGCCATCAGGGCCTGCAGCCTTGTGGACATTGATCCTGCTCAGCACCGCTCCTACATCGGTGGGGGAGAGAGTCATAGGTTGGTGGTCTGGCGTCATGTCTGCTTTGGTTGTGATTGTGGGGTTCCCTCGCTCAAAACGAGCATAAAAGTTGTTGAGCTCGTTGAGGAAGGAGACATCAGAGGATGCGGGGGAGGGTTTGGTGGTCCTGTAGTCTGTGATGGTCTGGAGTCCTTGCCACATGCGTCGGGGGTTGGAGTTGGAGAAGTGTTCTTCTACCTTCTTTTTGTAATGTTTACCTGGAAGTGAGCAGTTATCAGTCTTAAGTGAGAGTCTTAAGTGAGAGTTCAATTGATTCCATCATCGTTTTCTGCAGCGTCTCTAGGATGTATTGCTAAGATAGTACCAAACTTTTAATCACTTATCAAAGAACCAGTGAGAAATACATTTAAAAAACACAACTTAAGATGCGTTAGAGGTTGCTAGGACTGAGGAAAGTACTCAAGGAAACACACATTTCTTATAATATCCACTCAAACAGAAAAAGGCATTGTGTAAATATTGGACAAAGGAAAATTGATGTGCAACAGTATGGTTTAAATTGTGTTCAAATATAAATATGTTTAAATATAAAATATAACAAACCATCAAGGCATTCAGCTTCTCCAACATGGTATTTTTCGCCCGCTCAAACATGTTCTTATTTGAGTGCACATGTCTCTCAATAGTCTCCCTCATGTTGTTCACTGCTCCAGTTTTCTCAAGTTTTTTTGCTTCTACAAGAAGACACAAGGTTTTGCAACAAAAAAGAACCCAAAACTTTTTATGCATAATTGCGATGAATGCCTACATTCACAATAAATGCAAATGTGTCAACTTACCAATGTAACATTTTGTCATGTTTTCCTTAACTGTCTCTGTTAGACTGGTGTAGATTTTCTTCTTCTGCTTCAGGATGAATTTCTCCATTTGAGCCTTCATTTTGTCCTCCTTAGAAATAGGAAACATTGGTAAAAATGTATTTAAAAAAAAAACAAGAGATCAGGGTAATAGAGATGATTCTATTTTTTTCTCCAAAAGTTAATTAGAGCAGAACATATTAATATTTACACATTCTATTTTTTTGTGTAAATATTAATCTTGATGGTAATGGAATCATAAACAGGAGAATTTACAATTAGACAGTGTACCTGTGTCTGAAGAAATATCAGCTGTAGTTCGACATCATTGTATTTTTGAATCAGTGAATTGGTGCCAAGTGAAAACCTACTTATGACTCCTTTGAATGATCCACATTTAATGTCATTTCTGAAAAATGTGTTTCAGAATAATAGTGTTGATGGCAGCATTGACAAGTGAATAATGTGTATGATGTATATGAGAGAGAGAGAAAGAGAGAGAGAAAAACACTTAATATGATAACACTTTATTATTTATTCTGTTTATTCTTACGGGAAGGTCTCTCTGAACTTTTTATCAATGCTGTCAGTCAGGCATGAAGCCAACATCATGTTGAGGTCTATTTGTTCCCCGCGTTTTGTTGTGTGGATGCCGTCCCTCTTAACTACAGCCTGTAGTGTGCTGAAACACAAATCTTCCTAAAACAAATCAGGAAAACATTTTTAAACGCATGCTCATAAAGAATGCAAAATCTGCTGCTTTGATTTAATTATGATTAAGATACATACACGATCCAAAAAGGTCTTCAGTTTTTTTTCAGAGGTTATGAAATTTTTAATCCCTTCTGCGAGACACTGTTCAAAGTCCTTGGTTGCTTCTTCAACTGCTGTTTTCACTGTATTAAGTTGTTCCCTCATGTTTTTCTCAAGGACTTTACATACATCATCTGCTTTTCCAACACCCTGAAATTAAAAAAAAAAAAAAAAAGTAATTAATATATATATATATATATATATATATATATATATATATATATATATATCTTTTTTAATATACTTTATATTTTACATTACATTATTTTACATTTTATTTTACATATTTTTTTTAGGTGTCAGAGTTATGCAGACATTTCAAGTTGTACATTTTTCATTATTACACTGAACAAAAATATACACTCAACACTTTTGTTTTTGCTCCCATTTTTCATGAGCTGAACTCAAACATCTGAAAATTGTTCTATATACACAAAAGACCCATGATTCTCAAATATTGTTTTCAAATCTTTATAAATCTGTGTTAGTGAACACTTTCCTTTACCAAGATAATGCATCCCACCTCACAGGCGTGGTATATCAAGGGGCTGATTAGACAGCATGAATAATGTACAGGTGTGCCTTAGACTGCCCACAATAAAAAGCCACTCTAAAATGTGCACAGTTTTGCTTTATGGGGGTGGAGGGGCAGAAAACCAGTCAGTATCTGGTGTGGCCACCATTTGCCTCACGCAGGGCAACACCTCCATCACATAGAGTTGATCAGGTTGCTGATCGTGGCCTGTGGAATGTTGGTCCACTCCTCTTCAATAGCCGTACGAAGCTGCTGAATATTGGCAGGAACTAGAACACGCTGTCGTATACGCCAATCCAGAGCATCCCAGAACATGCTCAATGGGTGACACGTCTGGTGAGTATGCGGGCCATGTGAGAACTGCGATGTTTTCAGCTTCCAGGAATTGTGTACAGATCCTTGCAATATGGGGCCGTGCGTTATCATGCTGCAACATAAGGTTTATGGTTGTGGATAAATGGCACAACAATGGGCCTCAGGATCTTGTCACAGTACCTCTGTGCATTCAAAATGCCATCAATAAAATGCACCTGTGTTTGTTGTCCATAGCATACGCCTGCCCATACCAGAACCCCACCGCCACCATTGGCCACTCGATCCACAACGTTGACATCAGCAAACCGCTCACCCACACGACGCCACACACGCTGGCTGTGTCCCAATTCAGGGTCTGCACGCTTGAAGTACGCATTTTACCTCTCCGCCACGCGACGACAACTGTCCCAATTCGAAGTGTACTTCAAATGCATACTCCAAATGCGCCGTCGATTTCCCCAACTATCAAGCGTGGTCCGGTGCGCGCTTCATGGTCCCATATATCCCACAATTCATAGCGCGGCGGTGGGTGTGGATAATTTTGCCGCAAAATACGGCAGAAGGCAGCGGCCAAAGAGTGAACTGTCAAAAGTAAGTACTGAATATTATGTCACTTATTTATGTGCGAATGTTTAACAACAAAGGACATTAAAACATTGCTGTTGGCCACATGTCAGCAAAGTTGTGTGACATTTGTGATGTTTGTATTTTCAGCGTTAACTTGGTTTTAAAGCCTCTAAATATATATGTAGCCGGATGGGCTACTCGCCCTTCTTTTTCTCTCTCTCGCTCGCTCTACCACCCTCGCTCTCTTTCCGCTGCACTCGCTCCTTGTATCATGTGATTGGGTTAATTAGGAACCCACCTGCATATTGATTACAGGGTGGTGTTTACCTGTATAAAGGGAAGCCGGTTTTTTTGTTGGATCATTCCTCCCGAGTTTCTGGTGCAATACAGCAGTAAATGCTGGCCTATTGGTTAATTTACCGATACAATCGGATTGTGTGACTGCTACAGGTAGGCCTCCTTTCGACCTCTGATTTCTCTCAAAAGTCGGTAACTAGTAGTCATAATTTTCCGGCCCGCTACAGCGCGGCTGTTTCTCTTTTCTTTACTCCAGCTGTGGTGGAGAGACGCGTGAGTTGCGTTCACCGTACAGTACAGCGCCTCCAGTCCTGGGGTAAGCCGCTTATATCATAGCTGCTAGTATTTGTAAATTAGAGACGATTAAGGTTATCTTTGCCTTTTTTTTTGTTTGTAGGGTTTGATTGCTGCCGCACCTTCTCAGGGACCAACCGCCTGATTTTTAAGCAAAGAGTCGAGACGCCTGCCTAGCTGCTGTCTTGTCTTGTCTTGTTTTTATTAAGTAGGCATAACTTTTTCTGGTTCGCCTGGTTATTCTGGACTGTTGCTCGTACCCACGTTTCTGTGATCGGGCTGAAGCGACCCTCTGCCCGAGTGTCGTGCTGGGACTTTAAATCGCCTTGGTTGCCGGTCTCAGCCGGTGGGGAGCCAGACCGGCTTGCGATTGAGAATAATTACTACCAGCACGAGTGGTAGTTTGACCCGTGGGGTATAAGCCTTCCTGCGTGTGTGTGTGATTTCTTTTATTAAAGTTATTAAAGTGTGTTTTAGTTTTTTATGATCTGTAGCGAGCCTGACGCTCAGTGTCCTTTTATTCTTTTAACATATTTTTCTGTGTTTTATTTCAGTGAACAGAGGACGTGCCAGTGGCCCTGGGACCTCAGGTGGTGGGTCGTTTTCACACTTTCTTTTGTACAGCACCGGGTGGGCTGCAGTGATTATTTTTGTGTGATTTTCTTTTGGTTCCACGGCTGCTGGTAAGTCCATGGTTGTTTTATTTTCACTTTATGACACTGTCAACAATGACGCTACATCTTGGTTTTTAATATTTTATTTATTTTTACTATAAATAAAACTGTTTTAATATTGGAGCCAACCTGCCTTAGTGTGCATCCTTGAATCTGTGCGGCCTCCTTTTATCCATTTTTCTTAAATATATTTCCTGCGGGTGAAATTCCCCCAGGGTGGCGTTGTCCTTTTATTATTTCCTTTTATCTAACCCCGCCGACCACTTGGTCAAATACATACATAGTTGACCTTAATCTTACAGAGAATGTGATGATTTTATGCATATTTAAAGTCAGTCATATATCCACAAACACAACAAGCTGAAAGTCAGTGATGCTGCTCGGTTTGCAGTCCTGAATATGATGGCACAAGCAGGATTCACTGCACTGTTAATGTTAGCTATGTTATATTGCTGCCTCTGTTCGGTGGTGTCGAGCCAAACGGACTTTAACGTGTCTTTGAACGAGCTGACGGTTCACTCGTTAAGCTGAAAGAAAGATGCTTTAATCACAGGAGTCACACATGTGTCCATTGTACCATCTGGGAACTCTTCTTGTTTAGCACTCGTAATAACACAAACACTAAGGTCATGTCCAAACTCATGGGCTGCATCCTCCTGAGGCCGCATTTGTAGACCGATTACGTCACAGCGACGCGCCGAAGGCTGTCCAAATTCATAGACTCCTCCGAATGCAGCCAACAAATGCGTCCTCCTTTTCCCCGAATTTGAAGGATGGGTCGGGTGTGTCCTTCGTGGCCTACCATATCCTAGAATTCATAGCGCGGCCCAGCCAAACTCCAGTTTCCAACAATGGCGGCCGCTACTAAGTTTTAAAATTACTCATACTACCGGTAATCTTTCTGGGTCACAAAATAAACTTTTAACATATTTTCAGGCGAGAAAGTAGCTGTGTAAACATCAAATATCTGCTCGGTTTATCAAGATATCACATATTTGCAAAAGTGCTTCGACGTTTTCGGAGACGTCTGCTACCCACCAGCTCGATAGCTAGCTGGGAGCTCGAGGGTTACTGATGCGGCCGAGAACAGCACAACTCCGGGCACATCATTTTCAGATCACCGCGGACTTTCGCTGCTCGGGTTAAACGTAATATATAACTCACTTAGACAACCTAAAAATGTTATTGTTGGGCTTTTTTCAGTGTTTTGTTTGTTCGTGAGTAAATCGGTTTGGCTGAGATTAAAGTTATTAGATTCGATTAGATAAAATAAAACTTTATTAATCCCCCGGGTGGGTTCCTCCTTGGTTTTTACACAGCTGACTAAACGTCAAACAGAAAACTGATTAAACAGAAGTATGAGACAGTCGAGAATTTACGCCAGTGTCCTGTTATATTTTAGATAGCAAGGAACAGACGGCTGAGTTTATTAAACTCCACCGAGACAGCGGTGACGCTAATCTGAAGGCTAGACCGTCCAATTTCGCGGCAGTTTACTTCTGGCCTACCCGACCTTCTGAGGACCCGGCCCACGTAGACCGCGAAGGCCGGGTCCTCAGGAGGATGCAGCCCATGAATTTGGACACGACCTAAATCCTCCTGTTTGTAGCAGTGTATACACCTGAGACTGCCACCTGTCTGTCTGTCCTGCACTCTCTCTCTGTTTCTTTCTCTCTGATTGTGGAATAAAAGTATGAACATGTATTTATAAGTTACACTTGTGTTTGAATCCTGCAGCTTATCACACATTTGATTTCCATGTGTGACAACTGCAAGTGTCCAGAGTGAGGACAGACTGAGGGCCCCACTGCTGCACATCATCTGTGAGGCTTTGCACCCCTGATGATCCACCAGGACAAACTCAGCAGTGTGTGAGGAAGAGGATGAGGAAGAGCCAGCAGCAGCTGACAGATGCAGAGTATAGACAGACTGTTCCCTGTTTTTGAAGGACTGCTAGAAAAGTTTAGAATCACTAATTGTCTGTCCTGAATCAGTCTTATTAGGTAATGTTCAAATAATGTTATCATTCCAGTGTTTTCAGTGTGGGAGAAAGTACTCAGGGCCTTCAAGTTACACACTATGAAAGCCTTTAAAAAGTTTACTATTCAGAAAATGTATCAGCAGCAGAATGGACCTAAAAACAAATGTTTGTTTCAGTTCTATGAAGCTTTGAGTATTTTGGATTAGTAGTTCTGCTGTGTTTGTTGCATCATTTTGCTGTAATTGTTTATATGCTTTATATATTCTGAGGTAAGTTGATCTATAGTGTTACATCATATTCCATAAGGATATTATGTGTTTGTATACTTTCTGTCCAGTTTGACCCATTTAGCAGAAGTCTATGGGCTCAAAATGTGGTCATAAATATTTTGTACTTGTAAAAAAGATTTGTATGTGTAAAAAGAATTTGTGTGTGTGTAAAAAAGATTTGTATGTGTAAAAAAGATTTGTGTGTGCGTAAAAAAGATTTGTATGTGTAAAAAAGATTTGTGTGTGCGTAAAAAAGATTTGTATGTGTAAAAAAGATTTGTGTGTGCGTAAAAAAGATTTGTATGTGCGTAAAAAAGATTTGTATGTGTAAATCTTGTGATTTATTATTTATTAATCTCCTCCTGTGAGCTTGATGTCCTCCTCTTTTTATTGCGTGGTTCTTTTGTTCCATCGCTGCTCTTTTGTTTGCTGCTCTTCTTTCTGAAAGCAGCTGCATAAACAAAAATCAATTAGACCTCTGAACTCCACACAGGCCTACAGATGATCAGAAACTATAAAACAAAAAATAATCTCTGTGAATGTCTCACTTACACTTCTCAAAGAAAACATGGCTGGGGCCTGGGGTTGGACTTTTGCTGTCCTTTCTTGTTTTGGAAGCTTTTTCCAGTCTCTCTGTGGAACCATCTCTTCTTTTGGAGCTCTTGATTCGCCCATCTGACGTCCTGTCCTCTATCCTGGCGTTCTGCAGTTTGTAAAAAAAATTGTTACTGCTGAATCAAAGCACCTGAAGTAAAAGCCTGTAATTTAAGATGAATTGACAGGTAAAGGAGACTTCACTCACCTAGATATTTACTTACACCCACAGCACGTGGCGTAGCAAAGGTCGGCCAAGATTTTGACGACATATCGGAAACTGGTTCAAAATTGTACTCCCTGGACTAAACTCACTTTTAACTATTTGATTTTGTATGTAGTTGGAACTTTGAAAGGTCCCTTTTTAAAACTGTTTTGATGACATCACGGAACTTAATATTCTAATATATGCAAACTGTCTCTGCATGGCTACACAACATCAAATTAAATCACAACAAAGGAGTAACAAGCAGGAGCAGTCTTACTTAGTTTGTCAGCATACAGAAGTGAAGTGAGCTGTTCTGTTCATTTAGAAAAATTAACGCCTGCTTTATTAAAAGAAAACCAATAACTATAAAAATAAAAGAATGCAGGAATAGAGACAAAGTCCAGATGTCCAAGCTTTGCAATGGGACATGAAAGCAGCTCAGGGAAGTTGACAGTGAGAAATTTGTCTCAAAAGCCCACCATGCTATCTGTGTGTATGAGGTGAAGCACATACATGTAAGGTTCTGTAAACCAGCGAGAGAGATGTTACGTGACGTTTTAGACATTTCTACGCACAGAAAGGTTTTTGAACGAGAAGATTATCCAATTCGTGGAGCTGAGCTTAATAAATAGTGATTATTTATGCACAATTTATTTAGGTTTTGTTAGGGTCCCTGGGTCGTTGACCCAGTGTTTTGTGTTTTTGGTTCTTTGATTTTGTTATTTCATTATATTCTAGCTTTGCTTTATGGGTTTTAGGATCATTCTTAGTTTAGGTTCTCTGGGTGGGGTTTGGTTAGAGTTTTAGTGTTCTGGGCCCTATTTCAGGAAGCCGGTTTAGTGCAAACTCTGAGTAAGTATACCCTGAGTTAACGAAAACTCTGGGTTTTCGGTTTCACAAAGCGAGTTTAGATTAATCCTGAGTGAGTTACTATGACGACACACTCCGTGAAGCTAACCTGCCCCCTAGCAGGTTTACTTCAACTAACCCTGACGTTCTCCGCCTCTGTGTCGGAAACCTGACTGTAGGAAGTGTCAGACATGGCGTGCCCCTTCCTTGAAGAGCCAGTAGATGTTGAAGCCCAAATTCTCTGCAGAGCTCTCCGCCGGGAGAGAGTGATTAGAGCGCATTTGGACATTTTATCATTTCCTGATGATTTTCTGTGTGAACGTTACCGTTTTTCAGCACAATCTATAATTTATTTGAATAACATCCCCAGGCCTAATATTGCTCATGTGACACATCAAATCAAATCAAATCACTTTTATTGTCACATCACATGTGCAGGTACATTGGTACAGTACATGTGAGTGAAATTCTTGTGTGTGAGCTTCACAAGCAACAGAGTTGTGCAAAATACAATAACGTAAACAAGCAAAATACAAGAATGGCTAATCTGAAACTAATAAATATATGTACAATATATAATAGTATATGCATTTCTGGATGTGTATACTAAATGTTTTTCTACGTATGTGTGTGTGTATACACATTTTTCAAATTAAATAGAGTAAAAATAAAATAAAATATATAAAATCGTGGACATTCTCTCAGTTCTGTACATATTATTTGTATTGCACTTCGGTTTTTTGCAAACGGGAGCTTTCTGTATAATATTGATGACGCTGAGCACGTTTCCAAGGCTACCGTCTGTCGGGCAGTCAGGAATGTTACAGTTGCACTGAAACGTCTCCTGTACTCGTTTGTGGTGTTCCCCGGTCACAGACCCACAAGATTTATCAAAGAGGGATTCCACAAAATTGGAGGTAGCAGGATGAACAAAACTTAATTCATGATGTGGTGATACTTGAACTACTACTTAAATGTTACATTTATTTTCACGGTTCCCAGGCGTGATTGGCTGTACAGATGGCACTCACATTCCAATCATTGCTCCTTCAGGAAATGAAGGAGACTATGTGAACAGGAAGTCTTTCCACAGCATTAATGCACAGGTACATAGTTCCCTGTAGCATTTCAAACTAACAAATTATTTCATTATAGTAATGGATGCTAATTTGTGTTCTCTGCACTGTGAAGATCATATGTGATGCTGCCAACATTATCACAAATGTGGAAGCCAAGTGGCCAGGCTCTGTGAGTGGTGGTGGTGGAGGACCCCCACCTGTTTTTCGGGCCTCCGCTTTTTTTCTAGTGGCCATAACGGGTCACATTTGAGCATACAGAGTAAGCAAATATTTACTTGTAATGTGCTCAGATAATTTCAATAAGTGCTTACAGAAAGAAAATTAATGTAGCCTCTAACTGCAATTGATTTACATAGGACAAACAGACCAAGCACTATGGCTCATAATACAATTACACCTTACCTGTTTGGACTATATTTTTATATTTCATTTTTACTTGCTGCCAGGAACGTTTGGGGCCTGTTGGGTTGCACCTGCGCTCACATCACGTCACAAAATAAAATGTATAAAATAAAAAATAAAATATAATAAAATAACGTGTTAAATGGGTGGAAATCCCTAGATCAATGTTTAAATTAACACTCACGCATTGACTCTGTCGGCTATGTTTTGCCATGCATGCTCCCTTTCTTTGGCAGCTGAGGCTGTGTTACCTTTTTTCTGCAAAATTTGCATGTTATCGGCATATGCTGCCATCAGAATTTCGGCCTCAAGCGCTGTAAAATACATTGACCGCGCCTTCTTTCCCTCCGTCTCCATGGTGACTCGCTTAATCTGTGCTCCACTAATCAGGGCTTTATGTATCCTCGTGCGCGCGCTTAATTTGGGGATAAAGCAACTCCGCGTTGATTGAACTACTTGTTATCAGCCTTTCTGAAACCGAATATTCCGAGTTGGACAGTTCGGGGTTACTCAACCCTGAGTATCGTTTTTCACTCTGAGTTTTCTAAACCGGCTTCCTGAAATAGGGCCCTGGTTTTCTGTCTGTGTTCCATAGTTGCTGTCTCCCCTGTCTGCTGTATCCCCACCAGTGTTGGTCAAGTTACTTGAAAAAAGTAATCAGTAACTAATTACTGATTACTTCCCCAAAAAAGTAATCCCGTTACTTTACTGATTACTTATTTTCAAAAGTAATTAATTACTTAGTTACTTTTTAAAAACACGATTTACAACTTGAATAGGTGATAAAGCGATAGATCTTTCAGTCCAATTCTACTTTTTCTACATAATCCATCATACAAAATGTAATCAAATGGAAAAGTCTCTTTTTAAAACTTGTTTTATTAGTTTTAATCTGCATCAAGCAAAAATGTAATTATATGCAACATTCTCTGACTGGAAGAAATTAGTTTAACATTTAAACCCATTTTCTGCACATTCCAGCACATAAAATAAAATATTTTTTGTGTTTACACTCAGTCTTTCAAATAGATGCAAGTAAAACACAGCAGAAAATAAATAAAATCAAAGACTAGCGGTCCTTTTGCTCTATTTTCACCTGTAAAGCAGGAGTAGGGTAGGCGGAGGTTTATCCTGGTGCAGGTGTGCCGCAGCGGTCAGTGGAAGAATCCGTGAGTTTCTCTGTGAGTTTCCCATTACGTCATAGCGCACTCGGTGCTTGCTTGGAAGTTTAGGGTTTTTTTTCGCTGTAAAAAGAAGTTTTCTTCCCACGCACAACGGACGCTAATGTTTTTGTCACTTTTTATGGAATCAAACTCAAAGTAAGGCCAGTACTTCCACGCTTTAAACGCTGCACGCTCATACTCTCTCTGCACTCGATATATGATCTATTGTTGATCTGCACACAGCTGTTGTCACAAACGTCGCACTTGCTAACGTCACTGTCATGAGACATTCTCGCAAAAAAATCACGGTTTTAGTAACGCAGTAACGCAGCGTTCCTACGGGAAAGTAATGGTAATCTAATTACCGTTTTTGCAATAGTAATCCCTTACTTTACTCGTTACTTGAAAAAAGTAATCGGATTACAGTAACGTGTTACAAGTAACGCGTTACTGCCCATCTCTGATCCCCACATCCAATCTGTGTCTGCCCTGGTCCCACCTCTCTGTTCCCTCTGTTGTAGTGCCTGCATGTGAGTCTGTGTCTTTTGTTCAGTCTGTGTTATGGGTTTCCTGTTTTACTTTGAAAGTCCATGTCTGATGTTAATGTGTCTGGTTTTGCTTCCCCTTGTCTCGTTAGGCCTGATTTGCCCCAGCTGTGTTTCCCTCCTGTTACCCATTCCCTGATTGCTCCTTCTGTGTATTTTAGCTCTGTGTTTCTCTGTGTCTGTGTCGCGATCTACCGTTTATTTTGCTGTGTGTTTTGCCAGTCCACCGGTGTTAGTTTATTTTGAGTTTTTTCCAGTTATGTTATGTTTGCGTTCAGCATTAAAGCTGTTTTGGTTTAAGTTTGTCTCTGGAGTCTGCATCTTGGGTCCTATCCCTGTCCGCACACAGCCGTCACACAACAGGTTTGGATATACGCATTTGTAAAATTGTTATACATGTGGTTAAATTGCTTCGTATTTGTGCGTGGACTGAAGCACGCGTTTTTGAGTCCTCAAAGATTACACACAAATCACTGCACACATTTTTAAATTTGGCCATTCGATGTCCCACTTGTCGGTCTGGATAGCCCTGACCAACACCCAACGCACAATAATGTCATGAAAGCATATTTTTGGTGATTAGTATCCCATAGCTACTAACTGTTATCCTAAGCTAGTAATTAGCATTAACTAACATCCCGATGCTAGTAACAATCATCCTTTATGTGCCAATCACCAATAATTAGGGTAAACCTTTTCCCAAACTATTAAAACTACCCATATGGAAAAGAAATAGAGAAAACTCATATAAGGCTTAATATGATTTACTCATGAAAGTGGCCACTTTCTCATTACTTTCATATATTGTTTTAGGAAGTATCCAAAACATACAAGTTTCATTTATATAACTTTTCAAGGGATCTTACATGTGTTTTCACTCTTGTATGCTTTTCATACAAGTTTCACACAAGACAGATACAAACCTTAGAAGATTTATATATATCTTTTCCATATGGGTAATGACTGCATTTTTTTTAAATCCTGGACGTCGCTGGACGTCGCCCGGATCAACAAGGTAGGGGTTACATGAATAGGATGAGAGACCTATGGATTCTTCGATATCCAACATCCACAATGACAGCGAAACAACTAGTAGCTCAGTGTTCCAACATTTTTCGTCTGCAGTCTGGAGGTATTATAAAGTTGATGATAACAACATTGCCATAGCAAACTGTGAGATATGTAAACTTGGAAAAGCGACCCACTTCAGTACTGGAAAGAACATGCTAACCAGTTTCCCTCTATGGCTGCAACCCAATATCTCAGTGCCCCCTGTAGCTCTGTGGACAGTGAGAGACTTTAGTGCCGTTGCAAACGTCCTTGATGAGAACAGAAACAGGCTCAAACCTGACAAGGTAGAGATGTTAGTTTTCATTAAGAGAAAACACACATTTCCTTCTGTGAAACTTACTGCTATCATATGGGCTCAAAATGTGGTCATAAATATTTTGTACTTGTAAAAAAGATTCGTATGTGTAAAAAAGATTTGTGTGTGCGTAAAAAAGATTTGTATGTGTAAAAAAGATTTGTGTGTGCGTAAAAAAGATTTGTATGTGTAAAAAAGATTTGTGTGTGCGTAAAAAAGATTTGTATGTGTAAAAAAGATTTGTGTGTGCGTAAAAAAGATTTGTATGTGCGTAAAAAAGATTTGTATGTGTAAATCTTGTGATTTATTATTTATTAATCTCCTCCTGTGAGCTTGATGTCCTCCTCTTTTTATTGCGTGGTTCTTTTGTTCCATCGCTGCTCTTTTGTTTGCTGCTCTTCTTTCTGAAAGCAGCTGCATAAACAAAAATCAATTAGACCTCTGAACTCCACACAGGCCTACAGATGATCAGAAACTATAAAACAAAAAATAATCTCTGTGAATGTCTCACTTACACTTCTCAAAGAAAACATGGCTGGGGCCTGGGGTTGGACTTTTGCTGTCCTTTCTTGTTTTGGAAGCTTTTTCCAGTCTCTCTGTGGAACCATCTCTTCTTTTGGAGCTCTTGATTCGCCCATCTGACGTCCTGTCCTCTATCCTGGCGTTCTGCAGTTTGTAAAAAAAATTGTTACTGCTGAATCAAAGCACCTGAAGTAAAAGCCTGTAATTTAAGATGAATTGACAGGTAAAGGAGACTTCACTCACCTAGATATTTACTTACACCCACAGCACGTGGCGTAGCAAAGGTCGGCCAAGATTTTGACGACATATCGGAAACTGGTTCAAAATTGTACTCCCTGGACTAAACTCACTTTTAACTATTTGATTTTGTATGTAGTTGGAACTTTGAAAGGTCCCTTTTTAAAACTGTTTTGATGACATCACGGAACTTAATATTCTAATATATGCAAACTGTCTCTGCATGGCTACACAACATCAAATTAAATCACAACAAAGGAGTAACAAGCAGGAGCAGTCTTACTTAGTTTGTCAGCATACAGAAGTGAAGTGAGCTGTTCTGTTCATTTAGAAAAATTAACGCCTGCTTTATTAAAAGAAAACCAATAACTATAAAAATAAAAGAATGCAGGAATAGAGACAAAGTCCAGATGTCCAAGCTTTGCAATGGGACATGAAAGCAGCTCAGGGAAGTTGACAGTGAGAAATTTGTCTCAAAAGCCCACCATGCTATCTGTGTGTATGAGGTGAAGCACATACATGTAAGGTTCTGTAAACCAGCGAGAGAGATGTTACGTGACGTTTTAGACATTTCTACGCACAGAAAGGTTTTTGAACGAGAAGATTATCCAATTCGTGGAGCTGAGCTTAATAAATAGTGATTATTTATGCACAATTTATTTAGGTTTTGTTAGGGTCCCTGGGTCGTTGACCCAGTGTTTTGTGTTTTTGGTTCTTTGATTTTGTTATTTCATTATATTCTAGCTTTGCTTTATGGGTTTTAGGATCATTCTTAGTTTAGGTTCTCTGGGTGGGGTTTGGTTAGAGTTTTAGTGTTCTGGGCCCTATTTCAGGAAGCCGGTTTAGTGCAAACTCTGAGTAAGTATACCCTGAGTTAACGAAAACTCTGGGTTTTCGGTTTCACAAAGCGAGTTTAGATTAATCCTGAGTGAGTTACTATGACGACACACTCCGTGAAGCTAACCTGCCCCCTAGCAGGTTTACTTCAACTAACCCTGACGTTCTCCGCCTCTGTGTCGGAAACCTGACTGTAGGAAGTGTCAGACATGGCGTGCCCCTTCCTTGAAGAGCCAGTAGATGTTGAAGCCCAAATTCTCTGCAGAGCTCTCCGCCGGGAGAGAGTGATTAGAGCGCATTTGGACATTTTATCATTTCCTGATGATTTTCTGTGTGAACGTTACCGTTTTTCAGCACAATCTATAATTTATTTGAATAACATCCCCAGGCCTAATATTGCTCATGTGACACATCAAATCAAATCAAATCACTTTTATTGTCACATCACATGTGCAGGTACATTGGTACAGTACATGTGAGTGAAATTCTTGTGTGTGAGCTTCACAAGCAACAGAGTTGTGCAAAATACAATAACGTAAACAAGCAAAATACAAGAATGGCTAATCTGAAACTAATAAATATATGTACAATATATAATAGTATATGCATTTCTGGATGTGTATACTAAATGTTTTTCTACGTATGTGTGTGTGTATACACATTTTTCAAATTAAATAGAGTAAAAATAAAATAAAATATATAAAATCGTGGACATTCTCTCAGTTCTGTACATATTATTTGTATTGCACTTCGGTTTTTTGCAAACGGGAGCTTTCTGTATAATATTGATGACGCTGAGCACGTTTCCAAGGCTACCGTCTGTCGGGCAGTCAGGAATGTTACAGTTGCACTGAAACGTCTCCTGTACTCGTTTGTGGTGTTCCCCGGTCACAGACCCACAAGATTTATCAAAGAGGGATTCCACAAAATTGGAGGTAGCAGGATGAACAAAACTTAATTCATGATGTGGTGATACTTGAACTACTACTTAAATGTTACATTTATTTTCACGGTTCCCAGGCGTGATTGGCTGTACAGATGGCACTCACATTCCAATCATTGCTCCTTCAGGAAATGAAGGAGACTATGTGAACAGGAAGTCTTTCCACAGCATTAATGCACAGGTACATAGTTCCCTGTAGCATTTCAAACTAACAAATTATTTATTATAGTAATGGATGCTAATTTGTGTTCTCTGCACTGTGAAGATCATATGTGATGCTGCCAACATTATCACAAATGTGGAAGCCAAGTGGCCAGGCTCTGTGAGTGGTGGTGGTGGAGGACCCCCACCTGTTTTTCGGGCCTCCGCTTTTTTTCTAGTGGCCATAACGGGTCACATTTGAGCATACAGAGTAAGCAAATATTTACTTGTAATGTGCTCAGATAATTTCAATAAGTGCTTACAGAAAGAAAATTAATGTAGCCTCTAACTGCAATTGATTTACATAGGACAAACAGACCAAGCACTATGGCTCATAATACAATTACACCTTACCTGTTTGGACTATATTTTTATATTTCATTTTTACTTGCTGCCAGGAACGTTTGGGGCCTGTTGGGTTGCACCTGCGCTCACATCACGTCACAAAATAAAATGTATAAAATAAAAAATAAAATATAATAAAATAACGTGTTAAATGGGTGGAAATCCCTAGATCAATGTTTAAATTAACACTCACGCATTGACTCTGTCGGCTATGTTTTGCCATGCATGCTCCCTTTCTTTGGCAGCTGAGGCTGTGTTACCTTTTTTCTGCAAAATTTGCATGTTATCGGCATATGCTGCCATCAGAATTTCGGCCTCAAGCGCTGTAAAATACATTGACCGCGCCTTCTTTCCCTCCGTCTCCATGGTGACTCGCTTAATCTGTGCTCCACTAATCAGGGCTTTATGTATCCTCGTGCGCGCGCTTAATTTGGGGATAAAGCAACTCCGCGTTGATTGAACTACTTGTTATCAGCCTTTCTGAAACCGAATATTCCGAGTTGGACAGTTCGGGGTTACTCAACCCTGAGTATCGTTTTTCACTCTGAGTTTTCTAAACCGGCTTCCTGAAATAGGGCCCTGGTTTTCTGTCTGTGTTCCATAGTTGCTGTCTCCCCTGTCTGCTGTATCCCCACCAGTGTTGGTCAAGTTACTTGAAAAAAGTAATCAGTAACTAATTACTGATTACTTCCCCAAAAAAGTAATCCCGTTACTTTACTGATTACTTATTTTCAAAAGTAATTAATTACTTAGTTACTTTTTAAAAACACGATTTACAACTTGAATAGGTGATAAAGCGATAGATCTTTCAGTCCAATTCTACTTTTTCTACATAATCCATCATACAAAATGTAATCAAATGGAAAAGTCTCTTTTTAAAACTTGTTTTATTAGTTTTAATCTGCATCAAGCAAAAATGTAATTATATGCAACATTCTCTGACTGGAAGAAATTAGTTTAACATTTAAACCCATTTTCTGCACATTCCAGCACATAAAATAAAATATTTTTTGTGTTTACACTCAGTCTTTCAAATAGATGCAAGTAAAACACAGCAGAAAATAAATAAAATCAAAGACTAGCGGTCCTTTTGCTCTATTTTCACCTGTAAAGCAGGAGTAGGGTAGGCGGAGGTTTATCCTGGTGCAGGTGTGCCGCAGCGGTCAGTGGAAGAATCCGTGAGTTTCTCTGTGAGTTTCCCATTACGTCATAGCGCACTCGGTGCTTGCTTGGAAGTTTAGGGTTTTTTTTCGCTGTAAAAAGAAGTTTTCTTCCCACGCACAACGGACGCTAATGTTTTTGTCACTTTTTATGGAATCAAACTCAAAGTAAGGCCAGTACTTCCACGCTTTAAACGCTGCACGCTCATACTCTCTCTGCACTCGATATATGATCTATTGTTGATCTGCACACAGCTGTTGTCACAAACGTCGCACTTGCTAACGTCACTGTCATGAGACATTCTCGCAAAAAAATCACGGTTTTAGTAACGCAGTAACGCAGCGTTCCTACGGGAAAGTAATGGTAATCTAATTACCGTTTTTGCAATAGTAATCCCTTACTTTACTCGTTACTTGAAAAAAGTAATCGGATTACAGTAACGTGTTACAAGTAACGCGTTACTGCCCATCTCTGATCCCCACATCCAATCTGTGTCTGCCCTGGTCCCACCTCTCTGTTCCCTCTGTTGTAGTGCCTGCATGTGAGTCTGTGTCTTTTGTTCAGTCTGTGTTATGGGTTTCCTGTTTTACTTTGAAAGTCCATGTCTGATGTTAATGTGTCTGGTTTTGCTTCCCCTTGTCTCGTTAGGCCTGATTTGCCCCAGCTGTGTTTCCCTCCTGTTACCCATTCCCTGATTGCTCCTTCTGTGTATTTTAGCTCTGTGTTTCTCTGTGTCTGTGTCGCGATCTACCGTTTATTTTGCTGTGTGTTTTGCCAGTCCACCGGTGTTAGTTTATTTTGAGTTTTTTCCAGTTATGTTATGTTTGCGTTCAGCATTAAAGCTGTTTTGGTTTAAGTTTGTCTCTGGAGTCTGCATCTTGGGTCCTATCCCTGTCCGCACACAGCCGTCACACAACAGGTTTGGATATACGCATTTGTAAAATTGTTATACATGTGGTTAAATTGCTTCGTATTTGTGCGTGGACTGAAGCACGCGTTTTTGAGTCCTCAAAGATTACACACAAATCACTGCACACATTTTTAAATTTGGCCATTCGATGTCCCACTTGTCGGTCTGGATAGCCCTGACCAACACCCAACGCACAATAATGTCATGAAAGCATATTTTTGGTGATTAGTATCCCATAGCTACTAACTGTTATCCTAAGCTAGTAATTAGCATTAACTAACATCCCGATGCTAGTAACAATCATCCTTTATGTGCCAATCACCAATAATTAGGGTAAACCTTTTCCCAAACTATTAAAACTACCCATATGGAAAAGAAATAGAGAAAACTCATATAAGGCTTAATATGATTTACTCATGAAAGTGGCCACTTTCTCATTACTTTCATATATTGTTTTAGGAAGTATCCAAAACATACAAGTTTCATTTATATAACTTTTCAAGGGATCTTACATGTGTTTTCACTCTTGTATGCTTTTCATACAAGTTTCACACAAGACAGATACAAACCTTAGAAGATTTATATATATCTTTTCCATATGGGTAATGACTGCATTTTTTTTAAATCCTGGACGTCGCTGGACGTCGCCCGGATCAACAAGGTAGGGGTTACATGAATAGGATGAGAGACCTATGGATTCTTCGATATCCAACATCCACAATGACAGCGAAACAACTAGTAGCTCAGTGTTCCAACATTTTTCGTCTGCAGTCTGGAGGTATTATAAAGTTGATGATAACAACATTGCCATAGCAAACTGTGAGATATGTAAACTTGGAAAAGCGACCCACTTCAGTACTGGAAAGAACATGCTAACCAGTTTCCCTCTATGGCTGCAACCCAATATCTCAGTGCCCCCTGTAGCTCTGTGGACAGTGAGAGACTTTAGTGCCGTTGCAAACGTCCTTGATGAGAACAGAAACAGGCTCAAACCTGACAAGGTAGAGATGTTAGTTTTCATTAAGAGAAAACACACATTTCCTTCTGTGAAACTTACTGCTATCATATGGGCTCAAAATGTGGTCATAAATATTTTGTACTTGTAAAAAAGATTCGTATGTGTAAAAAAGATTTGTGTGTGCGTAAAAAAGATTTGTATGTGTAAAAAAGATTTGTGTGTGCGTAAAAAAGATTTGTATGTGTAAAAAAGATTTGTGTGTGCGTAAAAAAGATTTGTATGTGTAAAAAAGATTTGTGTGTGCGTAAAAAAGATTTGTATGTGCGTAAAAAAGATTTGTATGTGTAAATCTTGTGATTTATTATTTATTAATCTCCTCCTGTGAGCTTGATGTCCTCCTCTTTTTATTGCGTGGTTCTTTTGTTCCATCGCTGCTCTTTTGTTTGCTGCTCTTCTTTCTGAAAGCAGCTGCATAAACAAAAATCAATTAGACCTCTGAACTCCACACAGGCCTACAGATGATCAGAAACTATAAAACAAAAAATAATCTCTGTGAATGTCTCACTTACACTTCTCAAAGAAAACATGGCTGGGGCCTGGGGTTGGACTTTTGCTGTCCTTTCTTGTTTTGGAAGCTTTTTCCAGTCTCTCTGTGGAACCATCTCTTCTTTTGGAGCTCTTGATTCGCCCATCTGACGTCCTGTCCTCTATCCTGGCGTTCTGCAGTTTGTAAAAAAAATTGTTACTGCTGAATCAAAGCACCTGAAGTAAAAGCCTGTAATTTAAGATGAATTGACAGGTAAAGGAGACTTCACTCACCTAGATATTTACTTACACCCACAGCACGTGGCGTAGCAAAGGTCGGCCAAGATTTTGACGACATATCGGAAACTGGTTCAAAATTGTACTCCCTGGACTAAACTCACTTTTAACTATTTGATTTTGTATGTAGTTGGAACTTTGAAAGGTCCCTTTTTAAAACTGTTTTGATGACATCACGGAACTTAATATTCTAATATATGCAAACTGTCTCTGCATGGCTACACAACATCAAATTAAATCACAACAAAGGAGTAACAAGCAGGAGCAGTCTTACTTAGTTTGTCAGCATACAGAAGTGAAGTGAGCTGTTCTGTTCATTTAGAAAAATTAACGCCTGCTGTCGCGGCCTTTTACTTTCCAAACACCAAAAAAGTCCAAGAAAGGCCGTGGGTGGCAACGGGAGGTTTGTTTTAGAACGCACTTCTGACTCCATTGTTTAAAAATCAAATGTGGTTTATTTCGGGCAAAATTATAAACAAAAATCAACCAAATAACTTCTTTAAACTTAAAATTAAACGAAAGCTAATTTAATTTGCTTTAACAACTTCAAAAGTGGTCAAAAAATCATTTTCTAACCCTCCCGTCTTCCCATCTGACATTTGGCAAACAAAAAACGAAAAACCTTTACCACACCCATCCGGGGTGCTCTTAATCTCTTGATTAATGGGAGGGTCCATAAGCTAATAAACCAATCACTTTCCAAAAGCTTCTCCAATAAAATTAATTACAAATTTACATAACAAAACCAGGTCAGAATATTCTTACACCTTTAAAGAAAAAAAAAAAGAAAAACAAAAATGAATACAAATTGCATTTTATAAACATTCAACAAAAATGGCCACAACATTCCGGCCCCTAATTCCTGTGTAACATGAATTATATCTGTCTAAGTGGCCATCATAAAATGCAATACCAATAATTTTCTTCAGTAGTCCATCCGTATAGGTCTTCTTAAAAAACAAACAAAAGGAAAGGTCAATGTTCTATGATTTCAAGTCTCTGATGTTCATGTGTTTGCTTTGTGTGTATTCAAAAAAGGTGTATGTTGCATAATGGAGTGTAGAGCAAAGTGAGTGTCAGTGTAAATGTAGAGCCAGAGGTTCCAGAACTTGGCTCAGTTGGAGGCAAACATTCATTGTTTCCTCTAGATGGCCTCCACCAGGAGACATATTTTGTTGATTGGCCTCTCCAGCTCATTTGTTCGTGTCTTAACTCTAACACGGCGAACTACTCCGTGTGCATCGGCCATGGTTTCAGTGATGCGGCCAATGGGCCAAGAATTTCTTGGTGCAGCTCCATCAACAACAAGCACAACATCACCAATGCAAAAGTTCCTATGAATCTTGTTCCATTTCTGTCGTTCCTGCAACATAGGAAGGTATTCTTTCACCCACCTTTTCCAGAATAGATCCGCAATATACTGGGCTTGTTTCCATCGTCTTCGCAGATACAGATCCTCTTTTTTAAATAAACCTGGTGGCAGCACAGGTTTGCCTTTTAACTGGAGCAAGTGATTTGGAGTAAGAGCTTCTACATCATTAGGATCATCAGATGAAGGTGTGATTGGGCGGTCATTCAGTATAGCCTCCACTTCACAAAAAACTGTATGCAAGGTTTCATCATCTAGTACTTGCTGGTTTGTGATAGAGCATAATATTCTCTTTATTTCTTGCACCAAGCGCTCCCATACTCCACCATGATGGGCCCCATAGGGCGGGTTAAAGGTCCACTTTATGCCATCCTGTGCTAAACCTTTTTGGATTTTACTTTGGTTTAGCTCTAACATAGCTTGTTTTAACTCACGATTTGAGCTGACAAAGTTGGTTCCATTGTCTGACCGGATTTCTTTGACCTGTCCTCTGCGGCAGATGAATCTCCTGATGGCATTAATGCAGGAGCCTGTATCAAGAGAATGTGCCACCTCAAGGTGGACTGCACGACAGGTTAGGCATGTGAAGAGAACTCCATACCTCTTAACAAGACTCCTGCCTCTCTTTACTTCTATTGGTCCAAAATAATCAACACCAACATAAGTAAATGGTGGAAGATCAGCTGAGATTCTGTCAATAGGAAGATCAGACATTTTCTGCTCACCTGGCTTTTGCCGTTGTTTTTGACACACTATGCAATCTTTGATTATTTTTCTAGCTGCTGAATTAGCATGAGGGATCCAGTATTGACGGCGAAGGGTTGAAAGCATGTGATTTCTTCCTCTGTGACCAATCTTTTTGTGAATATGCTGAAGAATAAGCTTTGAAACATGGCTTTCTTTTGGCAAAATTGCAGGATGTTTTGTTTCCTCAGGTAAATCCGCTTTGCTCAGTCTTCCACCCACTCTCAAGACACCATTAGCAACTACAGGATCAAGCTTATACAGATGACTTGACTTCCTTACAGTGCCAGAGTTTAGGGCAGTCATTTCATCAGCAAAATGTTTTCTCTGCACAAAGCTCACTATAGCTTCCTCAGCCTTGGACAAATCCTCAGTTTTGAGCAGAGTGTTCCATTTATCATCTTGCTTAACACATATTTGACTTCCACAGTGCGTGCC
This sequence comes from Astatotilapia calliptera, assembly GCF_964374335.1. NCBI lineage: Eukaryota > Metazoa > Chordata > Actinopteri > Cichliformes > Cichlidae > Astatotilapia > Astatotilapia calliptera. The sequence continues at coordinate 15,539,128 of NC_137425.1, read as the reverse complement.
CAGCAACTTCTGTCTTTTCCTTGTTTGCAGTTTAAGTCTTTCTTTTACTTTCAGGATCCATGCCACACACCTTTTTAATTTTGCCCAGCTGGAGAAGTACAACAGCAGCTTAGTAGTGGGACACACATCTTCTTTCAGCACAGCTGCACATATCAGGCCCTCCCCTTTTATTTCTGGGTCAGCTTCCAAATGGACAGATACACAATTCATGCCTACAGGCCAGTGAACAACAGGTTTACTGAGAAATTCTGGACCACTGATCCAGGTGGACGATTTCAGGAAACAGCCAACTGTCATTCCTCGAGAGGCTGCATCAGCTGGATTCAGCTTTGAACTGATGTATCTCCACTGCTCAACTTTTGTCAAAGCATGAATGGTGGAGACTCTATTAGCTACATACGTTTTGAACCGTGTGGTTGTGTTTGCAATGTACTGTAGCACAGTTGTGCTGTCAGACCAAAAGACTGACTCACTCAGATTAAGATTGAGTTCAACTGATAGCATTTTGTCCAAGCGCACAGCTAAAACTGCAGCAGCCAGCTCAAGACGTGGGATGGTGACTTGTTTTAACGGCGCCACCCTTGCTTTACCAATAGTAAAGGAAACACACACTTCCTGCTTGCTATTAGATAGCCTAAGATATGATACAGCACCATACCCAGTTTCACTGGCATCACAAAAGTGATGCAGCTGTGCATTTTTTATCTCCCCAAATCCTTTGGGTGTGACACATCTACTAATACTAAACTTGTTAAGAAGAACTAAATCCTCAACCCATTTTTGCCAAGTTTGTGCCATTTCTGCTGGTATTGTCTCATCCCAGCCAAACCTCAGTTTACATAGATGTTGCAGAATTTGTTTTGCAGGCAGAATGACTGGAGCTAAGAAACCCAAAGGGTCGTAAATGGAGCTGACATTGGACAGAATACCACGTCTTGTAAGTGGTTTGTTCTTGTTCACAATACTGAATGTGAAAACATCACGTTCAATATCCCATTGCACACCGAGAGCTCTTTCTGTGGGTAGCTGATCCCGACTAAGGTCCAGCATCTTTACACCTGTGGCTCTATTTTCCTCCGGGATCTGACAGAGGACAGAGCGATCACTACATACCCACTTATTGAGCTTAAATCCCCCCTTGGCACACACTTCAGTAAGCTGCTGATAAAGTGAGATGGCCTGCTCAACAGACTGAGCAGATTTAAGACAGTCATCTACATAAAAACTATGCCTGATTGATTGTATAACCTCCTCTGGGTACAGATGTTGGTTGTCATCAGCAGTCTTTAGTAGTGCATAGGTGGCACAGCTGGGGGAGGATACTGCACCAAAAATGTGGACTAGCATTCTATGTTCCACCAGCTGTTTTGTGATGTCACCATCGGGCCACCAGAGAAAACGTAAAAAGTTTACGTGTTCCTCAGCTACTCTGACCTGATGAAACATCCCTTTAATGTCTGTCATAAGTGCTATTGGACCCTGCCGAAAGCGAATCAGCACACCTAATAAAGTGCTAGTCAGATCTGGGCCTTGTAATAGCTCTTTGTTCAGTGATGTTCCAGAAAATGTTGAAGCACAATCATACACAACACGCAGTGTTTTCTTGCGGGGGTGGTAGACCCCATGATGAGGTATATACCACACCTTTCCTTCCTCATTCTTCAACTGTTCTTGTGGTATGATTTCTGAATGTCCCTCCATACTAACATTGTGCATGAATTCTTTGTATTCTTCAAAGAATAACTGATCCTTCTGAAACCGTTTTAGCAGATATTGCGCCCTCTGCTGAGCCACCTGCTTGTTGTTTGGCATTCTTACTTCAGGTTTACGAAAGGGTAATTTCAAGTAATAATGGCCATCCTTAAGTACAGCTGACTCTGACATTATGTTCATGAACTGTTTATCTTCTACAGACATTTCTGCACGCTCATTACACTGGTTCTCCACAAAATCTTGATTATACTGCGTAACCAGCATTTCCTCTAAACTACTTATAGAAATGCGGTTTACCTGAACAAAACTAGCATCATGCTCATCCTTTTCACTACCCTGATTGAGTGGCCCATTGACAACCCAACCGAGACGAGTTAGCACAGCATAGGGTCCATTACCCTCACTGTTAATGATTCTCCAAGGTTCCAGCGCTTTGGGAGAATTTACACCAATAAGCAGCCCAATGCCAGCATTTATCGGTGTCAACTTAACCTCCTTTAAGTAAGGCCATTTTCTTAAGTTTTCTTCTTTAGGGATATTTTCTTTAGTGACAGGAATAAACTTTTGAGTGTACACATCAGGCAACCTCAAATACTCATTCTGTTTCAAAGCAGCTACTTCCATACCAAAAAGTTTATAGCTACTTACTGGCCTTTCCTGACCCATAGTCTTTAACATGATTTCCACTTTTTTTCCAGATGCATTTAACTGCATCATCAACGCCTCAGTGCAAAAAGTTGCAGAGCTGCCGGGATCAAGAAAGGCGTACGTCTCCACAACCTTCGTCCCATTTTCCAATTTCACTTTTACTGGAACAACTGACAAGGCACATTCATTAGACCCGGCCCCAGTATGGCTACCAAAGTTCAAAGAAACAAGAGCATTTGAGACTGATGATTCTTTACATTCAGCTTTAGCTGCTTGCCACTGCCGTTCATTTGAGTCTATGTGAAGAACAGTAGGGTGATTTTTGTTACAGGTGTGGCACGTCAAACGATGTGGACAAGCTTTACTCATGTGGCCTCTCTTTAAGCAACCAAAGCATAAACCTTTACTTTTAAGGAATGTCACCTTTTCTTTGTTGGCTTTTAGTTTGAATGAGTCACATACGTCCAAAAAATGAGTTTGGTCACAAAACAAGCATCGAGTTTGATTTAACCCTTTAACTTCATGGCTTATCTGAATCCGTTCCGGTTTGTGTTTGTCATTGATCTGTTCTGAAACTACAGCTACAGAAGTAGCAAAGCTACTGCTTTTAGTTTTAAGCAGTGTCTTTGATGGTTTTGAAGCCATCTTTTCTTTTGTGTTTTGACTTTCTCCAAAAACAGGATCTAATGCAGCTCTTGTTTGCTTTTCAAGAAAATCAAGAAGATCTTTAAACCCTGCTCTGCGATCGCACTTTTCTGTTATACCAACGATTATTAGTCGCCATTTATCACGAAGTCTAAAAGGCAACTTTGAAACAAGAATCCTCATATTGGTTGAATTTTCCAGCTCATCAAGAAACCCAGCTTCATCCATTGTGTTGAAGCAGCTTCTTAGAAAGAATGTGTAAGCACGTAATGCTGAAGCATCATCAGACTTTAAAACTGACCAGTTAAGAGCCTTGTCTATAAATGCAGATGTTATCTTTGCTCTGTTACCAAAGTTCCATTCAAGCTGCCTTTTTGCCTCAACATAAGCTGTCTGTGGACTCATGTGCATGCAACTTCTCACTAAAATTCTGGGCTGTCCTGTAGTAAACTGTTCTAAATAATAAAGCCTATCCTGCATGTTATCAGTTTTAGTTTCTATTCCTTGCTCAAAAGCCTTAAGAAAGGATCTAAAACGCAAAGGATCACCACCAAAAACAGGAATGTCTATAGCTGGAAGCAGTGACAACCTCTGTTGGTTTACAAGCATCTGAGTAATTTCATTTTGCTTTGTCATAATCTCTATTAGCACTAGGAAGGCCCAGAGCCCAGCCATTTGGCTTTTCTACCTTTAAAACCCGGAGAGCAGCCAAATGGCTGGTAGGCTTTTAGCTAAGCTTTAGCTTCAGGCAAGTGGAAGCTAAATTGGCTAGTCATTCATATGTAAATTGGGTTGTTACCTGGGAATTCTGGAGGGAGGGGAGTGGGGGTGTGTGGATGAGGGGGTGGGGGAGCTGCTAAAAGCGGTGAGCTTCCTTTTGTTTCATCTTGATGCATTCTCAATCATCCAGGGAAACAAATCTCCAAAAGTCACCAACTTGGAGTGTTTCAGTTTGCCATCTTAGGGAGAAATCAACACACATGGGTGTATGTCCTTTGTTGCTGAGATTTATTGATAAAAACAGTACAAAAAATCAACCATTTGTACACATTTTTACAAATAATTATAAAAAGTGAGTGAGTACATTTCAACATTTTCAGCAATCACTCACAATCCTGGCACTGCCATGGTATCTGTAGTCTGCATTTACCACATGTGTATCTGTTGCAGTGAACACATCGCACAGTGGCATGATTGTTCTTGCAATTGTGTTTGACCTGACACATGGCTCTTTTTCCAGGGCTCGGTGTGGAGGGTTGTGTCAAAGGCAACTGTTCTTTTCTTGCCTTCTTCGCAGCTACATGAGAGTGAGCTAACTCCCTTGCAAGCTCCACCAGGAAGTCCACCCGTCTTTCCTTCGTCCCGGAGCATGCTTGATACAGCACATGTGCATTCAGTGCTGCCATGTCAATCATGTTATAAAACACGGCAACTGGCCAGCGCCGTGTTCCTCTGCGGACAGTGTACTCCCGAACCATCTGGTCCATCACATCCACGCCACACTTTGTTTTGTTGTAAAGGGTGACAGTGTTTGGCTTCCTTTTGGTAGTGTTATCAGTCTGAACCACGCCGTGCATGCTGCTAAGAATATAGACTGTCTTCTTCCGTTTGGCCACATACGCCGTCAGCGTGGCAGCAGAGGTTGAAGGAATGGAGAGTTTAAATGTTAGTTGTAAACAGCTATATCATATAATAACTGCAGCTGTAGCTGTGATCAGACATCCCCCTGCAGGCCCTGAAGCTGAGCTCTGAGGTCCTCACAAACCTGCTGGAGCCAGCTTCCATCCTGGGGAGCACGTTTTTGTGTTTCAGCGCGGGGCGAGGCACAAAACCCAGATGGTCCAGATGGACCAGATGGTTCGGGAGTACACTGTCCGCAGAGGAACACGGCGCTGGCCAGTTGCCGTGTTTTATAACATGATTGACATGGCAGCACTGAATGCACATGTGCTGTATCAAGCATGCTCCGGGACGAAGGAAAGACGGGTGGACTTCCTGGTGGAGCTTGCAAGGGAGTTAGCTCACTCTCATGTAGCTGCGAAGAAGGCAAGAAAAGAACAGTTGCCTTTGACACAACCCTCCACACCGAGCCCTGGAAAAAGAGCCATGTGTCAGGTCAAACACAATTGCAAGAACAATCATGCCACTGTGCGATGTGTTCACTGCAACAGATACACATGTGGTAAATGCAGACTACAGATACCATGGCAGTGCCAGGATTGTGAGTGATTGCTGAAAATGTTGAAATGTACTCACTCACTTTTTATAATTATTTGTAAAAATGTGTACAAATGGTTGATTTTTTGTACTGTTTTTATCAATAAATCTCAGCAACAAAGGACATACACCCATGTGTGTTGATTTCTCCCTAAGATGGCAAACTGAAACACTCCAAGTTGGTGACTTTTGGAGATTTGTTTCCCTGGATGATTGAGAATGCATCAAGATGAAACAAAAGGAAGCTCACCGCTTTTAGCAGCTCCCCCACCCCCTCATCCACACACCCCCACTCCCCTCCCTCCAGAATTCCCAGGTAACAACCCAATTTACATATGAATGACTAGCCAATTTAGCTTCCACTTGCCTGAAGCTAAAGCTTAGCTAAAAGCCTACCAGCCATTTGGCTGGTGGCGGGTTTTAAAGGTAGAAAGGTAGAAGCCTGGGACTGCCAGTGTATGGCACTGCTGTGAACATCAACCTGTGAAGAGATTGGCCTTGGGCTTTCCCCTTCTGGTTTGACCTTAGCAGGTGCATGTGTCTCTAGGGGCATTGGCAAAGGAGAATGAACTAAAGGGGCTTTCTTTGTTCTTGGAGCCTTTTGAGCTGTAGCAGCAGGTATGAACTCAGTAGATGTTCCAGAAGGCGCTGTAATCCCGCCTTCTGATTCAACCTCAGCCCTGGATGCAAGGCTCTGCCGATCCTGAGCAGAGGTGAGAATTTGCCTTTTTGCATCAGCCTTTACCAACTTAGTTCTTAGAGCCAATGCTTCTTTTCTTGCTTTTAATTGAACTTCTTCCAGTTCGAGCGCATGTTTTTCTTGCAGTGCGTCCACCTCCGCTTTTAAAGCGGCTCTTTCCACTTCAGCTTCCATCAGCGCCATTGAAGCCGCACGCGAGCTTTTACTCCTTAAACTTAAGGCTGCAGTAACATTACTGGGCGCTTTACTAGAGCCCTTGCTGACAGGTTTAGCAACTCGTTCAGAAATCATGTCGCTCGCTTCTTGCGCTACTTGTGAGACACTATCATGCGGCGCAATGTCACTGTCATGAGATGCTACCTTTGATTCAACATTAGAGGCTGCAAATTCATCCTTTTGTGGATCAGGGTCTGCATTTATCCAAGTGTCAATTCCATGCAGAAAGTCTTTAAAACTGATCAGCTTAGGTTCATACCAATCGCTGTGATCCGTTTCCTTTTCATCATCGTTCAGCAATTTTTGAACTGAAGTCTGTAAGTCCATAAACTCTCCCAAATAATCATTAAATGTTCTCATGTGTTCATCTATGGAGGCTTTTGATTCTCCAGCATCAATGAGAGCATTAATGTCATTTCGTTTTCTTGTCAGAACGCCAAGCTTCGCTCTGCGTTTTTTAATTAAATTAAAAAGCTCTCTTTCTTGTTCCTCCATTTTAACCAGAAAATTCGTTTCACAGGGTCCAAAAGATAATTGTTTAATACAAATGTTTCATGTTGCAGCTCAGCATCTCGGTTGATCCAAACAAAGTTTCGCATTTACTCACGAACTTTGCGTCATTTCTTTTTCAGTCCATTCTGCGAAGATCCAGTCTTCCAAGTCCAATCTTGCAAGCTTTTCCATCTTCCAAGTTGACATCCAAGCGAGACAAAATGATTTTTTGACTTAAATGTCGCGGCCTTTTACTTTCCAAACACCAAAAAAGTCCAAGAAAGGCCGTGGGTGGCAACGGGAGGTTTGTTTTAGAACGCACTTCTGACTCCATTGTTTAAAAATCAAATGTGGTTTATTTCGGGCAAAATTATAAACAAAAATCAACCAAATAACTTCTTTAAACTTAAAATTAAACGAAAGCTAATTTAATTTGCTTTAACAACTTCAAAAGTGGTCAAAAAATCATTTTCTAACCCTCCCGTCTTCCCATCTGACATTTGGCAAACAAAAAACGAAAAACCTTTACCACACCCATCCGGGGTGCTCTTAATCTCTTGATTAATGGGAGGGTCCATAAGCTAATAAACCAATCACTTTCCAAAAGCTTCTCCAATAAAATTAATTACAAATTTACATAACAAAACCAGGTCAGAATATTCTTACACCTTTAAAGAAAAAAAAAAAGAAAAACAAAAATGAATACAAATTGCATTTTATAAACATTCAACAAAAATGGCCACAACACCTGCTTTATTAAAAGAAAACCAATAACTATAAAAATAAAAGAATGCAGGAATAGAGACAAAGTCCAGATGTCCAAGCTTTGCAATGGGACATGAAAGCAGCTCAGGGAAGTTGACAGTGAGAAATTTGTCTCAAAAGCCCACCATGCTATCTGTGTGTATGAGGTGAAGCACATACATGTAAGGTTCTGTAAACCAGCGAGAGAGATGTTACGTGACGTTTTAGACATTTCTACGCACAGAAAGGTTTTTGAACGAGAAGATTATCCAATTCGTGGAGCTGAGCTTAATAAATAGTGATTATTTATGCACAATTTATTTAGGTTTTGTTAGGGTCCCTGGGTCGTTGACCCAGTGTTTTGTGTTTTTGGTTCTTTGATTTTGTTATTTCATTATATTCTAGCTTTGCTTTATGGGTTTTAGGATCATTCTTAGTTTAGGTTCTCTGGGTGGGGTTTGGTTAGAGTTTTAGTGTTCTGGGCCCTATTTCAGGAAGCCGGTTTAGTGCAAACTCTGAGTAAGTATACCCTGAGTTAACGAAAACTCTGGGTTTTCGGTTTCACAAAGCGAGTTTAGATTAATCCTGAGTGAGTTACTATGACGACACACTCCGTGAAGCTAACCTGCCCCCTAGCAGGTTTACTTCAACTAACCCTGACGTTCTCCGCCTCTGTGTCGGAAACCTGACTGTAGGAAGTGTCAGACATGGCGTGCCCCTTCCTTGAAGAGCCAGTAGATGTTGAAGCCCAAATTCTCTGCAGAGCTCTCCGCCGGGAGAGAGTGATTAGAGCGCATTTGGACATTTTATCATTTCCTGATGATTTTCTGTGTGAACGTTACCGTTTTTCAGCACAATCTATAATTTATTTGAATAACATCCCCAGGCCTAATATTGCTCATGTGACACATCAAATCAAATCAAATCACTTTTATTGTCACATCACATGTGCAGGTACATTGGTACAGTACATGTGAGTGAAATTCTTGTGTGTGAGCTTCACAAGCAACAGAGTTGTGCAAAATACAATAACGTAAACAAGCAAAATACAAGAATGGCTAATCTGAAACTAATAAATATATGTACAATATATAATAGTATATGCATTTCTGGATGTGTATACTAAATGTTTTTCTACGTATGTGTGTGTGTATACACATTTTTCAAATTAAATAGAGTAAAAATAAAATAAAATATATAAAATCGTGGACATTCTCTCAGTTCTGTACATATTATTTGTATTGCACTTCGGTTTTTTGCAAACGGGAGCTTTCTGTATAATATTGATGACGCTGAGCACGTTTCCAAGGCTACCGTCTGTCGGGCAGTCAGGAATGTTACAGTTGCACTGAAACGTCTCCTGTACTCGTTTGTGGTGTTCCCCGGTCACAGACCCACAAGATTTATCAAAGAGGGATTCCACAAAATTGGAGGTAGCAGGATGAACAAAACTTAATTCATGATGTGGTGATACTTGAACTACTACTTAAATGTTACATTTATTTTCACGGTTCCCAGGCGTGATTGGCTGTACAGATGGCACTCACATTCCAATCATTGCTCCTTCAGGAAATGAAGGAGACTATGTGAACAGGAAGTCTTTCCACAGCATTAATGCACAGGTACATAGTTCCCTGTAGCATTTCAAACTAACAAATTATTTCATTATAGTAATGGATGCTAATTTGTGTTCTCTGCACTGTGAAGATCATATGTGATGCTGCCAACATTATCACAAATGTGGAAGCCAAGTGGCCAGGCTCTGTGAGTGGTGGTGGTGGAGGACCCCCACCTGTTTTTCGGGCCTCCGCTTTTTTTCTAGTGGCCATAACGGGTCACATTTGAGCATACAGAGTAAGCAAATATTTACTTGTAATGTGCTCAGATAATTTCAATAAGTGCTTACAGAAAGAAAATTAATGTAGCCTCTAACTGCAATTGATTTACATAGGACAAACAGACCAAGCACTATGGCTCATAATACAATTACACCTTACCTGTTTGGACTATATTTTTATATTTCATTTTTACTTGCTGCCAGGAACGTTTGGGGCCTGTTGGGTTGCACCTGCGCTCACATCACGTCACAAAATAAAATGTATAAAATAAAAAATAAAATATAATAAAATAACGTGTTAAATGGGTGGAAATCCCTAGATCAATGTTTAAATTAACACTCACGCATTGACTCTGTCGGCTATGTTTTGCCATGCATGCTCCCTTTCTTTGGCAGCTGAGGCTGTGTTACCTTTTTTCTGCAAAATTTGCATGTTATCGGCATATGCTGCCATCAGAATTTCGGCCTCAAGCGCTGTAAAATACATTGACCGCGCCTTCTTTCCCTCCGTCTCCATGGTGACTCGCTTAATCTGTGCTCCACTAATCAGGGCTTTATGTATCCTCGTGCGCGCGCTTAATTTGGGGATAAAGCAACTCCGCGTTGATTGAACTACTTGTTATCAGCCTTTCTGAAACCGAATATTCCGAGTTGGACAGTTCGGGGTTACTCAACCCTGAGTATCGTTTTTCACTCTGAGTTTTCTAAACCGGCTTCCTGAAATAGGGCCCTGGTTTTCTGTCTGTGTTCCATAGTTGCTGTCTCCCCTGTCTGCTGTATCCCCACCAGTGTTGGTCAAGTTACTTGAAAAAAGTAATCAGTAACTAATTACTGATTACTTCCCCAAAAAAGTAATCCCGTTACTTTACTGATTACTTATTTTCAAAAGTAATTAATTACTTAGTTACTTTTTAAAAACACGATTTACAACTTGAATAGGTGATAAAGCGATAGATCTTTCAGTCCAATTCTACTTTTTCTACATAATCCATCATACAAAATGTAATCAAATGGAAAAGTCTCTTTTTAAAACTTGTTTTATTAGTTTTAATCTGCATCAAGCAAAAATGTAATTATATGCAACATTCTCTGACTGGAAGAAATTAGTTTAACATTTAAACCCATTTTCTGCACATTCCAGCACATAAAATAAAATATTTTTTGTGTTTACACTCAGTCTTTCAAATAGATGCAAGTAAAACACAGCAGAAAATAAATAAAATCAAAGACTAGCGGTCCTTTTGCTCTATTTTCACCTGTAAAGCAGGAGTAGGGTAGGCGGAGGTTTATCCTGGTGCAGGTGTGCCGCAGCGGTCAGTGGAAGAATCCGTGAGTTTCTCTGTGAGTTTCCCATTACGTCATAGCGCACTCGGTGCTTGCTTGGAAGTTTAGGGTTTTTTTTCGCTGTAAAAAGAAGTTTTCTTCCCACGCACAACGGACGCTAATGTTTTTGTCACTTTTTATGGAATCAAACTCAAAGTAAGGCCAGTACTTCCACGCTTTAAACGCTGCACGCTCATACTCTCTCTGCACTCGATATATGATCTATTGTTGATCTGCACACAGCTGTTGTCACAAACGTCGCACTTGCTAACGTCACTGTCATGAGACATTCTCGCAAAAAAATCACGGTTTTAGTAACGCAGTAACGCAGCGTTCCTACGGGAAAGTAATGGTAATCTAATTACCGTTTTTGCAATAGTAATCCCTTACTTTACTCGTTACTTGAAAAAAGTAATCGGATTACAGTAACGTGTTACAAGTAACGCGTTACTGCCCATCTCTGATCCCCACATCCAATCTGTGTCTGCCCTGGTCCCACCTCTCTGTTCCCTCTGTTGTAGTGCCTGCATGTGAGTCTGTGTCTTTTGTTCAGTCTGTGTTATGGGTTTCCTGTTTTACTTTGAAAGTCCATGTCTGATGTTAATGTGTCTGGTTTTGCTTCCCCTTGTCTCGTTAGGCCTGATTTGCCCCAGCTGTGTTTCCCTCCTGTTACCCATTCCCTGATTGCTCCTTCTGTGTATTTTAGCTCTGTGTTTCTCTGTGTCTGTGTCGCGATCTACCGTTTATTTTGCTGTGTGTTTTGCCAGTCCACCGGTGTTAGTTTATTTTGAGTTTTTTCCAGTTATGTTATGTTTGCGTTCAGCATTAAAGCTGTTTTGGTTTAAGTTTGTCTCTGGAGTCTGCATCTTGGGTCCTATCCCTGTCCGCACACAGCCGTCACACAACAGGTTTGGATATACGCATTTGTAAAATTGTTATACATGTGGTTAAATTGCTTCGTATTTGTGCGTGGACTGAAGCACGCGTTTTTGAGTCCTCAAAGATTACACACAAATCACTGCACACATTTTTAAATTTGGCCATTCGATGTCCCACTTGTCGGTCTGGATAGCCCTGACCAACACCCAACGCACAATAATGTCATGAAAGCATATTTTTGGTGATTAGTATCCCATAGCTACTAACTGTTATCCTAAGCTAGTAATTAGCATTAACTAACATCCCGATGCTAGTAACAATCATCCTTTATGTGCCAATCACCAATAATTAGGGTAAACCTTTTCCCAAACTATTAAAACTACCCATATGGAAAAGAAATAGAGAAAACTCATATAAGGCTTAATATGATTTACTCATGAAAGTGGCCACTTTCTCATTACTTTCATATATTGTTTTAGGAAGTATCCAAAACATACAAGTTTCATTTATATAACTTTTCAAGGGATCTTACATGTGTTTTCACTCTTGTATGCTTTTCATACAAGTTTCACACAAGACAGATACAAACCTTAGAAGATTTATATATATCTTTTCCATATGGGTAATGACTGCATTTTTTTTAAATCCTGGACGTCGCTGGACGTCGCCCGGATCAACAAGGTAGGGGTTACATGAATAGGATGAGAGACCTATGGATTCTTCGATATCCAACATCCACAATGACAGCGAAACAACTAGTAGCTCAGTGTTCCAACATTTTTCGTCTGCAGTCTGGAGGTATTATAAAGTTGATGATAACAACATTGCCATAGCAAACTGTGAGATATGTAAACTTGGAAAAGCGACCCACTTCAGTACTGGAAAGAACATGCTAACCAGTTTCCCTCTATGGCTGCAACCCAATATCTCAGTGCCCCCTGTAGCTCTGTGGACAGTGAGAGACTTTAGTGCCGTTGCAAACGTCCTTGATGAGAACAGAAACAGGCTCAAACCTGACAAGGTAGAGATGTTAGTTTTCATTAAGAGAAAACACACATTTCCTTCTGTGAAACTTACTGCTATCATATGGGCTCAAAATGTGGTCATAAATATTTTGTACTTGTAAAAAAGATTCGTATGTGTAAAAAAGATTTGTGTGTGCGTAAAAAAGATTTGTATGTGTAAAAAAGATTTGTGTGTGCGTAAAAAAGATTTGTATGTGTAAAAAAGATTTGTGTGTGTAAAAAAGATTTGTATGTGTAAAAAAGATTTGTGTGTGCGTAAAAAAGATTTGTGTGTGGACTTAGAAAAAAAACCCCTGCAAGTTACAAGTACGGATTTTGACCCTATTTTTCTTCCTTTCATCTGATTGGTCAATGTCATGTCAATCACAAATGTAACAATCCAATCAGAGAACAGATGGGTTTGGCTGTCGGAGGGGCGCTTTTTTGAACTGCAGGTCCTTGAAGGGAATAAATGCCCTTTTACATGCCAACCCAGCGTTTTCCTTCATCACCACAGTTTGAAGCTGGAGGATCGCTATATAAATATCCGATAGCAGCTAGGTCCCCTAACTTTCAGTAGCTGTTGAAAGGAAAAAGTTGTGGTATGTCAGTGGTTAGAAATACCATTATTACTTTAGGATTAGTTTAACACAAAGTCAGGGCTGACCGGTCCTGGGTCAGCCCTGACTTTGTGTTAAACTAATGTAAAAGGGCATTTATTCCCTTCAAGGACCTGCAGTTCAAAAAAGCGCCCCTCTGACAGCCAAACCCATCTGTTCTCTGATTGGATTGTTACATTTGTGATTGACATGACATTGACCAATCAGATGAAAGGAAGAAAAATAGGGTCAAAATCCGTACTTGTAACTTGCAGGGGTTTTTTTTCTAAGTCCACACACAAATCTTTTTTACGCGCACACACAAATCTTTTTTACACATACAAATCTTTTTTACGCGTTCAGCAGTCTGATGGCCTGATGGAAAAAGCTGTCTCTCAGTCTGCTGGTACGGGACCGGATGCTGCAGAACCTCCTTCCTGATGGAAGCAGTCTGAACAGTTTATGGCTGGGGTGACTGGAGTCCTTGATGATCCTCCCCGCTTTCCTCAGGCAGCGCTTCCTGTAGATGTCTTGGAGGGAGGGAAGCTCACCTCCAATTATCCGTTCAGAGCACCGCACTACTCGCTGGAGAGCTTTGCAGTTGTAGGCGGTGCTGTTGCCATACCAGGTGGTGATGCATCCAGTGAGGATGCTCTCAATGGCACAGTGATAGAAGGTCCTGAGGATGCGGGGGCTCATGCCGAATCTTTTCAGTCTCCTGAGAAAGAAGAGGCGCTGCTGCGCCTTCTTCACTGTTTTGTTTGTGTGTACTGACCACGTAAGATCCTCAGCCAGATGTACACCAAGGAACCGGAAGCTGCTCACTCTCTCCACAGCAGCGCCGTTGATGGTGATGGGGGTGTGTACTTCTCTGCACCTCCGGAAGTCCACTATCAACTCCTTTGTCTTTGCGACGTTGAGGGTGAGATGGTTGTCTTGACACCAGTGGGTCAGGGCGCTGACCTCCTCCCTGTAAGCCGTCTCATCACCGTTGGTGATAAGATCCACCACTGTAGTGTCGTCCGCAAACTTCACAATGATGTTGGAGCTGTTAGTGGCTGTGCAGTCGTAGGTGTAGAGTGAGTACAGGAGAGGGCTCAGTACACACCCCTGTGGAGCACCAGTGTTCAGTGTGATGGGGGATGAGGTGATTCTGCCCAGTCTGACCACCTGGCGTCTGTCAGACAGGAAGCTAAGGATCCAGCTGCAGAGGGAGCTGCTCAGTCCTAGATCCTGCAGTTTCCTGTCCAGCTTCGAGGGAACGATGGTATTGAATGCTGAGCTGTAATCTACAAACAGCATCCTCACATACGTGTCTCTCTTCTCCAGGTGTGACAGGGCAGTGTGTAGTGTCAGGGCTATGGCATCATCAGTGGACCTGTTGTGGCGGTATGCAAACTGTAGAGGGTCCAGTGAGTCGGGTAGTGCAGAGCAGATGAAGTCCCTGACCAGCTTCTCGAAGCATTTGCTTACGATGGGGGTCAGGGCTACAGGTCGCCAGTCGTTCAATGAGGAGATGGTGGAGGATTTGGGTACAGGGACAATACAACTGGGTACTTTGTCCGATAGCCAGGTTTCTGTGAGGCAGATCACGCAGCAGTCCCGCATCTCTCGCTGGAATGAGATCCGTGCCCGAAGCTCGCACAGCTTGTTCTCCAGAGACTGCATATTAGCCAGTAATAAACTGGGTAACGGTGGTCTGTAAGTGCGCCGTCTCAGTCGAACCAGAACGCCAGATCTTCTCCCTCTGCGTCGGCGTTTGCGGCCTCCAGGGCCAGAGAACAAAGGCGTCTCAGGTGAGATGAATGGGGGGTCTGCAAATGGAGCGTCCGTGTTGCAAAACTTGAACTCCGGAAAGTTATAAGAAAGACCGTCTTTTATGTCCAGTAAGGTTTGTCGGTCGTACACAAGGAGACAAGTGCTGCTCGTGAAAAAATAAAGGAAAAGTAAAATTAAACACAGAAAAAAGCTGTTGCTTGGGGGAGCTCGCGACGAGGCTGCCATACTCGGCGCCATCTTTATATCTGTATATATATATCTGACCCCTGTCTGCCATGTGCCCTAAACAGTGAAAACCGTGACTCATCTGTGAATAGAACACCTCTCCAATGTGCCAAACGCCATCGAATGTGAGTGTTTGCCCACTCAAATCGGTTACAACGACAAACTGCAGTCAGGTCCAGACCCAGATGAGGACGACGAGCATGCAGATAAGCTTCCCTGAGACGGTTTCTGACAGTTTGTGCAGAAATTCTTTGGTTATGCAAACCGATTGTTGCTGCAGCTGCCTGGGTGGCTGGTCTCAGGCGACCCTGGAGGTGAACATGCTGGATCTTAAGTTCCTGGGCATGTGGGGTCACACGTGGTCTGTGGTTGTGAGGCCGGTTGGATGTGCTGCTAAATTCTCTGAAACGCCTTTTGAGACGGCTTATGACAGAGAAATGAACATTCATTTCATGGGCAACAGCTCTGGTAGGCATTCCTGCAGTCAGCATGCCAGTTGCACACTCCCTCAAAGGTTGCGACATCTGTGGCATTGTGCTGCTTGATCGAACTGCACATTTCATGGTCGCCTTTTATTGTGGGCAGTCTAAGGCAGCGGTCCCCAACCTTTTTTGCGGCACGGACTGGTTTATGCCCGATAATATTTTCACGGACCGGCCTTTAAGGTGTCGCGGATAAATACAACAAAATAAAACTAGTACCAGTACCGAAAAAAAGATTTATTCATAACACACGTGAAAAGACCCAGGAAAACCGAGTTAACGATAAAAACAATAACAAAATAACGCTTAAAAACCGATAAAAACCCTGAAAACCATACATTTCAGACCTGGGGTCCGTTCTTCGTACCTCGCTTACTACATCCAAGATCAAATGACACATCCAAGATCAAATCATCGCGCTAACTTTGAGCTCGCTATTCCGGTTCTCCGAACACACCTGTTGTTGACGATTAGTACAGCTGGATGAAGTAATGTGAGATCACTAGTGATGGGTCGTTCGCGAACGAAATGGCTCTTAGAGCCGACTCTTTGACGTGAACGACGCGAGCCGTCACGTGGGGTTTTTTTTTTTTCTTTCTCTCACCCTCTCTCTCTCTCTCGCACTTTTTTTCTGCTTCACTTCGCACCTGAGCCTTGTGCTTTATGCTGGGCAGAGGGGGGAGGGGCGGTAGTTACACTCAGTAGCACAGGAACAGAGCCAGAGGGAGAGAGAGAGAAAGAGAGCCAGGGACAACAACGTCACATTAGAAAGGTATAGTAATCATCCACAACTATTTTCGGTTGCAGATGACAAAGGATTCAGAAAGTTTATTCATGCAGGCCCATATGACAGAGAATATGCATGTTCTTTTTGTTTTCATATTATAATTTATATTTAATTGTGTTGTGGTTTGCAGTGTTTTGTGTTGTTTTCACTTTAAATTTGTACAAGGAAAAAGCTGAAAATTTAAATAGTTAAACTCCAAAGCACGTAAAAACACGTACAACAAACTCAGAAACACATAAAAACTCAAAAGACGTACAAAAGACAACAGAAGTGCTCCAGGATGCTGGGCGCAGTGTTGAGCTTTTGTTACCTAGTGGCTACACAAGCCAGCAAGTACCAACGACCGGATTTGGTGTGTGGTAGTAACAGGTAAATGAACTTTTTTTAAATTATTTGAATACATATGAGTGCCTGTGTATAAATACACAAACAATACACACATGCTTTCAATTGTGTAATTTAAGTGATCTAGTAGCTCTGCTTTGGAAGTTCAGTTCATGCTAGAAATGTGTTTTGGAGTTTGTACGTGTTTTGTCTCTAGGGGCCACCGCATATATTTATATATAAACATATACAAATAAAACCACTTTTTTTTACATTAGTAATTCCTTTTGTGCATAATTTTATATTATTGTTAATAATAAATTAATTAAAGCAACAAAACAACCTGAAGAGCCGGTTCGGAGCCGAAAGAGCCGGCTCTTTTTAGTGAGCCGAACCGAAAGAGCCGGAAATCCCATCACTAGAGATCACTGGGTAGCTTAACAGGGGCTACGCATCGATAGTAGAAACATTGACCGGCAACCCTTTGATTGGTCGGCGAAAATGTCGAAGGAGCGCGCTCAGTATTTTTCGGCAGCAGAGCAAGAACTCTTGATTGAGGGATTTCAGGAGTTTCAGAGTTTAATTAAAACTCAAGGGAACACTGCAAAGGCTACAAAAGCAAGGAGAGAGGGCTGGCAGAAAGTTGCTGACAAATTAAACTCGTAAGTAATTTAATAATAATAATAATAATGGATTGGATTTATATAGCGCTTTTCAAGGCACCCAAAGTGCTTTACAATGCCACTATTCATTCACTCTCACATTCACACACTGGTGGAAGCAGCTACGGTTGTAGCCACAGCTGTCCTGGGGCAGACTGACAGAAGCCAGGCTGCCATATCGCGCCATCGGCCCCTCTGGCCAACACCAGTAGGCGATAGGGTAAATTTATTATATTATATTACATTATATCATATTATATTATATTACATTACATCCTCATTCACATTAGAGCCACAACAGGACCCACTAGAACATAGGAACAAGTAAAAGTGAAATATAAGAATATTCTACAGAATGGTAATATTTATCACTTATATTGCTTTTAGTCTCTTGAAAAGAGACCATGAAATAATCTGTTTGTTTGTTTATAACAGCAACCAAGAAAAGGGCAGAGCAGAAAAAGACAGGTGGTGGTCCTGCACCCCCTCGTCAACAAGTTGGTTGAGTAAATAATACCCTCACGGGAAAATCGATATCTCTCTATGAGCACACTGTCGCGCTGAGCTAAGGGATCCTGTCTGTCCCGCAATATACGCTGAATTCTGAAAACTCTCCTTATCAATCTTGCACCTTCCGCAGTGGGTGGCTCGCGTATACGGACAGGACATGGCTGCGACAGACTTCCCAAATCCACCTTCGCTTTTATAGCCGTGGTCTCTCATCTTGATTACACGAAGTAATTTACAATTACTACTCTAAAATATGAATTACATCTGAAATAATCAAATACATGAAATAGAATGATTAATAGTACATTTCCCTTTTTTTAGGAAATGACCTGTATGTATCTGTATGGAATCAATAAAAGGATCAAGTACTGCATTATCTTTAGTTACATTGATAATATTTATTTATGGTAAAACAGTGGTAAAATATCGCTGTTGCTTTCGTATACATGAAGCGGACATACCTGAGTGGCCGCGATCTAATCTTGTTTACATAAAGTAAACCTGCTCCCGAGCAGGTTTACGCTTACGGATCTGTTGCTATGACAGCAAGTCCCGGATGAGCTTCGGAGAACCGAACGATCCAAGATCACGCGAAATCGTCAACAATCAAATCCAGCTAACTTACTTAGCGAGGTACGAAGAACGGACCCCTGAGCCTCAACTCTCGCGGCCCGTTACCAAACGACTCACGGTCCGGTACCGGTCCGAGGCCCGGGGGTTGGGGACCGCTGGTCTAAGGCTGGTCTAAGTATGTAGATAATTTTTCAGATGTTTGAGTTCAGCTCATGAAAAATGGGAGCAAAAACAAAAGTGTTGCGTTTATATTTTTGTTCAGTGTATATTTTCACACATATATAACTTGATTTTACCTCTTTTCTGCGCCTGGCTCCTTCAATCAAAGACAGAATCCCATAAGCTCCAGTCACATAGTTACATGTCTCAGAGTGACAATCATTGCAATTTTGCAAGAAGTCTTGAAGTTTGGCTATTTCTGTAAATAAAAGTAAATTGAATAGTGAATTAGATACTTTGGTTTTAATCTTACAATCCATTTCTGATTTATGAGGAAAAATTAAACAAGATATGCACCGAACAATATATTTTCTTTGAATCACAAAACATCTTGAGATTCTGACTGCCTACCATTGGCATCTTCTTTTACACCTTTTCTTTTTAGGAACTCTTCAGCACTCACTGTGAACACTTTGAAGCAGTCCTCACTGAAGTGTTCCTGAAAAATAAAAGAAAGAGTTTTAATCTTAAAGAAGCTTTGGCTCGCCAAACAATTTTTGGAATGTTATAAAACTCACACTCAGACTCTCATTCAGTTCCCGGAATTCACTCGTCACTTCTTTCTTGGCTTCCTTGTTTTTTATATCTCTTAAATGGGCAGGAAGGGAAATAGGATCAACATATAGCTTAATCACATAGCAACATATCAAGAAAACAACTGAGAGGTTTTGTTTTTGAGGATTTGCACATGGAGGGCAACATACCATGAAAAACTTTGAAAACCTTTACCACTTTCAACATGATCAGCATAATTAAAGGACTGACCATTTCAGGCCCTGCCCTCCTGCTTTCTTTTTATGTTCTGATGGATCTTGCTTTCTATCCTGTAGATTTCTGTTTTCCTCATAATCTAACATCATACAGTGTAACAGCAGTCTGGCGAGGAAGGAGCGGCTAGCAGGTCCAGTGAGCATGTGGTGTGGAGGTTAGCCAGATAACTCGAAGCCAGTTGGTTAAATCAAACAACAGACCTTTATTCAGTGTCAGCAACATTACACCTTACGAGCCAGGTCTCCACGGCTGTACTCGTCCGTGCATACATGAATGGAGATCGGTATCGTACAACAGTACGGTTTTCTGAGAACAGAACACGAGCTGCATGTAATGGCTGCTGCTAAAAACACACACCCACTAGGAGACTCCCACAACTATTATAATAGTAGGGCAACCCCCCCTCCGCCCCAAGGGGTGCTATAACCCAATAAGGGTTGTTAAAACAGCTCTGCCTCATCTGAACCTGTACCACACAGAACAACTAGACTAGTACAGCAAAAAAGTCTGCTACAACAGATAGAGGTTAGTGTGAAGTAATTCAAATTAATTTGAAATAATGTGAATTAACAATTATTTAATCTTATAGAAGTTTATTTAATTTGTCCTTGTATGAATTGGAAAAGTTAAACGTAAAACCCTGATTTTATGTCTCAGTATTACCTAAAGATTAAATGTGCAATTAGAAAATTAAGTATTACAGTTTTTCTTTTGCGTAATTATCAAAGCAGAAAAGTAATTTTCCCTACTGAACTCCCAACCCGCATTTCTCAAATCAGTAACACACTTCCTCACTCACTTTTGACATTCTCATTGTTTTTTCTGGTGACTTTACTACTAAAAATATTTGTCACTATGTTGATATTTCCTACTTAAATCTGACAGCTTATAAAAGGAGTTATTTTTTCTTATATTTCGTGAATCTGTGCAAAATGTAGCCCCAGTTTCCTGTTTATAGCTAACAAGAGTTGTCTCAAATGTGGTCTTCTTTTGTTTTGTTATGTTTAGCGGGAAAATCCCAGTCCATCAACAACGCCTGAAATAATGACACCAGCCCATCTGACATCAACAACAGCGTAGTGTTCAATCATCTTTCTTTCTTATTCTAATGTTCAGTTTGAACTTTGCTTTTTTCAATTTAATAAATTTTGTAACA
Source organism: Astatotilapia calliptera (assembly GCF_964374335.1). Taxonomy (NCBI): domain Eukaryota; kingdom Metazoa; phylum Chordata; class Actinopteri; order Cichliformes; family Cichlidae; genus Astatotilapia; species Astatotilapia calliptera. The sequence goes on along the minus strand of NC_137425.1, from coordinate 15,518,623 downwards.
TTACCAGAAGTTCCATGACTTTATTTTTTGTGTCTTTAAAGAGTAGTGAATGGTTTTTATGCAGTCATGGGTTTTTTTTAAGCTATTTGGTCAAAGCTCACATACCTTATACTAAAAAACATGGTTCGTTGATTGATTCATTAGCATACAACTGGTAAATCTTAAGATAAAAAGTAATTACTGTAACAACTGTGTTGGGTTTAAAGAGCCTTTTAAAAAGTTGAAAATCCCTGCCCATGAAATAACAACAAACGCACATGTGGCAGGGTGTGGCTCGAGGCTAAGATGCAGGGAAAGGGTGTAGCAGCCGATTGAGGGGGCAGGGAAGAGTGGATGTCACAGCTGGCTTGTATTAATTCCATCACGTGTCCTCTATTTGGAAGCATGCTGGGGCCTGGGCAAGAGAAGTTAAAGTGGACTAAGTAAGCTGTAAAGAGTGTGAGCACACCGAGAAGCTGAAAGGCCACACAACTGTTGCTGTACATAAAAGCACTGTGAATATGTAGGTTTTTTTTGTTTGTTTAAAAAAAAAAGCAGCTGGATAGTGCAGTGGTAAGTCTACTCACCTTTGGAGTGGGAATCGCAAGTTTGATTCCCACCTGGTATCCAGTAAGGGTCCTGGATGGTCCCCCCCAATGCTAAAAAAAAACAAGCCATAGAATGGCGTGGCTACGTCCGCAGCTTGGACACAAGCATTTCACTACATGTTGTACTCTCTATAATTGTGTATGTGATGGGAATAACGGTGTTAATTTTTTCAGTAACGAGTAATCTAACTAATTACTATTTCTATCGGTACAACGCCATTACCGTTACTAACAAGAAAATGCGCTTTACTATTTTTCAACAAACAGACAGTTGAAGCTGTCTTCAGCTTACTGCACCTTATATCATTTGCATGGAAGTAGCTGTTTGCGTAAGTAATCTGGGTGCTACAGTTTTGAGTAGTTGCGCTCGCTCCCGCGGACGGCAATCACTTTCTGGCAGACAATCACTTTTTGGCACCTAGAGCTAGGGGGCAAAACAATCTCGTGAGTGCTGCTGTTTGGCTGAGGAAGAATAAAGTAGTAGTGGTAAACCAATCACATGACCACTTCAAGATGTCAAAGTAACAAGGTGCTATATCACAGTTTTTAAATTGTGTTGATAGGCCATGTAAAACCAGAGTCATGATAAACAATATATACGCGGTGTTTTTTCCTGAATGCTTTCGTCATGTTTACTGTCCAAGGACAGCGCTAGCAAGCACTCTCTGCTTATGACCAAAAAATAAAAAAATAAAACAAAACGAAAAACACCCATTTCGTGTTGGTGGAAAAATGTACAATGTCGACCAATTAAAAATGACATGGCAGCTGGTTGTTTAGGAAGAGAGTGAGTTTTAGGAGTGACGGCGAGAGAGAGAAAGAGAAAGCAGAGGTGGGACCAAGTCATTGTTTTGCAAGTCTCAAGTAAGTCTCAAGTCTTTATCCTCAAGTCTCAAGTCAAGTCTCAAGTAATGTCAGGCAAGTCAGAGTCGAGTCTCAAGTCACTGGTGTAAAAGTCCGAGTCAAGTCACAAGTCTGAAACTTTGAATTTCAAGTCCTTTCGAGTCTTTAAAAAAAAAAAAAACAACGAAAAAAGAATGTTGCAGTTATGCTAAATGTAAATATTAGACCATGTAATTTTAAAATCTGTGTTTTTCTCAACACATGACAAAATAGTGAACTTAGAAAATATACACAAATTGTGAAATTGCACCTCTTTAAAATGCAGCTCAATTAAACCTAGCTCCAAGAATAATTTTCACCGACAGTTCTGAGATAAGCTGCATGTTATTCTTGGATGCGGTTGTAGGACTGGCTTTAAAATCGCATGACAAAAATATCATACACATTAAAAAAAACTGTATCACCAACGTAGCCTGGACAACATTTGCTAGTTAGATGAAGTCAGCTATCTCATCTTAGCATATTTATATGCATATTTATAATCATATGGTTCTTGGAGTGAGTGCATACACTCATGAAGTTTAGTAACTTCAGGTCACTGCAACAAGCCCAGGTACAGTTTACCGACGGATGGGTGCAGGACCTTGAAATGCACCGTGTAGAACGAAAGACCATCGTACGTATCATAAGTTTACCAGTCTCACAAATCGTCATCATAAATACACATTCATTAACCGTTTATTAATAGGACCTTTGAGCTCAACGGTAATTAATTAGTAGTGGAAATAATTTCTGGTAGCATCACAGAAATGTAGCAGTGACAATAATATTGTATGCTGTAATCGTACTGGGCAATTAGTGATACAAAAAACCTGTTTTATCCTGTGAATAAAAGTATATGTTTTTGTCAATGTACCATAATAACAGAAGCGAAACGCAATATTGTGTCAGGACAATTCACTATTTATGCACAATAAACAAAGGAGCATAGCGCGACAATTTCTGTTCAGCGCCAGACTTGCTTGTAACCTATATCACCAATTATGTTAAGAAAAATGACGTATTAACTACTAAAAAACACTGACCTTCGTGTAAATGCTGCTTCGTGTGAGCTGGAGTGTTCTGGGACGTTATATTTGATCTTTGAATGGCTGCAATCCAGGCCATCCGTCGCGTCTTTGTTACTTCGGAAACATGGCTCGAACAATTTCTCTTCAACGACGTAATCCGATAACAACCGATCTCTTTACCCGTCGGCTTCCCGTGGCTGTCATGCGACCGGCTATTGCAGTTAATAATACAACAGCTTGTTGACATTTTTGTGTTTCTTTTTATTGCTGTGATTTCAATTGAAAGCCTGCGTGCGCTAGTACCTCTTGCCACGAGTTCCCAGAATCCTTTGCGGTTCTACCCGTGAATGACGTCACATTTTCAATCTCTATATAATATGCGTGTTAAATTTTATATTTGGGGTAAAATATCAAGTCTTTTCAAGTAAACCGGTTCAAGTCCAATTCAAGTCCCAAGTCATTGGTGTAAAAGTCCAAGTCAAGTCACAAGTCTTAGAACATTTTTTCAAGTAAAGTCTAAAGTCATAAAATTAATGACTCGAGTCTGACTCGAGTCCAAGTCATGTGACTCGAGTCCACACCTCTGAGAGAAAGAAAGAGAGCTGAAAAAAGAGAGCAAGTTTTGAGATGTGAGAGATTTGTGATGTTTAGCGTGTTTGGAGTGTGTAGTTAGTGTGTTGTCTTGTGTAGTTAGTGTGTAGTGTAGTGGATAGTTTTGTGTTGTGTGTTAGAACAATGAGGTGACTGCTGAATGTTACAGGTGCTGCAAAAAAGCCAACAAAGGCAGATTGCAGTGTTAATGGTGTCTCCAGGTAGAAAAAAGGGGGAGTGATACATCTCCTCTTGTCAGACCTGCAGGCTTGTGATATTCTTCTTTATAGTGGACAGAAATTATTTTTTGCAGTGGCACAAATAATTTATGTGGCATCACTACTCTGTCTGGTTTGCACTCAATGCCATTTACCCTTACCTGAATATTGTATATTGTATATTGTATAGTTTCTTGTTATATGTAAAATTGTATTGTATTTATTTAAATTTCTACTTTTTAATTATTTTACTTGCATTTTTTAATCACTCTCTTATATTTAAATGTTTATTTGCTATTCATCTAGGGGTTGAGAGTAACGAAATTTCAATTCTCTGTATGTCCTGTACATGTGGCAGAATTGACAAATAAAGCTGACTTTGACTTTGATCTTATTTAATGCAGAACACCTGATTGTTATGTAAATAGTTTGAAATGGTTATTTAAAAAAAAAAAAAGGTAAATGGCTGCAAATTTGCAGCTAACTTGTGTCATGGTCCTGGGTCAGTGACCCAGTGTTTTGAGTTTTGTGTCATTATTGAATTTTGATTTTGTCATAGTTTATCTTTTCTAGTCTTTCGTTTCCTGTGTTCCAGGGTCTGCTGTATTCCCTAGTCAAGTCTGCGTCTGTTATGTTTCCTGTTTTACTTTGGAAGTCTGTGTCCAATGTCAGTGTCTTTAGTTTCACTTCCCCTGTCCCGTCTTTAGGTTCATGTGTGTCAGCTTTGTTCCCATGTGTGACCACTTCCCTTGATCATCCCTTATGTGTATTTAGTCTCTGTGTTTCATTCAGTCTGTGTCGCGTCGTCTGTGTTCCACGCCGTATGTCATGTCAGGTTTCAAGTCTCTGTGCAGGTCATGGCTCATGATGCTTATTCTTATATTTCACAGTTCCCTCATGTTCCGGCGCAGTCTTGTTCATAGCCTCACTGTTATTAGTTTCTTCCCAATTTAGGTTCCTGTTTAGTTGTTGACCCTGTTCACTTCTCGTTTAGTTTAGTTCATGTACTCCAGCCTCAAATAAAGGCACAGTCTTGTTCATAGCCTCACTGTTATTAGTTTCTTCCCAATTTAGGTTCCTGTTTAGTTGTTGACCCTGTTCACTTCTCGTTTAGTTTAGTTCAGTTCATGTACTCCAGCCTCAAATAAAGGCTTGCCTTTTGTTTAAAGTTAATTTGGTCTGCTTATCTGTGTCCGCACCTGGGTCCTCCAAACACTCTCCACACGGTCATCCACTGCGAACCATTACAACTTGTGCATGGGATTTTAAGATTTACAATTTATATTTGTATTTAAGTTATGAAATATGATTCATTAAACATGTTTGTGGTTGTTACAGCATAAAATATAACTTTTTCTACTCAGATTTTGTTTTTTTGTCTGATTTTAGATCAGTTGTGTTAATAGAGTATGTCAAAATGAAAACATAACTGTAAATTCAGACATGTGAGGCTGTACTGAAAAGAATGACACCAAACAAGGCAAAGTAAATAGTTTTTAATGGTGATATGTAGAGGTCAAATTAAAAGTAGTCAAAAATGGTCAATTATACCCGGGACCCCAGAAGGTTAAAAACTTTCTTTTAAAGTAATGCAATAGTTACTTTTCCTAGTAATTAATTACGTTTAGAAACTCAGTTACTAACTCGATTACTTTTTGAAAAATAACTAGTAACTATAATTAATGACTTTTTCAAAGTAACTTGCCCAACACTGGTGACAAATAAAGGTTGTTTTTTTTGGTTGCTTGTTAAAAACACACCATTATTCGCCATGCCACATGCTGTGAGTTGGGTACTGACTTCACAAAGAATTTTACCAGTACTGTGTTAGTGTTGAGAATATTATGTGTTTTTAGTAAATATCTGAATGCAACTATTATTCAATATTTCTCCAACAAGATTGATCAGTATGTGATTTTAAATTTTTTTTAAATTATGCACTTTGACATCTTAATTCACTTACCGATTGTCTGAAGGATCAGACTTGGTGCAGATAAAGTGAATTTGCTCACACTGACCACCATTTCCAATGAGGCCATGTGCACTTTTTAGAATCTCCCAGGCCTCATTCTCTGATGCTGCCCGAGTAATTTCAGACACAATCCACACAGTAGAACAATCTCCAACAATCTGAAAAAAATTATAGCACGTCAATTATAAATAATTAAAACAAAAGATGTTAAAACAACACCAGAAAAACAACAAGAAGTTGATGTGAAAAATTACTTGTCTCCACATTTCGTTCCTGCTCTTGTTGCGATCGCCATTTCCAGGAAGGTCCACAAGTGTGACATGCTGGAGAAACTTATTGTTTGGCACCCTGACAGTCACACACTTTACTAGTGGCCAAAACCACTGCTGTGCTTTATATCCATCTTCCTGCTTTGGAACACACTTTGTATATTTAAGAAGTTCTTCAGATAGCTTTTCAGCCTGCAATGAACAAGATAAATAAGATTAATACATTTACAATTAAATCAGTAAATTTAAAAAAGAAACCCAAATTTTAGACAAAATTTTTTTCTTGGGAAACATTTTAGATTTTTTTTAATGTTTAGATTTAAGGATGATCAAACTTAGGCACATATATGCACACAGCATCACAGACGCATTTGTTAATGCAGCTTCCCTAGTGTTTTATGTTTACAGCTAACAGACGCCCTGTTTGCAGACCTATAGTCTTGTGATATCCAATGGAAATTGTTAACTTATTTGCACGCGCAGTTGAAACTGTTCCTGTTATACCCTTAAACTTTTACATTCATACATTTCTATCATCATACAGGCCTGAGAATTACAGTAAAGTGACAGAGCGTTGTGGTAATGGCTCCTAGACTCTGGAGCTCTCACCCACTGAGACGTGTGATTTGTGTTAAAAAGCAGCTAAAAACTCAACTTTTAAATTTTGGTTTTGTGTAGCTTTCTCTCTTTATGCTGCCAGCACTTTGGTTCTGAACTACATTGTAATATTTATTTCAAAAGTTGTAAAAAGGCTTACTTTTTACTTAACATTACAAAAAGTTATTACTTAAGAAAAATTTACATTCTTCTGGAGAAAAAGTATAGGATTGACATCAGTAGCTAGTATTGACCACTTTAACCCTAAACTAGAGATGGTACGATACCACTTTTTTATGACCGATACCGATATCATAAATTTGGATATCTGCTGATACCGATATGAATCCGATATAGTGTTTTTTAATCAATAAAACTGTTTTTTAATATCTTGCTGCATTTTTTATAAGTTCATACTCAAGTTTAAATAAACAACAACACTAAAGCTATTCTGTTATATCTGTATGTAAAAACAGAAAAGAAAATACACTGCACCCAAAATATTTCATAGTTCAGCATAGTGATCAATCTAATAAACTTAAACCTACTCCATCCTTCCTATTCTGGTATTTTAAAGAGTACTTATCAGAAATATTAAGCAACCTAACTAATAGGGTTGCAAACACCCAGCAAAAAAAAAATAGCGAACCACCCTCCACCTCATGATGCTTAATTGACGTAATCAACTTTAATTTGATGCAGTGTGAAAAAAAATGCACAGAAATAAATTATTTTTCAAGAATAATTAAATAGATTCAACATCTTTCTTCAACAAAAATGCAGACTGCACCGATGGTATCTTCCCAAAGGAAAAAGTAGTATAGCTTACTTAGTATATTAGACTTAACAGTTACTATATACAGTAATGGACTTCTATACATTTTACATCAGATTAAAACTTTGGGTGTAAGATTCGGATAATTATTTATTAAAAGCTAGACATTTTAAATGAGAATAAGAAAAAAAAGTATGTCTTTGTGCCCCCTTTTCCCTGTTAATGCCCTATTGGCCCCCCCTGGCTAAACTTTGCTAGATCTGCCCCTGCACAGTTACCAGCGGACAGCTACGTAGAAAAGGATCCTGGTGTAGAAAGTAATATTAAATAAATTCTAACAACAGCTTATCAAGGTTAAACGTGCTGCTGTTGTTCAGCCGCTGTACAACGACCTTCTGAGCAGGAGTTTTACAAATTTTAAACTCTTCAACACCTCCACAAAGAAAACTGCAAGCTCCATAGTAACAGGATAATCAGACAGCAACAGGATAGTAAACCATAAAATTTTAACCACCACAATTTCACTTGTTTTTTGTTTCTTGTTTGATGGATGTCAAACATTTTGGAAATGAGGCACATCGACATATATCTGCTCAGCAATAAACTACAGCAACATCTGCTTCACCAATGCTTTGTCTCTGTCTGCACTCTCCATTAGGGTGGCATTACATAGCGTGGACATCTTCCTGCTGCAAAGGTGCAGCATAAGGGTAGCTTAACGCTGCTTGGGTAACTATTGACTGCTCACTATGTGATGTTCATAAGCCACACACTGCTATGTATCTCACCCAAACTCTGATCTAATATATGCTTTAAACTGCAAGTATTCCTTTGTTCTAGAAGAAGAACCAGATTTTATTTTGGCCTGTATTACTGCAGACTTACTGAGTCACTTTCCAAAATTTTTATCTTGGGCTTCAGAAACTCTGGAATATCTCTGAAATATTTGTTGTCCATGAGGCTGTGAGTTGATCTTTCTTTCCACTCTTCTCCATACAGCGCTGACAACTTTCCATCAGGGTCAAGACAATCACCATTACCACCACCACCATCATCATCATTATCTTCTTCAAGAGCCAGTTTTAGGGACTGCACCTCATTTTCCCAATCCTAAAAAAGATTATATCTTAATTTTAGTAAAGCAGTTTTTGTATCTACATTGTAACACATTACTTCAAAAATCACCATATTCATATTTCATTCTACCTCTTTTGTAATGAACTCGATGTGTGCCTCATACTTTGATCCATTGGTAGCCTCCACCTTTATCATTACTGAGGTACATGCACTGACACTTCCAGAAGGCAACAGGCCCTCCTTATTTATGATGGCATTGATTAAAGAACTCTTTCCAGCCCCAGTTTTACCAAAGACACCAACCAGGTGTCTCTTTTCTGTCTCCAAATCTTTGATTTGATCCCTGTTGAACGGGTTTAAATATGGATTAACTGACCCATTCTCAGAAATATCAAACTGAAAATGCAGTAAAATCAGAAAAAAATAGTTTTTTAAAATGTGTTGAAAAAGTTCAACTTACTACTGGAACAAACTACACAGCTCCATGTTGAGCTCTGACCGAGTTTAAATCTTTAGTATGTTTCTTATACCAAATACCAGCAAAATGTTACAGACTGTCCCAACTTCCTGGGAAATGGTTGGAAGAACATCCAACAAAAATATAAAATCTTTATTACTCACTTTAGGAAAGCGCTGAGCTTGTCACGGCCATGTAGTCTTTCACTGACACGTCTCATTATGTCTTTGACATCAGACAGTATTTCTGTTTCTGTCAGAGAAACAGAAAAAAACCCTAATAAGTAGGAACCTGGAACCAGTGTAATGCAAATATGGTCCACTGATATGCAAATGTAACCCATGGTTATTTTATTGCCAATTGTATTCTATTTTTATTCTAATTTTAAGTGTTACTGTTTTGTTACGTGTTGAGTTTTCCCATTTTCCCATGAATGCACCATAGCGCTGTGCGTGGTGACTTTCTTTCACTGCATCCGCCTGCATGGAGCTAGATGCGCAAAGCTGTGTGGAGATTCAGTCCTGCAACGTGTTGCGCTACAGAATTAATGTTTTCTTTGAAGAATATCCTGGCTGTTTTTTTTAAGTGGTAGAAACCTGCTGCAAGGACCAAGCGATGCCATCTAAGGACTGGATGCCACTAGAGGTGCCTAGAAAGGACGTTCTCAATCTGAAGGCCACCTGTTTCCTTGGAGAGTGGTAGGATACAACGATTTGTAATTTTGTTTAAGGATTAACGTTTTTTAATGAGCTCTCAGGACACTTTATGTTGCTACTTTTTTCCTTTTTGGGTCAGATCTGATTCCACTTAACACAAAACCTGATGCACCAAAAAGCAACACAAGTTCTGACTTTCTTTTTCCTTTTTGGATTTAAACAAAATAATACAATTTAAAAAGAAAATCTGAATATTGAAACTTCTGATTATGGTGTATTTTAGATGTTGCAAAAATAATACTGTGAAAATAAATAAATAAATTAGATGTATTAAAATGAGAGTGAGATACATTTTTCTCACCTTTTTCACTTATGGATGGCAAATCCTGTGGAAGCATATAAATATTCAACTTTCACATTTAAAGTTAAATTATTATAAATTGTACATGTATGCATAATTGAATTTATAGAAGAAATCATTGCTCCTGTACAGAAACAATTTGTTCTTTAACAAACTGTCAAAAACATTCACATGCACTTTTTAAAATGTACACACTTATATGTACATATATTCTCAACTAGCACAGTGATTAAAAAAAAAGGAAAACTTTTGCATTCTTGCCTCTCAGTAAACATGATCCCATGAGTCAATGTTTCTGCCTAATTCAGCACCAGTGACACAGACCTAGAGACCAGTTGGTGACCATCCCATCCCTGGCAACCACCAGCTGTTAGGGTAAAATGTGTATTCCAACATCAGGCAACTACATCAATTGTTTAGTGGTTGGTGGAGGTTGTAAGAACTTTAAGTCGCAGGGTGGTCAGGCTTGTGTGACTGGGGCCTTGCTTTGACTCAGGTCACCTTAGTGTATATTTATGAAGAATGAAGGCATGCTGCTTCATTATCTGATTTCCAATAACCCTTACCTGATCCAAATCAGCTGTTGCTATCACTATGTAGCAGGGTGTGGTTTTTGCAGGGTGACACAATAGGACTTTCATGAATTTCCCCCATGCACATTAGTGGTGTGAGATACTGCTGGATTTGGTATTCCTTTTATACTAAATAAATAAAGGCCCAGTATCAACGATTCTGATACAGATACTGATGCTTTTTAATAATTATGGTGGATGGTGGATCAAACTGCTAAATCAGAATGAATTTTCATGACCTGTAAGTGTTTGGGGGATTTTCTTTTCTTTGGATTATTAATTAAACCCAAGGACAGAAAACATATAATGAGAAGTCTGTATCACATCTACTTGTAGTTTAAATATAGTAACTGCACAGTATCCCTTTTACAGTTAACACAAAGGGGTTATGATATATTCGGGATATTTGTTTCAATTACAATAAATGTTATTGTGACACTTGAAAGCAGCAGCACTTAGATAGAGGTTGCCCTTAGGTTGCCTCTTTGATGATTCTAGGAGTAACAAAGAAACAGAAACCAGTATCCCAAAAAGTTAATTCTGTTCATCTGGACTGTTTTCAGTGGGAGAAACGTTTCATCGCTCATCCAAGTGACTTCTTCAGTCTCAGCTAACTGCAGGTTTCCCCAACCTTATAAACATTTGCACTTTATATAGTTGGGAAAACTTGGGATTTACTTACCTGGATGATTGAGCATGTATCAAGACAGAAACTAATATCAATCTCATTATGCTCCTATTCATCAATATCAAAACAAACTTTGGCATCTATATTTTGGTTTGATCCGCCCACCACCAGGGCCATGCAGAGCTGTTTAAAGGGGCGGGTGCTCAAAGTTAAAAACAGGCACATAGAGCCAGGCTGAACAACAACACACATTCTTTAAGAATCTAATACAGAATCGCATCATACTATATCACTGTTTTACCTGATGGGGTACAATGTTGCTGTTGAGGAGTTTCTGCTGATCCTGCTCCTGATAGTGCAGGAGGAACGGGCTGTGTTGAGCTGCGACTGGAGACTGTAAAAAGTCCATAGGAGAGATGGTAGCTGATTAAACAAGTGCTATGAGATAATAATAAAAAGATTGGTGAAAGTGCCATGTCAGCAACCATAAGGCAACAAAACTGTGAGAAACAAACTAGACTATGAATCACTCTTTGCCTCTCTTCTTCCGCCCATCTCCTCATCTCATTTATCACTCTCTACACAGCAAAATCTCCAGTGTTAATTCAACTCCTATAGTGTTAAAGTTAACACTTTTCCAGTGTTTATATAATTCTCACTGGTTTAGAGTTAAAGTAACACTTTGCAAAGTGTTATTATTTTAACTCCATTGTAGTGTTAAAAATATAACACCCATAGTGTTAAAATTTCACTCTGTATGGTGTGAAGTGTCTTCACTCAGAGTGTAACTACCTAACATTTATAGTGTTGTTTTAGGACACTGATAAGTGTTCACTTTTACACTGGCTTGGGTTAACTCTTTTCACTGAGGGTGTTACTACACAACAACTATGGTGTTATTTATGACACTTTTAAGTGTTTATTTTCACACTGGATTGTGTTGACTGTTTTCACTTAGAGTGTTATTCTGTAACTTTTACAGTGTTATTTTGGCACTTTAAAGTGACATATATGAGCTTTTAAATACTAGTCTGTATTAATTGTCTGAATACAAAAATGCATTAAAGTGCAATTACTGTATGACTACTGTGTTACATTCAGTGAAAGTCCTTGTTAAGTCCCTTTACAGGATAAAAGGAGAAAACATAAAATTGGTCACATAAGAATTTTAATAAATATTAAATTCCAAGCACCATACAGCATACGTTCACAACAAAAATAATGGCACAATGTACAGACCATCATCATCACCATAAGCACTTTGCAAATCAAAGGGCTTGTATATTTCAATACAGTCTGCTTTAACAACATCTTTTTCATCCGTTTCAAACACTTTATAAGCATGGCAATGTTCACTGAAATTTTCAACCACAAGCTTCTGAACTATGAAGTAGGTGTGACTATTGACCAAAACTATTGTTTTTATTCTGCAAAACACCGGCATCTCATGTTCAGAACCACAACAAATGACCAATCCTGTTCTGTACTCAGTCCCATTAATGTTAACCCAATTAGCAGAGAAAGCCTCTTCTGCAATAGCAGGCAAGCCTAGGGAGATCATTTCACTATTTTCCTCACTATCAACATCAAATGATTTCAAGGGCCCATACTCAACATGGCTTAAAGGACATGTCTCCCACTTGTATGCTATGGATGTTTGATGTTTTTTGGCAAGTGACACTGTGATGTTCTTAAAGTTCTTAAGGGTGTCTTTGAACACCCTATGTTTAGCCTCACCTCTCATGCTCCATACATGCAATAATGGCCCAATTTTTCTGATGCAAGTTGGGTAGTGCAACATAAAGTGGTGTTTGGGAATCATGTTCCTACCTGGATACAACAATTTGAACAAGTCATGATGTTCCATTGTTAAATGTTTTAGAAGCACAGTCATGCCATGTGTAACAGATGGAGAGAATATGATGTTAATTATTTGCAACAATAGCAATAGCATAGTCCAGTTCTGATTTCCTTCTGGCACAATATCACCAAAAATTAAAGGAATGTTTCTTATCAGACAAAGAGTCTGAATGGAGTTAAGACCTATACTATTACCACTACTGTCTAAGTTCACCCTTGTTGGACGATTTTTGCTCTCCAAGTAGCCATAGTCAAAAGCATAGATCCGTGACAAAAGAGCAGGTTTCGGCAGAAAATTGTCTGACAGATATTCCAACAGTAACTTTATCTCATATTGTGCTACCCCTTCGAGAATATCATGCATAATGTCCAAGGAAAAGTTCTGGCAAACATGAAAGAATTGAAGAGTGTTCAGTGTAGAATTCTTTCTTAAGCCAAACACATGTAGCTTTTGAGGATCAGATTGCAACTCACTGCAGTGCATTTCAAAAAGTTCTTTCCCTCGTAAGATGATCTTTGGATCATCCTCAGTATACACACTCTGTGCATCCTGTTTTGCAATTAAACACAAACGACAAAAGTAACGTCCACTGAAAGACTCAACAAAACCCAAAATTGAGTGCATCCCCAAGTTGTCCCCAGTTATCTGACATATAGTGCCATGGACCTTTTCAGATGAGAAGGGTAAATCAATGCCATGGCTCTCCAAAAACTTTATGTCATCAATCAGAGGCTGTAAAATAGGATCAAAGCCGTATTTTTTCACATCTTCTGCATGAAACAATGCAACCAAATGAATGTTCATCAATGCAGAATTTAACTTTGGAGGCAGATTTCTGAGGACAAAATAGATTGCACCAACTTTGTGAACACCACGTTTGGAACCAAGTGGATTAGCAGTCTCAAAGTCATCATAATAAAGCTGAATTTGCAAAGAAGTCTGTGGTTTTGAAAACAATGGATGAGACTTATAGTAACTCCCATCACAAAAGTCTTCATATCTGTCTTCTTTTGATACACATGGTTTAGCAAGCAGCTCGCAAATATAAGAATTGCGACATATAAATTTGATTGTTTCCAAAATTGGAATGTACACAAAAGTGTCTTTTACTGGTACCTGGTCATAAGTGCCTGATTTTTTATTTAACCTTGTATCATAGCGTATTCCTAAAGTCTTTTCCACTGGATCCACAATTCCCCATTTTTCACGGAAATATGACTTTCTTTTAGCTTCAGTGTCGAACTTCTCAACTGGATTGTCAAAAGTCTCAAGACATTTTTCCACTGGAGATCTAACAGGATTTTCTGTTGGCACAACGTTCAGTACTTTATGTTTAAACTCACAGTGCAGTCCATCAGCAAAATCTTCCAAATCACAAACAAGTGATGACACAAAACTATTTGCCAAACCACTACCATTGAGTTTACCAATAATTTTAGTGCAAATTGCTTCAGAATTTTTTTTAATTCTTTGACCTGACCCATTGTTTTCAGAACACCCAACCTCTAGGCTCTGAGTAACACTTGTTCCTGCAACTGCTATGTCTGTATCTTGTAATCTGTCAAAATCAGCTTGAAATGACTCTGAGGGTTCTGCATCACCACTTTGACAACAATCTTCATCATGAACACTATTTAAATGTTTTTTTAAACCAGAATATGTAGTGAACTGACGGCTGCAACCATCTTGTGAACAAGCCAACTTAAATTTGGTGCTTGGATAAAAACTGTGACCTAGTCGCAAATGACTTATCAAAGCCTGACTGGTGCTATGCAGAGTTTGACAGATAAAACATTTAAACATGGTTCTCATTCAACATTTTGGCACGCAACTCACGAACACGTGGTGACTCATCTGTTGAGGTGGCATCAATGTTGAATATGGTGGTCTGCACAAAACTGTAGAGATGAACCAGTGACTCGTCGTAAGATAAGTTGAACACGTAGTGGGATTTGAAAAGTTCATCAAAAGCACTGAGTGAGCTGGTGGCTTGGCAGGGGATGAGCTGTTTGTCCACTGCGATGTAGAAGGTGTCAATGCTGTTCTGGGTTCGACCAACAGCGAGGATGTATGGTTGTTTACCATCTCTTGCTTGCAAGTGTTCATCAATGCTGCAGCATGACTAAAAACAAATGAGATATTGACATATAGGCCTAGCTTATACTTGCTGAGTATGAACCATTCATTCAGTTTGACATTATGTGCCTTGCTAACTTATTACAAAATACTAAGACACATACTTCATGGAGAGGAAAACTAAAAAGTGCAAAAACTGAAAAAGTGTTTTGTAGGATTTTAAAAAGTGAGACAACATATTTACCTTGTGAAAGTGCACCATTTTGTGTGCTGCATCAGTTGGACTTATTTTGGTTCTCCTCTTTCGTCCAGCTGTGGGTGGCAAAAGTTGAAGGAGTAGCAGCAGAGAGGCCATGTCACTGTCCCAGTCTGTGTATGGTTGAATTTATAAAACAATTTCAAAATGACAGGTAAAAATAAATATTATTAAAATCAAACAAGCATGGTGCGACGCCTACCATTTACATCACTCTCTGTTGGTTTCTCAGCAGCTTTTATCAAACGACACAGGTCAGTTGACTGAGTCAGCTGTTTGGCTTCTTTAATAACCTTTGGCTTGAATGACATGTCCCACTTCTCAAGCAACTTGGTGGCTGTTTCAGCACCAAACAGCAGCAGGAAGTCTTGATTGACCTGTTCATCATACACACAGGACATAAAGACAGTGCTCAACATTGTTTACATTGCAATGTGATTTTGACCAATATGGGATATAGCCTGACTGGGATGACCAATGATCACATCTTTTACTGTTGCCATCCACATCAGCAAAACAAAAAAAAAAAGGATTAACAGTTGAAAATATCAAGTGATTTGACTTATGTCGAGGAGGGAAATTATTTTACTGCTATTGTTAAATAATTGTTATTGCATTAATAATATAATTTGCAGCATGGATATTGCACTCCAAGGTTTAAACAGTGTCTCTTTCAGAAAGACTGAGTTGCAGGCTGACAGGAAGTTGTATGCAGAAAGAAGCAGGAAGTTATTTTGAGCCGCAGGCTAAGACGAGGCTTTAACAATGTAACAGATAGCTTTATCATTTTATATTAAGGTTTTAGTAGAGGTTCTTGATTAAAACATTTATTTAGTAGAAGACATACATATAGTCTCAGTGAGCTTCTGGTCTGGTAAAAGGTCAGAAGTGCAACAGGTGAATTGAGAAAGAGCATTTGAGGACGAGACACAGACAGTAGGTGAAGAGGTGACACAAAGAGCATGTGAGGTCAACACACACACACACACACACTTTAAATTAGATTTATTTAGAGGAGAGGTTAGTTATGTTTGGCTGTAACTGCAAAATTGTCTTGGTAAAAGAGGAACCGTTTCTTGGTGTCTCGGCAAGAAAGAGGAACAAGACAAGAACTGAAAGGTAGACAGGAAGGGCTAGCCATGAAAATAGAAGATGATTTTCTAGGTAAAAAGTCATGATGATGTTGATCTGATCTATGTATAAAATGTATCTGTGACGCATGAAGGGGCGTCAGTAAACAAACCCTGATGCTATAAAATATCTGTTCATGCTTTGATTAAGTCGAAGACTACTTCCTGTCTGCGTACAGAGTTGTTTTCCCACGCGTGTATTCATTAAAATCATCGTTTGACTTCACCCGGCCGGATCGGTGTGGTTATTCTTCGATCACCTCTTGTACCCTTCCTCAATATTGAATCTTAACATTTGGGGGCTTCGTCCGGTTATTGAGGAGGGAGAGTTGGAGGTTTGGACGGAGAAATCCGGGGTCTTGGGTGGTCTGACGGGCAGACGTGAATTCCAGTGGTCTAAGTGAGTGGGCATAAGCCGGCTTATCCAAAAGGTAAGGCACTACCTGTTGAATTATTTCCAAAGTGTGCCAAATTGGACATGATAAAATTTAAGTCTACTCACTGAAATTACTGGTGCATGTCTGTTTTGATTTTGATGAAAATTTCATGAGTTGAAGCAGTTAGAGTTCTGCTAAGAAGAAATGAAAGCAGTAAAGTCTGCTAAAGCAGTTTGAGTCTGCCAGGAAAAAGTTTAAATATTGGGTTGAAGTCCCAAAGAAATTGAGTTAGAGTCTCAAGTAGTTTGGTAGGGAATTGGTTATTGTGTTGGTTAGAGTCCAAATTTGGTCATAAGAGTGGACCTGAGCGGTCATTTTGTGAGTTGGAGTCTCCATTTGACCACTAGGTTGCACCTGCTTCAGTTATACACTTGTTTCGAGTGTTGATTGTTGTTTCAAAGTATTATAAATTATTCTAGAACGGCAGTTCGAGTCTGCTAGGAAGCGCAGTGCTCAGAGGTAACGCTTGCCAATGCAAAGGACGCTTATGCATTGTCCTCGAAGAGGGATAGTCAGTTGGTCACTGTGGAGCTTGGGGCACTCCAGAATAACTAGGAGTTAGAGTCTCCTTACCGTTTGCAACGGTATCTGCGCTTTTTTGGCCAGCAGAAGTGGATTTCGGGCGTGTAACTTTAACCTAAAACTTCAAAAAGTTTGGGTTGGTTGACGCTTTTAAATTGAGTTAGGGATTTTAGAAATGAGGCCAGAAACAGTTAAAGTCTTGATACTGGTTAATTGATTGCAAAAAACGGTTATGTTAAATTTGTCGAAATTCGATAGGTGTTAAAAGGTTTAAAATCTGTGCAGTTGTAAATATAAGACGTCTCTGTATTAAAAAAGATCTCTGTGGGTCGAGTCAGCAATGCACTGACTGCCTGCTGCTATTCTTAGATGAAGAGTGTGTGTGCATGCAAATGAGGCAGCTGATGCAGAGCGCATGAGAGGACTATGCTTTCGGTTTTGTGTGTCATTCAGCTCTATAACTATTGTTTGCAAATGTGGATAAATGTCTGCAGTTAAAATGCTGGCTTAGTAAATAACAACATTGTAAATATATGAATGGTGACAGCGTTTCAAAATAGAATATAAGAATTGTTTGTGTTTAAAACCAACGTTTAGGTAAAGAAGATTTAAGGTGGATTTGAAGGCATAAACAAAAAATAAAAGGGTTACAGTCTGCAAGGGTTGTTAATTCATGAGCTGACTGGATGCAGAGTAAGTGGAGTGGTCATCCTGAGAGGATTGAATGATGCTCTAACTCTGTGGTCAAGTCAGACATAGGCTTTAAGCAACCATGAGCCACTAATAAGCGTGACAAATTAATGAGTATGTGTAAATTGAACTTGTTAAATAGTTTTGATAGGAGTAACTCAATGAGCACGCAATAAAGTGGACTTTTTAGGGGCAGTTTATCACTGACACCATAAAAAGCAACTTAATTAGTAGTTCAATAACAAATTGTAAAGATAACCTTTGTTATTTGATAAGAGAGAGAAAATTCAGGTTACATATAGTGAATAAATAAGGAAATGTTAATCTCTGCGTCATTCCACACTGAAATTTCAATTGTAGGGGATCATTTGGAGGTGAATTGTGTAGGACACGGGGAGACAGAAGAATCTCCCCATGAGTTTTCAGTGTGCATAGAAATTGAGGAGGCTGAACTGGAAGCCTGCCTGGGTCGTTGTTTTTGTTTATTTGAGGGTCTGCTGGAAGTTTGTGAAAACGACCACCTTGATATGTGGGAGCCTTCTCGGGCAGCGATTTTTTTGTTAAACCTGTGGCAGGCTGTGCAACATGGAGAAAGCTTTGACATAATGTCATAAAGGTGATTTCTTGGTTTTAGACTTATTAGTACGGGACAAGTTGAGGGACCCTTGAGGGTGTGTTGCTGTAAAGTATACAAGGGACGCGCAGCGCCGTTAATGGGTTTAAAATAAATGAAAAAACACTAATCCGAGGAACTATTGGAGAGGTAAGTATACGGAGGTGAGCGCGTTGCGCATAAGGGTTGCTGGTGTCATATATTAACACTTTGAGGGCGAATAATTTTGATTGAGTGTCAACGCTTGAGAACGCGAGGACAGCGTCTAAAGTGCTGGGTTAAACTTTGTGTATCACCGAGCAGGGGAAGAGGAGCCAGTGGTTGCGAGAACAGCGAGACGAAGACTGAAACCGAAAGTTAGGCGTGTCTGGGTGACCTAGACCAAGAAGGTGGAGTCGACCAACGCCATTGGAAGAGGTAAGTCTGTGTTTCAGAGAATGGCTGACAGATCGGGTGCGACACCTAGTAGGAAAAGGGGATGCAAACCTCTGAAGGATCAGCTCGAACAGCTTAAGAAAGCTGTTCGCTTGGCTTCCCCTGGAGTATCAAAATCAGCAGAGAAAGAGTGCCAAGCGATGGAGGTTGAGGTAAGTAAACCTATTATATCCCAACAGAAAGGGCTGGGTGATAAAATACCTCTGAGCTTGGTGTTAAAAACTGAAGGAGAAGTGTATGGACAAATGCATGAGGCCCTACGTGCGTCCATAGAGGCATTAACGGCATTGGAGGTTATAAAGCAGAGAGTAATGCAGGGAGGGCCAGAAGAGGAGAATGAAGACCGTGCGACGTCATCAGAAGAAGACGATGAGGAGGACGAAGATGGAGGAGCTGAACCCCAACCAAGTACAAGCCTAATTTTGAGGAAAAGAAGTGTGAAGAGAGACCAAGCACAGAGACAGCCCATATTTAAGAGCTCAAAGGGGAAAGGAAAGTTGAGGAAGAGTAGAAGAGTGAGTTTTGAACAAGGAGCTCCTGACCCTGGTTTAAGTCTGCCTCTAATAGCAGGTCCAAAGAACGAACCAGTTTATCGCGCCTATAAGGTGAGAGATTTGGAAGCATTGGTTAAACAACTTCCACCAATAACCAAGGGAGAACATTGGGAAGGAGAAGAATTAGCGCTGGGCGACTTTCGCACTTTGGCCGGACGTTGTATGCTGGGTGGTGGGTTAGCAGATGTAGAGCAGATAGCTCAAACAACCAGATATGCAAATGACCTGAAATATCATGAGGTGCAGAGTGACTTAGCAGATGCAGTTCGGGAGAAGGACCCAACTCCTAACTTTGGAGCCATTCCAAAAATTATTTGGGATCCCAAAAAGAAACCCAGAGAGTGTTTAGCTAAAGCAAAGGAACAATGGTTGTTAGAAACAGGAATACATCCGGGGAAGGAGGGTGAAAGTAGAGCGTGGTTTCGTTCGGCAGTGCTGGCAGGGCTGCCCAACCAGGTTGCAGTTGACTTGGAAAAGAACCCAGATTTTGCCGTTGCAGACTCGGTGCAGTGGGAGAGACATGTGACCCACAGACTTCAGCGGGAACAGGATTTGACGAACAAACAAAAGAAAGAGTTAGATGAAGCACAGGCGCAGCTGCTTAGGCTGCAGCTGGGTGAGGCTCGCGAAAAATATAATGCGAAGAAAAAAGAACCGAAAGAACTAAATAAGACTATAATGGTGGCAAGGCCTCAGCCCGATCCTGTGCCTGACTGGCCAGATCAGGATCCGGGTCTCTACCCTGATGATCGTTGGTCCGCCAATGCACCAAGGCAGCGTCAACCCGTAGGGAATTGGGGGACCGGTGGACCGCAGAGAGGGCGTGGTGGATCCGTGAGGGGAGGACAAAGGGCTCGGAATCCGGGGAATCCTGGCAGAGTGTCTTGGACTGTGTGTCTGAGATGTGGAGCAGAAGGACACTGGGCCCGAGATTGCCCTGAACCGCCGCAGAACTATCAGGGGCGAGGCTATCAATCCCAGGCACGAGGAGGCCCAAGACAAAGAGCTGCTTACAGGGGAGCACATCAAGCTCCAAACCCGAATGCAGCACCAGCCCCCCAGTACCCAGTAGCCGACTGGGGCTGGGAGGGGGAGCAATACTGACGGAGCCCGGAGAAACCGAACAGGGTGGGAACGGCAGAACCCATGCTGTCGATGACCGTGGAAGGCACTGAATTGCCCTTCCTGGTGAATACTGGAGCAACATACTCAACATTGAAAGACACACCAGACAGTGCAACACTCTCCTGTCACACAGTTAATGTGGTAGGCTTTTCCGGGATTCCAATGACACTGCCATTGACAAATCCAGCATTGACACAGCTGGGAAAACAGACTTTGAAGCACCAATATGTGGTGTCCTCACAGGTGCCTGGAAAATCTCATGGGCAGGGACCTGCTTGTGAAACTGGGATCACCTTCAAAGACTCAATATCTAGTCCAGAACTCTGAACAACCCACTGCCGAAATCTACTGGGGGAGGCTAGTGGAAGTAGGCATTCTGAGACATTATCAGCTATGGAAACCCTGGATGATGAGCCTGGCCGTCTATTCCCCTCCGCGAGATCCTTTCCACGTTACACTCTTTTATGATAGGGAAGATAACGATATCTATCGGGAACAGTTCCAGTCTGATCTTGAGGGACAGACGTGGAATGTGCAAACACATAACATTTATGTTGGACCAGAAGGTGTGGCCGCGGCTGTGAAATTTACTGATGAACAACTGCCTTGGTACAATGTGGGAGAGGATTCAGCCCCTCACATTACATTGGCGGTCCACGAGGGTCATGGGCCAAGAGATCTGGGACCAATGGTCAAGCGGGCGCTGGACAACGCATGCTGGCAAGGCACCCAAATTCCAAATGTCTGGTGTGCACCAAAATGTAAAATATATCGCATAACTTGTTTGTCCAACGATGCAGTGATCTTAGAACATAAAGAAATCTCCAGAATACATGGCAGGGAAAGAATGGATCATCCTGATGCAGTAGCTGAGCTCTCAAAATTGCCTGGTACTTTGTGGTCCGCAGGGCCCACAGATGTGGGTCTAGCTAACTGTTCGCCTGTCCTGTTCCAGCTGAAGTCTGACATACCATTTAACAGACCATAATAGAAGCACAAAACTGAAGACCAAAAGTGGTTCACATGTATTGACCTAGCGAATGCATTCTTTTGTCTCCCACTGCACGAGTCACTCAGAGACATTTTCTCATTCACATACAGAGGCCGCAAATTTAGGTACACACGCCTACCATAAGGCTTTGCACTCTCACCAGGAATTTTTAATCAGGTGTTGAAAGAGGCATTGTCCCCATGTCAACTGCCAGGGGGCTGTACATTAATAGAGTATGTTGATGATCTTCTTATTGCAGCCCCGTCAGCAGCGGCCTGTACGGCAGCATCGCTCGTGGTGTTGAACAGATTGGCGGAGTGTGGCTTCAAAGTGAGCAAAGAAAAACTGCAGTTGGTCCGGCCAGAGGTAACATTCCTGGGCCGGGTGATCGCACACAGATCAGTGGGGTTAATGAACACACACAGAGACCAAATTCTGACACATCCAAAACCAAGAACTGTGAAGGAGTTGCTTTCCTTTCTTGGCTTGACAGGTTACAGCAGGCAGTTCATTCCGAACTATGCGGGTAAAACGGCCCCTTTAAGGGACTTGATCAAGAAAGTTGGTGTTCGAAATCTGAAGGCTGAATTGCCTTGGACGCCGGACACAGAGACAGCGTTCATTTCACTAAAACAGGATTTGTCAAGAGCCACAGATCTGGCCACACTTAACTATGATGAGGCATTTTATCTTGATGTTTCAGAAACAAAGGGAGTTGTGAATGGTGTGTTGTTTCAGAAAAAAGGGGGAGGTAGGGATGTACTTATGTATGTCAGCATAAGATTAAATTTAACAGAAGCAAGGCATCCCACATGCACACAACACGCAGCAGGAGTAGCAAAGATAATTCAGAAAACAGCACATATAGTGAGGGAACACCCACTGAAAGTGCTTACTACACACAGTGTAGTGGCCTATGTGAACTCACAGGCATTCACAATGACTCCACTGACGCAACAAAGGTTCAGCAAAATTTTAGAGGCGCCAAATCTGATATTCACACATGAAGGAATAAATATGGCAGACCTAATGGGGTCAGGAGAACCACATGACTGTATTAAGAAAGCCCAGGTTGAAGGAAAAATCGAGGGACAACAGTCGGCCCAGAGAGCTGAAGTGATAGCCCTAACTCGAGCCCTGAGGTTGGCTAAAAACATGAGAGTGAACATCTACACTGACTCAGCATATGCGTTTGGAGCAGCTCATGTGGAACTGGCTCAGTGGAAGAGAGCCGGGTTCAGAACGGCCACTAATGCACCCATCTGTCACAAAAAGGCCCTGGAGGACCCAGACGAGGTAAGTATTATAAAATGCAAAGGCCACTCACAAGCAGACAGTATGGTGGCAAGAGGAAATCAGAAAGCTGACGAAGCCGCAAAGGAAGCAGCGGGCTACAAAGGACAGAGACAACTGGTGCAGGTAACCCCAGAAGAGGAGGTTAGCACTAACAGCATGGAAGAAGTTAGACAGGCTCAGGAGGAGACATCCCCAGAGGAAAAGGGGGTGTGGGAAAACAAAGGAGCCTGGCAAGATGGCGGTTTGTGGAGGGGGCCAGATGGGCGTCCCGCTTTAACGGCCAAAATGGCGGAACAAAAGGTGAATGAGGCTCACGGGCTTGGTCACGTGGGAGTGAAACAGATGGAGAGAAATTTGTGCCGATGGTGGCATCCTGATTTGAGAAGGATGATACTGGAAAAGGCCAGAACGTGCCTAATTTGTGGGGCACACAACCCAAAGCCAGCAGTAAAACCTGAAGCTGGTAAGTTTCTCATGCCAGGAAGGCCAGGAGAAGAGGTCGTGATTGATTATACCGACATGATTGATACAGGCCCAGGTGGGGTGAGGTATTTGTTGGTGTGTGTGGATGTTTTGACTGGATGGCCCGAAGCATGGGCGACCAAATGTGAAGACGCGAAAAGCGTGATTAAGTGCTTAATTATTACATTCCAAGGCATGGGTTTCCCAAGAGAATTAGATCAGACAATGGTACTCACTTCAAGAATAAAGATTTGCAAGAGGTAGAGAGGATGTTGGGAATGCAACATAAGTTCGGGACGGTCTTTCATCCTCAATCTCAAGGAAAGGTAGAGAGGATGAACCTAAATTTGAAAAACAAGTTGGCTAAAATTTGTGCAGACAGGGCTAAATTGGGTCGCAGCCCTGCCCATTGCTTTGATGACCATAAGATGTTTATGATGATGTTAACTTTGTATTTCAGGTGCAGTTATAACTATTTTATACATATTGCATTTTGTGCTTTAAAAGGAGTTGTGGCTCAAATTTGTCTCTGGAGGGTCACGAGCCTTTGGCTAGCGCTATGATTAGCCAATCTACTGTGAGGATAATATGAGTTCATGAAGGATTGCACACGCTTACAGACACAGAGTTAAGAAACACACATGACAGTATTGATTCCAGGCAAAAGGCCCTAAATTCATTTAGCTTTTAACTGAACTTAAAGAAGGACCAAAGAGGAAGGAAAGCATATATTTTGGTTAAGTCTGATACATTAGAATTAGAAGGTATTGTTACATTAAGGGAGCAAAATGAAATAAAAAGGTTATACCAAAACAGGTGATAACATAGGAAATGTGAGGTTTTAAAATGAAGTTAGTGTTAACACATAGGAGTTGTTTCAAGGCAGCATTTAGCTATGATGAAATGTATACAGGAGTAATTGCTTATATGCTTAAACTTAATTGATTGAAGTGGTTGTTTTCTTTTGGAGTAGATTAACTTGCAGCAGCGACAACTTGTGCATAGGATGTTGATGATCAGATAAGGGAAAGTAGAGCGAGCAACTGGACGTGAAACCAGCGCTTAAAAGAATTTTAAAGTGATGAGTAACGTTGAGGAGTATACATAAATACAAGTCAATAAGTTAAGAAGATAATTAGGATCAGGCTTTTAATTAAAGAGTCCCAGATAGGATAAGTTAGGGAGATGCAAGAAAAGGTGTTTTGTTTCCTTTGCAGAAGATCGATCTCGGCGACCACAGGAGGGGCGAGGATCCTGGAGATCTCGAGGTTCGAGACCACCAGAGAAGGGTCTGCGTGAGGACACAATGTATTGTGACCTCTGGTGTTCCAGAGGTCAAAAGGGGGAGTGTCGAGGAGGGAAATTATTTTACTGCTATTGTTAAATAATTGTTATTGCATTAATAATATAATTTGCAGCATGGATATTGCACTCCAAGGTTTAAACAGTGTCTCTTTCAGAAAGACTGAGTTGCAGGCTGACAGGAAGTTGTATGCAGAAAGAAGCAGGAAGTTATTTTGAGCCGCAGGCTAAGACGAGGCTTTAACAATGTAACAGATAGCTTTATCATTTTATATTAAGGTTTTAGTAGAGGTTCTTGATTAAAACATTTATTTAGTAGAAGACATACATATAGTCTCAGTGAGCTTCTGGTCTGGTAAAAGGTCAGAAGTGCAACAGGTGAATTGAGAAAGAGCATTTGAGGACGAGACACAGACAGTAGGTGAAGAGGTGACACAAAGAGCATGTGAGGTCAACACACACACACACACACACTTTAAATTAGATTTATTTAGAGGAGAGGTTAGTTATGTTTGGCTGTAACTGCAAAATTGTCTTGGTAAAAGAGGAACCGTTTCTTGGTGTCTCGGCAAGAAAGAGGAACAAGACAAGAACTGAAAGGTAGACAGGAAGGGCTAGCCATGAAAATAGAAGATGATTTTCTAGGTAAAAAGTCATGATGATGTTGATCTGATCTATGTATAAAATGTATCTGTGACGCATGAAGGGGCGTCAGTAAACAAACCCTGATGCTATAAAATATCTGTTCATGCTTTGATTAAGTCGAAGACTACTTCCTGTCTGCGTACAGAGTTGTTTTCCCACGCGTGTATTCATTAAAATCATCGTTTGACTTCACCCGGCCGGATCGGTGTGGTTATTCTTCGATCACCTCTTGTACCCTTCCTCAATATTGAATCTTAACACTTACTAGTCCTTTGACATCCAAAAAGCGTGGAAATGTTTTGAAGACATCTGCAGTTCTTTGTGGATCATGCACCAGATCCTGGCGATGTTGGAACGTCATTTTCATCTTCTGAAATACACTTGCTTCATCAGGAGAGTGAACAAGAAATGAGATGGCCTCCTTGCAGGCATCTCCATCAAGTTGCTGAGGCAATGTGGTTGCTAATCTTCTGCGCTTAGGCCCTTGTTCTTGATGCACTGGGACTTCCTTCACTGGCCGTTTGGTTGTAGACCTGGACATGGTTTTGAGGCGCCACGCTATATATCCAGTGCCTTTCACTCCGTCGTAGAAATGCTCCTGTCACATTTAAACATAGATGAAAAATAAACATCAAATGCGATCTTACAGACTTTGCAGATTCAGAAAAAAGAAACCCAAGGACTATTATCATGTAACAGGTGCAATACATGTTAAACAACATCCACAATTTCAATACAGTTTTATGACAATAGTTATTACGAAAGAGGAATTAAGATTTTTCTTTTAAATCATTTAGCTGATGTAATTATTCCATGATGAAAACTAAATAATGTGCTGTTTTACAATCACTGCATGACTTACATAGCCGTTTGGAGAAAATGGATCCTTCAATGAGGGAAAGAGTGTAATTATTCCAAGGGCATATTTCTCCTTTTGCTTACGGGAGGGAATTCTGCTATAGAGGAAATACAATTGACAATGTTAAATCAGAAGTATTTGTCTTTACTGCAGTATACATTACAAGAATATTCCATATGGCCCATCTTTACTTTTTTATTAGGTACTATTACTCTTACCCATGTCTCTCAGTCATATCACTTGCCAATATGTTAACAAGCTGCCGCCGGGTGCGGTGGCTCAGTGAATTTTCGGCATTGTATTCTTCAAGAATTTCCTCTCCACCAGGTTTCCTAGTCAAGGCATTTTTAACCATCTGCTCATATAAAAGGGAAAATAATAACAATAAAAACTTGTTTGTCAGTAAAGGTGAAAGTTTAGAGGAATGTCAACAAACCTGTGAAAGACATATCTAGCAAGAAGCACTAACTTCTACTAACATTTTTTCATACAGGGCAAGTTGGGAACCACCATGTTTTGAATTTCAATTTGTATAACAATCTACAGTATAAATGGTGTCAACTCAAAAATACAAAAGACATTTTCTGTTCTCAATTACCTCTTTTGCAGCCTCTGACACAGAAACATTTGGTGCAGAACTGTCTTTGCTGGATCTACTGCGGCCTGCAGGAATGCCCTTTTCCCTGAGGTCACTGTCACTTGATGAAAGTGATATAGTGTCCGTGAGGGAAGATAATGTATCCGAGGAGGATGGTGTGGAATGAGCTAAAGGACAAAAATCTTTGGGAGAGATGATTTGGTTAACTTTCTTTAGGCTACTCCACAATGCCATTAATAACACAATTTCAATGTTCATGTTCAGACAACATTCTATACAAATATGACCCAGCCCTGTCCACTGTCATGTATATTGCATGAAGACAGGTCAATGTCATCTGCATCAAGAGCAAAAGAACTTGGCTCTACATTGAGTGGGCTATACTCTGAAAATTTAAGTTATGATAACATTTACCTTCATCTGAAATCTTTTCACGTATTGTCAGGCATAGGTCTGGTTGGGCCTCCAGTAACTCCAGAAAAATGTCTTCTTCGACAGCTGTGTCAGTTTCATCGAAAATATCAAGGTCAGCAGCATCCGGAAGTCCAAACTTGGTTTTGGCTTTACAAAAAGATAAGCATAATGTCACCTAAAACGCCTGAAAAACTTTTTTAAAAACTAATTTTGACTTTTTTATTTAGCTAATATTTATTAACAGCTGTTTTACCTGTCTTTAAAATGGTTAAATTAGACAAGTCTGCAGCAACAATATAGGCCTAGGCCTACTGCTCTGTACTGTTTTTAATGTCACACATTAAAATAAAATGTGTTAACATTTAATTCATTTTTTAAATAGATGAGATGCAAACATGATGAACTGATACATGTGCAACAAATTTTGTTCTGCCAGGTTATCTTACCTTCACTGATGAATTCTAGATAAGTGAATCCTGCGTGCAATTTAATGTACTTCTTTACATTGAGGTATTTCACTTTCAGCAACATGTCTTACAACAGCACCTGGTGGAGAGAAGGGGGCACAGAATATTTTTTACCATATATTTAAACCATAGCTTAAGTGGCAACAAATCCGGACAACTTTAAGAAAATATTAGGCTATACATTGTGTGATGATCTGTGAAGGGGTGACAGACCACTTCAACCTCAGGAACATAATTTGGCTTCCCCCTGCGCACTAAAATAGCTGAACTTGGGTACACAGAAATAGCATCCAATGAATTATCCACCCATCCACATGTTTATAAGACGACAACGGCGATCTTCTCGTCTGCACGCAGGCTAGATACTTAGTTCTGCTATGTTGCGAGTAAATCGCTGTAGCCTACTTGGGGAAAAGCATCTCTGTTTAAACCATGTCAGGATGATAATCCACATAAAATTTCCTGTTGAACGCACACCTGCCTTCATCACGCTTTCACTTATGACAACAAATATCCCTTATACTGTAAATTAATGAGTGCAAGTCTTACATTTATATCGGGAGTTTCTGACACATGCACAGCCGTCTGGCTAGTTGCTACTTTGTGGTGGTTGTTTTGTGACACGACATGCTAGGATTATCAGTGGAGGCGACGTCAACGACCCTCAGTCGTTATACCGCTTTGTCTTAAACACTGGATGGTAGCCTATTTCACTAAAACTGTAGAAAAGGGGAAAATGTTCCCTTAGATTAGGCCTACTACAACATAGGGCTGCTCGATTATGGCAAAAATGATCATCACGATTATTTTCACTGAAATTGAGATCTCGATTATTTGACGATATTTATTTAACAATAACAATGTATTGAATAATGACTTTAAAGATTGTCAAAAAATAATATAAAATAGTGTGCAAATACTGATAACAGTGCAAATGTTTGCAATATAAAAAATAAATGAAAAATGTAAACATCTATGTTTAGTGAACGTTGCAGTGTTGCTCTGTGGTGCAGCTACAACACTGTAGCAAAGTTTACACACTGTGTCTACTTGATCCACGTCTGACTCCGCGAACCCATAATGTTTCCACACCACTGAAGTTTTTTTTACCTCTCTTTTCAACCAACGGCAGTCACTCTCCTCTCCAAATAACTTCTGCTTAGCTTTCCGAGCTTCCCTCGGGTCCTCTTAATTGTTGTGACACGTGTTCGAAATGCAGAGAGGTGCGCTCGATTTGCCACACGGAGCAGCGCGAGAGTAAAGCACGAGGGAGGGGCTAATAATCGGCTCAGTCATTTTTAATGATCGTTGAAAGCCCAGATCGTAATCGTGATTAAAATTCGATTAATTGAGCAGCCCTACTACAACATGTATGATATATCCTAACCGTTAGCAAGCAACCCATGCACAAACGCAGCGCGCCTTGCTTGGTCACTAACATCTAACAGAATTCCATAACCCCCTGCCACTTCAAAGATTTGTAGGCTAGGCTACTGCTAAACTCGCTGGTAGCACGTGTAATTAGCCTATCTTGACGCTTTCCAAAACTTGACTTGAACGTCTCTATGTGATTGTTTAGTTCACTTTTAAATAGGATATTTCTGAGGCGAATGTTCGCTTCCCTTAAAAGCAGTGGGCTAAACGCATTTGTCTTAGCTGCCAGCTAGGCTACCACAAATTCAAATTTTAACATTACATTTAACATATCCAGAGGATAGCTAACTCCTCCCTCGTTTCATTTAATAAGCATTGAACACTGGAAAGCATTTCTCTTATGACATTAGAACTAACTAGAATTGAGAATTATATTAAGCACGCATTTATTTTCGCTGCAATATTAACTTGTTATAGAGGATAGTTTAGCTACCTAAGCTAACGAATCCCATCTCTTACCGCAGATGAATACACTCCACATTAGGAAAATATTGCATGCTTCTGATAAATAATGTTATAGGCTAGTTAGTTACAATATTTAATAATGATAAAATAACATAGGTCTTGTTGTATAGTTCTTACCTGAACAACCTCCTCGATCTTGACAGCAAACTTCTGGCGGACTCCTCATGCCCATGAGCGCGAAAAACCCGGATGTGGAAATCAACTCCAAATGAGTGTTATAGTATTGACTCTTTGAAATAACTCCGGCTACAGAGCTTTTTCAGCACCGTTAGTGTTACTGTAACTCTCAAACCAACACTTTTCAACTCGAAATTTTTAACACCAGTAATTTTAACTCACATCAACACTTCGGATTTTGCTGTGTACTTGCTGTCCATCTGAGGCACAATTTACTATTGCAATAAACTATTATTTAATTATCCACACTTAAAAACCTTATCTATCTATTCTATAATAAAATTGTTTTTGACTTACTTGACCAGAAGTATTGACGGCTTCTTTTTGTGGTTGAGTTGTATTTTGCTCTTCCTAACATAATGAAAACATGGCAAATCCATATTGGCAAAATATGTGAATAATATAGCTATCATAGACACACTGATAGTTAAGTAGTTTATGCACCATAATAATTCTACAACAAATTCATCTGTAAACTTTAACACGAGTGAGGTTTTTCAGACAAAAAGGAAAGAAATCTTAAAGCATTTAATTACCTTTAACAGCTTTAGTTTATCCTTGAATTTTACTCTAGGTCCAGCTTTTGTGATCAATTAATCAATTTCCTGATCATCGAGAAGATACAGACTTTCCTTATCAATTTCTTGAGCTGTAATAAAATTAAATAGCAGAAATAACGATTATTTATAAAATTACTTCAGAAACACTTTTTTAAAGGAGTTCTGCATTGATGTATGATTTGAACACATTTAATTCCCTTTTATTTTAAGCAAGTATCACTTTCCAGTCTTAGGACATCTTCTCTTGCACATTTTGCGCAGTAAATATGAAAATGTGTATTAATAGGTATTATTTTTCAGAGTTAACAAAACGTATAAGTATCAATATCTGTACCCATCACTGATGCACAGTAATAATTTACCTTCAAATGCCTCAATCCAGTCACTTAGTTTCCATTCAGTCAGTTTGTTTCGCACAAAACCATCCATGACCAAGAATAGAAACTGAAAGAAATTGTAATTTCTGATCCTGTCAAGGTGAACGAGCAGACTCTAGCGCAGAACTAAGGTTTTAATTAAAGAGAGTTTATTTACAGTGACACCAGGCGCTATAAACAACAGTGCAGAGCAATTAGTGCTCCCGGGAATCCAGGGGAAAATGAACACGTCCAAAACTCCTCTTCTCAATCGCCAGTCCCTCACACGTCCTCTTTTGTACGATACATGACGTTCACATACGAATATCCTAACTCACGTCAAAGACAAGGGAAAATAGGGAAGCGTCCAGTAGGGTCTGTACACGGGAAGAGAACACAAGTTAGACATCCACAGAAACACGAGCGCCACGATCCAGCGACAAGTAACACAGAGCCGCCGCCCTGCGCAGCAGGTGAGTAGAATAATTGCAGGTGCGTAGGCCAAGAGCGTGGACCAATGACTGTAGAAAATGTGGGCGGCCTGACAGCTCCCCGTTATGCTAGCTGCATTGTAGATCATAAACCCCGCCTCCTCCGTGTTAACGGATGGCACTGGGGTCAGACCGACTAAAATGAAAGCCTTCTCCTCAGAAACCTTTTTTCTAGAGTTCCATCTGCTATTTTAAGTAGTTCTTATAACATTAATTTGGGTTTAGGGAGTCATTTTTCTCACAAATGTATTTTAATCATAACTAGATGCTGTAATGATAACACATTTATGCACTTAACATATAACTATAACATCTATGATGAATGTGGTTCAATTCAACACATGCGTTGAAGGCATTGACACATTGACTATATGTGTAAATGGCCCAGACGTGGTACTGCAAAGTCAGATTTAGTCACTTTGCAAAACTGAAATACCAAAAACCTCCACCCCAGAGAGAAGGGTTACATCTCCTGGGTTTAGGTGTGGCTTGCCCCTCTGGGGGCGGGGGTACCTGGACCTGGGATATAGAGTATGTTTGGGGAGTGCAACTGTCTGTGCAGTGTCTATTTGTGTCTGTCTAAACGTTGGGTGAGTGCTGAGTATTTGGTTGTGCATATGGGGTGGGAATGCACGTCTGTGTCCGCGTGTGCCTGTTTGTCTGTGTCTATATGTCAGGTTGGGTCTTAGACTCAACCTCTCTGGGTACATCTCAGGCCCTCTAAAGTACGGAGGCCTATCTCCCCTCACCACACTCCCTGCCGGTGGCTGATGCCCTCAGACGTTGGTGTGTTGGTGGTCCTTGTCGACTGGGGCTGGGCGCTCATGTATGTACCGGCTCACTCCTGGTGGCTGATTGGCGGGGCCTGGCGCCTGTGGCCCGGCTGGGCCCCTTCCGGGGGATGGGATGCCCTCTGGCCTCTGGGCCTGAAGCTCGGTCCTCTCTGGCACAGCTGGCTGCCGGCAGAGCCCACAGGCATGCCACTGCAACCCCCTCTGGCCTCTGCTCCGTAGCTGCTGGGTGACCTCTCGTTTGGGGCTCTACTCAGCTCTTCCCAGGAGGGTGGCACGGTTCCCCCCCTTTTGGTGGTCCTCCTCGGGTCCTTGTACTCTGGGGCCTCTGGATATCTGGGGCCTGGATCTCCTCCATACGTGCTTCATACCCTGGTGGACGGGGCTATGGCTCCCCACACTCCCTAGCAGATCTTTACCTTTGGAATACAAGCATGCTGATCCACACAGGTGTACACACGGGTGTTCACAGACGTGGACTACACCTTTCTTGGCTGCTGCCTCAAAGCACATTGTGCGCTGTCTATCTTACGTGCTGCACAATATCGTTTAATATTTAGTATCTACTGCTAGCTAGTTTATTGTGATGGTGCTGATTTTTTTATTTATTATGTTGCTCTTTGTTGTTTGCGTTCTCTTCTGTTTTCTTTTCTCCATACAGGTGATCCAGGTGTTTTTATCTTTTTTTTTCTTTCTTCCCCCCCTTCTCACGGTCTCTTCTCCCCTTTGGTTTTCTTTCTCTCCCTCTCTTCCTTTCATTCTTTCTCCCTGTCCTATCCCCCAGTCATGTCTGTCCCGTTTGTAGCAACCGAAAATAAAATAAATTCATAATTATAATAAAGGTCAATCAAATGGACCAATATGGCAAGGCCACGATGATCCACTTGGTAAAATAAATCCGCTTGGCATCTTTCTTGGCCTGAAGACAACAATTCTGATGGCTAAAGATCCAAACGGGACACACAAAAAAAAAAAGAAAAAAAAAAAAAGAAATACCAAAAACCGGCAAGCTGGTTCGCGGACAGATTACCAAACTGATCCATTTTTATGGAGAGTAATGTGCAATACCTGATGCCTTTTAGTGGTGAATGATTTATTGAAATTATTTCCGATTATTATAACATATATTCTAATTCAGACTAGATTTGAAATATATATTTGAAAGTAAACAGCTTCGACCAAACAATATAACTAAAATTTGATTTCAGGTACAAAAACACGACGAATTGTTCAGCCCTAGTTGTCATTATCAGTTAGTAAAAGTTATTCCTCAGTTGCCCATGGTTTACAGTCTGCTTAAACAAGATTGAATCATTAGCAGAAGAAATTTCTCTTGCCACTGCCTGCAATTTTTAAATCACTGAAATGAATAGTTTTATTGCACTTTTCTGTAAATAAGTAAAATAGATTTTTTTTGTACACCACCTTTATTGTTATATCTATAGTGTCAATTCGAGATTTCAAATTGTTCCTTAGAAGTTTTATGGTTTATTTTCTTGTCGAAATTAAAAATCAGAGTATGTTTTGCTCTCAAGAGTTTGCTTTGTGAATGTTTGTGTAAATGTTTAGGAATTTAAAAAAACAAAACAAAATTTCAGTATTTGAAATTCAAAATGTTTATATACAATGTTATTGTTTAAATGTTAGGTTTTTTTTCTTGTTTTGCTAATGTATTTTAAAGATATGACAAAATAAAAACATTAAAAAAAAAGAACAAGAAAAAGCGCATATTGTTTGGTCACAATTTTCTATCTGTTTTTTGTCCTGTCTCAGTTTGTCTTGATTGCCAAATATGTCTTGACCTGTGTTCCCACTCAGTGAAGCCTGCAATTGCATGAAAAAGTAATATGTTGAGGAAAGAGAAGTCACTACTGAGTCAATATGCATATAATTGGCTTTTCTTAAAATTGTAAATCTTAGAACTTACATGCAGCTTTTAGTCTTATTTACTGTCCTAGCATAAAGTGCCAAGTATTTAAGCCCTAATTTTGTTGATCGTAGACTGCAACTTTTTTTTAAATATATGAAAGGTGTATGTGAAATATTTTTGCATGTTGTCTTTAGCAACATTCAATAAAACAGGGTATAATCAAAAGTACTGTTGTTTTTCCACATAGAGCATAAAAAACTGCAGAATTTGTGTCAGTAAGAACAAAAAGAGGGAAGAATTGTGACATCACTGAAAAATTTGATAGCTGGCCTGGCATAAAAACAAAATCAGCAAATGAGTTCAAAACAAAAACAATTGGACGACACGGACTCAGGCGCTGTCATTGTCCTGGGTGTGACCCAGTGTTTTGTGTTATTTGTAATCATTCCCAGTATTTAGTGTTCTCTGTGCCTCCCTTATGTTTGGTCTCTGTGCTTCTCAGTTGATCTGTCTCCCGTCAGTTGTAGCCCCAAGTCAAGGCCGCGTCACTGTGTTACGTTTCCTGTTTTACTTTGAAGGTCTGTGTCCTGCATGAATGTACTTCCCTTGGGTCTCATCATGTCTGATTTCACCAAGCTCTATTCCCCTATCTATGTCTCAGTCCCCTCGTTATTGCCCATTGTATTTAAGCCCTGTGTTTCTCTGTGTCAGGGTTGTGTGTGTGTGTGTGTGTGTGTGTGTGTGTGTGTGTGTGTGTGTGTGTGTGTGTGTGTGTGTGTGTGTGTGTGTGTGTGTGTGTCCCATCATGGCTATGTTTCTCTGCGTGTTTCCCCGTGAGTTTAGTTTATTCTTTTCCAGTTTAGTTTAGTTTTGTGTTGTATGCCATTTCCTTTGCCTGCAATAAAGCTGTAGTTTTTGAGTTCATCCCTCGTGTCCAGGAGTCTGCATTTTGGGTCCAACTCCTGCCTGCACAGCCGAATCTTGACAAGGACAGACTGGAATCACAAGTTAACTGTTCTTTTATTTACACAAAAACACCAGGTGCAGAATATATACAGGTGGGAGGGAAAGCCAGGGGTTCCAGTGGTCTGCGGGGTAGGGTCGGGGGAGAGAAACAAATCATTGTCACTCATTCTCTCCGCTTGAGAGATCCACACGCACGACACTCTTTCCACAGTTTGAGATGTCTAAGCACAGTTAGTTACATACACAAGCACACTAGAATTCACCAAGCTGGATTTACACTAACTTATCAAACTCAATAGTCCAGCAACAAGGAGATCAGAGCCACTGCCTTAAGTAGTGGCCAGAGAACAAGATGAATCACCAGTGTGTGCTTAGGAGCAGGTGCGTGGGCCAAAAGGGAAAGCTCGCAATGAGCTCCACCCAGGCAGAGTGATGAAAGAGAGGGGGAGGGCGAGCACAACCAAAACAAAGGCTTGGAAAGAGGGCACACCGGGCTGGAGCATACAGGCTTGACTTGGGACACATGGAAAATATTGGAAATGCATATATTGCATTTTTGGTCTCCCAGAAGATGGCCCCGACCAGGTAGGAAGGTGCGAGAATGAGTCCGGGGTCTTCCTCCTCCTCTGTGGTGTTGAACTGCTGGGAGAGCGCATCCGGTTTCACGTTCCGTGATCCTGGTCTGTAGGTGAAAGAAAAGTCAAAACAGGTGAAAAACAAAGCCCACCAGGCCTGCCTGGAGTTGATACGTGTGAATGACCAAAAGTATTCCAAGTTTTTGTGGTCAGGCCATACAATGAATGGTTGTGCGGCCCTCTAGCCAGTGCCTCCATTCCTCCTATAAAAGTTTAATAGCCAACAGCTCCCAGTCCCCGATGTCATAATTATACGTTGTGGGGGAGAATTGGCGAGAGAAAAAGGCACATAGGTGGAGCTTGTCATCCTTTTGTTGAGACAGGACCGCCCGCACCCCAGAGTTAGACGCATCCACCTCCACAATAAACTGCTGTAGGATGGGAGCTGTAGAAAACCTCTCTTTCAGCTGAGTGAAGGCTTGCTAAGCCGCTCTGTCCCACTGACATGGAACTTTTGGTGAGGTTAGTCTGGTGAGTGGAAGTGTGATCTTACTAAACTCTCTGATAAAATGCCGGTAAAAAAAAAGCTAAAGCTGCTGGTGATCGGAGGGTTCGCGCCACTACACCACTGCATGTACCTTTACTGGATCAGGTTTCAGATTCCCTTGCTCAATGATGTGACCCAAAAAAGCCACAGAGTTCACATGGAATTCACATTTCTCCCCCTTCACAAAAAACCTATTTTCCAAGAAGTGAGGGAGGATTTGCCTCACGTGAACCTGATGTTCAGCAACTGCCTTTGAAAAAAAGAAATCCCATGCTACCACAGGGGAAGATGAAGAGCGGATGATGCCTGTCGTGAGTGATTCAGTTATGTATTTGTCCATTCCTTCACTCTCGGGCTGAGAGAGGCTTAATAAACAACTGGAGGGAAGTGGGGCTCCCGCCCAGCGGGATAGGTCTGGTGTTTCTGATTATTTGACTTTTTTGGGGGGCGAGGCAGGCGGAGTAGCATCTCACAGGCAGTTCAAATGGTGATCAGTCATCTGAATTAACAATGAAAGAACAACAAGAAGAAAGAATGTCTTCATTTACCTGCAAAACCAGAACTTAATTTTTAATCATTTTTAAATCCATCTTAACCTAATCCAAATATTGTATTTAGGAAGAACATCCTCCTGAATAACTTATTCTGAGGTTTTATGAAAATACTAGATAGTTTAATGCAGTTTAGTGCAGGCTAAGCTGATTAATTTGCAGTTCTGTGATGAAGTTTGTCTAACTGGCTGTCATTGCTGTGAATTTCCATGTAACAATGTATCAGACATCAATCTAAATTTAAGCTGATGATCCACCTTTATATTTGCATCATACTATTCAGGGGTTGGAACTCAGCCTTGATAGCTCATGTAATATTTGCTTGTATCTTGTTGAATTCCAGTGTGTAAATCCACAATCAGGAGTGAATCCCAGATCAGCGAAGATCAGCTGATCACATACTGTAAAATTCTACTGGACATCCCAAAACAATTTATTGTGACTTAGTTTAAGGTCATTTTGATTTTTTTTTTTCTTTACACTACAGCGCCACACCAGGCATCTCCCATTTTCACCTCTGGACTTCCAGGTCATATTTGGCACAAATGTTTCTGAACATATGCCGCCCACTTGGTTATGGTGTTCCATGTATGCTATGTCTGCTAGCATCTTGAACCCTGCTGTTATGTGCTGGATTGTCTCGGGGACATCTTTACACAGCCTGTACCTGGGGTCTTGCCTGGTGTGGAAGACCCCAGCCTCTGTGGATCTTGGGCTCAGAGCTTGTTCCTGTGCTGCTATGATTAGTGGCTCTGTGCTGTCTTTCAGTCCAGCTTTGTCCAGCCAGGATTTCTGGATGTCAGCCACTTCCTCTATCTGCTAGTGGTACATACTGTGGAGGGGCCTGTCCTTCCATGATGGCTCCTGCTCTTCCTCCTCTGGTTTCTGGTATTCACTGAGCACGCAGTTGGTTGGGGCTATCTTCCTTATGTATTTGTGGATGATCGTTGTCTCATCCTGGACTGTGGTGCTTGACACTCACTAGGGCATGGCCTCCTTTTTTCTGCTTAGCATCCATCTAGCTTTAGGGTGCTGGACTTGGGGTGAAACCCTCCATGCAGGGTTAGGAGTTTCCTGGTCTTGATGTCAGTGGCTTCTATCTCCAGGCCATCTTATTATCCCAGCAGGGTACCTGATCACGGGCAGATTGTGTTGGGGAGTAACGGAATACATGTACCGGCGTTACGTATTTAAAATACAAAAAGTAATTGTAACTGTATTCCGTTACAGTTGCCATTTAAGAAGGTGATATTCAGAATACAGTTACTTTGTTGAAATAAATGGATTACACAGCGGTCTTTTCCCATTTCATATGTTAGCCTATGCTCTCTCTATTTTTGGTAATTCCACGCCGGTGGAAACCCAAACTAAACACACATTAAGAGGCTCTAATGCCTGTGTTTCAATCTCACAGCCCATGTCACCTCTACTTGTTTTTTTGTAAAAAGTTTTTTGTTATAATGTATATTGTATATAATGTATATTGTAATAACATGATATTATGTTGTTCAAATGTGAAAAGTATATTGTGAGAACAATAAAGTTTTCATATTACATGTGATATAGCTCTATTTTTCTTTTGCCTGGGTGGGAGCTCTACGCTTTCGTAATGTTTCGCTTTGAAACCAGACTGAAATGTTTCTGAGATATCGTTAATTTCCAGTAGAGCCTGGAACTGAAGGAAGACATTTTTTTGCAGGATTTTGGACAGGAAGGAGAGTTTAGAGATTGGTTTAAAATTTGAGAACACTGCTGCATTGAGATTTGTTTGTTTTGTTTTGGGTTTTTTTGAGAAATGGGTTCACTATGGTATGGTTAAGATCGGCTGGGATGGTTTTAATAATGGTTAAAACTTTAGGTCCAATAGTGTCAAAGACACTATTATCTTTGACATTATTAAAAGAGAGAGGGGATAATAGTGTCACAGGACATTCACAGACACATTTACACCTAACATCCTTCTAGAAAAAGACTGAGTTAATTTGCCCTTTCCACTTCCACAAAAACAGTCTATAAAGCAATGTCATCTTGTTGTTATTAATACATTGTTTGTAATATATAGCACCTTTTCACCAAAGCAATCGTCAGATAAGATATTCATTTTTGACAATCTAAGACTTTTTTCAGTATTATGAATATGTTCTCATAAATTATAAAGTCTAAGGAGCTTAGAAAGAAAAGCATCTGGACTTCTTTAAGTTGCTTGAAGACATTTCACCTCTCATCCGAGAAGCTTCTTCAGAGTCCCAGATTTAAGACCAATGGGAGTGTCCCCCATGGGTGTAAAGGGAATCAAAACTGGATTATAGATGGCAGACAGTTGTAGACCGTGTCGTAAGCCACCGCCTCTGTTTACCCTCTGCTTTACCCTCTGTTTACCCTCTTTGAACAGAGGCGGTGGCTTACGACACCAATTGTCTGCCATCTATGATCCAGTTTCTAGATCCCGTGCCTATGCACATCCTGGTTCTTCTGACCTCAGGAGATCACATGATAGGGTGGGGCTTGGTTTCACAATGAGTTCACCCGAAACTTTGGCTGATTGTGACCAACACCTGTTTTCACACCTTGGCTCATGTGATTAGGTAGAGGATCAATAGGGGGTCCATGTCCATCTTAGGGGATACTCCAATAGGGCTTGACTCTGGGACTCTCCACCATTTGACCCAGGAATGAGAGGTGAAACATCTTCAAGTCCAGACGCTTTTCTTTCCAAGGTCCTTAGACTACGATGACCTGGATGGCTGAGAACCCCCACAGACATAAACGATATTCGCTCCTCCAGGAGAAAGCTAAGTACCCCAAAGAGAGAGTGGCTCTTTCTGCTGCCACACAGAGGTCTCTGGACAGGAAAAAGAAGTAAGAAATTAAAGGGAAACACATGTTTTTATGGCAATGCTTTTTAGATCGAGTGATTAGTGGTGTATGTGGTACTGGAGTTGGTGAGTCTCCAGCACAGACTAGGAAGATGCAGCAGAAGCCAAAATGCCCCACTACCAACAAATATGATATTACTTCATTATTACTTTTAATTGATTCAAAATTTCACTTGATGTTATTTCTAAATGATTGTCCTCAAAAGTTATTTACATACATTCATTACTCCTTTCCTAGAGTCTTGAAGCCAAGCCAAAGACAACATGTTTGTGCCTCAGGACAGCTTAACCGTCAGGAGCAAGTCTGTACCGGTACAGATTGTAAAACATCTATTATAACACACCCATTGCCTGAAGTCATTCTTTCTCAGTACATTGTCCACCGAGGTTTCAATATTTTTTATTATAATTAATTATAATTATAACATAATTTGTCACATATTAATAAAAGTAGCAGTCTTCAGACACAACCTGCTTTCGACGTATAAATAAAGATCTTTGTTTACACACTGGCATGCTGTTACATTAATTGTAAGGGGCAAGTTTG
Organism: Astatotilapia calliptera; assembly: GCF_964374335.1. NCBI lineage: Eukaryota > Metazoa > Chordata > Actinopteri > Cichliformes > Cichlidae > Astatotilapia > Astatotilapia calliptera. The sequence goes on along the minus strand of NC_137425.1, from coordinate 15,479,011 downwards.
TACTTGTCCAGTAATTATTGTACCAGTATAGTACCAGTAAACATTGTAGTCATTCTTTCTTAGCTCAGTGTCCGCAAAACTTTAAACATTTTTTGTTTTTTATAGATAATTAATTACAGTTCTAACATTATTTTAGTCACATATTCATAAATGCAGCAGTCTTCAGACGCACCCTGCCTTTAATGTATTTAAAGTCATGCCCTAACTGGAGTTTTTACTCTTTTAATGCAAACCTTTCACCACTAAGACTTTAGTCAATGCTGCTAACCACACGATGGTCCTTGAATTAGCTTTGAAAATTCACATGAATGAACTGTTGCTCACCGAGTAGAGCCGTATTGTGAGAGGGTCACCATGGCTATTAGCCAGGCCAGCTTCTGGGAGAATGGTTCTGGCCCGTTTTTTTGTTTACAGTGTGATGATGTGAGGGGAGCCGCGGTGGAGCAATGGACTCCAGGATGAGATGGGGATAGGAGGGTTCTCCTCTTCTGCCTGGGACGAGGCTGGTCTGGAGCCTGCTCTGAAGGAGGAATTTCGGTCCTGCTTGTGAACACCTAACAAACATTTATCCTTTGTTGTGGGACAGTTACATTGTGGGACAGGGTGGGAGTTTAGCGAGCATAGAACATTGTGTTTTATATGTTTTTTTGAAATTGGGATTATTTATTTCTGGGGATTTTAGTACCTTGACAACATTTTATTGCTTGTTTTTAGAATTGTTTTTCATTCTTCCTCCCTGGTTTGGAAATAAGCTGTTTCTGATGAGACTTACATCATCTATGTGCCCTGGGTTTCTGACTCGCGCACTCTCCCCTTGTATCTAAAGAACCAGCCTCTATAGTAAGACATTCGCACCAGCGTGTCTACATATTCACGAACAAAAACATCACAGTGCTGTTGGTTTGACTGTTGCCACTCGCCAAAATAATTTGTGTCAACAACTGATTGTCAATGAAGGAAAAAATAAGTAGCTATAGTTAAATGTAAGTCAAAAGAAACTAAATTGAAAACACTTAAAAACAGTTGTGTACCTAATTACTCTGGCTTTGTTATCTGTCATGTTTTAGTGATGCATATATTTAATATCAACTGCTTATAGCTGTAAGTTCAGTTTTATACAGACAGTCAGACAATTTAGTTGTGGTCAAAATACAATATTTAAGTGTGTATGATTTATTCATTGCATTTTTTTTTTCTTCAAGGGCTTTAACTACCAGATGCATGCTTAATCATCAAGGTAAGTAAATCCCAAATGTACTGTTTGGGAAAACCTGCAGTCAGTTGAGACTGAAGAAGTCACTTGGATGAGTGACAAAACATTTGTCTCACTGAAAACACTACGCGCAGATGAACACAATCAGCCTTTTGGGCTATAGTTACCAATTTGTACATTGTTTCCTTCTTTATCTATGCTGAGTTTTCAGTTCTCTGAGTCATATCAAAGTGTTTTAGTACTTGGTTTTAATGACTTATGAAAAGGAAAAAAGATACAATCTCTGACATCTATTCTGATTATTTTTTCATAAACTATAAACTACATTCACTCCTACAGGAGAAAGCTAAGTGCCCCAAAGAGAGAGTGGCCCTTTCTGCTGCCACACATCGGTCTCTGGACAGGAAAAAGAAGTAAGACAAGAAATGGAAACACATGTTTTGCATTAATGCTGTTGAGATCCAGTGATCAGTGGTGTATTTGGACTTCTTTAGGGTTGGTGAATCTCCAGCACAGACTAAAAAGATGCAGCAGAAGCCAAAATGCCCCACTACCAACAGGTGTGAAACACAGCTGTGGGATGTTATTACTTTTTGGTTCATTTTGTGTTTCCCTTTATGCAATTTCCAGATTATATTCTCCAGAGGCTATTTACATACATTCAGCATTCCTTTCCTAGAGTCTTGAAACCAAGCCAAGGACAAACGGTTTGTGCCCCCAGGACAGTTTAACTGTCAGGGGCAAGTCTGTACTGGTCCAGATTGTAAACCAACTTTATAACACGACCATTTCCTGAAGTCATTTTCTAGATAATCCTTCTTTCTAAGCTCATTGCCCACCAAGGTTTAAACTGTTTTTTCTATAATTAATTATAATTCTAACATCATTTGTCACATATTCACATAAAATGTCACATAAAAGTAGCAATTTTCAGGCACAACCTTGTTTCAACGTATAGACAAAGATCTGTGTTTACACTCTGGCATGCTGTTACATTAATGTAGCTTCACACAACCACAGATGCACAGCAGGCATTCAGTGTGGACTTTGTTTCAGAAATGACTGAAGAATAAGAAATTGATGGGACCAAGAAACAATATAAGACATTTATATAAAAAGTATTTCTGTAATATTGTGTGAATTGATGCGTGCACTGCAGCACCACGCTGATTTCATATTTGTGCACTTGTAGCATTCAGTGTTGAGTTTTTTCTCCCACACTGCCATGTGTGTCTTTTAAACGATGTTTGATTTAATTTAAAATGTCAGATTGTTTTTTCTTTTTAGTTTTAGGTCAACTTACGGCATAAGTCTATATACGAGCTTCTTTTCTGTTGTTTGCTTCACGACCCGGTAAACATGTTTAACATGGTATTAAACAAGTGTTCCACCCCAGCCTAGGCAACCGGCGTGCAACACAGAAAAAAAAAATGAAAAAAAAAAAATACTACTACGGTTCTCCACCAAAATCCCAAAACGAAAGTATCGACAGCTATTTACATCAAAGCAAAATAGGACATTTATTTACATCAAAACACCAAACTATTTACAACCGGGGGGGGGAAGATCGCGACCATGACAAACTGAAACACAGGGCTTAAATACATAGAAGGAGCAATCAGGGAATGGACAACAGGAGGGAAACACAGCTGGGGCAAATCAGAACTGACGAGACAAGGAAGCGTAAATTGAACACACTGAGATAAGACAGACTTTCAAAGTAAAGCAGGAAACACATAACAGTCACGCCTAAAACAAAACACTGACAACACCGAATCGTAACACAAGGGTCCTACTTAGATATTTAATTCTGGCCTATGATAAGGTAATAAAGCCACATATGAACAGTGGTCATGTTTATTTTTCAAAAATCTCTAAACATCATTTACTGTATTTACACATCCTTTTTTCTTTTTTTTTTAAGGAACGACACTAAAATTTGAATTGACTCTGAATAGCAGCACAAATCCAGAGTGAAGAAGGAGGCCAAACAGATTTTTCAGGCATATTTAAAGTAATAAGACTAATTATAATCATTTTTATGTAGCAGGATACAAACATTCTTGAGCAAATCAATCTGTATTACATTCAATAGACTTGCACACATTGCAACATTAAACAGAATAAGTCTCATCAGCCATTACACAATAATCTGAGGTAATATGAAGCTTTATGATCTGTTATCTCAGTAATAGCAATCTGTATCAGGATGCAGTAAACCACATTGATCCACTCACCCCGGATTTTTAGCGTTAATTCACAAAATGTTTATGTGTCACAATAATTTGCATTTCAGTTTGAATAGAGGTAAACTGACATGTATGATAAATACGTAGTGAATACAAAGTTGGGAAAGGCAAGCTTTTGGCTGTTTACAAATCACTCCATAATTTCCTCCATATACAGATAATACACATACAGTACTGAGTGATATAATCCTACATTACACTGGCTACATTATGTCCACACTGTCACACCAAAAGAAAACGTAAGCCACAGATCTCGCACACATATGAACAAAATGACTCCAAACTCCTTTGAAAAAACTTCATCATCATTCATTTTTCCAAGATTTTCACTGTAGTAAAAACAGCCATGTGCCATGATATACAAGACAGAGAAAGCACCTTAGCTGTGCTGGAACTTTAATATCTTTCATATGAGTTTGGTAAAGGCACCAGCCAACCATTCACATACATGCATTTACACCTAACATCCCTCAAGAAGAAGGCTTTGAGCTGAGTTGTCCTTTCCACTTCCACAAAGATATTCCTTGATGCACGTTTGATATAAAACAGCTGGACCACAATGACTGAAATAGCCGAGCACACACAGTTGGATGTGCAAACACAGTTCTCTTTAAACCTGACGATGAACTGTATTTCTCCATAGCAGCCATTCTTGAGTTTTATGACACAGTCTCTTGTCTCTTCATGGTTTACAGAGTAAACAGTATTTCTGTTGATGAAGCTGTCAAAGGCTTCCACTGATCTGAATGAAACAGGTCGATTTAAGAGCTCTTCTATTGCTAGTTTTATGGATCGTGTGATATCCAGATGCCGTGAATTTCCAAGCAGATTGTAACAATCAGTGGTTTCATTTACTGGTGAAATGCTGGCTAACGGAGAATTTCCGTTAGAAACAAGGGAGCGAAGGTGACTCGGCAGGCGCTGCCAACGGAGAAACTTGTCTTCAATTTTTTGAGGATTGTAGTTTATGTTGCTAAGCAGTGCCCTTAAATTTGCACTGTTCCTCTCAAAACTGAATGCTGATGTTGCCCAGAGAGGCCCCCAGTTACGCACACAGTCAGCTAAGTGGATCAACTGATGGCAGTTGAATGAAATGTTTTCTTCACCATAGAGTTCTTCCATGTTTCTAATAAAGAGTACCAAGTTCTCATGGGCCAGCTGAAGGTCATTTTGGGAGACTGATTCTTGTAGCAGAATGTGAATGCTGATCGACAAACAAAAAAAATGTTGGAGAAATGAAGGCTGAAGGATGCCTGGTAGGACACTAACAGCATAAAATAAAAGGAAAGCTCGCCACTCAGATGCTTTCCAAGTGTCCCGACCCTTCAGTGACTGTAGAGATCTGCTCATTTCTGATGGAGGCTTTAACATTCGGAGATAAGAGTCCATCTGTGAAATCTGTTGACCTACATACCAGTCTTTCTTGGAGTTCTCTGAGTTCAGCCACAATCCAATAAGTTGCTTAGTCACACCAACTAAAACTGAGTGCATATATTCGGGTACAAATCCAAACACAATGTCAAACAAAGGAAGTCTGGAAAGTAAGGACATTCCTTTTACACCATACTCTGAGGTGTTTTCAACAAACATATTTTTTGATCTTGATGCTTGTTTAGTTTCATCATATCGATATGACCTCACAGATCCAGAGCCCTTTGGTACCACTGTGCCAGGGTGTAAACACCAGTCACAACCATATTCTCCATTGAATTGTTTGCAATTCCGGAGAAGTGGCCTCGCCACAGCGTCAGAGGAGCAAACCAAGCAGAAGACTTTTGATGAATGAAGAGTGCCTCTGCTGTCTCTCCACTGAAATGGATTTTGGGCTAAATCACAACATTCATCCACAAATGGTTTCAGAAATGTGTTCATATGAGGTTTTCCTTGGCCAAACCAAAATCCAGCAACTATCATATTTTCCTGTCTTTGTGTGTAAGGAAGTTCATTAATAACAAACTGAAGGGGCCAAATTGAGTATCTGGTGGTGCTAAAAATTGGTACTTCATCAAAATTCCATGTCAGTGTGAGATCATCTGCAGCTAGTTTACCCTCTCTGAGGAGATTCTGGTACATCATCCCATCCATCACATCTTTGATGTTATCATGCTCATCTTTAACTGTTTTAGGTAACAACTCAGTGCTGTAGTTCTCAAGGATACCTTTCAGAAGGTCTTTCAGGGATGAGTACAGAAAGAAGTTTCCATTTTGAATGCTGCTTGCTTTATTGAACACTGAGGCACAGTGAGAACAACAAGAATCAGGATTGTTTCCCATGAAGTTTTTACACTCTTGACAGTAAAACATTGTAAATGTGGTTGGACTTTGTCCTTGTGTCACTGTTGCCCAGGAGCAAATTGGTTCATTACTCTGAAAAGACAAACAAACATGTGTTTTATATACACAAATAATATTGGGATAACAACATGACTTGAGGAGAAACATCAATATTCCTTCTTACTGTGTCACTGCCTCTGTCAACTGCTGAAGCAGACTCCAACTGAAATGGAAAAATGTTGTGGTCCTGCATCTAAAACAAGGCCAAAACATCAGCCAGGCCTACCGATACTCTTAATATTTCATATTCACGTGATGAAGGTGCATTTCAGATATTTATATTAAACTAATTTGAAGCAGTTTGAATTTGTTAGCTTCATTATTTATTGCTCCTCTTATTGCAGCATTATGGAGACAAAATGTTTGTCTTCAGATAAAATCATTGTAAATCACTGGATCTTCAACCAGTTTAAAAATATTGTTTCTGACTTCATTTCTTACCGTGTCTTTGCCATCTGTTGTGTCAGACGCTGAAGAAGATTCCAAATGTTGAGGAAAAATGTTTGGCTCCTGCGTGAAAACAAATACCAAATAATTATCCAGACAAGGCACAGGCCTTCATGTTGTTTACTCACAGTTTGTGAAAAACAGTTGAGCTGTGTTGGAGAATTCTGCAGAGGACTTAGGTAAACAGCTAACCTGGTTCACTTTGCTCATATTGACACCTGTTTTACTCTAAAGATATGAGTCCTTGAATCAATCAAAATGTATTTTTATTAGTGCTGTCAGCATTAATCTCTTTAAAATGACGTTAAAGCCATAATGTCATTTTAACAATATGGCACAAGCTTGTTATTGTTTAGTGGCGTCCAGCTCCACGCATGGGGAGCTCCGCGGTAACCAGCTAACGTAGATTTGCTGCGTTAATGCGGCTATGGTGTCAGGACGTCAAGTCTGACATCCTGTCAAGTTCAGGGTTCATTTTAAGATTATAATCATGACCTATAGGGCCCTGCACGGTGTAGCTCCAACTTACATCAGTGATCTCCTTCTGCGTTATCGCCCCAGCAGGTCCCTGAGGTCTTGTGACCAGCGCTTGCTGGTTTTCCAGCATACAAGGTTAAAAACAAACAGTGACAGAGCGTTTGTATCAATGGCTCCCAGACTCTGGAACTCGCTCCCTTTGAGTTCGAGATCTGTGGACTCAGTCATTTCATTTAAAAAGTTATCTGTTTAAACTTGCTTTTGGTTGCTTTTGTTTGTTTGAGGTTGTATGTCCATTTCTGCTTGTGTGAAGCACTTTGTGATTTTATCTTGAAAGGTACTATTTAAATAAAATTTTACTTACTTACTTTACTTAAGGAGATTAACGCTGACAACATTAATTTTTATATAATAACATGATGACATTAATAACAAAAATGATCAAAGATTAATAACTCAGTAATGAACCATGTTCAGGCACAATGAGATCATACCATTTCTGGATTGTTCTCTTGCTCTGCGCTTGTTTCCATCATGTCAGCAGAATCATCATTTGTTCTATTCAAGTCCTGCAGTGGTGAGGGATAAATTTAAGATGTATTTCGTATAATAAAAGAAGTGTGATCAATTTTGTTATATTGATACCTACCAGTGTGAAATGCATTACATGCACAGTAAATGTTACATTAAATACATTATCTTGTACTCGAGTATTGCGAGGTTATTTTTCTGAATGTCACAGCGCTCACACACAACCTCCACTCTGATGCATTGCATACACTATTAATCTACTGATCTTCACCGCCATTTTTTTTTTTTATAAAAAAAACCCTCAGTATATTTAAACTTTTATGGCTTTATGTTCCAGGATTTTTTTGTAACATTTAATAAAACATTACCTGTAAGTATTCTCTGAGTCTCCTTTTAAACTTTACTCTTGGTCCAATTTTTGGAATCAAAGTATTGATTCTGCCTGACTCGAGACTTAGGAAAGCTTCTTTGTCAATACCCTCCTCTGCAACAAAACGAAGTATTCCAATTGAAATTAGACAAACAAATATCAATATGGCATTACAGTACAGCAGTAGTTTATGAAGGACCAAAACCAAACTATAATAAAATACCTTCAAATCTGTGAATCAGCTCACTGAGATGCCATTCAGTTAATTTTTCCTGGACAAAATGACATGTCTCCATCTACAGAATCAAAACAAACACATCACACATTAATGAAACAATAGACCTGCTGATATAGAATAAAAAATAGCTGCCTTACCTGTAAGTAATCTTTGAGTCTCTTTCTAAACTTTACTCTTGGTCCAATTTTAGGAAACAGTAAATTAATTCGGATTGAATCTCCAAGGTTTAGAAACGTCTCCTTGTCAATGCCTTCATCTGAAATAATGCCAACAACAAAATAAAATATTCAAAAGTCAATCTAAAATATTCATGAAGCTAACACTGCAAAACATTAATATTCATCAACTTTGAATATGAAAGACTTTTTTTATTGTAAGTCATAAATCACAGGAATATCCAGACCGACTTCTGAATCAGTAAATTTCGATGCTGTTCTAGTGCCATTACAGATACAACAATTTCCATTAAAGAATAATAATAAACTCATACCTTTAAATCTCTGCATGAACTCACTGAATCCCCATTCAGTTAGTTTGTCCTGGACAAATCCAGATGTCTCCATGGAATTTGCTGTGGGGACAATCAGCAATAACTGATTTATTCATATTTAAAGTATTATTCACTAAATAAGATCATTTACTTTCCTTTGTGGTTCTGAAGTGTCAGAGGTTTACGTTTCTATTTATCTCAATAACCCTTTTCATGTGACAACAGGAGGTAAATGTTTTTGTCTTTTAGCTGAATTGAACTCCTGCAACTTTTGCGACTTCATGTCACTCTGTAGAGTTCATCTAAATATCTAAAGTTTCCAGTTTAGTGAAATGTGTTTACACTGATACAAAGGTTTAAGTTTTATTTTTCATTTGATTTCATTTGATTTGGAATAATATGATTTTTACAGAGCCAAAGTTTTTTAAGGGGCAAAAAATGTGAAATTAGCAGGAAACTGTTGTTGCAAACATACTGACATTTTCACAAAAACATATTCTAAAAGATCTCATTAGATCTTATTAATTTCAGCGTTGATAGTTTACATACACATAATGTGCTACAGGCACCGTTTCAAAACGTTTTAGTCTCCAGATGTCATTTACATAAAACGTATTTGTGATATCTTGTTTAATCTCTCCACTCACCTTTGCTGTCATCAACATGTTGACAAAAGCATGCATTTTTGTCATTGGCACTAAAACTATAGAGACTAAAGACCTGAGACTTTACCATCAGCATACTTTTTTCTTCATACAAGGAAGCAAAAGCAACTGAACTACTCTAACCTTCATTTCTTACTTAATAGTCAACAGGAATAAAAAAAAAAAAACAATAGGAAGGACATTGTCAAGACTGACAGGCAGGAGTAGTGTTGGCCGTATGACACTGATGCTCCCACACAAGCTTCAAACTCAAAGTTACATTTTCCTTGAACCACTATTTCAAAGGTTGCTTCGGTGTGGAAAATCACATGTCCCATGTACATGATCACTCCCCACCCTAGTTACTGAAACATGCGCTACCATCCCAACACATCCTGTTTCCCCTAGGACACCTTCATCTACCTGCTACATTACATAAGTTTACAGAATCAACTGACCAATCACAAGCCACCCCTTCTGAGCCTCTATCTCTCCAACGCCAGATCTCTCGTGCAAAAAACGGATGACCTGGAATTACAACTAGTGGGAAATCGCTATGTTCGTGACTGCTGTGCCTTGATCATCACTGAAACCTGGCTTCACCCGGGAATACCCAATGCTAGCGTGCAGCTAGCAGGCCGCACTCTGCTCCGCTGGGACAGGACAAAGGACTCCGGTAAGAGCAGGGTGGGAGGGCTCTGTATTTACGTGCATGAAAGCTGGTGCAACAACGGGACAATTATAAACAGTCACTGCTCCCCGAACCTCGAGTACATGTCGGTAAGATGCCGGCCTTTCTTTCTACCGAGAGAGCTAACAGTAGTGATCATCACGGCTGTGTACATTCCACCCGATGCCAATGTAATCACGGCACTCTCTATCCTGCTGAACACCATTAACAAATAGCAGCGGGCCCACCCGGACGGTGTTCACATTATCGCAGGTGATTTTAATAAGGCCAATATAAAGACTGTACTCCCAAGGTTCTATCAGCATGTCAAATGTCCCACCAGAGGACACTATTTATTACATATTACTTATGTCTTGTATATTGTATATTTTATATATATATATGTTTTTCCCTTTGTTAATACTGTCCATATGTACATAGCGCTGCAGAATTGTACCCCCCCAGCATGTTTACACTGAGCAGGAGATGCTCTGTATCTCATTGTACAACTGTATAGTGACAGTGTCTCATTCTGAGTGGAAGGTTTTTCCTTCTTTAAGTTGAGTTACCACTGCCAGTCTCCTTACGATCCTAACTGAACCCAACAAGAGGAGATTCTGAAATATTGTTTTTTTCCTTGACCTTGGATGACAGATTACTGTGGATTTGACTGATTTTGACTACTCAGTTAAAAATGGTGACACAAAGCAGGAATAAGTGTGAGGATTTCATATATGTGTGTACCTGACTGTGATCCTGCTGCACAGTTGTCTTGTCGTTTAGGAGATGGTTGACATTCGTCGAACTCAAGTTCTGACTTTCTTTTTCCTATTTGGATTTAAACAAAATAATACAATTTAAAAAGAAAATCTGAATATTGAAACTTCTGATTATGGTGTATTTTAGATGTTGCAAAAATAATACTGTGAAAATAAATAAATAAATTAGATGTATTAAAATGAGAGTGAGATACATTTTTCTCACCTTTTTCACTTATGGATGGCAAATCCTGTGGAAGCATATAAATATTCAACTTTCACATGAAGTTAAATTATTATAAATTGTACATGTATGCATAATTGAATTTATAGAAGAAATCATTGCTCCTGTACAGAAACAATTTGTTCTTTAACAAACTGTCAAAAACTTTCACATGCACTTTTTAAAATGTACACACTTATATGTACATATATTCTCAGCTAGCACAGTGATTAAAAAAAAAAGGAAAACTTTTGCATTCTTGCCTCTCAGTAAACATGATCCCATGAGTCAATGTTTCTGCCTAATTCAGCACCAGTGACACAGACCTAGAGACCAGTTGGTGACCACCCCATCCCTGGCAACCACCAGCTGTTAGGGTAAAATGTGTATTCCAACATCAGGCAACTACATCAGTTGTTTAGTGGTTTTTAATAATTATGGTGGATGGTGGATCAAACTGCTAAATCAGAATGAATTTTCATGACCTGTAAGTGTTTGGGGGATTTTCTTTTCTTTGGATTATTAATTAAAACCAAGGACAGAAAACATATAATGAGAAGTCTGTATCACATCTACTTGTAGTTTAAATATAGTAACTGCACAGTATCCCTTTTACAGTTAACACAAAGGGGTTATGATATATTCGGGATATTTGTTTCAATCACAATAAATGTTATTATGACACTTGAAAGCAGCAGCACTTAGATAGACGGCCAGGTTGCCTCTTTGATGATTCTAGGAGTAACAAAGAAACAGAAACCAGTATCCCAAAAAGTTAATTCTGTTCATCTGGACTGTTTTCAGTGGGAGAAACGTTTCATCGCTCATCCAAGTGACTTCTTCAGTCTCAGCTAACTGCAGGTTTCCCCAACCTTATAAACATTTGCACTTTATATAGTTGGGAAAACTTGGGATTTACTTACCTGGATGATTGAGCATGTATCAAGACAGAAACTAATATCAGTCTCATTATGCTCCTATTTATCAATATCAAAACAAACTTTGGCATCTATATTTTGGTTTGATCCGCCCACCACCAGGGCCATGCAGATCTGTTTAAAGGGGCGGGTGCTCAAAGTTAAAAACAGGCACATAGAACCAGGCTGAACAACAACACACATTCTTTAAGAATCTAATACAGAATCGCATCATACTATATCACTGTTTTACCTGATGGGGTACAATGTTGCTGTTGAGGAGTTTCTGCTGATCCTGCTCCTGATAGTGCAGGAGGAACGGGCTGTGTTGAGCTGCGACTGGAGACTGTAAAAAGTCCATAGGAGAGATGGTAGCTGATTAAACAAATGCTATGAGATAATAATAAAAAGATTGGTGAAAGTGCCATGTCAGCAACCATAAGGCAACAAAACTGTGAGAAACAAACTAGGCTCTGCCTATGAATCACTCTTTGCCTCTCTTCTTCCTCCCATCTCCTCATCTCATTTATCACTCTCCACTTGCTGTCCATCTGAGGCACAATTTACTATTGCAATAAACTATTATTTAATTATCCACACTTAAAAACTCATCCATCTATTCTATAATAAAACAATAAGAGAAAAATGTTATAGAACCAAAACATTGCAGGTGTGTTTATCATTGTTTTATGCTGGAATACCTCTGCAATGCAACAACTGGTACATGTGTTCTTGTGACCTGTGCTGTTTTTTTTTTATTCCAGCCAGAGAGGGATCCACTGCATTTAGCCTCAAAAAGCTCCCTTTGTCACTGTTTCCTTACAGGGCATGTCTGGACAATGTCATATCATGAGTAAAAATGATAAAAAAAAATCTATATACATAAAATATGCACACATACATACAGGTACACAGGCACATACAGTGATATTTTATACCGTCTCCAGAATACTGCATATATCCTACTATGGCCACATGTTTGCATCATGGTCCTGATCAAGAATCCTTATTGTTTATTCCTAGCGCTCTAATAATAAAGTAATTAAAATAAAATAAAAAAGTAATAAATATATAATAAAGTATTTATGATGATTCAGTTTGTTTGACTATCTACTCTGTGCAGGCAGAAAGCCTATTAAATGCTTAAACTGTAGAGATACAATAATGTTGCTGCTGTAAAATCAGCATTTTGTCATATTTGAAATATAAATCTAATATATTGCGTTTAATATCTTTTCTTTAAAACAGTGTTTTTCCATAATACTGTAATTATAATGAACCATAATTATGTGGACATGTATATTAGATAGTTTTTAGTGAAATATAAGCCCTCCAGAAAGGCAGGAAAACGCCCTGTAACTTACTTTAATACAAAACACGTTCCCTAAAACGGTGGACAGAGCTACAGACCCATGACAGCGTTACCCAGTTAGCTGGTGGCTAAAACCAGCACTGCTTGTGCAGTTAATAAAAGGACAGGTAATGTTTGTCCCGCTGTTACACACACAGCACGCTCATTTGTTTCAATTCGTCAGTTGTCACAAGACAGTTTACCAACGTGTATAAAATAAGCTAATACTGCTGTGTGCTGTAGACTAAAGAGTACGCTGTACACCTACTTACTGGCTTTTGTTGCATCAGTCTCCTACAGCTCTGCACCGCTCAGACGGCAAAAAATGCTCGTGCTCTTTGCGAGTTCGTTCCCGGTTCGTAACCAGCGCGCTCTGCCATCAAGGGCGATCATTGGTTAATGGTAGTCATGTGACTGATGGAAACCACATCCTGTTACTTAGCAAAACTATGATTAATAGTTAAATATTATTGTTGAGGGGAACAGACAGGACTCCACACGCACACAAAAATAAACAAAAAACAGTAATAAAAATAAAAAATAAATAAAAATTATACTCAAGAAAAGGGCACTTGGGGAATCCATCAGGAAAGGGGCAGGTGCTCAAGCCCCCCCCCCCCCCCCTCGCACGTGCCTGCCCACCACTAATACACACATCTAACCTTCACCAACTCCTCCAACAATGAGTAGTCTGCGTGCAACCCCAATTCCCTATCGTACAATCAGTGGCGTGTCCAGCGGGGTGGCCTGGGGGGGTACAGCCCCCCCCCCAACCAGACTGGCCACCCCAGGTGCCACCCCAAAGGCAAAACAATAAAATTCAATCAAATATCAAATGTCCGATTATGTTTTCACGGTGAAGCTCAGATATCCGAGTGTAATGGAATGCAGCATCGGCTTCTGTGCTATGCCTGTTAGCAAAGGTAGGAGAGCCAAGCACGAAAGACGGCACTGCAGGAAACAATTTTTCGGTGAAAGAAAATGAGGACAGAATAAATGTCCCGGTAAGTAATATTAAGTTTGTTGGGTTTAGTAAACTTCGGTGAAATTAGAATACCAAGGAAAAAAATAACACTTAAAGAATTATTGCAGCCGTGGAATATTTCAGACAGTATGCTACTGAGGGCAGCTAACATAAGAGTTATGAGTTATAAGATATAATCTAAGTCGTAACATTGCTGTATGGAGCTGCAGATTTGGTTGCAGGTTAACATAGCTGGACTGGCCATCGGGCATACCGGGCATATGCCCGGTGACTTATTTTTTATTTTTTATTTTTGTAATGGCATGAACAATGAGAGGTGGTGGATTGGCCAGATGCAGGTCGATGTGTAAAAATAACTCAGTTGTTTGGTGGTGGCTATGGCGGAGCTTCCACAGAGGCCAGCAGGTGGATGAGGGAAGGGGAGGCAGGAGGAGAGCCCCGAGGCAGCCGCTGGTCTGAGTGTCAGGTGAACTGAACTTCAGGTAAGAAGTTATGACCTGCAGTCTATCTGGGTCAGATATAAACCAAGTTTAGGTGGAGTTTATTTTCGTTGTGCTGACTTTTTACCCTCAGTTGCAATAACTTGTACTGCGTTCTAGCCAGCTTGACGGAGTTTTTATACAGCTGGGTGGGTGCTATGATGTTACTGATAGTGAACTTTATTTTATTCATAAGATTAGTTAGCAGAGTTGCCAACGGCTCCTTAAAGCTTTAAAGCTTCCTTTAGCTAGAATGGAAAAAGACACAAAGCTGGATTTATTCTGTCGTTACGCTGCACAGCTGCCTCTTCTTCTCTCGTTCTCTCCCCTCCCTCTCCTGTTGCTACTTCAATCATGAAACTGATCAATGATCAGCTGATCGGCTTTTCTCTCTTGTTTGTTTATTGCCCACTTTGCGCCAGAAAGAGGAAACCAGCAGATGTCGCGCTAAACAACAGCAGCACGTTTGATCAGCTGTTGTTAGAATTTATTTAATATTAATTTCTAGTATCAGCTGATGTTGGCTGGAGCAACAGCTGTAAAGCTGCTGGTCATGATGTCGGTTTGGATATGTGGTGAGAGGGAAACATGAAGATGAAACCAGGAGATGTCCTTACTGAATCATCAGAGCTGTGATGGAGAAACAGGTTTACCTTTTAGGTGACATGAATGAGTTGAAGGGAAGTTATGAACTGTTTCTGAGAGACAAATAACCCCAGGATCCTTTTTTAGGTAGCTGACAGCTGGTAACTGTGCAGGGGCGGATCTAGCAAAGTGTTGCCAGGGGGGCATGTAGGGCATTAACAGGGAAAGGGGGGCACAAAGAAATACTTTTCTTTCTTATTCTCATTTAAAATATCTAGCTTTTATTAAATAATTATCTAAATTTTACAACCAAAGTTTTAATCTGACGTAAAATGTATAGAAATCATACATATATCAACAAGACAGTGTACATATGGAAAAGATATATATAAATCTTATAAAGTTTGTATCTGTCTTGTGTGAAACTTGTATGAAAAGCATACAAGAGTAAAAACAGATATAAGATCCCTTGAAAGATTATATAATGAATCTTGTATGTTTTGGATACTAAAACAATATATGAAAGTAATGAGAAAGTGGCCACTTTCATGAGTAAATCATGTAAGTTTTTACTATTTCTTTTCCATATGGGACTGTCACAACAGCATTTGTTTTCATTCAAAGTCTTTATGGCTTTAATGCCTGGTGGGCCGGTCTCTAGTCAAAATGCCCAATTTTCTGTCCCAGTCCAGCCCTGCAGGTTAATACTGGCAGTGTCACCATGCCAGCTGATTGTATTTTATCATCAGCCAGTGTTG
Organism: Astatotilapia calliptera; assembly: GCF_964374335.1. Taxonomy (NCBI): domain Eukaryota; kingdom Metazoa; phylum Chordata; class Actinopteri; order Cichliformes; family Cichlidae; genus Astatotilapia; species Astatotilapia calliptera. The sequence goes on along the minus strand of NC_137425.1, from coordinate 15,463,292 downwards.
CTCTTTATCAATATTACCAAAGTTTACCATAAGGCAGCATAGAAAGTATTTACTTGCTTTCAGGTTTTATTCAAATGTTAGTCTTTTCAGTTGTTTCTCCACTTTTTTCCTGTTTCAAAATCAAACACCAGTTTGTGAGAAGATTATCTTCTTTTTTTAACAGGCAGATAAAGTTTTACATTGGAATTGGCTAATTTGTCAATTGTTTGTTACAAATGTTCGTATTTTAATATTCAAAAATGTTTTTGCCCAAAACATATGTGCACTACATGTCAGTAAAAATACTGTGCAAATATTGCTGTCCTTGAATGCTGAGTAAACACTGACAAAGCACTGATTGTATCTCTTGTACTTTATCAACACAGTATCTAAAAACTTTGCACCGTAGTGGTTAAAATCTCATTGTAATAAGAGTTAAAAGCTCATTCGGTTATTAGGTTTATAGGATTATTGAATTATGGTTAATGGTTGGTAGAATTTTTTTAAACATTATCTGCCAATTACATCTGCCACCCTTCTCCAAATCTGTGCCCCTACCTGGCCCCCCCAACAAAGATTTTCTAGACACGCCACTGCGTACAATCCCTTGGCACCTTACCGGAACGCTGTACAGCCCTCCTCGACCAGAGTTGGGTGTAGACATCCCGGTAACACTGTACACCTGCTGCACCTCCATGGCGTCCTCCTGGCATTCCTGTTGAAAATGTCCCAGGCCCCCACACTGCTCACGCACCTGTCCCTGTGTCTGTGCAGCCACCAATGAGCCAGGTACAGCGCCTGTCGCTGCCAGGACCTGGGGATAGAAAGCAAAGAGGAAATGGTTGTTGGAGCGTAGCCAGTGGTCCTCGATGGTCAGTGTCACTGGCACAGACACGGAAAGTTTGCTCCTTGGGGCCAGTAGGGTACCAAAAAGTGATCATCTGCCAAAAAGGGGTTTCCAGCATTTGCCAAAAAATTTACTGCAGAAATTTAAGCTGTTATAAATTACTTGTTGACTTAAAATCTGTCAAAAAATATCGCTCATGACGAATATCAAGTAACTTAGAGAACATTTCTATCAAATCAGGGTAAAACGTAACTGACAATAACAATGTTTTTTTCAAGAGAGAGCTAGCCAAGAGGGCATCAGAAATAACAAATATAACATCACAGTTCTATAATCAAAAAGAACTGGATTGATGACAATATGGGTACAAATACGCATAAAGTCATAAAGATACTTGGAAGACAGATCATTTCTTTATTTTATATACAACCCCTTCATAAACCCTGTTGACTAAAGTGTATTTACTAACATAAGTAAAGATATTAGACTTAAAAAACCAAAACATCAAAAATCACTCTTTTGCAGATGCTCACCTCCCCTGGCTGCGATCTTCTGGGGTTTTCCGTCCGCGCCGCCAGGTGTTCTTCAGCCAGCCTCACTGCCGCCTCCAGATTGGGTGGCTTGCGACACTTGACCCAGTCCGCCATTTCCCTTGGGAGCCCCTCCACAAACTGCTCCAGAACGACAGCCTCCAGCAGCTGCGCCTCCCCACTGCCAGGATGCAGCCACCTCCCCGCGTCATACCGCAGCTGCTGGGCAAAAGCCGAAGGCCCTTCTTGTGGTCCCATGCGGCAACCACGGAAGCGGCGACGATGGTCTTCTGGAGAGAGTTCCAGGTGGAGCGGATTCGCAGCGGCCCCAGACTGAGGCAAAAGGTTTAGTAGCATCTGCGTCTGCCGCTGGTGCAGTACTGCCTGCTGCTGCTGCAAGTCTGCCATGCTGGCCATCATTTGAGCCAGTGCCTGAGCTGGCTGTAGATTCTGTGGGTTTGACATGTCGTAGCGGCAAGCTGGGCACCACTGTATCACTCTGTTACTGATCTCTGTTATGACACACACAAGGAGACAGTTCTGCGTCACGTTTCACTAATAGTTTTTATTTAGTTCACAACTCGAAGCCACTCGTTTCACACCGTGGCAGGCATCAGCTCTTTCTCCCAGCCTCCCCTGCCACTGTCACCTGAACTCGCTCTACCCCTCACCTGATGCTAAACCACAACCTGCCACAAAATGATATGTTGAAATTTAATGTAATTAGCGCACCATAAAAGTTCTAAAACAAAGTCACCTGTATGTATTAACGTAAGTGACACTTTTCAGATGAAAGATAAGAAATAACAAATTAATTTCACTCTGGGTCCAGCCAGGCATGGACTGGGACAAAAAATCCGCCCGGGCATTTTGACTAGAGACCGGCCCACCAGGTTATATAGGAAAAACCACAAAGCCTTTGAATGAAAACAAACACTGTTGTCACTATGATGTACACTGTCTTGTTGGTATATATGTATCAATCTAATAAACTTAAACCTACACCATCCTCCCTTCCTCCCTATTCTGGTATTCGAAACAGTACTTAACGGAAATATTAAACAACCTAGGGTTGACAAATCCTACCCCCCCCCCCCCCCCCAAAAACAAAAAACCAAAAATAGGGAACCACCCCCCACCCTCCGCCTCGTGATGCTTAATTGACATAATCGTCTTTAATTTAATGCACATGTAAAAACAAATGCACAGAAATCAATTATTAACACATTACAATAATTAAATAATAATTTCTTCAACATAATTGTAGACTGCACAGATGATACCTTCAGAAAGGAAAAACTACCATAGCTTAGAGTATATATTAGACTTAATATTTACTAGATACAATAATGGATTTTTATACATTTTACATCAGATGAAAACTTTGTTTGTAAGATTCAGATAATTATTTATTAAAAACCAGACATTTTAAATGAGAATTTCCCTGTTAATGCCCTACCTGGCCCCCTGGCAAAACTTAGCTAGATCCGCCCCTGCACAGTTACCAGCTGTCAGCTACAAAGCATCCTGGTGTTATTTATCTCTCAGAAACAGTTCATAACTTCCCTTCAACTCATTCATGTCACCTAAAAGGTAAACCTGTTTCTCCATCACCTGTTCAGCTCTGATGATTCAGTAAGGACATTTCCTGGTTTCATCTTCATGTTTCCCTCTGACCACATATCCAAACCGACATCATGACCAGCAGCTTTACAGCTGTTGCTCCAGCAAACATCAGCTGATACTAGAAATTAATATTAAATAAATTCTAACAACAGCTGATCAAGCTTAAACGTGCTGCTATTGTTTAACTCGACATCCGCTGGTTTCCTCTTTCTGGCGCAAAGTGGGCAAGCACGAGAGACGGGACAGAAAAGACGATCAGCTGATCATTGATCGAGGGTGCATCCAACCTCCTCGGCTGTAATTGGTCCAGCCCAGAGTTTATCATGACACTTTGGCCAATCCATGAACTTTCATTGTTTATACCGTTACAGAACAAAACAAAACAAACAAACAAAAAAACCATCTGCCCATCAAAAAACGAAAAATCACCGCCTACTGGGCAAATGCCCGGTATGCCCAATGGCCAGTCCAGCTATGGTCAGAAACAAAGTAAAACCTGATCTGCCGATCAGGGAATGAGAAAAGCAGGAAGGGCTGACGAGAGTGGCTGGATGTTTGTCAAATGTAGAAACTGTCTTGGTTCATTGTTGTCTGTATGTCAAAGTTCAAATGAGTTAAAGGGGTCAAGTAAAGAAAGAAAAACAAAAAAAACTTTGCAAAAATGAATAATAATAAATTAAATAAAAATAACAAAGAAGAAAAAGTTACATCACTTACAACAGCAACAATGAGTTTGGTGACAAACAGAGGTGCTGTTTCAACTTATTCAGATTATTCTCATGTACTATTTCATCAGAAACACACATTGTTGACAAAGCAGAACAACAGGATCTGACTATCCTTCTTCCTTCTTCTTCTGACAATAAGAGAAGTAAAAAAACAACAACAACAAAATGCAGGGAGGCACACACTGGAACAGGGTGAAAAGAAAAATCTAGCAAAAAGTAAAAGTCCAAAAACAAAACTGAGACTCGGTTTTGCAAAAGGTGTAGTTGACTGTTTGGCAAAAGGCACGTGAAAGCAGATCTCTACATATAACACAACGCTAAACCTAGACAGAGTAAAGTGGGTGTGCAGTGAAAAGCAGAGCTCAGAAAACAAAAAAGGGCTGGGGGAGATGAAGAAGTGGTGTTGATGCATGACTATCCTTCTTCCAGAGCTGTTTAGATAGATAGGCATAGTCAAAAGATGCTTATATTTAACTCTGTGACGATTAAACACATAAAATATGTAATAAAATAGCCTTGTCCAGATAACAGAAAAATAACTGCTATGGAAAGTCACACGTAAAGCAAGGTCAGGAAGCCTGCGGGAGGCAAAAAGTGTCATGTTCTTAATGAAAGAGTACGACAATAAGACTCACTTTCAGTTTCTGATAAAAAGGAAATGAAACTGAACTAAAGATTAAATCCTGCCATCTTTCCATTTACAGGTTTTCATACACAAATCTCCCTAATGCAAAACTTCCCAAAACCTAAATGCATTCACCAAATTGTTTCTGGTTTTCTTTATTACCAGTGTTGGGGAGTAACAGAATACATGTACCGACGTTACGTCTTTTAAATGTTATACCTCTGAAAACAGTCGTTTATTGCAATGAAAGTCAACATAAACATTTCACATTCTGTACTGCTCAATGTCACAGAGTGGAAGGAAAAGATAAATAATAAACCAAAATAATAAAGCGCTAACTATATATATATATCTGAGCACGTTCCCTCACAAAATGGATGATGATAGCCACCTTTCTAGCTCCTGTCGTTTGCTTAACGGCCATTATATAGTACAAAACTGAGGCTTAAAATTACTTTGTCTGTCTACTAAAAAAACTATAATAAAATGCTTCAAGTTTGTTAGGATAAATTGAAATATTTAACCAGACAGTGCTGCTTTACAGATTTGACATTTGTGACCAACTTTAATGCATATAAAATCAGAGACACTGATATTAAATTCAGATTAAAAATTCAAACTGCTCACCTTTTGTTGAAAGTAATGCTGGAAAAGGCTGCTGAGGGAGATGTGAAGTAAGCAGTGGGACACAAACAGGACACATTAATTATTATTATTTAAGTCATCCTTTGCTTTGCTCCTGCTAAATAGCTTTAATAAAATATCCTGCATTCAGAAAGTCTAAAGTAAAGAGCACAGAAAAAGTGGTTGTATGAATGGGCGTGAATGAGGCAAGTTGTCTAAACCCCAATTTAAGATGGGCAGCAACACCTCAACTGAACATAATGTCACTGGACACAGAATAAAAAAACTTTCTGACAAAATACTTAAAGACTTTTGCACTTTAAGAACGGAAGGAGAGGAGAGTACTTTTTCTCAGACTTAAGCTGAGTTTGATAGAAAAGTTCTAACGGTCTTAAGTTCTCCGTTCTAAGACCTCCACCCATTTTGTGGATGAAAAAGTTATTTTAGCCACAGAACATCTGATATGATTTTCTTGGCTGTGCGGACCAATCAGTTTCAGTTTATACTGTTTATTCTTGTGCTCTGTGTGCAGCTGGGTTTGCTAGTTCACAGACTTTATAGAGCGCATTAGATCATGACAAGAGGAATGCAATGTACATTTTATCTCTTACACCCTAAACCTCCCCACCCCCAACTTCCTGGCACAACCCACAGCTCTGGAGAATGTACAAAATGTTTACATTGGACTGCAGAACAATGTTGCAGCACTTTTAGTAAAAGATTTTATGTTTCACAGTTAACATATCACAGCAGTATCAATATCTGTACCCATCAGGGACACATTTCAATACTTCACCTTCAAATCTCTGCAGCCACTACTTAGGCCCAATTTTTTTGCACAAAATTATCCATATGCAAGAAACTAAAACTAAAAGATAAACTGTAATATTTAATTTTAAAAGTACTGCTTGAAAATGAGGCCTTTGTAATCAACTGCTCCTTAAATGCATTGGCTCTGATTCTATATTCAGATAAACTTTTATTCAATTCGGATTAAAAGTTTAAACTACTTACCTTTGGTTTAAAGTAATGCAGAAAAGACAGTTGACAATAAGAGAAGTAAATAAAAAAAATGCAGGGAGGCACACACTGGAACAGGGTGAAAAGAAAAATCTAGCAAAAAGTAAAAGTCCAAAAACAAACTGAGACTCGGTTTTGCAAAAGGTGTAGTTGACTGTTTGGCAAAAGGCAAGTGAAAGTGGATCTCTACATATAACACAACGCTAAACCTAGACAGAGTAAAGTGGGTGTGCAGGGAAAAGCAGAGCTGAGAAAACAAAAAAGGGGGTGGGGGAGATGAAGAAGTGGTGTTGATGCATGACTATCCTTCTTCCAGAGCTGTTTAGATAGATAGGCATAGTCAAAAGATGCTTATATTTAACTCTGTGACGATTAAACACATAAAATATGTAATAAAATAGCCTTGTCCAGATAACAGAAAAATAACTGCTATGGAAAGTCACACGTAAAGCAAGGTCAGGAAGCCTGCTGGAGGCAAAAAGTGTCAAGTTCTTAATGAAAGAGTACGACAATAAGACTCACTTTCAGTTTCTGATAAAAAGGAAATGAAACTGAACTAAAGATTAAATCCTGCCATCTTTCCATTTACAGGTTTTCATACACAAATCTCTCTAATGCAAAACTTCCCAAAACCTAAATGCATTCACCAAATTGTTTCTGGTTTTCTTTATTACCAGTGTTGGGGAGTAACAGAATACATGTACCGGCGTTACGTATTTTAAATGTTATACCTCTGAAAACAGTCGTTTATTGCAATGAAAGTGAACATAAATATTTCACATTCTGTACTGCTCAATGTCACAGAGTGGAAGGAAAAGATAAATAATAAACCAAAAATAATAAAGCGCTAACTATATATATATATATATATATATATATATATATATCTGAGCACGTTTCCTCACAAAATGGATGATGATAGCCACCTTTCTAGCTCCTGTCGTTTGCTTAACGGCCATTATATAGTACAAAACTGAGGCTTAAAATTACTTTGTCTGTCTACTAAAAAAAACTATAATAAAATGCTTCAAGTTTGTTAGGATAAATTGAAATATTTAACCAGACAGTGCTGCTTTACAGATTTGACATTTGTGACCAACTTTAATGCATATAAAATCAGAGACACTGATATTAAATTCAGATTAAAAATTCAAACTGCTCACCTTTGGTTGAAAGTAATGCTGGAAAAGGCTGCTGAGGGAGATGTGAAGTAAGCAGTGGGACACAAACTGTCACGGACCTGGCTCTGGAGGACTTGGGGGTCCGTGAGCAGGATGGATTATTATTATTATTATTATTATTATTATTGTTGTTGTTGTTATTTGGGGATGTGTGTTTTTCTGCACTATGCTGTGTTCGGTGTTCCACTCATATGTAGAGGCAGGGTGTGTACATGTGTGGCTGGAGGATGGAGAACAGCCACATGCAGGCCTGATGGGTGTGGCCCTGCAGGAGGACTGGCCACACCTGAAGTTCCTGCCACACACCTGTTGGTGATCAGGGCTCATCGGGGGAGCTACTTAGGAGAGTGTTGGAGCTCCCACCGGCACGGGATCATTAAGCGAAGACTCCAAGTGGAACGAGGGACTAGAAGGGCAGCATGCACAGGGTGTGCAGAAACACAACTGCCGGGAGCACGAGCACGGACGTCGGAGGGGAACACACACATGGGAGTCTAGGGAGCAAAGGGGATTTATTGTGCATCTGTTACCTTCACTGTAAATAAAGTGCACTGTTTGCATCGCAGAACTATGCGTTTTGGGTCCTCATTCCCCCATATCCGCACGGTCTGCCAGCCAGACCATGACACAAACAGGACACATTAATTATTATTATTTAAGTCATCCTTTGCTTTGCTCCTGCTAAATAGCTTTAATAAAATATCCTGCATTCAGAAAGTCTAAAGTAAAGAGCACAGAAAAAGTGGTTGTATGAATGGGCGTAAATCGGTGAATGAGGCAAGTTGTCTAAACCCCAATTTAAGATGGGCAGCAACACCTCAACTGAACATAATGTCACTGGAAAAAGAATAAAAAATTTTCTGACAAAATACTTAAAGACTTTTGCACTTTAAGAACGGAGGGAGAGGAGAGTACTTTTTCTCAGACTTAAGCTGAGTTTGATAGAAAAATATTTACAGTTTAAAAACCAAATATAAACAGTTCAGCTAATATGACACTTTTGGTTCAATCCTTTTTTCTTCCGTTCTAACACCTCCACCCATTTTGTGGATGAAAAAGTTATTTTTGATCTGATATGATTTTCTTGGCTGTGCGGACCAATCAGTTTCAGTTTATACTGTTTATTCTTGTGCTGTGTGCAGCTGGGTTTGCTAGTTCACAGACTTTATAGAGCGCATTAGATCATGACAAGAGGAATGCAATGTACATTTTATCTCTTACACCCTAAACCTCCCCACCCCCAACTTCCTGGCACAACCCACGGCTCTGGAGAATGTACAAAATGTTTACATTGGACTGCAGAACAATGTTGCAGCACTTTTAGTAAAAGATTTTATGTTTCACAGTTAACATATCACATCAGTATCAATATCTGTACCCATCAGGGACACATTTCAATACTTCACCTTCAAATCTCTTCAGCCACTTACTTAGGCCCAATTTTTTCACACAAAATTATCCATATGCAAGAAACTAAAACTAAAAGATAAACTGTAATATTTAATTTTAAAAGTGCTGCTTGAAAATGAGGTCTTTGTAATCAACTGCTCCTTAAATGCAGTGACTCTGATTCTATATTCAGATAAACTTTTATTCAATTCAGATTAAAAGTTGAAACTACTCACAACGCTAAACCTAGACAGACTAAAGTGGGTGTGCAGGGAAAAGCAGAGCTGAGAAAACAAAAAAGGGGGTGGGGGAGATGAAGAAGTGGTGTTGATGCATGTAGAAAGCGGTTTTGTTTGGTGACAAACAAATCGAATGGATTAAAGTTTACAGATTATTACAGATTAAAAACAAAAGACAAGAAATAAGAACACTGTCTTATATACGTATATAGCAAAAATAGTGATAAAATCGCACAATTATGTCCCGTTTTCTAAGCTTCATTCCGTACTAACAAACAGAGGCGTCATAAGGGTGAGAAAAGTGATAACATGAGCGCTAGAAAAATAGTAAACCGTCAATTACTTTTAGTTTTAAAAACTATTATTAACCTATTAGAATAAAGGCATGTTTGTTTCATAAGGTACGTGTTGGGGGCGTTACAGGAGTCAATTTCGTTTTGTTCTGGCAGCAAATAATGAAATCGAGTCAGCGTCTAACACTGCCCCCCCTCCTTATTTCATGATTTGGTTCGGTCCAGTGCGCCAGAGCACTAACGGATCCGGTGTTTCATAAGAGTGAGAGAGAGAGAGAGCGATGGAAATAATAAGAAGATAGCGAAGTCCATATGAATGAAACTGCTCGACATTCCTGGTATTTGTAATGTGTTGTATTGTTTATTGTTTGGTTTTCCAAAACAAAAGGAAAACCAAACAATAATGATTATTTTAAAAAAGGGGAAAAAAGTGAAGGAAACGGCTTCCAGGGCCTAATCCGTGGATCGGCTTCCTCCGAGGCGTGGGCGTCTATCAGCAGAGATTGTACCTTCACCTATCAGCAGAGATTGTCCCTTAATCTGTAACACAGTCAAATATATTCTCAAGTAACATTCAAGCATGCCATTCAGCGTGTTAGTACGAGCTCGGGAGCAGCTTGGGAGAACAAGAAAACAGAGACTGCTTCAGGTTGTCTTCCCAAATCGACTCAACTTTATTCTCAAGTACAACAGTTTATATAGAGGGAAAAATTCATGAGTCAGCAGATTCTCAGTTTAAACCAGTACAGACCAAGATAAGGGAGCGTCTTCCTGCCCTTGGGTGAAGAAGCACCCTTTGTATAGTTTATCAGTTCAGCTACAATTGTGATTATCTCAGCGACATATTTTCAAGGGACGAAATAAAGAGTTCTTTCATTAGTGAATTCTGAAACAAACCATCTGGCCTTCAACAGGCGTCTCCTAAGAGATTTAGAAACTAATGTAGCTGAGGGAGTGATCTCTGTGGTATTTCAACCTTGTACCAGCCTGTGATTCTCACACATCAATTCTTGGGTCAAAGAGAAAAATAACTAAAACAAAGGGGCCTTATTGAATGACAGAGTTTTCCTGTATAATGTCACTATAAAACAATATCCAGTAAATGCTCCCATGGTACTAAAATACCTAACAAAAAGCATAGCATAAGCATAAGCTTTTTTAATCCCACCCTCTTTCCACTAGTTGGTGTCGTGCAAAATTTAACAATAACCTGCAACACACCCAGTGAGCTTGATTTGAAGTGGGTTTAATAAACACATTGCAATGTGGAGAGAGCATCCCAGTGAAACACCAGGACCATCTCTGAATTGTGGCCACCGCCCTTACATCTTATATACAGACACACAGACAAAGAACATTCCACAAACTCGTACACGTTGGTATAGCCCCCCCTCTCACGGGGGGCTATACCTTCTCTCTCACGGAGAGAATTATGACCTTGTTTTCTGCTTGCCCATCACCTAAAGATTTACATCCCTGATAAGCAGAAGGAGTCTCACTATCTGTTTAACGTCTCCCATTACAATGGCCTCACTGTGTTAATTTTCCACATGCATGTAAACTAGTGACAGGAGTGCTCTTACTATAGTAAAGTGAGAAAGTGATATTACTATAACTGATGTACTATGATTAAATATGTGATTAATATATGAGAAAAGAAATCTGCCACCACATTGGTTACTAACAGTCAGCACTTTTTCTTCCTGTTGATCGATCATAAATTCTTCCTTACAATTTGTTACATGTATTTGCTTTTATAACCCCAGTAACGCATGTAAAATCTAAAAAATACAAAGCAATGATAGGAACAAAGGATGATGATAACAACAACAACAAACTTTATTTATAGAGCACATTTAAAAACCAGCGGTATACCAAAGTGCTTAACATAAGAGACAGAGAAGTAACACGAGTATTATAAGGCTTTAGCAAAGTATCAAATATACTCACAGGTCAATGCCACTAATACACAGGGGTAACGTACAGTTTTGTATAGACCTATTCCACTAACACAGAGTAAAATGGGTTTAAATGAAATTGTGACTAAAAAGCACATGTGTAACAAAATAATGATAATATTTCTTTATAAAACATGACAAACCATCAAATCAGGCAACTCTGCCAACATGGTGTTTTTTTGCCTCTTCAAACATGTCCTTCTTTGAGTGCACATGGAATTCAATAGTCTCCCTCATGTTGTCCAGCACGCCTTCTCCACTAAATACAGCAACATCTACAATAACACATAAAGCTCCAATCAGATTTCTCTTGGTGAATAATGATAAATGTGGCACACCCAAAATACATGGCCAGTTTTGTGTTAATCATTTAATGTAATTTATTTAATTTGTTTATTTGTGATTTTCTGTGACTATGAATATTCACAATGACTTTGGAAACATGACCAATTTATGCAGTATATTATTTTGTCACATGAACTGTACAGAAGGACAGAAAAATGGAGCAACACCTCAGGTGGAACTATTATGTCAAGGCAGGTGCACCCCAGTTGCTTTAGGGGGATGGACGTCCACCCACTATTCAGATGTATTTGCAAGTTAGTACTTTGTAAAAAAAATACTACCACTATGTATGTGTATATATATATGTGTGTGTGTGTGTGTGTGTGTGTGTGTGTGTGTGTGTGTGTGTGTGTGTGTGTGTGTGTATGTATGTATGTATACATCTCACTTACACCCTGAGCTGTTTCCTGTTGTTTTCGTTATAAGGCCAATGATCATGAGTTTCACATCCTGAGCACATCCTGTACCATATGCAGTTACAAGCAGAAAACTTCTTTTAATACCCTATGATTTGCACATTTATTAACTTCTGGATTACTATGTATGTATTATATTACTATGTACTATATATATATATATATATATATATATATATATATATATATATATATATATATTGCAATCAAATTCTGAATATATACATGTAGAATGATCTTCTGAATGTATGGAATGAAACTTGATGTCAAGGAGGCGCTTGCGCCATCTAGTGTTTTCCTTGTTTGTACCTGTGAGGAATGGCACTATGAGCCAGTCCGCACGGAATCTTGTGGCTCAAATTCTAAGTAATGAGGAGCTAATTAACAACCTGGCAAATGCATGTTCTGGACAACCTAATATTTGTACTAGTATGCTGCACCGTACTACTTATGAAGAAATTTATTCACTTTTTCATCGTGGAAGACGAAATGCAGTGAACCTCCCCGGGCAGATAATCTCTGGTTATCCAGCTAACGTTATGGAGAAGGTGCCTTCCACATCACAGCAGTCCCCCACAACGGGTCCCATCTACAATCTTAGACCTTTCACTCGAAAAGGCCCAAGGCAGAAGAGGTAAGAACAGAACTAAATGCATTGAACTGACTAGTGGAAGGTTAGTAATTGCCCGTAGGTTTCAACTGCTCAACAATGCTAAGTAAACAATAATATCACAAAAAAACAAAACAAAAAAATTGTGCGATAGACTGACATCATGTGGATGTGGAGACTAAACTGTGCACAAGTCATTGGTGCACAACAGTTAATTTGTTTAATTGTAGAAACAAGCAATTTCTATAATACTTCACGTCCTGTAAGCTTAATCTGCAAACATTGTGTAAAAGCAAAGCACATCATTCAGTTGTTACAATACATAGTTTTTCGGCAGTATATAATTTAATGAAACTTTTTTAAAGCAACAAAAGTACTCCGTGAATTCAAGAACTTTTTTTTATGTGATTGTTAAGTTTCTCCACCCACCCATCCCACTCCATCATCTATCCACCCATTCATCCATCCATTCTCTTTCACTTATCCAATTCAGGATTCCAAGAGCCTATCCTAGCTACCATGGGGCTAGAGGGTGTTTATTAATGCAAATTGGACATGTGTACAGCATGGTGTAATTTTTTTAAATCAAATATACTTCATTGATTGGAGGAGTGTGAGTATATTACATGCAGAAATGTTTACTTTGCCTTTATCCTCTATTAGGTTTCCAGCACAGCTAAACAGGTCACATTCTTTCACCAAAGAAGTGATTGTCTTGCAGGACCATCTAACTTCACATGTGCCAAGGCGTAACAAAAAAACTTGGCTTTTTGAAAATGGAAATTTAAAATCTGCACTGGAGTTTAGCTGTGACTGTGACTAATTATTAATGCAGGCAATAAGGACTGCCTTTCAGCCAGTTGTTGTAGGATGCAGGCAAGCTTTAGATCCTTTTTGATAAAAAGATTTTTTTTGTTACTTAGATTATTATACTATTAAAGGTCAACTTTGGGTATTTCAAAAAGGATCTGGGAGCACTGGTCGGATGACTGGATTGATATCTTTTAGAAACCTTTTAATGTACTGTATTGTATTGTAGTCTGTTAGCCTTAACAAAAATTTCAAATACATTATGTTTTTTTCCTACCCCAGACTACAGATTTGCCAGCATGCCACACCAAACTTGTTGAGCCATCACTCACTTCCAAACAGACTTTGAATGGAGACCTTGTGAAAAAACTGTTTCATCAGAAGTCAATTTATGTCAGACCTGACAAGGTCATCTTATGTGAGGACAATGAATCAGTAAGTAATCCTGAGCATTTCAGCAAATTTATGAATGTTCATAAAATGAGAGTGAAAAAGGCAAAGACGGATTTTAAACTCCCTTAAACATGGTCACTTGTGTTATGTTTTAATACATAATACATAAACATAATACGAATATTTACTATGCCATTTTGTTGTCAGTATAATCAAATGTATTATCTGTTTTAATTTACAGACATATTCTGATGGAGAGAGTAAGATAAGATAAGATAACCTTTATTAGTCCCACACATGGGAAATTTGTTTTGTCACAGCAGGAAGTGGACAGTGCAAAAGTTATGAAGCAAAAATTAATAAGAATAAATACAGTACACAACTGTACAGAATAGAATAAAATACTATATACAGTAGAATAAAATAGAATAAAATATACAATAAGATAAAAATAGAATACAAATGCTATATACAACTGAGTAAAAATACAACGATGCCAGAAAAGATTATTGCACTTAGTGTTATTGCACATGTGTGGATGTGTGTGTTTGATCAGTTAAAGTCTTTGTTGTAGAGTCTGACAGCAGTGGGGAGGAAAGACCTGCGAAATCTCTGCGAGTAGCCATACAAGCAGGCAGGATTTCACAGAAACTTTAAATTCTGACAAATGTGGTAAATATTCCTATCTAAAAGTCGCTCCAAGTAAAGTGTTTTGTACATGTTTGTATCCTTTAATCTTTTGAGCTATATTGTGCAAAAGTCATGAGCCACTCCTTCTTTCTTTGTTTTTTGCTGTAAAAATAGGAAATAAGCGCAGTGATTTACTGAAGTCTACAAAATAATGTCTACAAACAGACATGGAAACGCAGTATATTAGAGTAGAACAAAACTATGATATGAGCAACTTTAGTCTTGAACTCTCTTAACCAAGCTTTCTGGATGGCGATGTCTTCTTTTTATTGAATTTCTTTAAGCATGGTTCAGGAATAGTTCTCCAGGCTTTTTGTTCTGTTCTCTGTCAAGATGATCCCACACAACTTTAATAATGCTGAGGCCAATCTATGTATTGTGATAATGTAATTATGTCAACATCATTAATATGTAATTTAATAACTAAATAATTTACAAAACATTCTGGCTTTGGCCTGTTTGAGGAAGAATACCTGTCAGATGACCCCGAGCTCCAAGAAGCCATTTCAAGGTCTTTAGCCTCAAGTGCAAGTGAAAGGTCAGTACAACACAAACTTTTACTTGTCATGTTGAAAGGTCAACATATTACCGTTATTTGATGTTTGTTGCAGAAAACGAGTCACCTACTGTCTAGTTTTGGATCAGTTTGAATAAGCAAACTACAAACTGCAACCTGTGATTTCTGTTGTCATTTGAAGATTACCAAGGCTATCAGATTATATATATTTTACTTGATATATGTTTTGGTTTATTTTTACTTTTTTGAATGGTGGTTGGTTGTCAGTGTTGGATCTTGTTTTTTTTTCTTGTTGTTCTTGTATTTATGTAGTGTATTTATATTATTTATAAATACTAGTGTATTTATGACAAGATAAAAATTTAAACTTTTTTTCCATTATCACAAACATTCTTGATTTGTATCTTTTTTGTTAAATATCAATTACAGTCTTAAGGATGGTACCTCATTATTCTGTTGGTGGGTTATTGCCATTTAGACAAGTATGTATGTATACATCTCACTTACACCCTGAGCTGTTTCCTGTTGTTCTCGCTATAAGGCCCATGATCATGAGTTTCACATCCTGAGCACATCCTGTACCAAATTTACCATATGCTGTTACAAGCAAAAAACTTATTTTAATACCCTATGATTTGCACATTTATTAACTTCTGGATTACTATGACACTTACTGAAATACTCCTACATAATATCTATCTATCTATCTATCTATCTATCTATCTATCTATCTATCTATCTATCTATCTATCTATCTATCTATCTAATGCCGTTTAGGAAAATATTATATATATATTGCAATCAAATTCTGAATATATACATGTAGAATGATCTTCTGAATGTATGGAATGAAACTTGATGTCAAGGAGGCGCTTGCGCCATCTAGTGTTTTCCTTGTTTGTACCTATGAGGAATGGCACTATGAGCCAGTCCGCACGGAATCTTGTGGCTCAAATTCTAAGTAATGAGGAGCTAATTACCAACCTGGCAAATGCATGTTCTGGACAACCTAATATTTGTACTAGTATGCTGCATCGTACTACTTATGAAGAAATTTATTCACTTTTTCATCGTGGAAGACCAAATGCAGTGAACCTCTCCGGTCAACTGGAAATTAAGTTGGTTTAGTGTCTGTTACTTACTCATCTTAGGCATTGTGTCTTTGGTTAAGTGTCAAGTCTTTGTGAAAATCATATTTAAATTTAGTTAAATATTTTGAGCAGAACGAAATGTACCCCTGAATACATGAAAAGTAAAAGCTGTGATCTTAAGGATGGTACCTCATTATTGTGTTGGTGGGTTAGACAAGTATATTTCTTTACCGATTGTGTAGGTGTGTGTGTGTGTGTGTGTGTGTGTGTGTGTGTGTGTGTGTGTGTGTGTGTGTGTGTGTGTGTGTGTGTGTGTTTTAATCAGGTCAGTTGTCTCAGTGTTTGAGTCCTCTTGTATGGAGATTAAATTCTGATTGCCTTGTGTTATGTTCCCCATGCCACATCCTTGCGGTGAACAATGCTGCATCATACTTTACCTCCCCATATCAGATTACTTTTCTGAAATTTCACTCTTTTTCTCATGCTTCTCAAATAGCAGTTTATCTGTACTGCCGCACGTGGGATATATTCAGTCGAAATTTAAATTTCGTATCATGTGTGATGTCACCCTTCATTTTCAAAAACATTGTAAGGAAGGAGCAAACACATCAGGAGTCTGAAAGTGTGATTGAGCCCTCACATGGTCATAGATCCACTTTTCGGGGTTCTTTTTTAGATTTCCTGTGAAAGTCTGAAATGGTTCATATTTCCATTCCATTCCCTCCCCCCACCCTCTCTCTCTCTCGCTCTCTGTTTCATTCCCTGAATCTTTCTTTGTGTGTCAGTCTGTGTGCAGGTGGCAGCAGGACAGCTTCAGTGCAGACAGACGTTCCACGCTCCCTGCAGAATCATAGCCCATCAATCATGTTAACATGTTAACTAGTGGGATTTATTTTATTCACCAGAAAACAGTGAGGATCCCATTACAGAGAGTGGCCTAAGGGCAGAATGTGTATGTGTGTGTATGTGTGTAAATGTCTGAGTTGGGGGGAGACCCTCTGGGGAAGACCCCTTTCTCTTCTAGTGCAACATCCAATCTCTCTCAGTGGCACAGTGTGAGAAATAACGATATGTAACGAAGATGTAATGAACAAAAGTCAGTTGTTTTGCTTTGTTTTATTTTTTAAAAAGTCACTGAGTTGTTGTCAAAATTGCAATCTACTGCAGCGGATTTCCAGTATGTCAGGTTCGATTCACCTAAAAAAAGCAAACTTATATTCAAATCACTGGTTCCTTGTTATTGAGAGAAGTTAGAGTGTTAGCAGCAACTTACATGTGCGAATTGGAGGCCTGCTCAGATGCGACCAGAGATTTACACTCCACTGCTCACTTTCAGAGTGTAAATAGGATTAGCAAATAATACCAGGTGTTCAAGTTACCACACCTGACAGCATATGACAGGTTTCATTTTGCCTGAATCGCAGAGGCATGTATTACAGTCTGGCTGGGATGCATACACTGACTGTGTTTTTGCTTGAATTTGTTCTCTGTACCATGCTCTCCTGAGTTTTAAATGCACTTTAGAACAGCACACAGCAACACTACATATGAGCGGGCGTAGGGAGGTTTGAGGTCTTCACTCACCCCGGTTCTGTTAGCTGTCAGGGCTGGGAAGCTGGGAGGAGGTGCTGGCCGTCAGACTGAGGTCTGGGATGCGGGGCCTCCCTGGTACTGCAGATAAGGAGGTGGTCCGCTTGCCTCCACCCCAGAGAGAAGGGTTACATCTCCTGGGTCTAGGTGCGGCTTGCCCCTCTGAGGGCGGGGGTACCTGGACCTGGGATATAGAGTATGTTTGGGGAGTGCGACTGTCTGTGCAGTGTCTATTTGTGTCTGTCTACACGTTGGGTGAGTGCCGAGTATTTGGTTGTGCATATGGGGTGGGAATGCACGTCTGTGTCCGCGTGTGCCTGTTCGTCTGTGTCTATATGTCAGGTTGGGTCTTAGACTCAACCTCTCTGGGTACATCTCAGGCCCTCCAAAGTACGGAGGCCTATCTCCCCTCACCACACTCCCTGCCGGTGGCTGATGCCCTCAGACGTTGGTGTGTTGGTGGTCCTTGTCGTCTGGGGCTGGGCGCTCATGTATGTACCGGCTCACTCCTGGTGGCCGATTGGCGGGGCCGAGCGCCTGTGGCCCGGCTGGGCTCCTTCCGGGGGGTGGGATGCCCTCAGACCTCTGGCCTCTGGGCCTGAAGCTCGGTCCTCTCTGGCACAGCTGGCTGCCGGCAGAGCCCGCGGGCACACCACTGCAACCCCCTCTGGCCTCTGCTCCGTAGCTGCGGGGTGACCTCTCATTTGGGGCTCTACTCAGCTCTTCCCAGGAGGGTGGCACGGTTCCCCCCCCCTTTGGTGGTCCTCCTCGGGTCCTTGTTGATAGGTTTGTAGCTTGAACCCATCCGCTGGAACGTTGAAGACAATATAATTACACTGCAAAGCAAGACACAAGTAGGCAAAGTTCTTCATGTTACTCGTGCACGGGAGAAAACCGGACAGAGCGCTGTTCCTTCGCTTGACCCCAGTTGCTCTCGTCCGTTCTCCCGTACCACTGTTCTTTTATTGAGGTTACATGAATATGCATAGGTTCATTAACATATGACGTCTACATACACACAAAGAGTACCGTGTGTGTGTGTGTGTGTGTGTGTGTGTGTGTGTGTGTGTGTGTGTGTGTGTGTGGGTGGGTGTGTGTGTGTGTGTGTGTGTGGGGGTGTGTGTGTGTGTGTGTGTGTTACTGCTGATCAAAGGGTCCTATACGCACAAAGGCACACAACAAACATCCTTGGTCAGGAAGAGAGTAGACCCCCCCTCATCCTAGATAACACCGTGAGGAAGTCCAGCAGTTCATTTATAAACAAAAGCACTTAGACTAGAACAGACGCAACTACGTTAATCCTACCGTAAAACAATAAGACAAGGCACGAACTCTCGTGCCCTCAGTGTGCTCTCTAATACACACAAAGTTTGCAGACTATTAAGTATGATCAAACCTCTACCAATCTAAAACTAATTATAAACTCTAAGCATATATAAGTAAATATTTCTAAGCATAAATGACAATCAAAAATACAAACTCTAACACTTGTTGTCACGGTCCTGGGTCTCCTGACCCAGCGTTTTTAGTTCTTTGTGATTTTCGTATTATTGTACTTGTGTGTGATTTATTCTATGGCTTCTAGTTTTGATCCCTTGCCCTTCATGTCTCCCTGTGTGCCCCTCTGTGTATCTGTGAGCCCTCGTCTCTCCTTATGTTTTATTCCATGCTTCCCCTGCCCATTATGTCTAAGTTCTCCCCGTGTTCTCTCTTCCCCCTGTGTGCCCTCTATGTATTTATGAGCCCTCGTCCCCTTTCGTGTTTATTCCGTGTCTCCCCTGCCCGTTACGTTGGTGTTCTACTCGTGCTCTCTCTCCTCTGTACTTCCTGTTTCACCTCTCCCGTCAGTGTTCAGTTCACCCCGCCCTGTCTCGTTATGATTATCAGTGTCACCTGTGTTCCCCGTGTGTTCCCACTCCCCTCGTTAACCCTCTGTGTATTTCTGTCTGCGTCTCCCTCTGTTCAGCGTGACGTCGTCCCTCATGCTGTGTGTGGATCTCCCTGTGTCTCTCTGCGTATGTTAGTTTACTTTTCCCAGTTTAGTTTTGTATTTCCTATGTTCTGCCATTCCAGCATTAAAGCTGTGATTTTGAGTTCATCCCCGTGTCTGTGAGTTTTGCGTTTGGGTCCTCCTCCTGCCTGCCACACAGCCGAGCCTTGACAGTACGACGTCACCACAACATGGACCCAGCAGACTTACCCGGGGAGAGCGATCTGATACGTGTCCAACGCCTAGTCGAGTGGATAACCCACACTTCCAATACAAGGGCAAAGATTGTGGGGATAAATGCTATCGAAGCAATCCTCAAAGGAAATTCTCATCTCCGCCAGGTCAGGGGATGTTTGGACTTATTGGCCAATTTGAATGAAGCCCGGGAGGCGGCGCGAACTCGGGAAATATCAGACTTGGCCCAGCAGCAACAGACAACAGCCACCCTGGAGCAGCCGCGTCAGTTTCACCGGCCGGATGAGGTTTTGCCCGGCCCTTTGGAGCTATCTGCGGGGAAGAAGCGTCGATCACGCCGCGGGCGCGCCACCCCACAGCCGGACGTTCGGACTTTTACATCGCCGACTGTGGTGAATAAGGACTCTTTTTCTGTGTCGAACCGTGGGACTATTCGTTCAGGGGTTGTGTTTTGTGCTACGGACGGTAATGTGAACAGTTTATCAGCTGCCCAGCCTCCTGACGCTCTCTTAGCTGCCCAGCTACAAGCTGCGTCTCCTGTGTCCCCGCTAGCACAGCCATTAACTCCACCACACGCTCCATTTTCACCTCTACCATCGCGTCAGTCATCAGTTCGGTCTGCCATTCAGTCGCCCTTAGTTCCGTCATCCACACTACCACCTGTTTCTCTTCCACCACAACCGTCGCTTCACCCAGCCACTCAGGCTGCTACTCAGTCAGTCATTCAACCCATAGCCCTGCCGTTAATATGCTCTGTAGCTGAGCCACTAGCCGCACGACCCGCAGCCACTTCAGCCACTCCTCCACCCGTCACACCTCCACTACAACCATCACTGCAGTCTCTAGCGCAGTCACCTGCAGCTCTGCTTTCCCCAGTGCAGTCTCCAGTGTCCCCAGTGCAGTCTCCAGTGTCCCCAGTGCAGCCTCCAGTGTCCCCAGTGCAGCCTCCAGTGTCCCCAGTGCAGCCTCCAGTGTCCCCAGTGCAGCCTCCAGTGTCCCCAGTGCAGCCTCCTGCAGCCCTGCTTTCCCCAGTGCAGCCTCCTTTAGCACAGTCACCCACTCAACCACCAGCACCACAACCGTCACTACCTCTAGTTCATTCCCCTATGAAGTCATTAACTCCACCACCTACTCCACTCTCACCACCACCGTTACTACAGACATCAGTTCAGTCCCCTGTGCAGTCATTTACTTCTCCACCGTTAGCAGCTCAGGTCCCCGTGTGTCCAGCAGCTCAGGTCCCCGTGTGTCCAGCAGCTCAGGTCCCCGTGTGTCCAGCAGCTCAGCTCGCACCTGAACCTTTGGCCCAGTTCCCCGTAGCAGTGCAGTTTTCTAGCCAGCTTAACATTGAGCCCGGGGTCCCAATCCTCTCTGGCTCTACATCGGCTCCTGCTGGAAGCTCGGATGAGCTCATCCAGGACTCCGCGGCTCCCACGCCGCCATCTACCTCGTCCGCTGGGGGTTCCAGTGAGCCCGGCCAGCACCTCCCTGTCTCCGCTGGAGGGTCCGAGGGGCCCGTTCAGCCTCCCGTCTCCGCTGGAGGGTCCGAGGGGCCCGTTCAGCCTCCCGTCTCCGCTGGAGGGTCCGAGGGGCCCGTTCAGCCTCCCGTCTCCGCTGGAGGGTCCGAGGGGCCCGTTCAGCCTCCTGTCTCCGCTGGAGGGTCCGAGGGGCCCGTTCAGCCTCACGCCGCATCAGCTGGAGGGCCCGAGGAGCCTGTCCAGCCGCCATCTGCGACCGCCTCGTCATCGCCTGGCCCAGCTACATCCGCCTGTGCTGCAGCTCCGCCTGGCCCGGCTACATCCGCCTGTGCTGCAGCTCCGCCTGGCCCGGCCTCAGCCTCTGCAGCTCCGCCTGGCCCGGCCTCAGCCTCTGCAGCTCCGCCTGGCCCGGCCTCCGAGTCTTCGTCCTCGCCTGGTCCGGCCTCCGAGTCTTCGTCCTCGCCTGGTCCGGCCTCCGAGTCTTCGTCTGCCGCAGCCTCCTCAGAGCCTTCGTCTGCCGCAGCCTCCTCAGAGCCTTCGTCTGCCGCAGCAGCCTCAGCCTGTGCTTCGCCTGGTCCCGCCTTGACTGGTCCCGTCTCGACTGGTCCTGTGCCCACCGGGCCTCGGCCAGTACGCCTGACACTGGAGGGCCGCCGCCGCCTTCCGCACGGCCGGCCCCCGGACCGCCTTCGCCTGAGTGGCCGCCGTCGCCTTCCGCACGGTCGGCCCCCGGACCAGCGCTGTCATCGTCGCCGCCGCCTCCCGCGCGGTCGGCCTCCTGAACTGCTCTGTCGTCTCCTTCACCGCCGCCGTTGCCTTGCGCACGGCCGGCCTCCTGAACTGTTTCCACGTCTCCGCCGTTGCCTTGCGCACGGCCGGCCTCCTGAACTGTTTCCACGTCTCCGCCGTTGCCTTGCGCATGGTCGGCCCCCTGAACTGCTCTGTGTTTGAGTTATTTTCTTGGGCTCCGGTGTTTGCTGTGCTCTTCTTTTGTTTTCTGTTCCGAGCCCTCCGTCCTGGGCCCCCGCCGCCCGCCCTGGGTTGTTTTCTGTTTGGTTTTGTTTTTCTGTGTTTGGGCTGTCTGGAGCCAGCCCTTGAGGGGGGGGTACTGTCACGGTCCTGGGTCTCCTGACCCAGCGTTTTTAGTTCTTTGTGATTTTCGTATTATTGTACTTGTGTGTGATTTATTCTATGGCTTCTAGTTTTGATCCCTTGCCCTTCATGTCTCCCTGTGTGCCCCTCTGTGTATCTGTGAGCCCTCGTCTCTCCTTATGTTTTATTCCATGCTTCCCCTGCCCATTATGTCTAAGTTCTCCCCGTGTTCTCTCTTCCCCCTGTGTGCCCTCTATGTATTTATGAGCCCTCGTCCCCTTTCGTGTTTATTCCGTGTCTCCCCTGCCCGTTACGTTGGTGTTCTACTCGTGCTCTCTCTCCTCTGTACTTCCTGTTTCACCTCTCCCGTCAGTGTTCAGTTCACCCCGCCCTGTCTCGTTATGATTATCAGTGTCACCTGTGTTCCCCGTGTGTTCCCACTCCCCTCGTTAACCCTCTGTGTATTTCTGTCTGCGTCTCCCTCTGTTCAGCGTGACGTCGTCCCTCATGCTGTGTGTGGATCTCCCTGTGTCTCTCTGCGTATGTTAGTTTACTTTTCCCAGTTTAGTTTTGTATTTCCTATGTTCTGCCATTCCAGCATTAAAGCTGTGATTTTGAGTTCATCCCCGTGTCTGTGAGTTTTGCGTTTGGGTCCTCCTCCTGCCTGCCACACAGCCGAGCCTTGACACTTGTACTCTGGGGCCTCTGGATATCTGGGGCCTGGATCTCCTCCATGCCTGCTTCATACCCTGGTGGACGGGGCTATGGCTCCCCACACTCCCTAGCAGATCGTTACATGGAGAAACCTTTGGAATAGAAGCATGCTGATCCACACAGGTGTGCACACGGGTGTACACACGGGTGTTCACAGACGCGGACTACACCTTTCTTGGCTGCTGCCTCAAAGCACATTGTGCGCTGTCTATCTTGCGTGCTGCACAATATCGTTTATTATTTAGTATCTACTGTTATCTACTGCTAGCTAGTTTATTGTGATGGTGCTGTTTTTTTTATTATTATGATGCTCTTTGTTGTTTGCTTTCTCTTCTGTTTTTTTTCTCCATACAGGTGACCCAGGTGTTTTGTTTGTTTTTCTTTTTTCTTTTTTTCTTTTTTTTTCTTTCTTCCCCCCTTCTCACCGTCTCTTCTCCCCTTTGGTTTTCTTTCTCTCCCTCTCTTTCTTTCATTCTTTCTCCCTGTCCTATCCCCCAGTCATGTCTGTCCCGTTTGTAGCAACTGAAAATAAAATAAATTCATAATTATAATAAAGGTCAATCAAATGGACCAATATGGCAAGGCCACGATGATCCACTTGGTAAAATAAATCCGCTTGGCATCTTTCTTGGCCTTAAGACAACAATTCTGATGGCTAAAGATCCAAACGGGACACAAAAAAAAGAAAAAAAAAAGAAAAAAAAGAATTTGTTCTCTGTGCATGTTCACGGGTGATGGGCAACGTAGGTATAAGTATGCAGTAAAGGTGATGCTGATATAAGAATGAGCAGAATGTCAAAGATATGCCCATAAAAGTTTGTATTTTAAATGTCCTTTCTTCTTCTTTCAGTCTTCTGACACATCAAATTTGATGGAAAATCACCATTAACCATAAGTGACATTTTTCAGATGAAAAGTAACAAATGTGAAAGGATTTAATTAATTAATTTCACTCTAGGTCCAGCTCTTGGGATCAATTTCTCGATTTCTTGGGATCAATTTCTCGATTTGATCCTCAAGATGATACATACTTTCCTCATCAGTTCAGTAGGAATAAAGATTATTCATAAAATTAGTTCAGAAATACTTTTTTAAAGGAGTTCTGCATTGGTGTATGAATTAAATGCATGTTAATTCTCTTTGTTTTAAGCAAGGTGTTAACAGTTTACTCTTGCTTACACATTTTGTGTATTAAGTATAAAATCCACAAGTGATATTTTACTCTCTAAACATGGACAACATTTAGGCTGACCATGTTATAGTACGGAACAACATTTTAAGCTCTATTAGTAGCTCTTATGTTTCATAGTTAGCGTTACATAAGTATATATATATGTACCCACAATAAATGAAACATGTTAAACAAAACAAATGTAACAATTCACCTTCAAATGTCTCTGTTTTTTCACTTAGTTTCCATTCAGTCAGTTTTCTTTGCACAAAATCACCCATGACCAAAAATCGAAACTGAAAGATAAATTGTAATTTCCATTAAACCATTCCTCCTTTATATACTAGACCTTTCAACTCCCTAAACTGATCAGTAGAGCAGTTACATATATGGAAAGATTCATCAGAACAAAAAAATTTTGTGTGTGCTCATCTGCTTTTAAAGTTAATGCGAAAATGGTCAGTTATGGAGGATGAAGTTAGCAGGCAAAAGGAGAAGTCCAACAATAAGCAGGATTACAAAGAATAATAAGATTCAGATTAAACAGAAAATAAAAAGACAGACGTGAATGAGTCTGATGACGAGTTGATGAGAGGGACTGGATGTTTGTTAAATGTAGAAACTGTCTCGGTTCATTGTTGTCTGTATGTCAATTAGTTAAAGGGGTTAAGTAGAAAAAGAAAGGAAAACAAAAAACGTTTTAAAATAAATAATAATATATTAAATAATAATAATAAATAAGAAAAAGTAAAATCACTTACAACAACTTCTGCTAGTATATGTATTTTGCACTATGTAAGAGTGGTCCCCTCACATCACTGACACAGGACGTATTCTGGGTTTTTTTTCTACAGTCTCATTTATTTAGTGTCTTAGTATAATATTTACATTTTGAACACAACAATCAAACTCCAAACACTCCAGTTCATTTCTGAAGTACTGTGTTTTTACTCAGGTAATTCTATTAATAATTTTTTTTTTTTTTTAGCAACTTGAGTTTAGATGTGTGGAGTTAGATATGTTACAGAAAGTGTTGAAAGTAATGCACATACCAGAGAGTGATGCAAAGTGCACCCCGAGAAGTTTTTTTTTTTTAAGTATAATAAACAGGTTTCTCATTTGCATAGGGAAAAAGCTGTAGATATCCTGGAGTAGGTACAAGTAATTTGCACGCTAGTTTGACTAGCCACACCCAATTCTTCTCAAAACAAATGACCTCTTGTACAACCATCACAGCCACCATTTATCTTGCATGCAAATGAATTATTATGTGTGCAAATGATTTGTACTTGTCCTATTCTGGGATATCAACAGCGGCTCTTTGTTCATGCAAATAAGAAACGTGTTTATCCCAAAAATACTAATAATTTCTTTCACTTTGCTGATATGTGTATTTCTTTTAACAACATGTTAAAACGACCAAGGTTGTAAAAAAAAAAAAGTGTTTTCATCTTAAACCTAAAATAAATACAAATACTTTTATTGAGGTTTCAAGGTTTTCATGGACCATGTGAAGGTCATTTTTGGAAAGTTATTCTTGTTGCAGAATGTGAATGCTACCTGACAAAAATAAATGTTGGAGAAATGGAGGCTGAATAATGGACAGCAGAATACTAACATCATAAAATCAAAGGAAAGCTCACCACTCGGATGATTTCCAAGTTTCCATCATTTCTGATGGAGGCTTTAACATGTGAAGATGGGTGCCTATTTGTGAAATCTACATATTAGTCTTTCATGGAGTTCTCTGCATTACACCAAAGACACATACATCAACTAAAAGTGAGTGCAAATATTCTGGTACAAATCCAAACACAATGTCAAACAAAGGAAGTCTGGAAAGCAAGGACACTCCTTTTATTCCATCCTTCACGACCTAAAACTTCTCCACCTGCATAAGATTTTTTTAATTTTATTTTTATTTAACTGTTATTTAACCAAGATCCCATTGAGATTAAAAACCTCTTTTTCAAGGGAGACCTTGCCAAGTAGGCATGGGTATCGTTTAGGTTTTATCCGATACCGGTGCCAAATCGGTACTTTTGAAACTGTGCCGGTGCTCAAACGGTGCTCAAACCGGTGCTTAAAGAATGGAGAACACAAAATTGGTCCAAAAACATATTTGCATGGGCAAACAGCTTCTTTGATTCCCTGAAATATAAAGTACAAATGATTTGGGAACATGTCCTCCATCTCCTTTTCCCAACCACATTAAAGCCAATGTCCTGTTCCACCCACTGCACACAAAGCAAACAACCCCATGCAAACAAAACACACCATATTTACTCAGAAGAAAAATTAAGCTTGAACCATTTGCTGAACACAGGCCATCTGAAAAGCAAGAAAACTAAAAGCAAAATAAACAATCTGACCACTAATGAGCTTTAATAATTGATAAATCGCCAAGAGACCTTATATAAATCCTCGCTGTGAAGGAGATATTATTACAAATAATTAGCAAATAATACCAGGTGTTCAAGTTACCACACCTGACAGCATATGATAGGTTTCGTTTTGCCTGAATCGCAGAGGCGTGTATTACAGTCTGGCTGGGATGCATACACTGTGGTTTTGCTTGAATTTGTTCTCTGTGCATGTTCACGGGTGATGGGCAACGTAGGTATAAGTATGCAGTAAAGGTGATGCTGATATAAGAATGAGCAGAATGTCAAAGATATGCCCATAAAAGTTTGTATTTTAAATGTCCTTTCTTCTTCTTTCAGTCTTCTGACACATCAAATTTGATGTAAAATAAACATGTTAATATATATTCTGTGTGTGCATGTGTGTCTCCACATGTATGTTTTCATACATGCCTGAGTGTTTTTGTATTTGTGCATGTGACCGAGCTTTTTGTATCTCCGTGGGTGATATAAGTTTAGGGCTGTTTGATTGTTTCACCACCTGTGCCCGACATGTCTGCAGATTGGTACCTCCCACCCTGACACTCAAATCAAACACGGCTCAAGTTTCCTGAGCTGTCTTTTGTGTGGAGCGTGTTAAGCGATTTTTAAAGTGGCCCTTTCTGGTTTCTCCTCCAGGGCTGAGGGGACACACTCCCTCTGGCTCGCTCTATCTCTAACTTTCTCTCAGTTTTGTTTTCCCTTTGTCAATTGCAGCTTCTCTCAATGTATCTACCCATCTTTTCTGTGTGTGTGAGGAATGAACACAGTGAAGAGAAAAAGAAGAATTTATTTTAGAAAGTTTTCTAATAAAAAAAAAGTTTCCTTGAATCTTCAGTGGCTACAATAAGATGCATTTGCATTTTAGCAGTTAGTTCTCTGCATTCCACAGATGGTTCAAATGCTCATATCTCACTTCTCATTAAGTATTTAGCTGGCATCCTATTTGCATAGCTGAGAACAGAGGGGAGAAACGTGTAGATGTGTACGAGGTGGCTAACGAAGTGGCCTAGAGATTGCATGGATGGATTCTTGCCAAGCAACGCCCCACCTGCTTGCACCCGCCACTTACTCCCAGTCGTGACTGCCCCCAACCCCCTAGCTCATTGAGTGTGCCCACTCTAAAAGCTCACAAATTCTGCTCCCTTTGACAATGGTTAGGTCAGCCTAGATAAAGCACGTCTATTAGAGGCAATCGAGCTGGCGGGACAGAGTGACAGAGACACACAGGAGGGCAAAACAGGAGGGGAAGGAGTAGGAAGGCTTTGACAAATACCAAAGGTGGCCATAACTCTGCTTGTCTTCCTGGGAAATTTTTGCATGCTTTTTTTCCCTTAGAGCTTGATAAGTGTTTCTGAATTAAATGGGTTTTAATTAGCAGTCATTAAGAAGTTCATTAGCAAATTGCCTGGCTGTTTGGCTGTTTCGATGGGGATGATGGCGCTGCTCTCCGGGGCTCGCTCTGTCTTTTTACCGTGGCAGTAGTGCGTTTGGGTTTAAAGGAGAGGAAGCAGACATTTAAAGAGAGAGTGTGGATTTAAAAAGGAGAGAAAGCACAAGAGAGGGAAAAATCTGATCTGGACACTTTGCACTTGTTTCTAATTTTTTCTGACCTTTCTCACCTCCTCTCATTCTGCACCTTTTTCTCTCTCACTTCTGCATCCTCCCCATTTTGCCCACATCTCTCTCTCACTGTCAGTGGTTACTTTGTGGTTATGTGGTGATGGAAGCTGATAGCTGGCAGTTGAAGGCTGTTCTGTAGGGCTTAAGAAGAATCCATCTGTGACTGCGCGGTTGCAGTTTAGTCAGATGGTGCAGACTGGCCTGCTGAGGTGGCGTTACAGAACGATACTCGAGATGAAAGCACAGGACATGGACAACAAAAGCCATGATAGTAGCACAGTTATAGAAGCAGATAGTATTTGGTGGCTAGGCTGTTGTACTTACACTGCTTGAGAAATTGTGTGGAAATGTAGCATGGTTAAGCAAGACAAGTGACTGTGTGTGTGTGTGTGTGTGTGTGTGTGTGTGTGTGTGTGTGTGTGTGTGTGTGTGTGTGTGTGTGTGTGAGGGTGTTTTATGGAGAGGCACATGGAGACAAAAAAAAGCTTCATATTTGTTTATTTACTTTATGGTTGTGGTTCACTCATGTCATAACTGCTGCTGTGTTTCTTTAATTCATTACTGTAAAATTGTATACAAAAGTACACACAATATTTAGTCTTATTTACTTATTATTAGTCCTAGTTTTAGAGTTTTTTCAGTTTAAAATAATGATATAAAGAATATATAAATAAATACACCAATTGTGCTCACCTTGATAAAAGCTTTGGTCACATTCTCACACAGATAACCAGACCTATCAGCATGCACCAATATCTTTTAGGAGAATGATTAGAGTTTGGAAATGAGGAAGTGCGCTGGCTTCCCTCACATGAAGACATGTACAAATTAACCTTCCTTTAATCTCTCTTTCTCACTGCTGAACATACAGTGGGGCAAAAAAGTATTTAGTCAGCCACTGATTGTGCAAGTTCCCCCACTTAAAATGATGACAGAGGTCAGTAATTTGCACCAGAGGTACACTTCAACTGTGAGAGACAGAATGTGAAAAAAAAATCCATGAATTCACATGGTAGGATTTGTAAAGAATTTATTCGTAAATCAGGGTGGAAAATAAGTATTTGGTCACCTCAAACAAGGAAAATCTCTGGCTCTCACAGACCTGTAACGTCTTCTGTAAGAAGCTTTTCTGTCCCCCACTCGTTACCTGTATGAATGGCACCTGTTTGAACTCATCATCTGTATAAAAGACACCTGTCCACAGCCTCAAACAGTCAGACTCCAAACTCCGCCATGGCCAAGACCAAAGAGCTTTCGAAGGACACCAGGAAAAGTATTGTAGACCTGCACCAGACTGGGAAGAGTGAATCTACAATAGGCAAGCAGCTTGGTGTGAAAAACCAACTGTGGGAGCAATCATCAGAAAATGGAAGACATACAAGACCACTGATAATCTCCCTCGATCTGGGGCTCCACGCAAGATCTCATCCCGTGGGGTCAAAATGATCATGAGAACGGTGAGCAAAGATCCCAGAACCACACGGGGGGACCTGGTGAATGACCTGCAGAGAGCTGGGACCAAAGTAACAAAGGTCACCATCAGTAACACACTACAACGGCAGGGAATCAAATCCCGCAGTGCCAGACGTGTTCCGCTGCTGAAGCCAGTACATGTCCAGGCCCGTCTGAAGTTTGCCAGAGAGCACATGGATGATACAGCAGAGGATTGGGAGAATGTCATGTGGTCAGATGAAACCAAAGTAGACCTTTTTGGTATAAACTCAACTCGTCGTGTTTGGAGGAAGAAGAATACTGAGTTGCATCCCAAGAACACCATACCTACTGTGAAGCATGGGGGTGGAAACATCATGCTATGGGGCTGTTTTTCTGCCAAGGGGACAGGACGACTGATCCGTGTTAAGGACCGAATGAATGGGGCCATGTATCGTGAGATTTTGAGCCAAAACCTCCTTCCATCAGTGAGAACTTTGAAGATGAAACGAGGCTGGGTCTTCCAACATGACAATGATCCAAAACACACCGCCCGGGCAACAAAGGAGTGGCTCCGTAAGAAGCATTTGAAAGTCCTGGAGTGGCCTAGCCAGTCTCCAGACCTCAACCCCATAGAAAATGTGTGGCGGGAGTTGAAAGTCCGTGTTGCTCGGCGACAGCCCCAAAACATCACTGCTCTCGAGAAGATCTGCATGGAGGAATGGGCCAAAATACCAGCTACTGTGTGTGCAAACCTGGTAAAGACCTATAGTAAACGTTTGACCTCTGTTATTGCCAACAAAGGTTATGTTACAAAGTATTGAGTTGTATTTTTGTTATTGACCAAATACTTATTTTCCACCCTGATTTACGAATAAATTCTTTACAAATCCTACCATGTGGATTCATGGATTTTTTTTTCACATTCTGTCTCTCACAGTTGAAGTGTACCTCTGGTGCAAATTACTGACCTCTGTCATCATTTTAGGTGGGGGAACTTGCACAATCGGTGGCTGACTAAATACTTTTTTGCCCCACTGTACATTCATTACTCCTTTCCTAGAGTCTTGAAGCCAAGCCAAAGACAACATGTTTGTGCCTCAGGACAGCTTAACCGTCAGGAGCAAGTCTGTACCGGTACAGATTGTAAAACATCTATTATAACACACCCATTGCCTGAAGTCATTCTTTCTCAGTACATTGTCCACCGAGGTTTCAATATTTTTTATTATAATTAATTATAATTATAACATAATTTGTCACATATTAATAAAAGTAGCAGTCTTCAGACACAACCTGCTTTCGACGTATAAATAAAGATCTTTGTTTACACACTGGCATGCTGTTACATTAATTGTAAGGGGCAAGTTTGTACTTGTCCAGTAATTATTGTACCAGTATAGTACCAATAAACATTGTAGTCATCCTTTCTTAGCTCAGTGTCCGCAAAACTTTAAACATTTTTTGTTTTTTATAGATAATTAATTACAGTTCTAACATTATTTTAGTCACATATTCATAAATGCAGCAGTCTTCAGACGCACCCTGCCTTTAATGTATTTAAAGTCATGCCCTAACTGGAGTTTTTACTCTTTTAATGCAAACCTTTCACCACTAAGACTTTAGTCAATGCTGCTAACCACACGATGGTCCTTGAATTAGCTTTGAAAATTCACATGAATGAACTGTTGCTCACCGAGTAGAGCCGTATTGTGAGAGGGTCACCATGGCTATTAGCCAGGCCAGCTTCTGGGAGAATGGTTCTGGCCCCTGTTTTTTTGTTTACAGTGTGATGATGTGAGGGGAGCCGCGGTGGAGCAATGGACTCCAGGATGAGATGGGGATAGGAGGGTTCTCCTCTTCTGCCTGGGACGAGGCTGGTCTGGACCCTGCTCTGAAGGAGGAATTTCGGTCCTGCTTGTGAACACCTAACAAACATTTATCCTTTGTTGTGGGACAGTTACATTGTGGGACAGGGTGGGAGTTTAGCGAGCATAGAACATTGTGTTTTATATGTTTTTTTGAAATTGGGATTATTTATTTCTGGGGATTTTAGTACCTTGACAACATTTTATTGCTTGTTTTTAGAATTGTTTTTCATTCTTCCTCCCTGGTTTGGAAATAAGCTGTTTCTGATGAGACTTACATCATCTATGTGCCCTGGGTTTCTGACTCGCGCACTCTCCCCTTGTATCTAAAGAACCAGCCTCTATAGTAAGACATTCGCACCAGCGTGTCTACATATTCACGAACAAAAACATCACAGTGCTGTTGGTTTGACTGTTGCCACTCGCCAAAATAATTTGTGTCAACAGCTGATTGTCAATGAAGGAAAAAATAAGTAGCTGTAGTTAAATGTAAGTCAAAAGAAGCTAAATTGAAAACACTTAAAAACAGTTGTGTACCTAATTACTCTGGCTTTGTTATCTGTCATGTTTTAGTGATGCATATATTTAATATCAACTGCTTATAGCTGTAAGTTCAGTTTTATACAGACAGTCAGATAATTTAGTTGTGGTGAAAATACAATATTTAAGTGTGTATGATTTATTCATTGCATTTTTTTTTCTTCAAGGGCTTTAACTACCAGATGCATGCTTAATCATCAAGGTAAGTAAATCCCAAATGTACTGTTTGGGA
Source organism: Astatotilapia calliptera (assembly GCF_964374335.1). Taxonomy (NCBI): domain Eukaryota; kingdom Metazoa; phylum Chordata; class Actinopteri; order Cichliformes; family Cichlidae; genus Astatotilapia; species Astatotilapia calliptera. Next base: position 15,431,055 of record NC_137425.1, on the reverse strand, counting down.
AAACCTGCAGTCTGTTGAGACTGAAGAAGTCACTTGGATGAGTGACAAAACATTTGTCTCACTGAAAACACTACGCGCAGATGAACACAATCAGCCTTTTGGTAGTGATGGGACGTTCTGTATCGAGGCTTCGGAGCGTGTGTCGAGTAATGGAGGGGGCGTTTCCGCGAAGCGCGTATCGAGGCTTGCTTCATTTATGGGAGGAGCTGAAAATGATGACGTCCGAAGCCTCGCTGCCCGGCTGTACCACGTGACTGGTTCATGAAGTGGTTCGAACTTTGCCGCGAGCTATGACAGCGATATAAACCCCTCAGACTTCATTCAAAAATGTGGGTGTTTGATGGAGAGTTGCGGTTAGTGAGAGTTTGGAGACCGTTTGGAGGTTTATGAGAGTGAGGAGAGAAAGTCTGGAGAGAATGGAGCCAGCTAAGAAGAGGAGGATGTCCTCCCCTGTGAGGGAACATTTTGATCTTATTCCTCCCAACAAGGTATGTAAATTTCTACAGAAGATGTATTTTCATGATACTGATGGTGCAATACAATTTATGTTGAGCTGTCTTTACTTTTGTACAAGGTGAAGTGTTTGCTATGTGCCAGGGAGCTGGGATATAACAACAACACCTCATCCATGCTTAGGCACTACAGAGCTTTGCATGAGAATAAGGGGAACACCGATTGTGGAGCAAGACCAGGTGAGCCATCAAATGCAATGATAATATAGGATGCAGTAATGTTACTAAATGATATAACAATATTATACAACTGTAATAAGTTACGTGTGTGATATTTATATTTGTGCTTTGTCTTTATTGTCTTTCCTCAGGAGAACAATCTCAAATAGATGAAGACCTGGTCAGCATGGTGATTGAGGACTCACAGCCATTTAGCATTGTGGAGGACAAAGGATTTAAAAGATTTGTTAAATCATTAAATCCTAGCTATGTTCTCCCCACTAAAAAGGTCATAAAAGCAGTGAAAATTTAGTTTTTACAGAATAAAATGTGAACAGGCAGGACTGAGGCTCAAAGCCTCAGTGTGTAGCTGTCCATACCTCAACGTTACAAAAGCACAACCACTGTCCACACCCCAACCACACCTCACCTCACAGTAAATGATCATTTCCATTTCAAGCATTTCCAAATAATCATTTCCCATACTGCCACTATAAATATACACAGTATACTGCCATCACTACAATATACATGTTTTACACACTCCTTTTGTTGTTGACATTTACAGGCTGTGTGCAAAATGCCACACTCTTCAAATTCATGCCAGCTATTATTTTTACGTCCAGTAGGTGTCCTGCTAGAGCAAATGAAGCTTCATGAAGCTTCGCGTTGGGGTGAACCAATTGGATGAAAAGCTTCAGTGCTTCATGGGGCTTCATCTGCCCATCACTACCTTTTGGGCTATAGTTACCAATTTGTACATTGTTTCCTTCTTTATCTATGCTGAGTTTTCAGTTCTCTGAGTCATATCAAAGTGTTTTAGTACTTGGTTTTAATGACTTATGAAAAGGAAAAAAGATACAATCTCTGACATCTTCAGTATTCTGATTATTTTTTCATAAACTATAAACTACATTCACTCCTACAGGAGAAAGCTAAGTGCCCCAAAGAGAGAGTGGCCCTTTCTGCTGCCACACATCGGTCTCTGGACAGGAAAAAGAAGTAAGACAAGAAATGGAAACACATGTTTTGCATTAATGCTGTTGAGATCCAGTGATCAGTGGTGTATTTGGACTTCTTTAGGGTTGGTGAATCTCCAGCACAGACTAAAAAGATGCAGCAGAAGCCAAAATGCCCCACTACCAACAACCAAAACACCAAACTGTTTACAACCGGGGGGGAAGATCGCGACCATGACAAACTGAAACACAGGGCTTAAATACATAGAAGGAGCAATCAGGGAATGGACAACAGGAGGGAAACACAGCTGGGGCAAATCAGAACTGACAAGACAAGGAAGCGTAAACTGAACACACTGAGATAAGACAGACTTTCAAAGTAAAGCAGGAAACATAACAGTCACGCCTAAAACAAAACACTGACAACACCGAATCGTAACAGTTCCCCCCACCCAAAAATCAAACATTTAAAACATGTAACCCCAAAGAAAATGTTTGATTCATGCCCAGCGCATACGGCACCGGCTACTGTTCTGCAGGTGACGCTGATGGCTGGATGGGCCCCTTGGATCCTCCAGTGGAAACGGAAGGCTGGAGCGGTCCCTCGGACCCTCCAGCGAAGGCGGACGAAGGCTGGAGCGGTCCCTCGGACACCCCCAGCGAAGACGACGAAGGCTGGAGCGGTCCCTCGGACCCTCCAGCGAAGACAGACGAAGGCCGGACGGGCCCCTCGGACCCTCCAGCGTATCCCGGACGAGCCGCCATTTTGTTACACCCCGGCCTAGGCAACCGGCGTGCAACACAGAAAAAATAAAAATAGGGGGAAAAAAAACAAAACAAAAAAAACTACTACGGTTCTCCACCAAAATCCCAAAACGAAAGCATCGACAACTATTTACTTCAAAGCAAAATAGGACATTTATTTACAACCGGGGGGGAAGATCACGACCATGACAAACTGAAACACAGGGCTTAAATACATAGAAGGAGCAATCAGGGAATGGACAACAGGAGGGAAACACAGCTGGGGCAAATCAGAACTGACGAGACAAGGAAGCGTAAATTGAACACACTGAGATAAGACAGACTTTCAAAGTAAAGCAGGAAACACATAACAGTCACGCCTAAAACAAAACACTGACAACACCGAATCGTAACACAAGGGTCCTACTTAGATATTTAATTCTGGCCTATGATAAGGTAATAAAGCCACATATGAACAGTGGTCATGTTTATTTTTCAAAAATCTCTAAACATCATTTACTGTATTTACACATCCTTTTTTCTTTTTTTTTTAAGGAACGACACTAAAATTTGAATTGACTCTGAATAGCAGCACAAATCCAGAGTGAAGAAGGAGGCCAAACAGATTTTTCAGGCATATTTAAAGTAATAAGACTTTAATTATAATCATTTTTATGTAGCAGGATACAAACATTCTTGAGCAAATCAATCTGTATTATATTCAATAGACTTGCACACATTGCAGCATTAAACAGAATAAGTCTCATCAGCCATTACACAATAATATGAGGTAATATGAAGCTTTATGATCTGTTATCTCAGTAATAGCAATCTGTATCAGGATGCAGTAAACCACATTGATCCACTCACCCCGGATTTTTAGCGTTAATTCACAAAATGTTTATGTGTCACAATAATTTGCATTTCAGTTTGAATAGAGGTAAACTGACATGTATGATAAATACGTAGTGAATACAAAGTTGGGAAAGGCAAGCTTTTGGCTGTTTACAAATCACTCCATAATTTCCTCCATATACAGATAATACACATACAGTACTGAGTGATATAATCCTACATTACACTGGCTACATTATGTCCACACTGTCACACCAAAAGAAAACGTAAGCCACAGATCTCGCACACATATGAACAAAATGACTCCAAACTCCTTTGAAAAAACTTCATCATCATTCATTTTTCCAAGATTTTCACTGTAGTAAAAACAGCCATGTGCCATGATATACAAGACAGAGAAAGCACCTTAGCTGTGCTGGAACTTTAATATCTTTCATATGAGTTTGGTAAAGGCACCAGCCAACCATCCACATACATGCATTTACACCTAACATCCCTCAAGAAGAAGGCTTTGAGCTGAGTTATCCTTTCCACTTTCACAAAGATAGTCCTTGATGCACTGTCAGGAATCATCCTGCTGTCCTCTGCATCACGTTTGATATAAAACAGCTGGACCACAATGACTGAAATAGTCGAGCACACACAGTTGGATGTGCAAACACAGTTCTCTTTAAACCTAACGATGACTTGTATTTCTCCATAGCAGCCATTCTTGAGTTTTATGACACAGTCTCTTGTCTCTTCATGGTTTACAGAGTAAACAGTATTTCTGTTGATGAAGCTGTCAAAGGCTTCCACTGATCTGAATGAAACAGGTCGATTTAAGAGCTCTTCTATTGCTAGTTTTATGGATCCTGTGATATCCAGATGCCGTGAATTTCCAAGCAGATTGTAACAATCAGTGGTTTCATTTACTGGGGAAATTCTGGCTAACGGAGAATTTCCGTTAGAAACAAGGGAGCGAAGGTGACTCGGCAGGCGCTGCCAACGGAGAAACTTGTCTTGAATTTTTTGAGGATTGTAGTTTATGTTGCTAAGCAGTGCCCTTAAATTTGCGCTGTTCTTCTCAAAACTGAATGCTGATGTTGCCCAGAGAGGCCCCCAGTTACGCACACAGTCAGCTAAGTGGATCAACTGATGGCAGTTGAATGAAACGTTTTCTTCACCATAGAGTTCTTCCATGTTTCTAACAAAGAGTACCAAGTTCTCATGGGCCAGCTGAAGGTCATTTTGGGAGACTGATTCTTGTAGCAGAATGTGAATGCTGATCGACAAACAAAAAAAATGTTGGAGAAATGAAGGCTGAAGGATGCCTGGTAGGACACTAACAGCATAAAATAAAAGGAAAGCTCGCCACTCAGATGCTTTCCAAGAGTCCCGACCCTTCAGTGATTGTAGAGATCTGCTCATTTCTGATGGAGGCTTTAACATTCGGAGATAAGAGTCCATCTGTGAAATCTGTTGACCTACATACCAGTCTTTCATGGAGTTCTCTGAGTTCAGCCACAATCCAATAAGTTGCTTAGTCACACCAACTAAAACTGAGTGTATATATTCGGGTACAAATCCAAACACAAAGTCAAACAAAGGAAGTCTGGAAAGTAAGGACATTCCTTTTACTCCACACTCTGAGGTGTTTTCATGGGAGCCTTCAGCCTCTCTTGCATTTTCAACAAGCATATTTTTTGATCTTGATGCTTGTTTAGTTTCATCATATCGATATGACCTCACAGAGCCAGAGCGCTTTGGTACCACTGTGCCAGGGTGTAAACACCAGTCACAACCATATTCTCCATTGAATTGTTTGCAATTCTGGAGAAGTGGCCTGGCCACAGCGTCAGAGGAGCAAACCAAGCAGAAGACTTTTGATGAATGAAGAGTGCCTCTGCTGTCTCTCCACTGAAATGGATTTTGGGCTAAATCACAACATTCATCCACAAATGGTTTCAGAAATGTGTTCATATGAGGTTTTCCTTGGCCAAACCAAAATCCAGCAACTATCATATTTTCCTGTCTTTGTGTGTAAGGAAGTTCATTAATAACAAACTGAAGGGGCCAAATTGAGTATCTGGTGGTGCTAAAAATTGGTACTTCATCAAAATTCCATGTCAGTGTGAGATCATCTGCAGCTAGTTTACCCTCTCTGAGGAGATTCTGGTACATCATCCCATCCATCACATCTTTGATGTTATCATGCTCATCTTTAACTGTTTTAGGTAACAACTCAGTGCTGTGGTTCTCAAAGATACCTTTCAGAAGGTCTTTCAGGGATGAGTACAGAAAGAAGTTTCCATTTTGAATGCTGCTTGCTTTGTTGAACACTGAGGCACAGTGAGAACAACAAGAATCAGGATTGTTTCCCATGAAGTTTTTACACTCTTGACAGTAAAACATTGTAAATGTGGTTGGACTTTGTCCTTGTGTCACTGTTGCCCAGGAGCGAATTGGTTCATTACTCTGAAAAGACAAACAAACATGTGTTTTATATACACAAATAATATTGGGATAACAACATGACTTGAGGAGAAACATCAATATTCCTTCTTACTGTGTCACTGCCTCTGTCAACTGCTGAAGCAGACTCCAACTGAAATGGATAAATGTTGTGGTCCTGCATCTAAAACAAGGCCAAAACATCAGCCAGGCCTACCTATACTCTTAATATTTCATATTCACTTGATGAAGGTGCATTTCAGATATGTATATTAAACAAATTTGAAGCAGTTTGCATTTGTTAGCTTCATTATTTATTGCTCCTCTTATTGCAGCATTATGGAGACAAAATGTTTGTCTTCAGATAAAATCATTGTAAATCACTGGATCTTCAACCAGTTTAAAAGTATCTTTTCTGACTTCCTTTCTTACCGTGTCTTTGCCATCTGTTGTGTCAGACGCTGAAGCAGATTCCAAATGTTGAGGAAAAATGTTTGGCTCCTGCGTGAAAACAAATACCAAATAATTATCCAGACAAGGCACAGGCCTTCATGTTGTTTACTCACAGTTTGTGAAAAACAGTTGAGCTGTGTTGGAGAATTCTGCAGAGGACTTAGGTAAACAGCTAACCTGGTTCACTTTGCTCATATTGACACCTGTTTTACTCTAAAGATATGAGTCCTTGAATCCATCAAAATGTATTTTTATTAGTGCTGTCAGCATTAATCTCTTTAAAATGACATTAACGCCATAATGTCATTTTAACAATATGGCACAAGCTTGTTATTGTTTAGTGGCGTCCAGCTCACCCATGGGGAGATCCACGGTAACCAGCTAACGTAGATTTGCTGCATTAATGCGGCTATGGTGTCAGGACGTCAAGTCTGACATCCTGTCAAGTTCAGGGTTCATTTTAAGATTATAATCATGACCTATAGGGCCCTGCACGGTGTAGCTCCAACTTACATCAGTGATCTTCTTCTGCCTTATCGCCCCAGCAGGTCCCTGAGGTCTTGTGACCAGCACTTGCTGGTTTTCCAGCATACAAGGTTAAAAACAAACAGTGACAGAGCGTTTGTATCAATGGCTCCCAGACTCTGGAACTCGCTCCCTTTGAGTTCGAGATCTGTGGACTCAGTCATTTCATTTAAAAAGTTATCTGTTTAAACTTGCTTTTGGTTGCTTTTGTTTGTTTGAGGTTGTATGTCCATTTCTGCTTGTGTGAAGCACTTTGTGATTTTATCTTGAAAGGTACTATTTAAATAAAATTTTACTTACTTTACATAAGGAGATTAATGCTCACAACATTAATTTTTATATAATAACATGATGACATAACAAAAATGATCAAAGATTAATAACTCAGTAATGAACCATGTTCAGACACAATGAGATCATACCATTTCTTGATTGTTCTCTTGCTCTGCGCTTGTTTCCATCATGTCAGCAGAATCATCATTTGTTCTATTCAAGTCCTGCAGTGGTGAGGGATAAATTTAAGATGTATTTCGTATAATAAAAGAAGTGTGATCAATTTTGTTATATTGATACCTACCAGTGTGAAATGCATTACATGCACAGTAAATGTTACATTAAATACATTATCTTGTACTCGAGTATTGTGAGGTTATTTTTCTGAATGTCACAGTGCTCACACACAACCTCCACTCTGATGCATTGCATACACTATTAATCTACTGATCTTAACCGCCATTTGTTTTATTAAAAAAACAGTATATTTAAACTTTTATGGCTTTATGTTCCAGGATTTTATTTGTAACATTTAATAAAACATTACCTGTAAGTATTCTCTGAGTCTCCTTTTAAACTTTACTCTTGGTCCAATTTTTGGAATCAAAGTATTGATTCTGCCTGACTCGAGACTTAGGAAAGCTTCTTTGTCAATACCTTCCTCTGCAACAAAACGAAGTATTCAAATTGAAATTAGACAAACAAATATCAATATGGCATTACAGTACAGCAGTAATTTATGAAGGACCAAACCAAACTATAATAAAATACCTTCAAATCTGTGAATCAGCTCACTGAGATGCCATTCAGTTAATTTTTCCTGGACAAAATGACATGTCTCCATCTACAGAATCAAAACAAACACATCACACATTAATGAAACAATAGACCTGCTGATATAGAATAAAAAATAGCTGCCTTACCTGTAAGTAATCTTTCAGTCTCTTTCTAAACTGTACTCTTGGTCCAATTTTAGGAAACAGTAAATTAATTCGGATTGAATCTCCAAGGTTTAGAAACGTCTCCTTGTCAATGCCTTCATCTGAAATAATGCCAACAACAAAATAAAATATTCAAAAGTCAGATGAAGCTAACACTGCAAAACATTAATATTCATCAACTTTGAATATGAAAGACTTTTTTTATTATAAGTCATAAATCACAGGAATATCCATACTGACTTCTGAATCAGTAAATTACGATGCTGTTCTAGTGCCATTACAGATACAACAATTCCCATTAAAGAATAATAATAAACTCATACCTTTAAATCTCTGCATGAACTCACTGAATCCCCATTCAGTTAGTTTGTCCTGGACAAATCCAGATGTCTCCATGGAATTTGCTGTGGGGACAATCAGCAATAACTGATTTATTCATATTTAAAGTATTATTCACTAAATAAGATCATTTACTTTCCTTTGTGGTTCTGAAGTGTCAGAGGTTTAAGTTTCTATTTATCTCAATAACCTTTTTCATGTGACAACAGGAGGTAAATGTTTTTGTCTTTTAGCTGAATTGAACTCTTGCAACTTTTGCGACTTCATGTCACTCTGTAGAGTTCATCTAAATATCTAAAGTTTCCAGTTTAGTGAAATGTGTTTACACTGATACAAAGGTTTAAGTTTTATTTTTCATTTGATTTCTTCTGTCATAGTGGAATAATATGATTTTTACAGAGCCAAAGTTTTTTAAGGGGCAAAAAATGTGAAATTAGTGTTGGCCGTATGACACTGATGCTCCTACACAAGCTTCAAACTCAAAGTTTCCTTGAACCACTATTTCAAAGGTTGCTTCGGTGTGGAAAATCACATGTCCCATGTACATGATCACACCCCACCCTAGTTACTGAAACATGCCCTACCACCCCAACACATCCTGTTTCCCCTAGGACACCTTCATCTACCTGCTACATTACATAAGTTTACAGAATCAACTGACCAATCAATCCATCGTTACAAAATTGTATTTATATCATTCACACAATGAATGATATAAATACTTTGATACAATCAGCAAATGGAAATTGAGATTTCATGTGCTGTCTCCTATTTCATTACTAGATGTCACTGAACAAAGCTTTGAATGAATGAACCAATTTTCAACAGGACTGATGAAGTGGTTCAATAGAGGTTCATTGTTTTATTTGCACATCACTAGGCAGGAGTTGGACCCAAACGCAGCATTTGGAAGATGGAGTGGTAAACTAAAAAGTGACCGTATTAACTTGAACTACGTGCAAAATAATTCAGATAAAAACAAAACAAACAAAAAACAAACAAACAAGGAGATCTGAATCTTCGAGGAAAACAGACTACACAAGACTAAGGAGCTTGGAAAGAAAAAGCGTCTGGACTTCGCTTGAAGACGTTTCACCTCTCATCCGAGAAGCTTCTTCAGGTCTAAGGTTAAATAGTGGAGAATCCCAGAGACTCCTAGATTTAAGCCCTATGGGAGAGTTCAAATAGTGAACAGAGGCAGTGGCTTACAACACCAACTATCTGCCAATCTACAGGGCGTGCAGAATTATTAGGCAAATGAGTATTTTGTCCACATCATCCTCTTCATGCATGTTGTCTTACTCCAAGCTGTATAGGCTCGAAAGCCTACTACCAATTAAGCATATTAGGTGATGTGCATCTCTGTAATGAGAAGGGGTGTGGTCTAATGACATCAACACCCTATATCAGGTGTGCATAATTATTAGGCAACATCCTTTCCTTTGGCAAAATGGGTCAAAAGAAGGACTTGACAGGCTCAGAAAAGTCAAAAATAGTGAGATATCTTGCAGAGGGATGCAGCAGTCTCAAAATTGCAAAGCTTCTGAAGCGTGATCATCGAACAATCAAGCGTTTCATTCAAAATAGTCAACAGGGTCGCAAGAAGCGTGTGGAAAAACCAAGGCACAAAATAACTGCCCATGAACTGAGAAAAGTCAAGCGTGCAGCTGCCAAGATGCCACTTGCCACCAGTTTGGCCATATTTCAGAGCTGCAACATCACTGGAGTGCCCAAAAGCACAAGGTGGGCAATACTCAGAGACATGGCCAAGGTAAGAAAGGCTGAAAGACGAGCACCACTGAACAAGACACACAAGCTGAAACGTCAAGACTGGGCCAAGAAATATCTCGAGACTGGTTTTTCTAAGGTTTTATGGACTGATGAAATGAGAGTGAGTCTTGATGGGCCAGATGGATGGGCCCGTGGCTGGATTGGTAAAGGGCAGAGAGCTCCAGTCTGACTCAGACGCCAGCAAGGTGGAGGTGGAGTGCTGGTTTGGGCTGGTATCATCAAAGATGAGCTTGTGGGGCCTTTTCGGGTTGAGGATGGAGTCAAGCTCAACTCCCAGTCCTACTGCCAGTTTCTGGAAGACACCTTCTTCAAGCAGTGGTACAGGAAGAAGTCTGCATCCTTCAAGAAAAACATGATTTTCATGCAGGACAATGCTCCATCACACGCGTCCAAGTACTCCACAGCGTGGCTGGCAAGAAAGGGTATAAAAGAAGAAAAACTAATGACATGGCCTCCTTGTTCACCTGATCTGAACCCCATTGAGAACCTGTGGTCCATCATCAAATGTGAGATTTACAAGGAGGGAAAACAGTACACCTCTCTGAACAGTGTCTGGGAGGCTGTGGTTGCTGCTGCACGCAATGTTGATGGTGAACAGATTAAAACACTGACAGGATCCATGGATGGCAGGCTTTTATGTGTCCTTGCAAAGAAAGGTGGCTATATTGGTCACTGATTTGTTTTTGTTTTGTTTCTGAATGTCAGAAATGTATATTTGTGAATGTGGAGATGTTATATTGGTTTCACTGGTAAAAATAAATAAATGGCCTGCATTTGTATAGCGCTTTTCTAGTCCATAGGACCCCAAAGTGCTTTACACTACATTCAGTCATTCACACACAGGCGATAGCAAGCTACATTGTAGCCACAGCTGCCCTGGGGCGCACTGACAGAGGCGAGGCTGCCGGACACAGGTGCCACCGGGCCCTCTGACCACCACCAGTAGGCAAACATGGGGTTAGTATCTTGCCCAAGGATATTTGGCATGCAGCCAGGGTGCAGCCTGGGATCGAACCACCGACCTTCTGATTAGTGGCTGACCTGCTCTGCCACCTGAGCTACAGCCACCACAAATAATTGAAATGGGTATATATTTGTATTTTGTTAAGTTGCCTAATAATTATGCACAGTAATAGTCACCTGCACACACAGATATCCCCCTAAAATAGCTAAAACTAAAAACTACTTCCAAAAACATTCAGCTTTGATATTAATGAGTTTTTTGGGTTCATTGAGAACATGGTTGTTGTTCAATAATAAAATTATTCCTCAAAAACACAACTTGCCTAATAATTCTGCACTCTCTGTATAACGGTCTGTCTCTCTGTGTTGGCCCTGCGATAGACCTGTCCACCCCGCCTCTGGACTGCTGGGATAGGCTCCACCCACCAGGCAGAGTGACTACAATACCCCATCAGCCTTTTACGGCTGAGAGCTCATCAAGAATGATAAAAAAATAATAAAATCATACCCATATACTTCACTGTAAATTTACTATTGTTATCATTTATACACAAATAGTCTTCACAGTCTCCTTTTACATCGACAGTCTTGCTGCCTTACGTTTTTGAGGTTGAGATACCAAAATATGAAAAAAAAAATACTATAATACAAAATGCATTGAGAAATATTTCATATTTTATACTTAAATTAGCCATTATTACTTATGTGAGGCAGTATCAGTTTATACTGTAAATAAGCATAAGAGGGTGAACATGCTATGCTTCAACACATCTGTGAATCATTCAGAAAAATGGAAGAAAATGTTGATGAAAGACTGATATTTATTCTGGTTCTTTAAAAAAAGATGATTTTCCTTTAAAAAAGAAAAGAAAACAAACAAAAATAACAACAACAAAAAAACAATGCCCCTAAGAGTAAGAGTAATGGGGGTTACAGCCAATTCAGGGACTCATATCAAAGACTTTAAGCATTGAAAATGTATTCACAGAATTAAAATAACATCTGGTTATAATATTATGAGTAAGGGTGTACAACTGTTTTTCATTTTTATTACTTATATTAAAAACTGAGCTTGAACAAAAATGACTGGACATGGCATTTCAGGATATTTGTGCTTAAAAACCCAAACAAAAGTATAGTTGATTTCTAAGGTAAATTGGGGATTAAGATTGTAAGACACGCTTTTAGAAATAATGTGATAATATATTTTCATACAAAGCACACTCGGTTCTTTTTTGGGCACTCAAATGGCACAGGATACTTGGAAAGACCTGCAACAACAACAATGGGTGTTAGGTGTGACAGAGGTGCACCTTAGACAAACTCAAATTCTGTCAACAGCACACTATGTTGTCAAAATATCACAACAGAGTCCACTGATACTACTACCAAAACTATGTTCATATAATAATATTCTTTGTGAAGAATAAACATAGATGACAGGTCAGAAAGATTGTAGGGAACAAGAAAGCAACAATTAAAAGAGCATGACAAGAAGTGTGAATGTGTCCTTGGAAAAAACCCCAGAAACTTTAAGTTTTACAAATAAATTTATGACTAGTTGTGTTTTTCATACACAAATCCATCTTATCCTAATTCAGATATTGTTTTTAAGAAAACGCACCCTCTGCTGTGGCTCTAATGTATGAAAACCTGTCAAAAACACATATTTGTGTGTGAAAGGTTGAGATGAAAAACTATTATCTCATAATAAAAATCTTAAATCAATGGTCTGGATGACTTGTTACCTTTAAATATTTGTAGGTAAATACAATTACAGTTTTAATTGTAATTTTAGATAAAATACATTGATGTTCCTATTAATTACAGGGGAATTACGCATTAGTCGTGGGCTATATTATAAAGTGTTGCCATGTTTTTACCTTCTGTGATAAGTAGACTGATTTTACATGTACTGAAATGTGCTATATAATTGTCATTGTCATCTGAATGAACCATAACTAAACTCATGAAATAAAAGCAAAGTAGATCAAAACATATGTAGAGTGATGTGAATCTCTTTCAGTTTTTCCTCCAACTTCTCTGCTAGCCTCAAGATTTAAAACATTAAAAGAGACAAATGTCTTACAGAAATAAAAATCCAGAATCACTTTTGACATTCACAAAATCAAAGTCAAATGTCACCAAAGACCAAATAAAAACAACTGAAAAGGACTGAGACCAAATCGGATGTTTTCTTTGTTTTAAACAGCACTTCCTCTGGTAAGACCTGTTTGTGTCCAGGCTTCTGCAGTTACTACCTGGTCAGCAACTCTGAAACATTAAAAAAAGAGAGCAAAGGTTTGACAATAAACAATAACCAATGAACATAATATAATTTCTACATTTTAAAAATCGTAATATTGCTTGTAAAACTCCTCACACTAAAGAATACTAATGGCTATAATTAGTTTAAATGTTGAATTGCAGATTCCCCTAAAATGGACTCATTGCAGCCTCTCAGCTGATCATCATACTTTGGCTTAAAATAATTGTTAACATTGTTAAGAGCAAAAATTCTTTATTTTTTGTAAAATTTTTAATATTTAATGTAATACCATTGATAACATATTAGGAGTTACCCAGTAAGGGACACTTCATCATCTGGAGTGCCTGGAAGTTCATCATAACGTTTCTTCACCATATCAAGCTCTGTTGAAACATCTGAAAAACAAATTTGAATTTTTGTGAATCAGTAATTTATAAGTTAATTTAAAAAATAGATAAATAGTTACATAGACTAAGTTATCAGGTGCAAGATTGCAAAGATAAAGAGAAAAGGACGGAAGCATTATCAAGCACTTGGAACCGATGTAATTACAGCAAACTGTCCTGTTTACCTGGGAGTGAGCTCCCATCAGTCTTGAATGAACATTCAAAGGATTCCTTCATAGTAGTCTCCAGAATCTCAAGGATGTCTCTCTAATTTAAAAAAAAAAATTGTATTCACTTATCACAGATCAAATATTGTATTAAAGTCATATTAAATTACATTTAGAAATTTCTCAGACTTCATTTAAAACATAAATGGAAACATAAATTTTTGTATAAGTCTATTCCAGTTAAACACAGAAAAAGCCTTCAGGTGAGCTATAACAAAATATGGTCATAATATTTCTTCATAAAACAGGACAAACCCTTAAACTGCGTAACTTCTCCAACATGGTATTTTTTGCCTGCTCAAACATGTCCTTTTTTGAGTGCACATGGTTCTTAATAGTCTCCCTCATGTTGTACAGCGTGCCTTCTCCTCTAAATTCTGCAGCCTCTACAATAAGACAGAAAACTCCAATCAGATTTCTCTTGCTCAATAATGATAAATATAAATATGTGTTTTAGTGCCAAGTTGTGAATAATTAAGTGTGCCTATGCGAAGGCACACTTATTACTATTGCTCGGATTTATTATTAAGTGTGCCTATGCGAAGGCACACTTATTACTATTGCTCGGATTTATTATTATTATTATTATTATTATTCTTTTTCCGCCTGAAATTTTGGACCTTAACTCGCCCCACAGTTTTGAGACAAGGTTCACATATGATATATCATTGTGTGCGGCTGGAGCTGGAATGAGTTGCTATGACTTTTGGTGTTTATTACTTCTATAGTTTTTTAAATATGAATATTTTAATGCAAGTTTTTTCCCATTGAAATGAATGGAGAACAAGAAAACTTCATTTGTGGTGTGCTGGCTCACTCTAGTGGTATGTCGGGAGTAATGCGAGGCGGCCGCTGTGTCCCTGTGTGAAACAGTCGCTACTTGTCAGATATCGACAAATCCTACACTACAGACCAGTTGACAGCGTGCAATAACCCAGCCGATTCATTCGTCTTTACACTACCTCACAATCGACTCAACGGTGAGTTATTTGTTTGTTTTGTTTTCTCACAATTAATGTAAAGCCAAGGTATATATCAACGGCGCGCACAGCGGAAGTATGGCGTCCCGCTTGCCCTTCACAATAAGAGCATTATAGCGGATTATAATGGGGGACGCTTTTATTTTGTATAACTACCGGAAGTAGTTCCTGTGTACTGATGCTAGCTGGGTAGCTAGCGCCGCGTCGCTTAAAAAGCAGCCGGGCTTGTCTTAAACTTAAGAGGCTGACACTCGCTAAACCACCCGATCGCTCGCCAAGCGACTGTTTCACACTGGACTTATTTTTCGTTAATATGGGCCGATAATTCCTTTATTCTAGTGGTATGCCGGGAGTGGTGCGGCCTATTCGGATTAACGTAATGATGACACTATCAACGGCGCGCGTCAGTCCGCCCCTCCTCCAGTTTGAAATTGACCTTAGAAGACACCGTAGCGTATGCTGGACCCGCATGCATCTGTCCACCTCTCCTCCGTTTTGAAGTTGACATTTGAACGTCATTTTCTGAAGTATTCGGAACAACAGTGTAAGGTTTGACAAGGTAAGTGTATCTCTCTCTGTCCGGTTTGAAATTTAGCTTTGAAAGTGATTTTTTTAATGTGTCTGGGTGATTCTTTGTCGTGGTCATGTTCGGCACATGCTAAAGCTAGTTAGCGGGTATTCAGCCGAGGTCTACAAAATGATGGTATCTACAAATGAGGTATCTACAAAATGATGGTGTGGTTAGCACTTGGATGTCACTTTATTCCAGAGGTATCGTTTGTAATTAAAACTTTTAAGAAGCGAAGTGATTTTTTTTTTTTTTTTGTATGTGTATCTTGGCGATCGCATTTCACGCCCTTTGTCTCGGTGGTGGCTAGCTAGCGGATATTGAGCATAGGTAAGCCTCTCCGGCTTGAAAATAACTTTGAAAGTGATTTTCTGTGTCTGGACGCTGATATCTACAAAATGATGGTGTGGTTAGCACTTGGATGTCACTTTATTCCAGAGGTATCGTTTGTAATTAAAACTTTTAAGTGGCGACTGTCGCCGCGTCCAAAACAATAGCTTCGTTGTAGCCGCGTTTCACACCTCTTTTTCTGTTTTTATAAGGCGTTAACTACAGCAGCCTTTAACACCTCAACTCTTGCTTCAGCCAAGGTAAGTGCCCCCCTTATATTTTCTATGTGTGTGTTCAGCTGATATCTAGAAAATTGGTGTGTTTAGCGCTGGATGCCATTTTATTCCAGAGCCGTTGTTTGTAATTAAAACAAAGAGACAAAGAGGAACTTTACTGTTTGGAAGGGAGTAAAGTTCCTCTTTGTCTCTCAGTGGGACATTTCAACCATACAGTACAAGGCTACATTTCAGCTGTACAAGCCAATCAGTTTGCTAATTGTTCTTGTGAGATTTGTTTGCAAAGTTTAAGGTGTTAAATAGGAGCTGTGACCATCTGGGTCTGCTTGCTGCTGGCACTTTGCCAGAGCCCCAGCAACAAGACCGCCTCCCAGCTACGAGACTGCCTGTAAGCCTTGCAAGGTACCCAATTTTCCAATTACTCTATAACAAAACTGTTGTGGGCAACAAGACTGTCTCCTAGGTGTGCAAGCCAATCACTTTGCCAAATGTTCTTGTAAGATTTGTTTGGAAAGTTTAAGGTGTTAAGTAGGAGCTGTGAACATCTGGGTTTGCTTGCTGCTGGCATTCTACCAGCGCCCCAGCAACAACACTGCCTCCCAGCTTTGCAAGGTAATTACTTTCCCAATTACTGTACACCAAAATGGAGTAGTTGTCGTGGTCAACAAATCTGCCTCCCAACTTTCAAGGTAATCACTTTCCCAATTACAATATACAAACTGTTATGGAACTTTACTTAACAAAGCCTTAAGACCGGGCAGTGACACTATCAATATGTCTATTTAAAGAAAAGAGAGATTTATTATTATTTTTTTGGTTCTTGTAGTTATCTTGTGTATCAGAGGGTTAAAATAAAAAATTGCTGGTATACATCAGAATTTTTGATTCATTTACTGTTTGTCGATTTACTGCATTGTAAAGTCTTTTGGCTACCAATGCAGCTACCTGGTTATTATGCTTGACTTAAAATGAAAGCTGGGTCTGATCACATGCTTGAAATGCCAACAATTAATATTCTGTTTTTCTGCTGACATTCTACCAGATGCCGAGAAAAAATAAAAGATCCCAGGCACAAAAGAAGCGCTGGAAACCACTTGACCTGGTCGATCCTGCTGTCCCAATGCTCACTGGCCACAACCAAGATGAGGCAGTCAGTAGTTTTCCATCTGACCAGGTAAAGAAGATATAGTAGTGATCACAGACAGTTGAACAGTTTTCGAAACACGTTTGAGACAGTTAAGAACACCTACCCATACAGTTTAGGATTGTTTGTTATAATGTCACACAACTGGCATAACAGTGCATGGTATGCAGAGCATTTAAATGAAATGAATGTGTCAGGTCACTTAATGTCTTCTATAGGGATTTTCTTTTTTATTGCTCTGTAAGTTTAGTAACCACTACTGTTCAGTATCAAATATTCCATTCTGTTTCAAATCTGTTAGTAGGTTTTATAATTTTGACTAACTGTACATAACCTCTCATCAGATTTCAGACACACGTCCACTAGAAAAACGATCTGTTACCCAACTGGCATACCAGTTCATGCCATGCATTGCATTTTAGAGTGAAATTAATGTGTCAGGTCACTTAATGTCTTAACATTATATACTGTTTTTCCTGGGTTGGCAGACAGCACCAGCCAGGTTGTCCTTGGTAACGGAGAATAGACCCACCTCCTTATGTCCTCCAGGCAGCAAGGTAAATTTAAAAAAACGTCTTCCTCCATTAAGGATTTATAGTGGACAGTTACATTACCATTAAATGTTAAAGACATATGGTTACATGTTAGCATTATGAAAGCAAGAATTTTGTTGTATCCCCTTTGTTAGTTACGTAACCACTACTGTTCCATATTTTTGTTAAAGTTTCTAAAGTTACACTCACTTTCAAATCTCTTAGTAGTTATGATGCAAACAGCTGGGATTTTTTTTTATTGCTTTTTTATTTTTTATTGTAAGTTTAGTAATCACTACTGTTTCATGTTTTCTTTAAAGTATCCAGTGTTACACTCTGTTTCAACTCTGTTAGTAGGTTTTTATAATTTTGACTAACTGTATGTAACCCATTATCAGATTTCAGACACTCGTCCACCAGCAAAACGAGTCTGGGCAACTGATGATTTCCACACGGCATCAAATTCTCCACCTAAAAAGGTATGTCCACAAATGTCTATAACAAATTAGTATACATGCAATCTTTGCTGTATAATCACCGGGGTTGATATTAGGGCTGCCACAAACGATTATTTTGATAGTCGACTAGTCACCGATTATTTATGCGATTAGTCGACTAATCAGATCATCATCCATTGGACGTAAAACTACAGCTTATTGCACCAGCAGCATCTGCTCTTATATAACTATCATTAGCTTACAGCTTTAAGTGTTTCAGGTCTCTGCTAACTAAAAATAAAGACAAGATGATAGTTTATTAAATTTTAATGAAATTTGCAGATTGTTTCGGTGAAGTTTAATAAACTCCTTGCTATCTAAAATATAACAGGACACCGGAGTAAATTCTCCAGCATCTCACACTTCTGATAATCAGCTGTCTGCTTGACGTTTATTCAGCTGTGTAAAAACTATAACTTTAATCTCAGCCAAACCGATTTACTCAGGAACAAATAAAATACTAAAAAAAAGCCAAACAATAACATTTTAAGTTATCTAAGTGACTCATATATATTTAACCTGAGTAGCGAAAGACGGCGGTGGGTTTGAAAACGATTTGCCGGGAGTCCGGTGTTCTCACTGCGCTAGTGAGCCTAGCCCCCGGCTCGCTAACAAGCTAGTGGGTAACAGACATCTCCGAAAACGTCAGAGCGCTTTTGAAAATATGTGGTGTCCTGATAAACTGAGCAGATATTTGAGGTTTACACAGCTACATTCGCGCCTGAAAATATGTTAAACGTTTATTTTGTGACCCAGAAAGAATAATAAGAGTAACATTAAAACTAACTAGCTGCCGCCATTGTTGGAAACTGCGCTGGGCCGCGCTATGAATTCTGGGACACAGCTCCTCCTCCTTCTCCTCCTTCTTCTTCTTCTTCGGGGTTTAACGGCAGCTGACATCCTTGTACATGCAATGCTGCCATCTTCTGTTTCAGTCCGTTATTACACTCTTAAATCCTGCTACTTATTCCAGCTTCAAACGACGCGTCGACTATTAAATCAGTCGTCGACGATTTTGTTAGTCGACGTAATCGTGACTAGTCGACAAATCGTGGCAGCCCAGTTGATATTTAGTCTTTCACCTTAAGTATGCTTGCTAACTCGTACTAAATATACTAAAATGTTAGACTAAATATGTACTTTTTAAAAACATGTACAAATTTACTAAATTTGTAAATGTCTTTCTTCGGATTCCTAAAATGTAGACATCTCAACAGCTATTTCTGTCTATTTAGCTATCTCACACACACACACACACACACACACACACACACACACACACACACACACACACACACACACACACACACATACACACGTGTATGTGTGTGTGTGTGTATATATACATATATGTGTGTGTGTGTGTATGTGTGTGTGTATATATGTATGTGTGTATATGTATGTATATGTGTGTGTGTGTGTGTATGTATGTGTGTGTGTGTGTGTGTGTGTGTTCAGAAAAAAGTTTATACCATTTAATACTTAAAGCTTCTCATAAATTGACATCCACAGTGAAAAGCAATGCAAATAAATACAAACATGGCTTTGTGACACTCATCTTTTATCAAGATGGATGTCACTGTATTCTGTTTCAATCACATTTAACCTCTAACTGAATTTTGTGTCATTTCTTTACAAAATGTAACACAACTATGAAACGTGTTTTTATGGCACATGTACAGAACCATCTGGTTTAATCTGAAATCAGTGAACGAATTACATCTAATTTAAGAGCATCTGAGATCCTCTTACGAATAATACGTAAACAGGATTTCCTTTCATATATTTATATTTAGGCTGCAATTTAGTTGATGTTTGAAGGCCCGCAGCAACCTAAAATAATGTGTTATACTGAAAGAAATTAACTGCTTTGAAAATATGAGGAGCAGAAGGTACAGATATGACCTTCGTTAAAAAAAACAGCACTCAAGCAAATTACAGATATCTGAAATATTTGTCATTTTTACTTTCCACCTCTGCTCTCTCTCACTCACTCTCACTGTTCCTGTCACTGTCTTTCTGCCTTTCTCTTTCTGGCATATCTCATGCTGTTTATCTTCAGATTATGCTATACTATGATTGACGAGTGATATAATTTGGATTAATTTGCCTGCACATTGCTTAATCATTTTAACATAATTAAAAATGGTAAATGGCCTGTATTTGTATAGCGCTTTACTTAGTCTCCAAGGCTCCCAAAGCGCTTTACACTATGTTCAGTCGTTGACACTTAAAAAAATAAAAACACATTTTTCTACATTATTGCAGCAACACTTAAATGTATTTTATTGCTCAACCTTGAAACACATATCATAAAATGTTTAACAATAATATGTGTCACCTTTGCATTTCTTGATCAGCCTTTCCATGACACAAATGAAGACCTACTGACGGAGGAGCTACAGAGCAACACAGTTCAGCCGTTTTGGAGTGTCAGTGCAACTCATTGTCAGAGTGATGAGAGGTACACAGAATTCTCTCGAAATCATCAGTGCACATGTAATGCCCTCACATTCCTGGCCTACCTTAATGAGGAATACCAGTTCAACATAGCCATGCTTGATAAGGTCCTTGAACAGGGAGATGCACTCTACTGTTGGATTAAAACAAATCTTCTGCAGGAGAAGCGTTATACACAGGATCATCTGACCATGGAGGACCTGCCCAAAGAACTTCATACTGACACAAATGTCTACAGTGTGAAAATGGATGACATAAGTTATGGATTTCTGGAAGCAGCAGAGAACAGTCCTCAAAGAACAGAGTGGTGGTTGCCTCTTGCTATTCGCCTTGAATGTCTGTCAACAGATGTGAACTTTGCTTTGCTCATGGTCTCACCTGAGTGCATTGCGGTTTTCCGTGACAAATCTGGGAGGTATGGATTATTTGATTCACACTCAAGAAGTGCAGCGGGTTTACGTCAGCCAAATGGAACAGCAGTCATGCTCACTTTCACTCATGTGAATGACCTGATCACCCACCTGCATAACCTTTTTCAAAATCAAGGCAAGCATGCACGATATGAGTTTGTGCCTGTTTCTTTCAAAACAGTCAGCACTCACACGGAACCCCCTGGACAGTCAACTCAGGTAACACCAGGAGCTACAGCTACATCATCAACACAAAATGATGAACCACAAATCACGAATCCCACTGCGCAAATGCCTGAACCAGAATCAGCCAAAACCCACATGACGATGTTAGACAATACTTTAAACTCACCAGATGACAAAATGGCTAAAACCCCCCGAACAGCAAGAAATGTGAGCAAATTAAATAAACGACAACGTAAGAAAGCTATTCGTCAAGCTCAGAGGGAGTATGTAAAAGCTAAAGACAAATCTTCAACTGAAGAAGTGGCAAAGAAGACAAACAAAAGAAGACACGAAAGAGAACGATATGCCTCCTGTCGTGAATTTCGAATGAAAAAATTACAGGCTATGAAAACTCAATATGCTGAAAACTATCATTACCGTAAACAAAGACTGTTATTAGCCAAAAAATATTACGCAAATCCTCATATTCAAGAAAAAGTAAAAGCCTGCCAGGTGAAGAGATACCAAAGTGATCGTCATTTTCAACAAAAAATGAGAGACTACATTATCAGAAGATATACTACGGATCCCGACTTTCAAATCAGACAGAAAAAATATGTGGTTCAGAAGTACAACACGGATACCAGCTTTAAAACCAGACAGAAGCAATATGTGGTTCAGAAGTACAACACGGATACCAGCTTTAAAACCAGACAGAAGCAATATCTGGTCCAAAGGTACAACATGGATACTGACTTTCAAACCAGACAGAAGCAATATCTGGTCCAAAGGTACAACACGGATACTGACTTTCAAACCAGACAGAAGCAATACATAAGAACAAAATATGCATCTGATCCAAACTACAGGCACAAACAGAAAAAATCAATTTATGCCAGGTATCACAATGACTCACAATTCAGACTGCACCATATACAGCGCTGTGCCCAGTACCAGAGACACAAAATGGCTACCACTGCATCTTTTGCCATTTATAAAAAGTTGTGTGCACAGAGAATAAAGAAGAAATACAGACGACTAGTAACACAGTTCCAGCAGGGTCCACAGTCTGAAGCACAGCCCCAGCTTGTAGTGAACAGTGTGATGCAAGCAGCCACATTAGCTTTCCGTGAAGCCATTCAGTTAGGACCCACCCATGTCTGTACAGTGTGCCACAGAACTCTGTTTCCTAATCAAGTTAAACATTGCAAAAGATCAAAGTATGTTACTAATAGTAACATTGTTGCCACTTGCTTGACAGGAAAATTTGTCCATGTTTGTGACAGGGAATGCTCAGCTAATTGTACTTTCCCAAAACAAAGAATGGAAGAGTGGATTTGCTACAACTGTGACAACCACCTACAAAGAGGCAAGATGCCATCCGTCGCAGTAGCAAACAATTTAGCACTAGCAACCATTCCAATTGAACTGAGTCGATTAAATGTACTAGAACGACAACTGACTGCTAAAATTCTCCCGTTTGCAAAAATCATTGCATTACCAAAAGGACAGCAAAGAGCCGTACATGGGGCTGTTGTTTGTGTACCATCGGATGTGGAAACCACAGTAAACTGTCTTCCCAGACCTAACAGTGAAGCCCAGCTCCTGCAGGTACAGCTGAAGAGACACATCAGATTCAAAGGTTACCAACACTTCTACACTGTAAACATGAAGAACGTGTTAGCAGGATTATCAAAGCTAAAAGAGATGCATTCAGAATACAAAGATGTATCTATTGATGATGAAGCTACTTTTGCTGATCCCACAAGTAATCAGATAATCGAGACGGAACATGACACTGCTAATGCAGATATTCAAGATGCACTGCCCAGAAACTTCGACCAGCAAATTGTACCAGAAAGAAGAACCACTGAGGATACAACAGCTGGACTGCTTGAGCCATGTCATGATGTAAACCAACTAATGGAGCCTGAACAGTCAAATGAACAGCCCTTACAAGATATGGAGAAAGAAAAGGAAGAACTTCGACCTGGTCTTGTTCTAGACACCTGTATGCAACCACCAGATATAGCACAGGACATTTTATCATATGGTGAAGGAATATTTAGCATTGCACCCGCGCAAGGAAATAGACCTGTTGGCTTCTTCTCTGTTCCTAAACTTGAAGCCATGGCCTTTCCTGTCCAGTTCCCAACTGGACAGAACACATTAGATGAAGCCAGACAAGTGAAACTTTACCCAAGCATGTATTTTAATACACGGCTGTTCTCTGCAGACACACGGTTTGCAACTGACCAAAGCTACCTATTCTTTGCACAGTTTGTAACAGAAACACACATGGCTACAAACAGCATGTCCATCCAATTGCGCAAAGGAAAGGCAATCACCAAGGATGGGCGTAAAATTTCTAACAGAATGCTTCAAAATAAAGACGAAGTGGAGAAACTGATAAATAACAAAGACGCAACACGCTTCATGAAACCTCTGAGAGGTACTCCAGCCTATTGGGAGAAGGCACTGAAAGACCTACATGCTATGGTCAGACAGTTAGGAAAGCCAACTTTTTTCCTGACATTTTCAGCTGCTGAAATGAGATGGCCTGAGGTTGTTGAGGTCATAAAAACTCAACAAGGTGAACAGGTGGATTTTTCACAACTTGACTGGAATACAAAGTGTGAAATTCTCCGAAGCAACCCTGTGACTGTGATGCGATTGTTTGAAAAAAGAGTCGATGCACTAATGACAACACTGATCCTGTCCCCAGCACAGCCCATCGGTGAAGTAGAAGATTACTTTTATCGAGTGGAGTTTCAGGCCAGAGGTAGCCCTCATATCCATTTACTGGTTTGGGTCAAAGATGCACCTGAATTTGGAAGCGACCTTGAAGACCACGTGTACAAATTTATTGACAAGTACATAACATGTAAGATGCCTGACCAAAATGCCGATCCTGAACTTCACAAAATTGTGTCTGAGGTTCAAGTCCACAGCAGAAATCACTCCAGATCCTGTAAAAAAGGTAATGTGTCATGTAGGTTTGGCTTCCCCAAACTACCCGTAGATCAAACAATGATCACTTTCCCAAGCCCAGATGATGATGATCACAATGATAAGCAGCATAGCACAAGTAAGGAGAAAGGCACAAATGAAAAGCAAAAGAACAGACGAATGGCTCTCGCAAAAAAAATGAAAGAGGCCAAAGAAAAACTCCAGCCATTGAGAGATTTGCTCTGCGACCCAAATTCCTCGTTTGAAGACTTGTCTGAGCTGCTTCACAAATGCAAATTAACTTATGAACAATACTTGGATT
Organism: Astatotilapia calliptera; assembly: GCF_964374335.1. Taxonomy (NCBI): domain Eukaryota; kingdom Metazoa; phylum Chordata; class Actinopteri; order Cichliformes; family Cichlidae; genus Astatotilapia; species Astatotilapia calliptera. Next base: position 15,406,632 of record NC_137425.1, on the reverse strand, counting down.
GTGTCTTCAATTTAACCAATAGTCATGTCATCCTCTTAAAGCGTGAACCTAATGACTGCTGGGTGAATGCATACAATGCAGATCTGCTGAGGGCCTGGAATGCCAACATGGACATCCAATATGTCATTGATGACTACAGCTGCCTGATGTACATGATGTCTTATGTCTCTAAACCCGAATTTGAGATGACACAATTTCTTAATGGAGTCATCCAGGAAGTAAAAAAGTCCAGTGTCAATGAAAGAGATGAAATGAAACAGATAATGCAGGCATATGCTAAACACAGAGAAGTCAGTGCCCAAGAATCCGTAGCAAGGACATGCAGCCTGCCACTAAAAAAGTGTTCACGCAGTGTGGTCTTCATACAGACTGATGATGATGCCCTGAAAATGAGTCTCCCGATGAGCAGGTTGCAGAGCATGGCACCAGATGATGAAAATGTGTGGATGTCCGGATTGCCAGAAAAATATGCAAACAGACCCAGAACACCTGACTTTGAAAGAATGTGTTTGGGTGAATTTGCTTCAGAGTACAGGATTCTCTACGGCCGTCAAATAGAGTCCAAAAATGCCATCCGTCTTTTGAATAACATGGGTTATATTCAAAAAAGAACAAAAGGGAAACCTGCAATAATCAGATATCCTCGGTTCTCAGAAAAGAAACAACCAGAAAAGTTTTATAGCAGACTGCTAAAACTTTATTATCCACATCGATCAAATGATGACCTTAAAAACACAGAATACCCCACATCCGAGCAGTTCTACAAAAGTGGACGAAAACATGGTTATGCAGTACGGCCAATTGTTACCTTTAACAAAAAGCGATATGAAGGCCATGGCAAAACAATGGAAAGGGCACTGGAACAGATTGAACAACAAGGCCCACTTATCAATGCATGGAACACCTTTGCACCTGAGGTTGAAGTAGATCGTTTAGAGTGTGTGGCCCAACGACAATCCAGACATGACACTGGCGAAAATGAAATGGACATTGTTCCTGACTACCAAGTCAGTGGTAGCAGCAGTGGAACCATGCCAGCAATCATAGCACCAAAGCTGAGCCCAGACTTTGTCAGAAAAATGTACCAAAGTCTGAATGAAACCCAAGCATCCATATTCTACGCAGTGCGTGAGTGGTGTTTCAAACTTGTGTGGGGTCACTGTCCTGAGCAGTTCTTTTATTTTGTCTCTGGAGGAGCTGGCTGTGGAAAATCACATGTTATCAAGTGCATATATGAGGAGGCAACAAAGATTTTGCACCAACTCCCCAGATTCCGAGACCAAGCAGACATGTCCTACCCTGCAGTACTGCTGACTGCATTTACTGGCACTGCAGCTTTTAACATATCTGGGAAAACACTGCACTCTCTGCTAAAGCTGCCAAGATCTTTAAAACCGCCTTATCAGGGACTGGGGAATGCACTGGATGAAGTGAGAGCTTCACTTTCAAATGCAGAGATTCTGATCATTGATGAGATATCTATGGTTTCTAAAGACCTTTTTGCCTACATCCACTGGAGACTTCAGCAGATCAAAGGAAACAAGAAACCTTTTGGTGGGATGTCTATCCTTGCAGTAGGAGACTTTTACCAGCTGCCACCCCTTGGAAAAGCCAAACCACTCTGTGTGTATGAGGACAATGTCCTTGATCTCTGGAAAGACTATTTCCACATGGTCAACCTGACAGAAATCATGCGACAGAAAGATGATCATTCTTTTGCTGAAGTTCTGAACAGGATAAGAGTGAAGCAAAAAACAGATTCTCTTGAAGCCGATGACAAAGCCTTGCTCACACAGGCTATCCATGACATAAAAGACTGTCCATCTAATGTATTACACATTTATGCTACAAACAAAGAGGTCGACAAACACAATTCAGCAACTGTAACTGCTCTTCATTCTGATATCATAAATATTCAGGCAGAAGACTACAGAAAAGACCCACGAACGGGTGACATGGTCCTCCTGGCAGAAATGATGAAAGGCAACAAAGGAGATTTACCTGATAACATACAAGCTGCACCTGGAGTGCGTGTTATGATTATCAGAAATTTGGATGTTGAAGATGGGCTTGTTAATGGGACATTTGGAACAATCACGAACATTGTGACAGCCACACAGGATGGACCAAAAACTGTGAATCTCATTGGACTCACGCTGGACAATGAAAATTCTGGGCAAAAATTTCGCAGAAAAATACAAGGATCCTCAGACAATCTTGTGTATATTGAGAAATGTGAAGAATGCACAAGTAAAAAAGGAGTGGTTCGCAGGCAATTTCCAATGAAGTTGGCCTTTGCATGTACAGCTCACAAAGTACAAGGCATGACAATGGAATCAGCAGTAGTATGCTTGAAGCGTGTTTTTGAACCTGGAATGGCCTATGTTGCACTCAGCCGCACAACCTCACTTAAAGGACTGTACATCACAGACTTTGATGAAAAGAAAATCTATGCTGATCCTGCCATCACAGATGCACTCAAAAATATGAGACATGCATCATTTGAGAATGCAAGACCACTGTTGCAATTCTTAAAATCAGTAGATCCCACAGTCCCCACGTTGACAATTATCCATCATAATGCACAAGGTCTCCCAACTCACATGGAGGACATGAGATGCCACCATGAACTCAGCCTTGCTGATGTTTTATGTATAACAGAAACACACTTGTCTGGATCATCGGTTTCTCCCCGCTTCCAGCTGGAACAATACAACATGGCCACACGCAACAGACACGTCTCTTACACAAATCATACAGACATGGCAAAGGTAAATGGCGGTGGAGTTGCAATTTACTACAACACAATTCTTACAGCAGAGTCCCGAAAATACCTGCAAAATGTGACTGACCTTGAATTTGTTGTTGTCAAGGTTGAATCGCCAGTCACAGCTTTGATAGCAACTGTATACAGGCCACCAAATTACAGCCATGTGAGGTTTTTACCACAAATGCAATGTCTTTTGGACTCGTTGGAAATGATGAATCACCAACCAATTATTGTTTGTGGAGACTTCAATGAGGACCTTATGAGCAGAGGAAAAAAACCCATCCAAGAACTGTTGCAGTCAAGAGGATATGCACAACTGATTACTGCTGCAACTACCGAAAAACACACATTGATTGATCACATTTACATATCACAGCCATACGCCTGCCTCCAATCAGGTGTTCTGAATACATATCACAGTTATCATAACCCCATTTATTGTGTTATTCACTAACACAAAATGACTGCAAGGGTATGAGGGATATGGACTTGCCAAGTGTCACTCCCTATTGGCCTACTCTCGCCTAAAAGTCATACAGATGGACCTAAATATGGATATCAGCATCTACAACAAGAAGTACAGGTGAGTCCTCTTGTAACATTCTTTAATGTACTTCTATTGTTCTTGTGAGATTTGTTTGCAAAGTTTAAGGTGTTAAGTAGGAGCTGTGACCATCTGGGTCTGCTTGCTGCTGGCATTTTGCCAGAGCCCCAGCAACAAGACCGCCTCCCAGCTACGAGACTGCCTGTAAGCCTTGCAAGGTACCCAATTTTCCAATTACTCTATAACAAAACTGTTGTGGGCAACAAGACTGTCTCCTAGGTGTGCAAGCCAATCACTTTGCCAAATGTTCTTGTAAGATTTGTTTGGAAAGTTTAAGGTGTTAAGTAGGAGCTGTGAACATCTGGGTTTGCTTGCTGCTGGCATTCTACCAGCGCCCCAGCAACAACACTGCCTCCCAGCTTTGCAAGGTAATTACTTTCCCAATTACTGTACACCAAAATGGAGTAGTTGTCGTGGTCAACAAATCTGCCTCCCAACTTTCAAGGTAATCACTTTCCCAATTACAATATACAAACTGTTATGGAACTTTACTTAACAAAGCCTTAAGACCGGGCAGTGACACTATCAATATGTCTATTTAAAGAAAAGAGAGATTTATTATTATTTTTTTGGTTCTTGTAGTTATCTTGTGTATCAGAGGGTTAAAATAAAAAATTGCTGGTATACATCAGAATTTTTGATTCATTTACTGTTTGTCGATTTACTGCATTGTAAAGTCTTTTGGCTACCAATGCAGCTACCTGGTTATTATGCTTGACTTAAAATGAAAGCTGGGTCTGATCACATGCTTGAAATGCCAACAATTAATATTCTGTTTTTCTGCTGACATTCTACCAGATGCCGAGAAAAAATAAAAGATCCCAGGCACAAAAGAAGCGCTGGAAACCACTTGACCTGGTCGATCCTGCTGTCCCAATGCTCACTGGCCACAACCAAGATGAGGCAGTCAGTAGTTTTCCATCTGACCAGGTAAAGAAGATATAGTAGTGATCACAGACAGTTGAACAGTTTTCGAAACACGTTTGAGACAGTTAAGAACACCTACCCATACAGTTTAGAATTGTTTGTTATAATGTCACACAACTGGCATAACAGTGCATGGTATGCAGAGCATTTAAATGAAATGAATGTGTCAGGTCACTTAATGTCTTCTATAGGGATTTTCTTTTTTATTGCTCTGTAAGTTTAGTAACCACTACTGTTCAGTATCAAATATTCCATTCTGTTTCAAATCTGTTAGTAGGTTTTATAATTTTGACTAACTGTACATAACCTCTCATCAGATTTCAGACACACGTCCACTAGAAAAACGATCTGTTACCCAACTGGCATACCAGTTCATGCCATGCATTGCATTTTAGAGTGAAATTAATGTGTCAGGTCACTTAATGTCTTAACATTATATACTGTTTTTCCTGGGTTGGCAGACAGCACCAGCCAGGTTGTCCTTGGTAACGGAGAATAGACCCACCTCCTTATGTCCTCCAGGCAGCAAGGTAAATTTAAAAAAACGTCTTCCTCCATTAAGGATTTATAGTGGACAGTTACATTACCATTAAATGTTAAAGACATATGGTTACATGTTAGCATTATGAAAGCAAGAATTTTGTTGTATCCCCTTTGTTCTTTAATGTACTTCTATTTTATTAATTCCTATACACTCTGAACCGAATTTGTTGAAAAATAAAGTCAATCATGTTCTCTTATACGCAGACACAACAGAACACCAGCCTCTACGTGGTGCGAAGCCTACTGCAACAAAAACGTGATCTTCATGTCTTTGCGACTGAGCACGCTCTACCAGCAACACTGACAGCTCACCAGTGGGAGCTCATAGATAAGACTGCTGATGTGCTGTCATCCATTGAAGAGCTGACTAGAAACGTGAACAGAAAGACTGCAACTGCACCTGATGGGATCCCTGCCATAACAGGTCATTTGTATTTTTTTTGTTTCTTTCTTTATATTGTAACATTTGGTATTGATAGTGTTTGAAACAAACTATAATCTCATCCATTCATTAAGTCATCCATTCATTCATAACTCCTCAGATGTGTTCTGTCCAGTGAAGGCAGTGGAGAAGCTCTACACTGATGTTGAAACTGTGCCACTCTTCTAGAAACCAGCTACAAGGATGGGCAGGTATAGTGAAATTAAAATGCACCTTTTGTTTAACAGGTTTATATACAGTCAAGTGATCAAAAGACACCAGTATTAAACCCATTTAAGCCAACTATACGCTTTGATTGGAACTATATACAGGCCACCAAATTACAGCCACGTGTGGTTTTACCTCACATGGCAACTTACTTAATCAAAAGACACCAGTATTAAACAAATTTCTCTCTTTTACTTCCTTTTTAATTTAGTTTTGGGTAATTTAGTTCTAAAGTTACATTTATTTTTGCAAATATTTATTAGATCATCATGACTTGCCAGTTCGCTAACTGAAACCTGCGCTTTGTGATGTCTCTTGTTTTGTTTTAAATTGTGTTTTGCTTTTATCTGTTTTCTAGCTGTTTTTGCAAAGTCAGCCAACCTCTTGCTTCCAAATGACCCTTATCCAGAAGTATCCGTGAATGCCTCATGAGAAGAAACTAAAGTGGAGACCTACCTCTCAGAGAAAAACGCACACATAAGAAAAGCGACCTACTTCAGTACTGGAAAGAACATCCTAATCTGTCTCCCTCTATAGCTGCTGTTGCGATCCCAGTGTGCCCCCTGTAGCTCTGTGGACAGTTTTTGATTTGTTTGCATCTCACCCCAACCGGTCGCGGCAGATGGCTGCCCCTCCCTGAGCCTGGTTCTGCCGGAGGTTTCTTCCTGTCAAAAGGGAGTTTTTCCTTCCCACTGTCGCCAAAGTGCTTGCTCATAGGGGGTCATATGATTGTTGGGTTTATCTATATACATTAATGCTTGTATGCTTTTCATTTATACTTTTCCTTACTCTTCGGTTCATAATATAAAGTTACTTGAATGGTTTCCTTTTTCCTTATTTTATATTGCTTTGCTGTTTACCACAATCTAAATATCATGTTTAAATGGAATACATTATTGTAAATGGTATTTGTACAAAATATAGTTTGAATACAATAAGATACCTTTATTAGTCCCACAAGGGGAAATTTCATAATTTGCATAATTTTCTCTTTTCACATTAAAATACCTTTGAAATACAAATTGAATACCGCTTAATGGGCTTTTTTTTTTCTACCAAGAAAACTTACTTTGGTTTACAATCTGTTAAACTGTTCACTTTAAACGACTCAAAACTGTAAAATCTAAATTGTAACTTCTCTTGAACACCTCAGACTTAAACATAATTTATTTTATATCGATTAACTTCTTTTGTAATGGTGTAACTGGAGCATCTTTCTCTCATCTCTGTATGCTGCACTGCATATAGCAGAGATCACAATACAGCTTACTTTTCTTTAACTTGAAAATCAGCTGTATTCAATTTCCCTCCCTCTTGTGGTATAAATAGCAAACTATGCTCATGTTGCATATTGCTCCCCCCTATTGTTATAAATGGAAACCTGCACTTATTGCACCACATTAAAAGCAAACTACACTCATTGGCAGTAGCATAGGCACACTTAAAATTTCTTCAGAAATTTTCGCTTTCTAGTTATTATTATTATTCTTTTTCTGCCTGAAATTTTGGACCGTAACTCATCCCACAGTTTTGACACAAGCTTCATATATGTTATATCATTTTGTGCGGCTGGATCAGGAATGAGTTGCTATGCCTTTTGGTGTTTATTACTTCTATAGTTTTTTAAATATGAATATTTTAATGCAAGTTTTTGCCCATTGGAATGAATGGGAACGAACGAAAGTGAAACTTAACTTACTTTGTGGTGTGTTTGCTCACTCACTTAATTTGTGGTGTGTTGGCTCACTCTAGTGGTATGTCCCCGTATTTGGATTACCATAATGACGACAATATCAACGGCGCGCACAGCGTCGGTGCTTTCAGGAACCATTGGAATTCTTAAGGTTGCACGAAGCATTGAATAGTTACGGTAACGGCAAGGGTGTATGCTTGGTGGAAAACTGCATATCCCACAATTCAAAGCACGCCTCTACCAGTCAAACAATGGCGGCTGCCACTTGGTTTAATATATTCCTCTTATTTGTGTTTCTAGGTCACAAAGTAAACTTTTAAGATATTTTCAGGTGAGAATGTGGGTGTGTAAACGTCAAATATCTGCTCGTTTTGTCAAAACATCCCATATTGGCAACAGATTTTTCACGATGTTGCGCTGCTTCACTCAAAAGCACCCAGGCTTGGCTTTCAGTGAGGCGTCTCTAACTCCTTTCATCCCCGATAGCTCCGCAAACAGTCTTTGTCTTAGCTGGACTTATTTTTCGTTTATATGGGCCGATGATGCTGGTCGATGAGGAAAAACTAACTGAGTTGTTTGGTGGTGGCTAACGCGGAGCTAGCTAGCCACCGGTATGTGTCTCTTTCCCCTCATATGTGGGGAAAGAAACATGCGAGGCGGCCGCCGATCGACCGGTTTTCAGGTGAGAATGTAGGTGTGTAAACGTCAAATATCTGCTCGTTTTGTCAAAACATCCCATATTAGCAACAGATTTCTCACGATGTTGCTGCTAGCCGGCTAGCTAGTTCGGCCGGCCGGCTAGCCGGCTAGCTAGCTCGGCTAGCTAGCGCCGCTTCGCTCAAAAGCACCCAGGCTTGGCTTTCAGTGAGGCGTCTCTAACTCCTTTCACCCCCGATCGCTCCGCAAACAGTCTTTGTATTAGCTGGACTTATTTTTCGTTTATATGGGCCGATGATGCTGGTCGATGTGGAAAAAATAACTGAGTTGTTCATATACCGGTGGCTAGCTAGCTCCGCGTTAGCCACCGGTATATGTCTCTTCCCCTCGTATGCGGGGAAAGAAACATGCGAGGCGGCCACCGATCGACCGGTGGTGGCTAACGCGGAGCTCAATCGTGGATAAGGGGAACCCAATGCAGGAGAAGCAGGCGGCTGGTGAACTGAATTTCAGGTAAGACGTTATTAACTGCACTCTATTTGGGTCAGCTATAAACCGAGTTTAGGTGTAGTTTATTTTCGTTGTGCTGACAGTTACAATAACTGTACTGCGTGCTAGCTAGCACCACGGAGTTTCTATACAGCTGTGCGCGCTAAGTTACTGATGTTGAACTTTATGACAGCCTCCCCTATTTTCAGGCGATAATGTAGGGGTGTAAACTTCAAATATCTGCTCGTTTTATCAAGAAGTCCCATATTTTATCAAGAAGTCCCATATCTCTCACGATGTTACTGCTAGCGCCGCATGGCAGCTAGCTGGCTAGGGCGGCTTGGCTGACACCCAGGCCGGGCTGACTGATACCCAGGCCGGCTCACGCTCTCGTTTCACCGCCGCATGGCAGCTAGCTGGCTAGCGCGGCTTGGCTGCCACCCAGGTCGGGCTGGCTGACACCCAGGCTGGGCTGGCTGACACCCAGGCCCGCTCACGCTCTCCTGTCACCCCTAGTCTTTCGTGATGACTCTTGGTTGACTGCTGGACTTATTTTTCATTTATATGGGCTGGTGATTCGGTATGAGTGTCCGGTGAACTGAATGTCAGGTAAGACGTTATGTATATTTAAGGTAGTGACTGGAATAAGTCACAAGGTGTCGCTGTTGAGCTGCATATATGTTGTAAATTTTAGCAATTTTGACCATTTGTCCTCTGCAGGACACCGTAGTTCAGATTTCTCGTTCGCGTGGGCGCCATCTTGGTTCAGTGTTTACTGTGATGTGCAAAGGTAAGCACTGTCAGTGGCGAACTGCATTGGTTTTGTTTAAAAATAAGTGTTCCACTGTGTAAAATAGCGGTTTGTCATTTAAGCCGAGCATATATTTTGTTTATTGAGAGGTTCATGTATTGTCTGATGAGAGTATGAGACAAAGATATACTTTTCTTTCTTACTCTCATATAAAATATTTAGCTTTTATTAAATAGTTATCTGAATCTTACAACCAAAGTTTGTATAATAATACACAAGATTGGCTGTAGACCATTGTTAATCATTCAGAACACTGTGTAAAAATAACAAAAAACAAAAAGTGAATGAAAAGTGCATAAATATTTATTTTACGTGTTTGATGTGTGTGGCAGGGCGTGGTCTGCAGTGCCGCTGCAGGGGAGGTGGACCCACCTCAGCGATATCTGCAATCACGCCTCTCAGGTGTAAAGTCTGTGCTCTCTCTGCTTTTTTTTTTTTTTTTTTGTATGTGTCGGGCTGTGAGATGAAAAGCTACAGCCGGCTGTGTGGGTACAGCAACTATGTGTGAAAAGTGGTCCATAACGTAATGCTTCAAAGTGTGTTCATGCAAACATTGTCGGGTCTGCTTATGAACCTCTGCGCACAGCGTCTACAAATTGGGGCTGTACAAAGTCACCTCATCTTTACACAAAACTGTAAGCTGTCATCTGTGAGGCGCGAGCGGTGTTTGGTTTTACCATAGTTAATGGTGGAGAATGGCTGCTCTGCTGAGTTTTGCTCTCTGTAGCCGTTTGAATGGCAAACTATACTGATTAGCGGCGGCATAGGCACACTTAAAATTTCTTCAGAAATTTTCGCTTTCTAGTATTATCTCTTACTCTTGTAGCCTTCTTCCATAATGTTCACAATTGTCTCTGTCAGACTGCTGTAGACTTTATTCTTCTGTTCCCGGATCATTCTGTTCAGTTTTGCCTTAATTTTTTCTTCCTTAGAGACAAAACATGAAATACAGATGAACGTCGTTTTAAATTACATCAAGCTATAAAACTAATTTTTCATTTTTTCCTTTTACTGTACTTTACTGTTTGAATTGATGTATAGGAAAGTTTCATCTCTTACCTCTGTCTTGAGAAATCTGAGCTGCAGTTCAGTATTTTTGTACTTTTCAATCAGAGAATCAGTGTTAAGAGAAAAACTCTTGATGACTCCGTTGAATGCTCCACATTCTGAGTCATTTCTAAAACATGTAAACATTGTGGTTATTAATGGCAGAGTTGGCAAGTTTATATTTGAAAATTGTGATATGTTATAAATTACATATCTTGAATAATATTATGTCACTGTTTAGAACTTGTCTTTTCTTACGGGAAGGTCTCTCTGAATTCTTCATCAATGCTGTCGGTCAGACATGAAGCCAACATCATGTTAAGGTTAATTAGGGTCTTGTTCTTTGGTTTGTGGACGCCACCATTCTTAACAACACGCTTCAGTACCTTGTGAAAAGCACCACACTTCTTTCCCTAAAGCAAAAAAGAAAACAGAATTATTTAAATACATATTACTGTTAAATATGTAATTTTTTTGTAACTAGATTTAAAATACATACGTGATACAAGAAGTTCTTGAGTTTTTCTCCGTATGAACGTTTGGATTTCTCAACGCCATCATTAAGACATTTTTCAAAGGTCGTAATGGTCTCTTCCATTTCTTTGTTGATATTTGCAAGTTGAAGGATCATGTTTCTCTCAAGTTCTGAACACACCTCACCTTTTTTATCATCCTGAAAAATATTTGAAGGAATAAAACTATAAAAAAAAAATACTTATTATTTCTTATAGATCTATAAACTCCACTTGGCTTTAAGTCACTCTACTGTAAGTAAAACAGAACGGCAAAAATACATGAATCAATTGATCACTTAATAACCTATAAATTAATACATAAAAAAACATAATAAGAAACACAAAGACATTTGAGAAATCCCAACATGTAAGAGTTGGTTTTACTTGACCTTACCACTCCTCCGGAGTTGGCTCCTTGAATCAAAGCAAGAATCCCATAAGCTCCACTCACATAGTTTACTATCTCAGAGTGACAGTCATTGAGCTCTTGCAAAAATCCCTGAAGTTTGGGTATTTCTGTTAAGAAGAAATTTCAGTGCCACAGTTTGAAATTACGTACTATAATTCAAATTAAATAATTCTTCTTTCAGTCAGAGCAAACTAAAACAACATGTGCATCAAGACTTCACCTACCAGTCTCTTCTGGACTTAGATGCTTCCCTTTTAGGAACTCTTTGGAGCTCACTGTGAACACTTTGAAACTGTCGTCAGTGAAGTGTTTCTGCGGAAAAATGATTTAATTTTAAAGCATCTTTGCAACTGTGGAGAGTCTGTATTATTTTCTGTCAGCCTATAAAACTCACATTAATCTTGCTTCGCTTGTTGAATTCTTTCCTTACTCCATCCTTGGCTTGCTGGTTTCTCATTACTATTCGATCATGGATATGAGCTCGTGAACTACAAGAAATGTGCACATCTGTACTGTTACCGTCATCACTATTATCATCACCATCATTAATTTGGGGCAGGCTGGGCGGTTTTGATTTATTCTTGGCCTTTAGGTGAAAATGTGGGAACCAAGCAGAGCTTTGCCTGACTTTTGCACACCTGTAACTCTTTGTTAACACATAGATTGTCTTTAAAGACTGGCTGTGGCAATGTTTCTCTGCCTGATGGTGCTGGTACTCCAGTTTGTTGCCTTCTATTTTTAAATGTCTGGTCTGGTTAATATCCTCTCATACTTGCTAACTTGGGTTGTCAGAGCCTCACACCAAAATACTTACCTATTCACTACAGTCTTTCCTTCCAGCCAGTCATTGAGTACTCTCTCCCAAACCACCACCTTAGGGTGGTGCTCTCCACTAAATCACCAGTTCATTGTATACATTTGTTTCATTGGAAATAAACCTATTGAGCTTCAGTTGTGCGAGTCTGCTTTGCGGGTCCAGTCATATATGATTATATGGCTTTATTTGCTTAATGTATTTATTTTGACTGTTTAAAAAAACAAACTCGCAAATATGGGAGTTTGCATGGAAAATGTACTTACAGATCATCTGAATCATCAAGAAGATCAGACTTGGTGCAGATAAAGTGAATTTGCTGACATTCGCCACCATTTTCAATCAGACTACTGACACTTTCCAGGATCTCCCAGGCTGCTTTCTCACATGCTGCTCGATTAATTTCAGTCACAATCCACACAGTAGAACAATCTCCAACTATCTGAAAGGAGAATAACATGTCTCAGTGCTTAATAGAAACATGACTGTTTACAGACAACACAGTATAAGCAAAGAGCAGTAAATGTGAATTACCCCTTTCCACATCTGATCTCTGCTCTTGTTACAGTCGCCATTTCCAGGAAGGTCCACAAGTGTGACATGCTGGAGAAAAGGATTGTTTGGCACCCTGACAGTCACACACTTCACTAGTGGCCAAAACCACTTTTTTCCTTCATTGCCTTCTCCTTGTTTTGAATCACTTCTTGTGTACTTGACACATTTTGCAGAAAGTTCATTAGCCTGCAATAAATAATAAAAGCAGTGCAGTTTAATTTTAATCCTACAGTTTAAGTGCTTTACAAAAACCATTAAAAAGTCCGTGACATAAAAAAAACTTAAAGAAATTGGATCACTAAAAAAAAAAAATATATATATTTTTTTTAATCATTTTATTTTTTGCTTTTATATTAAACACAGCATGCTTATACAGATTCAACTGAGGACAATTACTACATTTAGCATTTGTGAACTTATAAGTAAAAAAGAAAAAGGAGAAAAAAGAGGAAGAAAAAATTATAACAACATTAACTAAATAAAGAGTAAAATAAAATAAGAAAATTCGCGCAGAGCGTGAGGCATGAATTATGATCAGTTAATTAAGAATTCTAGAAATGGCTACCAAATCGTACAAAAACTCGCCAGTTTCCCCTTTCTATCAAATATTATCTGTTCCACCCTGGCCCAGACACCATCTCATTAAGCCACCTTTTAAAACACGGGGCCGAAGAAGACCGCCACTGTAAAAGAATAAGTTTCTTTGCAGTCAGCATTGTAATTATCTGTTTTTGTGAAAAGGAAAAAAGATTTGATTGATGCAAATGATCCAATTATAGCCAGTGTACCATCAAGTGGTACTTTTTTCCTAAATTGGTTTGAAAACCACGTAAAAATCTGGCTCCAAAAAGCTTTAAAGACAGGGCAATGCCAAAATAGATGTGCAAGGGAACCTTCGTCAATTTTCGATTTAAATGATCAGATTGTGTCATGTACAAGCTTCCCCTTGCGTTATATTGGATCAAGACTGAGGAGAAATTCAGGTCATGTGAAACCCTTTTTAAAACAATCAACCATTTGATAGTTTTGAGTAAGTCTCTAATTATCATTCAAAACCAAAATGAAAATAGATTTTTGAATTATTTAAAAGTTTTTATTCTCTATTTAAATAACACTTACTACACTCTTGTTCTCAACAGCAGAAACTACTTCATGTGGGAATTTTGCATAGTTTTCAACCACTTTGCTCAGCAGTTAATTTCTAAAGAGTGATTTAAAAAGGGTAGTGTTACGTTCCCCTAAAAGGGTCCAGGCGGTGAGGGGGAAGCAACAAAAAGTGTCCAGGTCAGAAAAAGGAGTCAAGGAGGCAAAAGGGTTAAGTTAAAGAGTTTTATTAAAGTAGCTCAACTAAAAGAGACGGACAAGCCGCTATCACCATTTAAGAAAAACAAACAAAACTCAGGCGTTGGTCAATAAAGTAAAACGTAAGCCAAAAAGAGAGCAGCTCACTAGCTGAAAACCACCAAAACACAGCTCACTAGCTGCAAACACCACAAACACTCAGCTCACTAGCTGTAACCACACTACTGGCACTCTGGCCCAGAGCTCACCTTTCCCTGGGCTTAAATACTTTTAATTACTGATGTGAGTCAGCTGTGTAACAGGGAAAGGTGGCACCTCAGGCAGAAGAGGTGGTGGGACACACCCACACAGGCACCTTCAGGAGGAGGCCCTGCTAAGGCCGTAACAGGTAGTTAGGTTAGAACAGGGAACTGATCACTGTTGTGTGAAGAGGTAAAGGTTCTTAGACAGACAGACAGACCACTAGATCTGTTTTTGGTGTTTTGTGTTTTTTGGACTTTTGGATCTATGCTGCATTCTGTTTTCAGAAGTGAGATGTGTTTCCAATTTGTAATCTTTTGTCAATTTGGTCAGTTCCCTTTTGTGTCCAAGATGTCCTAGTTTCACCTGTGTCCCCTTCCCAGCATCCCCAGTGTGTCCCCCTGTCTGTTATAGTAGTAATATGAGTTTGTCTTACTGATTCACATCTCAAAATCTTTCGCCTGGATTGGAGAAATTCTGGAATTTCTTTGAAATATTTGTTCTCCATGAGGTTTTCAGAGGACTTCTCTTTCCATTCTTCTCCATAAAGTGCTGTCAGCTTTTCAACAGCATCACGATAATCATCGTATTCCTTGTCCTGATCTTCAATATTGTCAAGAAACTGACAAAATGACCACAACTCATCTTTCCACTCCTACAAAAATAGATGACAAGCCATTTATTGGAGGAATGTACCCAGCCTTAAGCTCCAAGAACTGCACTATAACAAATGATTTAGTTTTAAGTACAAATCAAACTTTGAGAATTCATTTTACCTCCTTTGTGATGAACTCAATTTCTGCCTCATACTTTGTGCTACGTGTGTTGGCTTCCACTTTGATCATGACTGAGGTGCAGGCATTGATGCGTCCTGAGGGTAAAAGATTCTTCTCTTCAATGATGGCATTTATCAAAGAGCTCTTTCCAGCCCCAGTTTTACCAATGACACCAACCAGCTCCCTCTTGTCTGTCTCCAAATCACTGATCTTTTTCCTGTTGAACAAGATTTTAAAGATGGGTTAATTGATTCAGTCATGAAAACATTTTTAAGCATGCTTCAAAAGGTTTAAAAGAGAGTTTTGTTATTTTTAATAGTAATCACTACTAGGTATTTCAGTTTTATAGACTCGCTCCACTAATTGTTTACTGTATGTTGTTTTGATCTACACCTTCTTTTTTGTGTCAGCTAAAGTGAAAATGTTTCCTTCAAGAGTTGGTAGATACCGGGAACAGGAAAAAAAATGTAGCTAAGTCACCAAAACTTCCTAAAAATATCAGTCTTTGTTGGTCTTAACTTGGAAAGTTTTAGTTTACTACCGAATCATTCCGTCATCTATAATTGTGCGGCTGTAAGTCAAAAGTATGATGTAAAAATAACTAAACAAAGAACCAACACGTCAAACAGACTGACACAAGAAACTAACTGGTGACTATTGAACCAAAAGGGTTCATGTTCATGATGGCACTGTTGTCTCACACCACCATTTGGTTGGGGGCCTTTTTGTTTTGAGTTTACGTGTTCTCTCTGTGTTTGCCTCTGTTCTCTCCAGGTACTTTGGCTTTCTCCAACAGTCCAAAGACGTGCAGTTAGTGCATTTAGGTTAATAAATTTTAAATCCTCATCAATGTAGTTACTCATTCCTGTGACTGTATCTTGGTGTAACCAGTGTGACTTCCATAAAGTTTGTTTGGACTGAATCATTTTAATTGTTCTGATCATGTGAATATACTGCTTATTTTTGCGTGTGTCAAGACTCTTGAAAAGGGACCATCTTCTCTGTGTGACTCAATTACACATAACTAGCAGTTTTTGAGGATGTTTTACAGATATTTTCTGCATTTTTGGTTTCTTCAAACACAATCTCTCTTTGATCTGTTTGTGAAACTGTCACATGATCAGGAGTGGAACCAGGCCCATACATTACAAAATATGAAAAAACTTAATACTCACTTTAAGAAATCACTGAGTTTGTCTTGGTCATTTAGTCTTTCATGTACAAATGTCATGATGCTTTTCACATCAGACAGTATGATTGATTCTGTGGACAAAGAAAGGAAAAAACTATTTACAACAAATACCGTATTTTCGCAACTATAAGGCGCACATAAAAAAGCCTTAGATTTTCTTTAAAAAGTGCGGCGCGCCCTATAGTGCAGTGCGCCCTGTGTGTTGTAAGGAGGACGTAGTAGAGAACACCATGAGAACGCTAGAGGGTGAAGTGTGGGCGTTGATCGTATATACACCGGGACAATTGCACATACCTGTATAAAAGGACAGGTATGTGCATTATGTGGAACATCGTTGTTTTAACAACCCTGAAAATGGCAAAGAGACACGCTTATGAAGCACAGTTTAAACTGAAGGCCATCAGCTACGCGGAGGAACATGGAAATCGAGCAGCCGCGAGAGAATTTAAGATTAATGAATCGATGGTTCGCAAGTGGAGGAAGCTGGAAAACAAGCTCCGGCAGGTCAAGAAGACGCAGCAGAGTTTCCGCGGACATAAGGCGAATTGGCCCGAGTTGGAGGAAAGACTCGAGCGTTGGATCATCGAGCAAAGAACGAGTGGGAGAAGCGTTTCGACGGTCACCATTCGGCTAAAAGCAGTTTCACTAGCTGAAGAGATGAACATTGAACATTTCCGAGGAGGTCCGTCTTGGTGCTTTCGTTTCATGAAACGGTGCCATTTTTCCATCCGGACCAGGACTACGGTAGCGCAGCAACTTCCAGCAGATTATAATGAAAAGCTGGCCATCTTCCGCTCCTACTGCAGCAAACACATCGCCGACAAACACATCCAGCCCAGCCACATCACTAACATGGACGAGGTGCCGCTCACTTTCGACATCCCGGTGAGTCACACTGTGGAGAAGAAGGGGACCAGCACGGTAGCGATACGCACAACGGGGCACGAAAAGTCTTCTTTTACTGTTGTGCTTGGCTGCCATGCTAATGTACAGAAACTGCCACCTATGGTGATTTTTAAGCGAAAGACTTTGCCTAAAGAGAAGTTTCCAGCAGGAATCATCATTAAGGCAAATGAAAAGGGCTGGATGGATGAGGAAATGATGAAAGACTGGCTGAAGGAGGTGTATGTAAGGAGACCAGGTGGTTTTTTCCACGCATCACCATCGCTGTTGATCTGTGACTCTATGCGTGCCCATCTCACAGCCGATGTGAAAAAACTTGTGAAGCAAATGAACTGTGAGCTTGCTGTCATTCCGGGAGGCCTGACAAAGGAACTCCAACCGCTGGACATCGGTGTGAACCGCCCGTTCAAAGTAAGGCTGCGAGCGGCCTGGGAGCGATGGATGACCGATGGAGACCACAGTTTCACCAAGAGTGGAAGGCAGCGCCGGGCGAGTTACGCCACAATTTGCGAATGGATTGTAGATGCTTGGGCTAACATGTCTGCTGGCACTGTTGTTCGAGCTTTCGCAAAAGCCGGCATCATTTCCGAGGAGCCGCACGGCACGGAAAGTGACTCTGACGGTGAAGAAAGAAACCTGGCATGTTTGATGGAGATTTAGTGCAGCTGTTCAATTCAGACACAGAGGATGAGGACTTCCATGGGTTTGATTGATGACAATTACCGGTAATAAAAATGTGAGTTCCAAACTCAGTTTTGCTCCCGCTTTATTTTTAAACACGCATAATTGTATGCGCCCTATAATCAGGTGCGCCTTATGTGTGTGTTAAATACAGTAATGGCACACATAACTGAGACTGCGCCTTTTAGTAAGGTGCGTCTTATAGTCGTGAAAATACGGTATTTAGTCTGGCATGTACAAATGTCATGATGCTTTTCACATCAGACAGTATGACTGGTTCTGTTGGCATAAATGTAAAGAACTATTTAGAAGGAATTATAGACTAGAATAACCAGAAAATGTAAATTCTCATGTTTAACAAGAAAGCAAACCTGCGTGAATTAGAGAATATCAGGACCATAATGTGACCACTTACCAATCAACCCTAATATACCATGCAACATGTGACTGTTAAATTTTGACAAAAGCCCAAAGAAAAAGTAACTTCTAGCATCAAAGATGTTCGACAAATTGTGCTGCACAAAGGTTTAACCCTTAAACTGTGACACTGTTTAGTAAGAAACCTAAATACCTTCAAATCCTGGCATAGACAGACGTTGTCGCTTAGCTGGTGACTGCAACCTGATGGTGTCACTTTGAAGGTCTGATTTTCTCTTTCCTGATTGGATAAAAACAACAACAAAAAATAAGAACAAAAAAACGGTTTTCTCTCAGCACTTAAAGTTATTCTTAGTAAAGTTATGTAGATTGCAAAAAATATTTGTGCCTTTAAAACACAGAATAATATGAGATGCAATAAATACGATGCATGTGTCTCACCTGTATCACTTGTGGATGGCAAGACCTGAGGATGAATATGAGTTATACAGGAAATTATTACTATTTGCATTGGTATTGTTCTTTAACAAAATTTAAAGGACACTAACATATAAGTTTTACAGTCAACAAACTTAAATGCAGTTATTTTTTATTAACCAGCAGACTGATGAAAAATAAATTACAATAACCTTCTTCTTACTAAATATCAGTGATCCGACGAGATACTTGTTTTACATAATTAAGTCCCAGTCCCAATGGAGCTTTACTTTGTCTCAGGCAGTTGGCTCATATGTCTGAAATTCAGTATAATCCTTACCTGAACCACATCAGCTGCTTCGTCATGCTCCTGTTCACACTGCAGATAAAAAGTGCAAAGCAGTGTTTAATATTAACCTCTTAAACATGTATTAAAATTGTATTTGTCGTATGGACATTCAATCTGAAGGAAAAAAATGTTTTAAACTGACTTGAAAAGAAATGACTGTTTCCTGATTTGAGTTTTGTTCTTCCTGCCACAATCAAAACAACTCAAATTATATTAGTTAAGAATTAATAAAATTACTCTACAAATAACTACTGCCAGTGAGATGCTGTCAAACACCAGTGGGTCGCTGGTGTTCGCTCTCTGCGGTAAACTATCACTTCTTGTTCCAACACACAGTGATGCTTTTATGTAGCTTATCTGCGTAGCCAATTTAATTAAAAACTTATAACTTACATCAAGGTGTAATCTTCACACAGTCTGTGTATTCACTCACAGTATTCACTCACTTTGTCTTCAGGGGTTCACTAGCTTAGCTTGGCCATAGCCAACTCATTAGAGGCATGGCCTTTTCACCTGTCCCTCCTGCGCTTTCCTGCTCATTGTGTCAGATGTGGAGGCCAGGATCACAGAATTGTAGACTCTGCTTCGAAACCTTAAAAATCCCATAGTTATCCAGGCCTCTTTAGCCCGTGCAGCTAAAGGTAGCGTAGGTCCCGTTAGCTCCCTCTGGGAGATTGTCCTGAGCGGTAGTGATGTTCGATTCGTGAACGAATCGTTCAATACTCGAGAATCACTTTACTGACTCGTGAATCATGAGTCACAATCCCAACTGACTCACTGACTCATCCCTGTTGCTGTTAGCAAGCTAATTCCATTAGTAGAAATATATCTAGCTTATAATTAAAATTGTGTGGGGAAAAAACAACAGCCAGTTTCTTAACAAAAGCATTTCTGCTCTGAACTGGAAGAAAAAACCTTTAGTAGAAACCTCACATCAAGAAAATAGCTCCTTGGTTCACTGTAGCATCGCTCAGCTAACATGCTAACAGCACATTTGAGTTACTCACCCCCTCCATTCCTGTGCTGAATCATAGCATAAGCGAATCACTCAGGACTCACTAATCCCATTCCTTGCTGTGCTGAATCGTAGTACTGAATGGTAAAGCTCTGAATGGTTTAGGACCAAAATACATCAGTGACCTCCTGACCCAGTATGAACCTTCCAGATCCCTCAGGTCATCTGGATCCGGTCTTTTATCAGTTCCCAGAGTCAGAACCAGACACGGAGAAGCTGCATTCAGCTTTTATCAGAATCAGAATCAGAATCAGAATACTTTATTGATCCCTGGGGGAAATTATTTTTTGTTACAGTGCTCCATTATAATTATAATGGAGCACTGTAACAAAAAATAATTTCCCAACATTTTCCAACATTAAGACAAGACAGACAATACACTAACTAAGAATAGTACAATATATACATATATATACATACATACATAAGTCACTCATAAATAAATAGCTGGAAAAGAAACGTGTAGTTGTAGCAGCAAACAGTGTGTTAAGTGGATGCGTTGTACAGGGAGATGGCCACAGGCAGGAAAGATTTCCTGTGTCGTTCAGTGGTGCTTTTCGGTAATCTCAGTCTCTCACTGAACGTGCTCCTGTGACTGACCAGCATGTCATGGAGTGGGTGGGAGGTGTTATCCAACATTGTCTTTATCTTGGACAGCATCTGCCTCTCCGACACCACCTTGAGGGAGTCCAGCTCCATCCCCACAACATTGCTGGCCTTACGGATCAGTTTATTGAGTCTGTTGGCATCTGCGACCCTTTATGCTCCTTATATCTGGAACAAACTCCCAGAAAACCTCCGATCAGCTGAAACACTCAGTTTATTTAAATCCAGGTTGAAGACTCACCTATTCTCAGCTGCATTTGAATAAAGCACCAAATCCACACTTTTAAGCTTAAATTTCAAAACTTACATTAACTACTGATTTTATCTACCGTTCTGGTTTTATCTGTTTTGATTTTATATACTGTTTTGTTTGTTTGTTTGTTTGTTAAGTGGGTTTAGAGCTCTGGGTAGCTCCCCAGCCGGGTCTAGACTGGGTCTAGAGAGTATTTTAAATTCAGGGAATTTAAAATAGAAAGTAGCTCGTCCACAGAAGGACTGGTAGCTCCCCTTACGATAAGGGTTCAGATCGCGCGAACAGGTGTGAATGAATGTGTGTGTTTAGTTAGTTTGTTTGCTTGTTTTAATCAATTTTAAATCATGCTTTTTATTTGTTTTTGTTTCTAATGTCTCTGTAAAGCACTTTGAATCACCTTGTTGTTGAATTGTGCTATACAAATAAATTTGCCTTGCCTTGCCTTGCCTAGAGTAAGCGAATCACTCAGGACTCACCCCCTCCCTCCTGGCTCACAGCTCAAACGAGTTGAACGAATCACTGACTCACTCACCCCCTCCCTTCCTGTGCTGAATCGTAGCATAGAGGAATCACTCACTCACCCCCTCCCTCCCGATTCGCAAATTCTTTTTCTTCTTGGTTAGCAACCAACATTAAGGTACATTAGCGCTCGTGCTTCATAAGACACACTCACCCCTCCCTCTCGGTTATCAGCTGTTGAAACTCAGAGCTGTTACCTTGGAAGAGTCACCTTCACTGAAGACGAAGTCCGATAGTCTGACTGACGCAGTATAACATTCAGTCTACACTTTGTTTTTTTTGAAAAGATCATAAGCAGACTTAAGGAAAAAATATATGAACTCAGTTCCACCACTATTAAAAAAATAAAAATGCTCAGACTCGCATTCTGCTGCTGCAATAATGTACGTTAAATAATTAGAAATTCGCTATTTCACTAAATTATTTAGATAAGAAAATATATATGTGACATGTTTGAGGAAAATACTAATGACAAAAAAAAAACAGAAAATTCTAAAGGTGTTTTTGTTTTTTTCCACGTGTATGGGGCAAGGGGGCGGTACTACGGTGTTGTTTGCCGGCAATGCGAGTTAAGTCGCAGGGTGGTCAGGCTTGTGTGACTGGGGCCTTGCTTTGACTCAGGTCACCTTAGTGTATATTTATGAAGAATGAAGGCATGCTGCTTCATTATCTGATTTCCAATAACCCTTACGTGATCCAAATCAGCTGTTGCTATCACTATGTAGCAGGGTGTGGGTTTTGCAGGGTGACACAATAGGACTTTCATGAATTTCCCCCATGCACATTAGTGGTGTGAGATACTGCTGGATTTGGTATTCCTTTTATACTAAGTAAATAAAGGCCCAGTATCAACGATTGTGATACAGATACTAATGCTTTTTAATAATTATGGTGGATGGTGGATCAAACTGCTAAATCAGAATGAATTTTCATGACCTGTAAGTGTTTGGGGGATTTTCTTTTCTTTGGATTATTAATTAAACCCAAGGACAGAAAACATATAATGAGAAGTCTGTATCACATCTACTTGTAGTTTAAATATAGTAACTGCACAGTATCCCTTTTACAGTTAACACAAAGGGGTTATGATATATTCGGGATATTTGTTTCAATCACAATAAATGTTATTATGACACTTGAAAGCAGCAGCACTTAGATAGAGGTTGCCCTTAGGTTGCCTCTTTGATGATTCTAGGAGTAACAAAGAAACAGAAACCAGTATCCCAAAAAGTTAATTCTGTTCATCTGGACTGTTTTCAGTGGGAGAAACGTTTCATCGCTCATCCAAGTGACTTCTTCAGTCTCAGCTAACTGCAGGTTTCCCCAACCGTATAAACATTTGCACTTTATATAGTTGGGAAAACTTGGGATTTACTTACCTGGATGATTGAGCATGTATCAAGACAGAAACTAATATCAATCTCATTATGCTCCTATTTATCAATATCAAAACAAACTTTGGCATCTATGTTTTGGTTTGATCCGCCCACCACCAGGGCCATGCAGAGCTGTTTAAAGGGGCGGGTGCTCAAAGTTAAAAACAGGCACATAGAACCAGGCTGAACAACAACACACATTCTTTAAGAATCTAATACAGAATCGCATCATACTATATCACTGTTTTACCTGATGGGGTACAATGTTGCTGTTGAGGAGTTTCTGCTGATCCTGCTCCTGATAGTGCAGGAGGAACGGGCTGTGTTGAGCTGCGACTGGAGACTGTAAAAAGTCCATAGGAGAGATGGTAGCTGATTAAACAAGTGCTATGAGATAATAATAAAAAGATTGGTGAAAGTGCCATGTCAGCAACCATAAGGCAACAAAATTGTGAGAAACAAACTAGACTATGAATCACTCTTTGCCTCTCTTCTTCCTCCCATCTCCTCATCTCATTTATCACTCTCCACTTGCTGTCCATCTGAGGCACAATTTACTATTGCAATAAACTATTATTTAATTATCCACACTTAAAAACTCATCCATCTATTCTATAATAAAACAATAAGAGAAAAATGTTATAGAACCAAAGCATTGCAGGTGTGTTTATCATTGTTTTATGCTGGAATACCTCTGCAATGCAACAACTGGTACATGTGTTCTTGTGACCTGTGCTGTTTTTTTTATTCCAGCCAGAGAGGGATCCACTGCGTTTAGCCTCAAAAAGCTCCCTTTGTCACTGTTTCCTTACAGGGCATGTCTGGACAATGTCATATCATGAGTAAAAATGATAAAAAAATCTATATACATAAAATATGCCCACATACATACAGGTACACAGGCACATACAGTGATATTTTATACCATCTCCAGAATACTGCATATATCCTACTATGACCACATGTTTGCATCATGGTCCTGATCAAGAATCCTTACTGTTTATTCCTAGCGCTCTAATAATAAAGTAATTAAAATAAAAAAATTAAGTAATAAATATATAATAAAGTATTTATGATGATTCAGTTTGTTTGACTATCTACTCTGTGCAGGCAGAAAGCCTATTAAATGCTTAAACTGTAGAGATACAATAATGTTGCTGCTGTAAAATCAGCATTTTGTCATATTTGAAATATAAATCTAATATATTCCGTTTAATATCTTTTCTTTAAAACAGTGTTTTTCCATAATACTGTAATTATAATGAACCATAATTATGTGGACATGCATATTAGATAGTTTTTAGTAAAATATAAGCCCTCCAGAAAGGCAGGGAAACGCCCTGTAACTTACTTTAATACAAAACACGTTCCCTAAAACGGTGGACAGAGCTACAGACCCATGACAGCGTTACCCAGTTAGCTGGTGGCTAAAACCAACACTACTTGTGCAGTTATTAAAAGGACAGGTAATGTTTGTCCCGCTGTTACACACACAGCACGCTCATTTGTTTCAATTCGTCAGTTGTCACAAGACAGTTTACCAACGTGTATAAAATAAGCTAATACTGCTGTGTACTGTAGACTAAAGAATACGCTGTACACCTACTTACTGGCTTTTGTTGCATCAGTCTCCTACAGCTCTGCACCGCTCAGACGGCAAAAAATGCTCGTGCTCTTTGCGAGTTCGTTCCCGGTTCGTAACCAGCACGCTCTGCCATCAAGGGCGATCATTGGTTAATGGTAGTCATGTGACTGATGGAAACCACATCCTTTTACTTAGCAAAACTATGATTAATAGTTAAATATTATTGTTGAGGGGAACAGACAGGACTCCACACGCACACAAAAATAAACAAAAAATAGTAATAAAAATAAAAAATAAATAAAAATTATACTCAAGAAAAGGGCACTTGGGGAATCCATCAGGAAAGGGGCAGGTGCTCAAGCCCCCCCCCCCCCCCCTCGCACGTGCCTGCCCACCACTAATACACACATCTAACCTTCACCAACTCCTCCAACAATGAGTAGTCTGCGTGCAACCCCAATTCCCTATCGTACAATCCCTTGGCACCTTACCTGCTGCACCTCCATGGCGTCCTCCTGGCATTCCTGTTGAAAATGTCCCAGGCCCCCACACTGCTCACGCACCTGTCCCTGTGTCTGTGCATCCACCAATGAGCCAGGTACAGCGCCTGTCGCTGCCAGGACCTGGGGATAGAAAGCAGAGAGGAAATGGTTGTTGGAGCGTAGCCAGTGGTCCTCGATGGTCAGTGTCGCTGGCACAGGCATGGAAAGTTTGCTCCTTGGGGCCAGTAGGGTACCAAAAAGTGATCATCTGCCAAAAAGGGGTTTCCAGCCTTTGTCAAAAAGTTTACTGCAGGAATTTAAGCTGTTATAAATTACTTGTTGACTTAGAATCTGTCAAAAATATTGCTCATGATGAATATCAAGTAACTTCAAATCAGGGTAAAACGTAATTGACAATAACAATGTTTTTTTCAAGAGAGAGCTAGCCAAGAGGGCATCAGAAATAACAAATATAACATCACAGTTCTATAATCAAAAATAACTGGATTGATGACAATATGGGTACAAATACGCATAAAGCCATAAAGATACTTGGAAGACAGATCATTTCTTTATTTTATATACAACCCCTTCATAAACCCTGTTGACTAAAGTGCATTTACTAACATAAGTAAAGATATTAGACTTAAAAAACCAAAACATCAAAAATCACTCTTTTGCAGATGCTCACCTCCCCTGGCTGCGATCTTCTGGGGTTTTCCGTCCGCGCCGCCAGGTGTTCTTCAGCCAGCCTCACTGCCGCCTCCAGATTGGGTGGCTTGCGACACTTGACCCAGTCCGCCATTTCCCTTGGGAGCCCCTCCACAAACTGCTCCAGAACGACAGCCTCCAGCAGCTGCGCCTCCCCACTGCCAGGATGCAGCCACCTCCCCGCGTCATAACGCAGCTGCTGGGCAAAAGCCGAAGGCCCTTCTTGTGGTCCCATGCGGCAACCACGGAAGCGGCGACGATGGTCTTCTGGAGAGAGTTCCAGGTGGAGCGGATTCGCAGCGGCCCCAGACTGAGGCAAAAGGTTTAGTAGCATCTGTGTCTGCCGCTGGTGCAGTACTGCCTGCTGCTGCTGCAAGTCTGCCATGTCGGCCAACATTTGAGCCAGTGCGCGAACTTGCTGTAGATTCTGTGGGTTTGACATGTCGTAGCGGCAAGCTGGGCACCACTGTATCACTCTGTTACTGATCTCTGTTATGACACACACAAGGAGACAGTTCTGCGTCACGTTTCACTAATAGTTTTTATTTAGTTCACAACTCGAACAGGCATCAGCTCTTTCTCCCAGCCTCCCCTGCCGCTGTCACCTGAACTCGCTCTACCCCTCACCTGATGCTAAACCACAACCTGCCACAAAATGATATGTTGAAATTTAATGTAATTAAACTTCCTGACGGACAGGAAGCAGCATGTGAGGCTGGGAAAGAATGTCTCGGACTCCCGGACCATCAGCACCGGCTCCCCTCAGGGCTGTGTTCTTTCTCCTCTGCTCTTCTCCCTGTACACAAACTGCTGCACCTCCACCCACCAGTCTGTCAAGCTAATCAAGTTTGCAGATGACACCACCGTTATTGGACTCATCTCGGACGGGGATGAATCTGCCTACAGGAGGGAGGTTGAACGTCTGGTGTCCTGGTGCAGCCACAACAACCTGGTGCTGAATGCCCAGAAGACAGTGGAGATTATTGTGGACTTCAGGAAGCACACAGCCCCACTCCCCCCCATCATCCTGTCTGACACCCCCATCACCTCTGTGGACTCATTCCGCTTCCTGGGTACCACCATCACCCAGGACCTGAAGTGGGAGCCCACCATCACTTCCGTCATCAAGAAAGCCCAGCAGAGGATGTACTTCCTGAGGCAGCTGAAGAAATTCAACCTGCCAACACGGACGATGATGCAATTCTACACTGCAATCATCGAGTCCATCCTCACCTCCTCCATCACCGTGTGGTACGCTGGAGCCACTATCAGGGACAAACAGAGACTGCAGCGTGTTGTGCGCTCTGCTGAGAAGGTGATTGGCTGCAGACTCCCATCTCTGCAGGACCTGTACACCTCCAGGACACTGGGGCGTGCAGCTCGGATCTCAGCTGACCCTTCTCACCCTGGACACAGTCTGTTTGACCTGCTCCCCTCAGGCAGGAGGCTCCGGTCCATTCGCACCAGAACCTCTCGCCATAAGAACAGTTTCTTCCCCTCTGCTGTCGGACACATGAACAATAACCGTATGACTGTTCCCACCACTAACACATGACCCTACGCTGTGTTCACTGCATCATTCCATGTTTAGCACTGATCACCACCTGCACTCATGTATATATCATGTATATATCTATCTACTTAGCATTTTTAATTCTTATTCTTATTTTATATTTTTATGACAGTATGTTTGCACTGAAGCACCGCAGCAATTTCCTTATGTTGTAAACCTGCTCAACATTTGGCAATAAACCCTTTCTGATTCTGATTCTGAATTAGCGCACCATAAAAGTTCTAAAACAAACTCACCTGTATGTATTAACGTAAGTGACACTTTTCAGATGAAAGATAAGAAATAACAAATTAATTTCACTCTGGGTCCAGCCAGGCATGGACTGGGACAAAAAATCCGCCCGGGCATTTTGACTAGAGACCGGCCCACCAGGTTATATAGGAAAAACCATAAAGCCTTTGAATGAAAACAAACACTGTTGTCACAGTGATGTACACTGTCTTGTTGGTATATATGTATCAATCTAATAAACTTAAACCTACACCATCCTCCCTATTCTGGTATTCGAAACAGTACTTAATGGAAATATTAAACAACCTAACTAATAGGGTTGACAAATCCTACCCCCCCCCCCCCCCCAAAAAAAAAAACAAAAATAGGGAACCACCCCCCACCCTCTGCCTCGTGATGCTTAATTGACATAATTGTCTTTAATTTAATGCACATGTAAAAACAAATGGACAGAAATCAATTATTAACACACTACAATAATGAAATAATAATTTCTTCAACATAATTGTAGACTGCACAGATGATACCTTCAGAAAGGAAAAACTACCATAGCTTAGAGTATATATTAGACTTAATATTTACTAGATACAATAATGGATTTTTATACATTTTACATCAAATGAAAACTTTGTTTGTAAGATTCAGATAATTATTTATTAAAAACCAGACATTTTAAATGAGAATTTCCCGGTTAATGCCCTACCTGGCCCCCCGGCAAAACTTAGCTAGATCCGCCCCTGCACAGTTACTAGCTGTCAACTACAAAGCATCCTGGTGTTATTTGTCTCTCAGAAACAGTTCATAACTTCCCTTCAACTCATTCATGTCACCTAAAAGGTAAACCTGTTTCTCCATCACCTGTTCAGCTCTGATGATTCAGTAAGGACATTTCCTGGTTTCATCTTCATGTTTCCCTCTCACCACATATCCAAACTGATATCATGACCAGCAGCTTTTACAGCTGTGTTTGCAGCAAACATCAGCTGATACTAGAAAGTAATATTGAATCAATTCTAACAACAGCTGACCAAGCTTAAACGTGCTGCTATTGTTTAGCTCGACATCCGCTGGTTTCCTCTTTCTGGCGCAAAGTGGGTGTCAGGCGTTGTGAGGCGAGGAAGAAGGAACCCAAGCGCAGGACTCGCAGGTAGGTGCAGATTTATTATGAGGAGTGGATGAACAGAACAAAGGGAGAAAATGGCTGGCTGGCTGGACAACTGACTGGACAACTGACTGGAAGGGTGAATGGCTGGCTGGCTGGCTGGCTGGCTGGCTGAACGCAGACGGAAACGACAACAGAACATCACATGAACATCATCAATGACCCGACACTGAATGGGTGTTCTAAAAGGGCTTAAATACACAGACTGGTGATAATGATGATAATGAGAGACCGGTGAGTACACAGCTGAACATAATGAACTAATGATAATGGGAAGAGGACCGAACATAATACACACAGACCAAGGCTAACACAATAAAACAGGAAGTGGAACAGGCAGTAGATAAACAGTGAACGTGAACTGAAAATACTGGGTCACCGACCCAGGAACCCTGACAGTGGGCAAGCGAGAGAGACGGGACAGAAAAGACGATCAGCTGATCCTTGATCAGTTTCATGACTGAAGTGCCAAACAGGAGAGGGAGAGAGAGAAGGAGAGAAGAAGAGGCAGCTGTGCAGCATAAAGACGCAGAATAACTCCAGCTTTCTGTCTTTTTTTTATTCTAGCTGAAGTACGGGACAAATCGTGTTCCTTTTCACCTCAGTACCATTTTCTTATATTTGTCTGCAATAAGACTGCATTCGGAGCCATTGCCCAAGCAAGGGGGAGGGTGCATCCAACCTCCTCGGCTGTAATTGGTCCAGCCCAGAGTTTATCATGACACTTTGGCCAATCCATGAACTTTCATTGTTTATACCGTTACAGAACAAAACAAAACAAACAAACAAAAAAACATCTGCCCATCAAAAAACGAAAAATCACCGCCTACTGGGCAAATGCCCGGTATGCCCAATGGCCAGTCCAGCTATGGTCAGAAACAAAGTAAAACCTGGTCTGCCGATCAGGGAATGAGAAAAGCAGGAAGGGCTGACGAGAGTGGCTGGATGTTTGTCAAATGTAGAAACTGTCTTGGTTCATTGTTGTCTGTATGTCAAAGTTCAAATGAGTTAAAGGGGTCAAGTAGAAAAAGAAAGAAAAACAAAAAAACTTTGCAAAAATGAATAATAATAAATTAAATAAAAATAACAAAGAAGAAAAAGTTACATCACTTACAACAGCAACAATGAGTTTGAGGTGCTGTTTCAACTTATTCAGATTATTCTCATGTACTATTTCATCAGAAACACACATTGTTGACAAAGCAGAACAAGAGGATCTGACTATCCTTCTTCTGACAATAAGAGAAGTAAATTAAAAAAAAATGCAGGGAGGCACACACTGGAACAGGGTGAAAAGAAAAATCTAGCTAAAAGCAAAAGACCAAAAACAAAACTGAGACTCGGTTTTGCAAAAAGGTGTAGTTGACTGTTTGGCAAAAGGCAAGTGAAAGTGGATCTCTGCATATAACACAACGCTAAACCTAGACAGAGTAAAGTGGGTGTGCAGGGAAAAGCAGAACTCAGAAAACAAAAAAGGGGCTGGGGGAGATGAAGAAGTGGTGTTGATGCATGACTATCCTTCTTCCAGAGCTGTTTAGATAGATAGGCATAGTCAAAAGATGCTTATATTTAACTCTGTGACGATTAAACACATAAAATATGTAATAAAATAGCCTTGTCCAGATAACAGAAAAATAACTGCTATGGAAAGTCACACGTAAAGCAAGGTCAGGAAGCCTGCGGGAGGCAAAAAGTGTCAAGTTCTTAATGAAAGAGTACGACAATAAGACTCACTTTCAGTTTCTGATAAAAAGGAAATGAAACTGAACTAAAGATTAAATCCTGCCATCTTTCCATTTACAGGTTTTCATACACAAATCTCTCTAATGCAAAACTTCCCAAAACCTAAATGCATTCACCAAATTATTTCTGGTTTTCTTTATTACCAGTGTTGGGGAGTAACGGAATACATGTACCGGCGTTACGTCTTTTAAATGTTATACCTCTGAAAACAGTCGTTTATTGCAATGAAAGTCAACATAAATATTTCACATTCTGTACTTCTCAATGTCACAGAGTGGAAGGAAAAGATAAATAATAAACCAAAATAATAAAGTGCTAACTATATATATATATATATATATATATATATATATATCTGAGCACGTTCCCTCACAAAATGGCAGCAACACCTCAACTGAACATAATGTCACTGGAAACAGAATAAAAAATATTTCTGACAAAATACTTAAAGACTTTTGCACTTTAAGAACGGAAGGAGAGGAGAGTACTTTTTCTCAGACTTAAGCTGAGTTTGATAGAAAAGTTCTAACGGTCTTAAGTTCTCCGTTCTAAGACCTCCACCCATTTTGTGGATGAAAAAGTTATTTTAGCCACAGAACATCTGATATGATTTTCTTGGCTGTGCGGACCAATCAGTTTCAGTTTATACTGTTTATTCTTGTGCTCTGTGTGCAGCTGGGTTTGCTAGTTCACAGACTTTATAGAGCGTATTAGATCATGACAAGAGGAATGCAATGTACATTTTATCTCTTACACCCTAAACCTCCCCACCCCCAACTTCCTGGCGCATCCCACGGCTCTGGAGAATGTACAAAATGTTTACATTGGACTGCAGAACAATGTTGCAGCACTTTTAGTAAAAGATTTTATGTTTCACAGTTAACATATCACATCAGTATCAATATCTGTACCCATCAGGGACACATTTCAATACTTCACCTTCAGATCTCTCCAGCCACTTACTTAGGCCCAATTTTCTTCGCACAAAATTATTCATATGCAAGAAACTAAAACTAAAAGATAAACTGTAATATTTAATTTTAAAAGTACTGCTTGAAAATGAGGCCTTTGTAATCAACTGCTCCTTAAATGCAGTGACTCTGATCCTATATTCAGATAAACTTTTATTCAATTCAGATTAAAAGTTTAAACTACTTACCTTTGGTTTAAAGCAGTGCAGAAAAAGACAGTTGACAATAAGAGAAGTAAATAAAAAAATTCAGGGAGGGAGGCACACACTGGAACAGGGTGAAAAGAAAAATCTAGCAAAAAGTAAAAGTCCAAAAACAAAACTGAGACTCGGTTTTGCAAAAAGGTGTAGTTGACTGTTTGGCAAAAGGCAAGTGAAAGCGGATCTCTACATATAACACAACGCTAAACCTAGACAGAGTAAAGTGGGTGTGCAGGGAAAAGCAGAGCTGAGAAAACAAAAAAGGGGGTGGGGGAGATGAAGAAGTGGTGTTGATGCATGACTATCCTTCTTCCAGAGCTGTTTAGATAGATAGGCATAGTCAAAAGATGCTTATATTTAACTCTGTGACGATTAAACACATAAAATATGTAATAAAATAGCCTTGTCCAGATAACAGAAAAATAACTGCTAAATAGCTTTAATAAAATATCCTGCATTCAGAAAGTCTAAAGTAAAGAGCACAGAAAAAGTGGTTGTATGAATCGGCGTAAATGGGTGAATGAGGCAAGTTGTCTAAACCCCAATTTAAGATGGGCAGCAACAGTACCTCAACTGAACACTGGACACAGAATAAAAAATTTTCTGACAAAATACTTAAATATTATTGCACTTTAAGAACAGAAGGAGAGGAGAGTACTTTTTCTCAGACTTAAGCTGAGTTTGATAGAAAAGTTCTAGCGAAAAATATTTACAGTTTAAAAACCAAATATAAACAGTTCAGCTAATATGACACTTTTGGTTCAATCCTTTTTTCTTCCGTTCTAACACCTCCACCCATTTTGTGGATGAAAAAGTTATTTTTGATCTGATATGATTTCTTGGCTGTGCGGACCAATCAGTTTCAGTTTATACTGTTTATTCTTGTGCTGTGTGCAGCTGGGTTTGCTAGTTCACAGACTTTATAGAGCGTATTAGATCGTGACAAGAGGAATGCAATGTACATTTTATCTCTTACACCCTAAACCTCCCCACCCCCAACTTCCTGGCACAACCCACGGCTCTGGAGAATGTACAAAATGTTTACATTGGACTGCAGAACAATGTTGCAGCACTTTTAGTAAAAGATTTTATGTTTCACAGTTAACATATCACATCAGTATCAATATCTGTACCCATCAGGGACACATTTCAATACTTCACCTTCAAATCTCTCCAGCCACTTACTTAGGCCCAATTTGTTCGCACAAAATTATCCATATGCAAGAAACTAAAACTAAAAGATAAACTGTAATATTTAATTTTAAAAGTACTGCTTGAAAATGAGGCCTTTGTAATCAACTGCTCCTTAAATGCAGTGACTCTGATCCTATATTCAGATAAACTTTTATTCAATTCAGATTAAAAGTTGAAACTACTCACAACGCTAAACCTAAACAGAGTAAAGTGTGTGTGCAGGGAAAAGCAGAGCTGAGAAAACAAAAAAGGGGGTGGGGGAGATGAAGAAGTGGTGTTGATGCATGTAGAAAGCGGTTTTGTTTGGTGACAAAACAAATCGAATGGATTAAAGTTTACAGATTATTACAGATTAAAAACAAAAGACAAGAAATAAGAACACTGTCTTATATACGTATATAGCAAAAATAGTGATAAAATCGCACAATTATGTCCCGTTTTCTAAGCTTCATTCCGTACTAACAAACAGAGGCGTCATAAGGATGAGAAAAGTGATAACATGAGCGCTAGAAAAATAGTAAACCGTCAATTACTTTTAGTTTTAAAAAATATTATTAACCTATTAGAATAAAGGCATGTTTGTTTCATAAGGTACGTGTTGGGGGCGTTACAGGAGTCAATTTCGTTTTGTTCTGGCAGCAAATAATGAAATCGAGTCAGCGTCTAACACTGCCCCCCCTCCTTATTTCATGATTTGGTTCGGTCCAGTGCGCCAGGCTGAGCGCCAGAGCACTAACGGATCCGGTGTTTCATAAGAGTGAGAGAGACAGATGGAAATAATAAGAAGATAACGAAGTCCATATGAATGAAACTGCTCGACATTCCTGGTATTTGTAATGTGTTGTATTGTTTATTTTAGTTTTCCAAAACAAAAGGAAAACCAAACAATAATGATTATTAAAAAAAAAGAAAAAAAAGTATAGCATAAGCATAAGCTTTTTTAATCCCACCCTCTTTCCACTAGTTGGTGTCGTGCAAAATTTAACAATAACCTGCATCACACCGAGTGAGCTTGATTTGAAGTGGGTTTAATAAACACATTGCAATGTGGAGAGAGCATCCCAGTGAAACACCAGGACCATCTCTGAATTGTGGCCACCGCCCTTACATCTTATATACAGACACACAGACAAAGAACATTCCACAAACTCGTACACGTTGGTATAGCCCCCCCTCTCACGGGGGGCTATACCTTCTCCCTCACAGAGAGAATTATGACCTTGTTTTCTGCTTGCCCATCACCTAAAGATTTACATCCCTGATAAGCACAAGGAGTCTCACTATCTGTTTAACGTCTCACATTACAACGGCCTCACTGTGTTAACTTTCCACATGCATGTAAACTAGTGACAGGAGTGCTCTTACTATAGTAAAGTGAGAAAGTGATATTACTATAACTTATGTACTATGATTAAATATGTGATTAATATATGAGAAAAGAAATCTGCCACCACATTGGTTACTAACAGTCAGCACTTTTTCTTCCTGTTGATCGATCATAAATTCTTCCTTACAATTTGTTACATGTATTTGCTTTTATAACCCCAGTAACGCATGTAAAATCTAAAAAATACAAAGCAATGATAGGAACAAAGCATGATGATAACAACAACAACAAACTTTATTTATAGAGCACATTTAAAAACCAGCAGTATACCAAAGGGCTTAACATAAGAGACAGAGAAGTAACACGAGTATTATAAGGCTTTAGCAAAGTATCAAATATACTCACAGGTCAATGCCACTAATACACAGGGGTTAATATAAAATGCATATCAAAATAAAAACATAATAAAAGCACAAGCCATAAAAAATAACTATAAGAAAAAATAGAGTAAGTCTAAAAGTCAGGTGCGAGCATTAACAAACAGGAAAGGCGAGATTAAACAAATAGGTTTTTAACCGTGATTTAAAAGATTGGATGGAATCAGACGCCCGGATCACAATCGGAAGGTTATTCCACAACTCTGGTGCAGCCAGGGCAAACGCCCGGTCACCTCTAGACTTCAGCCGAGATCTAGGCTGCACCAAGAGTAACTGAGTAGATGATCTTAATGCTCTGGCAGGAACATACGATTTAAGGAGTTCTAAAGAGAAAGAGAAAAGTAAGAAAGCATAATTAAACAACTGGAACTACTGTAATCACAGGAAACTATTCTGTTTACCTGGGAGTAAGCACTCACTCCTCAGCCTTGAATGTTCAGTGGATTCCATCATGGTTTTCTCCGGCGACTTCAGGATGTGTACCTAATTTAAAACTGTAATCATATATCATAGATCAAAATATTGCTTTTGAGTCAAACATGACTTCTTCAGATGTGTATTTAGAAGCTTCTCATACTGAATACTGAAATATTAATAGTAACGTACAGTTTCGTATAGACCTATTCCACTAACACAGAGTAAAATGGGTTTAAGTGAAATTGTGGCTAAAAAGAACATGTGTAACAAAATAATGATAATATTTCTTTATAAAACATGACAAACCATCAAATCAGGCAACTCTGCCAACATGGTGTTTTTTTGCCTCTTCAAACATGTCCTTCTTTTAGTGCACATGGAATTCAGTAGTCTCCCTCATGTTGTCCAGCACGCCTTATCCACTAAATACAGCAACATCTACATTAACACATAAAGCTCCAATCAGATTTCTCTTGGTGAATAAGGATAAATGTGGCACACCCAAAATACATGGCCAGTTTTGTGTTAATCATTTAATGTAATTTATTTAATTTGTTTATTTGTGATTTTCTGTGACTATGAATATTCACAATGACTTTGGAAACATGACCAATTTATGCAGTATATTATTTTGTCACATGGACTGTACTGAAGGACAGAAAAATGGAGCAACACCTCAGGTGGAACTATTATGTCAAGGCAGGTGCACCCCAGTTGCTTTAGGGGGATGGACGTCCACCCACTATTCACAAATCAGTCCAAATGTGTGGTAGTGGGCACATCTGCTATATTGAGATAATCCATCCCACCTCACAGGTGTGCCACATCAGGATGCTGATCTGACATCATGAGTAGTGCACAGGTGTACCTCAGACTGCCCACAACAAAAGGCCACCCTGGAATGTGCAGTTTTGTCTCACAGCAAAATGCCACAGATGCCACAAGCAATGAGGGAGCGGGCAATTGGCATGCTGACAGCAGGAATGTCAACCAGATCTGTCGCCCGTGCATTGAATGTTCATTTCTCAACCATAAGCCGTCTCCACAGGCGTTTCAGAGAATATGGCAGCACATCCAACCGGCCTCACAACCGCAGACCTCGTGTAACCACACCAGCCCAGGACCTCCACATCCAGCAGGTTCACCTCCAAGATCGTCTGAGACCAGCCACCCAGACAGCTGCTGGAACAATTGGTTTGCACAACCAAACAATTTCTGCACAAACTGTCAGAAACCGTCTCAGGGACGCTCAACTGCATGCCCGTCGTCCTCATCGGGGTCTTGACCTGACTCCAGCTCGTCGCCGTAACAGACTTGTGTGGGCAAATGCTCACATTCGATGGCGTCTGGCACGTTGGAGAGGTGTGCGCTTCACGGATGAATCATGGTTCACATTGTTCAGGGCAGATGGCAGCTGAGAATGTCCCAGTTCTTGCATGGCCAGCATACTCACCGGACATGTCACCCATTGAGCATGTTCGGGATGTGCTTGACCGGCGTATACGACAGCGTGTACCAGTTCCCACGAATATCCAACAACCTCGCACAGCCATTGAAGTGGAGTGGACCAACATTCCACAGGCCACAATTGACAATCTGATAGACTCCATGCGACGATGTGTTGCACTGCATGAGGCAAATGGTGGTCACACCAGATACTGACCGGTTCTGGGTCCCCAGACCCCCAATAGCGCAAAAAACTGCACATTCCAGGGTGGCCTTTTGTTGTGGGCAGTCTGAGGTACACCTGTGCACTACTCATGATGTCAGATCAGCATCCTGATGTGGCACACCTGTGAGGTGGGATGGATTATCTCAATATAGCAGATGTGCCCACTACCACACATTTGGACTGATTTGTGACCACTGTTTGGGAGGGATGGTTATATTGTGTATCTGGAATGAATTTTAGGTCTCTACGTCCATCCCATGGGGAATGGGAGCAGTAACAAAGGTGTTGCGTTTATATTTTTGTTGAGTGTATATATATATGTGTGTGTGTGTGTGTGTGTGTACGTATGTATACATCTCACTTACACCCTGAGCTGTCTCCTGTTGTTTTCGTTATAAGGCCCATGATCATGAGTTTCACATCCTGAGCACATCCTGTACCAAATTTACCATATGCTGTTACAAGCAGAAAACCTCTTTTAATACCCTATGATTTGCACATTTATTAACTTCTGGATTACTATGTATGTATTATATTACTCAATGAAATTTTTTTCCATTATCACAAACATTCTTGATTTGTATCTTTTTTGTTAAATATCAATTACAGTCTTAAGGATGGTACCTCATTATTCTGTTGGTGGTTATTGCCATTTAGACAAGTATGTATGTATATATCTCACTTACACCCTGAGCTGTTTCCTGTTGTTCTCGCTATAAGGCCCATGATCATGAGTTTCACATCCTGAGCACATCCTGTACCAAATTTACCATATGCTGTTACAAGCAAAAAACTTATTTTAATACCCTATGATTTGCACATTTATTAACTTCTGGATTACTATGACACTTACTGAAATACTGCTACATTCTATCTATCTATCTATCTATCTATCTATCTATCTATCTATCTATCTATCTATCTATCTATCTATCTATCTATCTATCTATCTATCTATCTATCTATCTATCTATCTATCTATCTGTAATGCCATTTAGGAAAATATTATATATATATTGCAATCAAATTCTGAATATATAGAATGAAACTTGAATATATAGAATGATCTTCTGAATGTATGGAATGAAACTTGATGTCAAGGAGGCGCTTGCGCCATCTAGTGTTTTCCTTGTTTGTACCTGTGAGGAATGGCACTATGAGCCAGTCCGCACGGAATCTTGTGGCTCAAATTCTAAGTAATGAGGAGCTAATTACCAACCTGGCAAATGCATGTTCTGGACAACCTAATATTTGTACTAGTATGCCACACCGTACTACTTATGAAGAAATTTATTCACTTTTTCATCGTGGAAGACCAAATGCAGTGAACCTCTCCGGTCAACTGGAAATTAAGTTGGTTTAGTGTCTGTTACTTACTCATCTTAGGCATTGTGTCTTTGGTTAAGTGTCAAGTCTTTGTGAAAATCATATTTAAATTTAGTTAAATATTTTGAGCAGAACGAAATGTACCCCTAAATACATGAAAAGTAAAAGCTGTGATCTTAAGGATGGTACCTCATTATTCTGTTGGTGGGTTAGACAAGTATATTTCTTTACCGATTGTGTAGGTGTGTGTGTGTGTGTGTGTGTGTGTGTGTGTGTGTGTGTGTGTGTGTGTGTGTGTGTGTGTGTGTGTGTGTGTGTGTTTTAATCAGGTCAGTTGTCTCAGTGTTTGAGTCCTCTTGTATGGAGATTAAATTCTGATTGCCTTGTGTTATGTTCCCCATGCCACATCCTTGCGGTGAACAATGCTGCATCATACTTTACCTCCCCATATCAGATTACTTTGCTGAAATTTCACTCTTTTTCTCATGCTTCTCAAATAGCAGTTTATCTGTACTGCCGCACATGGGATTGTGCAGTCGAAATTGAAGTTTCGTATCATGTGTGATGTCACCCTTCATTTTCAAAAACATTGTAAGGAAGGAGCAAACACATCAGGAGTCTGAAAGTGTGATTGAGCCCTCACATGGTCATAGATCCACTTTTTGGGGTTCTTTTTTAGATTTCCTGTGAAAGTCTGAAATGGTTCATATTTCCATTCCATTCCCTCCCCCCCACCCCCACCCTCTCTCTCTCTGTTTCATTCCCTGAATCTTTCTTTGTGTGTCAGTCTGTGTGCAGGCAGCAGCAGGACAGCTTCAGTGCAGACAGACGTTCCACGCTCCCTGCAGAATCATAGCCCATCAATCATGTTAACATGTTAACTAGTGGGATTTATTTTATTCAGAAAAAAACTGTGCCTAAGTATTTTTGTGTTTGTGCATGTGACCGAGCTTTTTGTATCTCCGTGGGTGATATAAGTTTAGGGCTGTTTGATTGTTTCACCACCTGTGCCCGACATGTCTGCAGATTGGTACCTCCCACCCTGACACTCAAATCAAACACGGCTCAAGTTTCCTGAGCTGTCTTTTGTGTGGAGCGTGTTAAGCGATTTTTAAAGTGGCCCTTTCTGGTTTCTCCTCCAGGGCTGAGGGGGCACACTCCCTCTGGCTCGCTCTATCTCTAACTTTCTCTCAGTTTTGTTTTCCCTTTGTCAATTGCAGCTTCTCTCAATGTATCTACCCATCTTTTCTGTGTGTGTGAGGAATGAACACAGTGAAGAGAAAAAGAAGAATTTATTTTAGAAAGTTTTCTAATAAAAAAAAAGTTTCCTTGAATCTTCAGTGGCTACAATAAGATGCATTTGGATTTTAGCAGTTAGTTCTCTGCATTCCACAGATGGTTCAAATGCTCATATCTCACTTCTCATTAAGTATTTAGCTGGCATCCTATTTGCATAGCTGAGAACAGAGGGGAGAAACGTGTAGATGTGTACGAGGTGGCTAACGAAGTGGCCTGGAGATTGCATGGATGGATTCTTGCCAAGCAACGCCCCACCTGCTTGCACCCGCCACTTACTCCCAGTCGTGACTGCCCCCAACCCCCTAGCTCATTGAGTGTGCCCACTCTAAAAGCTCACAAATTCTGCTCCCTTTGACAATGGTTAGGTCAGCCTAGATAAAGCACGTCCATTAGAGGCAATCGAGCCGGCAGGACAGAGTGACAGAGACAGACAGGAGGGCAAAACAGGAGGGGAAGGAGTAGGAAGGCTTTGACAAATACCAAAGGTGGCCATAACTCTGCTTGTCTTCCTGGGAAATTTTTGCATGCTTTTTTTTCCTTAGAGCTTGATAAGTGTCTCTGAATTAAATGGGTTTTAATTAGCAGTCATTAAGAAGTTCATTAGCATATTGCCTGGCTGTTTGGCTGTTTCGATGGGGATGATGGCGCTGCTCTCCGGGGCTCGCTCTGTCTTTTTACCGTGGCAGTAGTGCGTTTGGGTTTAAAGGAGAGGAAGCAGACATTTAAAGAGAGAGTGTGGATTTAAAAAGGAGAGAAAGCACAAGAGAGGGAAAAATCTGATCTGGACACTTTGCACTTGTTTCTAATTTTTTCTGACCTTTCTCACCTCCTCTCATTCTGCACCTTTTTCTCTCTCACTTCTGCATCCTCCCCATTTTGCCCACATCTCTCTCTCACTGTCAGTGGTTACTTTGTGGTTATGTGGTGATGGAAGCTGATAGCTGGCAGTTGAAGGCTGTTCTGTAGGGCTTAAGAAGAATCCATCTGTGACTGCGCGGTTGCAGTTTAGTCAGATGGTGCAGACTGGCCTGCTGAGGTGGCGTTACAGAACGGTACTCGAGATGAAAGCACAGGACATGGACAACAAAAGCCATGATAGTAGCACAGTTATAGAAGCAGATAGTATTTGGTGGCTAGGCTGTTGTACTTACACTGCTTGAGAAATTGTGTGGAAATGTAGCATGGTTAAGCAAGACAAGTGACTGTGTGTGTGTGTGTGTGTGTGTGTGTGTGTGTGTGTGTGTGTGTGTGTGTGTGTGTGTGTGTGTGAGGGTGTTTTATGGAGAGACACATGGAGATAAAAAAAAGCTTCTTATTTGTTTATTTACTTTATGGTTGTGGTTCACTCATGTCATAACTGCTGCTGTGTTTCTTTAATTCATTACTGTAAAGTTGTATACAAAAGTGCACACTATATTTAGTCTTATTTACTTATTATTAGTCCTATTTTTAGAGTTTTTTCAGTTTAAAATAATGATATAAAGAATATATAAATAAATACACCAATTGTGCTCACCTTGATAAAAGCTTTGGTCACATTCTCACACAGATAACCAGACCTATCAGCATGCACCAATATCTTTTATGAGAATGATTAGAGTTTGGAAATGAGGAAATGCGCTGGCTTCCCTCACATGAAGACATGTACAAATTAACCTGCCTTTAATCTCTCTTTCTCACTGCTGAACATACATGAATGCAAAGACATACTGAGCAAGATAAGTATTGTGAAAGGAATATATTTGCTGTGATTTGAATTGCATATGTGAGTACTGTGAGAGATCAATAGCTCCAGTTTCCCCTCCAAATCACCTATCCCGCATCCTCCTCTTCTTTCTTTACCTCTTTAAATCAGGCTTTTCAGCTCTGTTTCGATCTTTACCTTTATTTACGCTATCGTTTCCTTATTTGTGCATTACTCTTTCCTTTTTAATCTCCCCCATCTTGCCTTGTTTTCTTTTCCTCCCCCATGTTCTAAAGTTGGCTCAGCCCATGGCAGACTGCTGCCAATACAGACTGATTAGCTATAAATCTTGCCTCAGTGACCAGTTACCTTACAGAGATCAGACAGACAGAAAGACACACATGAGAGGAGGCTGAGCGAGTGTGTTTGTGTTATGCTGTGTGTGGGTACAGCCAACCTAGATCTGTCCGACTTACCGAGCCTTATTAATACAGCAATGACTGATACTCTCACTTTCAATCCATCGTGCTGTTAGGATGCCTGGGTCGTTGACCCAGGGTTTTTGAGTTTATTATATTATTTATACTTTCTAGTCTTTGGTTTCTTTGAGTTCTGTCTTATGGTTTATGTCTGTCTTCTCTAGTTGTTCTGTCTCCCCTGTCACCTGTATCCCCTTGTCTAGTTCGCGTCTCTGTGTATCCTTAGTTCCTATATCCCCGTGTCCAGTCAGTGTCTGTGTCTGCCCTGGTCCCACGTCTCTGTTCCCTCTGTAGTGCCTGCATGTGAGTCTGTGTCTTTGTTCAGTCTGTGTTATGTGTTTCCTGTTTTACTTTGAAGGTCTCTGTCTTATCTCAGTGTGTTCAGGTTACGCTTCTTTGGTCTCGTCAGTTCTGATTTGTCCCAGCTGTGTTTCCCTCCTGTTACTCATTCCCTGATTGCTCCCTCTGTGTATTTAAGCCCTGTGTTTCTCTGTGTCCGTGTTGCGATCTACCGTTTATTTTGCTGTGTGTTTTGTCAGTCCGCCGGTGTTCGTTTATTTTGACTTTTTTCCAGTTATGTTATGTTTGAGTTCAATATTAAAGCTGTTTCGGTTTAAGTTTGTTTCTGGAGTCTGCACCTTGGGTCCTATTCCTGTTTGCACACAGCCGTCACTTAACACGTGCACCCAGTTTAAATATTAAGCTATAACCAAAAGCCAGGCCGATGACCTGAGCTTTTCCTGTTCTCGAGCCTGTTTGAATGGGAAACACTTGTGCTCATAATCTTTTGACTAATCCCACAGGAATGTGTCTGTGTGTTTGCGTGTGTGTGTCTTTACTCTCTTTGCTCTTCTTTCACCTGCTAGCGCACAATCAGCTCTGTCAACTAGTGATGGGCAGATGAAGCCCCATGAAGCACTGAAGCTTTTCATCCAATTGGTTCACCCCAACGCGAAGCTTCATGAAGCTTCATTTGCTCTAGCAGGACACCTACTGGACGTAAAAATAATAGCTGGCATGAATTTGAAGAGTGTGGCATTTTGCACACAGCCTGTAAATGTCAACAACAAAAGGAGTGTGTAAAACACCTATAGTGTAGTGATGGCAGTATACTGTGTATATTTATGCTGGCAGTATGGAAAATGATTATTTGCGGCAAAGTTCGAACCGCTTCATGAACCAGTCACGTGGTACAGCCGGGCAGCGAGGCTTCGGACGTCATCATTTTCAGCTCCTCCCATAAATGAAGCAAGCCTCGATACGCGCTTCGCGGAAACGCCCCCTCCATTACTCGACACACGCTCCGAAGCCTCGATACAGAACGTCCCATCACTACTGTCAACATCATTAGCTGAGGCGGTTTTCACATCAAAGTTAACAACAAGCTAACATTTTGTACATCGAGAGAGTTTAACCGGACATTATTGGGACTATTGCTTAAAGATGTTTGATGTGTTGCTGGTTGTTTTATGAGATTTTGTGAGTTAAATGATTAATTCATCTATCTAAATGAGTAAGGGGTCCATAAATATTCCT
This sequence comes from Astatotilapia calliptera, assembly GCF_964374335.1. NCBI lineage: Eukaryota > Metazoa > Chordata > Actinopteri > Cichliformes > Cichlidae > Astatotilapia > Astatotilapia calliptera. The sequence goes on along the minus strand of NC_137425.1, from coordinate 15,364,113 downwards.
GATCTCTGAAATATTCTCTAATTCATTAAAATGCTCAATTTGAAATGTGAAGTGTCTGACACATCTTTGGATTGTGGGAGGAAGGTGGAGTCTTCAGAGGGAAACCCCTGTGAAAATGGGAAGAGTGTCCAAACTTCACACAGAAATGGCCAGCACTCAAATTATGTGCAACTGGAGATTGACCTATATGGAAGATTTCCCTAAGTAGCTCTGTAAAATCACAAGAATGCACAAAACACCCAGCCCTTTTCATAAACCTTTAAACACTAGTGCAGATTATATTTGGCTCCTGCCTCTTAATTTTGGAACATAATTGATTTATTTTCTGTTGAGACAAGGGAGGCAGTGATGAGAACTATGAGCAGACAGCTTGACCTTGGCAGTCGGACTCCACAGCTTTGCTCTGTTGAGTGCAGAGAATGGTCTTAAGCTACTCCCACAAGTGGTGCGATTGTCGAACGGACAGACAAGGAATCTGAATTATTTTCTACTTTTATCAGACCTTCCATGTGTACTACACCACGTCCTTTAGCTATTTGCTCTTAACAATGCCTCCCTGCACATGACCATCTGAGAAGACTTTTCCTTCTTTTTTGCTTTTTTTATGCAAGGATGATTAGGCCATTTTCACACTCTCTATTGATATACTTATCAATCCTCATGATACATGTTTTCTTGTTACTGCTAGTGCATACACATTGAAAATTATTACTATATCAGCAGCTTCAGGTGCAAGAGGGCACAACCGGATTCTATAACTATTTTGGAATAGCTTTTTCACTTCCTGTTAACTCGAGAACGTGTAATCATATTTGATGGATTTTATCAGTAAGGAGATCAAACTGATCAAATCCTTGTTTTAACTTACAGTGTTTTTACTGCTGTGTATTCTCACTGTGACGACCCACTGCACCCTGCCTTCCTTTTGGGTCATGTGTGTCTTGTTTGCAGGCATTGAAGAGGCGGAGTTCCCATTTACAATCAGTGACACTGGCAACACCTGGGCCAGTGTGCCAGGACACTATACAAAAAGCCTTTAGGGCAAAGCCCTGCCTATCGTCTATCATGTCGGCCGGCCTTGTGGGATTTTGAACAGCTGTAGCTGCTTCTTGTTCTTCGATAAGCCAGGTCCGAGCCAGCTCCAATCAGCCAGAAAAGTTATTGTGGTTCCGAATTGGTAGATGTCCTTCAAAATCCTCCATTGAGACTGTCAAATTCAAATTTTATTTGTCACATACACAGTCATACACAATACGATATGCAGTGAAATGCAACTGCTCGTGACCTAAAATAAAAGACTATGAATAGGATAGAAAATACATATGAAAATTAAAATGAAGGGTAAATTTAACTAGGAAAGAATAAAATAAAATATAAAAATTAAAGTTAAAAATAAAATAACTGTACAACAAAATACACAATATAGAAAATATAAAAGAATATATGAAGAAATACAGAACAATAAGAGCAGCTGTACGAGTAATAAATGGTAATGAAAGAAATGTAATGTCCAGGGTTGTGCAATCCACATATTTAAGTGTCTTGTGCAGTGCAAATATGCTTAAAAGTGATTTATTTAAGTGAGTGATTTGATTTGATGACCACGCGGTGTAGTTGTGCAGTGGCCACTAGTGTAAACAAATGTCCAGTGTGTGTGTAAAAACCATATGTGTGGGTCAGTACTATGTGGTGGTGTGATTGAGAGACTGTATCGCCTGCGGGAAGAAGCTCCTCCTCAGTCTCTCTGTGTTGGTCTTCAGGGAGCGGAATCGCTTTCCTGACCTCAACAGAGAGAACAGTCTGTTGTTGGGATGGCTGAGGTCCTTCACGATCTTCCTGGCCTTGGTCCAGCACCGCCTGCTGTAGATTGAGTGCAGGTCAGGGAGCTCGGAGCAGATGGTGTGCTCAGCTGATCGCACAACCCTCTGTAGCGCTCGTCTGTCCTGCATGGTGCTGTTCCCGAACCAGGTTGAGATGTTCCCCGTCAGGATGCTCTCTATGGTGCAGGAGTAAAAGTTCCTGAGCACCTTGGAGGGCAGTCGGAAGTCTCCCAAGTGTCTGAGGTGGTAGAGACGCTGTCGGGCCTTTTTCACCACAGTGTTGATGGATCTGCCGCTTTGACCAAGGTCAGAGCCACATCACCAGGCTCCTGATTGGTTGTCGCGGCACGTTTTGACGCTGGAGTTCAGATTTTTCCAACTCAAGCGGTAGACGTGAAACACGCGTATGCACAAAATGCAACACAAAAACTGACGCACATGGTTTTATTCGCGAGCCAAACGCGCCAGACGCGTACACTGACGCCCGTTTCTCACGTTTTCGTGATGCAAATCTGCTTCCAAATTTTCGCGGGACACGCAATCGCGTGTCATCGCGCTTTTTCCATTGACTTTACATGTAAACCTGACGCTCTGGCCGCCTCTATCGCGTTCGGTGTGAACACACGGTTAGAGTGTGGAAAACCTCTAAACCTCAGGCTTAAAATGACCAACAGTCTCCTTTAAAAAGGACATAGTCACAGGCTCAAACCTGTCAAGGACAGCAAAGCAGGAAGCAGAGACTGAGGGGTCATGAGCACAAGGCAAGATTTGAGCCCTTGTGGAGGAGACCTTCTCAATAAAAAAAATGTAAAAAATTTTCACAGGCTTCAGACGAGGGCTTGATACAGTCGATATGTGGTGCACTAAGAACAGAGTTAATAGTTAAAACACATGGGTTGTGACAATTTGACAGAATAATGTCAGATAAGTGTTTCTTTTGGCATCTTTTACAGTTTTTTGATATTGAAGCCAACAGTCCTTTAGCATCTCGAATGACACTTGTAGTTGGTCCTTTTCCCACTTGCGTTCAGCTTGACGGTACTCACATCTGACAGCTTGGGTCATGTCGTTCAGCCAGGGCTCAGATTTAGCTTTAGGCAGTTTGGTTTTTAATGGAGCGACAGTGTCCAAAGCAGTCCAACAGGTGGAATAAAACCATGAGCTCAGTTCCTCAGTCTGGCTGCATAAAAACTCTGGGATTGTACAGTTCTGGTTAAAAACTGTTGAAAACCCAGGAGCAGCATGAGGTTTAACTGAGGTACAGGCAAGAGGAACTTCAAACATTACAGGACTGTGGTCAGAAAACACAGCATCACAAATCTCTACGTTAAAAACATAAAAACTATGAGTTAAAACAGGATCAAGTATGTGTCCACGTTCATGTGTGGGACCAGTCAAACATTGCACCAGATTAAAAGAATCAATTTAAAAAGCTCTTTGCCATGGGCATATCAGGACAACACACATGAATATTAAAATCCCCAACAATAAGAACACAATCATATTTTGGCATGTATTCAGCCAAGAAGTCATTCACAAAGTCCTTATTTTATTTTGGAGCAGCCCAGCTGAAACACAGACAGTTTAAAGCTGGTGAATGACGGGGTTGATAGCTGCTTACATTTAAAATGACTTTAAAAATCGTAGCTATTCCTCCTCCTTGGCCCAACGTACGCAGGGAATTAAAGTAGCAGCAATTGTTATTGATCTATAAGGAAGAATATTATTTTTCTGTATTTGATTCTTTTAGTAATTTAAATTATTTTAAATTATTTCATTTAATTTGTATCTATATATTAGCTTAAATTGAAATGGATAAATGAACAACTGTTTACTGGAAATAGTTTTGGTGATTTGCAGTATTATATTGTGAAACTGACTCTAAAATTTGATTCATATATTTTACAATTTCAAAACTTAAATTTTTATATTTTAATGAGTGAAGAGGGAAAAAGCTATCAAAAGAATGTGAAATTAAACTAAATTATAATAATATTGAGGAAATCTTTCATAGGTAACTTTCCAAGTCAAAGTTTTGTGAACAAAGGGCTATCTTATCACACTGCAGTTGCCCAGGAGATACACAGGAGAAGGAAGGGGGACTCCAAGCAGTTGACAGCAGTGGCCGTATGTGTATATAGTGTTTAGTTTTAGTTTAAAATGCATATCTCAGATTGTGATTTAGTGTTAGTTGAAGCTTGCAACCTGTAAGTAGTTTTTATCAAGCAGCTTAGTTTTAGGGCAAGTAAAGGACAAGAACAAGGTTTGAAAAACATTTTCATCTTACAAAAACACTTAAATCAAGGTTTATTGAACTGTATACAAAATCAAATGTTTGCATGCATATACAGATTAGAAACAACAAAAAATAAAATTATAAACTAGTAGCTGAAGTAGAAGCTGATAGTAATGCTGGTGTATTATTATTCATGACACCCAAAGAAACCAATGTAATGCAGGAAAAAAATTCTGATTCTGAAATTGCAATAAAAAATATTGTGCTATATAAGGCTCAAAGATAAAACTGAAAAACATATCCATAAACTAATGGCTCTCATTTCAATGAACTAAGACTTAACACATGCAATTAAAACATTAGAATATACTATAAGATGCTAAAATGTGATGCAGAAATAAATCAATGTCTTCTTCTGATTATCCAAATCAGGCTTGCCAGGGATATAAGTTCTAGTTTAGTAAAAGCAATATTTATGTAATTAAACACAAAACAGGTAATCAAAGCTGATTAATTTAAGTATTACAAAAATAATAATACCATTTTTATTTTTACCCAGCTACTGTTGTAACATTTCTTCATCTTGACCACCTTGAAGTTGATTATAATGTGTTGTCAAAGTCTCAAGATACTCTGAAACATCTAAAACAACAAAGTGATTTTATTAATAATACATACAGGATTCCTAGTACTCAACATGAAAGATTTACTTTATATTCTGTTTACCTGGGAGTGAGTAGGCAGCAGTCTTCAGTGAGAATTCAATGGCTTCCTTCATGATTTTCTGGAGCGTGAACAGCATGACTTTCTAATTTAACATAAGAGCCTTTATTAGTTTTCACAGTGCCAAATTATGAGTTAAAAAAAAGACTTGAATTACTGATTACATGTTTGTTTAGAGTGAGAATTATTAAAGTGCTGAAAGTAGCCTTTTTCAGTTTAAACTCTTCTATTGGAGTCCTAATTGTAACGCCCAGTACAAATTTAACAGCCACCTCACTAATGTTTTAAAAAAACAAAAAACAACAAATAGAAGAACTTGGTTTACATTCTCCTTAGACGGGGCAATAGTACTGATTCTGATATATATGTATTACAGAAATATAAAAGAAGCCTTTATGTGAACGAAGAACATTTTGCAAGATAACCTTAGACTATGTTTTTTTCTAATTTTCTATTTTGAACAAGTTTGATTCTTTTTTCAGTTTATGCTATTTGTATATGTACAGCACTTTGGGAACCCTGGTTTAATTTAAAGTGCTTTATAAATAAAGGTGGTATGGTATGTTATATAATGTGACAAACCTTCAATGCATCCATCTTCATCAACATGGTCTTTTTTGCCTCCTCATACATTTTCTTATTTGAGTACACATGTCTCTCAATAGTCTTCCTCATGTTTTCCAGTGCTCCAGTTCCCTCAACTTCTTTTACTTCTACAAGAAGACACAAGGTTTTGCAACAAAAAAGAACCCAAAACTTTTTATGCATAATTGCGATGAATGCCTACATTCACAATAAATGCAAATGTGTCAACTTACCAATGTAACATTTTGTCATGTTTTCCTTAACTGTCTCTGTTAGACTGGTGTAGATTTTCTTCTTCTGCTTCAGGATGAATTTCTCCATTTGAGCCTTCATTTTGTCCTCCTTAGAAATAGGAAACATTGGTAAAAATGTATTTAAAAAAAACAAAACAAGAGATCAGGGTAATAGAGATGATTCTATTTTTTTCTCCAAAAGTTAATTAGAGCAGAACATATTAATATTTACACATTCTATTTTTTTGTGTAAATATTAATCTTGATGGTAATGGAATCATAAACAGGAGAATTTACAATTAGACAGTGTACCTGTGTCTGAAGAAATATCAGCTGTAGTTCGACATCATTGTATTTTTGAATCAGTGAATTGGTGCCAAGTGAAAACCTGCTTATGACTCCTTTGAATGATCCACATTTAATGTCATTTCTGAAAAATGTGTTTCAGAATAATAGTGTTGATGGCAGCATTGACAAGTGAATAATGTGTATGATGTATATGAGAGAGAGAGAAAGAGAGAGAGAAAAACACTTAATATGATAACACTTTATTATTTATTCTGTTTATTCTTACGGGAAGGTCTCTCTGAACTTTTTATCAATGCTGTCAGTCAGGCATGAAGCCAACATCATGTTGAGGTCTATTTGCTCCCCGCGTTTTGTTGTGTGGATGCCGTCCTTCTTAACTACAGCCTGTAGTGTGCTGAAAAAACTGGGCTCTTTCTAAAACAAATCAGGAAAACATTTTTAAACGCATGCTCATAAAGAGTGCAAAATCTGCTGCTTTGATTTAATTATAATTAAGATACATACACGATCCAAAAAGGTCTTCAGTTTTTTTTCAGAGGTTATGAAATTTTTAATCCCTTCTGCGAGACACTGTTCAAAGTCCTTGGTTGCTTCTTCAACTGCTGTTTTTACTGTATTAAGTTGTTCCCTCATGTTTTTCTCAAGGACTTTACATACATCATCTGCTTTTCCAACACCCTGAAATAAAAAACAAATATGTATGTATATATATATATATATATATATATATATATATATATATATATACACTTTTTTAATATATTTTTTATTTTACATATTTTTTTTAGGTGTCAGAGTTATGCAGACATTTCAAGTTATACATTTTGTCATTATTACACTGAATAAAAATATAAACGCAACACTTTTGCTTTTGCTCCCATTTTTCATGAGCTGAACTCAAACATCTGAAAATTGTTCTATATACACAAAAGACCCATGATTCTCAAATATTGTTTTCAAATCTTTATAAATCTGTGTTAGTGAGCACTTTTCCTTTACCAAGATAATGCATCCCACCTCACAGGCGTGGTATATCAAGGGGCTGATTAGACAGCATGAATAATGTACAGGTGTGCCTTAGACTGCCCACAATAAAAAGCCACTCTAAAATGTGCACAGTTTTGCTTTATAGGGGTGGAGGGGCAGAAAACCAGTCAGTATCTTCAACACCATTCTTCCCTCGGTTCTAAAGGACAAGCTGGTGAACTCTGGAGTGGACCATCACCTCACCACCTGGATTTTGGACTACCTCACCGACCGACCACAGTATGTGAGGACTCAGGGCTGTGTGTCGGACAGGGTCATCTGCAGTACGGGGGCCCCACAGGGAACGGTTCTGGCTCCGTTCCTCTTCACCATCTACACTGCAGACTGCAGGCCTCATCACTGATGGGGACGACAAGGAGTACAGAGGTCTGACCCAAGACTTTGTGGACTGGTGCCAGCTGAACTACCTCCAGATCAACGCCAGTAAAACCAAGGAACTGGTGGTAGACTTCCGCAGGCACAAGCATTCTCCACTGCAACCACTGAACATCCAAGGTATGGACATTGAGGCTGTGGACAGCTACAGGTACCTTGGTGTTCATCTGAACAATAGACTGGACTGGACTCATAACTCAGACGCCCTCTACAGGAAAGGGCAGAGCAGGCTGTACCTGCTGCGGAGACTCAGGTCATTTGGAGTGGAGGGCCCACTCCTGAAGACCTTCTATGACTCTGTCGTGGCTTCTGCTATCTTTTATGGTGTGGTCTGCTGGGGCGGCAGCATCTCTGCTGGGGACAGGAAGAGACTGAACAGGGTGATCCGAAGGGCCAGCTCTGTTCTAGGATGCCCTCTGGACCCAGTGGAGGTGGTGAGTGACAGGAGAATGGCGGCTAAGCTGTCATCACTGTTGGACAACATCTCCCACCCCATGCAGCAGACTGTGACAGCACTGAGCAGCTCCTTCAGTGGGAGACTGCGGCACCCACGGTGTGGGACGGAGAGATTTCGCAGGTCTTTCCTCCCCACTGCTGTCAGACTCCATAATAAAGACTTTAACTGATCAAACACACACATCCATACATGTGCAATAACACTAAGTGCAATAATCCTTTCTGTCATCGTTGTATTTTTACTCAGTTGTATATAGCATTTGTATTTGTATTCTATTTTTATCTTATTGTATATTTATTTTATTTTATTCTACTGTATATAGTATTTTATTTTATTCTATTCTGTACAGTTGTGTACTGTATTTATTCTTATTGTATCCTAATTTTTGCCTCATAACTTTTGCACTGTCCACTTCCTGCTGTGACAAAACAAATTTCCCACGTGTGGGACTAATAAAGGTTATCTTATCTTATCTGGTGTGGCCACCATTTGCCTCACGCAGGGCAACACCTCCATCGCATAGAGTTGATCAGGTTGCTGATCGTGGCCTGTGGAATGTTGGTCCACTCCTCTTCAATAGCCGTACGAAGCTGCTGAATATTGGCAGGAACTGGAACACGCTGTCGTATACGCCAATCCAGAGCATCCCAGAACATGCTCAATGGGTGACACGTCTGGTGAGTATGCGGGCCATGTGAGAACTGGGATGTTTTCAGCTTCCAGGAATTGTGTACAGATCCTTGCAATATGGGGCCGTGCGTTATCATGCTGCAACATAAGGTTTATGGTTGTGGATAAATGGCACAACAATGGGCCTCAGGATCTTGTCACAGTACCTCTGTGCATTCAAAATGACATCAATAAAATGCACCTGTGTTTGTTGTCCATAGCATACGCCTGCCCATATCAGAACCCCACCGCCACCATTGGCCACTCGATCCACAACGTTGACATCAGCAAACCGCTCACCCACACGACGCCACACACGCTGGCTGTGTCCCAATTCAGGGTCTGCACGCTTGAAGTACGCATTTTAAGTGCGATTACGTCACCGCCACGCGACGACGGCTGTCCCAATTCGAAGTGTACTTCAAATGCATACTCCAAATGCGCCGTCGATTTCCCCAAACAAGTTTAATGTTGAGAAACCTAAAGGACCTAAAAATAAATGTTTGTTTCAGTTCTATGAAGCTTTGAGTAATTTGGATTAGTAGTACTGCTTTGTTTGTTGCATCATTTTGCTGGAATTGTTTATATGCTTTATATATTCTGAGGTAGGTTGATCTATAGTGTTACATCATATTCTATAAGGATGTTATGTGTTTGTATACTTTCTGCCCAGTTTGACCCATTTAGCAGAAGTCAGCCTGTTTAAGGCTCTGATATCTATTCTGTATGACTTAAAGCAGTTATGACATGGTCTGATTTTCTCACCCAATACAGGAATATTTAATATATCAGTCTACTCTTCATTCTATGATAATAATAATGGATTGGATTTATATAGCACTTTTCAAGGCACCCAAAGCGCTTTACAATGCCACTATTCATTCACTCTCAGATTCACACACTGATGGAGGCAACTACGGTTGTAGCCACAGCTGCCCTGGGGCAGACTGACAGAAGCAAGGCTGCCATATCGCGCCATCGGCCCCTCTGGCCAACACCAGTAGGCTGTAGGGTAGAGTGTCTTGCCCAAGGACACAACAACCAGGACAGAGAGCCCGGGGATCGAACCGGCGACCTTCCGGTGACAGATACACTTCCCAACCCCCTGAGCCACGGTGCTATGGGGCTGTTTTTCTGCCAAGGGGACAGGACGACTGATCCGTGTTAAGGACAGAATGAATCGTGAGATTTTGAGCCAAAACCTGCTTCCATCAGTGAGAACTTTGAAGATGAAACGAGGCTGGGTCTTCCAACATGACAATGATCCAAAACACACCGCCCGGGCAACAAAGGAGTGGCTCCGTAAGAAGCATTTGAAAGTCCTGGAGTGGCCTAGCCAGTCTCCAGACCTCAACCCCATAGAAAATCTGTGGCGGGAGTTGAAAGTCCGTGTTGCTCGGCGACAGCCCCAAAACATCACTGCTCTCGAGAAGATCTGCATGGAGGAATGGGCCAAAATACCAGCTACTGTGTGTGCAAACCTGGCAAAGACCTATAGTAAACGTTTGACCTCTGTTATTGCCAACAAAGGTTATGTTACAAAGTATTGAGTTGTATTTTTGTTATTGACCAAATACTTATTTTCCACCCTGATTTACAAATAAATTCTTTACAAATCCTACCATGTGGATTCATGCCTTTTTTTTTCACATTCTGTCTCTCACAGTTGAAGTGTACCTCTGGTGCAAATTACTGACCTCTGTCATCATTTTAGGTGGGGGAACTTGCACAATCGGTGGCTGACTAAATACTTTTTTGCCCCACTGTATATATATATATATATGTGTATATATATACATATGGTTAGACTACACGCCTTTGGAACAGAGGATCGCAAGTTCGATTCCTGCCTGGAACTGACCTGAAAAATAGGATCATGGCCAAGCTTGAAACCTGGATCCCCCGTAGCCGGTTACCAAGATTACGTGAAGTACCCTCAGAAGGTCTGCTAGATGATGTTAATGCAGCACTACGGACGATACCTACAACCACGATTACCGACACTAACAAGCTGATCTACAATACGGCAGCAGTGATCAGTGAGATGCTTGGCTACAAGTTGAACAGCCACAAGGGGCAGTACCCTCCATGGAGAAGGAGGCTAGAGGGCAAGATCAAAGTAGCACGGAGAGAGGTTAGCCAACTAACAGAGTTGCAGAAAGGTGCGACGAATAAGGTGCCTAAGAAATACAGCAAGCTGTCCATACCTGAGGCCTTGGAGACTGCCAAGCAAAGACTCACAGCCTTGGCCAGCCCCTTGAGGAGGTACACCAGAGAGATAGAAGGGAGATATCCAAGAAAGGGTCTCCAGTATGAAGAGTTGGACAGCACCAGGGCCCGACATGGTTCACGCCTACTGGCTGAAGAAGCTAACTGCACTCCACGAGCGTCTGGCAGCACAAATGAACCAGCTGCTAGTTAACGAGATACACCCGGAATGGCTAACTGAAGGCCGGACGGTCCTGATCCCCAAGGACCCTCCAACTACCGACCAATAACCTGCCTCAGTACTACATGGAAGCTCCTGTCAGGCATCATATCGGCTAAGATGAACAGGCACATGGGTCAATACATGAGCGGGACACAGAAAGGAATTGGCAAGAATACCAGAGGCGCAAAACACCAGCTACTGGTAGACAGAACAATCAGCCGAGACTGCAAGACCAGACTGACCAACCTGTGCACTGCCTGGATTGATTACAAGAAGGCCTATGACTCAATGCCCCACAGCTGGATACTGGAATGCCTAGAATTGTACAAGATCAATGGGACCCTAAGAGCCTTCATCAGGAACTCAATGGGGATGTGGCGTACAACACTAGAGGCCAACTCCAAGCCCATAGCACAAGTCACCATCAAGTGCGGGATCTACCAAGGAGATGCTCTGTCCCCACTGCTGTTCTGCATAGGCCTGAACCCCCTCAGTGAGATCATTAACAAGACTGGCTACGGATACCGACTACAGAACGGAGCAGTTGTCAGCCACCTCCTGTACATGGATGATGATGACATCAAGCTGTATGCCAAGAGTGAACGAGACATCGATTCACTGATCCACACTACCAGGCTATACAGCAATGACATTGGAATGTCGTTCGGACTGGAGAAGTGTAGTCGGATGGTAACAAAGAGAGGGAAGGTAGTCAGAACTGAGGGGATTGAACTACCAGAAGGCAACATTGCAGACATAGAGGACAGTTACAAGTACTTGGGGATCCCGCAGGCGAATGGGAACCATGAAGAGGCCGCTAGAAAAGCTGCAACCACCAAGTACCTGCAGAGGGTCAGGCAAGTCCTGAGGAGTCAGCTGAACGGTAAGAACAAGATCCGGGCCATCAACACGTACGCCCTGCCCGTGATCAGGTACCCTGCTGGGGTAATAGGCTGGCCAAAGGAGGAGATAGAAGCCACTGACATAAAGACAAGAAAGCTCCTTACCATGCATGGAGGGTTTCACCCCAAGTCCAGCACCCTGAGGCTGTACGCTAAGCGGAAGGAAGGGGGCCGGGGACTGGTGAGTGTCAGCACCACAGTCCAGGATGAGACAACGAACATCCAAGAATACATTGGGAAGATGGCCCCAACTGACCGAGTGCTCAGTGAATACCTCAGGCAGCAGAAACCCAAGAAAGAGGAGGGAGACGAGGAACCAGCATGGAAGGACAGGCCCCTGCACGGTATGTACCACCGGCAGATAGAGGAGGTGGCTGATATCCAGAAATCCTACCAGTGGCTGGACAAAGCTGGACTGAAAGACAGCACAGAGGCACTAATCATGGCAGCACAAGAACAAGCTCTGAGCACAAGATCCATAGAGGCTGGGGTCTATCACACCAGGCAAGACCCCAGGTGCAGGCTGTGTAAAGATGCCCCAGAGACAATCCAGCACATAACAGCAGGGTGCAAGATGCTAGCAGGCAAGGCATACATGGAACGCCATAACCAAGTGGCCGGCATAGTGTACAGGAACATCTGTGCCGAGTATAACCTGGAAGTCCCGAGGTCAAAATGGGAGATGCCCCCAAGGGTGGTGGAGAATGACCGAGCTAAGATCCTGTGGGACTTCCAGATACAGACGAACAAAATGGTGGTGGCTAACCAACCAGACATAGTGGTGGTAGACAAACAGAAGAAGACGGCCGTAGTGATCGATGTAGCGGTTCCGAATGACAGCAATGTCAGGAAGAAGGAACATGAGAAGCTGGAGAAATACCAAGGGCTCAGAGAAGAGCTCGAGAGGATGTGGAGGGTGAAGGTAACGGTGGTCCCCGTGGTAATCGGAGCACTAGGTGCGGTGACTCCCAAGATAGGCGAGTGGCTCCAGCAGATCCCGGGAACAACATCGGAGATCTCTGTCCAGAAGAGCGCAGTCCTGGGAACAGCTAAGATACTGCGCAGGACCCTCAAGCTCCCAGGCCTCTGGTAGAGGACCCGAGCTTGAAGGATAAACCGCCCGCAGGGGCGATATTTTTTCGATACAAAATAAAATGTTCATGCCTTTTTAATTTGTCATTTATTAAAATTATAAATATATATTTTAACTCAAAAGTACAGTTTTTAAATTTAACCCTAACCCTTGTGCGTGTTTTTTATTTTGACAGCGAATGCGCACCTGTGGACCACTTATGTGCAGCCCTGGTTATATAGCTCGTCATATTGTAGCCACAGAAATTCTTTGTCCATGAAACCATAAAGCTGCACTTTCTTTTTGCCTTATAGTCTGATTTGTCATAACTTTTCCGTTTTGTGGTAAGCTTTTCTTTGGCTGTCACTTCTTCACCCTGACCTGTCTTATTTGGCTCAGCAGAACTAAAATATATATCCTGCTGCTTTTACACACGCACTCACATAAGCTCAGCGATTCTCTGCGCGATCAACCTCTCACATGTTTAAGCTTGCTGCGGGAGATTTCACTTGTCATGTTTGCGTAGTAAGCTAACGATTAATAAGACAATGTCAGAGGAATTGGTGCACAAATTATCATCACTCACCAATCAGTGCTGTCGCTCTCTATACACAGTTCACGCGATTGCAAAGTGAAAGCAAAAAACAAGCGCAAATTCAAACGCGATTTCAATATGTCACATATTGACAGTGGCTCACCGATGCCAATGACATAATTACCCAGCTACATTTCCGAAAGAATGCAAAAGCATTGACATATATTTTTCCTTCCTACAATAGCCGGACGGGCAGGGCAGAGATAGATTTTGGTAGCCCGACTGGAAAAATCTCTAGCCCCAGGACGTCGGGCTAGCGATTTTGCGAGCCCTGTATCTGATTGAGGAATCCCTCATCTTTGGAAAAGAGAGTTTATTACAGAGAAACGTCTCTTTCCAAAATAAAAGCTATACTATCCGCTTCTTCTGGGCTATATTCTCAGGAGCATATTAAACATATCAGGTCCCCATAAGGAGAATCATGTGCTAACGGCTGTCTAAATGACTCGGGTAAAGTTTGTAGCATGCATGCTTGTTGTTTTTGTCTTTGCACTAGGATGATGTCGGCGTAAATGTGCAGTCATATTCGTTGTGTTCCCACTAGTGCTTTCAGGTTAACCTCGTTAAAATGACCTTAACGCCACAACACCGCAAATCTCCGTTAACGAGCTACCCCTGATAGCCCCGTGCATGGGGCTAGACAGCCAACACGTTAACGAGCTAACTGCGCTAACACACTAGCTCCCACCCATGTAATTGAGCATTGCGTGGCACATCCAACATACTGTTTTACTTTAGTCCATGACGCGCTTACCTCCAGGGTCATACGTCACATGAAAACCAAAATAATTCCAAACGCCAGATCTGAATGAGGGTGGGGGAGGTTCAATTTGCCATGTTGCAAGGAGAGCTTAACTTCTGTCTCGCTAGCTTGCCCTGCGCTCTTCCTTCTGACTATGCTGTCTGTGTGGAGCGCTCAGTGGATCTGCGCTCGACAGTGCAGCCTAGGCGGAGTAGTCGAACGCAGATTCACTGAGCACTCCACACAGACAGCATCGTCAGAAGGAAAGTTGATAAAATAAATTACAAATGTTGTATTGTTCGATACATATGCGTACCGAACCGAAAGCACTGTATCGAACGGTTCAATATCGATACGAATATCGTTGCACCCCTAATATATATATATATATATATATATATATATCATAATAATCTGACAATACATATAATATTGGCCATATTATATTTACATTACCACAGTGAGATGATTTTAGTCTCATGAAAAACATTAGCTAATTGTTATTTACTAACTACTCTTGAAATGACTGTTCAGTACAGAAATGAAGCCCAACAATCATGTTTTACAGTCCTGTGGTCTCAGCCTCAGATACTCAACTAATCACAGTGATGTCATGACAAAAATGAATGACCAACAAAACATTTTTTCTCCTTCATTTTTGTCAAACAATGCTGTATGTAACGTTTCTCGCGGTTAGTATCATGGTTGCTAGGCAACCTGAACAGCGTGACGAAGGCTAGACCGTCCCATTTCACAAGCCTCTCACTTCCGCACTTCTCGTACTTATAGTACGCACCGTACGTAGTACGCGTAGTGCACGTACTTCAAGCGTGCGGTCTCTTAATTGGGACACAGCCCCTGTCTGCCTAAACAGTGAAAACCGTGACTCATCTGTGAATAGAACACCTCTCCAACGTGCCAAACGCCATCAAATGTGAGTGTTTGCCCACTCAAGTCGGTTACAACGACAAACTGCAGTCAGGGCCAGACCCAGATGAGGACGACAAGCATGCAGATAAGCTTCCCTGAGACGGTTTCTGACAGTTTGTGCAGAAATTCTTTGGTTATGCAAACTGATTGTTGCTGCAGCTGCCTGGGTGGCTGGTCTCAGGCGACCCTGGAGGTGAACATGCTGGATGTTAAGGTCCTGGGCATGTGGGGTCACACGTGGTCTGTGGTTGTGAGGCCGGTTGGATGTACTGCCAAATTCTCTTAAACGCCTTTTGAGACGGCTTATGATAGAGAAATGAACATTCATTTCATGGGCAACAGCTCTGGTAGACATTCCTGCAGTCAGCATGCCAGTTGCACACTCCCTCAAAGGTTGCGACACCTGTGGCATCGTGCTACTTGATCAAACTGCACATTTCATGGTCGCCTTTTATTGTGGGCAGTCTAAGGCACACCTGTGCAATATTCATGCTGTCTAATCAGCCCCTTGATATGCCACACCTGTGAGGTGGGATGGATTATCTCGGCAAAGGAGAAGTGCTCACTAACACACGCAGACAGATTTGTGAACAATATTTGAGAATCATGGGTCTTTTGTGTATGTAGATAATTTTTCAGATGTTTGAGTTCAGCTCATGAAAAATTGGAGCAAAAACAAAAGTGTTGCGTTTATATTTTTGTTCAGTGTATATTTTCACACGTATATAACTTGATTTTACCTCTTTTCTGCGCCTGGCTCCTTCAATCAAAGACAGAATCCCATAAGCTCCAGTCACATAGTTACATGTCTCAGAGTGACAATCATTGCAATTTTGCAAGAAGTCTTGAAGTTTGGCTATTTCTGTAAATAAAAGTAAATTGAATATTGAATTAGATACTTTGGTTTTAATCTTACAATCCATTTCTGATTTATGAGGAAAAATAAAACAACATATGCACCGAACAATATATTTTCTTTGAATCACAAAACATCTTGAGATTCTGACTGCCTACCATTGACATCTTCTTTTACACCTTTTCTTTCTAGGAACTCTTCAGCACTCACTGTGAACACTTTGAAGCAGTCCTCACTGAAGTGGTCCTGAAAAATAAAAGAAAGAGTTTTAATCTTAAAGAAGCTTTGGCTCGCCAAACAATTTTTGGAATGTTATAAAACTCACACTCAGACTCTCATTCAGTTCCCGGAATTCACTCGTCACTTCTTTCTTGGCTTCCTTGTTTTTTATATCTCTTAAATGGGCAGGAAGGGAAATAGGATCAACATATAGCTTAATCACAAAGCAACATATCAAGAAAACAGCTGAGAGGTTTTGTTTTTGAGGATTTGCACATGGAGGGCAACATACCATGAAAAACTTTGAAAACCTTTACCACTTTCAACATGATCAACATTATTAAAGGACTGACCATTTCAGGCCCTGCCCTCCTGCTTTCTTTTTATGTTCTGATGGATCTTGCTTTCTATCCTGTAGATTTCTGTTTTCCTCATAATCTAACATCATACAGTGTAACAGCAGTCTGGCGAGGAAGGAGCGGCTAGCAGGTCCAGCGAGCATGTGGTGTGGAGGTTAGCCAGATAACTCGAAGCCAGTTGGTTAAATCAAACAACAGACCTTTATTCAGTGTCAGCAACATTACACCTTACGAGCCAGGTCTCCACGGCTGTACTCGTCCGTGCATACATGAATGGAGATCGGTATCGTACAACAGTACGGTTTTCTGAGAACAGAACACGAGCGGCATGTAATGGCTGCTGCTAAAAACACACACCCACTAGGAGACTCCCACAACTATTATAATAGTAGGGCAACCCCCCCCAAGTGGTGCTATAACCCAATAAGGGTTGTTACAACAGCTCTGCCTCATCTGAACCTGCTCCACACAGAACAACTAGACTAGTACAGCAAAAAAGTCTGCTACAACAGATAGAGGTTAGTGTGAAGTAATTCAAATTAATTTGAAGTAATGTGAATTAACAATTATTTAATCTTATTGAAGTTTAATTAATTTGTCCTTGTATTAATTGGAAAAGTTAAAGGTAAAACCCAGATTTTATGTCTCAGTATTACCTAAAGATTGAATGTGCAATTAGAAAATTAAGTATTACAGTTTTTCTTTTGCGTAATTATCAAAGCAGAAAAGTAATTTTCCCTACTGAACTCCCAACCCGTAGTTCTCAAATCAGTAACACACTTCCTCACTCACTTTTGACATTCTCATTGTTTTTTCTACACATACTTTACTACTAAAAATATTTGTCACTATGTTGATATTTCCTACTTAAATCTGACAGCTTATAAAAAGAGTTATTTTTTCTTATATTTCGTGAATCTGTGCAAAATGTAGCCCCAGTTTCCTGTTTATAGCTAACAAGAGTTGTCTCAAATGTGGTCTTCTTTTGTTTTGTTATGTTTAGCGGGAAAATCCCAGTCCATCAACAACGCCTGAAATAATGACACCAGCCCATCTGACATCAACAACAGCGTAGTGTTCAATCATCTTTCTTTCTTATTCTAATGTTCAGTTTGAACTTTGCTTTTCTCAATTTAATAAATTTTGTACCATTACCAGAAGTTCCATGACTTTATTTTTTGTGTCTTTAAAGAGTAGTGAATGGTTTTTATGCAGTCATGGTTTTTTTTTAAGCTATTTGGTCAAAGCTCACATACCTTATACTAAAAAACATGGTTCATTGATTGATTCATTATCATACAACTGTTAAATCTTAAGATAAAAAGTAATTACTGTAACAACTGTGTTGGGTTTAAAGAGCCTTTTAAAAAGTTGAAAATCCCTGCCCATGAAGTAACAACAAACACACATGTGACAGGGTGTGGCTCGAGGCTAAGATGCAGGGAAAGGGTGTAGCAGCCGATTGAGGGGGCAGGGAAGAGTGGATGTCACAGCTGGTTTGTATTAATTCCATCATGTGTCCTCTATTTGGAAGCATGCTGGGGCCCAGGCAAGAGAAGTTAAAGTGGACTGAGTAAGCTGTAAAGAGTGTGAGCACACCGAGAAGCTGAAAGGCCACACAACTGTTGCTGTACATAAAAGCACTGTGAATATGTAAGTTTTTTTTGTTTGTTTTAAAAAAAAGAAAAGCAGCTGGATAGTGCAGTGGTAAGTCTACTCACCTTTGGAGTGGGAATCGCAAGTTTGATTCCCACCTGGTATCCAGTAAGGGTCCTGGATAGACCCCCAATGCTAAAAAAAACAAGCCATAGAATGGCGTGGCTACGTCCGCAGCTTGGACACAAGCATTTCACTACATGTTGTACTCTCTATAATTGTGTATGTGATGGGAAGAACGGTGTTAATTTTTTCAGCAACAAGTAATCTAACTAATTACTATTTCTATCGGTACAACGCCGTTACCGTTATTAACAAGAAAATGCGCTTTACTATTTTTCAACAAACAGACAGTTGAAGCTGTCTTCAGCTTACCGCACCTTATATCATTTGCACGGAAGTAGCTGTCTGCGTAAGTAATCTGGGCGCTACAGTTTTAAGCAGTTGCGCGCGCTCCCGCGGACGGCAATCACTTTCTGCCAGACAATCACTTTTTGGCACCTAGAGCTAGGGGGCAAAACAATCTCGTGAGTGCTGCTGTTTGGCTGAGGAAGAATAAAGTAGTAGTGGTAAACCAATCACATGACCACTTCAAGATGCCAAAGTAACAAGGTGCTATATCACAGTTTTTAAATTGTGTTGATAGCCACGTAAAACCAGAGTCATGATAAACAATATATACGTGGTGTTTTTTCCTGAATACTTTCCTCATGTTTACTGTCCAAGGACAGCGCTAGCAAGCACTCTCTGCTTATGACCAAAAAATAAAACAAAACGAAAAACACCCATTTCGTGTTTGTGGAAAAATGTACAATGTCGACCAATTAAAAATGACATGGCAGCTGGTTGTTTAGGAAGAGAGTGAGTTTTAGGAGTGACGGCGAGAGAGAGAAAGAGAAAGAAAGAGAGCTGAAAAAAAGAGAGCAAGTTTTGAGATGTGAGAGATTTGTGACGTTTAGCGTGTTTGGAGTGTGTAGTTAGTGTGTTGTCTTGTGTAGTTAGTGTGTAGTGTTGTGGATAGTTGTGTGTTAGAACAATGAGGTGACTGCTGAATGTTACAGGTGCTGCAAAAAAGCCAACAAAGGCAGATTGCAGTGTTAATGGTGTCTCCAGGTAGAAAAAAGGGGGAGTGATACATCTCCTCTTGTCAGACCTGCAGGTATCAGGCTTGTGATATTCTTCTTTATAGTGGACAGAAATTATTTTTGCAGTGGCCCAAATAATTTGTGTGGCATCTTCTTTAATGTAGAACACCTGATTGTTATGTAAATAGTTTGAAATGGTTATTTAAAAAAAAAAAAAAAAGGTAAATGGCTGCAAATTTGCAGCTAACTTGTGTCATGGTCCTGGGTCGGTGACCCAGTATTTTGAGTTTTGTGTCATTATTGAATTTTGATTTTGTCATAGTTTATCTTTTCTAGTCTTTCGGTTCCTGTGTTCCAGGGTCTGCTGTATTCCCTAGTCAAGTCTGCGTCTGTTATGTTTCCTGTTTTACTTTGGAAGTCTGTGTCCAATGTCAGTGTCTTTAGTTTCACTTCCCCTGTCCCGTCTTTAGGTTCATGTGTGTCAGCTGTGCTCCCATGTGTGACCACTTCCCTTGATCATCCCTTATGTGTATTTAGTCTCTGTGTTTCATTCAGTCTGTGTCGCGTCGTCTGTGTTCCATGCCCTATGTCATGTCAGGTTTCAAGTCTCTGTGCAGGTCATGGCTCATGATGCTTATTCTTATATTTCACAGTTCCCTCATGATCCGGCACAGTCTTGTTCATAGCCTCACTGTTATTAGTTTCTTCCCAGTTTAGGTTCCTGTTTAGTTGTTGTCCCTGTTCAGTTCTCGTTTAGTTTAGTTCATGTACTCCAGCCTCAAATAAAGGCTCTCCTTGTTTAAACATGCACCATGGTGTGGTCTTTCTTTGCTTGTGACTTCTTGATGTTGGTAAATACAATAATTGAAAAATACCACGTTACATATAATATATACATATAATAATGTACAACACATTATGGAGTATGCTTCTGCTGTGAGGTCTTGCCTCCATGCACGTATGCATTTAATCGCTAGACGGGTGTATTTATAAATAATATTATATTAGGGAAATTTTCCCAGACATTTTTGACCTGGGGGTAGAATTGATTGAGAAATGGAAACGGAAAATGCTTATGAACTTGCAAATTAAAAACATGATGCATTTAAGGTAACCCTTTTCCATTTTTATTTAAAAAGAGAATTTGTTCTAGTGTGCGATGGCCGAACCTGTTCCTTTTCGTGGAGATAATTTCTCCTGCCTTAAGGAAATTCCCTTCACATGGCACAGAAGAGGCTGGAGTGCAGAGAAACTGGTAGAGATGCAGTTATACAGTCTACCTGGGCCCCACAAACTATCAGCTAAAGAGAATAAATAAATTCAATTGCTGCACATTTGGCAGACTAACATTTTCAGATTAATTAAACAATAAAATATATATTTTTACAACATTACATGTAAAGAATCAAGTGGAAGTTTTTCTAAAGTTATTTAATGATATTTATATTATGGAAGCAGATGTTTGACATTTTACCTTTTTCCCATTTTCAGATATAATAAACACGCACAAAACAAAAGCAAACAGCCAGAACACAAAGCTGGAAAACCCACCCGATTGACAAAAATCAACTCAAAATTCTCCCACACAAGAGAACCTCCTCTATTTCTCGCTGGCTCCAAATCTCTCAGTAGAATGATCAGTGGTTCGCTATCTGTCACCAGTGTTGGGGAGTAACGGAATACATGTACCGCCGTTACGTATTTAAAATACAAAATATGAGTAACTGTATTCCGTTACAGTTACCGTTTAAAAAGGTGGTATTCAGAATACAGTTACTTTGTTGAAATAAATGGATTACACTGCGGTACTTTCCTGTTTCATTTTGTCGCGGGTCAGGACTGTTTGGGTTTTGTTTGACAGCTACGTTCTGTTGTTCCAGGCGGCAGCGTTACGGTTGCCATGGTTACAGGGTGACGCTCTCTCTCTCTCTCTCTCTGCGACTGTGTGTTTCCTGGGTGAGAGAGCGCCTTTTCGTTGTTGTTGTTGTTGTTGTGCTAAGCTAACAGGCAGAATGCTACAAGCATAGCTCTAAAGAATGTAGCATCATGGGCAGTGTAGTCCGTGTTGCAGGGAGAATGGACTGCCATACACGTTATGTGTCTGTGAGCGCGAGGAGGGAGAAAAAGGGGAGTGGAAAGGTACGAGTTGTCATCGAGGAAAAACGGGAGCTGGAAGCATGTAAATATAATAATAACCACTTCAGCCAAGAAGAGTGCCTGACGAGCCCAGTTGTAAGTAAGCTATTAAGACTCGACTGTACACCGTGTTCGTGTTTTCCTCCGAAAATAATAAGTTCCGTTGGAGCAGCATTTCAACGCCTCTCTCTGTCTCTCGCAAGAAAAGTTGACCCACACAACAAAGTAAAGCTATTTTTTGGCTACGAGCCGACAGGGACCCCGCCGTATTAGTCAGAGGTCCCTTTACTACAGTTCGGAGTCGCGGACCTTCAGTAATAGTAATACATCACACAGCAATAGTACATTCACGTTGTTGTAAAAAGCATGATAATATATTAAGTAATCCAAAGTATTCAGAATACGTTACTCTCATTGAGTAACGTAACGGAATACGTTACAGAATACATTTTGGGGCATGTATTCTGTATTCTGTAATGGAATACATTTTAAAAGTAACCTTCCCAACACTGTCTGTCACCATCAAAACACTCCACAAATCCCGCGAATGATTCACCTGCTTATAAACCATTGAATCAGACACCGAAGCAGTTAGGTTCTAAATGAAGCTTCGGACGTCACTGATCACGTGACTCTGGCCAAACGAATCAAGCTTCGACACAGTGCTTCTGAAGCAGTGTGTTGATTTTTTTGACACACGCACCGGAGCTTCAGCTTCAAGCGGGCCATCACTACTCCACACGGTCAGCCACTGCGAACCGTTACAATTTGTGCATGGGATTTTAAGATTTACAATTTATATTTGTATTTAAGTTATGAAATATGATTCATTTAACATGTTTGTGGTTGTTACAGCATAAAATATGACTTTTTCTACTCAGATTTTATGTTTGGTTTTTTTTGTCTGATTTTTAGATCAGTTGTATTAATAGAGTATGTCAAAATGCAAACATAACTGTAAATTCAGATATGTGAGGCTGTACTGAAAAGAATGACACCAAACAAGGCAAAGTAAATAGTTTTTAATGGTGATATGTAAAGGTCAAATTAAAAGTAGTCGAAAATGGTCAATTATACCCGGGACCCCAGAAGGTTAAAAATTTTTTTTAAAGTAATGCAATAGTTACTTTTCCCAGTAATTAATTACTTTTAGAAACTCAGTTACTAATTTGGTTACTTTTTGAAAAATAACTAGTAACTATAATTAATTACTTTTTCAAAGTAACTTGCCCAACACTGGTGACAAATAAAGGTTGTTTGTTTTGTTTTGTTTTTTTAAAAATACACCATTATTCGCTGTGAGTTGGGTACTGACTTCACAAAGAATTTTACCAGTACTGTGTTAGTGTTGAGAATATTATGTGTTTTTAGTAAATATCTGAATGCAACTATTAAATATTTCTCCAACAAGATTGATCAGTATGTGATTTTAAATTTTTTTAAATTATGCACTTTGACATCTTAATTCACTTACCGATTGTCTGAAGGATCAGACTTGGTGCAGATAAAGTGAATTTGCTCACACTGACCACCATTTCCAATGAGGCCATGTGCACTTTTTAGAATCTCCCAGGCCTCATTCTCTGATGCTGCCCGAGTAATTTCAGCCACAATCCACACAGTAGAACAATCTCCAACAATCTGAAATAAATTATAGCACGTCAATTATAAATAATTAATACAAAAGATGTTAAAACAACACCAGAAAAACAACAAGAAGTTGATGTGAAAAATTACTTGTCTCCACATTTCGTTCCTGCTCTTGTTGCGATCGCCATTTCCAGGAAGGTCCACAAGTGTGACATGCTGGAGAAACTTATTGTTTGGCACCCTGACAGTCACACACTTTACTAGTGGCCAGTACCACTGCTGTGCTTTATATCCATCTTCCTGCTTTGGAACATACTTTGTATATTTAAAAAGTTCTTCAGATAGCTTTTCAGCCTGCAATAAACAAGATAAATAAGATTAATACATTTACAATTAAATCGGTAAATTTAAAAAAGAAACCCAAATTGTAGACTAAATTTTTATCTTGGGAAACATTTTAGATTTTTTTTAATGTTTAGATTTAAGGATGATCAAACTTAGGCACATATATGCACACAGCATCACAGACGCATTTGTTAATGCAGCTTCCCTAGTGTTTTATGTTTACAGCTAACAGACGCCCTGTTTGCAGACCTATAGTCTTGTGATATCCAATGCAAATTGTTAACTTATTTGCACGAGCAGTTGAAACTGTTCCTGTTATACCCTTAAACTTTTACATTCATACATTTCTATCATCATACAGGCCTGAGAATTACAGTAAAGTGACAGAGCGTTGTGGTAATGGCTCCTAGACTCTGGAGCTCTCACCCACTGAGACGTGTGATTTGTGTTAAAAAGCAGCTAAAAACTCAACTTTTAAATTTTGGTTTTGTGTAGCTTTCTCTCTTTATGCTGCCAGCACTTTGGTTCTGAACTACATTGTAATATTTATTTCAAAAGTTGTAAAAAGGCTTACTTTTTACTTAACATTACAAAAAGTTATTACTTATGAAAAATTGACATTCTTCTGGAGAAAAAGTATAGGATTGACATCAGTAGCTAGTATTGACCCCTTTAATCCTAAACTAGAGATGGTACGATACCACTTTTTTATGACCGATACCGATATCATAAATTTGGATATCTGCCGATACCGATATGAATCCGATATAGTGTTTTTTAATCAATAAAAATGTTTTTTAATATCTTGTTGCATTTTGTATAAGTTCATACTCAAGTTTAAATAAACAACAACACTAAAGCTATTCTGTTATACCTGTATGTAAAAAAATACACTGCACCCAAAATATTTCATAGTTCAGCAATAGTGATCAATCTAATAAACTTAAACCTACTCCGTCCTTCCTATTCTGGTATTTTAAAGAGTACTTAGCAGAAAAATTAAGCAACCTAACTAATAGGGTTGCAAACTCCCAGCAAAAAAATAGGGAACCACCCTCCACCTCATGATGCTTAATCGAAGTAATCAACTTTAATTTGATGCAGTGTGAAAAAAAATGCACAGAATTAAATTATTTTTCAAGAATAATTAAATAGATTCAACATCTTTCTTCAACAAAAATGCAGACTGCACAGATGGTATCTTCCCAAAGGAAAAAGTAGTATAGCTTACTTGGTATATTAGACTTCACAGTTACTATATACAGTAATGAACTTCTATACATTTTTCATCAGATTAAAACTTTGGGTGTAAGATTCAGATAATTATTTATTAAAAGCTAGACATTTTAAATGAGAATAAGAAAGAAAAGTATGTCTTTGTGCCCCCTTTTCCCTGTTCATGCCCTATCGGCCCCCCCTGGCTAAACTTTGCTAGATCCGCCCCTGCACAGTTACCAGCCGTCAGCTGCGTAGAAAAGGATCCTGGTGTAGAAAGTAATATTAAATAAATTCTAACAACAGCTTATCAAGGTTAAACGTGCTGCTGTTGTTCAGCCGCTGGTTTCCTTTTTCTGGCGCGAAGTGGGCCAAAAACAAAGAAGAGAAACGGGAGTCGCGACAGAAAAGCCGATCAGCTGATCATTGATCAGTTTCATGATTGAAGTAGCAACAGGAGAGGGAGGAAGAGAGAAGAGGCAGTCCTCCATATATCGGTTGTTAAGCTTAACATGGGAATGCTTTACAAACATTCAGAGATAAACTTACACACTTGCTTTACTTCTCTCGGGGATAACATCCTCTGAGATGAAATGCTGGTTTGGTAGCGAGGCTACAATACACAAAGCCGCTCTATCACGTGACGCACACTGCTCTGACGTGCAACAATTATGAGGCGAGTTATGCCGTGTCGCAAGTTTTGTGAGGTGCTTTTTTGATATTTAATGGATCGGATTACATTTTTGCCCTATGACAGCTGGGATAGGCTCCAGCGCCCCCCGCGACCCTGAAAAGGATAAGTGGAAGCGAATGGATGGATGGATGGATTACATTTTTTATTTCTCTCCGATATCCGATCCAGTAATTTACGTCAGTATCGCACCGATACCGATACGTAATATCAGATCGGTCCATCTCTACCCTAAACCCAGCAACTTATGTCTTTTAAAATTATCCACCAATCTCTGACATTAACCTATTGAGAGATTTAACTACTCTGTTGTGCAAATATCTTTACAGCCATAAAATACTTGATTATTTTCTCAGTTACTGTTACAGTTACTGTGTGATTCAAATTTCAGTAGGATTCAATATTCACTAATAATAATAATAATAAGGCGGCACGGTGGTTGGCGCTGTTGCAAGAAGGTCCTGAGTTCAATTCCACCATCAGGCCGGGGTCTTTCTGTGTGGAGTTTGCATGTTCTCCCCGTGTTTGCGTGGGTTCCCTCCGGCTTCCTCCCACCGTCCAAAGACATGCAGCTTGTGGGGATAGGTTAATTGGATAATCCAAATTGTCACTAGGTGTGAATGTGCGAATGAATGTGAGTGCGAATGGTTGTCTGTCCCTGTGTGTTGGCCCTGCGACAGACTGGCGACCTGTCCAGGGTGTACCCTGCCTCTCGCCCTATGACAGCTGGGATGGGCTCCAGCGACACCCCCCCGCGACCCTGAAAAGGATAAGCGGAAGCGAATGGATGGATGGAATAATAATAATAATGGATTGCATTTATATATCGCTTTTCGAGACCGTCAAAGCGCTTTACAATCCCACTATTCATTCACTCTCACATTCACACACTGGTGGAGGCAGCTACAGTTGTAGCCACAGCTTCTTCGGGGCAGACTGACAGAAGCAAGGCTGCCATATCGCAAACTAAATGCTGTGGCCCCAGAAACGGAAACACTAGGAAACGTGGAACACGGAACCAGGAACGATTGAATAGGGACATATGGAGAAATTTAAACCACATGGGACAAGGCGACAGTGGGCAGAGGAAAACACAGGGCTTAAATACACAAGGGAGTAACAAGGGATTGAGACACAACAGGAGAGCACAGCTGGGAGTATTCAAACATGACGAGACAAAGGGGAAGCATAACTCAAAACACTGAACACAGGACATGAGGCTATCAAAGTAAAACAGGAAACACAAGACAGGCATGGAGAAGCAGACTTGACAAGGAGGTATGGCTGACAGGGAAGACAAAGCAAACATAGAGCACAGAAACAAGAGTAACAAAACATGGAAAACAGGGAAAGAAAGGTAACAGAAACCTAAAGACTAAAACTAAGAATATATTTTAATGTGTCTGGGAAAGCTGACCAACACAGCTAATCTCCATCAACTAATCATGCATCTGGGGTGCCTTCAGCACACGAGGTAGAACCAGTTGTCCAATAATCATAAGGTTGGTGGCTAGATCCCTCTAACTTGGGGCAACATACGCCAAGTTAGAGCTATATACGAATCAATCTCTCCTATTTAAGTAGGATGCTGGGACCTGACAAGGGAGCTCAGCTGCAGGAGGCAGCTGGAAAATGTAAATAAACATCCACGTGCCTTGGGTCCTTTTTCCACATCTAGTTTTCAAACCAGTCAAAAGCAGCACTGAAGTTTTATAAGGCAAGAACAGATTTGTTTTAATATTTTGGTCTGTACATTCTACTTTCCTTTTATATTGTTTTTTTCTTATTTTTTTAATAACAGAATAGGCTGTCTATAAATTATATCATATTATATCAATGCAAGCAAATTCCACTCATTGAAACAACAAACATGGAAAAAAAATGAAGTAATAGAATAGTATTTGAACTTACTGTGTCACAATGCAAAAATTTCCTCTTGGAATCTAAAAATTCTAGAATATTTTTGAAATACTTTTTTTCCAAGAGGTTTTCAGGGGATTTGTCTTTCCATTCTTCTCCATACAGGGCTGACAGCTTTTTAACCATGTCCCGATAATCATCACCTTTCTTAAGAGTCTTCAGTGACCATAATTCATCATGCCACTCCTAAAAGACAAAAATCATTGCATTTTAGTTTTATAAATTGTAATGTAAAGCAAATACCTGCTGTATTTTTGTAAATACATATACTGTAGCTTTAAATAAAATATTTAATTCTCACCTCCTTCGTAATGAACTCAATTTCTGCCTCATACTTTGGGCTGCAAGTGTTAGCCTCCACCTTTATCATGACTGTGGTGCATGCACTGATTATTCCAGTGGCCAAAAGATTCTTCTCATTAATGATGGTATTGATTAAAGAGCTCTTTCCAGCCCCAGTTCTTCCAAAGACACCAACAAGCTCTCTCTTGTCGGTTTCCAAATCATTAATTTTGTTCCTGTTGTACAAGTGGGTTAATTTATTCAACCATGAAATGTGTTGCAAAATGAGGAAGACACCTTTCTGTGCCCAGATTGTTAAATAATAATTTAAAAGTCATTATATTATTATATTATTATTATATTATACTTTTAAACGAACAGTAAGATGAGCTATGTACATATGTAATGTACATATGTACAGTATGTAAATGCTCACTGGAATTAGTTGGCTTGGTGGTTCATTCTTCTTGTGTGTTTAAAGTTTTACGATACAATATTTAACCTATTAATACTACAACAGTTTGGAATGAATGCTTTTGTTCTAATTATCTTTGTGTATATATATATATATAAAATCTGTATATGATTTTCTTTCACCGTGATTGTTACTAAACTAAAATGTTTTTTACCCAGATGTTTATGTAACAGAATAAGGGAACGTTGATACTCACTTTAGGAAAGTACTTAGCTTGTCTTGGCCATGGAGACTGTTACTGACATCTTTCATGATGCCTTTCACTTCAGATAATATTCTTGTTTCTGTCACTGTGAGAGTAAAGAAGTGTTTAGCAGGCACCAGTTTAATGCACAATGTTATACACGGATAATGAAAAACTGGACTATATCACTTATTAAAGGAGCAGTGCATGGCAGTAGGTTGATTACTTCATTTAAATATTATTTTTGTGTATGCCAGACACCAGCAAACCAATAAGAAAGTATTTTCTGTTTCTCTGGTAAAGTCAGACACATGCAATACAACAAAAGATTCACTGCATAGAAGTTTTACCATACAGTGCAGTGAAACTGTCATTCTTTGGAAACAAATGTAAAAACCTGAGTCACGTTGTCTTTTAGTTGGTGATTGCCATTTGTTGGATTGCCCCTGAAGATCTGATTTTCTTTTTCCTTATTAGATCAGAAAACACAAAAGGTTAGGTTTATTGTCTCTGTCAGTGGAGGTATTTGGTCAAAATCAAAGTGTTTCTGTCTTAAAAGATGAATATTATAAGTAATTCATATGTGACATCTGTCTCACCTTTTGAACTTGTGGATGGTGGAACCTGGAAATTAAAATGGACATTTAGTTTTTTTTTTTTTAATGCAAAGAAATGAAAGCTCTTCACACAGGTATCATTTAACCGCATTTTTAAGAACATATGTCTGAACACATACTTCCGCAATCCACGCAGTGAAATGCAAATTTACTTTCTGTCTCATCTGGGATTAGAAATATTAACCCTTAAAAGCTAAATACAGAAAATGGACAATGTACATCAGCTGTATATGCATGAAGAATAAAGGCGTGTCTTGAAATTTAACATAATTCTGACCTGAACCAATTTTGTTGTTTCTTCATTCTCCTGTTTACAATAAAGATTAAACACACAGGTGCAAGATCATGTAAAATTTTGAGCAAACAGTGAAAGTATGACTCCTGGTAAAAAATCATAGCCAATCAGAAACTTCTTAACTTACCTGAGTGGAAAAATCGGGTGTTTCTTGCCTTATGCTTTGTTTACTCTAGCAAAAAGAAAATCCATAACTGTAAATGAGTGATACAATTCTAGAAAATGCTATTGTTGTCACAAAGATATAATCTCAAAAAGCTGAACGCAATTATTTATGAGGGCTAGAAGGATCACGTGAAATGAAGCATTTTGTGCTTTAATTAAATGTGCAGTTTATTATGGTTAGTAAATGTATTTGCAAATCCTTTTTTAAATTCTTTTATTTATTTAAACATTGCTAAACTCAAGTTTATAGAAAATTAAAAGGGTAATTGTAAATCCACACTTAACTGACTTATTAATTAATTAACAAATACTTAAAACTACAAGTGGATTTCACAAAATACAATTAAACCCTTTTTGAATTGAACCTTTTTTTGCCTCTAAAGAACACCTACCTGCCTGGTCTTCATGGTAATTATAAAATGTTCTCTAATAGTCATTGATTCATATGATCTGTTTCACAATGTCTATAGGTTTTACAGTTAAGCACCAAAAGTCACTACATGATTGAAGTACAAACTTCATGTCTCATTAATATATATTATACATTTATGCACACCTCACGCTTTTATTGAGCAAAAACAAACAGTTCATCTTATTTTTTATTTTAGTAGACAACGCCGACACTTTATAATAGACAGCCAGTTAGCTGTTTAAAAATTTTTTATGTGAATTTTAATTCAGAAATGAGTATGGCATTCTGAAATTGATGCATCCTCAGGTTTTATTGCTGTTAGAGTAGCAGGAAGTGGCATTTTCAAAAAAGTTGGAGGTTTTTTTAACAACATTTGCGCCTAAAAAAAAGTTAATTTTGTGTAATAGAAATAGCAATCCTTTTTTTTTTACAGTTTAAAGTTATCTGCCATTGCTGCTTTGTGACTTTCGTATGAAATGCATTGTGGGACAATTGGCTGCACCAAGAAGTGTGGGTGCTTGTACCAAGGCTATTTGTTCTTGGGATTCACATCTTGGGATTTTTAGCTGCTGTAAGAAAGCAACTAAAAACTGTAAGAATCAGCACTGAGCCCTCTTAGAGCAACCTACAACCTTTAAAACATGTTTAAAATGCTGTCTGTAAACACATCAGTAGAGATGTTACCACATTGATTTTTAAAACTCTGAGTTAAAAGAATTGAGACAAAAAATCTTTTAAATAGATCATCAATTTTAGATATGAAGTCTTTATTTTTTCCAGACTTCTATCTGAGTTGGCCTGACAACATGCAGACGAATAAAGGTCATGTGTTAAGCTTATAACAGTTTCTTTAATACTGGTTTTAGCATCTTTGCATTCAACGTCTTTTATCAGTAAGAACGCAATCACTTCACTTTTTTCTTTTCTTGTATAAGCTGCTAAAATAAGAAGTGTTTCCCCCCTCTTTAATCCACCTTGCTCTGGATCAGGTCGAGAAATATCAGATTACCAGTGCAGTGTTCATGGCATCTAACAAAAGCACTTCTTACTTTCTTTGCATACATATAATCTAATTTGGATTGTAAACTGTCTTTATCTTGATAATTTAATACGATTTTATCACCGAATTTCACACGAATCACAGATCACATAATTTCTTGTAACAATAAAGCTTTCTTTGTTTTTTTTACTTTAAACATTTTTTTAGTTAACAATATTTAAAATAGACTTTTTTTAATTTCAGAAATTCCCATTTATTATACAAAGACATATAGAATAAAAAATAATTTGGAAATAAATTGACCAATGTTTATTTTGTTGCACAATTTATTATTAAACCACAAAACGCTTTATGTTGATGCATGTGACTCTTCTGCTCCTCCATATTTATATGAGATTTTTAAGACCAAATGTAAAATTACATAAGCAGACTTTTTTTTTTTTTAATTACCTTTAAGTCCTCAAGTCTCTTTCTGAATCTTGACCTTAGACCAACTTCAGGGATTAACTCAGTTATGTCTTCATTGGTAAGACAGAAAAGGCTTTCCTCTGTAACTTTGTTAGCTGTAATTAAATATTAAATCTCAGTTATAGAGATGCACACAATTTCCAATTTCATTAGAAATCCACTTCATGAAATAAAGTGAAATAGGCATGGTTATTTATTTTAAATGCCATTGAGCCTTTTTTGTAATACATTTTCTGTGATGACGGTGTAGAAGTGGCTACAGCTCTCTTTAAACACAGCGTAAAATACAAAATATTAGTGTTGTACAGCACAACCATATCAAGAGATTTTTAGTTTCAGAGATATTAAAATCTTTGTTTATGAAGAATTAGTTATTATAATTTACCTTCAAATCGTTCCTCCAACTCTCTTAGCCCCCATTCAAGCAGTTTGTTTCTTATGAAATCGGCCATGATCAAGAAATGAAACTGAAAAACGTAACATTTAACCAGACAGTACTGCTTTACAGATTAGACCTTCGTGATCACCTTCTGCCTCAATGCATATATAATCAGAGAGGCTAACATTAAATTTAAAGTTCAAACTGCTCACCTTTTGTTGAAAGTAATGCAGGAAAAGGCTGGTGAGGGAGATGCGAAGTAAGCAGTGAGACACAAACAGGTGGGAAAAAAAGAAGTCAAATTGCAAAAAAACCCAACACCACAAAAACACTGTATCCAAGGACAGATACGGTTAAAAACAAACTGGAACTGAGTGGCGAACTGAGAGAGAAAGGCAGGAAGAGCTGGTTTTGTGCAGGGCAGATGGGAGTGGCTGAGAGAGGGGGTAACAACCTGCCCCGCAGCAAGTGTAACAAAAGTACTTGTGTTGTTCCCTTATTAACTAAAGGTCATCACAACAGACAGCTCCACATGTTAGGAATTTGTGCTGTGAACCAGGATAAAAACAGGAATCACTTGTTTCTTAGGAAAACAGAAAAAACATTACATTGTGGAGCGATTAACATTAGGCCAAGGCTAAGCTGGACTGGCCATCGGGCATACCGGGCATTTGCCCAGTGGACTGATGGTATTTTTTTGTTTTTATGAGCCGATGTTTTTTTGTTTTGTTTTTCGGTAACGGTATAAACAACGAAAGGTGGTGGATTGGCCAATTTGTCATGATAGACTCTGGGCTGGACCAGTTACAGCCGAGGTGGTTGGCTGCACCCTCCCCATTGCTTGGGCAAGAGCTCTGAAAGCAATCTTATCACAGACAAACAAAGAAAATGGTATTGAGGTGAAAAGAAACACAACTTGTCCAGTAGTTTAGCTAGAATAAAAAAAAAGAAAGACACAAAGCTGGAGTTATTCTGCATCTTTACGCTGTCAGCTGCCTCTTCTTCTTCTCTCATTCTCTCACCCTCCCTCTCCTGTTGATACTTCTTGAAACATGAAGTATCTCTCATGAAACTGTTCAATGATCAGATGATTGACTTTTCTCTCTTGTTTGTTTATCTTCTTTGTTTATCACTTTGCCGCAGAAAGAGGAAACCAGCGGATGTCGCGCTAAACAACAGCAGCACGTTTAACCTTGATAAGCTGTTGTTAGAATTTATTTAATATTACTTTCTAGTATCAGCTGATATTTGCTGGAGCCACAGCTGTAAAAGCTACAGGAGCACGTTCCGTGAGAGACTGAGATTACCAAAAAGCACCACTGAACAACACAGGAAGTCCTTCCTGCCCATGGCCATCTCCCTGTACAAGTCCTCCATCTAATACACTATATACACTGTAAACACTGCAATAGTTACAGCCTTTTTTGCACACGCTCTTTTCTACTCAGTAATGTTGCTGTCAACATTCACTTTGTTTTATAATCACCTCTGTCAATCCTTGAGATTTATTCAGTGATTTGTATATATTGTGCTATTTCTTAAAATCTGTAAATCTGTAACATATTGTATTGTTAAATAGTGTTGTTTGTTGTTTCTGTTACTGTATTGGAGCAACTGTAACCTACATAATATACTTAGGGATTAATAAAGTATTCTGATTTTGATTAGCGAGATAGCAAAAGAGAACGAGAACAGCACCATAAAACACAACCACCTGGGAAGGTGAGAAAATGAGTGACAGAAACACAGTAAACATTTGCACTGATCATACAAAGATGGGCTTAAACTGTTACCTGGATTCAGATTTTTTTTCTTTTTGTTTTACATATTTCAATTTGTATTTTCTTGTTTGATGTTGTTTCACTGTAATAGTTTAAAAGGCCGGGAGAAGGTG
This sequence comes from Astatotilapia calliptera, assembly GCF_964374335.1. Taxonomy (NCBI): domain Eukaryota; kingdom Metazoa; phylum Chordata; class Actinopteri; order Cichliformes; family Cichlidae; genus Astatotilapia; species Astatotilapia calliptera. The sequence continues at coordinate 15,330,744 of NC_137425.1, read as the reverse complement.
ATTAGACTAGACCAGTGGTGACACAAACTGCTTGAAAGCATGGGAGTGATGCTTGCCATTGTAAAAATATACACTTTCTCAAAAAAAGTCCCACCAAGATGCACAAATTTACATAGTTAAAGACCAAATCATTGCACGGCCTAGGGAAATAAAGGATGTGGCATTTTGAGATGGCACATCTCAGCTGTGGTAATAAGGCAGACCTGAAACATAGGATGAGAAAGAGCTCTCTCACATGAGGTGAGCACCTAGAGGTAGAGCTGGGTGATATGAGATTTTTTCATATCACGATATGTTTTTTTCATTTCAGGCGATAACGATATCTATCACGATATAAGCCAAATAACTATATTTGTAAGATTTAAATGTGCCGTTGCTCACAAGTAAAATGTGAAATAATCAGCAGCTTGTTTTTATTTAAATATTTATTTCCCATAATAAGTTCAACAGGGTAGATGTACTTAAGGAACATGAGACTTTTTCAGATAAATAAAGGCAAATATTGCAAACTACACAAAAGGCAGCCGCTAAAGCGTTTAAGTTTCAAAATAGAACAAATGAAACAGACTACTAAATTGTCAATTCCACTTAGAAACAAAGTATTAATTCTAAAAATAAATCTTAGTTTGTTTTGCAGAAGAACAGACAAAACTGACTAACTTTTGTCAATATCAAATAAACTGAGAACTAAAAGGAAATTCTCAATCTCTCCTTGTTGTATAGCTTAGCTTTTCAAACAGTTTTAACAGTTACTTTAGTCTGACAAAAGCCGAATGACGAATTAGCGCTTCCAGTCAGAGACTGAGGCTACGTCCACACGTACACGGGTATTTTTGAAAACGGAGATTTTCCGTTTTTGTTTTAAAAAATAATCCCGTCCACACATAAAGGCAGAAATGAAGGAAAACGCTGCTATGAACATGCCAAAGCAGCAGGTGGCGCTAGATTCCTAACCGTGCAGAAATGTTGGCCAATCAGAAGTCTAGAAGCCTCGGTGGGAAAAAGTAAACAAAGCTGGGGCATAGAAGCAGAACAGAGTCGTATGTGTGGACGGACAGTAACTGTGTGTATATGTAAGCATTTAAACACTGCAGAGAGTAGAATTAACAGTAACAGTATTGTAGAAATTCATTTCACCGAAACAATAACGTGGCGCACAGTGTGACGCATGCACCAGTTTATTGTATTTCCAGACTTGCTTTCGGCACAATTTACAGTGCACGCTACTCTGTTTTTTGTCAGACATGAAATAGCCGAAATACCTTCACACTACGGAACTTCTTTGGCTCTTCCGTTCGACAATCTCTCCGGCATTGGAACCATCATCTGTTTTCTCTTCGGTCACGCTCGGTTGATTTTTCTAGTCGGCACACTCATTTCCTCCATTACGCGCTGGCTCCATTACCCGCTGGCTGCTTCCCAAACAAACACACGTGCGGCTTGGCACTTGTGCTGTACGTAACAAGTCACGCGACGTGACGCTGATGGTTCGGCTCTGCGCTACTTAATTTGGATCGGCTGACCTTTTTTTTAAGAGGACAAGAGCGGCGAGGTCTATCGCGATAGCTTAATTTCTCTATCGAGTAAAAGTTATATCGCGATACATATCGTTATCGTTCTATCGCCCAGCTCTACCTAGAGGTCAGCAACTTTAACACCCTTCTTGTACACAGCATCACTGTTGGTCCTCCAGTCCAGTCTGTCATTCAGGTGAACACCCAAGTATCTGTTGTTGTCCACCGTTTCCAGAAATTTACCCCTGATGCTGATGGGCCTAATTGCAGTTTATTTTTCTACGGATGTCAGCCACCATCTGTTTTGACTTATATTTAGAAAGAGGAGATTTCTTCCAGACTATTCAACAAAGTTCCTTACCAGCTGCCTGAACTCTGACTTCTGCACCTCATAATACACCCAACAACTGCAGTGTCATTAGAGAACTCCTTCAGCTGGCATGTTTCACTGTTGTACTGGAAATCTGAGCTGTACGAGGTAAACAGGACTAGAAATAGGACAATCCTTAGTGGTGCCCAGTACTACTAAGCACCACATGAGAGAAGGTGTTCCCCAGTCATGCAAACTGAGGCCTCTCTGAGAGAGAGTCAGCAATCCAGGAGACAGTAGACGTGGTGACGCCTATCCTGAGCAGCTTCTCACTCAGCACAAGTGGTTGGATGGTATAAAAGGCATTGGAAGAATTAAAAAACATGATTCTGACAAAGCTAGCAGTGTCATCCAGGTGAGAGTGAACACACTGCAACAGTGAAACCAGCATCATCTACCCCTACATGAGGCTGGTAAACAAACATGAAGAGTGTCAAAGCCATGCTTCACCTACAAACTAAACCGAGCAAGAACCACCTCGGGCACCTTCATGACATGTGACATCAGTCAACAGGTTTGAAGTAGGCAGACTCTGGTGCTACGGCCAGGCAGGCCAGTGTGTTTAAAGTGGAGTGTGTTTAAAGTGCCATTTATTTAGGCTGTGTTGTGGAAGTTTTCCATTAAATAAAGCCTGCAGACGAGCGGTGAGTGGTAGCTAACATTCTTTAATCAAAACACAAAGAACAGACAACCAAGTTGGTGGAGAGCCTGCATGACCGCGGGGCAGACGGTCAGCATAGTCTCTCTGAGCTTAGCATGGCTCTCAGTTAAATACCTTCCACAGGAACAAAAGGCAGTACACAGCTGTTTCACACCTTAAGGTTCACACTCCCTTGCTGCCTCAAAGAGACAAAAGACTCTTCCTGTGGAGTTGTCTGCTTTCCCCAACTTCCTTACCCCCACCATTTGTCTTACTGTATGAGTGTGAGACATGTTAAAATCCAGTGGCACCAAGGCATTATACAATAAAATAATGTGATTAATACATAAGTAAAAGAAATTCCTATACAGCTGATAGCAAAACAAAACAGGGCGTGGCGAACTGAGGGAAAACTAAACCAAAATCTAAACTGGGAAGAGGTAAGATTACCTACGAAGACTGTGACATAAAAAATGATCATGAATCTCAACTGGAGCATGCAAAACCAAGACTTGAGGCAGTCAAAACATGAACCTGAACAGAAACATGAAAAACCCTGAGACCTGAAATGACATGAATCAAGACAAACAGATAAACCAACACTGAGCAGGGGGAGAGAGGACTTAAATGCACAAAAGGGTAATGAGGAAAGTGAAAACACCTGGGGAAACAGAGCTGACACAAATGAACCTGACGCCACAGGGGGTGCAAAACTAAACACTTCGAAACACAAGACTTTCAAATTAAAACAAGGAAAGGAGCATGAGAATGGGTAAGGGAGAGGCACGAGCACAACTAAAAGTTATACGTAGAGGACAAAACAAACTTACACAGAAAACAGGAAAAGACTCATAAACAAGCAGACATGGACGATGACATTGACTTGACTAAACCCCAACTAATATTAACACAATAACTTAACATAAATACAAAATAAACTCAAAATGCTGGGTCACAGACCCAGCCCCCTGATATCAGGTTGAAGAGAGACTGTAGGATGGGGTAGTGCAGTAGTAGATTGTTTGATGGATAAGGAGGTGTTTAGATTCTTGGTATGTGAGGAGGGCCAAGAGTGGGTCCTGTACTTGTATTTCATTATTTTTTAACAGATTTTGTGTTTTGTGTGTTTTTTCACTCAATGTAGCTTCCAGATGATGATTGTTCCCATGGCTATTTACATACATTCAATATTTCTTTCCTAGAGTGTTGAAGCAAAGCCAAAGAAAAAAGGTTTCTCCCCCAGGACAGTTTAACCATCAGGGGCAAGTCTGTACTGGTACATACTGTAAAACACCTTATAGGGCACACCCATTGCTAGGGATGGGTATCGAAACCCGGTTCTTGTTGAGAACCGGTTCCCACTGTTTCAATTCCTTGGAATTGTTTGCCATTTTTGCAAACGATTCCCTTATCAATTCCAGTCGCCCCGAATGACGTCACCACGTTGCGGAGCGTCATTTACCTAGCAGGGCGCCTAAGCGGCTCAAACGCTAAAAAGTTTGGTTATACTTTACGAGAACGGATGACAACAGGGCAACTTGCAATACTTGCAAAGTAGATATTTCATTTAAGGGAGGAAACACTACGAATATGCAAAAGCATTTGCTCACAAAACACGCGATGACCTTAAATGAATGTTGTGTTTTTTATTCCACTCCTGACTCGTGAATCTCAACCAAGCAGCAGCGGTAACGTTTGCACATCCTCTCCCGGTAATGCGGCAGATAAATAGCGCGATCTGCCTTATTACAAAACCTGCCATTACTGTGCGCTGCATTTAGGTGACCATGATGAGAGAGACAGACAGAGTCTGGCTGGCTCAGATGCTGGTAGTTCTCGCTGCAGTCTACTGTTAGCGTCTCCTTTCAGGCCAGGATAGACGAATGTCACCGAACAGTGACTAAGTTTGTGGTAAAAGGCTTGCACCCATTTGCCACAGCAGATGCCCCCGATTTTCGGTAAGTGAATGTGTTTAATTGTAGACAGGGACATTACTGGATATTCTTGTGTAATTGCTACAGTAGAATATTTATTTTATTATTTTACATTTACAATTTTTTTTCCTGGGGACCCTGTGAAACCCCATTGAAGAGCCATAGGCTGTGGATGTCTTAAGGTCTCACTGTTGGGTTTGTAAGGCCATGTTACTCCTAAATTTCTATCTTGTTCAAAGAGAAGATATAAAACAAAGTTTTAAGCTAATCGACCTTGGTGTTCTCCTTTTTTAAAAAGAATCGATAAAGAATCGATAAAGAATCGAATGGTTAAACAGAATCAAAAATGGAATCTGAATCGTGAAAATCTTATCAATACCCATCTGTTTCAGTTCAGTTTCAGTTTTATTTATCATTATGTAAGTTAGCACAGGGTAAACATTGCAATGTCACTCAGCAGAATGGTACAGTAGAAAAAAATTAATAAAATAAAATAATAAAAAATAAATAGAAAAATACTAAAGAGCAAAATATTAATAAGATGTAGTAAAAGAAAAGAGATTTTCAGTTAACTGACTAAATATATATATATGTATATATAAATATATGTACACACTAGTGATTAAATAAAGAAAATCTTAAATAGGAATGTGAGGGGGACGGGGGGCAGATGGGATATTGCACAGGAATTAGCAGCAATACAAACTAAACAGTACAAAAGTTTTTTTTGTGGCAGTTGTTACAGTATTGCACTTTTTAAAATATAAATATCAATAAAGTGGAGTGACCAGTGCAGATTGTACAGAGTACTTGTGAAGCTGCAGGGTAGCTTCTGAGTGCGTCCTGTGTAGTGTGCTGTGTGTGTTTAAGTGTTGTGGTTGAGGTGTCGTATGGCTTGATGGTAGAAACTGTTTTTAAGTCTTGTAGTCCGAGCAGACAGACTCCTGTAATGTCTGCCAGATGGTAAAAAGGAGAACAGCTGATGTGCTGGGTGGCTGTGGTCCTTGATGATGTTGTGTGCTTTACGGAGGCATCGCTGAAGATAAATGTCCTGAGTGGCAGGAAGCCTCATACCAGTGATGTGCTCTGCTGCCTTCACCACTCTCTGTAGTGATTTACGGCTGCTGGCAGAGCAGCTTCTGTACCAAACTGTAATGCAGCTCGTCAGCAAGCTCTCGATTGCACACCTGTAGAAATTTGAGGTGATGTTGGCGTTCATGCCAAACTTCCTCAGCCTCCACAGGAAGTAAAGCCGCTGGCGAGCCTTCCTGATAGCAGCGTCTGTGTGAAGGGTCCAGGAGAAGTCCTCGGTGATGTTGACTCCAAGGAATTTGAGGCTGCTGACCCTTTTGACCTTGACACTGTTGATGTGGATGGGCTGGTGTTCCCTGACTGGTCGTTTCCGGTAGTCCACTATCATTTCTCTAGTTTTGCTGATGTTGAGAGTCAGGTTATTTTCCAGACACCACTCGTACAGTGCCATCACCTCCTCTCTATAGGCCGTCTCATCATTGTCTGTGATGAGGCCTATGATGGTTGTGTCATCCGCAAACTTGATGATGATGTTGGACACGTGTTTAGAAACACAGTCGTGTGTGAACAGGGAATATAGGAGGGGGCTAAGCACACAACCCTGTGGCGTACCTGTGTTTAGGATGAGTGGTGAGGAGGTATGCTTACCAACTCTCACCACCTGGGGCCTGTTTGTGAGGAAGTTTAGAATCCATCTGCAGATCGGTGTTCCCAGCCCAAGGTCGACGAGCTTTGTGGCAAGTTTTGAGGGGATGATGGTGTTAAATGCCGAGCTGTAGTCGATGAAGAGCATCCTTGCATATGTATTCACTTTTTGCAGGTGAGTGAAGGTGGTGTGCGTTGCCAGGGCGATGGCATCCTCTGTGGCTCTGTTTGTCCGATAGGCAAACTGAAGAGGGTCCAGTGTGTCAGGGAGGGAGGAGCAGATGTGACCTTTGACCAGCTGCTTGAGGCACTTCATGATGACGGATGTCAGTGCAACAGGACGGTAGTCATTCGGACAGGAGACCACTGATTTTTTGGGAACAGGAATGATGGTGGATGCTTGGAGGGATGTGGGGACCACTGACTGCCTCAGGGAGAGGTTGAAGATGTTGGTGAACACCTCTGCCAGCTGGTCGGCACACACTCTGAGAAGCCGCCCTGGGATGCCGTCCAGTCCTGGAGCTTTGTGAGGATTGACCTTTTTAAAAGTCCATCTCACAGCTTCTGTTTTCAAGTTAAAGTTACAGCCTCACTGTCCTCCTGAGGGTAGAGGATCTGCTCTCTGTTGTCTGCGTCAAAACGAGCATAGAAGTTATTGAGCTCATCTGCGAGAGGTGCAATGGGCTGAACACTGCCTGTGTTGTCCTTCTTTTAGTCAGTGATGCAGCGCAGTCCATTCCACAGTCGCCTGGTGTCAAAGCTGTGGTAGCTGGACTCCATTTTGTCCCTGCAGTCCTTTCTGGCCTTTTTTATGAACTTTCGGGGGTCATACCTGGCTGCTTTATATGCATCAGCATCCCCGGAGTTAAAGGCAGAGGTCTGCACTTTTAGCTTGGCGCGAACATCTTTATTTACCCAGGGTTTCTGATTTGGATATATGCAGACAGTGGTTTTTGTGATGGTATGATCCATGCACTTTCCAATATATCCAATGACAGAGTCTGTGAGTTCATTGATGTTGCCATCAGCTGCATCCACAAAATCTGCTGCATCCCTCCCCATTGCTTGATGTAATTTTCTGGATAACCATTCTTTCCCAGCTCAGTTTCCACAAAGCTTTAAATGTTTCTTTTTTGTTGCTGTTTGATAATTAATTACAAATCTAACAACATCTTAATCACATATTAATAAAAGTAGCAGTCTTTAGACAAACCTGTTTTCGACATATAAATAAAGATATTTGTTTACACACTGGCATCCTGTTACATTAATGTAGCTTCACACAAACACAGATGTACAGCAGGCCTTCAGTGTGGACTTTGTTTCAGAAATGGTCATGATATCGGTTTGGATATGTGGTGAGAGGGAAACATGAAGATGAAACCAGGAGATGTCCCTACTGAATCATCAGAGCTGAACAGGTGATGGAGAAACAAGTTTACCTTTTAGGTGACATGAATGAGTTGAAGGGAAGTTATGAACTGTTTCTGAGAGACAAATAACACCAGGATCCTCTGTAGCTGACAACTGGTAACTGTGCAGAGGCAGCTCTACCAAAGTTTTGCCATTGGGGACAGGTAATGCATTAACAGGGAAAAGGGAGCAAAAAGAAATACTTTTCTTTCTTATTCTCATTTAAAATGTCAAGCTTTTAATAAATAATTACCTGAACCTTACAACCAATGTTTTCATCAGTTGTAAAATGTATAGATATCCATTATTGTACATAGTCATTTTTTTCAGGGTCCCATCATAATTTCTTCAGAAGTAAGTACTGTATATGTTGTATATGTCCCACATTTTCTAGATTCTGTACCAGTACTGTGTGTAAAATGCCATCAAAAAGTCAATGAAGTGTTATTCTTCCTCACCTTCTGTCTCCTTTCACTTTTTAAAGGTTGCCATGTTAGAAAAAACATTTTGCCCTGCCATGCTGTTAATTGATGTGGTAAATAAATAGTTTATGAAAATATCACTAAATCTGTCAGTTATTATTTTTAATATTCAGTAATGATCATGTCTCACCTCTTAGTCTCCTCTGTCTTAATTTCAGGTTTCCACCATGTGTTGTAGATAGTTCAAGAGGTTAACGCGACCAAGCAGGCTTCGGGTTTCAGCTAAGTACTGTTTAGAATACCAGAATAGGGAGGATGGTGTAGGTTTAAGTTTATTAGACTGATACATATATACCAACAAGACAGTGTACATCACTGTGACAACGGTGTTTGTTTTCATTCAAAGGTTTTTATTATAGTGGTGGGCTGGTCTCTAATCAAAATGCCCAGGCTGATTTTTTGTCCCAGTCCAGCCCTGTATGCAGCTCATCTGCAGTCTGGAGTTACCTACATCTTCCTACTCGGAAGGCAGAATTTCCGAGTACCGAGTACAATCAAAAGTACCACGACTGCAGTTTCCGTGTTGGACGTAAAAAGCACACGTGATGCTGTGACGTAGGCTAGAATCATGGCAGAAGTCGACGACGGTCCAGGCCTGGGATTTCTCTCGTGGTAATATGCACATTATTTTTTCCTTTCTGTTGGTAGGTGGCACAGTGCAATTGTGGCTAGACAGTGCTAACATGTAAGCAAGCTAGAAGACTGGCATCCTTGCTGGGTATCCAGTTAGGGAAGCAACACATCAATACAAGAATTCTGAGTAAAACCAAAGTTACTTTCCCTAGTAACTAGTTACTTTGAAAGTATCGAGTAACTTGAAGTAACTGAGTTACTTTTGATAGAAGTAACTAGTAATGTAACTAAGTTATTAATTTAAAATAACTTACCCAACACTGGTTTTCAGTTCTTTGAGTCATATCAAAGTGTTTTAGTATTTGGTTAAAATGCCTTATGAAAAGGAAAAAAGATAAGATCACTGACATCTTCAGTATTCTGAATATTTTTTCATGAACTATAAACTACATTCACTCCTACAGGAGAAAGCCAAGTGCACCAAAGAGAGAGTGGCTCTTTCTGCTACCACACAGATGTCTCTAGACAGGAAAAAGTAGTAAGACATAGAAATAGAAACACATGTTTTACATTAATGCTGCTGAGATCCAGTGATCAGTGGTGTATGTGGTACTTCTTTAGGGTTGGTGAATCTCCAGCACAGACTAGAAAGATGCAGCAGAAGCCAGATGCCCCGCTACCAACAGGTGTGGGACACGGCTGTGGGATTTTATTACTTTTTAATTCATTTTGTGTTTCCCTCTATGTAATTTCTGGATTATATTCCCCAGAAGTTATTTACATACATTTAGTATCCCTTTCCTGGAATCTTGAAGCCAAGCCAAGGACAAACAGTTTGTGCCCCCAGGACAACTTAACCGTCAGGGGCAAGTCTGTACTGGTCCAGATTGTAAAACAACTTTATAACACAACCATTTCCTGAAGTCATTTTCTAGATAATCATTCTTTCTCAGTGCATTGGACACCAAGATTTAAACGTTTTTTTCTATTAATTAATTAGAATTGTAAAATCATTTGTCACATATTAATAAAAGTAGCAGTCTTCAGACACACCCTGCTTTTGACGTATTTAAAGTCACCACAGTGTGACTTTTTTCTCTTAGGAGCTGGTACAGAAAGACCCCAGAGGAGAGGGTGAAGCGCACAGAGAACCCGAAGAAGCAACACTCGCTGGGCTAATTCATGACAAAACATGCCCCGACCTGTGACCTGCTAACCACATGATTGTCCTTCAGTTAGCTTTGGAAATTCACACGAATGTATTCACACACAAAAACACGATCACAGCGCTGTTGGTTTCTGTTGGTCACTGTTGCTACTCACTGAAATTATTAGTTTCAACAGCTGATTGTTATGATGAAGAAAAGAATAAGTAGCTGTAGTTAAATGTAAGCCACAAGAAGCTCAATTGAAAACACGTAAAAACATTTCTGTGCCTGAGTACTCTGCCTTTGTTGTCTGTCATGTTTTAGCATGCATATATTTAATATCAAGTGCTTATAGCTGTAAGTTGCACACAGACAGTCACATAATGTAGTTGTTCTGAAAATACAATATTTTAATGTATATGATTTATTACTTCAAGGGCTTTAATTACCAGTTCGTGCATTGTTTTGTTCTTTATGCTAAGTGTACTATAAAATGTATAGTACTCTGAGTCTGACTCTGAGTCGTATCAGGGTGTTTTAGTATTTGGTTTAAATGCCTAATGAAACGGAAAAAGGATAAATATCTGTGTTTACACTCTGGCATGCTGTTACATTAATGTAGCTTCACACGACCACAGATGCACAGCCGGCATTCAGTGTGGACTTTGTTTCAGAAATGACTGAAGAAAAATAAATTTACAAGACCAAGAAACAATATAAGACATTTTAATGAAATAGTATTTCTGAAATATTGTGTGAACTGATGCGTTCACTGCAGCACCACGCTGACTTCATATTTGTGCACTTGTAGCATTCAGCATTGATGTTTTTCTCCCACATTGCTGTGTGTGTCTTTTAAAGGATGATTTATTTCATTTAAAATGTCAGATTGTCTTTTTTCTTCAATGTCCAGAATAAAATCTGAAATTATTTAAATTTTCATTGAATTTAATTCACAATACAGTTAAATTATAACCTAGCTAAACTAACCTAACTATAACTTAGCCATAAGTTTTTGACATGAGCTTCTTTTCTGTTGTTTGCTTTACCGATGTTTCATGACCCAGTAAATACGTTCAGCATGGTTTCAAACAAGGATCCTACTTAGATATTAAATTCTCGCCTATGATAAGGTAATAAAGCCACATATGAACAGCGGTTATGTTTATTTTTCAAAAATCTCTAAAAATAATTTACTGTATTTACACAAACTATGTAAAACATCATAAATAAAATATAATAAGGACAAAAATAAAATACTAATATACAGAAAAGGTCCTTAGTTTTAGATTGTAGAATAATTTTTGTGTAGTGTTTAAAACTACAGTAGTGTGAAAATGTATTTGTCACCTACCTGATTTTCTTTTTTTTTTTCTTGTATGTTTGTCACATTTTAATGTTTCAAATCCTCAAACAGGGCATTTAGGAAGGAACGCTGGTTTGAATGGGGAGTCGAGGAGGGCATTTACGTGAAAAGGCAAAGATCATCTCTGAATCGAGGAGGGGGAATAAGGGTACATCTTTCGCCATCTTACAATGCTGTGATTGTAGACATTCCCAAAGTCTGTGATTGGTACTCAAGGCAAATAATCAATGGTCATGACAATTTGCATATTAATGATCAAGAAACTGACCTCGCAGTCCATTGTTTATTCAGTGGGCTAGTTTCAGTCCTTGTGCAATGTGCTGTTTATAAGGTTGGAGAAACCTGCAGTCAGCTGAGACTGAAGAAGTCACTTGGATAAGGATGTTTCTCCCTCTCACGCTACGTCCAGATGAACAGAATCAACCTTTTGGGACCTTCATTTAGAAACTCCATTTTGTCTTTACTAGTATTATTTTTGTTTGATTTTTAAATTTGTTTGCTGTTCTGAAACACTGAAGTATGACAAACAAGAAAATAGGAAATCAGGAAAGGAGTAAACACTTTTTCACACCACTGTATGTTTGTCACGCAATGCAATCAATTTTTTGGTGATTTTAGGGTAAAAAGATCTGGGTTAAAAAAAACAAAACAAAACTGTTTCTATCTAATGATTACAATAAATATTTGCTTGCACGTAAGATTTATTGAACAGTATACAATATCAAATGCATGCATTCTTTTAGAATCAGTACAGATGAAGCAAGAAAGCTAAATGATATACTAGCTGCATCACAGTGTGCTGCATTAATTAACATTTAAATGCTCTATGCAACAATCTCAGTTTTGTTAATCTTTTTCTTTAACAACTGCATGGTCACTTAAAATTATGAGATGTAAATATCTTTGTATCACCAGTGTAATAAAGGAAGCACCTTAGTACCTTTTTGTAATGACATCACTAAGGTTACAGGAAACATGACAGTAAATGCTAAACGTGAATGAACTGTTACAGGAAGAAATAAAGTATGGTGGGTGGAAGAAACACGAGAGAATTACTGAAGACAAAAATCAAAACAGGAATTTAACAATATGCACAGAAGTAATTAAAATTTTAAACATTTAACGTAACAAAAAATAACAAAGAAACAACCTGAACCTAAACTCAAACTGTAATATATTCACCAATAATTCCAAACCCAGAAAAAGCAAAATGGCAGGGAGATGACAGAAGTAGCTGATGATTTCCTACAGCTTTACTTAGAGCCATTTCTCACTATTTGTCATGTACACATATTGTATAACTGCAACAAACAAGTATTTGTCATTAGAACTGTGATGTAAGATTGGTACCTTTTCAGTGCTGGATGAGGCTCAATGTTTAACTGATAAGCACTTACATTAAAATAAATGTTCCCGTCCCAATGAACCAACAGTATACACATCAACTTAAAACATTAAATTATGATATTTAAAACAAGCAACAAAATCAAAATGCTTTTGGAAACCGTAATCTCAGACTCTTACAATTAAAATCATAAATCTCAGGTTTGAATGGAGAATGCATTACATGTCTTCCCGCTCTGCTATAAGGGATTAAAAACTACTACAAATTTTTAAAAAGAAAGAAATCAAAACATGATTTAGACACTCGTGATTAACACCTTAATATTAGCAGTTTTAATTGATATCTATAATATTCAAGATGCTTTTTGTATAAAATTCATTAAAAAGTCAAAAGTACACATAAACACAACATTAAAAGAGAGCAAAACAAATATTACTGTGATAATATGTAAAGACCTCGTGTCTCTAATCAGTGTTTCCTCAGGGATGTCCTGTGGGTTATCAGGCCTCAGCTGTTTCTGTGGAGCAAATGAAAAATGGGTGCTGGATGGATCAGTTAAATTTAAATAAAAACCAGTGCTGTCACCGTTAATCTCGTTAACGTGAACCGATCCATGTTAACACGTCAAAACTGGCAAATCCCTGTTAACGAGTTAACGAAGATTAGTACCTGTGAGGGGTTACTCGGCATTAGCGTGTTCACGCAGACGCTTTAACGCCGTCATCACGACTAACACGATTAATAATTAACTCATCTGGAGAACAGACTGACTCAAAATCCTCTGAATGTTTCTGTCAACGCATTTCAGGCAGTTTGTCCGAAATTTGTCTATTCTGCACTACAGATGGGTTGAGTGCATTAAAATGTTTATCGTGTTAACTTTGATGACGTGTATTAACATGATTAATGCTAACAGCACTAAAAACATTGTTCAAAATAATCAGAAAAATAGTTCATGATCACAGCCTTTTAAACAATTTGTGACATTTTAAGATTTACCCAGTGTGGTTACTTTTTTTCATCTTGATCGCCATTAAGTTCATCACAGTGTTTCTTCACCATCTCAAGATGTTCCAAAACATCTAAAAACAAAGTATTTGTATTTATTAAATATTTATTGTTAGTGTTTGTATTGAGAGGATTCCTAACACTTTATATATTCTGTTTACCTGGCAGTGAGCAGGCCTCAGTCTTGAGTGAGTGTTCAATGGACTCCTCCATGGTTTTCTTCAGCGTCCTCAGGACAGTTTCCTAATTTATCATCAAAGCCTTTGTTACTTTTTAAATAGGCAACTATTGAATCCAAGAATAACTGGACAAGAGATAAATTATTGGTTTGATATGTTTCAAGACTGCTTGAAAAAAAACAAAAAACCTTCAAATCGTTCAACTGCTCCAACATGGCATTTTTTGCCTCTTCAAACATGTACTTCTTTGACTCCACATGTCTCTCAATAGTGTCCCTCATCCTCTTCAGGGTGCCTGGTCCTTCAAATGCTGCTGCTTCTACAAGGAGACAATCATTTTCATGCACAGTTGAATAGAAATACTGAATTTTTCTAACCATAAGGCGCATCGGATTATAAGGCGCATTAAGCAAAACAAAACAGTAAGATAAGTCAAATTTTACTCAACTCATTCTTCTTGCTTCCTCCACTTTCGTATGTGAAATGTGAAAATGAAAATTACCTGAAGCGCCTCAATGCTATGCTTTATATTAACCAAAATGTCATATAACTGTATAGTGTAGTATTAAGTGGACACGGCCCTGATAATAAAGGCATTAGACTACGTGTCCTTTAGTGGTAGAATGTTGGAGACTCTCGCCCACATTTGTCTGTAGAAGTAGATAACAGGGAATCATCTCTCAGTGGAAATGTACTAGAATACTGTGGTTTAGACTAGAGTGAGACAGCTTGTAATAAAACTGTTAAGCGCACACTGCCATTTGGAGATTCACTGCAGTGTCATGTAGGACGCATCTCCCTTCTGGAAGTAATAAAAGTGTAAAATGGTCTAGTGAGCAGTGTGTTGTCTTCCATTAGATGCCTATGAGGAATCGAAAGAACTCGGTGAAGTGTTGATATTTAACACGTAACATTGATTCATTATTGTTGAATTCTCTCACAGCTGCTCTACTCCCATGTTGTTGCACTATATTAATGACTAACCTCGTATTGTGGATGGATTATCTCAGCTGTTCTCCTGACTGAAGTTTGGTCCGTTTACAGCATCTTGACATGTGAATGCATTTCTCCCTAATCATCGGGAACCCCCACATTAACTTTCATCGAGTGGAAAAAAGTTAGCATTCATCCTCCAGCTTCACTGTGTTTATGTTATGCAAACATAGGTATGTTCCTAGCGATTATGTAGCACATCATTATATACCAGCTAGTCCAACTTCAGTGTATAAAAGGCTCTGAGATTTTATGTCCTGCAATATTGTTTGGGGTGGAGTTGTGGGAAATGACATAGGCAGAGGTTTGAGGTACTGCACTGCTGCTCCAGAAGGGAAGATTGTATTTCTGAGTTAGTTCTGTTACCTCCTCGTGTAAGTTGTGTTCCTGTTTGCCATTCTTCACCGTGATGCTCCGAGTGTTAAGTTCATGACTAGAAGTAAATTTCCTTAAATATGTTATTTGGCATGTGCCACTGGCTGCTGCCATTATGTAGTAGTTTATTTGGCCACACGACGGCACCAAAGTTCCTTGTCAATGGTTAGGGTGAATGTTTCTGCTTATAGTATCGCATTACCACTGTGCTTAATTGGAGTTATTATATATTAAGTCATGGATATATTTATATGGATGTGTTGGTTTATTTCATTGGATATTTTTGAGTTTATATTAGTTTAGCTTCTGCAGTAATATATATATTCGGTCTCATGGCAATTTATTTGTTACTACAGACTGCTGGCAACACTGAGCATCTAGTTGGCAATAAAACGGCCGGCGGTGACAATCCAGCAAAGTGGAAGCGTCTTGTCCTCCTTCCTGTATCCTGACCGATACACCATCTTGTTAGCTGCTAAACCTAAAAGAACTAGCCCTGTTGAGGAGTACTTGTGGTGAGGGCTAGTTCTTTTAGGTTCAGCAGCTAACAAGATGGTGTATCGGTCAGGATACAGGAAGGAGGACAACAGGCTTCCACTTTGCTGGATTGTCACCGCCAGCTGTTTTATTGCCACCTAGATGCTCAGTGTTGCCAGCAGTCTGTAGTAACAAACAAGTTGCCATGAGTATATAAATATATACAGCAACAGCTTCACTAAGATACATATAAAGAATTAAATGAAATAAACCAACACATCCATCTGAATATACACATAACAGGACATATATAATTTGAACTACGCCAATCTTACATCTCTTGCTCCAAACACAGAAAAGGACACAATTAAACACAGTGAGAATGTCATACATAGCCGAAGCATCCACTCTAACTGTAAACAAAGGTCTTTGGCGCCATCGTGTGGCCGAATAAAATTACTACATAATGGCGGCGGCCGGCGGCACATGCTTCGAGTCACGAGATGAAAAAATGCGGTGCTACAATGCGGTAGAATGTAACTAAAGCCGCGGCCAACATCAGAATCGGAAAATGAACATATTTAAGGAAACTTACTTCCAGTCATGAACTTAACACTCGGAGCATCACGTGAAGGATGGCAACCAGGAACACAGCTTACGAGGTAACAGAACTAACACTGAAAAAATCTCCCCTTCTCGAGTAGCATCGCGATACCCCCAACTTCTGCCTACGTCATTTCCTACGACTCCACCCCACACAATATTGCAGAACATAGACATAAAATCCCAGAGCCTTTTATACAAGCCCTCACCTAACACTTCTAAACATTCAGTAACCCTACAAAAGTCACTGCTGTTTAGTTTTCTCTCTTCATTTATGTCTGAAGTGATAGCAGAGCTATACATTTTGATTTTTTCAAAAATCTCTCAGTCAGAACATGGTATATCATATTTAGGTGGAAACTAGTGAGCTAACTTCCTGCTAACTTCTAACTCAGCTAAATTTAATAAATTTTGTTTTCATGGATGTCTGGTTGTTAAACGGATTACGACTGGGATTATGCCGCGAGGCTGCTGATTATGGTAGCCGTAATGTTCCGACAATCCATCAAGCGATGTGGCTTCGTAGCTTACCAAAGTAGTACTAAAACATTTTTGACAGATTTTTGAACGCTGTGTACCACTTAAAATCAATTCGAGGTCAGTAGGCATAACCAGAATTCATACATAGGGCGCACCGGATTATAAGGCCCACTGTTGATTTTTGAGAAACTAAAGGATTTTAAGTGTGCCTTATAGTGCGAAAAATAAGGTAATTCACCCCTTTCTTACCTTTGTAGCATCCTGTCAGTGGTAGACATTGTTTAAAACACAAGTAAGAGAAATGAGACAACTGCAGACCGACTCAGAGAGTAATTAGAAAACGTGCGCACGGGTGAATGTCTCTCTGAGAAGACAGACACCCCGAGCACAGGCTCGCTGCTTTATTTATAAGGCAAAAATGGGTTACATAGTACTTCCTTTTTTAACAGATGTTGACGAGAGGTTAAGCATTAAATCAACTTATCTGATCTTTCACACACTGGGATTAAAAATACAGAAGTATATCATGCTTTATCTGACATCACAGACATTATAGGAAAGAATGCATCATTATATCATGCTGTCAAAACATCTCAAACATTTCAGACACTTAAGTAAGGAATGCATTATGTTCTCTTTAACAATAAACTTGGTTAGCTGATTCTTCAACAATAGGCTTGGTTATGTGAAAATATATGAACACACTAAATATAAGGCACACTTGGTTAGAATATAAGGCCTACTTGATTATATTGTATTATAGAGATTTGGTTATAGTGTATAATGTAGAAAATCTCTTAACATTTCCCTCCTGTTGTTAATATATTTCACATGTTTAATATCAATGCATAGTCACTTGTTAAATCACATTTTCAACTTGCATATCATTCAGTGAAGTATCTAAACATCAGCTCTGTTAAGATTAAGATTATCATAGACATTCTCTTCTCTGGTCTCTCTAGTTAGCATATCATACTGGCGAAAGGGATCCTCCATATCTCTCTGGATCAAAACAAAATTTCCTAAAGTACGATTAAACATACTCATCACCATGCGTCTCAGACAAGGGATAATACAAGCAGCAAAAATGCAAAATAGGAACATCACAGTACATAGGGCCAACAGGCCTTTAATCAGCAAAGATTTCCAGGAGCCGCTCAGCAACCAGTCCCACCAGCCATGCTCATCGGTTACGTAGTCCTGTTGCTGAGCGTCTCTTAGTTGTCTCAGAACATTCAAAGCATTTGTCATGTTTAATGAGTGTATGTTGTCAGGTATGTAAGTACAACATGTCTTGTTGAACAGTACGCAGAGACCTCCTTTCTCTGCAAGAATGAGGTCCAAAGCTACTCGGTGTTGCATGACAGTGATGCGGATTGCATCAATTTCTTCATTCTGTGATTTGTCAATGCGGGTGGAAGCGTTCAAAAACAGTCCAAAGCGATAGTCTAAAGTCTCTATTCGTAGTGCGTGTTTTCCTACTCCTGTCCAGGGAAACAGAGAGTGCATTACCTTCTGGCCGTTGGTCCAGAGTTGTAACTTACAAGCACTTAAGCACAACAGCTTTGGGGCTGGGGCTGGTGGCTCTTCTTCTCCTAGATTCATCATGCTGGCTCTCTGCATTCCAGGCGTCCCCGGTGTTGTCATTGGTTCCTCTCTTTGGTGGGATGGGTCACTCTTTATTATGTGTTTGTTCTTCAGGGCGACCAGGCACACCCGGGCTCCAAGTGAGGAGACCACTGGCGAGAAGGTAAAGGGCGGGGTATACCCAATTCGGCCCTTTCCTTCACCAGGGGATCACTTGAGAGTCGGGGGAACCGGCGTCTTATTGTGGTGCAAACACTCTCTTCACGTGACTTTGATGGATCCACGAAGGTCTTTCAGCGATTTTGCAAGCTGTTGGTGTAGTAAGCAGCACCTGATGGGGACCCTCCCACCGTGGAGAACTCCAGTTTTTCCGCTGGAGGACTTTAATCAGAATCCAATCACCGGGGTTCAACCTGCAAGAGACTGGAGATAGATCACTCGGCAGTTTTATGCAAAGATTTTGGAAGGACTGGTTTGCCATTACACATCATGAGGTTGTCTTTTAATTCTGCTCCATCTCTCAACCAAGATTTTTGTTCACTCAGTGATGCTGTTTTCTGCTTCTGGGGTCCATTGTATTTTGTCTTTTAATGCTAGGTCTTTACCATAAATGAGGTTCTGTAGTGGCTGGGCCAGCAGTGCATACTCTGGAATCCAGCATCTACAGAAATTGCACAGACCTAAATAACTCATCATTTGTTGTTTAGTAATTGGCTTTGGAGCATTTTGTACAGCTACTTTTCTGCTGTCTAACAGCTGCCTGCCTTGTCCTGTCAGTTTGTGGCCAAGGTATGTCACTTCCTGGCTCCACAACTGCAATTTATGCTGTGATACTTTATGGCCTTGCTCTGCGAGATGTTGCAAAACTATCAGTGTGTTTGCTTTGCACTCATCCTGTGTATGGCCTGTAATCAATATATCATCTACATACAGCAGGAATTGCCCTGGAGCAGGGAGGGAGCAAGATGACATTGATTTTCTTTAGAGCTTCTGCATACAGTGTTGGGCTATTTTGGTTTCACAGGCCTTCTGGCCCTGATGCTGACCTAACTATCAGAGTGTCATTAGAGAATCTCATTTTCACTTGAGGGATTTTTAAATACCTTCTAGTTTTTCAAAGAATTCACACGTCTTACATATTTCAAACTTTGAAGTTTTTTGTTTTGTGTATATATATATATATATATATTTTCCTAAACTTTGCATTGTTCATAGCTCACAGTTCTAAAACTGGGCATTTGTAAATCATATGCATTTGTAAATCATATGCCTAATCACTATGTGTCACCATAATCCACAAGTATTGGCACAAATTTGTTTCCAAACCAACAAAATAATCAAAAAACAAAAACAAACAAAAACATACATGAGTCAGGATACAAAAAGACAAAGAAAAATGCTGCCAGAAACAGAGCAGAAGTGTGAGGGGAAACTGAGCTCACAGACAGCTGCATGTGTTCGCTTTTAATAGCATGCAGCCTCTGTTCTAAAAAAAAACCAATAAATAAAAAATAAAAGAAAATGTGTAACATGCTTATCAACTTAGCGGTGTCCACACATTTAATTCAGCTTCATAATCCTGCAGGTTTAGTTATTATCTTACAGGGTTTGGCTTATTAGTTGTTATTATAGATGTGCTCTGTATCTCAGTAATATTTATCTAGGATAAATGACAGGTTTTCAAGCAGGTTAAGTGCCTCTATGCACCTAATTGGTTTAGATATTGCTTTTATTTTCTTCATCTCATATTTCATTATACTGAGTTTGAGCAAACCTTTAAGCTTGATGCAGACTACTTCATAACAATTGTCCATCTCACATCATACTGGCTAAGATACTTCTTGTCAATATTAATATTATATTTTTTATTAATTATTATCATCTTTTTCTCCCTATATAATAACAATAGTATATCACAATATTTTATTAGTGTATATCACTATACTACTACTGAGCCAATTTAATAGTTAGGATCATCTTACTCGGCAAACAGATAATTTATAGTTCATCCAATCTCTACAAAATTTGCTTTTTCTCTGAACAGGTTTGTGCCTAGTTTTAGACTGGTCTTCTGTTTGCCTCATCTCAGATCCAACCTTCAGATTATTATATTTTATTTTGTATCCATCAGGGACTGTGAGTGAGCTGCAGTCTCACCCACCCTCCAGGATGGAAACATTTATCTTTTCACACACTTTCCTTAATCTACCTTATGCATCTCTCTTTTTTTTTTTTTATAGAAAAGGTCTTCATATGAATGATTTCCTTTTATTTATTTCATACAATCTGGGCATGATGGGTCATAAATGCACTGATTTTTGCCGCCACAGCCACTATCTCTATGTGACATAAAAGGGGATCGGTTAGATGTTGCAATGTCACATGTCCTGAGGCTGATTTCACAATTAAAGTGTCTTTTGAAAATGTTACATTTGGGACTTCTACAGTTAAAACTGTTTTACAAGCTCCTGTGTCCCAAAACATTTTTTAACGGCACACCTTTCACATATATTACAACTGTTGGCTTGTCTTCTGAACCTAACAGTAGTTGTTCTACATTGTAAACCTCCGCTTCATCTGTTTCACTTCCTTCCTCTCGTGCTAGTCATTCATCACTTTCCTGTTCCTGAATTACACTCCTGCAGTCTCGAGCAAAGTGCCCGTTTTTTTCCACAATTACAGCATTTAATCTCTCTTTTGTCCCTTCTTTGTCCTGCCTTTTACTTTCTTTTGACTTTTTTCCTCATATAGCTCTTTTTGCAAAGCGGTTTTTAAAGCATTTATTGACTCTGGGTTGCATTTGCCTTGCCAGGCTGGACAAGAAATTTTATGTGGATTTCTCCACCTATTTGCACTGACTCTTCCTGCATTTTGACAGTTTTTTTCAAGCTTTTCTTCATCTGCTGTTAATTTTACTTTAGTTTTAGAATTACCCATTTTGAACTAATTACGTCAGAACTGTGACACCTTCTTTGGCATGAAAAAGTGGGAATGGGTTTTCAATAACAGGCTTCTACTCTCCCGCTATCCGAGAGAGCGGTTATTGATTTTACGTGATGAAGCACAACCCTTTTTCCACTTTAACCAATACGTGAGTGTACACAGGAAAAAAGTTTGAGAAGTGGTTCGACCGCTTATTGGGTCGTAAAAACAACTCACTCCTCTATTTCAACACAAACAAAGCGCGTTTTTATAATTTTTATTGAGATTTTCCGTAGGCCTATTTCATGTAACACCTTCAACCTGTTCCGTTGCAGCCACTCCCAGAGCGACCGGAACTCGTTCCGTTACAGCTGCTACCCAGAGCAACCGGAACTTTTAATAGCGATTTCTAGAATATCGCTCTTGCCTGTTGTCTCCTTAAGTCCCTCTCTTGGACTGAGATCTATCGGCGCTCACCAGGCTTACACTATTTTAAAGGAAAATCTCAATATCAACGTATTTTAACGCTTGATGGAATGCAGTGTTTCATATTCACCTTACTGTGGCGCTGCGTTTTTTGATCCGGTGCTCATCGGGTCCTGGAGCCGTGAAGGCCGAATGCTGACCGGAGATCGAATTCACGTGTCCGGGTTTTTCGTTTTACTGATCAGATTTCTTCCAGCGCAGGCGTCACGACGTCAGGACCCGATGGAGACCGTCTGTGGAAAACTAGACGTTAAAAATAACAGTCAGTTATCCGGCTACGAAGGACCAATTAAATGTCAGTGGTAGACATTGTTTAAAACACAAGTAAGAGAAATGAGACAACTGCAGACCGACTCAGAGAGTAATTAGAAAACGTGCGCACGGGTGAATGTCTCTCTGAGAAGACAGACACCCCGAGCACAGGCTCGCTGCTTTATTTATAAGGCAAAAATGGGTTACATAGTACTTCCTTTTTTAACAGATGTTGACGAGAGGTTAAGCATTAAATCAACTTATCTGATCTTTCACACACTGGGATTAAAAATACAGAAGTATATCATGCTTTATCTGACATCACAGACATTATAGGAAAGAATGCATCATTATATCATGCTGTCAAAACATCTCAAACATTTCAGACACTTAAGTAAGGAATGCATTATGTTCTCTTTAACAATAAACTTGGTTAGCTGATTCTTCAACAATAGGCTTGGTTATGTGAAAATATATGAACACACTAAATATAAGGCACACTTGGTTAGAATATAAGGCCTACTTGATTATATTGTATTATAGAGATTTGGTTATAGTGTATAATGTAGAAAATCTCTTAACACATCCTTTCATGTTACTCCTGATTGTCTCTGTCAGACTGTTGTAGATCCATTTCTTTTGTGTGAGGATGGTTTTGTTGAGCTTTGTCTTCATTTTTTTTTCCTTAGAGACATGAAATACGGATTAACATTATTTAAAACAACATTAAGGTAAAATAACTACAAGTTCAGTGTTTGAATGACTTTCTAATAATAGCTAAGCTAACAGGTTCATGGATAGGGAAGTTCCCCAGCCAACATTTATATGTGGGGCCCATATGGTTTTGAAATGGGCTGAAAAATGGGCCCCGTATAGGATTGTCCGCGGGTTCCGTGATGGCCCCATATTAAATGCCCATATAGGTGTTATGTTAGGAAAATCTGGGAACTAAATGGGCCCCAACTGGGCAAAGTACACAAAAACCCACCCGGGCCCCATAAATCAAGTTTTTTGTGGGTACCATGTGGGCACTACATAGGCTAAAAAGTGGGTTTTAAGTGGGATTGTCCGCGGGTTCCATAATGGCCCCATTTTATAAGCCCATCTCGATGTTATATTGGTAAAATCTGGGAACTAAATGGACCCCAACTGGGCAAAGCACACTGAAACCCACCTAGGCCTCATTTTTCAAGTTCTTAGTGGGTACAACATGAGGAAAACATGAGCTAAAAAGTTTGAATGGCATGATCTTTTACCTCTGTCTGGAGAAATGTCAGTTGCAGTTCGACATTTTTGTACTTTTCAATCAGTGAATCAGTGTTGAGTGAAAACGCATCAATGGCCCCATTGAAATTTCCACATTTTAGGTCGTTTCTGAATGGGGCAAAGATGTGGTTTATAATAGCAGTATTAGCAAGTTTATGATATAGTGCGATTTGGATACATGTATTGTTGTACATATTGGTGCTGTTCAGAATTCAATTATTCTCACGGGAAGGTCTTTCTGAATTTTTCATCAATGCTTTCAGTCAAATAAGACGCTAATATCATGTTGAGGTCTTTTCGCTTCCCTTTTTTTGGTTTCTGGATGCCATCATTCCTAACTGCAGACTTTAGCGTCTTGTGAAAAGATCTGCCACTTGTTTTCTGAAACAAAACAGAATTTTTATTTAATTTTTTTTAAACACATGGTCACAAAGTATCCTGAGGTTTTGATCCTGTAATTAAAACACATACACTGGGGTGTAAGAAGGACCTCAGTTTTCTTTCACATAAATTTTGGGATTTTTCAACTCCCTCACGTAGGTGTTGTTCAAAAGCTTTTGTAATGTCTTCAATTGCTTTTTTGACTCGATTATGTTGGATGCTCAAGTTCCCCTCAAGGACTGCACACACCTCGTTTTTTTGTTCAACCTGAAAAAAAAGAAAGATCATTATTTAAAGCAGTAAAACATCACATAATGGTTCTTTACTCATTTTTGAGGCGGTCTTGAGAAACCCAGGCTTTTAACAGGAATCTCATGCATAAGTTCAGTCAGACAGGTCTGTCATCATTTGTCTGCCTCTGTCTATTCGTTATGTCACTTCCATTTTTCCACACTATTGAACTCATTACTCTAGTCTGATCATTTTTTGCCTTCTGCAAATCAATCATCCTCTGTTCTCTGTGTTTTTATATGATTTTTTGTCATTCTGCCTTTCAGACTCTCATTCATGCAACTTGCCCCCTCCCCAACTTCACCTCAACCTTCCTGCGGTCACTCAGAGCCCCATCCAAACTACTATTTTCACTACCCCAAGAATCTAGACTCTCTGGGTCCTGTCCTAACTCCCATCATTTCTGTGCTCTCATTGGTTCACTGGAGTCTCATTGGTAAATAACTATTTAATCAAATTCTGTATCTCAATAAATAATATTCAGTTCTTCCAAATAATCTCTCTCCTTTCGATCACTAATAATAAATTACCACATATAGATTTATGATGTCCAGTATCCCACATTTTCAGTGAAGGTCAGCATGTCTTACAATATATGTTAGTAAACTTTAGTGAACATTTTATGAACATTTTTATTTTATGCATTTTCTTTAAGAAGATTATGAATGAGGCTTTATTGCCTGATCTTACCACTTCTCTGCTTTTGGCTCCTTGAATCAAAGACAGAATCCCATGAGCTCCAGACACATAGTTTGAGGTCTCTGAAAAAGCGTCATTTAGATTTTTCAAAATTTCCTTGAGTTTCAGTATTTCTGTTATAAATTGAAAAAGAAATATAAATCTGAGCAATACATTTTCTGTTACACAAAAACATACCATCACTGGTAGTGACTTCACCTACCATTGACATCTGGATTTACATTCTCCCCTTTGAGGAACTCTTTGGAGCTCACTGTGAAGACTTGGAAACTATCCTCACTGAAGTGATTCTGAGAACATTTTTGTTAGTCAGTTTTTATTTTTGGACCGTTTAAGAAAATAATTGTTTTAGATTTTGCTGTCAGATTGTAAATTTACCGTAATCGTTTCCCGCTTTTTGAATTCATTCTTCACTGCTTTCTTGACTTTGTTTCTTTTAGAAAGGAAATAAAAATTGGATGTAAAAGTAATTTATTGTTAGTATTGTAATGGAAAATTTCAATTATTCTTATTTAAGGTTCAAGCATTTGTGTGCATACTTAGTTGTGGCACTGTAATGAAAACTTCCACTGAGCAGTCTAAAACTAGATGAACTTATTTCAGCCTCAGTAGTTGAAAAAATAACTCCTTTTGCAGGTGGTGATAACGGCAAGAGCACGAAACAGGATACGCATTGTTCAGTTAGGTTTCAGAGCGAGCTGCGTCATGTGCTGTATGATCACTTTCGGACTTCCTCACTTTTTTGGGGAATAAATAAAGGTGAGAGCTGCACTTCTGTTTCAGAGACTGCATGACGGCGCCTGACTGCGTGTGCTCTCTCTCATGCGCATGATAATAACGAATGTTCATTACAGCCGAATGTGTCTGTGGACTTTGTTAATTAAATTTCTACAACAGTATTTATCTAATTAAAAACTTATTAAAACACATATACATCGATTTTTTTTAAATGTATAACTTTTAATAATGACTTTTAAACAAAGTCTTTTAAACTTTTAAAGCAACAAAAAAGTGAATCATATGGTCACCATGTGTATCTGTAACTATCTGTGTAACTTTCTTTGTAATTTGATTTTTTTGTATATTTGACTTACATATCATCTGGTTTTTCATGATCTGACTTGGTGCAGATAAAATGAATTTGCTGACACTCGCCACCATTTCCCAGCAGGCTGCTGGCACCTTCCAGGATGTCCCAGGCTTCTCTTTCTGATGCTGCTCGAGTCATTTCAGTCACAATCCACACTGTAGAACAACTGGCAATAAACTGAAAAGGAAATGAATACATGTAAATTATAAATAACTAATGCTTTGAAGAAAGATAACATGACTTCTGTGAATTACCTCTGTCCACATTTGATCTCTGCTTCTATTAGAGTCACCGTTTCCAGGAAGGTCCACGAGTGTGACATGATCAAGAAAATCATTGTCTGGCACTTTGACAGTCACACACTTCACAAGTGGCCAGTACCACCTCTTTACTTCTTCTGTCTCATTTGACTCACTTCTTGTATATCTCACAAATTTTTCAGACAACCCTTCAGCCTGCAAAAACAAACAAACAAGATAAATACAAGCCAATTGAATGTATGTGCTCATAACAAAGATTTTAATGATTGCATGAAAAAAGAAGATGGGAAATTAAAATAAGACATCCTAAAATCTGAAATTAAAACCAGGAAAATAAATCCAAAGTAATTAGATTTTTTTTTTTTATTAAAAAAAAAAAAAGAAACCTTTTTCATATTTTACTGTGGATCACAGTAAGTGGCCTGGTTCTTATATAGTGATTTCTTCTACTGCATGTAAACATTTTGAAGCACTTTATAAAACTTGCCTCTATGATTTTATATATGAAGGGTAAAATATATTTTTGAAAGATTTTTAATTAATTTTCAATTATATTTTGAAATATATTTCAAAATATACAAAAATTGGCCAAAAAATATATGCGCTAAAATACATTTCAAAATATATTTATATATTTTGAAATGTATTTCAAAAAATATATTTTGAAATATATTTCAAAATATACAAAAATTGGCCAAAAATATATGCGCTAAAATACATTTCAAAATATATTTATATATTTTGAAATATATTTCAAAATATATTTCAAAATATATTTTTTTACCGTATGGGTCTCCTCAGAAACCTTTTTTCTAGAGTTCCATCTGCTATTTTAAGTAGTTCTTATAACATTAATTTGGGTTTAGGGAGTCATTTTTCTCACAAATGTATTTTAATGATAACTAGATGCTGTAATGATAACACATTTATGCACTTAACATATAACTATAACATCTATGATGAATGTGGTTCAATTCAACACATGCGTTGAAGGCATTGACACATTGACTATATGTGTAAATGGCCCAGACGTGGTGCTGCAAAGTCAGATTTAGTCACTTTGCAAAACTGAAATACCAAAAACCTCCACCCCAGAGAGAAGGGTTACATCTCCTGGGTTTAGGTGTGGCTTGCCCCTCTGGGGGCGGGGGTACCTGGACCTGGGATATAGAGTATGTTTGGGGAGTGCAACTGTCTGTGCAGTGTCTATTTGTGTCTGTCTAAACGTTGGGTGAGTGCTGAGTATTTGGTTGTGCATATGGGGTGGGAATGCACGTTTGTGTTCGCGTGTGCCTGTTCGTCTGTGTCTATATGTCAGGTTGGGTCTTAGACTCAACCTCTCTGGGTACATCTCAGGCCCTCCAAAGTACGGAGGCCTATCTCCCCTCACCACACTCCCTGCCGGTGGCTGATGCCCTCAGACGTTGGTGTGTTGGTGGTCCTTGTCGACTGGGGCTGGGCGCTCATGTATGTACCGGCTCACTCCTGGTGGCTGATTGGCGGGGCCTGGCGCCTGTGGCCCGGCTGGGCCCCTTCCGGGGGATGGGATGCCCTCTGGCCTCTGGGCCTGAAGCTCGGTCCTCTCTGGCACAGCTGGCTGCCGGCAGAGCCCGCGGGCACGCCACTGCAACCCCCTCTGGCCTCTGCTCCATAGCTGCTGGGTGACCTCTCGTTTGGGGCTCTACTCAGCTCTTCCCAGGAGGGGAGCACGGTTCCCCCCCTTTTGGTGGTCCTCCTCGGGTCCTTGTACTCTGGGGCCTCTGGATATCTGGGGCCTGGATCTCCTCCATACGTGCTTCATACCCTGGTGGACGGGGCTATGGCTCCCCACACTCCCTAGCAGATCTTTACCTTTGGAATACAAGCATGCTGATCCACACAGGTATGCACACAGGTGTACACACGGGTGTTCACAGACGTGGACTACAGCTTTCTTGGCTGCTGCCTCAAAGCACATTGTGCGCTGTCTATCTTACGTGCTGCACAATATCGTTTAATATTTAGTATCTACTGTTATCTACTGCTAGCTAGTTTATTGTGATGGTGCTGTTTTTTTTTTATTATGTTGCTCTTTGTTGTTTGCTTTCTCTTCTGTTTTTTTTTCTCCATACAGGTGATCCAGGTGTTTTTATCTTTTTTTTTCTTTCTTCCCCCCCTTCTCACCGTCTCTTCTCCCCTTTGGTTTTCTTTCTCTCCCTCTCTTTCTTTCATTCTTTCTCCCTGTCCTATCCCCCAGTCATATTTGTCCCGTTTGTAGCAACCGAAAATAAAATAAATTCATAATTATAATAAAGGTCAATCAAATGGACCAATATGGCAAGGCCATGATGATCCACTTGGTAAAATAAATCCGCTTGGCATCTTTCTTGGCCTTAAGACAACAATTCTGATGGCTAAAGATCCAAACGGGACACAAAAAAGAAAAAGAAAAAAAAAAAAAGAAATACCAAAAACCGGCAAGCTGGTTCGCGGACAGATTACCAAACTGATCCATTTTTATGGAGAGTAATGTGCAATACCTGATGCCTTTTAGTGGTGAATGAGTTATTGAAATTATTTCCGATTGTTATAACATATATTCTAATTCAGACTAGATTTGAAATATATATTTGAAAGTAAACAGCTTTGACCAAACAATATAACTAAAATTTGATTTCAGGTACAAAAACACGACGAACTGTTCAGCCCTAGTTTTCATTATCAGTTAGTAAAAGTTATTCCTCAGTTGCCCATGGTTTACAGTCTGCTTAAACAAGATTGAATCATTAGCAGAAGAAATTTCTCTTGCCACTGCCTGCAATTTTTAAATCACTGAAATGAATAGTTTTATTGCACTTTTCTGTAAATAAGTAAAATAGATTTTTTTTTGTACACCACCTTTATTGTAATATCTATAGTGTCAATTCGAGATTTCAAATTGTTCCTTAGAAGTTTTATGGTTTATTTTCTTGTCGAAATTAAAAATCAGAGTATGTTTTGCTCTCAAGAGTTTGCATTGTGAATGTTTGTGTAAATGTTTAGGAATTTAAAAAAACAAAACAAAATGTTCATTTCAGTATTTGAAATTCAAAATGTTTATATACAATGTTATTGTTTAAATGTTAGGTTTTTTTTTCTTGTTTTGCTAATGTATTTTAAAGATATGACAAAATAAAAACATTTAAAAAAAAGAACAAGAAAAAGCGCATATTGTTTGGTCACAATTTTCTATCTGTTTTTTGTCCTGTCTCAGTTTGTCTTGATTGCCAAATATGTCTTGACCTGTGTTGCCACTCAGTGAAGCCTGCAATTGCATGAAAAAGTAATATGTTGAGGAAAGAGAAGTCACTACTGAGTCAATATGCATATAATTGGCTTTTCTTAAAATTGTAAATCTTAGAACTTACATGCAGCTTTTAGTCTTATTTACTGTCCTAGCATAAAGTGCCAAGTATTTAAGTCCTAATTTTGTTGATCGTAGACTGCAACTTTTTTTTAAATATATGAAAGGTGTATGTGAAATATTTTTGCATGTTGTCTTTAACAACATTCAATAAAACAGGGTATAATCAAAAGTACTGTTGTTTTTCCACATAGAGCATAAAAAACTGCAGAATTTGTGTCAGTAAGAAAAAAAAGAGGGAAGAATTGTGACAAAAATTTGATAGCTGGCCTGGCATAAAAAAAAAATATCAGCAATGAGTTCAAAACAAAAACAATTGGACGACACGGACTCAGGCGCTGTCATTGTCCTGGGTGTGACCCAGTGTTTTGTGTTATTTGTAATCATTCCCAGTATTTAGTGTTCTCTGTGCCTCCCTTATGTTTGGTCTCTGTGCTTCTCAGTTGATCTGTCTCCCGTCAGTTGTAGCCCCAAGTCAAGGCCGCGTCACTGTGTTACGTTTCCTGTTTTACTTTGAAGGTCTGTGTCCTGCATGAATGTACTTCCCTTGGGTCTCATCATGTCTGATTTCATCAAGCTCTATTCCCCTATCTATGTCTCAGTCCCCTCGTTATTGCCCATTGTATTTAAGCCCTGTGTTTCTCTGTGTCAGGGTTGTGTGTGTGTGTGTGTGTGTGTGTCCCATCATGGCTATGTTTCTCTGCGTGTTTCCCCGTGAGTTTAGTTTATTCTTTTCCAGTTTAGTTTAGTTTTGTGTTGTATGCCATTTCCTTTGCCTGCAATAAAGCTGTAGTTTTTGAGTTCATCCCTCGTGTCCAGGAGTCTGCATTTTGGGTCCAACTCCTGCCTGCACACAGCCGAATCTTGACAGGGACAGACTGGAATCACAAGTTAACTGTTCTTTTATTTACACAAAAACACCAGGTGCAGAATATATACAGGTGGGAGGGAAAGCCAGGGGTTCCAGTGGTCTGCGGGGTAGGGTCGGGGGAGAGAAACGAATCATTGTCACTCATTCTCTCCGCTTGAGAGATCCACACGCACGACACTCTAAACTGTATACATCCACGTTTAAGTTTCCACAGTTTGAGATGTCTAAGCACAGTTAGTTACATACACAAGCACACTAGAATTCACCAAGCTGGATTTACACTAACTTATCAAACTCAATAGTCCAGCAACAAGGAGATCAGAGCCACTGCCTTAAGTAGTGGCCAGAGAACAAGATGAATCACCAGTGTGTGCTTAGGAGCAGGTGCGTGGGCCAAAAGGGAAAGCTCGCAATGAGCTCCACCCAGGCAGAGTGATGAAAGAGAGGGGGAGGGCGAGCACAACCAAAACAAAGGCTTGGAAAGAGGGCACACCGGGCTGGAGCATACAGGCTTGACTTGGGACACATGGAAAATATTGGAAATGCGTATATTGCATTTTTGGTCTCCCAGAAGATGGCCCCGACCAGGTAGGAAGGTGCGAGAATGAGTTCGGGGTCTTCCTCCTCCTCTGTGGTGTTGAACTGCTGGGAGAGCGCATCCGGTTTCACGTTCCGTGATCCTGGTCTGTAGGTGAAAGAAAAGTCAAAACAGGTGAAAAACAAAGCCCACCAGGCCTGCCTGGAGTTGATACGTGTGAATGACCAAAAGTATTCCAAGTTTTTGTGGTCAGGCCATACAATGAATGGTTGTGCGGCCCTCTAGCCAGTGCCTCCATTCCTCCTATAAAAGTTTAATAGCCAACAGCTCCCAGTCCCCGATGTCATAATTATACGTTGTGGGGGAGAATTGGCGAGAGAAAAAGGCACATAGGTGGAGCGTGTCATCCTTTTGTTGAGACAGGACCGCCTGCACCCCAGAGTTAGACGCATCCACATCCACAATAAACTGCTGTAGGATGGGAGCTGTAGAAAACCTCTCTTTCAGCTGAGTGAAGGCTTGCTGAGCCGCTCTGTCCCACTGACATGGAACTTTTGGTGAGGTTAGTCTGGTGAGTGGAAGTGTGATCTTACTAAACTCTCTGATAAAATGCCGGTAAAAAAAAAGCTGAAGCTGCTGGTGATCGGAGGGTTCGGGCCACTACACCACTGCATGTACCTTTACTGGATCAGGTTTCAGATTCCCTTGCTCAATCATGTGACCCAAAAAAGCCACAGAGTTCACATGGAATTCACATTTCTCCCCCTTCACAAAAAGCCTATTTTCCAAGAAGTGATGGAGGATTTGCCTCACGTGAACCTGATGTTCAGCAACTGCCTTTGAAAAAAAAAAATCCCATGCTACCACAGGGGAAGATGAAGAGCAGATGATGCCTGTCGTGAGTGATTCAGTTATGTATTTGTCCATTCCTTCACTCTCGGGCCGAGAGAGGCTTAATAAACAACTGGAGGGAAGTGGGGCTCCCGCCCAGCGGGATAGGTCTGGTGTTTCAGATTATTATTATTACTTTTTTGGGGGGCGAGGCAGGCGGAGTAGCATCTCACAGGCAGTTCAAATGGTGATCAGTCATCTGAATTAACAATAATAATAATGGATACTTTATTGATCCCCATGGGGAAATTACTTGTTTTTCTCTGCATTTGACCCATTCACTCAGTGAAGCAGTGGGCAGCCCACTAAGCAGGCGCCCGGGGAGCAGTGTGTAGGGACGGTACCTTGCTCAGGGGTACCTCAGGGTAGCCGTTAAGTGGATTCGAACCGCCGACCTTCCGATCATGGGGCGACCACTTTACCTACTGAGCTATCCCTGCCCCTCCCCCCAATGAAAGAACAACAAGAAGAAAGAATGTCTTCGTTTACCTGCAAAACCAGAACTTAATTTTTAATCATTTTTAAATCCATCTTAACCTAATCCAAATATTGTATTTAGGAAGAACATCCTCCTGAATAACTTATTCTGAGGTTTTATGAAAATACTAGATACACACATGCAGGGCCTTGGAGTAGGGGTGTGTCACCAGGGTGCAGAGGAGGCTAGAAGTGAAGACACATGATGAATGTACTACTGAGAATGCGTCACAGGGACACACATTCATGAGCTATGTTGTGATGTGTAATAAGAAACAAGGAGGACGAACAACAAAAAAACATGGGTGTTACAGAAGGAATTAGGGTTTTCTTAGTCATTTTCGTCTCTTCTGTATACTTGTCTTCCTCTCTCATTTGAAATGTTTCGTGTTTCTTAAATTTAAAAGAAATGTTAATTAAATTTTTATATACAAAAAAAAAAAAAGAAAAAAAAAAGAAAATACTAGATAGTTTAATGCAGTTTAGTGCAGGCTAAGCTGGTTAATTTGCAGTTCTGTGATGAGGTTTGTCTAACTGGCTGTCATTGCTGTGAATTTCCATGTAACAACGTATCAGACATCAATCTAAATTTAAGCTGATGATCCACCTTTATATTTGCTTGATAGCTCATGTAATATTTGCTTGTATCTTGTTGAATTCCAGTGTGTAAATCCACAATCAGGAGTAAATCCCAGATCAGCGAAGATCAGCTGATCACATACTATAAAATTATACTGGACATCCCAAAACAATTTATTGTGACTTAGTTTAAGGTAATTTTGATTTTTTTTTCTTTACACTACACCGCCACACCAGGCATCTCCCATTTTGACCTTTGGACTTCCAGGTCATATTTGGCACAAATGTTTCTGTACACTATGCCGGTTATTGTTCCATGTATGCCCTGTCTGCTAGCATCTTGAACCCTGCTGTTATGTGCTGGATTGTCTCGGGGACATCTTTACACAGCCTGTACCTGGGGTCTTGCCTGGTGTGGAAGACCCCAGCCTCTGTGGATCTTGGGCTCAGAGCTTGTTCCTGTGCTGCTATGATTAGTGGCTCTCTGCTGTCTTTCAGTCCAGCTTTGTCCAGCCAGGATTTCTGGATGTCAGCCACTTCCTCTATCTGCCGGTGGTACATACTGTGGAGGGGCCTGTCCTTCCATGATGGTTCCTGCTCTTCCTCCTCTGGTTTCTGGTCCCTTAGGTATTCACTGAGCACGCAGTTGGTTGGGGCTATCTTCCTTATGTATTTGTGGATGATCGTTGTCTCATCCTGGACTGTGGTGCTTGACACTCACTAGGGCATGGCCTCCTTCTTTCTGCTTAGCATCCATCTGGCTTTAGGGTGCTGGACTTGGGGTGAAACCCTCCATGCAGGGTTAGGAGTTTCCTGGTCTTGATGTCAGTGGCTTCTATCTCCAGGCCATCTTATTATCCCAGCAGGGTACCTGATCATGGGCAGATTGTGTTGGGGAGTAACGGAATACATGTACCGGCGTTACGTATTTAAAATACAAAAAGTAACTGTAACTGTATTCCGTTACAGTTACCATTTAAGAAGGTGATATTCAGAATACAGTTACTTTGTTGAAATAAATGGATTACACAGCGGTCTTTTCCCATTTCATATGTTAGCCTATGCTCTCTCTATTTTTGGTAATTCCACGCCAGTGGAAACCCAAACTAAACACACATTAAGAGGCTCTAATGCCTGTGTTTCAATCTCACAGCCCGTGTCACCTCTACTTGTTTTTTTGTAAAAAATTTTTTGTTATAATGTATATTGTATATAATGTATATTGTAATAAAATGATATTATGTTGTTCAAATGTGAAAAGTATATTGTGAGAACAATAAAGTTTTCACATTACATGTGATATAGCTCTATTTTTCTTTTGCCTGGGTGGGAGCTCTACGCTTTCGTAATGTTTCGCTTTGAAACCAGACTGAAATGTTTCTGAGATATCGTTAATTTCCAGTAGAGCCTGGAACTGAAGGAAGACATTTTTTTGCAGGGTTTTGGACAGGAAGAAGAGTTTAGAGATTGGTTTAAAATTTGAGAACACTGTTGCATTGAGATTTGTTTGTTTTGTTTTGTTTTGTTTTTTTGATAAATGGGTTCACTATGGTATGGTTAAGATCGGCTGGGCTGGTTTTAATAATGGTTAAAACTGTAGGTCCAATAGTGTCAAAGACACTATTATCTTTGACATTATTAAAAGAGAGAGGGGATAATAGTGTCACAGGACATTCACAGACACATTTACACCTAACATCCTTCTAGAAAAAGACTGAGTTGATTTGCCCTTTCCACTTCCACAAAAACAGTCTATAAAGCACTGTCATCTTGTTGTTATTAATAAATTGTTTGTAATATATAGCACCTTTTCACCAAAGCAATCGTCAGATAAGATATTCATTTTTGACAATCTAAGACTTTTTTCAGTATTATGAATATGTTCTCATAAATTATAAAGTCTAAGGAGCTTAGAAAGAAAAGCGTCTGGACTTCTTTAAGTTGCTTGAAGACATTTCACCTCTCATCCGAGAAGCTTCTTCAGAGTCCCAGATTTAAGACCAATGGGAGTGTAGACCCTTTACATGGGTGTAAAGGGAATCAAAACTGGATTATAGATGGCAGACAGTTGTAGACCGTGTCGTAAGCCACCGCCTCTGTTTACCCTCTGCTTTACCCTCTGTTTACCCTCTTTGAACAGAGGCGGTGGCTTACGACACCAATTGTCTGCCATCTATGATCCAGTTTCTAGATCCCGTGCCTATGCACATCCTGGTTCTTCTGACCTCAGGAGATCACATGATAGGGTGGGGCTTGGTTTCACAATGAGTTCACCCGAAACTTTTGCTGATTGTGACCAACACCTGTTTTCACACCTTGGCTCATGTGATTAGGTAGAGGATCAATAAGGGGTCCATGTCCATCTTAGGGGATACTCCAATAGGGCTTGAATCTGGGACTCTCCACCATTTGACCCAGGAATGAGAGGTGAAACATCTTCAAGTCCAGACACTTTTCTTTCCAAGGTCCTTAGACTACGATGACCTGGATGGCTGAGAACCCCCACAGACATAAACTATATTCGCTCCTCCAGGAGAAAGCTAAGTACCCCAAAGAGAGAGTGGCTCTTTCTGCTGCCACACAGAGGTCTCTGGACAGGAAAAACAAGTAAGAAACTAAAGGGAAACACCTGTTTTTATGGCAATGCTTTTTAGATCGAGTGATTAGTGGTGTATGTGGTACTAGAGTTGGTGAGTCTCCAGCACAGACTAGGAAGATGCAGCAGAAGCCAAAATGCCCCACTACCAACAAATACGATATTACTTCATTATTACTTTTTAATTTATTCTAAATTTCACTTGATGTTATTTCTAAATGATTGTCCTCAAAAGTTATTTACATACATTCATTACTTCTTTCCTAGAGTCTTGAAGCCAAGCCAAAGACAACATGTTTGTGCCTCAGGACAGCTTAACCGTCAGGAGCAAGTCTGTACCGGTACAGATTGTAAAACATCTATTATAACCAGTGTTGGGACTAACGCGTTATTAAGTAACGCGTTACAGTAACTACGTTATTATTGTGGTAACGAGCACGGTAACTAGTTATTATGCCAAAATCAGGAACGCGTTAGTCGTTACTGGGATTTAGATAGGGTCGTTACTCGTTACTTCGTGTGGTGGCTGTCGCGGAGCTTCCACAGATTCAGTAACATTAGCAAGTGGTGGAGGCAGCAGGTGGATGAAGGAAAAGGGAGGCAGGAGGAAAAGAGACCCGAGGCGGCCGCCGGTCCAAGTGTGAACTGAACTTCAGGTAAGAAGTTATAACCTGCAGTCTCTCTGGGTCAGATATGAACCAAGTTTAGTTGGAGTTTATTTTCGTTGTGCTGACTTTTTCGTACTGCGTGCTAGCTAGCATGACGGAGTTTCTATACAGCTGGGTGGGTGCTATGAACTTTATTTTGTTCATAAGTTATTAGAGTTGCCAACCGTCCTGTCTGGTATTCAGAGAAAATATTACGCGTTTCTTATTGAGGTGAAAAGGAACAGTTTGTCCCCTAATTCAGCTACAATGAAAAAGGCACAAAGCTGGAGTTATTCTGTGTCTTTACGCTGCACAGCTGTCTCTTCTTCTTTCATTCTCCCCCCTCCCTCTCCCGTTTCAATCATGAAAACTGATCAGTGATCAGCTGATCGGCTCTATTGTTTGTTTATCGCTCACTTTGCGCCGAAAGAGGAAACCAGCGGATGTCGCGCTAAACAACAGCAGCACGTTTAAGCTTGATCAGCTATTGTTAGAATTTATTTAATATTAATTTCTAGTATCAGCTGATGTTTGCTGGAGCCACAGCTGTAAACCTGCTGGTCATGATATGGTTTGGTTATCTGGTGAGAGGGAAACATGAAGATGAAACCAGGAGATGTCCTTACTGAATCATCAGAGCTGTGATGGAGAAACAGGTTCACCTTTTAGGTGACATGAATGAGTTGAAGGGAAGTTATGAACTGTTTCTGAGAGACAAATAACACCAGGATCCTTTTCTAAGTAGCTGACAGCTGGTAACTGTGCAGGGGCGGGTCTAGCAAAGTTTTGCCAGGGGGGCAGGTAGGGCATTAACAGGGAGAGGGGGGCACAAAGAAATACTTTTCTTTCTTATTCTCATTTAAAATGTCTAGCTTGTAAAAAATAATTATCTGAATCTTACAACAAACGATTGATAGATTGATGCATATATACCATCAGAACAGTGTACATCACTGTCACAACAGTGTTTATTTTCATTCAAAGGCTTTATGATTTTTCCTATAATGGTGGGCTAGTCTCTAGTCAAAATGCCCGGGCCAATTTTCTGTCCCAGTCCATCCCTGTATGCAGCTCATCTGCAGTCTGGTGTTGCCTACATCTTCCTATTCAGAAGGCAGAATTTCCGAGTTCTGAGTACAATCGAAAGCACCACGACTGCAGTTTTTGTGTTGGATGTAAAAGACGCACATGACGCTGTGACGTAGGCTAGAATCATGGCAGCAGTCAATGACGGTCCAGGCGTGGGATTTCTCTTGTGGAAATATGCACATTATCTTTTCCTTTCTATTGGTAGGTGGCACAGTGCACTTGTGGCAAGTAAGCAAGCTAGAAGACTGGCAAAGTTATGGAAGCAACACATTAACAAGAGAATTCTGAGTAAAACCAAAGTTACTTTCCCTAGTAACTAGTTACTTTGAAAGTAACGAGTAACTTGAAGTAACTGAGTTACTTTTGAGAGAAGTAACTAGTAATGTAACAAAGTTACTATTTTAAAGTAACTTACCCAACACTGATTATAACACACCCATTGCCTGAAGTCATTCTTTCTCAGTACATTGTCCACCGAGGTTTCAATATTTTTTATTATAATTAATTATAATTATAACATAGTTTGTCACATATTAATAAAAGTAGCAGTCTTCAGACACAACCTGCTTTCGACGTATAAATAAAGATCTTTGTTTACACACTGGCATGCTGTTACATTAATTGTAAGGGGCAAGTTTGTACTTGTCCAGTAATTATTGTACCAGTATAGTACCAGTAAACATTGTAGTCATTCTTTCTTAGCTCAGTGTCCGCAAAACTTTAAACATTTTTTGTTTTTTATAGATAATTAATTACAGTTCTAACATTATTTTAGTCACATATTCATAAATGCAGCAGTCTTCAGACGCACCCTGCCTTTAATGTATTTAAAGTCATGCCCTAACTGGAGTTTTTACTCTTTTAATGCAAACCTTTCACCACTAAGACTTTAGTCAATGCTGCTAACCACACGATGGTCCTTGAATTAGCTTTGAAAATTCACATGAATGAACTGTTGCTCACCGAGTAGAGCCGTATTGTGAGAGGGTCACCATGGCTATTAGCCAGGCCAGCTTCTGGGAGAATGGTTCTGGCCCCTGTTTTTTTGTTTACAGTGTGATGATGTGAGGGGAGCCGCGGTGGAGCAATGGACTCCAGGATGAGATGGGGATAGGAGGGTTCTCCTCTTCTGCCTGGGACGAGGCTGGTCTGGACCCTGCTCTGAAGGAGGAATTTCGGTCCTGCTTGTGAACACCTAACAAACATTTATCCTTTGTTGTGGGACAGTTACATTGTGGGACAGGGTGGGAGTTTAGCGACCATAGAACATTGTGTTTTATATGTTTTTTTGAAATTGGGATTATTTATTTCTGGGGATTTTAGTACCTTGACAACATTTTATTGCTTGTTTTTAGAATTGTTTTTCATTCTTCCTCCCTGGTTTGGAAATAAGCTGTTTCTGATGAGACTTACATCATCTATGTGCCCTGGGTTTCTGACTCGCGCACTCCCCCCCTTGTATCTAAAGAACCAGCCTCTAGTAAGACATTCGCACCAGCGTGTCTACATATTCACGAACAAAAACATCACAGTGCTGTTGGTTTGACTGTTGCCACTCGCCAAAATAATTTGTGTCAACAGCTGATTGTCAATGAAGGAAAAAATTAGTAGCTGTAGTTAAATGTAAGTCAAAAGAAACTAAATTGAAAACACTTAAAAACAGTTGTGTGCCTAATTACTCTGGCTTTGTTATCTGTCATGTTTTAGTGATGCATATATTTAATATCAACTGCTTATAGCTGTAAGTTCAGTTTTATACAGACAGTCAGACAATTTAGTTGTGGTGAAAATACAATATTTAAGTGTGTATTATTTATTAATTGCATTTTTTTCTTCAAGGTTAATCATCAAGGTAAGTAAATCCCAAATGTACTGTTTGGGAAAACCTGCAGTCAGTTGAGACTGAAGAAGTCACTTGGATGAGTGACAAAACATTTGTCTCACTGAAAACACTACGCGCAGATGAACACAATCAGCCTTTTGGGCTATAGTTACCAATTTGTACATTGTTTCCTTCTTTATCTATGCTGAGTTTTCAGTTCTCTGAGTCATATCATAGTGTTTTAGTATTTGGTTTTAATGACTTATGAAAAGGAAAAAAGATACAATCTCTGACATCTTCAGTATTCTGATTATTTTTTCATAAACTATAAACTACATTCACTCCAACAGGAGAAAGCTAAGTGCCCCAAAGAGAGAGTGGACCTTTCTGCTGCCACACAGAGGTCTCTGGACAGGAAAAAGAAGTTTCTTTAGGGTTGGTGAATCTCCAGCACAGACTAAAAAGATGCAGCAGAAGCCAAAATGCCCCACTACCAACAGGTGTGAAACACGGCTGTGGGATGTTATTACTTTTTTGTTCATTTTGTGTTTCCCTTTATGCAATTTCCAGATTATATTCTCCAGAGGTTATTACATACATTCAGCATTCCTTTCCTAGAGTCTTGATGCCAAGCCAAGGACAAACGGTTTGTGCCCCCAGGACAGTTTAACCGTCAGGGGCAAGTCTGTACTGGTACAACGGACTGTACAACTTTATAACACAACACTTTCCTGAAGTCAATTTCTAGATAATCCTTCTTTCTAAGCTCATTGCCCACCAAGGTTTAAACAATTTTCTCTATAATTAATTATAATTCTAACATCATTTGTCACATATTCACATAAAATGTCACATAAAAGTAGCAATTTTCAGGCACAACCTTGTTTCAACGTATAGACAAAGATCTCTGTTTACACTCTGGCATGCTGTTACATTAATGTAGCTTCACACGATGCACAGCAGGCATTCAGTGTGGACTTTGTTTCAGAAATGACTGAAGAATAAGAAATTGATGAGACCAAGAAACAATATAAGACATTTATATAAAAAGTATTTCTGTAATATTGTGTGAATTGATGCGTTCACTGCAGCACCACGCTGATTTCATATTTGTGCACTTGTAGCATTCAGTGTTGAGTTTTTTCTCCCACACTGCCATGTGTGTCTTTTAAACAATGTTTGATTTAATTTAAAATGTCAGATTGTTTTTTCTTTTTAGTTTTAGGTCAACTTACGGCATAAGTCTATATACGAGCTTCTTTTCTGTTGTTTGCTTCACCGATGGTTCATGACCCGGTAAACATGTTTAACATGGTATTAAACAAGGATCCTACTTAGATATTTAATTCTGGCCTATGATAAGGTAATAAAGCCACATATGAACAGTGGTCATGTTTATTTTTCAAAAATCTCTAAACATCATTTACTGTATTTACACATCCTTTTTTCTTTTTTTTTTTAAGGAACGACACTAAAATTTGAATTGACTCTGAATAGCAGCACAAATCCAGAGTGAAGAAGGAGGCCAAACAGATTTTTCAGGCATATTTAAAGTAATAAGACTAATTATAATCATTTTTATGTAGCAGGATACAAACATTCTTGAGCAAATCAATCTGTATTATATTCAATAGACTTGCACACATTGCAACATTAAACAGAATAAGTCATCATTCATTACACAATAATATGAGGTAATATGAAGCTTTATGATCTGTTATCTCAGTAATAGCAATCTGTATCAGGATGCAGTAAACCACATTGATCCACTCACCCCGGATTTTTAGCGTTAATTCACAAAATGTTTATGTGTCACAATAATTTGCATTTCATTTTGAATAGAGGTAAACTGACATGTATGATAAATACGTAGTGAATACAAAGTTGGGAAAGGCAAGCTTTTGGCTGTTTACCAATCACTCCATAATTTCCTCCATATACAGATAATACACATACAGTACTGAGTGATATAATCCTACATTACACTGGCTACATTATGTCCACACTGTCACTCCAAAAGAAAACGTAAGCCACAGATCTCGCACACATATGAACAAAATGACTCCAAACTCCTTTGAAAAAACTTCATCATCGTTCATTTTTCCAAGATTTTCACTGTAGTAAAAACAGCCATGTGCCATGATATACAAGACAGAGAAAGCACCTTAGCTGTGCTGGAACTTTAATATCTTTCATATGAGTTTGGTAAAGGCACCAGCCAACCATTCACATACATGCATTTACACCTAACATCCCTCAAGAAGAAGGCTTTGAGCTGAGTTGTCCTTTCCACTTTCACAAAGATAGTCCTTGATGCACTGTCAGGAATCATCCTGCTGTCCTCTGCATCACGTTTGATATAAAACAGCTGGACCACAATGACTGAAATAGCCGAGCACACACAGTTGGATGTGCAAACACAGTTCTCTTTAAACCTGACGATGAACTGTATTTCTCCATAGCAGCCATTCTTGAGTTTTATGACACAGTCTCTTGTCTCTTCATGGTTTACAGAGTAAAATGTATTTCTGTTGATGAAGCTGTCAAAGCCTTCCACTGATCTGAATGAAACAGGTCGATTTAAGAGCTCTTCTATTGCTAGTTTTATGGATCCTGTGATATCCAGATGCCGTGAATTTCCAAGCAGATCGTAACAATCAGTGGTTTCATTTACTGGTGAAATGCTGGCTAACGGAGAATTTCCGTTAGAAACAAGGGAGCGAAGGTGACTCGGCAGAAGCTGCCAATAGAGAAACTTGTCTTGAATTTTTTGAGGATTGTAGTTTATGTTGCTAAGCAGTGCCCTTAAATTTGCACTGTTCTTCTCAAAACTGAATGCTGATGTTGCCCAGAGAGGCCCCCAGTTACGCACACAGTCAGCTAAGTGGATCAACTGATGGCAGTTGAATGAAACGTTTTCTTCACCATAGAGTTCTTCCATGTTTCTAACAAAGAGTACCAAGTTCTCATGGGCCAGCTGAAGGTCATTTTGGGAGACTGATTCTTGTAGCAGAATGTGAATGCTGATCGACAAACAAAAAAAATGCTGGAGAAATGAAGGCTGAAGGATGCCTGGTAGGACACTAACAGCATAAAATAAAAGGAAAGCTCGCCAGTCAGATGCTTTCCAAGTGTCCCGACCCTTCAGTGATTGTAGAGATCTGCTCATTTCTGATGGAGGCTTTAACATTCGGAGATAAGAGTCCATCTGTGAAATCTGTTGACCTACATACCAGTCTTTCTTGGAGTTCTCTGAGTTCAGCCACAATCCAATAAGTTGCTTAGTCACACCAACTAAAACTGAGTGCATATATTCTGGTACAAATCCAAACACAATGTCAAACAAAGGAAGTCTGGAAAGTAAGGACATTCCTTTTACTCCACACTCTGAGGTGTTTTCATGGGAGCCTTCAGCCTCTCTTGCATTTTCAACAAGCATATTTTTTGATCTTGATGCTTGTTTAGTTTCATCATATCGGTATGACCTCACAGATCCAGAGCGCTTTGGTACCACTGTGCCAGGGTGTAAACACCAGTCACAACCATATTCTCCATTGAATTGTTTGCAATTCTGGAGAAGTGGCCTGACCACAGCGTCAGAGGAGCAAACCAAGCAGAAGACTTTTGATGAATGAAGAGTGCCTCTGCTGTCTCTCCACTGAAATGGATTTTGGGCTAAATCACAACATTCATCCACAAATGGTTTCAGAAATGTGTTCATATGAGGTTTTCCTTGGCCAAACCAAAATCCAGCAACTATCATATTTTCCTGTCTTTGTGTGTA
Organism: Astatotilapia calliptera; assembly: GCF_964374335.1. NCBI lineage: Eukaryota > Metazoa > Chordata > Actinopteri > Cichliformes > Cichlidae > Astatotilapia > Astatotilapia calliptera. Next base: position 15,288,257 of record NC_137425.1, on the reverse strand, counting down.
AGGAAGTTCATTAATAACAAACTGAAGGGGCCAAATTGAGTATCTGGTGGTGCTAAAAATTGGTACTTCATCAAAATTCCATGTCAGTGTGAGATCATCTGCAGCTAGTTTACCCTCTCTGAGGAGATTCTGGTACATCATCCCATCCATCACATCTTTGATGTTATCATGCTCATCTTTAACTGTTTTAGGTAACAACTCAGTGCTGTGGTTCTCAAGGATACCTTTCAGAAGGTCTTTCAGGGATGAGTACAGAAAGAAGTTTCCATTTTGAATGCTGCTTGCTTTGTTGAACACAGAGGCACAGTGAGAACAACAAGAATCAGGATTGTTTCCCATGAAGTTTTTACACTCTTGACAGTAAAACATTGTAAATGTGGTTGGACTTTGTCCTTGTGTCACTGTTGCCCAGGAGCGAATTGGTTCATTACTCTGAAAAGACAAACAAACATGTGTTTTATATACACAAATAATATTGGGATAACAACATGACTTGAGGAGAAACATCAATATTCCTTCTTACTGTGTCACTGCCTCTGTCAACTGCTGAAGCAGACTCCAACTGAAATGGAAAAATGTTGTGGTCCTGCATCTAAAACAAGGCCAAAACATCAGCCAGGCCTACCTATACTCTTAATATTTCATATTCACGTGATGAAGGTGCATTTCAGATATTTATATTAAACAAATTTGAAGCAGTTTGCATTTGTTAGCTTCATTATTTATTGCTCCTCTTATTGCAGCATTATGGAGACAAAATGTTTGTCTTCAGATAAAATCATTGTAAATCACTGGATCTTCAACCAGTTTAAAAGTATCTTTTCTGACTTCCTTTCTTACCGTGTCTTTGCCATCTGTTGTGTCAGACGCTGAAGAAGATTCCAAATGTTGAGGAAAAATGTTTGGCTCCTGCGTGAAAACAAATACCAAATAATTATCCAGACAAGGCACAGGCCTTCATGTTGTTTACTCACAGTTTGTGAAAAACAGTTGAGCTGTGTTGGAGAATTCTGCAGAGGACTTAGGTAAACAGCTAACCTGGTTCACTTTGCTCATATTGACACCTGTTTTACTCTAAAGATATGAGTCCTTGAATCCATCAAAATGTATTTTTATTAGTGCTGTCAGCATTAATCTCTTTAAAATGACGTTAACGCCATAATGTCATTTTAACTTTATGGCGTAAGCGGTTAGCTTGTTATTGTTTAGCGGCGTCCAGCTCCACGCATGGGGAGCTCCGCGGTAACCAGCTAACGTAGATTTGCTGCGTTAATGCGGCTATGGTGTCAGGACGTCAAGTCTGACATCCTGTCAAGTTCAGGGTTCATTTTAAGATTATAATCATGACCTATAGGGCCCTGCACGGTGTAGCTCCAACTTACATCAGTGATCTTCTTCTGCCTTATCGCCCCAGCAGGTCCCTGAGGTCTTGTGACCAGCGCTTGCTGGTTTTCCAGCATACAAGGTTAAAAACAAACAGTGACAGAGCGTTTGTATCAATGGCTCCCAGACTCTGGAACTCGCTCCCTTTGAGTTAGAGATCTGTGGACTCAGTCATTTCTTTTAAAAAGCAGTTAAAAATGTATCTGTTTAAACTTGCTTTTGGTTGCTTTTGTTTGTTTGAGGTTGTATGTCCATTTCTGCTTGTGTGAAGCACTTTGTGATTTTATCTTGAAAGGTACTATTTAAATAAAATTTTACTTACTTTACATAAGGAGATTAACACTGACAACATTAATTTTTATATAATAACATGATGACATAACAAAAATGATCAAAGATTAATAACTCAGTAATGAACCATGTTCAGGCACAATGAGATCATACCATTTCTTGATTGTTCTCTTGCTCTGTGCTTGTTTCCATCATGTCAGCAGAATCATCATTTGTTCTATTCAAGTCCTGCAGTGGTGAGGGATAAATTTAAGATGTATTTCGTATAATAAAAGAAGTGTGATCAATTTTGTTATATTGATACCTACCAGTGTGAAATGCATTACATGCACAGTAAATGTTACATTAAATACATTATCTTGTACTCGAGTATTGCGAGGTTATTTTTCTGAATGTCACAGTGCTCACACACAACCTCCACTCTGATGCATTGCATACACTATTAATCTACTGATCTTCACCGCCATTTTTCTTTTTTTATAAAAAAAACTCCTCAGTATATTTAAACTTTTATGGCTTTATGTTCCAGGATTTTTTTGTAACATTTAATAAAACATTACCTGTAAGTATTCTCTGAGCCTCCTTTTAAACTTTACTCTTGGTCCAATTTTTGGAATCAAAGTATTGATTCTGCCTGACTCGAGACTTAGGAAAGCTTCTTTGTCAATACCCTCCTCTGCAACAAAACGAAGTATTCAAATTGAAATTAGACAAACAAATATCAATATGGCATTACAGTACAGCAGTAATTTATGAAGGACCAAACTATAATAAAATACCTTCAAATCTGTGAATCAGCTCACTGAGATGCCATTCAGTTAATTTTTCCTGGACAAAATGACATATCTCCATCTACAGAATCAAAACAAACACATCACACATTAATGAAACAATAGACCTGCTGATATAGAATAAAAAATAGCTGCCTTACCTGTAAGTAATCTTTGAGTCTCTTTCTAAACTTTACTCTTGGTCCAATTTTAGGAAACAGTAAATTAATTCGGATTGAATCTCCAAGGTTTAGAAACGTCTCCTTGTCAATGCCTTCATCTGAAATAATGCCAACAACAAAATAAAATATTCAAAAGTCAGATGAAGCTAACACTGCAAAACATTAATATTCATCAACTTTGAATATGAAAGACTTTTTTTATTATAAGTCATAAATCACAGGAATATCCATACTGACTTCTGAATCAGTAAATTACGATGCTGTTCTAGTGCCATTACAGATACAACAATTCCCATTAAAGAATAATAATAAACTCATACCTTTAAATCTCTGCATGAACTCACTGAATCCCCATTCAGTTAGTTTGTCCTGGACAAATCCAGATGTCTCCATGGAATTTGCTGTGGGGACAATCAGCAATAACTGATTTATTCATATTTAAAGTATTATTCACTAAATAAGATCATTTACTTTCCTGTGTGGTTCTGAAGTGTCAGAGGTTTACGTTTCTATTTATCTCAATAACCTTTTTCATGTGACAACAGGAGGTAAATGTTTTTGTCTTTTAGCTGAATTGAACTCTTGCAACTTTTGCGACTTCATGTCACTCTGTAGAGTTCATCTAAATATCTAAAGTTTCCAGTTTAGTGAAATGTGTTTACACTGATACAAAGGTTTAAGTTTTATTTTTCATTTGATTTCTTCTGTCATAGTGGAATAATATGATTTTTACAGAGCCAAAGTTTTTTAAGGGGCAAAAAATGTGAAATTAGTGTTGGCCGTATGACACTGATGCTCCTACACAAGCTTCAAACTCAAAGTTTCCTTGAACCACTATTTCAAAGGTTGCTTCGGTGTGGAAAATCACATGTCCCATGTACATGATCACACCCCACCCTAGTTACTGAAACATGCCCTACCACCCCAACACATCCTGTTTCCCCTAGGACACCTTCATCTACCTGCTACATTACATAAGTTTACAGAATCAACTGACCAATCAATCCATCGTTACAAAATTGTATTTATATCATTCACACAATGAATGATATAAATACTTTGATACAATCAGCAAATGGAAATTGAGATTTCATGTGCTGTCTCCTATTTCATTACTAGATGTCACTGAACAAAGCTTTGAATGAATGAACCAATTTTCAACAGGACTGATGAAGTGGTTCAATAGAGGTTCATTGTTTTATTTGCACATCACTAGGCAGGAGTTGGACCCAAACGCAGCATTTGGAAGATGGAGTGGTAAACTAAAAAGTGACCTTATTAACTTGAACTACGTGCAAAATAATTCAGATAAAAACAAAACAAACAAAAAACAAACAAACAAGGAGATCTGAATCTTCGAGGAAAACAGACTACACAAGACTAAGGAGCTTGGAAAGAAAAAGCGTCTGGACTTCGCTTGAAGACGTTTCACCTCTCATCCGAGAAGCTTCTTCAGGTCTAAGGTTAAATAGTGGAGAATCCCAGAGACTCCTAGATTTAAGCCCTATGGGAGAGTTCAAATAGTGAACAGAGGCAGTGGCTTACAACACCAACTATCTGCCATCTACAGGGAGTGCAGAATTATTAGGCAAATGAGTATTTTGTCCACATCATCCTCTTCATGCATGTTGTCTTACTCCAAGCTGTATAGGCTCGAAAGCCTACTACCAATTAAGCATATTAGGTGATGTGCATCTCTGTAATGAGAAGGGGTGTGGTCTAATGACATCAACACCCTATATCAGGTGTGCATAATTATTAGGCAACATCCTTTCCTTTGGCAAAATGGGTCAAAAGAAGGACTTGACAGGCTCAGAAAAGTCAAAAATAGTGAGATATCTTGCAGAGGGATGCAGCAGTCTCAAAATTGCAAAGCTTCTGAAGCGTGATCATCGAACAATCAAGCGTTTCATTCAAAATAGTCAACAGGGTCGCAAGAAGCGTGTGGAAAAACCAAGGCACAAAATAACTGCCCATGAACTGAGAAAAGTCAAGCGTGCAGCTGCCAAGATGCCACTTGCCACCAGTTTGGCCATATTTCAGAGCTGCAACATCACTGGAGTGCCCAAAAGCACAAGGTGTGCAATACTCAGAGACATGGCCAAGATAAGAAAGGCTGAAAGACGACCACCACTGAACAAGACACACAAGCTGAAACGTCAAGACTGGGCCAAGAAATATCTCGAGACTGGTTTTTCTAAGGTTTTATGGACTGATGAAATGAGAGTGAGTCTTGATGGGCCAGATGGATGGGCCCGTGGCTGGATTGGTAAAGGGCAGAGAGCTCCAGTCTGACTCAGACGCCAGCAAGGTGGAGGTGGAGTGCTGGTTTGGGCTGGTATCATCAAAGATGAGCTTGTGGGGCCTTTTCGGGTTGAGGATGGAGTCAAGCTCAACTCCCAGTCCTACTGCCAGTTTCTGGAAGACACCTTCTTCAAGCAGTGGTACAGGAAGAAGTCTGCATCCTTCAAGAAAAACATGATTTTCATGCAGGACAATGCTCCATCACACGCGTCCAAGTACTCCACAGCGTGGCTGGCAAGAAAGGGTATAAAAGAAGAAAAACTAATGACATGGCCTCCTTGTTCACCTGATCTGAACCCCATTGAGAACCTGTGGTCCATCATCAAATGTGAGATTTACAAGGAGGGAAAACAGTACACCTCTCTGAACAGTGTCTGGGAGGCTGTGGTTGCTGCTGCACGCAATGTTGATGGTGAACAGATTAAAACACTGACAGGATCCATGGATGGCAGGCTTTTGAGTGTCCTTGCAAAGAAAGGTGGCTATATTGGTCACTGATTTGTTTTTGTTTTGTTTCTGAATGTCAGAAATGTATATTTGTGAATGTGGAGATGTTATATTGGTTTCACTGGTAAAAATAAATAAATGGTAAATGGCCTGCATTTGTATAGCGCTTTTCTAGTCCATAGGACCCCAAAGTGCTTTACACTACATTCAGTCATTCACCCATTCACACACAGGCGATAGCAAGCTACATTGTAGCCACAGCTGCCCTGGGGCGCACTGACAGAGGCGAGGCTGCCGGACACAGGTGCCACCGGGCCCTCTGACCACCACCAGTAGGCAAACATGGGGTTAGTATCTTGCCCAAGGATATTTGGCATGCAGCCAGGGTGCAGCCTGGGATCGAACCACCGACCTTCTGATTAGTGGCTGACCTGCTCTGCCACCTGAGCTACAACCACTACAAATAATTGAAATGGGTATATATTTGTATTTTGTTAAGTTGCCTAATAATTATGCACAGTAATAGTCACCTGCACACACAGATATCCCCCTAAAATAGCTAAAACTAAAAACTACTTCCAAAAACATTCAGCTTTGATATTGAGTTTTTTGGGTTCATTGAGAACATGGTTGTTGTTCAATAATAAAATTATTCCTCAAAAACACAACTTGCCTAATAATTCTGCACTCTCTGTATAACGGTCTGTCTCTCTGTGTTGGCCCTGCGATAGACCTGTCCACCCCGCCTCTGGACTGCTGGGATAGGCTCCACCCACCAGGCAGAGTGACTACAATACCCCATCAGCCTTTTACGGCTGAGAGCTCATCAAGAATGATAAAAAAATAATAAAATCATGCCCATATACTTCACTGTAAATTTACTATTGTTATCATTTATACACAAATAGTCTTCACAGTCTCCTTTTACATCGACAGTCTTGCTGCCTTACGTTTTTGAGGTTGAGATACCAAAATATGAAAAAAAAAATACTATAATACAAAATGCATTGAGAAATATTTCATATTTTATACTTAAATTAGCCATTATTACTTATGTGAGGCAGTATCAGTTTATACTGTAAATAAGCATAAGAGGGTGAACATGCTATGCTTCAACACATCTGTGAATCATTCAGAAAAATGGAAGAAAATGTTGATGAAAGACTGATATTTATTCTGGTTCTTTAAAAAAAGATGATTTTCCTTTAAAAAAGAAAAGAAAACAAACAAAAATAACAACAACAAAAAAACAATGCCCCTAAGAGTAAGAGTAATGGGGGTTACAGCCAATTCAGGGACTTATATCAAAGACTTTAAGCATTGAAAATGTATTCACAGAATTAAAATAACATCTGGTTATAATATTATGAGTAAGGGTGTACAACTGTTTTTAATTTTTATTACTTATATTAAAAACTGAGCTTGAACAAAAATGACTGGACATGGCATTTCAGGATATTTGTGCTTAAAAACCCAAACAAAAGTATAGTTGATTTCTAAGGTAAATTGGGGATTAAGATTGTAAGACACGCTTTTAGAAATAATGTGATAATATATTTTCATACAAAGCACACTCGGTTCTTTTTTGGGCACTCAAATGGCACAGGATACTTGGAAAGACCTGCAACAACAACAATGGGTGTTAGGTGTGACAGAGGTGCACCTTAGACAAACTCAAATTCTGTCAACAGCACACTATGTTGTCAAAATATCACAACAGAGTCCACTGATACTACTACCAAAACTATGTTCATATAATAATATTCTTTGTGAAGAATAAACATAGATGACAGGTCAGAAAGATTGTAGGGAACAAGAAAGCAACAATTAAAAGAGCATGACAAGAAGTGTGAATGTGTCCTTGGAAAAAACCCCAGAAACTTTAAGTTTTACAAATAAATTTATGACTAGTTGTGTTTTTCATACACAAATCCATCTTATCCTAATTCAGATATTGTTTTTAAGAAAACGCACCCTCTGCTGTGGCTCTAATGTATGAAAACCTGTCAAAAACACATATTTGTGTGTGAAAGGTTGAGATGAAAAACTATTATCTCATAATAAAAATCTTAAATCAATGGTCTGGATGACTTGTTACCTTTAAATATTTGTAGGTAAATACAATCACAGTTTTAATTGTAATTTTAGATAAAATACATTGATGTTCCTTTTAATTACAGGGGAATTACGCGTTAGTCGTGGGCTATATTATAAAGTGTTGCCATGTTTTTACCTTCTGTGATAAGTAGACTGATTTTACATGTACTGAAATGTGCTATATAATTGTCATTGTCATCTGAATGAACCATAACTAAACTCATGAAATAAAACCATTAAAGTAGATCAAAACATATGTAGAGTGATGTGAATCTCTTTCAGTTTTTCCTCCAACTTCTCTGCTAGCCTCAAGATTTAAAACATTAAAAGAGACAAATGTCTTACAGAAATAAAAATCCAGAATCACTTTTGACATTCACAAAATCAAAGTCAAATGTCACCAAAGACCAAATAAAAACAACTGAAAAGGATTGAGACCAAATCGGATGTTTTCTTTGTTTTAAACAGCACTTCCTCTGGTAAGACCTGTTTGTGTCCAGGCTTCTGCAGTTTCTACCTGGTCAGCAAATCTGAAACATTAAAAAAAGAGAGCAAAGGTTTGACAATAAACAATAACCAATGAACATAATATAATTTCTACATTTTTAAAATCGTAATATTGCTTGTAAAACTCCTCACACTAAAGAATACTAATGGCTATAATTAGTTTAAATGTTGAATTGCAGATTCCCCTAAAATGGACTCATTGCAGCCTCTCAGCTGATCATCATACTTTGGCTTAAAATAATTGTTAACATTGTTAAGAGCAAAAATTCTTTATTTTTTGTAAAATTTTTAATATTTAATGTAATACCATTGATAACATATTAGGAGTTACCCAGTAAGGGACACTTCATCATCTGGAGTGCCTGGAAGTTCATCATAACGTTTCTTCACCATATCAAGCTCTGTTGAAACATCTGAAAAACAAATTTGAATTTTTGTGAATCAGTAATTTATAAGTTAATTTAAAAAATAGATAAATAGTTACATAGACTAAGTTATCAGGTGCAAGATTGCGAAGATAAAGAGAAAAGGACGGAAGCATTATCAAGCACTTGGAACCGATGTAATTACAGCAAACTGTCCTGTTTACCTGGGAGTGAGCTCCCATCAGTTCTGAATGAAAGTTCAAAGGATTCCTTCATAGTAGTCTCCAGAATCTCAAGGATGTCTCTCTAATTTAAAAAAAAAAATTGTATTCACTTATCACAGATCAAATATTGTATTAAAGTCAAATTAAATTACATTTAGAAATTTCTCAGACTTGATTTAAAACATAAATGGAAACATAACTTTTTGTATAAGTCTATTCCAGTTAAACACAGAAAAAGCCTTCAGGTGAGCTATAACAAAATACGGTCATAATATTCCTTCATAAAACATGGCAAACCCTTAAACTGCGTAACTTCTCCAACATGGTATTTTTTGCCTGCTCAAACATGTCCTTTTTTGAGTGCACATGGTTCTTAATAGTCTCCCTCATGTTGTACAGCGTGTCTTTTCCAATAAATTCTGCAGCCTCTACAATAAGACAGAAAACTCCAATCAGATTTCTCTTGCTCAATAACGATAAATATAAATATGTGTTTTAGTGCCAAGTTGTGAATAATATTATCTCTTACTCTTGTAGCCTTCTTCCATAATGTTCACAATTGTCTCTGTCAGACTGCTGTAGAGTTTTTTCTTCTGTTCCCGGATCATTCTGTTCAGTTTTGCCTTAATTTTTTCTTCCTTAGAGACAAAACATGAAATACAGATGAACGTCGTTTTAAATTACATCAAGCTATAAAACTAATTTTTCATTTTTTCCTTTTACTGTACTTTACTGTTTGAATTGATGTATAGGAAAGTTTCATCTCTTACCTCTGTCTTGAGAAATCTAAGCTGCAGTTCAGTATTTTTGTACTTTTCAATCAGAGAATCAGTGTTAAGAGAAAAACTCTTGATGACGCCGTTGAATGCTCCACATTCTGAGTCATTTCTAAAACATGTAAACATTGTGGTTATTAATGGCAGAGTTGGCAAGTTTATATTTGAAAATTGTGATATGTTATAAATTACATATCTTGAATAATATTATGTGACTGTTTAGAACTTGTCTTTTCTTACGGGAAGGTCTCTCTGAATTTTTCATCAATGCTGTCAGTCAGGCATGAAGCCAACTTCATGTTAAGGTTAATTAGGGTCCCTTTCCTTGGTTTGTAGACGCCACCATTCTTAACAACACGCTTCAGTAGCCCGGGAAAAGCACCACCCTTCTTTCCCTAAAGCAAAAAAGAAAACAGAATTATTTAAATACATATTACTGTTAAATATGTAATTTTTTTGTAACTAGATTTAAAATACATACGTGATACAAGAAGTTCTTGAGTTTTTCTCCGTATGAACGTTTGGATTTCTCAACGCCATCATTAAGACATTTTTCAAAGGCCGTAATGGTCTCTTCCATTTCTTTGTTGATATTTGCAAGTTGAAGGATCATGTTTCTCTCAAGTTCTGAACACACCTCACCTTTTTTATCATCCTGAAAAATATTTGAAGGAATAAAACTATATAAAAAAAATACTTATTATTTCTTATAGATCTATAAACTCCACTTGGCTTTAAGTCACTCTACTGTAAGTAAAACAGAACGGCAAAAATACATGAATCAATTGATCACTTAATAACCTATAAATTAATACATAAAAAAACATAATAAGAAACACAAAGACATTTGAGAAATCCCAACATGTAAGAGTTGGTTTTACTTGACCTTACCACTCCTCCGGAGTTGGCTCCTTGAATCAAAGCAAGAATCCCATAAGCTCCACTCACATAGTTTACTATCTCAGAGTGACAGTCATTGAGCTCTTGCAAAAATCCCTGAAGTTTGGGTATTTCTGTTAAGAAGAAATTTCAGTGCCACAGTTTGAAATTACGTACTATAATTCAAATTACATAATTCCTCTTTCAGTCAGAGCAAACTAAAACAACATGTGCATCAAGACTTCACCTACCAGTCTCTTCTGGACTTAGATGTTTCCCTTTTAGGAACTCTTTGGAGCTCACTGTGAACACTTTGAAACTGCCGTCAGTGAAGTGTTTCTGCGGAAAAATGATTTAATTTTAAAGCATCTTTGCAACTGTGGAGAGTCTGTATTATTTTCTGTCAGCCTATAAAACTCACATTAATCTTGCTTCGCTTGTTGAATTCTTCCCTTACTCCATCCTTGGCTTGCTGGTTTCTCATTACTATTCCATCATGGATATGAGCTCGTGAACTACAAGAAATGTGCACATCTGTACTGTTACCGTCATCACTATTATCATCACCATCATTAATTTGGGGCAGGCTGGGCGGTTTTGATTTATTCTTGGCCTTTAGGTGAAAATGTGTGAACCAAACTGAGCTTTGCCTGACTTTTGCACACCTGTAACTCTTTGTTAACACATAGATTGTCTTTAAAGACTGGCTGTGGCAATGTTTCTCTGCCTGATGGTGCTGGTACTCCAGTTTGTTGCCTTCTATTTTTAAATGTCTGGTCTGGTTAATATCCTCTCATACTTGCTAACTTGGGTTGTCAGAGCCTCACACCAAAATACTTACCTATTCACTACAGTCTTTCCTTCCAGCCAGTCATTGAGTACTCTCTCCCAAACCACCACCTTAGGGTGGTGCTCTCCACTAAATCACCAGTTTATTGTATACATTTGTTTCATTGGAAATAAACCTATTGAGCTTCAGTTGTGCGAGTCTGCTTTGCGGGTCCAGTCATATATGATTATATGGCTTTATTTGCTTAATGTATTTATTTTGACTGTTTAAAAAAACAAACTCGCAAATATGGGAGTTTGCATGGAAAATGTACTTACAAATCATCTGAATCATCAAGAAGATCAGACTTGGTGCAGATAAAGTGAATTTGCTGACATTCGCCACCATTTCCAATCAGACTACTGACACTTTCCAGGATCTCCCAGGCCTCTTTCTCTGATGCTGCTCGATTAATTTCAGTCACAATCCACACAGTAGAACAATCTCCAACTATCTGAAAGGAGAATAACATGTCTCAGTGCTTCATTGAAGGATAACTGTTTACAGACAACACAGTATAAGCAAAGAGCAGTAAATGTGAATTACCCCTTTCCACATCTGATCTCTGCTCTTGTTACAGTCGCCATTTCCAGGAAAGTCCACAAGTGTGACATGCTGGAGAAGAGACTTGTTTGGCACCCTGACAGTCACACACTTCACTAGTGGCCAAAACCACTTTTTTCCTTCATTGCCTTCTCCTTGTTTTGAATCACTTCTTGTGTACTTGACAAATTGTGCAGAAAGTTCATTAGCCTGCAATAAATAATAAAAGCAGTGCAGTTTAATTTTAATCCTACAGTTTAAGTGCTTTACAAAAACCATTAAAAAGTCTGCGACATAAAAAAAACAACTTAAAGAAATTGGATCACTAAAAAAAGATTTTTTTTAAAAATTATTTTATTTTTTGCTTTTATATTAAACACAGCATGCTTATACAGATTCAACTGAGGACAATTACTACATTTAGCATTTGTGAACTTATAAGGAAAAAAGAAAAAGGAGAAAAAAGAGGAAGAAAAAATTATAACAACATTAACTAAATAAAGAGTAAAATAAAATAAGAAAATTCGCACAGCGTGTGAGGCATGAATTATGATCAGTTAATTAAGAATTCTAGAAATGGCTACCAAATCGTACAAAAACTCGCCAGTTTCCCCTTTCTATCAAATATTATCTGTTCCACCCTGGCCACAGACACCATCTCATTAAACCACCTTTTAAAACACGGGGCCGAAGAAGACCGCCACTGTAAAAGAATAAGTTTCTTTGCAGCCAGCATACCCATTGTAATTATCTGTTTTTGTGAAAAGGAAAAAAGATTCGATTGATGCAAATGATCCAATTATAGCCAGTGTACCACAAGTGGTACTTTTTTCCTAAATTGGTTTGAAAACCACGTAAAAATCTGGCTCCAAAAAGCTTTAAAGACAGGGCAATGCCAAAATAGATGTGCAAGGGAACCTTCGTCAATTTTCGATTTAAATGATCAGATTGTGTCATGTACAAGCTTCCCCTTGCGTTATATTGGATCAAGACTGAGGAGAAATTCAGGTCATGTGAAACCCTTTTTAAAACAATCAACCATTTGATAGTTTTGAGTAAGTCTCTAATTATCATTCGACAGACAGAAATAAAGAAAGAAAAAAACTGTTTTTGGTGTTTTGTGTTTTTTGGACTTTTGGATCTATGCTGCATTTTGTTTTCAGAAGTGAGATGTGTTTCCAATTCGTAATCTTTTGTTAATTTGGTCAGTTCCCTTTTGTGTCCAAGATGTCCTAGTTTCACCTGTGTCCCCTTCCCAGCATCCCCAGTGTGTAGACTATCATGGCTGTCTGTTATAGTAGCAATATGAGTTTGTCTTACTGATTCACATCTCAAAATCTTTCGCCTGGATTGGAGAAATTCTGGAATTTCTTTGAAATATTTGTTCTCCATGAGGTTTTCAGAGGACTTTTCTTTCCATTCTTCTCCATAAAGTGCTGACAGCTTTTCAACAGCATCACGATAATCATCATCGCCTTCCTTGTCCTGATCTTCATTATTGTCAAGAAACTGACGAAATGACCACAACTCATCTTTCCACTCCTACAAAAATAGATGACAAGCCATTTATTGGAGGAATGTACCCAGCCTTAAGCTCCAAGAACTGCACTATAACAAATGATTTAGTTTTAAGTACAAATCAAACTTTGAGAATTCATTTTACCTCCTTTGTGATGAACTCAATTTCTGCCTCATAATTTGTGCTACGTGTGTTAGCTTCCACTTTGATCATGACTGAGGTGCAGGCATTGATGCGTCCTGAGGGTAAAAGATTCTTCTCTTCAATGATGGCATTTATCAAAGAGCTCTTTCCAGCCCCAGTTTTACCAGTGACACCAACCAGCTCCCTCTTGTCCAAATCACTGATCTTTTTCCTGTTGAACAAGATTTTAAAGATGGGTTAATTGATTCAGTCATGAAAACATTTTTAAGCATGCTTCAAAAGGTTTAAAAGAGAGTTTTGTTATTTTTAATAGTAATCACTACTAGGTATTTCAGTTTTATAGACTCGCTCCACTAATTGTTTACTGTATGTTGTTTTGATCTACACCTTCTTTTTTGTGTCAGCTAAAGTGAAAATGTTTCCTTCAAGAGTTGGTAGATACCGGGAACAGGAAAAAAAATGTAGCTAAGTCACCAAAACTTCCTAAAAATATCAGTCTTTGTTGGTCTTAACTTGGAAAGTTTTAGTTTACTACCGAATCATTCCGTCATCTATAATTGTGCGGCTGTAAGTCAAAAGTATGATGTAAAAATAACTAAACAAAGAACCAACACGTCAAACAGACTGACACAAGAAACTAACTGGTGACTATTGAACCAAAAGGGTTCATGTTCATGATGGCACTGTTGTCTCACACCACCATTTGGTTGGGGGCCTTTTTGTTTTGAGTTTACGTGTTCTCTCTGTGTTTGCCTCTGTTCTCTCCAGGTACTTTGGCTTTCTCCAACAGTCCAAAGACGTGCAGTTAGTGCATTTAGGTTAATAAATTTTAAATCCTCATCAATGTAGTTACTCATTCCTGTGACTGTATCTTGGTGTAACCAGTGTGACTTCCATAAAGTTTGTTTGGACTGAATCATTTTAATTGTTCTGATCATGTGAATATACTGCTTATTTTTGCGTGTGTCAAGACTCTTGAAAAGGGACCATCTTCTCTGTGTGACTCAATTACACATAACTAGGAGTTTTTGAGGATGTTTTACAGATATTTTCTGCATTTTTGGTTTCTTCAAACACAATCTCTCTTTGATCTGTTTGTGAAACTGTCACATGATCAGGAGTGGAACCAGGCCCATACATTACAAAATATGAAAAAACTTAATACTCACTTTAAGAAATCACTGAGTTTGTCTTGGTCATTTAGTCTTTCATGTACAAATGTCATGATGCTTTTCACATCAGACAGTATGATTGATTCTGTGGACAAAGAAAGGAAAAAACTATTTAAAACAAATACCGTATTTTCGCAACTATAAGGCGCACATAAAAAAGCCTTAGATTTTCTTTAAAAAGTGCGGCGCGCCCTATAGTGCAGTGCGCCCTGTGTGTTGTAAGGAGGACGTAGTAGAGAACACCATGAGAACGCTAGAGGGTGAAGTGTGGGCGTTGATCGTATATACACCGGGACAATTGCACATACCTGTATAAAAGGACAGGTATGTGCATTATGTGGAACATCGTTGTTTTAACAACCCTGAAAATGGCAAAGAGACACGCATATGAAGCACAGTTTAAACTGAAGGCCATCAGCTACGCGGAGGAACATGGAAATCGAGCAGCCGCGAGAGAATTTAAGATTAATGAATCGATGGTTCGCAAGTGGAGGAAGCTGGAAAACAAGCTCCGACAGGTCAAGAAGACGCAGCAGAGTTTCCGCGGACATAAGGCGAAGTGGCCCGAGTTGGAGGAAAGACTCGAGCGTTGGATCATCGAGCAAAGAACGAGCGGGAGAAGCGTTTCGACGGTCACCATTCGACTAAAAGCAGTTTCGCTAGCAGAAGAAATGAAAATTGAACATTTCCGAGGAGGTCCGTCTTGGTGCTTTCGTTTCATGAAACGGTGCCATTTTTCCATCCGGACCAGGACTACGGTAGCGCAGCAACTTCCAGCAGATTATAATGAAAAGCTGGCCATCTTCCGCTCCTACTGCAGCAAACACATCGCCGACAAACACATCCAGCCCAGCCACATCACTAACATGGACGAGGTGCCGCTCACTTTCGACATCCCGGTGAGTCACACTGTGGAGAAGAAGGGGACCAGCACGGTAGCGATACGCACAACGGGGCACAAAAAGTCTTCTTTTACTGTTGTGCTTGGCTGCCATGCTAATGTACAGAAACTGCCACCTATGGTGATTTTTAAGCGAAAGACTTTGCCTAAAGAGAAGTTTCCAGCAGGAATCATCATTAAGGCAAATGAAAAGGGCTGGATGGATGAGGAAATGATGAAAGACTGGCTGAAGGAGGTGTATGTAAGGAGACCAGGTGGTTTTTTCCACGCATCACCATCGCTGTTGATCTGTGACTCTATGCGTGCCCATCTCACAGCCGATGTGAAAAAACAAGTGAAACAAATGAACTGTGAGCTTGCTGTCATTCCGGGAGGCCTGACAAAGGAACTCCAACCGCTGGACATCGGTGTGAACCGGCCGTTCAAAGTAAGGCTGCGAGCGGCCTGGGAGCGATGGATGACCGATGGAGACCACAGTTTCACCAAGAGTGGAAGGCAGCGCCGGGCGAGTTACGCCACAATTTGCGAATGGATTGTAGATGCTTGGGCTAACATGTCTGCTGGCACTGTTGTTCGAGCTTTCGCAAAAGCCGGCATCATTTCCGAGGAGCCGCACGGCACGGAAAGTGACTCTGACAGTGAAGAAAGAAACCTGGCATGTTTGATGGAGATTTAGCGCAGCTGTTCAATTCAGACACAGAGGATGAGGACTTCCATGGGTTTGATTGATGACAATTACCGGTAATAAAAATGTGAGTTCCAAACTCAGTTTTGCTCCCGCTTTATTTTTAAACACGCATAATTGTATGCGCCCTATAATCAGGTGCGCCTTATGTGTGTGTTAAATACAGTAATGGCACACATAACTGAGACTGCGCCTTTTAGTAAGGTGCGTCTTATAGTCGTGAAAATACGGTATTTAGTCTGGCATGTACAAATGTCATGATGCTTTTCACATCAGACAGTATGACTGGTTCTGTTGGCATAAATGTAAAGAACTATTTAGAAGGAATTATAGACTAGAATAACCAGAAAATGTAAATTCTCATGTTTAACAAGAAAGCAAACCTGCGTGAATTAGAGAATATCAGGACCATAATGTGACCACTTACCAATCAACCATAATATACCATGCAACATGTGACTGTTAAATTTTGACAAAAGCCCAAAGAAAAAGTAACTTCTAGCATCAAAGATGTTCGACAAATTGTGCTGCACAAAGGTTTAACCCTTAAACTGTGACACTGTTTAGTAAGAAACCTAAATACCTTCAGATCCTGGCATAGACAGACGTTGTCGCTTAGCTGGTGACTGCAACCTGATGGTGTCACTTTGAAGGTCTGATTTTCTCTTTCCTGATTGGATAAAAACAACAACAAAAAATAAGAACAAAAAAATGGTTTTCTCTCAGCACTTAAAGTTATTCTTAGTAAAGTTATGTAGATTGCAAAAAATATTTGTGCCTTTAAAACACAGAATAATATGAGATGCAATAAATACGATGCATGTGTCTCACCTGTATCACTTGTGGATGGCAAGACCTGAGGATGAATATGAGTTATACAGGAAATTATTACTATTTGCATTGGCATTGTTCTTTAACAAAATTTAAAGGACACTAACATATAAGTTTTACAATCAACAAACTTAAATGCAGTTATTTTTTATTAACCAGCAGACTGATGAAAAATAAATTACAATAACCTTTTTCTTACTAAATATCAGTGATCCGACGAGATAGTTGTTTTACATAATTAAGTCCCAGTCCCAATGGAGCTTTACTTTGTCTCAGGCAGTTGGCTCATATGTCTGAAATTCAGTATAATCCTTACCTGAACCACATCAGCTGCTTCTTCATGCTCCTGTTCACACTGAAGATAAAAAGTGCAAAGCAGTGTTTAATATTAACCTCTTAAACATGTATTAAAATTGTATTTGTCGTATGGACATTCAATCTGAAGGAAAAAAATGTTTTAAACTGACTTGAAAAGAAATGACTGTTTCCTGATTTGAGTTTTGTTCTTCCTGCCACAATCAAAACAACTCAAATTATATTAGTTAAGAATTAATAAAATTACTCTACAAATAATTACTGCCAGTGAGATGCTGTCAAACACCAGTGGGTCGCTGGTGTTCGCTCTCTGCGGTAAACTATCACTTCTTGTTCCAACACACAGTGATGCTTTTATGTAGCTTATCTGCGTAGCCAATTTAATTAAAAACTTATAACTTACGTCAAGGTGTAATCTTCACACACTCTGTGTATTCACTCACAGTATTCACTCACTTTGTCTTCAGGGGTTCACTAGCTTAGCTTGGCCATAGCCAACTCATTAGCAGCATGGCCTTTTCACCTGTCCCTCTTGCACTTTCCTGCTCATTGTGTCAGATGTTTAGTTACTCCTCAGCCTCCTTCAGCAATAATGATACTTGCAAAAAATGTAGCCTATCTGCAGCTCTGGAGGCCAGGATCACAGAATTGTAGACTCTGCTTCGAAACCTTAAAAATCCCATAGTTATCCAGGCCTCTTTAGCCCGTGCAGCTAAAGGTAGCGTAGGTCCCGTTAGCTCCCTCTGGGAGATTGTCCTGAGCAGTAGTGATGTTCGATTCGTGAACGAATCATTCAACACTCGAGAATCACTTTACTGACTCGTGAATCATGATTCACAATCCCAACTGACTCACTGACTCATCCCTGTTGCTGTTAGCAAGCTAATTCCATTAGTAGAAATATATCTAGCTTATAATTAAAATTGTGTGGGGAAAAAACAACAGCCAGTTTCTTAACAAAAGCATTTCTGCTCTGAACTGGAAGAAAAAACCTTGAGTAGAAACCTCACATCAAGAAAATAGCTCCTTGGTTCACTGTAGCATCGCTCAGCTAACATGCTAACAGCACATTTGAGTTACTCACCCCCTCCATTCCTGTGCTGAATCATAGCATAAGCGAATCACTCAGGACTCACTAATCCCATTCCTTGCTGTGCTGAATCGTAGCACTGAATGGTAAAGCTCTGAATGGTTTGGGACCAAAATACATCAGTGACCTCCTGACCCAGTATGAACCTTCCAGATCCCTCAGGTCATCTGGATCCGGTCTTTTATCAGTTCCCAGAGTCAGAACCAGACACGGAGAAGCTGCATTCAGCTTTTCTGCTCCTTATATCTGGAACAAACTCCCAGAAAGCCTCAGATCAGCTGAAACACTCAGTTTATTTAAATCCAGGTTGAAGACTCACCTATTCTCAGCTGCATTTGAATAAAGCACCAAATCCACACTTTTAAGCTTAAATTTCAAAACTTACATTAACTACAGATTTTATCTACTGTTCTGGTTTTATCTGTTTTGATTTTATATACTGTTTTGTTTGTTTGTTTGTTTAAGTGGGTTTAGAGCTCTGGGTAGCTCCCCAGCTGGGTCTAGACTGGGTCTAGAGAGTATTTTAAATTCAGGGAATTTAAAATAGAAAGTAGCTCGTCCACAGAAGGACTGGTAGCTCCCCTTACAATAAGGGTTCAGATCGCGCGAACAGGTGTGAATGAATGTGTGTGTTTAGTTAGTTTGTTTGCTTGTTTTAATCAATTTTAAATCATGCTTTTTATTTGTTTTTGTTTCTAATGTCTCTGTAAAGCACTTTGAATCACCTTGTTGTTGAATTGTGCTATACAAATAAATTTGCCTTGCCTTGCCTACCCAGATAGCAAGGAGACATTGAACAGATGTTGATTTTCCATCTGAACCATCAGAATCGTCAGGATTGAAATGTCAACACAAAACCAATGTTGAAACAACATTGAAATACTGATGAAACCTGACACTGACATTGAAATAACATTGATTCACTGTTGTTCTGTCATCGTTGATTGTTGATCTATTTATAGTTGACAAGGTGACAACAATCACGTTGAAAAATCATCAATTTATGGCTGAGCGGGAAATTAAAGCTGCTACCACTTGGACTATTCCGCAGCACCCCTATCACATTGGTATGTCCCTCCAGGTAACCATTGTCTTGTACAGTAGAGCGGGACATTAGATTTACTCTCAGCGGAATTGACCGGAGAAGGCATCAGTTCATGGACTGCACTGGCCTGCACCACGATTAGTATAAGGTAAGAATGAATTACTTTTGTTCTATTCGTTATTTCCATGGTTGCATTTGAATAACAGTAAAAAAAAAAAAAAAAAAAAACTTGTTAATGTAAAGTTTCGGATAAAATGTGGGAGCCCGAAATTGTGTCTACTTTCATCTTACAATCCGGCAACAAATAAATTGCACTGCGAACAAAGTCTATCAACAAAGAAAACATTTTCGTTTCATACTTTTCCATTATATTCCCTTACAAAGCTAGCTTTAACGCTTCGAGGGTTCCTTTGTTCTTGCTGTCGCCTCGGCGCTTGACCCAGACTTTCGCTCTGTAGTTGCTTTTTAGCATAGTACTACAAAAAATTGTAAATCTGTGATATATGATTGATAAACGTAAAGGTAACTGTATAAATGTGTTCAATGACTTTGTTACCTATCTTTATCTTTGATTGCTAAGAATTTATGATCTTGTCTTTTATACATATCTGTGGTGCTTCCATACTGCAATATCACCACATAATATAGTCCAAAAAGTGGAAGCTTGTAAACTTTTTATAAATGCAAAGCCGTGTACACTTGTGCACTTCAAAAATTCCTTGTATACTGTACCTTCTTGCACATCTCCGTTTCCTGTGTGTGTTGTTATAAATCAAACTGTAACTTTAGGAAATAATATTCCAAAAGCACATTTGTAATTATTTTTGACCGTTTTCAACTTTTTTTCTTTAGACCAAATCCCCTGTACACATATAGTGACTCAGAGGATGAGCAGCCCACAAAAAAACGGTTTCCCCAGCCCCCTCGAGTGAAAATACCAGGTAATAAAATACTGTCTGGTGTCTTTGTACATATCTGTGTGTGACACAAGGAAACTTTTGACAAGTTGTCTGTATTCTTAAATACTTAAAAAAAAATTATCTTTTTCTGTCAGACCTGACGAGAGCTGTTAACGAACTCCGTGAGGAGGTCAGAGCCATCCGCAATACCGGCTGCAATGAATCGGTAGATGCTGGGGTACTGCCTCTGGATTTGCCCTTGCACAACATTGAGGAGCTAAACAATGCAGAGGCAGCTCTTCAATCACAAGAGGCAAACAAGGCAATGGTAAGTATATAAAGGTTATGTACACTTTGTAACTATAAAGTGTAATAGCTGTCAGATGTGATTTAAATACATAACAACGGCCTGTTGATTAAACACACAAGCACTTGCATACACATTAAAGACATGAGACACGCTAATTCCATCTCTTAAAATGTGTCTATAGGTGAGATGCTTTGCCTTGATTGGAGGGACCACACTGGAGGTGCGAGTACGCCGTGTAATGGCTTATGCCATTACAAACGAGCTGGCCTCGGTACTAAACTGGGCAGGGAAAAAAACCAAGGACCAGACAAAGCAAAAAAGGGCATTTAAAGATACAGCGCTCTGCAAATGCATATTTGGTAAGTTTTACCGTTTTTTTGCTATATTACTTTGTCCTTCTTAATAACAAGACTTTCATGTCCGGTTAATCTGGAGATGGAGTCTTTGGTCTTTGGCTCGGGTTGTAGTTTGTACAGCCCGAGGACCCCATGTTTATTTTGTTTTAAAGACAGTTAACAAGAGCTTATTCATGTGCTCTAATTCACTTTTTTGTGTGTGTGTGTGTGTGTGTGTGTGTGTGTGTGTGTGTGTGTGTGTGTGTGTGTGTGTGTGTATTTTTGTCCTAGATGGCCTGACGCAGCAGTTAGGGGCAAACTCTATGTCCGAGTTTGTCTTTGCACAAGCAGTGCAGAAATGGCTCCGATACGCCCCAGATCGTTTGGGTGGTGCAGGACGCACATCATGCATCCCCATCCCAGAGTAAAAAATTACAAACTTCTGTGAAACATATAAATGTAAATAGGAAACTGTCTTTTAATAAAGTATTTAGCAAACAAAACATGCCTATTGACCTTTTTTTGTTTAGTTTTTTCTCTGTTACATCACATGCAATGCTTTCTTATTTTAGGATATTAATATTGACATGATACATTGTGAGACATTTGTTTTTTGTTTTTTTTTAAAGGGTGTCCAATTTGAGGAATAAGTACAATTATGTGTTTAGGTGGTTTAAGTATTGATGGAAACATGCAGTAGTTTAGTGTTGGTTAAAATACCTATAAAGAGAGGTAGATTTCCAGTCATGATTTAACTGTTGTTTTAATAAAAAGCAACTGTGCGAAAGAGGTGGAAAATCAACACCATAGCTCAACAGTGTTTCAATATCAGAATCTGACATTGTTTCAATGTCAACAGTATTAGAATATATAACGTTGAATCAATGTCAGGTTTCAACATTGATTCAACATCAAAACCTGACGTTGTTTCAACGTTAAAGGGTGCAAGAGTGACGTTAGGTCAACGTCACACTTCAAAGTTGATTCAATGACATCACCTGATATTGACTCAACATTGTTTCAATGTTTCCTTGCTATCTGGGTAGAGTAAGCGAATCACTCAGGACTCACCCCCTCCCTCCTGGCTCACAGCTCAAACGAGTTGAACGAATCACTGACTCACTCACCCCCTCCCTTCCTGTGCTGAATCGTAGCATAGAGGAATCACTCACTCACCCCCTCCCTCCCGATTCGCAGCTTCTTTTTCTTCTTGGTTAGCAACCAACATTAAGGTACATTAGCGCTCGTGCTTCATAAGACACACTCACCCCTCCCTCTCGGTTATCAGCTGTTGAAACTCAGAGCGTGTTACCTTGGAAGAGTCACCTTCACTGAAGACGAAGTCCGATAGTCTGACTGACGCAGTATAACATTCAGTCTACACTTTGTTTTTTTGAAAAGATCATAAGCAGACTTAAGGAAAAAATATATGAACTCAGTTCCACCACTATTAAAAAAATAAAAATGCTCAGACTCGCATTCTGCTGCTGCAATAATGTAAGTTAAATAATTAGAAATTCGCTATTTCACTAAATTATTTAGATAAGAAAATATATATGTGACATGTTTGAGGAAAATACTACTAATAAAAAAAACAGAAAATTCTAAAGGTGTTTTTGTTTTTTTCCACGTGTATGGGGCAAGGGGGCAGTACTACGGTGTTGTTTGCCGGCAGTGCGAGTTAATGATACGAGGAAAAATGGATAGTCGTCGAAGAAGCGATATTTGGATGCATTTTCAAATGAAAAGTGCAACACACGCACAATGCAACATTTGCAAGACAGTTTTGTCTTTTCGAGGGGGAAGTACATCAAATATGAGAAGACATCTCAGTAGCAAGCACCACACAGTTATGCTACAACAACAGCACAGTCAAAACCCAGCTACTAGCATTGGAAAACCTAGCGGCCAGCAGCAGGAGCAACAATCTTCAAAAGCAGCATTATCAACAGCGGTCACATCACCTGTTTATTCCAGCAGCACATCAACAAGTACTCAGCAAGAAAATACAAGCACACACACAGCAGGGCAAGGACAACAATCAGCAAAAAGAATACAGAGGCAGTCTTACATGGGAGCATTTGTGTCAAGGCCCATGATGCCACTTCAGCAGAGCAAGGTTGACCAGGCTCTGGTTAAAATGATTGCCCAAGATTTTCAGCCCTTTTCAATCGTTGATGACAGAGGATTTAGGGAATTCACCAAGGCACTTGATCCTTCATATGTTCTTCCCAGTAGAAGTACAGTATCCAGACAGCTGATGCCCGATTTGTTTCAGAAGATAAGAGCTGATGTTCAGGAAAAAATCAAGACAGCACCTGCTGTGTGCTTAACAACTGACTGCTGGACCTCCAGCACATCAACAAGTTACATGTCTGTTACATGCCACTATGTGGCCGAGTTTAAACTGCAGTCAAACTTGTTGGACTGTTTTGAATTAAAAGACAACCATACATCTGAAAACCTGGCTAGAGAGCTGGAAAGGATTGCAACTGAATGGGCCATTATGGAAAAGATAGTTGCATGTGTAAGTGATAGTGCAGCCAATGTCAAGAAGGCTGTGGGTGACATTCTGCACTGGAACCATCTAAATTGTTTTGCACACATTTTGAATTTAATTGTCAGAAAGGGAATCCAGCAGTCTCAAATTCAAGAAATTATTAGAAAGGTAAAAGCAATAACTGAATATACACGCCGCAGCACAGTGGCTTCTGCTAAACTGAGAGAGACACAGCAGCAGATGGGAGAGCCCCAACTACGACTGAAGCAAGATGTGCCAACCAGGTGGAATTCCACTTATTACATGCTGAAGCGGATTGCGGAAGTGAAGGATCCCCTCATTTCCACCCTGGCCTTGGTAAATCCACAGCTGCAAACCCTGTCACTTGAAGAGTGGGAGATGGTCAAGAAAACCTGTGAGGTCCTGCAGCCTTTTGAGGAAGTGACTGTGAAACTGAGTGCCAAAAGGTATGTTAAAATAGTGTCATAATACATGTATATATTTCATGTTGTGTCATTACATTTGCCTAAACACATTTTTCAATTCTTTCCCAGATAATAGCATTTAAGATGTTTCTTACAACAGCTTATAATTAAATGTAAACTGTAAAATGGTTTTATATGACAATGTATGCTTAATGCACTGCACTGCAGGGGCTGTAACTGCATTAAAACACATGGAACTATAGTCTTTCCTTTATTTCTCCTCAACAGGTTTGTTACTGGATCAAAAGCCATTTTAATGGCAAGAGGGCTGCAGAGGATTACTGCACACAGACAGAGAAGTTCTTCCATCTATCAGCCAATCCGCAACATGGTAGACATCCTCATGGCAGAAATTGTCAAACGGCTGGGGGGGATCGAACAAGTGAGCCTGCTTGCAGATGCTACACTTTTGGATCCCAGGTTCAAGAAGCATGTATTTTTACATGATAGACATGCAGAAGATGCTGTAACAAGAGTTGTGGGAGCTGCATCAAGGTCCTTAAGACCACTGCCACTGGCAACACCCAGCACAGAGGAAGGAGAGGGTGTCCCACAGGCCAGTACTTCCACTGAGACAGTGCCTGTGATTTGGGCCGATTTTGAGGAGCGGGTTGCATCACTGAGGCCAGGAGTCCAAAACCCCTTCACAGAGGCAATGCTGGAGATTAAAGGATTCCTGTCAGAGCCACTCCTACCCCGAACATCTGACCCCCTGGAGTGGTGGAAGTCCCATACCACTGTCTTCAAAAAAACCTGCGATATTATGAAGACGAGACTCTGCATAGTGGCAACTTCTGTTCCATCAGAGCGGATCTTTTCAAAGGCAGGACAAATAATTACAGACAGGAGGAACCGTCTCAGCCCTGGAAAAGTTGGGGAGCTTATTTTCCTCAATGCCAATCTGTAAGGGACAATTAATTTTGAAGTGGACTAGTACTTTTGAACACAGTAATCTGTGAATTTTATTTATTTTTATTTATATTTTTGATTTTGATTTTGTTGATTCACATTTCATTTTCTATCTGTCAGAAATTTCATTGATATTCTATTGAAATAAAAATAAATGTTCCCTTTACAAATCTTTATTTTTTGCTCTTTTTTGCTCTATAAAAGAGTTGTTTTTCTTTTTCAATCACTCATCTTAGCAATAGGGTTTACATGAAAAGACAAACAAATTAAGTTTGCATGAAAATGTACATTTTTTGCACTCTCCTAGCAACTGACTCAGTGACTCAAATGACTCAAAACACCCGATTCATTTTGGTGAGTGACTCATTCAAACTCGATTAAGTAAAAGGAATCAAATTTACCATCACTATTAGTGATATAGTGGTTGGTGGTTGTAAGGATTTTAAGTCATAGACTGGTCTCTAGGCTTTTGTGACTGGGGCTTTACTTTGACTCAGGTCACTTTAGCGCAGTGGTTCCCAAACCTTTTTTGCTAGGCCCCCTTTGTTTTATTAGAAAAATGGTTGTGAATTAAAAATCAAGAATGTGGCATACTGTTTGTCCGTGATGTGAAGAGCCCAGCGCGTGCTCCCGACGCAGGGAAAACCAATTCTGCAGAGGAGACCTACCTTGGCACTTGTGCAGTCGAAGCCAAAGGGATGATATGCATCACCATATTTTCTAGTCTTTGGCTTGAAAGGTTGGTTTGGAAACATATTTGGTGATGCTTCATCTCCTGCTTTGCATTTGTGTGGATGCCCCGTCAAAAACCTGTCCATTATGCGTTCTATTTTTTTTCCTTTTCATACCGTAGTGTCAAGTGCGCCAATTGGTTGAACGATGCACAGTGACTCCATCTGATGCAAGATGATGTTGTAGGTCTTTGGTGCTGGTGTGACAAATGGTGGACTATGACTGTTCTCACCATTTGTCGCTTCTGTCTATCCGAGATTTTTCTTGGTCTGCCACTTAATTTGAACTGAGCCTGTGGTCTTCCATTTTCTCAACATGTTCCTAACTGTGGAAACAGACAGCTTAAATCTCTGAGACAGCTTTCTGTATCCTTCCCCTAAACCATGATGGTGAACAGTCTTTGTTTTCAGGTCATTTAAGAGTTGTTTTGAGACCCCCATGTTGCTACTCTTCAGAGAAAATTAAAAGAGGAGGGAAACTTACAATTGACCCCCTTAAATGCTCTTTCTCATTATTGGATTCACCTGTGTATATAGGTCAGGGGTCACTGAGCTCACCAAGCCAATTTGACTTCCAATAATTAGTTCTAAAGGTTTTGGAATCAATAAAATGACAACAGCGCCCAAATTTATGTACCTGCCTGATTTTGTTTAAACAATTATTGCACACTTTCTGTAAATCCAATAAACTTCATTTCACTTCTCAAATATCACTGTGTGTGTCTCCTATATGATATATTTAACTGACATTTTTTATTGTAACAACCAACGATTTATACAGGAAAATAATGACTATTAACAAGGTTGCCCAAAGTTTTGCATCCCACTGTATGAATGAAGGAAAGCATGCTGGTTCATTATCTGAATTTCAGTAATTCCTACCTGATCGAAATCAGCTGTTTCTTTATAGTTTTGTTTGCAGAGTAGGTAAAGCTAAGTGCAAAGCTATGTAAAATGTTTACTTAAAAATGTAACTTGCAGTACAGATACTGAAGAGGAGTGTCATGAAACAGTTTTTTATACTTACTTGACCAGAAGTATTGACTGATTCCTTTTGTGGTTGAGTTGTATTTGGCTCTTCCTAACACAATAAAAATATTGCAAATCCAAATCAGCATAAAAGTTAAAGAATTTTTCTGAATAATGCTATCAATGTGTGGGAAGGTGTGGTTTTTGCGGTGTTGTGGTGTGTGCAGGGAGGGGGGCACAATAGGATATTCATGAATGTCCCCACACTAGTGATGTGATTTGGTATCCATCTGATACCTTGTAAACACAGGCCCAGTATCAAAGATTCTGATACAGATACTGATGCTTTTTAATAATTAAGGTGGATGAATCATCAAATTGCTAAGTCTGAATGAATTTTCATGACCTGTTAGTGTTTTGGGAGGTTTTTTTCTTTGGATTATTAATTAAAACCAGGCAAGGACAGAAATAATAAAATGATAAGGCTGTAGCACATCTAGTTGTAGCTTAAATATAGTAACTTTACAGTATCCCTTTTACAGTTAACACAAATGGATAATTGTACTCAAACAAATCCGAGTCGAAATCGGGATATTTGCTTCGATTACAGTAAATGTTGCTATGACACTTGAAAGCATCAGCATTTACACAGACAGCCAGGTTGCCTCTTTGATGAATTCGGGAGTAACAAAGAAACAGAAACTAGTATCCCAAAAAGTTGATTCTGTTCATCTGGACTGTTTTCAGTGGGAGGAATGTTTTGTCACTCATCCAAGTGACTTCTTCAGTCTCAGCTGACTGCAGGTTTCAGCTTCTGATCGTTACGGAGGCGAAGTTAATTGGATCCGCTCTCCCCACCAAGCAAATTCACCTGATCCGGGGAAAACAAATTCTGTCGGGGATAACTACCTTGTCACTGAATTTAAGCTATTATAAATGACTTGTTGACTTAAAATTGGTCAATCATATCTTTTACAAAGAATATCAATTTAGAGATCATTTCTATCACAAAGTAGTAGTGCTGAGATTTCCGGCTCTTTTTAGAGAACCAGCTCTTTTGGCTCCCAACTGGCTCTTCAGGTTGTTTTGTTGCTTTTAATTAATTTATTATTAACAACAATATAAAATTATGCACGAAAGGAATTACTAATGTAAAAAAACAAAACAGAAGTGGTTTTATTTATATATGTTTATATATAAATATATACGGTGGCCTCTAGAGACAAAGCATGTACAAACTCCAAAACACATTTCTAGCGTTAACTGAACTTCAAAAACAGAGCTACCTAGATCACTTAAATTACGCAATTGAAAGCATACGTGTAATTTTTGTGTATTTATACACAAGCACTCATATATATTCAAATAATTAAAAAAAAATGTTCATTTACCTTTTACTACCACACACCAAATCCAGTTGTTGGTACTTGCTGGCTTGTGTAGCCACTAGGTAACAAAAGCTCAACACTGCGCGTTTTGGAGTTTGTACATGCTTCGGGGTTTGTATGTGCTTTGTCTCTAGCAGCCACCGTAAATATACTTTTATTCATTCACTCCACATAAAATGTAATAAATAAATCATATAATACAAAAACCAGCTATTTACATTTCAACTTGGGCCTGCATGAATAAACTTTCTGAATCCTTTATCATCCGCAACTGAAAATAGTTGTGGATCATTACTATACTTTTCTAATGTGACATTGTTGTCCATGGCTCTTTTTCTCTGTCTCCCTCCTGCTCTGTTCCTGTGCTACTGAGAGTGTAACTACCACCCCTCCCCTCTCTTCCCAGCGCAAAGCACAAGGCTCGCGTGCGGAGTGAAGCCTATTTAATCTCAAAAAGCTCCTAAAACAGTCAGTGATCACTGTTGACCTCCCTCGGCTTTTATTACCGCTAATCATTTATTTAAGCTCAGTTTTTAAAACCTTGGGATGTAACTACAGCCCAGCTCATGCAGCAGTATATGAATGACTAACCTCGTATTGTGGATGGATTATCTCAGTTGTTCTCCTGACTGAACTTCTTTATTCTAAAGAAACCCCAAACAAACAACAAAAAAACCTTGGTATGTGCCACTTGATTTAACTCTCTGGTATCTGCATTAATTTCAACACTTTCTGTAGCATTTCTAACTCTACACATCTAAATTCAAATCACTTGGATGAGTGACAAAACGTTTCTCCCACTGAAAACGCTACATTCAGATGAACAGAATCCACCTAACTTCTTGCTAACTTCTAACTCCGTTTAATGTCATAAATTCCGTTTTCATGGATGCCTGGATGTAAACTCAATTGTTACACCTGGTAGAGCAGAACGCTGATCTTTTTATTAAAGATGAAAGACTTTAGACAGTTTTTCAACTCTCAGTAATGCCATAGTGATCGTTTGATATATGGACTTGCAGTGGAGTTTAGGCCCAGACACGGCTAGTGATGTCAGACTTAACGACCGGATAAGGAGCCGGCTCGCATTGTTCACTTCCGTTCGCGACTGACACATCACTACAAAATAGCTGTTGCAATCAATTTTTGGCAAAGTAACTGGTATATAACCGGGATTTTTTTCTTCAAGAGAGAGCTAGTCAAGAGTGCAGCAGAAATAACAAATATAACAGCACCTTTCTATAAACAAAAAGAAATGGATTGATGAAAATATGAGTACAAATACACATAACAAGATACTTAGAAAGCAGACCATTTCTTTATTTGATGTACAACCCCTTTGACTAAAGTCTATTTAATAATATAATTAAAAATATTAGATGTTAAAAAAACAAACAAACATCGAAAGTCACTCTTTGGGAGACACTTACCTCCCCTGGCATCAATATTTCTTCCATGCGGTGATGATGGTCTTCTGGGGAGAGTTCCAGCCCGTCCAGAGGGGGCGGATTCGCAGCGGCCCCAAACTGAGCCAAAAAGTTTTGTAGCACCTGCGTCTGCCGCTCAGTCAGGGCCTGCAGGTCTTGCAGATGACGTTGGTGCTCTGCCGCCTGCTCCTGCTGCAAGGCCGCTATGCTGACCATCATTTGAGCTAGTGCCTGAGCTGGCTGGTAGTTCTGCGGGTTTGACATGTCGTAGCGGGAAGCTGGGCACCACTGTATCACTCTGTTCCTGATCTCCGTTATGACGCACACACACAAGGAGACAGTTCTGTGTCAGGTTTCAGTAATTCTTTTCATTCAGTTCACACTTCACTTCACACTCTTCAACTCCCACTGGCTCAGCTCTCTCACTCCGCTCTCAGTTCATTCCTTTTCAGGCCCCAGCAGCTACTAAACCAGGGTGTGGCAGTCATCAGCTCTTTCTCCCAGCCTCCCCTGTCACTGTAACCTGAACCTGCTGCTCCACCCCTCACCTGGTGCTAAACCACAAATCACACCCCACCATAAAATGACATATTGAAATTTAATGTAATTAGCGCACCATAATATTTCTAAAACAAATTCAACTGTAAGCATTTACTGTAAGTGACATTTTTCAGATGAAAAGTAACAAATGTGAAAGGATTTAATTAATTAGTGTGAATGCTTGAAAAGCATTCACAGTATTGTTCTTCTAATTATTGTGAATGCTTGTAAAGAAATTATTTTTTGCAGTGGCACAAATAATTTATGTGGCATCTTATTTAATGCAGAACACCTGATTGTTATGTAAATAGTTTGAAATGGTTATTTAAAAAAAAAAAAAGGTAAATGGCTGCAAATTTGCAGCTAACTTGTGTCATGGTCCTGGGTCGGTGACCCAGTGTTTTGAGTTTTGTGTCATTATTGAATTTTGATTTTGTCATAGTTTATCTTTTCTAGTCTTTCATTTCCTGTGTTCCAGGGTCTGCTGTATTCCCTAGTCAAGTCTGCGTCTGTTATGTTTCCTGTTTTACTTTGGAAGTCTGTGTCCAATGTCAGTGTCTTTAGTTTCACTTCCCCTTCTTTAGGTTCATGTGTGTCAGCTGTGCTCCCATGTGTGACCACTTCCCTTGATCATCCCTTATGTGTATTTAGTCTCTGTGTTTCATTCAGTCTGTGTCGCGTCGTCTGTGTTCCACGCCGTATGTCATGTCAGGTTTCAAGTCTCTGTGCAGGTCATGGCTCATGATGCTTATTCTTATATTTCACAGTTCCCTCATGTTCTGGCACAGTCTTGTTCATAGCCTCACTGTTGTTAGTTTCTTCCCAATTTAGGTTCCTGTTTAGTTGTTGACCCTGTTCACTTCTCGTTTAGTTTAGTTCATGTACTCCAGCCTCAAATAAAGGCTCGCCTTTTGTTTAAAGTTAATTTGGTCTGCTTATCTGTGTCCGCACCTGGGTCCTCCAAACACTCTCCACACGGTCAGCCACTGCGAACCATTACAACTTGTGCATGGGATTTTAAGATTTACAATTTATATTTGTATTTAAGTTATGAAATATGATTCATTAAACATGTTTGTGGTTGTTACAGCATAAAATATAACTTTTTCTACTCAGATTTTGTTTTTTTTGTTTGATTTTAGATCAGTTGTGTTAATAGAGTATGTCAAAATTAAAACATAACTGTAAATTCAGACATGTGAGGCTGTACTGAAAAGAATGACACCAAACAAGGCAAAGTAAATAGTTTTTAATGGTGATATGTAGAGGTCAAATTAAAAGTAGTCAAAAATGGTCAATTATACCCGGGACCCCAGAAAGTTAATGATAGGTTTTGTATTGTTGATTGTCATTTATGCTTAGAAACATTTACTCATATATGCTTAGAAGTGTATAATCATTTGTAGATTGAAAGAATGTTTCATCTTAAAGGAGGTCTGTATTAACTCTGTGTAGAAGGAAGTGCATTCATTCCTCTAGAGTGTATCCTTGGTATAAATCACATACTCCCTAGGAGAGTTTATCTTTTCTTGTTGATTTATGGTATAGCAAGCACACGTATATCTGTTTAAGTATGAGAGCCTTTTGTTAGATGGACTCAGACACCTGGCACCAGCTTTAGGGAGTCTTCACAGGGTCACATCTTGACCTCACACAGATCTCTCACACACACCCATATACACACACACACACACACACACACACACACACACACACACACACACACACACACACACACACACAGGCAAGGTACTCTTTGTGTGAATGTAGACGTCATATGTTAATGAACCTATGCATATTCATGTAACCTCAATAAAAGAACAGTGGTACGGGAGAACGGACGAGAGCAACCGGGTCAGGCGAGGGAACGGCGCCTCTTCGGTCTCTCCCGTGTGCGAGAAACATGAAGAACTTTGCCTACTTCGTGTCTTGCTTTGCGGTGTAATTATATTGTCTTCAACGTTCCAGCGGATAGGTACAAGCTACAAACCTATCAGTTAAAAACTTTCTTTTAAAGTAATGCAATAGTTACTTTTCCTAGTAATTAATTACGTTTAGAAACTCAGTTACTAACTCGATTACTTTTTGAAAAATAACTAGTAACTATAATTAATAACTTTTTCAAAGTAACTTGCCCAACACTGGTGACAAATAAAGGTTGTTTGTTTTGTTTGCTTGTTAAAAATACACCATTATTCGCCATGCCACATGCTGTGAGTTGGGTACTGACTTCACAAAGAATTTTACCAGTACTGTGTTAGTGTTTAGAATATTATGTGTTTTTAGTAAATATCTGAATACAACTATTATTCAATATTTCTCCCACAAGATTGATCAGTATGTGATTTTAAAAATTTTTTAAATTATGCACTTTGACATCTTAATTCACTTACCGATTGTCTGAAGGATCAGACTTGGTGCAGATAAAGTGAATTTGCTCACACTGACCACCATTTCCAATGAGGCC
Source organism: Astatotilapia calliptera (assembly GCF_964374335.1). NCBI lineage: Eukaryota > Metazoa > Chordata > Actinopteri > Cichliformes > Cichlidae > Astatotilapia > Astatotilapia calliptera. The sequence continues at coordinate 15,255,998 of NC_137425.1, read as the reverse complement.
ATGTGCACTTTTTAGAATCTCCCAGGCCTCATTCTCTGATGCTGCCAGAGTAATTTCAGCCACAATCCACACAGTAGAACAATCTCCAACAATCTGAAATAAATTATAGCACGTCAATTATAAATAATTAATACAAAAGATGTTAAAACAACACCAGAAAAACAACAAGAAGTTGATGTGAAAAATTACTTGTCTCCACATTTCGTTCCTGCTCTTGTTGCGATCGCCATTTCCAGGAAGGTCCACAAGTGTGACATGATCAAGAAAATCATTGTCTGGCACTTTGACAGTCACACACTTCACAAGTGGCCAGTACCACCTCTTTACTTCTTCTGTCTCATTTGACTCACTTCTTGTATATCTCACAAATTCTTCAGACAACCCTTCAGCCTGCAAAAAACAACAACAACAACAAGATAAATATAAGCCAATTGAATGTATGTGCCCATAACAAAGGTTTTAATGATTGCATGAAAAAGAAGATGGGAAATTAAAATAAGACATCCTATCTCAAAAATCTGAAATGAAAACCAGGAAAATAAATCCAAAGTAATTCGATTTTTTTATTTAAAAAAGAAAGAAAGAAAGAAAGAAAGAAAGAAAGAAAGAAAGAAAGAAAGAAAGAAAGAAAGAAAGAAAGAAAGAAAGAAAGAAAGAAAGAAAGAAAGAAAGAAAGAAAATAAACCTTTTTTATATTTTACTGTGGATCACAGTAAGTGGCCTGGTTCTTATATAGTGATTTCTTGTACTGCATGTAAACATTTGAAGCACTTTATAAAACTTGCCTCATTACCCCAAGCACTTTTTTCTGGGTATGTTATTTCTAGCTAACACTTACAAACATTCATACTCTGATGGATGCATCAAAGATCAACTGGGGGTTTGTAGATATTTGGCATGCTGACTTGAGGGAGCCAGGGATTAAACCCCCAACCCTCCGATTAGTAGGTGACCTGCTCGACCTTCTGAGCAGGAGTTTTACAAATGTGAAACTCTTCAACACCTCCACAAAGAAAATTGCAAGCTCCATAGTAACAGGATAATCAGACAGCAACAGGATAGTAAACCATAAAATTTTAACCACCACAATTTCACTTGTTTTTTTGTTTCTTGTTTGATGGATGTCAAACATTCTGGAAATGAGGCACATCTACATATTGCCGACATATATCTGCTCAGCAATAAACTGCAGCAACATCTGCTTCACCAGTGCTTTGATTCTGTCTGCACTTTCCATTAGGGTGGCATTACACAGCGTGGACATCTTCCTGCTGCAAAGGTGCAGCATCAGGGAAGCTTAATGCTGCTTGGGTAACTATTGACTGCTCACTATGTGATGTTCATAAGCCACACACTGCTATGTATCTCACCCAAACTGTGGTCTAATACAGTGGTCCCCAACCCCCGGGCCTCGGACTGGTACCGGTCCGTGAGTCGTTTGGTACCGGACCGCGAGAGTTGAGGCTCAGGTGTGAAATGTATGGTTTTCAGCGTTATTTTGTTATCGTTTTTATCGTTAACTCGGTTTTCCTGGGTCTTTTCACGTGTGTTATGAATGAATCTTCTTTTTTTCGGTACCGGTACTAGTTTTATTTTGTTGTATTTATCCGCAACACCTTAAAGGCCGGTCCATGAAAATATTGTCGGGCATAAACCGGTCCGTGGTGCAAAAAAGGTTGGGGACCGCTGGTCTAATATATGCTTTAAACTGCAAGTATTCCTTTGTTCTAGAAGAAGAACCAGATTTTATTTTGGCCTGTATTACTGCAGACTTACTGAGTCACTTTCCAAAATTTTTATCTTGGGCTTCAGAAACTCTGGAATATCTCTGAAATATTTGTTGTCCATGAGGCTGAGAGTTGATTTTTCTTTCCACTCTTCTCCATACAGCGCTGATAACTTTCCATCATGGTCAAGACAATCATCATTACCACCACCATCATCATCATCATCATGATCTTCAAGAGCCTGTTTTAGGGACTGCACCTCATTTTCCCAATCCTAAAAAATAAATAAATTATATCTTAATTTTAGTAAAGCAGTTTTCTAACACATTACTTTACTTCAAGAATCACCATATTCATATTTCATTCTACCTCTTTTGTAATGAACTCGATGTGTGCCTCATACTTTGATCCATTGGTAGCCTCCACCTTTATCATTACTGAGGTACATGCACTGACACTTGCAGAAGGCAACAGGCCCTCCTTATTTATGATGGCATTGATTAAAGAGCTCTTTCCAGCCCCAGTTCTACCAAAGACACCAACCAGGTGTCTCCTTTCTGTCTCCAAATCTTTGATTTGATCCCTGTTGAAAGAGATTAAATATGGATTAACTGACCCATTCTCAGAAACATCAAACTGAAAATGCAGTAAAATCAGAAAGATTTGTTTTTTTTTAAATGTGTTGAAAAAAATCGCCTTACTACTGGAACAAACTACACAGCTCCATGTTGAGCTCTGACCGAGTTTAAATCTTTAGTTTAATGTAAAGGTGGATATGTAAAGCCAGCTCATATACACGTACTATAACGTTTGTGCCTTTATTTTGGTAACTTCCTTTGCAAACGGAAGTGAATGTTGTAACGGTAACTAGCTTGATGTACAAAAGACGCAAGAAAACGGTAAACTACTGGTAACGGAGAAAAAAGAGAAAAACACGGCTAAACTGTATAAAAATGAATGGTTCTAGCTACAGTCGACAGGGAACAAGGTATGCAATCTACATAATTTAATTTGAGCAATCGGAAATGTATAATTTGTATTGTATAGTTTAATAGAAAGCACCATAATCATTAGTTAAACTAATGTAATGAACTGTTAAAATGATGTTATATGTATAGCATGCAATTGTTTTCTTTGTTTGTCTAGCTCTTACGTTGGTTCGTTGTCTCATACACAGCAAGCAGTAATAAAAGTCATTCAACAACCATCAGTTCTGGCCTTCTCAGTTCGACTGGATGCCACAATCTTTATTATACCCAATATCAGCAAAATGTTCCTCCTGTGGAGGTATGTAACAACGACAGGAGAGGTCTCAGTGTCTCACTCCAACAACTTTATTAACTGACAGAACTTCACATATAGTCAGCGCCAAAATCTCCACCCCCACACTTCCTTTCAACTTGTGTGTGAGTGGAGCCACCTGGTGGTCCGCCACACATACCCCCCCTTGAACACACAGTCAGGTCTCCATTCAGTCCAGGACCCTGGGTCTAAGCAAACGACCCGCACGACTGAACCTGGGAGGGAGAGAACAGGCAGAGGAAGGTCCATCCTGTGAACGAGGCTGGTGAAGGCGAGCAGGAAAGGCAGGAGGAGGCTCAAACGTTGGTGGTCCGGGGGTAGTCCTGGGGGGAAAACCAGAGACTGTCAACCCCAGCGCAGGAGGTCGGCCACGGCGAGGGGCCTGGGCCGGCACTACATCACTGTCCGGAAGAACATGTGCTGGTTTAAGTCTGTCAACACACACAGTCTCCCTTCGACCCCCAAAATCCAAAACAAAATGTTTCTGGCCCGGTTCAATAACCCTGAACGGGCCGTCATACAGCGGCCGCAGCGGTGTCCTGTGGGCATCGTGCCTGACAAAAACAAACTTAGCAGTCTCTAAAGTCTTTGGAACAAAGGTGTCAGGCACGCAATGGTGCACCGGACCAGGAACCCGAAGCGAGTGCAAAAGCGGGGTGAGAGAGAGCACCGATGGATCGAAGCAGGGAGGAGGATTTTCAGGCAAGAATTCTCCAGGCACGCGGAGGGGCTGACCAAACACTAGCTCAGCTGGGGAAGCGCCGAGATCCTCCTTAACCGCAGAGCGCAGCCCAAGCAAAACCCACAGGAGGCGGTCAACCCAATTGCCATCCTTTAAGGAGGCGCGAAAGGCAGCCTTCAGCGACCGGTGGAACCGTTCACACATCCCATTAGCCTGCGGGTTGTATGCGGTTGTGCGGTGGACTTTAGCCCCCAGTCCATCAGCCATGGCCGACCAAAGCTCGGAAATGAACTGGGGGCCTCTGTCTGACGTAATGTCCGCGGGTGGGCCGAAACGCGAGACCCAGGTCGACAAAAACGCCTTGGCCACCACTGCTGCGGTAGTGGACGCCAGGGGGACCGCCTCCGGCCACCTGGTGGTCCGGTCAACAACAGTCAAAAGGTGCGTAAAACCTTGTGACTGGGGCAAGGGACCCACCAGATCGACATGCACATGATCGAAACGTTTGCCGGGTATGAAGAACGGCTCCAGGGGCGCCTTGGTGTGTTTATGAACCTTCGCGCGCTGGCAGGGAATGCACGCCGACGCCCATTCCTTAACAGATTTGCGAAGGCCTGGCCAAACAAATTTAGAGCTGACCAGTTTAACAGAGGCCTGGACCCCTGGATGAGAGAGAGCATGTACCGAGTCAAAAACTTGACGACGCCAGGAAGCGGGAACCACAGGGCGAGGGCGGCCGGTGGAAACGTCACAGACGAGGAGGGGACCACCGTCCTGCACGGGTCTGTCCTCCAGTATGAGGCCCGTCTGGGTGGATTTAAGCGCGAGGATGTCAGGGTCACCGCTCTGATCGGCAGCCATGGCGGAGTAGTCTATGCCGAGAAAGACGGGAGAAACCAGCGCACGGGACAAACAGTCAGCCACATGATTGGATTTACCAGCCACGTGCCGAATGTCCGTGGTAAACTCAGAAATGGCTGCCAACTGGCGCTGCTGGCGTGCACTCCATGGATCGGAAACCTTGGACATGGCAAACGTCAAGGGTTTGTGGTCCACGTATGCGGTAAAGTGACGACCCTCGAGAAAAAACCGGAAATGACGAGACGCCAGGTGGAGCGCCAGTAGCTCCCTGTCAAAAACGCTGTAATTGCGTTCGCTGTCACGTAGCGTACGGCTGAAAAAGGCGAGCGGTTGCCAGACACCCGAGATTCGCTGTTCCAGCACCGCACCCACCGCTATGTCCGACGCATCAGTGGTCAACGCAATCGGCGCTGAGGGGGATGGGTGGGCCAGAAGGGCAGCATTAGCTAACGCTGACTTAGCATCAGAAAACGCTTGGATGCTGTCCGGAAACCAGTCAACGGGGTCATTAGCTTTTTTACCCTTTAACGCCCCATAAAGGGGCTTCAGCAGATGTGCCGCTCTGGGGAGAAAACGGTTGTAAAAATTCACCATCCCCAAAAATTCCTGCAGTGCCTTAACAGTCGTGGGACGCGGAAATTCCGAAACAGCTCGGACTTTGTCAGGCAACGGAACCGCGCCCTCGGCGGAAACACGGTGCCCAAGGAAATCGAGAACGGGCAACCCAAACTGGCATTTGCTCCAACTTACTTTCTACCCCCCCTTCCTAACCTTTATTTTTTCTTAAAATGGTACATTTTCTCAGATTAAGAACTTGATATGTTTTTGTTTTCTGTTGTCAATAAAATATTAGAGTAAGAGATTTCATGAATGTTGGTTTTTTTTTCCATTTTCATTTTACAGACTGTCCCAACTTCCTTGGAAATGGTTGGAAGAGCGTCCAACAAAAATAGGAAATCTTTATTACTCACTTTAGGAAAGCGCTGAGCTTGTCACGGCCATGTAGTCTTTCACTGACACGTCTCATTATGTCTTTGACATCAGACAGTATTTCTGTTTCTGTCAGAGGGAAAGTAAAAAACTAATAAGTAGGAACCTGGAACCAGTGTAACGCAAATATGGTCCACTGATATGTACCTGACTGTGATCCTGCTGCAGAGTTGTATTGTCGTTTAGGAGATGGTTGCCATTCGACGAACTCACTCTGAAAAAGTTCTGACTTTCTTTTTCCTTTTTGGATTTAAACAAAATGATAAAATTAAAAAAAAAATATCTATGAATATTGAAACTTCTGATTATGGTGTATTTTAGATGTTGCAAAAATAATACTGTGAAAATAAATAAATAAATTAGATGTATTAAAATGAGAGTGAAATACATTTTTCTCACCTTTTTCACTTATGGATGGCAAATCCTGTGGAAGCATATAAATATTCAACTTTCACGTTTGAAATTAAATTATTATAAATTGTACATGTATGCATAATTGAATTTATAGAAGAAATCATTGCTCCTGTACAGAAACAATTTGTTCTTTAACAAACTGTCAAAAACATTCACATGCACTTTTTAAAATGCACACACTTATATTTACATATATTCTCAACTAGCACAGTGATTAAAAAAAAAAGGAAAACTTTTGCATTCTTGCCTCTCAGTAAACATGATCCCATGAGTCAATGTTTCTGCCTAATTCAGCACCAGTGACACAGACCTAGAGATCAGTTGGTGACCATCCCATCCCTGGCAACCACCAGCTGTTAGGGTAAAGTGTGTATTCCAACATCAGGCAACTACATCAGTTGTTTAGTGGTTGGTGGAGGTTGTAAGAACTTTAAGTCGCAGGGTGGTCAGGCTTGTGTGACTGGGGCCTTCACTTTATATAGTTGGGAAAACTTGGGATTTACTTACCTGGATGATTGAGCATGTATCAAGACAGAAACTAATATCAATCTCATTATGCTCCTATTTATCAATATCAAAACAAACTTTGGCATCTATATTTTGGTTTGATCCGCCCACCACCAGGGCCATGCAGAGCTGTTTAAAGGGGCGGGTGCTCAAAGTTAAAAACAGGCACATAGAGCCAGGCTGAACAACAACACACATTCTTTAAGAATCTAATACAGAATCGCATCATACTATATCACTGTTTTACCTGATGGGGTACAATGTTGCTGTTGAGGAGTTTCTGCTGATCCTGCTCCTGATAGTGCAGGAGGAACGGGCTGTGTTGAGCTGCTACTGGAGACTGTAAAAAGTCCATAGGAGAGATGGTAGCTGATTAAACAAGTGCTATGAGATAATAATAAAAAGATTGGTGAAAGTGCCATGTCAGCAACCATAAGGCAACAAAATTGTGAGAAACAAACTAGACTATGAATCACTCTTTGCCTCTCTTCTTCCTCCCATCTCCTCATCTCATTTATCACTCTCCACTTGCTGTCCATCTGAGGCACAATTTACTATTGCAATAAACTATTATTTAATTATCCACACTTAAAAACTCATCCATCTATTCTATAATAAAACAATAAGAGAAAAATGTTATAGAACCAAAGCATTGCAGGTGAGTTTATCATTGTTTTATACTGGAATACCTCTGCAATGCAACAACTGGTACATGTGTTCTTGTGACCTGTGCTGTTTTTTTTTTTATTCCAGCCAGAGAGGGATCCTCTGCGTTTAGCCTCAAAAAGCTCCCTTTGTCACTGTTTCCTTACAGGGCATGTCTGGACAATGTCATATCATGAGTAAAAATGATTAAAAAAAATCTATATGCATAAAATATGCACACATACATACAGGTACACAGGCACATACAGTGATATTTTATACCTTCTCCAGAATACTGCATATATCCTACTATGGCCACATGTTTGCATCATGGTCCTGATCAAGAATCCTTATTGTTTATTCCTAGCGCTCTAATAATAAAGTAATTAAAATTAAAAAAAAATTAAGTAATAAATATATAATAAAGTATTTATGATGATTCAGTTTGTTTGACTATCTACTCTGTGCAGGCAGAAAGCCTATTAAATGCTTAAACTGTAGAGATACAATAATGTTGCTGCTGTAAAATCAGCATTTTGTCATATTTGAAATATAAATCTAATATATTCCGTTTAATATCTTTTCTTTAAAACAGTGTTTTTCCATAATACTGTAATTATAATGAACCATAATTATGTGGACATGCATATTAGATAGTTTTTAGTGAAATATAAGCCCTCCAGAAAGGCAGGGAAACGCCCTGTAACTTACTTTAATACAAAACACGTTCCCTAAAACGGTGGACAGAGCTACAGACCCGTGACAGCGTTACCCAGTTAGCTGGTGGCTAAAACCAACACTACTTGTGCAGTTATTAAAAGGACAGGTAATGTTTGTCCCGCTGTTACACACACAGCACGCTCATTTGTTTCAATTCGTCAGTTGTCACAAGACAGTTTACCAACGTGTATAAAATAAGCTAATACTGCTGTGTGCTGTAGACTAAAGAATACGCTGTACACCTACTTACTGGCTTTTGTTGCATCAGTCTCCTACAGCTCTGCACCGCTCAGACAGCAAAAAATGCACGTGCTCTTTGCGAGTTCGTTCCCGGTTCGTAACCAGCGCGCTCTGCCATCAAGGGCGATCATTGGTTAATGGTAGTCATGTGACTGATGGAAACCACATCCTGTTACTTAGCAAAACTATGATTAATAGTTAAATATTATTGTTGAGGGGAACAGACAGGACTCCACACGCACACAAAAATAAACAAAGAATAGTAATAAAAATAAAAACTAAATAAAAATTATTCTGGCAAACCGTCAGGCGTCTCAGGAGGGGAAAGCGGTGCTCTACCTGCACTGTGTATAGTGCTGGCGGAGCGCTGTTGACGTCGACTGAGAAAATTGTCAGGCGATGGAAGGAATACTTCGAGGACCTCCTTAATCCCACTGACACGTCTTCCGAGGAGGAAGCAGAGTCTGGGGATGAGGGGAATGACCCGCCAATTTCCGGGGGCGAGGTCACTGAGGCAGTTAAACAACTCCTTGGTGGCAGAGCCCCTGGTGTTGATGAGGTCCGCCCCGAGTTCCTGAAGGCTCTGGACGTTGTAGGGCTGTCCTGGTTGACACGCCTTTGCAATGTTGCGTGGAGATCAGGGGCAGTACCTGTGGACTGGCAGACCGGGGTGGTGGTCCCCATCTTTAAGAAGGGGGACCGGAGGGTGTGTTCCAACTACAGGGGGATCACACTCCTCAGCCTCCCTGGGAAAGTCTATGCCAGGGTGCTGGAAAGGAGAGTTCGTCCGCTAGTCGAACCTCGGATACAGGAGGAACAATGCGGTTTTCGTCCTGGTCGTGGAACACTGGACCAGCTCTTTATCCTCTCGAGGATACTTGAGGGTGCATGGGAGTTTGCCCAACCAGTCTACATGTGTTTTGTGGACTTGGAGAAGGCATTCGACTGTGTCCCTCGGGGTGTCCTGTGGGAGGTGCTGCGGGAGTATGGGGTGTCTGGCCCATTGCTACAGGCCATTCGATCCCTATACAACCGTTGCAAGAGCTTGGTTCGCATTGCCGGCAATAAGTCGGACTCGTTCCCGGTGGGTGATGGGCTCCGCCAGGGCTGCCCTTTGTCTCCGGTTCTGTTCATAATTTTTATGGACAGGATTTCTAGGCGCAGCCAAGGGGCGGAGGGCTTTCGCTTTGGTGGCCTCAGAATCTCATCTCTGATTTTTGCGGATGATGTGGTTCTGTTGGCTTCATCGGGTGAGGGCCTCCAGCTCGCACTGGAGCGGTTCGCAGCCGAGTGTGAAGCAGCGGGAATGAGGATCAGCACCTCCAAATCTGAGGCCATGGTTCTCAGCCGGAAAAGGGTGGAGTGCCCACTCCGGGTCGGGGATGAGTTCCTGCCCCAAGTGGAGGAGTTCAAGTATCTCGGGGTCTTGTTCGCGAGTGATGGGAGAAGGGAGCCGGAGATCGACAGACGGATTGGGGCTGCAGCTGCAGTAATGCGGACGCTGCACCGGTCCGTCGTGGTGAAGAGGGAGCTGAGTGTAAAAGCGAAGCTCTCAATTTACCGGTCGATCTACGTCCCTACCCTCACCTATGGCCACGAGCTGTGGGTAGTGACCGAAAGAACGAGATCGCGGATACAAGCGGCAGAAATGAGCTTCCTCCGAAGGGTGGCTGGCCTCTCCCTTAGAGATAGGGTGAGAAGTTCGGCCATCCGGGAGGGGCTCAGAGTAGAGCCGCTGCTGCTCCACATCGAAAGGAGTCAGCTGAGGTGGTTCGGGCATCTGACAAGGATGCCCCCTGGGCGCTTGCTGGGTGAGGTGTTCGAGGCATGTCCCACCGGGAGGAGGCCCCGGGGCAGACCCAGGACACGCTGGAGAGATTATATCTCTCGGCTGACCTGGGAACGCCTTGGTATTCCCCCGGATAAGCTGGAGGAGGTGGCTGGGGAGAGGGAGGTCTGGGCCTCTTTGCTTAGGCTGCTGCCCCCGCGACCCGGCCTCGGATAAAGCGGATGAAAATGGATGGATGGATGGATGGTACACTTCAACTGTGAGAGACAGAATGTGAAAAAAAAAAAAAAAATCCATGAATTCACATGGTAGGATTTGTAAAGAATTTATCCATAAATCAGGGTGGCAAATAAGTATTTGGTCACCTCAAACATGGAAAATCTCTGGCTCTCACAGACCTGTAACGTCTTCTGTAAGACGCTTTTCTGTCCCCCCACTCGTTACCTGTATGAATGGCACCTGTTTGAACTCATCAGCTGTATAAAAGACACCTGTCCACAGCCTCAAACAGTCAGACTCCAAACTCTGCCATGGCCATCTACAATAGGCAAGCAGCTTGGTGTGAAAAAAAATCAACTGTGGGAGCAATCATCAGAAAATGGAAGAAATACAAGACCACTGATAATCTCCCTCGATCTGGGGCTCCACGCAAGATCTCATCCCGTGGGGTCAAAATGATCATGAGAACGGTGAGCAAAGATCCCAGAACCACACGGGGGGACCTGGTGAATGACCTGCAGAGAGCTGGGACCAAAGTAACAAAGGTCACCATCAGTAACACACTAAAACAGCAGGGAATCAAATCCCGCAGTCCCAGACGTGTTCCGCTGCTGAAGCCAGTGCATGTCCAGGCCCGTCTGAAGTTTGCCAGAGAGCACATGGATGATACAGCACAGGATTGGGAGAATGTCATGTGGTCAGATGAAACCAAAGTAGAACTTTTTGGTATAAACTCAACTCGTCGTGTTTGGAGGACGAAGAATACTGAGTTGCATCCCAAGAACACCATACCTACTGTGAAGCATGGGGGTGGGAACATCATGCTATGGGGCTGTTTTTCTGCCAAGGGGACAGGACGACTGAGCCGTGTTAAGGACAGAATGAATGGGGCCATGTATCGTGAGATTTTGAGCCAAAACCTCCTTCCATGAGTGAGAACTTTGAAGATGAAACGCGGCTGGGTCTTCCAACATGACAATGATCCAAAACACACCGCCCGGGCAACAAAGTAGTGGCTCCGTAAGAAGCATTTGAAAGTCCTGGAGTGGCCTAGCCAGTCTCCAGACCTCAACCCCATAGAAAATCTGTGGTGGGAGTTGAAAGTCCGTGTGGCTCGGCGACAGCCCCAAAACATCACTGCTCTTGAGAAGATCTGCATGGAGGAATGGGCCAAAATACCAGCTACTGTGTGTGCAAACCTGGTAAAGACCTATAGTAAACGTTGGACCTCTGTTATTGCCAACAAAGGTTATGTTACAAAGTATTGAGTTGTATTTTTGTTATTGACCAAATACTTATTTGCCACCCTGATTTACAAATAAATTCTTTACAAATCCTACCATGTGAATTCATGGATTTTTTTTTCACATTCTGTCTCTCACAGTTGACGTGTACCTCTGGTGCAAATTACTGACCTCTGTCATCATTTTAGGTGGGGGAACTTGCACAATCGGTGGCTGACTAAATACTTTTTTGCCCCACTGTATGTATCTTATTTACACCCTGAGCTGTTTCCTGTTGTTTTCGTTATAAGGCCCATGATCATGAGTTTCACATCCTGTACCAAATTTACCATATGCAGTTACAAGCAGAAAACTTCTTTTAATACCCTATGATTTGCACATTTATTAACTTCTGGATTACTATGTATGTATTATATTACTATGTACTATATCTATCTATCTAAAACACCCAGCACGCCCCTGCGGGCGGTTTATCCTTCAAGCTCAGGTCCTCTACCAGACGCCTGGGAGCTTGAGGGTCCTGCGCAGTATCTTAGCTGTTCCCAGGACTGTGCTCTTCTGGACAGAGATCTCCGATGTTGTTCCCGGGATCTGCTGGAGCCACTCGCCTAGCTTGGGAGTCACCGCACCTAGTGCTCCGATTACCATGGGGACCACTGTTACCTTCACCCTCCACATCCTCTCGAGCTCTTCTCTGAGCCCTTGGTATTTCTCCAGCTTCTCGTGTTCCTTCTTCCTGATGTTGCTGTCATTCAGAACCGCTACATCGATCACTACGGCCGTCTTCTTCTGTTTGTCTACCACCACTATGTCCGGTTGGTTAGCCACCACCATTTTGTCCGTCTGTATCTGGAAGTCCCACAGGATCTTAGCTCGGTCATTCTCCACCACCCTTGGGGGCATCTCCCATTTTGACCTCGGGACTTCCAGGTTATACTCGGCACAGATGTTCCTGTACACTATGCCGCCCACTTGGTTATGGCGTTCCATGTATGCCTTGCCTGCTAGCATCTTGCACCCTGCTGTTATGTGCTGGATTGTCTCTGGGGCATCTTTACACAGCCTGCACCTGGGGTCTTGCCTGGTGTAATAGACCCCAGCCTCTATGGATCTTGTACTCAGAGCTTGTTCTTGTGCTGCCATGATTAGTGCCTCTGTGCTGTCTTTCAGTCCAGCTACTGGTAGGATTTCTGGATATCAGCCACCTCCTCTATCTGCCGGTGGTACATACCGTGCAGGGCCCTGTCCTTCCATGATGGTTCCTCGTCTCCCTCCTCTTCCTTGGGTTTCTGCTGCCTGAGGTATTCACTGAGCACTCGGTCAGTTGGGGCCATCTTCCCAATGTATTCTTGGATGTTCGTTGTCTCATCCTGGACTGTGGTGCTGGCACTCACCAGTCCCCGGCCCCCTTCCTTCCGCTAAGCGTACAGCCTCAGGGTGCTGGACTTGGGGTGAAACCCTCCATGCATGGTAAGGAGCTTTCTTGTCTTTATGTCAGTGGCTTCTATCTCCTCCTTTGGCCAGCCTATTACCCCACCAGGGTACCTGATCACGGGCAGGGCGTAGGTGTTGATGGCCCGGATCTTGTTCTTACCGTTCAGCTGACTCCTCAGGACTTGCCTGACCCTCTGCAGGTACTTGGTGGTTGCAGCCTTTCTAGCGGCCTCTTCATCGTTCCCATTTGCCTGCGGGATCCCCAGGTGCTTGTAACTGTCCTCTATGTCTGCAATGTTGCCTTCTGGTAGTTCAATTGATGTCTCGTCTCGTTCACTCTTGGCATACAGCTTGATGTCATCCATGTACAGGAGGTGGCTGACAACTGCTCCGTTCCGTAGTCGGTATCCGTAGCCAGTCTTGTTAATGATCTCACTGAGGGGGTTCAGGCCTATGCAGAACAGCAGTGGGGACAGAGCATCTCCTTGGTAGATCCCGCACTTGATGGTGACTTGTGCTATGGGCTTGGAGTTGGCCTCTAGTGTTGTACGCCACATCCCCATTAAGTTCCTGATGAAGGCTCTTAGGGTCCTGTTGATCTTGTACGATTCTAAGCATTCCAGTATCCAGCTGTGGGGCATTGAGTCATAGGCCTTCTTGTAATCAATCCAGGCAGTGCACAGGTTGGTCAGTCTGGTCTTGCAGTCTCGGCTGACTGTTCTGTCTACCAGTAGCTGGTGTTTTGCGCCTCTGGTATTCTTGCCAATCCCTTTCTGTGCCCCATTCATGTATTGACCCATGTGCCTGTTCATCTTAGCCGATATGATGCCTGACAGGAGCTTCCATGTAGTACTGAGGCAGGTTATTGGTCGGTAGTTGGATGGGACCGGTCCCTTCTTGGGGTCCTTGGGGATCAGGACCGTTCGACCTTCGGTTAGCCATTCCGGGTGTCTCTCGTTAACTAGCAGCTGGTTCATTTGTGCTGCCAGACGCTCGTGGAGTGCAGTCAGCTTCTTTAGCCAGTAGGCGTGAACCATGTCGGGCCCTGGTGCTGTCCAACTCTTCATACTGGAGACCCTTTCTTGGATATCTGCCACTGTGATGGTTACTGGACCCTGTTCAGGGAGGTCGCTATGGTCTGCCCTCAAATCCACTAGCCACTGAGCATTGCCGTTATGGGTTGCGTCCTTCTCCCATATGCTCTTCCAGTATTGCTCCGTCTCCAGCCTTGGTGGTGCTGTTCTCTTATTATTGTTCCCTTGCCACAGAGTACACCTTTGCTGGTTCTGTGGAGAACAGCTGGTTTATTCTCCCTTCTATCTCTCTGGTGTACCTCCTCAAGCGGCTGGCCAAGGCTGTAAGTCTTTGCTTGGCAGTTTCCAAGGCCTCAGGTATGGACAGTTTGCTGTATTTCTTATGCACCTTCTTTGCCGCACCTTTCTGCAACTCCGTTAGTTGGCTAACCTCCCTCCGTGCTACTTTGATCTTGCCCTCTAGCCTCCTTCTCCATGGAGGGTACTGCCCCTTGTGGCTGTTCAACTTGTAGCCAAGCATCTCATCTGATCACTGCTGCCGTATTGTAGATCAGCTTGTTAGTGTCAGTAATCGTGGTTGTAGGTATCGTCCGTAGTGCTGCATTAACATCATCTAGCAGACCTTCTGAGGGTACTTCACGTAATCTTGGTAACCGGCTATGGGGGATCCAGGTTTCAAGCTTGGCCATGATCCTATTTTTCAGGTCAGTTCCTCTCGCACTCAACGATCCTTCTCCTATCGCACTTGCCCTATCGGGCTATGTACCCAATCTCGGGTGGGGGTGATGATATCTCCCCCCTGACCTGGCGTCCTGACTCCTCCTTGCCGTAGCATTTATGTTGTACCTCGTCAATCTCTAGCTGTGATAGCAGTCCCTTCTTTAGTTAGTTAGTTGTGCAATGGATCACGGTTGATCCAAAATCCGAACCGATCCCATTCCACGGTTCGGTACGCAAGTGATCCGAAGATTCGAAAAACAAAAAAAAAGTATGTGTATGGTACGCATGGTCAGTCTGTCAAGAGGTAGTGGTCTGCGCTAGCGGTCCAAGTAGCGGAGTAGAGGAGTTTGCGGCATTTAAGCAGCCATTTGCTGCCCAGTCCGACCGGGCTAAAGGCTAATGGGGTGTTTAGCTGCAGACGGGAGGCCATATTCCGTTGTGCAAAACAAAGGGTTTAAACTGTGGCGAATGTGCTTGAGCCATGCTATGATATCTCGTTGCGCGTCCACTTCCATGTGACAAGATCGTTCCAAGCATGTATGAGCAGGAAAACTTTAAATTTATGGCTGAACTGTCCCAGGCATCTTCTGTTGCTCTAACTACAAATGGGTGAACCTCCACGGCAACGGAAAGCCACGTGACCGTGACCACTCGTTGTATCACAGCAGAGTGGTACATACAAAGCCCTGCACTGCCCTATAGATTACATTAGCTTAGATTAAACTTTATTTATCCCTCGGGTGGGTTCCTCCGGGAAATTCAGTTTCCAGTTGCACAGCACCGACAGAATGTGAGCAGAAATATACCATATATACACACATATATAAATACGGAAAATACAAAAGGGATAAATAGAATAAATAGGAATAAGAATATACAAGGTCACGGCACATTTCAAGTATTGTGAGTCTATTACACCGTTGGTTATTAACAAAAACTATTGCACAGTGAAAAGGCACTACAGCTTACTTCTTCCCCCCTCCGTTGTCCCCGTTTCCCCTCCCTCTCCCCTCCAGCGAGGAGTTAAACAGTTTGATGGCGTGTGGGACAAAGGACTTTTTAAGTCTGTTGGTTCTTGTCTTTGGGAGAAGCAACCTGTCACTGAACAGACTCCTCTGGTTGTTTATGGCCATGTGCAGAGGCTGTCCAGCATGGTCCATAATGTCCATATTGCACCTTAATTTGTTTTTATATAAGTGCGTGGAATTAGTCTTCAGCTGAATGTTTTTTAATAGGCAAAAAATACTTAAATAAGTAAATGGTGAGTCGAAGTTTTGTCTTTTTTTTTTCTATTTTTGCTGATCCAATCCGTGACTGAAAACCGTGATCCAATCCGAACCGTGAGATTTTTGATCCGTTGCACCACTACTCGACACCACCGAACAGAGGCAGCAATATAACATAGCTAACATTAACAGTGCAGTGAATCCTGCTTGTGCCGTCATATTCAGGACTGCAAACCGAGCAGCATCACTGACTTTCAGCTTGTTGTGTTTGTGGATATATGACTGACTTTAATTATCCACAAAATCATCACATTCTCTGTAAAATTAAAGTCGACTATTGTATTATTAGATTTTAAAGGCTTTAAAAGCAAGTAAAAGCTGAACGTACAAACATCGCTAATGGCAAATAACTTTGCCGACATGTGGCCAACAGTAATGTTTTCATGTTCCTCATTATTAAACATTTGCACATAAATAAGTGACATAATATTCAGTACTTACTTTTCACAGTTTACTCTTCGGCCGCTCCGCTTCTGCCGTCTGCGGCAGAATTATCCACACCGACTGCCGCGCTATGAATTGTGGGATATATGGGACCACGAAGTCTACACTGCCACAGCCTTAAAATTCAGGGAAATGAAGGACGCATTTGAGGGCAGCATTTCGAGCAGCTTTTGAATTGGGACAGCCTTCGGCGCACCACTGTGACATAATTGGCCTTGAAATGCAGCCTTTAAGGCTGCAGACCCTGAATTGGGATACAGCCATTGTCACGGCTGCCGAGGCGAGCTGTGTGGTGTTGGAGGGAGAAAGGACCCAAAACGCAGGTAGTAGATGATAATGCCTGTGATGTTTATTTACACAGTGGCGTGGTGGCAAAACAGGCAAAGAGGGATAACAAAACTAAAGAAACCTAAACTGGGAAAACTAAATAACCAACCTGAGATGATACCAAACAGGGTGAGCGGCAGAGCGCCGCAGACAAGGCACAGGACACCGTGGAACACAGACAAACCAGCAACAAGCAGAAGAACACACAGGGCTTAATTACACACAGCAGTAATCAGGGGATGAGAGACAGGAGGGCAACACACCTGGGAGAAATCAGAGCCGACGGGACAGGGGAAACGTAAACAGAACACACTCACATGAGACGAGGACCTTCAGAATAAAACAGGAAACTCAGACACAGAGAACCAGACAAGGCACTGAACTAAACAGACAGATTCACAAACAGACAGTGTGACACCATAGACAGACAGAACACAGAAGTGGGACCAGGTGAGGCACAGAACAAAAACCTAACAAATGGCAAATCATAACAGAATACATACTCAGAATAAACAAAAGCATAAAGAAACACAAAACACTGAGTCAGTAGACTCAGGACCATGACAGATATGCCATGCCATCGCATAAACAGTGGCATCATTGCCAGACGTGCCCCACACCTGGTTGACATACACTGTGCCATGACACTGGTCAGTCAGAAGTGCCAGCTTGATGCCAGATTTGGGCCAGACCTGTTTTCTATGGGCCTGGGCCACATATCCACACCACAATCTAGCCCAGGGGTGGGCATTGGGCAATCTCAGTCCACGAGGGCCGGTGTCTCTGCAGGTTTTAGATCTCACCTTGGGTCAACACACCTGAATCACATGATTAGTTCATGCATGTATGTGTGTTGCGTAAAATTTTCACTATGTAATAAATGTCCCCTACAACCACTAAGAGGTCGCATGTACACATAAACACTGCAGTACCAGACTGTGGTCAGACAGTGACTCAGTTTTCTTTTGGATAACCAGGTTTCATATTTGCATAAGGAAATATGCAAATGTTGTGACATGCAAAAATAAAGTACAAATGATTTGGGAACATGATGTCCTCCATCCCCTCTTTCCAACCACATTTATGCAAATGTTCTCTGCCACCACTGCACACACCCCAAATATTTTCACTGTGATCCTCTTTTCTTTGATTTTTTGCTCCCTGTTAGAATTTCTGGATGCAGTTAAAATGATATTGTATGATGAAATTGTGCAAAAAGAAACTGACTTATCATAGTGTCTGAAGGAAAGATTTAAAAAACATTTGACATAACAAGTGTTATGTCATCTTTGGACATGCTTTTCACATCAAGTTAACTGGAGTTTAGTTTGTTAATGATGATGTGGTTATCATATGCATCAGATTTTTAATCTGACGTGAATTTACCTTGCCTATTGCCCTATGGTAGCTGGGATAGGCTTCACCCTTCATGACCTTGATACGGATAAGCAGAAAAGGATGGTGAACTTATGACATGCTGAGGAGGTAATTTAACCATTTAAATCAACTGTGATGGATCAAGGACACATTTAAAACCTGCAGGACACCGGACCTTGAGGACTGGAGTTCGACACCTGTGTACTAAAGCAACAGCTATTGCATGACTCTGTAAAATGAAACTTTCCTGTTTTATGTTAACCTAAGTCAGTCACCAAACTTCCAGTCTGTGAAATACTGTGGGGTTTTTTTTTTTTTTACTTCTGTATACAAAAAAAATAAATTCTTGAACACTTCCACCACAATTGTCACTTTTTGTTCCTTATTTGGTGGGTGCCAAACAATTTGAATGGAAATTCCCAGGCAGCACACTAACATTTTGCCAACATATATTGGCTCAGCAAGACACTGGGCCAACATCTACTTCACCAGTGCTTTGTCTCTGTCTGTGCTTTCCAAGTAGGGAGGCATTAAGATCTCACCCAAACCGAGGTCAAATGTTCTATGTTCTAGCAGATGAAGAACTGAAGGATTATCTATAAAATCACTTCAAAAATACTTTTCTAAACGAGTTCCTCATTGATGTATGAGTTGAATGCGTGTTCGCTTTTGTTTAAAATAACTCTGTAACTTTTAAATTTTAGCACATTTCCATTTGGTTACACATTTTGTGCAGTAAGTATAAAAAAATGCAAGTGCTAACAGATCATATAAGTATCAATATTTGTAGCCATCACTGATGCATAGAAATAATTTATCTTTAAATGTCTCTATCCATTCACTGAGTTTCCATTCAGTCAGTGTGTTTTGCTATCCATGATCAAGAATAGAAACTGAAAGATAAATTGTAATTTCTAAAAAGCCATAACTACTCTATATATTAGACATTTCAGCTCTTTAAATTGAAGGGGAACAGCAGTTACATAGACACACAGATCATAAATTAAGATTTTACAGTGTGCTCAGCTCTTTTTAAAGGTAATACAGCAACTGGTCAGTTATGGAGGGTGATGTTAGCAGGCAAAAAGAGAAGTCCAAAAATGAGCAGATTACGAAGAAAACTAGATTCAGATTAAAGAAAAAAAAAAGCTAGACATGTATGGCTCTGATGGTGCAAAAGACTGTCTGACAGAAATTCATTCTCATGTCCTTTTTCATTAACAACACACATGATTGACAAAACAGAAAAACAAGCTCTGACTTCCAAAGCTATGTTTAGATAAATAGGCATAGTCAAAAAATGCTTGTGTTATACTCTGTGATGAATAAACATGTAATAATATATGTTACAAAATAACCTTTTTCCAAATGACAGAAAAAAGTGTCATGTTCTTAATGGAATGACAACAAGACTGAGTGACTTTCAGTTTCTCATGAAAAGAAAATGAAACTGAACTAAAGATTAAATCCTGCCACCTTTCCATTTCCATTTTGTTTTCATACACAAATAATGTAATTTGCAATAACCAAATTCTTTCTTGTATGTATGATTAACCTCTGTTTCAGTCCTCTTCTTTAGACATGACAACGATCACAAGACACAAACGAAGCAGGGAGAGCAGTCCACAACTAAACCACTAAAAGGCCTGGATGTGTTTTACAATCTGTAGGCTTATATTTTTTAAGTGAGGTTGTGGTATATTTTTTTTTTAAAAAAATGTGTTTATGTAGAAGTAACCTTTTCTGGAAGAATAACACAAGAACAAGGCCTCTCACAATTTGCACATTTACTCTTTTATTGAACAGTATACCATATCAAATACATGCACACGTTTAGATTTAGAGCAGATTGAACTAAAGAAAACAAATAACATAAAATGCTGTAAATAGTTGAATGATGTCATTTTGATCCTGGTTTAATACTTCTTCTTAGAAATAATTCTTCTATTTTGCAACATTTCTCTTTTGGATATTGATATGAACCGTCATCGTACAATAGGCAAATATTTATCCTGAATGTTAATGGCCACTTCAATCATGAAACTGATCAATGATCAGCTGATCGTCTTTTCTCTCTTGTTTGTTTATCTCCCACTTTGCGCCAGAAAGAGGAAACCAGCAGATGTCGCGCTAAACAACAGCAGCACGATTAAGCTTGATCAGCTGTTGTTAGAATGTATTTAATATTAATTTCTAGTATCAGCTGATGTTTGCTGGAGCCAAAGCTGTAAACCTGCTGGTCATGATATCGGTTTGGATATGTGGTGAGAGGGAAACATGAAGATGAAACCAGGAGATGTCCTTACTGAATCATCAGAGCTGAACAAGTGATGGAGAAACAGGTTTACCTTTTAGGTGACATGAATGAGTTGAAGGGAAGTTATGAACTGTTTCTGAGAGACAAATAACACCAGGATCCTTTTTTATGTAGCTGACAGCTGGTAACTGTGCAGGGGTGGATCTAGGAAAGTTTTGCCAGGGGGCCAGGTAGGGCATTAACAGGGAAAGGTGGGGCACAAAGAAATACTTTTCTTTCTTATTCTCATTTAAAATACCTAGTTTTTATTAAATAATTATCTAAATCTTACAACCAAAGTTTTTATCTGACGTAAAATGTATAGAAACCATACATATACCAACAAGACAGTGTACATCACTGTCACAACAGCATTTGTTTTCATTCAAAGTCTTTATGGCTTTAATACCTGGTGGGCTGGTCTCTAGTCAAAATGCCCGATTTTATGTCCCAGTCCAGCCCTGCAGGTTAATACTGGCAGTGTCACCATGCCAGCTGACTGTATTTCATCATCAGCCAGTGTTGTTCTTGATCAATATTACCAAAGTTTACCATAAGGCAGCATATAAAGTATTTACTTGCTTTCAGGTTTTATTCAAATGTTAGTCTTATCAGTTGTTTCCCCACTTTTTTCCTGTTTCAAAATCAAACACCAGTTTGTGAGAAGATTATCTTCTTTTTTTAACAGGCAGATAAAGTTTTACATTGGAATTGGCTAATTTGTCAATTGTTAGTTACAAATGTTCGTATTTTAATATTCAAAAATGTTTTTGCCCAAAACATATGTGCACTATATGTCAGTAAAAATACTATGCAAATATTGCTGACCTTGAATGCTGAGTAAACACTGACAAAGCACTGATTGTATCTCTTGTACTTTATCAACGCAGTATCTAAAAACTTTGCACCATAGTGGTTAAAATCTCATTCTAATAAGAGTTAAAAGTGCATTCAGTTATTAGGTTTATAGGATTATTGAATTATGGTTAACGGTTGGTAGAATTTTTTTTAAACATTATCTGCCAATTACATCTGCCACCCTTCTCCAAATCTGTGCCCCTACCTGGCCCCCCCAACAAAACTTTTCTAGACAAGCCACTGATTGTGTGGACTGATAACAGCCGAAGCGGGTGAATAAAGTCACCCAGTCGCTAGCTGTGCCATTACCCAGCATACACCACTCCCTTCATAAATGCAATAAACGATACAAAAGTAATAGCCTATAATTAATTTATCTGCTGTATCTGCTGTTTCTTAGGTAGTTGTTTACATTATATAATTTATTGTGTTCTGTATACGTCACTGCAATGTGATTTTGGAAATATATATACGGACAACAGGCTCTTCCGCGGCAATCTCTTGTTGTCAAGAAGCAACATTTAGGGAGCTCTATAGTATTCAATGAGAGGACCCTGCACGTCAATTCTCAACGCGAGGGGGGTCGATAAGTGAAGCAGAGGGAGCCTGACCATGCGTCACACATTTGACGAGTTGGGAGTGAGAACGTGTTGCAATTAAAGGAGTTGAACTGACTAACAAATCTCAGTCACCTAAACTAAGACGAAAGTTTAGACAACATGTGATTTTTCATTAAGATAACAATTGGTTGTGTTACAAGAACAAACTCTATTTCTTGACTTAACTTAAAAATTTAAGGCAGCCCTATTTTTAAGTTGAAACAACAAGTTATATTTTACAGTGTAGGAAGGCAGCAATCCAAATACAAAAAATTACTGTTGATATCCCAGAATAGGACAAGTTCAAATCATTTGCACACATAATGACTCGTTTGCACACATGATAAATGGTGTTGGTGGTGCAAGACGTCATTGGTTTTGAGGAAAATTAGGCCACGTCTAGTCAAACTAGTGTGCAAATCACTTGTATGTACTCCAGGATATCTACAGCAGCTTTTTGCCTATCCAAATAAGAAACTTCTTTATTCTAACAAAAACCAAACAAACAAAAAAAACCTTGGTGTGTGCCACTTGTGCCACAACTCTCTGGTATCTGCATTAATTTCAACACTTTCTGTAGCATTTCTAACTCTACACATCTAAATTCAAATCACTTGGTTGAGTGACAAAACGTTTCTCCCACTGAAAACGCTACATTCAGATGAACAGAATCCACCTTTTGGAATTTTCCTACCTGGATGACTCAGCATGCATCAAGACAACTCTGTTGTGACTTAATGTCACACTGAAGGGGTTTATTATTGTCATGTCCAGGAAATAAAGTGTTTCAATCACCTATATGGTCACAGGGGTATAAAACCAAGCGCCTAGACATTTAGACTTATCCTACAAACATTTATGAGACCAGATCACCTTTGTGATGAACTGACTTTGAGACCTATCCCCTCCATCACAGACACACACTGCAGTACCAGTCTCTGTGGCCAGACAGTGGCTCAGAGTTTTTGTTTAGGATAACCAGGTGTGGCATTAACCCGACCCGACGACGTTCAAAACACTCGTTAACACCTTTTATTGCACACTTTTTTCACACTGTTGCCGTTCAGCTTTCCAGCTGCCAGCCACACACCACCACCACCAATAATAATAATAATAATAATAATAATAATAATAATAATAATAATAATAATAATAATAATAATAATAGCAGAGAGAGCACAGACTTTAAGCCGGCGAGGCATAATTGACGATGCCACTGCAGGTGCATCCATCACCCCTGCAGCAGCACCGCAGACCACGCCCTGTTATACCAGGTTTCATATTTGCATGGGCAAACAGCTTCTTTGATTCCCTGAAATATGAAGTACAAATGATTTGGGAACATGATGTCCTCCATCTCCTTTTTCCAGCCACATTAAAGCCAATGTCCTGTTCCACCCACTGCACACACCCAAAGCAAACAACCTCGTGCAAACAGAACACACCATATTTAGTCAGAAGAAAAATTAAGCTTAAACCACTTGCTGAACACAGGCCATCTGATTGCCTGATATCATACCAATAATCTCAATCTAATATTCTCTATCAGTCAATATTTTCTTTGTAATCCTCCTTTTCTCTATTTTTTTGCTCCATGTTATCGTTTCTGTTGAGAGAATTCACCTTTTGGGACCTTCATTTAGAAACTCCATTTTGTGTTTACTTGTATTATTTTTTTGTCTAATGTTTTTATTTGTTTGCTGTTCTGAAACACTGAAGGGTGACAAACACAAAAAAGTAAGAAATCGGGAAGGGGGAACACTTTTTCACACCACGACATGTTGGTCTTGCGATGCAAATTTTTAATGGCTTTAGGGTAAAAAAATCTTATGTAAAAAATAATATATTTGCTTGCACTTTGGATTTATTGAACAGTATACAATATCAAAATGTCAGTATAAAACCAAGCATTTATGAAACAAACAAACAACAAACATTTATAAAGCCTGATCACCTTTGTGATGAACTGACTTTGAGACTGTGAGCCTATCCCCTCCATCACTGAGAGAGGTCACATGTACAGATGCACGCTGCAGTACCAGACTCTGTGGCCAGACAGCAGCTCAGAGTTTTTCTTTAGGATAGCCAGGTGTGGTATTAATGACCGACCAGACCACGTTCAAAACAGTCGTTAACATCTTTTATTGCACACTTTTTTCACACGGTTGCCATTCAGCTTTCCAGCTGCCAGCCACACACCACCACCAACAATAATAATAATAGCATAGAGAGCACAGACTTTAAGCCGACGAGGCATAATTGACTATGCCACTGCAGGTGCATCGATCAACCTTGCAGCAGCACCGCAGACCAGGCCCTGGTACACCAGGTTTCATATTTGCATGGGCAAACAGCTTCTTTGATTCCCTGAAACATGAAGTACAAATGATTTGGGAACATGTCCTCCATCTCCTTTTCTAATGAGCTATAATAATTGATAAATCGCCAAGAGAGCTTATATAAATCCTCGCTGTGAAGGAGATATTATTACAGTAGTATAATAATCAAAACATATCTGTGGCTTTAACAGTTTATTGTGCCAAAAAAAATGAAAAAATGAAAGAACACTTATAATTAACATTTAAATGCTCTATGCCACAAGCCTAGTTTTGATAACCTTATTCTTCAACGTGGTCTAAGGAGCTTGGAAAGAAAAGCGTCTGGACTTCTTGAGTTGCTTGAAGACGTTTCACCTCTCATCCGAGAAGCTTCTTCATTTCAGTTGTTTTAGATTTTGCTGTCAGATTATAAATTTACCTTAAGTTGGTTTAGTGTCTGTTATTTACTCATCTTAGGCATTGTGTCTTTGGTTAAGTGTCAAGTCTTTGTGAAAATCATATTTAAATTTAGTTAAATATTTTGAGCAGAACGAAATGTACCCCTAAATACATGAAAAGTAAAAGCTGTGATCTTAAGGATGGTACCTCATCATTCTGTTGGTGGGTTAGACAAGTATATTTCTTTACTGGTTGTGTGTGTGTGTGTGTGTGTGTGTGTGTGTGTGTGTGTGTGTGTGTGTGTGTGTGTGTGTGTGTGTGTGTGTGTGTGTGTGTGTGTGTGTGTGTTTTAATCAGGTCAGTTGTCTCAGTGTTTGAGACAACTGACCTGATTGTGTTGTGTTATGTTCCCCATGCCACATCCTTGCGGTGAACAATGCTGCATCATACTTTACCTCCCCATATCAGATTACTTTGCTGAAATTTCACTCTTTTTCTCATGCTTCTCAAATAGCAGTTTATCTGTACTGCCGCACATGGGATTGTGCAGTCGTAATTGAAATTTCGTATCATGTGTGATATCACCCTTCATTTTCAAAATTATTGTAAGGAAGGAGCAAACACATCAGGAGTCTGAAAGTGTGATTGATCCCTCACACGGTCATAGATCCACTTTTTGGGGTCCTTTTTAAGATTTCCTGTGAAAGTCTGAAATGGTTCATATTTCCATTCCATTCCCTCCCCCCCACCCCCTCTCTCTCTCTCTCTCTCTGTTTCATTCCCTGAATCTTTCTTTGTGTGTCAGTCTGTGTGCAGGCAGCAGCAGGACAGCTTCAGTGCAGACAGACGTTCCACGCTCCCTGCAGAATCATAGCCCATCAATCATGTTAACATGTTAACTAGTGGGATTTATTTTATTCACCAGAAAACAGTGAGGATCCCATTACAGAGAGTGGCCTAAGGGCAGAATGTGTATGTGTGTGTATGTGTGTAAATGTCTGAGTTGGGGGGAGACCCTCTGGGGAAGACCCCTTTCTCTTCTAGTGCAACATCCAATCTCTCTCAGTGGCACAGTGTGAGAAATAACGATATGTAACGAAGATGTAATGAACAAAAGTCAGTTGTTTTGCTTTGTTTTATTTTTTAAAAAGTCACTGAGTTGTTGTCAAAATTGCAATCTACTGCAGCGGATTTCCAGTATGTCAGGTTCGATTCACCTAAAAAAAGCAAACTTATATTCAAATCACTGGTTCCTTGTTATCGAGAGAAGTTAGTGTTAGCAGCAACTTACATGTGCGAATTGGAGGCCTGCTCAGATGCGACCAGAGATTTACACTCCACTGCTCACTTTCAGAGTGTAAATAGGATTAGCAAATAATACCAGGTGTTCAAGTTACCACACCTGACAGCATATGACAGGTTTCGTTTTGCCTGAATCGCAGAGGCATGTATTACAGTCTGGCTGGGATGCACACACTGACTGTGGTTTTGCTTGAATTTGCTCTCTGTGCATGCTCACGGGTGATGGGCAACGTAGGTATAAGTATGCAGTAAAGGTGATGCTGATATAAGAATGAGCAGAATGTCATAGATATGCCCATAAAAGTTTGTATTTTAAATGTCCTTTCTTCTTCTTTCAGTCTTCTGACACATCAAATTTGATGGAAAATAAACATGTTAATGTATATTCTGTGTGTGCATGTGTGTCTCCACATGTATGTTTTCATACATGCCTGAGTGCAAAGTGTGGCTAATTAAACGGCTTGTTGCCATTTTCATTTCCACGCCTAAGTGTTTTTGTATTTGTGCATGTGACCGAGCTTTTTGTATCTCCGTGGGTGATATAAGTTTAGGGCTGTTTGATTGTTTCACCACCTGTGCCCGACATGTCTGCAGATTGGTACCTCCCACCCTGACACTCAAATCAAACACGGCTCAAGTTTCCTGAGCTGTCTTTTGTGTGGAGCGTGTTAAGCAATTTTTAAAGTGGCCCTTTCTGGTTTCTCCTCCAGGGCTGAGGGGACACACTCCCTCTGGCTCGCTCTAACTTTCTCTCAGTTTTGTTTTCCCTTTGTCAATTGCAGCTTCTCTCAATGTATCTACCCATCTTTTCTGTGTGTGTGAGGAATGAACACAGTGAAGAGAAAAAGAAGAATTTATTTTAGAAAGTTTTCTAATAAAAAAAAAGTTTCCTTGAATCTTCAGTGGCTACAATAAGATGCATTTGCATTTTAGCAGTTAGTTCTCTGCATTCCACAGATGGTTCAAATGCTCATATCTCACTTCTCATTAAGTATTTAGCTGGCATCCTATTTGCATAGCTGAGAACAGAGGGGAGAAATGTGTAGATGTGTATGAGGTGGCTAACGAAGTGGCCTGGAGATTGCACGGATGGATTCTTGCCAAGCAACGCCCCACCTGCTTGCACCCGCCACTTACTCCCAGTCGTGACTGCCCCCAACCCCCTAGCTCATTGAGTGTGCCCACCCTAAGCTCACAAATTCTGCTCCCTTTGACAATGGTTAGGTCAGCCTAGATAAAGCACGTCCATTAGAGGCAATCGAGCCGGCAGGACAGAGTGACAGAGACAGACAGGAGGGCAAAACAGGAGGGGAAGGAGTAGGAAGGCTTTGACAAATACCAAAGGTGGCCATAACTCTGCTTGTCTTCCTGGGAAATTTTTGCACGCTTTTTTTTCCTTAGAGCTTGATAAGTGTCTCTGAATTAAATGGGTTTTAATTAGCAGTCATTAAGAAGTTCATTAGCATATTGCCTGGCTGTTTGGCTGTTTCGATGGGGATGATGGCGCTGCTCTCCGGGGCTTGCTCTGTCTTTTTACCGTGGCAGTAGTGCGTTTGGGTTTAAAGGAGAGGAAGCAGACATTTAAAGAGAGAGTGTGGATTTAAAAAGGAGAGAAAGCACAAGAGAGGGAAAAATCTGATCTGGACACTTTGCACTTGTTTCTAATTTTTTCTAACCTTTCTCACCTCCTCTCATTCTGCACCTTTTTCTCTCTCACTTCTGCATCCTCCCCATTTTGCCCACATCTCTCTCTCACTGTCAGTGGTTACTTTGTGGTTATGTGGTGATGGAAGCTGATAGCTGGCAGTTGAAGGCTGTTCTGTAGGGCTTAAGAAGAATCCATCTGTGACTGTGTGGTTGCAGTTTAGTCAGATGGTGCAGACTGGCCTGCTGAGGTGGCGTTACAGAACGGTACTCGAGATGAAAGCACAGGACATGGACAACAAAAGCCATGATAGTAGCACAGTTATAGAAGCAGATAGTATTTGGTGGCTAGGCTGTTGTACTTACACTGCTTGAGAAATTGTGTGGAAATGTAGCATGGTTAAGCAAGACAAGTGACTGTGTGTGTGTGTGTGTGTGTGTGTGTGTGTGTGTGTGTGTGTGTGTGTGTGTGTGTGTGTGTGTGTGTGTGTGTGTGAGGGTGTTTTATGGAGAGACACATGGAGATAAAAAAAAAAGCTTCTTATTTGTTTCTTTACTTTATGGTTGTGGTTCACTCATGTCATAACTGCTGCTGTGTTTCTTTAATTCATTACTGTAAAATTGTATACAAAAGTACACACAATATTTAGTCTTATTTACTTATTATTAGTCCTATTTTTAGAGTTTTTTCAGTTTAAAATAATGATATAAAGAATATACAAATACACCAATTGTGCTCACCTTGATAAAAGCTTTGGTCACATTCTCACACAGATAACCAGACCTATCAGCATGCACCAATATCTTTTAGGAGAATGATTAGAGTTTGGAAATGAGGAAATGTGCTGGCTTCCCTCACATGAAGACATGTACAAATTAACCTTCCTTTAATCTCTCTTTCTCACTGCTGAACATACATGAATGCAAAGACATACTGAGCAAGATAAGTATTGTGAAAGGAATATATTTGCTGTGATTTGAATTGCATATGTGAGTACTGTGAGAGATCAATAGCTCCAGTTTCCCCTCCAAATCACCTATCCCGCATCCTCCTCTTCTTTCTTTACCTCTTTAAATCAGGCTTTTCAGCTCTGTTTCGATCTTTACCTTTATTTACGCTATCGTTTCCTTATTTGTGCATTACTCTTTCCTTTTTAATCTCCCCAATCTTGCCTTGTTTTCTTTTCCTCCCCCTTTTCTATCCCTCATTTCTTACTGACATCATTCCTTGCCTGTGTTGTAATGCGTAATGTTCTAAAGTTGGCTCAGCCCATGGCAGACTGCTGCCGATACAGACTGATTAGCTATAAATCTTGCCTCAGTGACCAGTTACCTTACAGAGATCAGACAGACAGAAAGACACACATGAGAGGAGGCTGAGCGAGTGTGTTTGTGTTATGCTGTGTGTGGGTACAGCCAACCTAGATCTGTCCGACTTACCGAGCCTTATTAATACAGCAATGACTGATACTCTCACTTTCAATCCATCGTGCACCCAGTTTAAATATTAAGCTATAACCAAAAGCCAGGCCGATGACCTGAGCTTTTCCTGTTCTCGAGCCTGTTTGAATGGGAAACACTTGTGCTCATAATCTTTTGACTAATCCCACAGGAATGTGTCAGTGTGTTTGCGTGTGTGTGTCTTTACTCTCTTTGCTCTTCTTTCACCTGCTAGCGCACAATCAGCTCTGTCAACATCATTAGCTGAGGCGGTTTTCACATCAAAGTTAGCAACAAGCTAACATTTTGTACATCGAGAGAGTTTAACCGGACATTATTGTGACTATTGCTTAAAGATGTTTGATGTGTTGCTGGTTGTTTTATGAGATTTTGTGAGTTAAATGATTAATTCATCTATCAAAATGAGTAAGGGGTCCATAAATATTCCTGATCTCTGAAATATTCTCTAATTCATTAAAATGCTCAATTTGAAATGTGAAGTGTCTGACACATCTTTGGATTGTGGGAGGAAGGTGGAGTCTTCAGAGGGAAACCCCTGTGAAAACGGGAAGAGTGTCCAAACTTCACACAGAAATGGCCAGCACTCAAATTATGTGCAATTGGAGATTGACCTATATGGAAGATTTCCCTAAGTAGCTCTGCAAAATCACAAGAATGCACAAAACACCCAGCCCTTTTCATAAACCTTTAAACACTAGTGCAGATTATATTTGGCTCCTGCCTCTTAATTTTGGAACATAATTGATTTATTTTCTGTTGAGACAAGGGAGGCAGTGATGAGAACTATGAGCAGACAGCTTGACCTTGGCAGTCGGACTCCACAGCTTTGCTCTGTTGAGTCCAGAGAATGGTCTTAAGCTACTCCCACAAGTGGTGTGATTGTCGAACGGACAGACAAGGAATCTGAATTATTTTCTACTTTTATCAGACCTTCCATGTGTACTACACCACGTCCTTTAGCTATTTGCTCTTAACAATGCCTTCCTGCACATGACCATCTGAGAAGACTTTTCCTTTTTTTTGCTTTTTTTATGCAAGGATGATTAGGCCATTTTCACACTCTCTATTGATATACTTATCAATCCTCATGATACATGTTTTCTTGTTACTGCTAGTGCATACACATTGAAAATTATTACTATATCAGCAGCTTCAGGTGCAAGAGGGCACAACCGGATTCTATAACTATTTTGGAATAGCTTTTTCACTTCCTGTTAACTCGAGAACGTTTAATCATATTTGATGGATTTTATCAGTGAGGAGATCAAACTGATCAAATCCTTGTTTTAACTTACAGTGTTTTTACTGCTGTGTATTCCCACTGTGACGACCCACTGCA
This sequence comes from Astatotilapia calliptera, assembly GCF_964374335.1. NCBI lineage: Eukaryota > Metazoa > Chordata > Actinopteri > Cichliformes > Cichlidae > Astatotilapia > Astatotilapia calliptera. Next base: position 15,225,820 of record NC_137425.1, on the reverse strand, counting down.
CCCTGCCTTCCTTTTGGCTCATGTGTGTCTTGTTTGCAGGCATTGAAGAGGCGGAGTTCCCATTTACAATCAGTGACATTGGCAACACCTGGGCCAGTGTGCCAGGACACTATACAAAAAGCCTTTAGGGCAAAGCCCTGCCCATCGTCTATCATGTCGGCCGGCCTTGTGGGATTTTGAACAGCTGTAGCTGCTTCTTGTTCTTCGATAAGCCAGGTCCGAGCCAGCTCCAATCAGCCAGAAAAGTTATTGTGGTTCCGAATTGGTAGATGTCCTTCAAAATCCTCCATTGAGACTGTCAAATTCAAATTTTATTTGTCACATACACAGTCATACACAATACGATATGCAGTGAAATGCAACTGCTCGTGACCTAAAATAAAAGACTATGAATAGGATAGAAAATACATATGAAAATTAAAATGAAGGGTAAATTTAACTAGGAAAGAATAAAATAAAATATAAAAATTAAAGTTAAAAATAAAATAACTGTACAACAAAATACACAATATAGAAAATATAAAAGAATATATGAAGAAATACAGAACAATAAGAGCAGCTGTACGAGTAATAAATGGTAATGAAAGAAATGTAATGTCCAGGGTTGTGCAATCCACATATTTAAGTGTCTTGTGCAGTGCAAATATGCTTAAAAGTGATTTATTTAAGTGAGTGATTTGATTTGATGACCACGCGGTGTAGTTGTGCAGTGGCCACTAGTGTAAACAAATGTCCAGTGTGTGTGTAAAAACCATATGTGTGGGTCAGTACTGTGTGGTGGTGTGATTGAGAGACCGTATCGCCTGCGGGAAGAAGCTCCTCCTCAGTCTCTCTGTGTTGGTCTTCAGGGAGCGGAATCGCTTTCCTGACCTCAACAGAGAGAACAGTCTGTTGTTGGGATGGCTGAGGTCCTTCACAATCTTCCTGGCCTTGGTCCAGCACCACCTGCTGTAGATTGAGTGCAGGTCAGGGAGCTCGGAGCGGATGGTGTGCTCAGCTGATCGCACAACCCTCTGTAGCGCTCGTCTGTCCTGCATGGTGCTGTTCCCGAACCAGGTTGAGATGTTCCCCGTCAGGATGCTCTCTATGGTGCAGGAGTAAAAGTTCCTGAGCACCTTGGAGGGCAGTCGGAAGTCTCCCAAGTGTCTGAGGTGGTAGAGACGCTGTCGGGCCTTTTTCACCACAGTGTTGATGGATCTGCCGCTTTGACCAAGGTCAGAGCCACATCACCAGGCTCCTGATTGGTTGTCGCGGCACGTTTTGACGCTGGAGTTCAGATTTTTCCAACTCAAGCGGTAGATGTGAAACACGCGTATGCACAAAATGCAACACAAAAACTGACGCGCGTGGTTTTATTCGCGAGCCAAACGCGCCAGACGCGTACACTGACGCCCGTTTCTCACGTTTTCGTGATGCAAATCTGCTTCCAAATTTTCGCGGGACACGCAATCGCGTGTCATCGCGCTTTTTCCATTGACTTTACATGTAAACCTGACGCTCTGGCCGCCTCTATCGCGTTCGGTGTGAACACACGGTTAGAGTGTGGAAAACCTCTAAACCTCAGGCTTAAAATGACCAACAGTCTCCTTTAAAAAGGACATAGTCACAGGCTCAAACCTGTCAAGGACAGCAAAGCAGGAAACAGAGACTGAGGGGTCATGAGCACAAGGCAAGATTTGAGCCCTTGTGGAGGAGACCTTCTCAATAAAAAAAAATGTAAAACATTTTCACAGGCTTCAGACGAGGGCTTGATACAGTCGATATGTGGTGCACTAAGAACAGAGTTAATAGTTAAAACACATGGGTTGTGACAATTTGACAGAATAATGTCAGATAAGTGTTTCTTTTGGCATCTTTTACAGTTTTTTGATATTGAAGCCAACAGTCCTTTAGCATCTCGAATGACACTTGTAGTTGGTCCTTTTCCCACTTGTGTTCAGCTTCACGGTACTCACATCTGACAGCTTGGGTCATGTCGTTCAACCAGGGCTCAGATTTAGCTTTAGGCAGTTTGGTTTTTAATGGAGCGACAGTGTCCAAAGCAGTCCAACAGGTGGAATAAAACCATGAGCTCAGTTCCTCAGTCTGGCTGCATAAAAACTCTGGGATTGTACAGTTCTGGTTAAAAACTGTTGAAAACCCAGGAGCAGCATGAGGTTTAACTGAGGTACAGGCAAGAGGAACTTCAAACATTACAGGACTGTGGTCAGAAAACACAGCATCACGAATCTCTACGTTAAAAACATAAAAACTATGAGTTAAAACAGGATCAAGTATGTGTCCACGTTCATGTGTGGGACCAGTCAAACATTGCACCAGATTAAAAGAATCAATTTAAAAAGCTCTTTGCCATGGGCATATCAGGACAACACACATGAATATTAAAATCCCCACCAATAAGAACACAATCATATTTTGGCATGTATTCAGCCAAGAAGTCATTCACAAAGTCCTTATTTTATTTTGGAGCAGCCCAGCTGAAACACAGACAGTTTAAAGCTGGTGAATGACGGTGTTGATAGCTGCTTACATTTAAAATGACTTTAAAAATCGTAGCTATTCCTCCTCCTTGGCCCAACATACGCAGGGAATTAAAGTAGCAGCAATTGTTATTGATCTATAAGGAAGAATATTATTTTTCTGTATTTGATTCTTTTAGTAATTTAAATTATTTTAAATTATTTCATTTAATTTGTATCTATATATTAGCTTAAATTGAAATGGATAAATGAACAACTGTTTAGTGGAAATAGTTTTGGTGATTTGCAGTATTATATTGTGAAACTGACTCTAAAATTTGATTCATATATTTTACAATTTCAAAACTTAAATTTTTATATTTTAATGAGTGAAGAGGGGAAAAGCTATCAAAAGAATGTGAAATTAAACTAAATTATAATAATATTGAGGAAATCTTTCATAGGTAACTTTCCAAGTCAAAGTTTTGTGAACAAAGGGCTATCTTATCACACTGCAGTTGCCCAGGAGATACACAGGAGAAGGAAGGGGGACTCCAAGCAGTTGACAATAGGCTGACAGTGGCAATTCTAAGTGGCCGTATGTGTATATAGTGTTTAGTTTTAGTTTAAAATGCATATCTCAGATTGTGATTTAGTGTTAGTTGAAGCTTGCAACCTGTAAGTAGTTTTTATCAAGCAGCTTAGTTTTAGGGCAAGTAAAGGACAAGAACAAGGTTTGAAAAACATTTTCATCTTACAAAAACACTTAAATCAAGGTTTATTGAACTGTATACAAAATCAAATGTTTGCATGCATATACAGATTAGAAACAACAAAAAATAAAATTATAAACTAGTAGCTGAAGTAGAAGCTGATAGTAATGCTGGTGTATTATTATTCATGACACCCAAAGAAACCAATGTAATGCAGGAAAAAAATTCTGATTCTGAAATTGCAATAAAAAATATTGTGCTATATAAGGCTCAAAGATAAAACTGAAAAACATATCCATAAACTAATGGCTCTCATTTCAATGAACTAAGACTTAACACATGCAATTAAAACATTAGAATATACTATAAGATGCTAAAATGTGAAGCAGAAATAAATCAATGTCTTCTTCTGATTATCCAAATCAGGCTTGCCAGGGATATAAGTTCTAGTTTAGTAAAAGCAATATTTATGTAATTAAACACAAAACAGGTAATCAAAGCTGATTAATTTAAGTATTACAAAAATAATAATACCATTTTTATTTTTACCCAGCTACTGTTGTAACATTTCTTCATCTTGACCACCTTGAAGTTGATTATAATGTGTTGTCAAAGTCTCAAGATACTCTGAAACATCTAAAACAACAAAGTGATTTTATTAATAATACATACAGGATTCCTAGTACTCAACATGAAAGATTTACTTTATATTCTGTTTACCTGGGAGTGAGTAGGCAGCAGTCTTCAGTGAGAATTCAATGGCTTTCTTCATGATTTTCTGGAGCGTGAACAGCATGACTTTCTAATTTAACATAAGAGCCTTTATTAGTTTTCACAGAGCCAAATTACGAGTTAAAAAAAAGACTTGAATTACTGATTACATGTTTGTTTAGAGTGAGAATTATTAAAGTGCTGAAAGTAGCCTTTTTCAGTTTAAACTCTTCTATTGGAGTCCTAATTGCAACGCCCAGTAAAAATTTAACAGCCACCTCACTAATGTTTTAAAAAAACAAAAAACAACAAATAGAAGAACTTGGTTTACATTCTCCTTAGACGGGGCAATAGTACTGATTCTGATATATATGTATTACAGAAATATAAAAGAAGCCTTTATGTGAACGAAGAACATTTTGCAAGATAACCTTAGACTATGTTTTTTCTAATTTTCTATTTTGAACAAGTTTGATTCTTTTTTCAGTTTATGCTATTTGTATATGTACAGCACTTTGGGAACCCTGGTTTAATTTAAAGTGCTTTATAAATAAAGGTGGTATGGTATGTTATATAATGTGACAAACCTTCAATGCATCCATCTTCATCAACATGGTCTTTTTTGCCTCCTCATACATTTTCTTATTTGAGTACACATGTCTCTCAATAGTCTTCCTCATGTTTTCCAGTGCTCCAGGTCCCTCAACTTCTTTTACTTCTACAAGAAGACACAAGGTTTTGCAACAAAAAAGAACCCAAAACTTTTTATGCATAATTGCGATGAATGCCTACATTCACAATAAATGCAAATGTGTCAACTTACCAATGTAACATTTTGTCATGTTTTCCTTAACTGTCTCTGTTAGACTGGTGTAGATTTTATTCTTCTGCTTCAGGATGAATTTCTCCATTTGAGCCTTCATTTTGTCCTCCTTAGAAATAGGAAACATTGGTAAAAATGTATTTAAAAAAAACAAAACAAGAGATCAGGGTAATAGAGATGATTCTATTTTTTTCTCCAAAAGTTAATTAGAGCAGAACATACTAATATTTACACATTCTATTTTTTTGTGTAAATATTAATCTTGATGGTAATGGAATCATAAACATTTACAATTAGACAGTGTACCTGTGTCTGAAGAAATATCAGCTGTAGTTCGACATCATTGTATTTTTGAATCAGTGAATTGGTGCCAAGTGAAAACCTGCTTATGACTCCTTTGAATGATCCACATTTAATGTCATTTCTGAAAAATGTGTTTCAGAATAATAGTGTTGATGGCAGCATTGACAAGTGAATAATGTGTATGATGTATATGAGAGAGAGAGAAAGAGAGAGAGAAAAACACTTAATATGATAACACTTTATTATTTATTCTGTTTATTCTTACGGGAAGGTCTCTCTGAACTTTTTATCAATGCTGTCAGTCAGGCATGAAGCCAACATCATGTTGAGGTCTATTTTTTCCCCGCGTTTTGTTGTGTGGATGCCGTGCTTCTTAACTACAGCCACTAGTGTGCTGAAAAAACTGCGGTCTTTCTAAAACAAATCAGGAAAACATTTTTAAACGCATGCTCATAAAGAGTGCAAAATCTGCTGCTTTGATTTAATTATAATTAAGATACATACATCATCCAAAAAGGTCTTCAGTTTTTTTTCAGAGGTTATGAAATTTTTAATCCCTTCTGCGAGACACTGTTCAAAGTCCTTGGTTGCTTCTTCAACTGCTGTTTTTACTGTATTAAGTTGTTCCCTCATGTTTTTCTCAAGGACTTTACATACATCATCTGCTTTTCCAACACCCTGAAATAAAAAACAAATATGTATATATATATATATATATATATATATATATATATATATATATATATATATATATATATACTTTTTTAATATATTTTTTATTTTACATTTTTTTTTAGGTGTCAGAGTTATGCAGACATTTCAAGTTATACATTTTGTCATTATTACACTGAATAAAAATATAAACGCAACACTTTTGCTTTTGCTCCCATTTTTCATGAGCTGAACTCAAACATATACACAAAAGACCCATGATTCTCAAATATTGTTTTCAAATCTTTATAAATCTGTGTTAGTGAGCACTTTTCCTTTACCAAGATAATGCATCCCACCTCACAGGCGTGGTATATCAAGGGGCTGATTAGACAGCATGAATAATGTACAGGTGTGCCTTAGACTGCCCACAATAAAAAGCCACTCTAAAATGTGCACAGTTTTGCTTTATAGGGGTGGAGGGGCAGAAAACCAGTCAGTATCTTCAACACCATTCTTCCCTCGGTTCTAAAGGACAAGCTGGTGAACTCTGGAGTGGACCATCACCTCACTACCTGGATTTTGGACTACCTCACCGACCGACCACAGTATGTGAGGACTCAGGGCTGTGTGTCGGACAGGGTCATCTGCAGTACGGGGGCCCCACAGGGAACGGTTCTGGCTCCGTTCCTCTTCACCATCTACACTGCAGACTTCTCCCACAATTCCACCCAGTGCTTCCTGCAGAAGTTCTCTGATGACTCTGCAATAGTCGGCCTCATCACTGATGGGGACGACAAGGAGTACAGAGGTCTGACCCAAGACTTTGTGGACTGGTGCCAGCTGAACTACCTCCAGATCAACGCCAGTAAAACCAAGGAACTGGTGGTAGACTTCCGCAGGCACAAGCATTCTCCACTGCAACCACTGAACATCCAAGGTATGGACATTGAGGCTGTGGACAGCTACAGATACCTTGGTGTTCATCTGAACAATAGACTGGACTGGACTCATAACTCAGACGCCCTCTACAGGAAAGGGCAGAGCAGGCTGTACCTGCTGCGGAGACTCAGGTCATTTGGAGTGGAGGGCCCACTCCTGAAGAAATTCTATGACTCTGTTGTGGCTTCTGCTATCTTTTATGGTGTGGTCTGCTGGGGCGGCAGCATCTCTGCTGGGGACAGGAAGAGACTGAACAGGGTGATCCGAAGGGCCAGCTCTGTTCTAGGATGTCCTCTGGACCCAGTGGAGGTGGTGAGTGACAGGAGAATGGTGGCTAAGCTGTCATCCCTGATGGACAACATCTCCCACCCCATGCAGCAGACTGTGACAGCACTGAGCAGCTCCTTCAGTGGGAGACTGCGGCACCCACGGTGTGGGATGGAGAGATTTCGCAGGTCTTTCCTCCCCACTGCTGTCAGACTCCATAATAAAGACTTTAACTGATCAAACACACACATCCATACATATGCAATAATACTAAGTGCAATAATCCTTTCTGTCATCGTTGTATTTTTACTCAGTTGTATATAGCATTTGTATTTGTATTCTATTTTTATCTTATTGTATATTAATTTATTTTATTCTACTGTATATAGTATTTTATTTTATTCTATTCTGTACAGTTGTGTACTGTATTTATTCTTATTGTATCCTAATTTTTGCCTCATAACTTTTGCACTGTCCACTTCCTGCTGTGACAAAACAAATTTCCCACGTGTGGGACTAATAAAGGTTATCTTATCTTATCTTATCTGGTGTGGCCACCATTTGCCTCACGCAGGGCAACACCTCCATCGCATAGAGTTGATCAGGTTGTTGATCGTGGCCTGTGGAATGTTGGTCCACTCCTCTTCAATAGCCGTACGAAGCTGCTGAATATTGGCAGGAACTGGAACACGCTGTCGTATACGCCAATCCAGAGCATCCCAGAACATGCTCAATGGGTGACACGTCTGGTGAGTATGCGGGCCATGTGAGAACTGGGATGTTTTCAGCTTCCAGGAATTGTGTACAGATCCTTGCAATATGGGGCCGTGCGTTATCATGCTGCAACATAAGGTTTATGGTTGTGGATAAATGGCACAACAATGGGCCTCAGGATCTCATCACACTACCTCTGTGCATTCAAAATGCCATCAATAAAATGCACCTGTGTTTGTTGTCCATAGCATACGCCTGCCCATATCAGAACCCCACCGCCACCATTGGCCACTCGATCCACAACGTTGACATCAGCAAACCGCTCACCCACACGACGCCACACACGCTGGCTGTGTCCCAATTCAGGGTCTGCACGCTTGAAGTACGCATTTTAAGTGCGATTACGTCACCGCCACGCGACGACGGCTGTCCCAATTCGAAGTGTACTTCAAATGCATACTCCAAATGCGCTGTCGATTTCCCCAAACAAGTTTAATGTTGAGAAACCTAAAGGACCTAAAAATAAATGTTTGTTTCAGTTCTATGAAGCTTTGAGTAATTTGGATTAGTAGTACTGCTTTGTTTGTTGCATCATTTTGCTGGAATTGTTTATATGCTTTATATATTCTGAGGTAGGTTGATCTATAGTGTTACATCATATTCTATAAGGATGTTATGTGTTTGTATACTTTCTGCCCAGTTTGACCCATTTAGCAGAAGTCAGCCTGTTTAAGGCTCTGATATCTATTCTGTATGACTTAAAGCAGTTATGACATGGTCTGATTTTCTCACCCAATACAGGAATATTTAATATATCAGTCTACTCTTCATTCTATGATAATAATAATGGTTTGGATTTATATAGCACTTTTCAAGGCACCCAAAGCGCTTTACAATGCCACTATTCATTCACTCTCAGATTCACACACTGATGGAGGCAACTACGGTTGTAGCCACAGCTGCCCTGGGGCAGACTGACAGAAGCAAGGCTGCCATATCGCGCCATCGGCCCCTCTGGCCAACACCAGTAGGCTGTAGGGTAGAGTGTCTTGCCCAAGGACACAACAACCAGGACAGAGAGCCCGGGGATCGAACCGGCGACCTTCCGGTGACAGATACGCTTCCCAACCCCCTGAGCCACGGTCGCCCCCAACAGAAACAGTTTTCACAGCTCGTCCATTTTCCTTTTTACACATGTATGTAAGCATTGAGCCAAATGTAATAATGCGAACATATGAAACGAACAATATTTGTCTCTTATGTATAATACATCTGTATATACACTTTTGAGTGAAGATTTACGGTGATAGGAAATATAAACAACTGCAACTTGAATCTTTGACCCAGAGTTCAAGCTCACTGCTGTAATATATACATATATATACACGCATATACAGTGGGGCAAAAAAGTATTTAGTCAGCCACCGATTGTGCAAGTTCCCCCACTTACAATGATGACAGAGGTCAGTAATTTGCACCAGAGGTACACTTCAACTGTGAGAGACAGAATGTGAAAAAAAAATCCATGAATTCACATGGTAGGATTTGTAAAGAATTTATTCGTAAATTAGGGTGGAAAATAAGTATTTGGTCACCTCAAACAAGGAAAATCTCTGGCTCTCACAGACCTGTAACATCTTCTGTAAGAAGCTTTTCTGTCCCCCACTCGTTACCTGTATGAATGGCACCTGTTTGAACTCATCATCTGTATAAAAGACACCTGTCCACAGCCTCAAACAGTCAGACTCCAAACTCCGCCATGGCCAAGACCAAAGAGCTTTCGAAGGACACCAGGAAAAGTATTGTAGACCTGCACCAGACTGGGAAGAGGGAATCTACAATAGGCAAGCAGCTTGGTGTGAAAAAATCAACTGTGGGAGCAATCATCAGAAAATGGAAGACATACAAGACCACTGATAATCTCCCTCGATCTGGGGCTCCACGCAAGATCTCATCCCGTGGGGTCAAAATGATCATGAGAACGGTGAGCAAAGATCCCAGAACCACACGGGGGGACCTGGTGAATGACCTGCAGAGAGCTGGGACCAAAGTAACAAAGGTCACCATCAGTAACACACTACAACGGCAGGGAATCAAATCCCGCAGTGCCAGACGTGTTCCGCTGCTGAAGCCAGTGCATGTCCAGGCCCGTCTGAAGTTTGCCAGAGAGCACATGGATGATACAGCAGAGGATTGGGAGAATGTCATGTGGTCAGATGAAACCAAAGTAGAACTTTTTGGTATAAACTCAACTCGTCGTGTTTGGAGGAAGAAGAATACTGAGTTGCATCCCAAGAACACCATACCTACTGTGAAGCATGGGGGTGGAAACATCATGCTATGGGGCTGTTTTTCTGCCAAGGGGACAGGACGACTGATCCGTGTTAAGGACAGAATGAATGGGGCCATGTATCGTGAGATTTTGAGCCAAAACCTGCTTCCATCAGTGAGAACTTTGAAGATGAAACGAGGCTGGGTCTTCCAACATGACAATGATCCAAAACACACCGCCCGGGCAACAAAGGAGTGGCTCCGTAAGAAGCATTTGAAAGTCCTGGAGTGGCCTAGCCAGTCACCAGACCTCAACCCCATAGAAAATCTGTGGCGGGAGTTGAAAGTCCGTGTTGCTCGGCGACAGCCCCAAAACATCACTGCTCTCGAGAAGATCTGCATGGAGGAATGGGCCAAAATACCAGCTACTGTGTGTGCAAACCTGGCAAAGACCTATAGTAAACGTTTGACCTCTGTTATTGCCAACAAAGGTTATGTTACAAAGTATTGAGTTGTATTTTTGTTATTGACCAAATACTTATTTTCCACCCTGATTTACAAATAAATTCTTTACAAATCCTACCATGTGGATTCATGGATTTTTTTTTCACATTCTGTCTCTCACAGTTGAAGTGTACCTCTGGTGCAAATTACTGACCTCTGTCATCATTTTAGGTGGGGGAACTTGCACAATCGATGGCTGACTAAATACTTTTTTGCCCCACTGTGTGTGTGTGTATATATATATATATATATATATATATATATATATATATATATACATTGTTGTACGCCACATCCCCATTGAGTTCCTGATGAAGGCTCTTAGGGTCCCATTGATCTTGTACAATTCTAGGCATTCCAGTATCCAGCTGTGGGGCATTGAGTCATAGGCCTTCTTGTAATCAATCCAGGCAGTGCACAGGTTGGTCAGTCTGGTCTTGCAGTCTCGGCTGACTGTTCTGTCTACCAGTAGCTGGTGTTTTGCGCCTCTGGTATTCTTGCCAATCCCTTTCTGTGCCCCATTCATGTATTGACCCATGTGCCTGTTCATCTTAGCCGATATGATGCCTGACAGGAGCTTCCATGTAGTACTGAGGCAGGTTATTGGTCGGTAGTTGGAGGGGACCGGTCCCTTCTTGGGGTCCTTGGGGATCAGGACCGTCCGGCCTTCAGTTAGCCATTCCGGGTGTCTTTCGTTAACTAGCAGCTGGTTCATTTGTGCTGCCAGACGCTCGTGGAGTGCAGTCAGCTTCTTCAGCCAGTAGGTGTGAACCATGTCGGGCCCTGGTGCTGTCCAACTCTTCATACTGGAGACCCTTTCTTGGATATCTGCCACTGTGATGGTTACTGGACCCTGTTCAGGGAGGTCGCTGTGGTCTGCCCTCAGATCCTCTAGCCACTGAGCATTGCCGTTATGGGTTGCATCCTTCTCCCATATGCTCTTCCAGTATTGTTCTGTTTCCTTGGTGGTGCTGTTCTCTTATTGTTCCCTTGCCACTGAGAGTACACCTTCTGTGGAGAACAGCTGGCATGCCTTCATATTTATCTGTCTCGCTCATGTCTGCGGTAGGCTTGCTTAGCATAGGGGGTCTAGCCTTATATATATATATATATATATATATATATATATATATATATATATATATATATATATTTTTTTTTTTATATTTTGTGGTAAGCTTTTCTTTGGCTGTCACTTCTTCACCCTGACCTGTCTTATTTGGCTCAGCAGAACTAAAATATATATCTGTCTGTGAAGGTTCTCAGTCATCCAGGTCATTGTAGTCAAATATATATCCTGCTGCTTTTACACACGCACTCACATAAGCTCAGCGATTCTCTGCGCGATCAACCTCTCACATGTTTAAGCTTGCTGCGGGAGATTTCACTTGTCATGTTTGCGTAGTAAGCTAACGATTAATAAGACAATGTCAGAGGAATTGGTGCACAAATTATCATCACTCACCAATCAGTGCTGTTGCTCTCTATACACAGTTCACGCGATTGCAAAGTGAAAGCAAAAAACAAGCGCAAATTCAAACGCGATTTCAATATGTCACATATTGACAGTGGCTCACCGATGCCAATGACATAATTACCCAGCTACATTTCTGAAAGAATGCAAAAGCATTGACATATATTTTTCCTTCCTACAATAGCCGGACGGGCAGGGCAGAGATAGATTTTGGTAGCCCGACTGGAAAAATCTCTAGCCCCAGGACGTCGGGCTAGCGATTTTGCGAGCCCTGTATCTGATTGAGGAATCCCTCATCTTTGGAAAAGAGAGTTTATTACAGAGAAACGTCTCTTTCCAAAATAAAAGCTATACTATCCGCTTCTTCTGGGCTATATTCTCAGGAGCATATTAAACATATCAGGTCCCCATAAGGAGAATCATGTGCTAACGGCTGTCTAAATGACTCGGGTAAAGTTTGTAGCATGCATGCTTGTTGTTTTTGTCTTTGCACTAGGATGATGTCGGCGTAAATGTGCAGTCATATTCGTTGTGTTCCCACTAGTGCTTTCAGGTTAACCTCGTTAAAATGACCTTAACGCCACAACACCGCAAATCTCCGTTAACGAGCTACCCCTGATAGCCCCGTGCATGGGGCTAGACAGCCAACACGTTAACGAGCTAACTGCGCTAACACACTAGCTCCCACCCATGTAATTGAGCATTGCGTGGCACATCCAACATACTGTTTTACTTTAGTCCATGACACGCTTACCTCCAGGGTCATACGTCACATGAAAACCAAAATAATTCCAAACGCCAGATCTGAATGAGGGTGGGGGAGGTTCAATTTGCCATGTTGCAAGGAGAGCTTAACTTCTGTCTCGCTAGCTTGCCCTGCGCTCTTCCTTCTGACTATGCTGTCTGTGTGGAGCGCTCAGTGGATCTGCGCTCGACAGTGCAGCCTAGGCGGAGTAGTCGAACGCAGATTCACTGAGCGCTCCACACAGACAGCATCGTCAGAAGGAAAGTTGATGAAATAAATTACAAATGTTGTATTGTTCGATACATATGCGTACCGAACCGAAAGCACTGTATCGAACGGTTCAATATCGATACGAATATCGTTGCACCCCTAATATATATATATATATATATATATATATATATATATATATATATATATATATATATATATATATATATATATATATATATATATATATATATATCATAATAATCTGACAATACATATAATATTGGCCATATTATATTTACATTACCACAGTGAGATGATTTTAGTCTCATGAAAAACATTAGCTAATTGTTATTTACTAACTACTCTTGAAATGACTGTTCAGTACAGAAATGAAGCCCAACAATCATGTTTTACAGTCCTGTGGTCTCAGCCTCAGATACTCAACTAATCACAGTGATGTCATGACAAAAATGAATGACCAACAAAACATTTTTTCTCCTTCATTTCTGTCAAACAATGCTGTATGTAACGTTTCTCGCGGTTAGTATCATGGTTGCTAGGCAACCTGAACAGCGTGACAAAGGCTAGACCGTCCCATTTCACAAGCCTCTCACTTCCGCACTTCTCGTACTTATAGTACGCACCGTACGTAGTACGCGTAGTGCACGTACTTCAAGCGTGCGGTCTCTTAATTGGGACACAGCCCCTGTCTGCCATGTGCCCTAAACAGTGAAAACCGTGACTCATCTGTGAATAGAACACCTCTCCAACGTGCCAAACGCCATCAAATGTGAGTGTTTGCCCACTCAAGTCGGTTACAACGACAAACTGCAGTCAGGGCCAGACCCAGATGAGGACGACGAGCATGCAGATAAGCTTCCCTGAGACGGTTTCTGACAGTTTGTGCAGAAATTCTTTGGTTATGCAAACTGATTGTTGCTGCAGCTGCCTGGGTGGCTGGTCTCAGGCGACCCTGGAGGTGAACATGCTGGATGTTAAGGTCCTGGGCATGTGGGGTCACACGTGGTCTGTGGTTGTGAGGCCGGTTGGATGTACTGCCAAATTCTCTTAAACGCCTTTTGAGACGGCTTATGATAGAGAAATGAACATTCATTTCATGGGCAACAGCTCTGGTAGACATTCCTGCAGTCAGCATGCCAGTTGCACACTCCCTCAAAGGTTGCGACACCTGTGGCATCGTGCTGCTTGATCAAACTGCACATTTCATGGTTGCCTTTTATTGTGGGCAGTCTAAGGCACACCTGTGCAATATTCATGCTGTCTAATCAGCCCCTTGATATGCCACACCTGTGAGGTGGGATGGATTATCTCGGCAAAGGAGAAGTGCTCACTAACACACGCAGACAGATTTGTGAACAATATTTGAGAATCATGGGTCTTTTGTGTATGTAGATAATTTTTCAGATGTTTGAGTTCAGCTCATGAAAAATGGGAGCAAAAACAAAAGTGTTGCGTTTATATTTTTGTTCAGTGTATATTTTCACACGTATATAACTTGATTTTACCTCTTTTCTGCGCCTGGCTCCTTCAATCAAAGACAGAATCCCACAAGCTCCAGTCACATAGTTACATGAGTGACAATGATTGCACTTTTGCAAGAAGTCTTGAAGTTTGGCTATTTCTGTAAATAAAAGTAAATTGAATATTGAATTAGATACTTTGGTTTTAATCTTACAATCCATTTCTGATTTATGAGGAAAAATAAAACAAGATATGCACCGAACAATATATTTTCTTTGAATCACAAAACATCTTGAGATTCTGACTGCCTACCATTGGCATCTTCTTTTACACCTTTTCTTTCTAGGAACTCTTCAGCACTCACTGTGAACACTTTGAAGCAGTCCTCACTGAAGTGGTCCTGAAAAATAAAAGAAAGAGTTTTAATCTTAAAGAAGCTTTGGCTCGCCAAACAATTTTTGGAATGTTATAAAACTCACACTCAGACTCTCATTCAGTTCCCGGAATTCACTCGTCACTTCTTTCTTGGCTTCCTTGTTTTTTATATCTCTTAAATGGGCAGGAAGGGAAATAGGATCAACATATAGCTTAATCACAAAGCAACATATCAAGAAAACAGCTGAGAGGTTTTGTTTTTGAGGATTTGCACATGGAGGGCAACATACCATGAAAAACTTTGAAAACCTTTACCACTTTCAACATGATTAACATTATTAAAGGACTGACCATTTCAGGCCCTGCCCTCCTGCTTTCTTTTTATGTTCTGATGGATCTTGCTTTCTATCCTGTAGATTTCTGTTTTCCTCATAATCTAACATCATACAGTGTAACAGCAGTCTGGCGAGGAAGGAGCGGCTAGCAGGTCCAGCAAGCATGTGGTGTGGAGGTTAGCCAGATAACTCGAAGCCAGTTGGTTAAATCAAACAACAGACCTTTATTCAGTGTCAGCAACATTACACCTTACGAGCCAGGTCTCCACGGCTGTACTCGTCCGTGCATACATGAATGGAGATCGGTATCGTACAACAGTACGGTTTTCTGAGAACAGAACACGAGCGGCATGTAATGGCTGCTGCTAAAAACACACACCCACTAGGAGACTCCCACAACTATTATAATAGTAGGGCAACCCCCCCCCCCCCCCCCCCCCAAGTGGTGCTATAACCCAATAAGGGTTGTTACAACAGCTCTGCCTCATCTGAACCTGCTCCACACAGAACAACTAGACTAGTACAGCAAAAAAGTCTGCTACAACAGATAGAGGTTAGTGTGAAGTAATTCAAATTAATTTGAAGTAATGTGAATTAACAATTATTTAATCTTATTGAAGTTTAATTAATTTGTCCTTGTATTAATTGGAAAAGTTAAAGGTAAAACCCAGATTTTATGTCTCAGTATTACCTAAAGATTGAATGTGCAATTAGAAAATTAAGTATTACAGTTTTTCTTTTGCGTAATTATCAAAGCAGAAAAGTAATTTTCCCTACTGAACTCCCAACCCGTAGTTCTCAAATCAGTAACACACTTCCTCACTCACTTTTGACATTCTCATTGTTTTTTCTACACATACTTTACTACTAAAAATATTTGTCACTATGTTGATATTTCCTACTTAAATCTGACAGCTTATAAAAAGAGTTATTTTTTCTTATATTTCGTGAATCTGTGCAAAATGTAGCCCCAGTTTCCTGTTTATAGCTAACAAGAGTTGTCTCAAATGTGGTCTTCTTTTGTTTTGTTATGTTTAGCGGGAAAATCCCAGTCCATCAACAACGCCTGAAATAATGACACCAGCCCATCTGACATCAACAACAGCGTAGTGTTCAATCATCTTTCTTTCTTATTCTAATGTTCAGTTTGAACTTTGCTTTTCTCAATTTAATAAATTTTGTACCATTACCAGAAGTTCCATGACTTTATTTTTTGTGTCTTTAAAGAGTAGTGAATGGTTTTTATGCAGTCATGGGTTTTTTTTAAGCTATTTGGTCAAAGCTCACATACCTTATACTAAAAAACATGGTTCATTGATTGATTCATTATCATACAACTGTTAAATCTTAAGATAAAAAGTAATTACTGTAACAACTGTGTTGGGTTTAAAGAGCCTTTTAAAAAGTTGAAAATCCCTGCCCATGAAGTAACAACAAACACACATGTGACAGGGTGTGGCTCGAGGCTAAGATGCAGGGAAAGGGTGTAGCAGCCGATTGAGGGGGCAGGGAAGAGTGGATGTCACAGCTGGTTTGTATTAATTCCATCATGTGTCCTCTATTTGGAAGCATGCTGGGGCCCGGGCAAGAGAAGTTAAAGTGGACTGAGTAAGCTGTAAAGAGTGTGAGCACACCGAGAAGCTGAAAGGCCACACAACTGTTGCTGTACATAAAAGCACTGTGAATATGTAAGTTTTTTTTGTTTGTTTTAAAAAAAAGAAAAGCAGCTGGATAGTGCAGTGGTAAGTCTACTCACCTTTGGAGTGGGAATCGCAAGTTTGATTCCCACCTGGTATCCAGTAAGGGTCCTGGATGGTCCCCCCAATGCTAAAAAAAACAAGCCATAGAATGGCGTGGCTACGTCCGCAGCTTGGACACAAGCATTTCACTACATGTTGTACTCTCTATAATTGTGTATGTGATGGGAAGAACGGTGTTAATTTTTTCAGCAACAAGTAATCTAACTAATTACTATTTCTATCGGTACAACGCCGTTACCGTTATTAACAAGAAAATGCGCTTTACTATTTTTCAACAAACAGACAGTTGAAGCTGTCTTCAGCTTACCGCACCTTATATCATTTGCACGGAAGTAGCTGTCTGCGTAAGTAATCTGGGCGCTACAGTTTTAAGCAGTTGCGTGCGCTCCCGCGGACGGCAATCACTTTCTGGCAGACAATCACTTTTTGGCACCTAGAGCTAGGGGGCAAAACAATCTCGTGAGTGCTGCTGTTTGGCTGAGGAAGAATAAAGTAGTAGTGGTAAACCAATCACATGACCACTTCAAGATGCCAAAGTAACAAGGTGCTATATCACAGTTTTTAAATTGTGTTGATAGGCCATGTAAAACCAGAGTCATGATAAACAATATATACGCGGTGTTTTTTCCTGAATACTTTCCTCATGTTTACTGTCCAAGGACAGCGCTAGCAAGCACTCTCTGCTTATGACCAAAAAATAAAACAAAACGAAAAACACCCATTTCGTGTTTGTGGAAAAATGTACAATGTCGACCAATTAAAAATGACATGGCAGCATGACATTTGGTTGTTTAGGAAGAGGGTGAGTTTTAGGAGTGACGGCGAGAGAGAGAAAGAGAAAGAAAGAGAGCTGAAAAAAAGAGAGCAAGTTTTGAGATGTGAGAGATTTGTGACGTTTAGCGTGTTTGGAGTGTGTAGTTAGTGTGTTGTCTTGTGTAGTTAGTGTGTAGTGTTGTGGATAGTTGTGTGTTAGAACAATGAGGTGACTGCTGAATGTTACAGGTGCTGCAAAAAAGGCAACAAAGGCAGATTGCAGTGTTAATGGTGTCTCCAGGTAGAAAAAAGGGGGAGTGATACATCTCCTCTTGTCAGACCTGCAGGTATCAGGCTTGTGATATTCTTCTTTATAGTGGACAGAAATTATTTTTGCAGTGGCCCAAATAATTTGTGTGGCATCTTCTTTAATGTAGAACACCTGATTGTTATGTAAATAGTTTGAAATGGCTATTTTAAAAAAAAAAAAGGTAAATGGCTGCAAATTTGCAGCTAACTTGTGTCATGGTCCTGGGTCGGTGACCCAGTATTTTGAGTTTTGTGTCATTATTGAATTTTGATTTTGTCATAGTTTATCTTTTCTAGTCTTTCGGTTCCTGTGTTCCAGGGTCTGCTGTATTCCCTAGTCAAGTCTGCGTCTGTTATGTTTCCTGTTTTACTTTGGAAGTCTGTGTCCAATGTCAGTGTCTTTAGTTTCACTTCCCCTGTCCCGTCTTTAGGTTCATGTGTGTCAGCTGTGCTCCCATGTGTGACCACTTCCCTTGATCATCCCTTATGTGTATTTAGTCTCTGTGTTTCATTCAGTCTGTGTCGCGTCGTCTGTGTTCCATGCCCTATGTCATGTCAGGTTTCAAGTCTCTGTGCAGGTCATGGCTCATGATGCTTATTCTTATATTTCACAGTTCCCTCATGATCCGGCACAGTCTTGTTCATAGCCTCACTGTTATTAGTTTCTTCCCAGTTTAGGTTCCTGTTTAGTTGTTGTCCCTGTTCAGTTCTCGTTTAGTTTAGTTCATGTACTCCAGCCTCAAATAAAGGCTCTCCTTGTTTAAACATGCACCATGGTGTGGTCTTTCTTTGCTTGTGACTTCTTGATGTTGGTAAATACAATAATTGAAAAATACCACTTTACATATAATATATACATATAATAATGTACAACACATTATGGAGTATGCTTCTGCTGTGAGGTCTTGCCTCCATGCACGTATGCATTTAATCGCTAGACGGGTGTATTTATAAATAATATTATATTAGGGAAATTTTCCCAGACATATTTTTGACCTGGGGGTAGAATTGATTGAGAAATGGAAACGGAAAATGCTTATGAACTTGCAAATTAAAAACATGATGCATTTAAGGTAACCCTTTTCCATTTTTATTTAAAAAGAGAATTTGTTCTAGTGTGCGATGGCCGAACCTGTTCCTTTTCGTGGAGATAATTTCTCCTGCCTTAAGGAAATTCCCTTCACATGGCACAGAAGAGGCTGGAGTGCAGAGAAACTGGTAGAGATGCAGTTATACAGTCTACCTGGGCCCCACAAACTATCAGCTAAAGAGAATAAATAAATTCAATTGCTGCACATTTGGCAGACTAACATTTTCAGATTAATTAAACAATAAAATATATATTTTTACAACATTACATGTAAAGAATCAAGTGGAAGTTTTTCTAAAGTTATTTAATGATATTTATATTATGGAAGCAGATGTTTGACATTTTACCTTTTTCCCATTTTCAGATATAATAAACACGCACAAAACAAAAGCAAACAGCCAGAACACAAAGCTGGAAAACCCACCCGATTGACAAAAATCAACTCAAAATTCTCCCACACAACAGAACCTCCTCTATTCCTCGCTGGCTCCAAATCTCTCAGTAGAATGATCAGTGGTTCGCTATCTGTCACCAGTGTTGGGGAGTAACGGAATACATGTACCGCCGTTACGTATTTAAAATACAAAATATGAGTAACTGTATTCCGTTACAGTTACCGTTTAAAAAGGTGGTATTCAGAATACAGTTACTTTGTTGAAATAAATGGATTACACTGCGGTACTTTCCTGTTTCATTTTGTCGCGGGTCAGGACTGTTTGGGTTTTGTTTGACAGCTACGTTCTGTTGTTCCAGGCGGCAGCGTTACGGTTGCCATGGTTACAGGGCGACGCTCTCTCTCTCTCTCTCTGCGACTGTGTGTTTCCTGGGTGAGAGAGCGCCTTTTCGTTGTTGTTGTTGTTGTGCTAAGCTAACAGGCAGAATGCTACAAGCATAGCTCTAAAGAATGTAGCATCATGGGCAGTGTAGTCCGTGTTGCAGGGAGAATGGACTGCCATACACGTTATGTGTCTGTGAGCGCGAGGAGGGAGAAAAAGGGGAGTGGAAAGGTACGAGTTGTCATCGAGGAAAAACGGGAGCTGGAAGCATGTAAATATAATAATAACCACTTCAGCCAAGAAGAGTGCCTGACGAGCCCAGTTGTAAGTAAGCTATTAAGACTCGACTGTACACCGTGTTCGTGTTTTCCTCCGAAAACAATAAGTTCCGTTGGAGCAGCATTTCAACGCCTCTCTCTGTCTCTCGCAAGAAAAGTTGACCCACACAACAAAGTAAAGCTATTTTTTGGCTACGAGCCGACAGGGACCCCGCTGTATTAGTCAGAGGTCCCTTTACTACAGTTCGGAGTCGCGGACCTTCAGTAATAGTAATAAATCACACAGCAATAGTACATTCACGTTGTTGTAAAAAGCACGATAATATATTAAGTAATCCAAAGTATTCAGAATACGTTACTGTCATTGAGTAACGTAACGGAATACGTTACAGAATACATTTTGGGGCATGTATTCTGTAATGGAATACATTTTAAAAGTAACCTTCCCAACACTGTCTGTCACCATCAAAACACTCCACAAATCCCGCGAATGATTCACCTGCTTATAAACCATTGAATCAGACACCGAAGCAGTTAGGTTCTAAATGAAGCTTCGGACGTCACTGATCACGTGACTCTGGCCAAACGAATCAAGCTTCGACACAGTGCTTCTGAAGCAGTGTGTTGATTTTTTTGACACACGCACCGGAGCTTCAGCTTCAAGCGGGCCATCACTACTCCACACGGTCAGCCACTGCGAACCGTTACAATTTGTGCATGGGATTTTAAGATTTACAATTTATATTTGTATTTAAGTTATGAAATATGATTCATTTAACATGTTTGTGGTTGTTACAGCATAAAATATGACTTTTTCTACTCAGATTTTATGTTTGGTTTTTTTTGTCTGATTTTTAGATCAGTTGTATTAATAGAGTATGTCAAAATGCAAACATAACTGTAAATTCAGATATGTGAGGCTGTACTGAAAAGAATGACACCAAACAAGGCAAAGTAAATAGTTTTTAATGGTGATATGTAAAGGTCAAATTAAAAGTAGTCGAAAATGGTCAATTATACCCGGGACCCCAGAAGGTTAAAAATTTTTTTTTAAAGTAATGCAATAGTTACTTTTCCCAGTAATTAATTACTTTTAGAAACTCAGTTACTAATTTGGTTACTTTTTGAAAAATAACTAGTAACTATAATTAATTACTTTTTCAAAGTAACTTGCCCAACACTGGTGACAAATAAAGGTTGTTTGTTTTGTTTTGTTTTTTTAAAAATACACCATTATTCGCTGTGAGTTGGGTACTGACTTCACAAAGAATTTTACCAGTACTGTGTTAGTGTTGAGAATATTATATGTTTTTTAGTAAATATCTGAATGCAACTATTAAATATTTCTCCAACAAGATTGATCAGTATGTGATTTTAAATTTTTTTAAATTATGCACTTTGACATCTTAATTCACTTACCGATTGTCTGAAGGATCAGACTTGGTGCAGATAAAGTGAATTTGCTCACACTGACCACCATTTCCAATGAGGCCATGTGCACTTTTTAGAATCTCCCAGGCCTCATTCTCTGATGCTGCCCGAGTAATTTCAGCCACAATCCACACAGTAGAACAATCTCCAACAATCTGAAATAAATTATAGCACGTCAATTATAAATAATTAATACAAAAGATGTTAAAACAACACCAGAAAAACAACAAGAAGTTGATGTGAAAAATTACTTGTCTCCACATTTCGTTCCTGCTCTTGTTGCGATCGCCATTTCCAGGAAGGTCCACAAGTGTGACATGCTGGAGAAACTTATTGTTTGGCACCCTGACAGTCACACACTTTACTAGTGGCCAGTACCACTGCTGTGCTTTATATCCATCTTCCTGCTTTGGAACATACTTTGTATATTTAAAAAGTTCTTCAGATAGCTTTTGAGCCTGCAATAAACAAGATAAATAAGATTAATACATTTACAATTAAATCGGTAAATTTAAAAAATAAACCCAAATTGTAGACTAAATTTTTATCTTGGGAAACATTTTAGATTTTTTTTAATGTTTAGATTTAAGGATGATCAAACTTAGGCACATATATGCACACAGCATCACAGACGCATTTGTTAATGCAGCTTCCCTAGTGTTTTATGTTTACAGCTAACAGACGCCCTGTTTGCAGACCTATAGTCTTGTGATATCCAATGCAAATTGTTAACTTATTTGCACGAGCAGTTGAAACTGTTCCTGTTATACCCTTAAACTTTTACATTCATACATTTCTATCATCATACAGGCCTGAGAATTACAGTAAAGTGACAGAGCGTTGTGGTAATGGCTCCTAGACTCTGGAGCTCTCACCCACTGAGACGTGTGATTTGCGTTAAAAAGCAGCTAAAAACTCAACTTTTAAATTTTGGTTTTGTGTAGCTTTCTCTCTTTATGCTGCCAGCACTTTGGTTCTGAACTACATTGTAATATTTATTTCAAAAGTTGTAAAACGGCTTACTTTTTACTTAACATTACAAAAAGTTATTACTTATGAAAAATTGACATTCTTCTGGAGAAAAAGTATAGGATTGACATCAGTAGCTAGTATTGACCCCTTTAATCCTAAACTAGAGATGGTACGATACCACTTTTTTATGACCGATACCGATATCATAAATTTGGATATCTGCCGATACCGATATGAATCCGATATAGTGTTTTTTAATCAATAAAAATGTTTTTTAATATCTTGTTGCATTTTGTATAAGTTCATACTCAAGTTTAAATAAACAACAACACTAAAGCTATTCTGTTATACCTGTATGTAAAAAATACACTGCACCCAAAATATTTCATAGTTCAGCATAGTGATCAATCTAATAAACTTAAACCTACACCATCCTTCCTATTCTGGTATTTTAAAGAGTACTTAGCAGAAAAATTAAGCAACCTAACTAATAGGGTTGCAAACTCCCAGCAAAAAAAATAGGGAACCACCCTCCACCTCATGATGCTTAATCGAAGTAATCAACTTTAATTTGATGCAGTGTGAAAAAAAATGCACAGAATTAAATTATTTTTCAAGAATAATTAAATAGATTCAACATCTTTCTTCAACAAAAATGCAGACTGCACAGATGGTATCTTCCCAAAGGAAAAAGTAGTATAGCTTACTTGGTATATTAGACTTCACAGTTACTATATACAGTAATGGACTTCTATACATTTTTCATCAGATTAAAACTTTGGGTGTAAGATTCAGATAATTATTTATTAAAAGCTAGACATTTTAAATGAGAATAAGAAAGAAAAGTATGTCTTTGTGCCCCCTTTTCCCTGTTCATGCCCTATCGGCCCCCCCTGGCTAAACTTTGCTAGATCCGCCCCTGCACAGTTACCAGCGGTCAGCTACGTAGAAAAGGATCCTGGTGTAGAAAGTAATATTAAATAAATTCTAACAACAACTTATCAAGGTTAAACGTGCTGCTGTTGTTCAGCCGCTGGTTTCCTTTTTCTGGCGCGAAGTGAGCCAAAAACAAAGAAGAGAAACGTGAGTTGCGACAGAAAAGCCGATCAGCTGATCATTGATCAGTTTCATGATTGAAGTAGCAACAGGAGAGGGAGGAAGAGAGAAGAGGCAGTCGCTCCATATATCGGTTGTTAAGCTTAACGTGGGAATGCTTTACAAACATTCAGAGATGAACTTACACACTTGCTTTACTTCTCTCGGGGATAACTTCCTTGGAGATGAAATGCTGGTTTGGTAGCGAGGCTACAATACACAAAGCTGCTCTATCATGTGACGCATACTGCTCCAACGTGCAACAATTATGAGGCAAGTTATGCCGTGTCGCAAGTTTTGTGAGGTGCTTTTTTGATATTTAATGGATCTCGGATTACATTTTTTATTTCTCTCCGATATCCGATCCAGTAATTTACGTCAGTATCGCACCGATACCGATACGTAATATCAGATCGGTCCATCTCTACCCTAAACCCAGCAACTTATGTCTTTTAAAATTATCCACCAATCTCTGACATTAACCTATTGAGAGATTTAACTACTCTGTTGTGCAAATATCTTTACAGCCATAAAATGCTTGATTATTTTCTCAGTTACTGTTACAGTTACTGTGTGATTCAAATTTCAGTAGGATTCAATATTCACTAATAATAATAATAATAATAATGGATTGCATTTATATATCGCTTTTCGAGACCCTCAAAGCACTTTACAATCCCACTATTCATTCACTCTCACATTCACACACTGGTGGAGGCAGCTACAGTTGTAGCCACAGCTTCTTCGGGGCAGACTGACAGAAGCAAGGCTGCCATATCGCAAATTAAATGCTGTGGCCCCAGAAACGGAAACACTAGGAAACGTGGAACACGGAACCAGGAACGATTGAATAGGGACATACGGAGAAATTTAAACCACATGGGACAAGGCGACAGTGGGCAGAGGAAAACACAGGGCTTAAATACACAAGGGAGTAACAAGGGATTGAGACACAACAGGAGAGCACAGCTGGGAGTATTCAAACATGACGAGACAAAGGGGAAGCATAACTCAAAACACTGAACACAGGACATGAGGCTATCAAAGTAAAACAGGAAACACAAGACAGGCATGGAGAAGCAGACTTGACAAGGAGGTATGGCTGACAGGGAAGACAAAGCAAACATAGAGCACAGAAACAAGAGTAACAAAACATGGAAAACAGGGAAAGAAAGGTAACAGAAACCTAAAGACTAAAACTAAGAATATATTTTAATGTGTCTGGGAAAGCTGACCAACACAGCTAATCTCCATCAACTAATCATGCATCTGGGGTGCCTTCAGCACACGAGGTAGAACCGGTTGTCCAATAATCATAAGGTTGGTGGCTAGATCCCTCTAACTTGGGGCAACATACGCCAAGTTAGAGCTATATACGAATCAATCTCTCCTATTTAAGTAGGATGCTTGGACCTGACAAGGGAGCTCAGCTGCAGGAGGCAGCTGGAAAATGTAAATAAACATCCACGTGCCTTGGGTCCTTTTTCCACATCTAGTTTTCAAACCAGTCAAAAGCAGCACTGAAGTTTGATAAGGCAGGAACAGATTTGTTTTAATATTTTGGTCTGCACATTCTACTTTCCTTTTATATTGTTTTTTTCTTATTTTTTTAATAACAGAATAGGCTGTCTATAAATTATATCATATTATATCAATGCAAGCAAATTCCACTCATTGAAACAACAAACATGGAAAAAAAATGAAGTAATAGAATAGTATTTGAACTTACTGTGTCACAATGCAAAACTTTCCTCTTGGGCTCTAAAAATTCTGGAATATTTTTGAAATACTTTTTTTCCAAGAGGTTTTCAGGGGATTTGTCTTTCCATTCTTCTCCATACAGGGCTGACAGCTTTTTAACCATGTCCCGATAATCATCACCTTTCTTAAGATTCTTCAGTGACCATAATTCATCATGCCACTCCTAAAAGACAAAAATCATTGCATTTTAGTTTTATAAATGATAATGTAAAGCAAATACCTGCTGTATTTTTGTAAACGCATATACTGTAGCTTTAAATAAAATATTTAATTCTCACCTCCTTCGTAATGAACTCAATTTCTGCCTCATACTTTGGGCTGCAAGTGTTAGCCTCCACCTTTATCATGACTGTGGTGCATGCACTGATTATTCCAGTGGCCAAAAGATTCTTCTCATTAATGATGGTATTGATTAAAGAGCTCTTTCCAGCCCCAGTTCTTCCAAAGACACCAACAAGCTCTCTCTTGTCGGTTTCCAAATCATTAATTTTGTTCCTGTTGTACAAGTGGGTTAATTTATTCAACCATGAAATGTGTTGCAAAATGAGGAAGACACCTTTCTGTGCCCAGATTGTTAAATAATAATTTAAAAGTCATTATATTATTATATTATTATTATATTATACTTTTAAACGAACAGTAAGATGAGCTATGTACATATGTAATGTACATATGTACAGTATGTAAATGCTCACTGGAATTAGTTGGCTTGGTGGTTCATTCTTCTTGTGTGTTTAAAGTTTTACGATCCAATATTTAACCTATTAATACTACAACAGTTTGGAATGAATGCTTTTGTTCTAATTATCTTTGTTCTAATAAAATCTGTATATGATTTTCTTTCACCATGATTGTTACTAAACTAAAATGTTTTTTACCCAGATGTTTATGTAACAGAATAAGGGAACGTTGATACTCACTTTAGGAAAGTACTTAGCTTGTCTTGGCCATGGAGACTGTCACTGACATCTTTCATGATGCCTTTCACCTCAGATAATATTCTTGTTTCTGTCACTGTGAGAGTAAAGAAGTGTTTAGCAGGCACCAGTTTAATGCACAATGTTATACACTGATAATGAAAAACTGGACTATATCACTTATTAAAGGAGCAGTGCATGGCAGTAGGTTGATTACTTCATTTAAATATTATTTTATTGTATGCCAGACACGACACCAGCAAACCAATAAGAAAGTATTTTCTGTTTCTCTGGCAAAGTCAGACACATGCAATACAACAAAAGATTCACTGCATAGAAGTTTTACCATACAGTGCAGTGAAACTGTCATTCTTTGGAAACAAATGTAAAAACCTGAGTCACGTTGTCTTTTAGTTGGTGATTGCCATTTGTTGGATTGCCCCTGAAGATCTGATTTTCTTTTTCCTTATTAGATTAGAAAACACAAAAGGTTAGGTTTGTTGTCTCTGTCAGTGGAGGTATTTGGTCAAAATCAAAGTGTTTCTGTCTTAAAAGATGAATATTATAAGTAATTCATATGTGACATGTGTCTCACCTTTTGAACTTGTGGATGGTGGAACCTGGAAATTAAAATGGACATTTAGTTTTTTTTTTTTTAATGCAAAGAAATGAAAGCTCTTCACACAGGTATCATTTAACCGCATTTTTAAGAACATATGTCTGAACACATACTTCCGCAATCCACACAGTGAAATGCAAATTTACTTTCTGTCTCATCTGGGATTAGAAATATTAACCCTTAAAAGCTAAATACAGAAAATGGACAATGTACATCAGCTGTATATGCATGAAGAATAAAGGCGTGTCTTGAAATTTAACATAATTCTGACCTGAACCAATTTTGTTGTTTCTTCATTCTCCTGTTTACAATAAAGATTAAACACACAGGTGCAAGATCATGTAAAATTTTGAGCAAACAGTGAAAGTATGACTCCTGGTAAAAAATCATAGCCAATCAGAATTAAACTTCTTAACTTACCTGAGTGGAAAAATCAGGTGTTTCTTGCCTTATGTTTTGTTTACTCTAGCAAAAAGAAAATCCATAACTGTAAATGAGTGATACAATTCTAGAAAATGCTATTGTTGTCACAAAGATATAATCTCAAAAAGCTGATCGCAATTATTTATGAGGGCTAGAAGGATCACGTGAAATGAAGCATTTTGTGCTTTAATTAAATGTGCAGTTTATTATGGTTAGTAAATGTATTTGCAAATCCTTTTTTAAATTCTTTTATTTATTTAAACATTGCTAAACTCAAGTTTATAGAAAATTAAAAGGGTAATTGTAAATCCACACTTAACTGACTTATTAATTAATTAACAAATACTTAAAACTACAAGTGGATTTCACAAAATACAATTGAACTGTCAATGAAATTAAACCCTTTTTGAATTGAACCTTTTTTTGCCTCTAAAGAACACCTACCTGCCTTTGGTCTTCATGGTAATTATAAAATGTTCTCTAATATTCATTGATTCATATGATCTGTTTCACAATGTCTATAGGTTTTACAGTTAAGCACCAAAAGTCACTACATGATTGAAGTACAAACTTCATGTCTCTGTAATAAATATTATACATTTATGCACACCTCACGCTTTTATTGAGCAAAAACAAACAGTTCATCTTATTTTTTTATTTTAGTAGACAACGCCGACACTTTTTAATAGACAGCCAGTTAGCTGTTTAAATTTTTTTTATGTGAATTTTAATTCAGAAATGAGTATGGCATTCTGAAATTGATGCATCCTCAGGTTTTATTGCTGTTAGAGTAGCAGGAAGTGGCATTTTAAAAAAAGCTGGAGGTTTTTTTAACAACATTTGCGCCTAAAAAAAAGTTAATTTTGTGTAATAGAAATAGCAATCATTTTTTTACAGTTTAAAGTTATCTGCCATTCCTGGTTTGTGACTTTCGTATGAAATGCATTGTGGGACAATTGGCTGCACCAAGAAGTGTGGGTGCTTGTACCAAGGCTATTTGTTCTTGGGATTCACATCTTGGGATTTTTAGCTGCTGTAAGAAAGCAACTAAAAACTGTAAGAATCAGCACTGAGCCCTCTTAGAGCAACCTACAACCTTTAAAACATGTTTAAAATGCTGTCTGTAAACACATCGGTAGAGATGTTATCACATTGATTTTTAAAACTCTGAGTTAAAAGAATTGAGACAAAAAATCTTTTAAATAGATCATCAATTTTAGATATGAAGTCTTTATTTTTTCCAGACTTCTATCTGAGTTGGCCTGACAACATGCAGACGAATAAAGGTCATGTGTTAAGCTTATAACAGTTTCTTTAATACTGGTTTTAGCATCTTTGCATTCAACATCTTGTATCAGTAAGAACGTAATCACTTCACTTTTTTCTTTTCTTGTCTAAGCTGCTAAAATAAGAAGTGTTTCCCCCTCTTTAATCCACCTTGCTCTGGATCAGGTCGAGACTGGAACAAAAATTCAGCCCTGACATTTTTGGTCCAGGTGGTCTACAATGATCAATCAATTGCCCACCAACACAAATGGTGGGCAACTGAGTTAAACCTGTGCATATATTTGTACAGTTTGTAAAATCAATGCTAAAGTTGAATAGTGCAAGCAAAAAGGGAAACAGTTATCTTTCTTACCACTGTCATTACACTTTCCTCCATGGTTTCCTCACTCTGTTGTTGGGACTGCTATCTTTCCTCATGTATTTCTCCACAGTTAGTGCTACCAGTAGTAGCCCGACTAGTGATGACTAACTAACCTGTGACTGTGAATTGTTGCTCTTGGTGGTGCAGCTGCAGCTTAATGTGACAAATTTTGCAACATCTATTTCAAGTTTATTTTTTATTTTCCTCTCTTAGCTTTTCACCTCCACCTGTTGTTTCTCAATTTCTATCAACCACTTCTTCCACACTAAACTCTGTCTTACAAGTGCATGAACACACAGGCATGGTAAAGGAGGGGCTGGTTGTGTTTAGAGATTTGACTGGGAAATTCAGTCATAGTAATGGAAATGAATCATCATGGGCTGATATCATGCTTGTAAGGCTGGTGTGCAGCAGCCCCTCAAGCCGGTCTGTAGCCTTTATGATTATATTGACACAGAAAAAACAAATGTCAAATTGTGGCGGACCACCAGGTGGCTCCACTCACACCCAAGTTGAAGGGAAGTGCTGGGGTGGAGATTTTGGCGCTTACTATATGTGAAGTTCTGAGAGTCAGTTAATAAAGTTGGAGTGAGACACTGAGACCTCTCCTGTCGTTACTACATACCTCCACATTGGTGACCCCTGTAGCGAACATGCTAAGGCTCGACGACGAAGCCAGCTCCGGCCTGGAAGCATCGGCTGCCGCTGGACTTTCACCTCCGCCGGTGGCGCTTAAATTGCCGGATTTTTGCAGTGTTCATGGCATCTAACAAAAGCACTTCTTTCTTTGCATACATATAATCTAATTTGGATTGTAAACTGTCTTTATCTTGATAATTTAATACGATTTTATCACCGAATTTCACACGAATCACAGATCACATAATTTCTTGTAACAATAAAGCTTTCTTTGTTTTTTTACTTTAAACATTTTTTTAGTTAGCAATATTTAAAATAGACTTTTTTTAATTTCAGAAATTCCCATTTATTATAGTTGGTACCCAAAGACATAAAGAATAAAAAATAATTTGGAAATAAATTGACCAATGTTTATTTTGTTGCACAATTTATTATTAAACCACAAAACGCTTTATGTTGATGCATGTGACTCTTCTGCTCCTCCATATTTATATGAGATTTTTAAGACCAAATGTAAAATTACATAAGCAGACTTTTTTTTTTTTTAATTACCTTTAAGTCCTCAAGTCTCTTTCTGAATCTTGACCTTAGACCAACTTCAGGGATTAACTCAGTTATGTCTTCATTGGTAAGACAGAAAAGGCTTTCCTCTGTAACTTTGTTAGCTGTAATTAAATATTAAATCTCAGTTATAGAGATGCACACAATTTCAAATTTCATTAGAAATCCACTTCATGAAATAAAATGAAATAGGCATGGTTATTTCTTTTAAATGCCACTGAGCCTTTTTTGTAATACATTTTCTGTGATGACAGTGTAGAAGTGGCTATAGAAAAGCACTTCTCTTCCAGATGTGTAAAAGACTCAACAGCTCTCTTTAAACACAGCGTAAAATAGAAAATATTAGTGTTGTACAGCACAACCATATCAAGAGATTTTTAGTTTGAGATATTTAAATCTTTGTTTATGAAGAATTAATTATAATTTACCTTCAAATCGTTCCTCCAACTCTCTTAGCCCCCAGTCAAGCAGTTTGCTTCTTATGAAATCGGCCATGATCAAGAAATGAAACTGAAAAACGTAATATTTAACCAGACAGTACTGCTTTACAGATTAGACCTTCGTGATCACCTTCTGCCTCAATGCATATATAATCAGAGAGGCTAACATTAAATTTAAAGTTCAAACTGCTCACCTTTTGTTAAAAGTAATGCAGGAAAAGGCTGGTGAGGGAGATGCGAAGTAAGCAGTGAGACACAAACAGGTGGGAAAAAAAGAAGTCAAATTGCAAAAAAACCCAACACCACAAAAACACTGTATCCAAGGACAGATACGGTTAAAAACAAACTGGAACTGAGTGGCGAACTGAGAGAGAAAGGCAGGAAGAGCTGGTTTTGTGCAGGGCAGATGGGAGTGGCTGAGAGAGGGGGTAACAACCTGCCCCGCAGCAAGTGTAACAAAAGTACTTGTGTTGTTCCCTTATTAACTAAAGGTCATCACAACAGACAGCTCCACATGTTAGGAATTTGTGCTGTGAACCAGGATAAAAACAGGAATCACTTGTTTCTTAGGAAAACTGAAAAAACATTACATTGTGGAGCCATTAACATTAGGCCAAGGTTAAGCTGGACTGGCCATCGGGCATACCGGGCATTTGCCCAGTGGACTGATGGTATTTTTTTGTTTTTATGAGCCGATGTTTTTTTGTTTTGTTTTTCGGTAACGGTATAAACAACGAAAGGTGGTGGATTGGCCAATTTGTCATGATAGACTCTGGGCTGGACCAGTTACAGCCGAGGTGGTTGGCTGCACCCTCCCCATTGCTTGGGCAAGAGCTCTGAAAGCAATCTTATCACAGACAAACAAAGAAAATGGTATTGAGGTGAAAAGAAACACAACTTGTCCAGTAGTTTAGCTAGAATAAAAAAAAAGAAAGACACAAAGCTGGAGTTATTCTGCATCTTTACGCTGTCAGCTGCCTCTTCTTCTTCTCTCATTCTCTCACCCTCCCTCTCCTGTTGATACTTCTTGAAACATGAAGTATCTCTCATGAAACTGTTCAATGATCAGATGATTGACTTTTCTCTCTTGTTTGTTTATCTTCTTTGTTTATCACTTTGCCGCAGAAAGAGGAAACCAGCGGATGTCGCGCTAAACAACAGCAGCACGTTTAACCTTGATAAGCTGTTGTTAGAATTTATTTAATATTACTTTCTAGTATCAGCTGATATTTGCTGGAGCCACAGCTGTAAAAGCTACAGGAGCACGTTCCGTGAGAGACTGAGATTACCAAAAAGCACCACTGAACAACACAGGAAATCCTTCCTGCCCATGGCCATCTCCCTGTACAAGTCCTCCATCTAATACACTATATACACTGTAAACACTGCAATAGTTACAGCCTTTTTTGCACACGCTCTTTTCTACTCAGTAATGTTGCTGTCAACATTCACTATAATCACCTCTGTCAATCCTTGAGATTTATTCAGTGATTTGTATATATTGTGCTATTTCTTAAAATCTGTAAATCTGTAACATATTGTATTGTTAAATAGTGTTGTTTGTTGTTTCTGTTACTGTATTGGAGCAACTGTAACCTACATAATATACTTAGGGATTAATAAAGTATTCTGATTTTGATTAGCGAGATAGCAAAAGAGAACGAGAACAGCACCATAAAACACAACCACCTGGGAAGGTGAGAAAATGAGTGACAGAAACACAGTAAACATTTGCACTGATCATACAAAGATGGGCTTAAACTGTTACCTGGATTCAGATTTTTTTTCTTTTTGTTTTACATATTTCAATTTGTATTTTCTTGTTTGATGTTGTTTCACTGTAATAGTTTAAAAGGCCGGGAGAAGGTGATTGGACTAGACCAGTGGTGACACAAACTGCTTGAAAGCATGGGAGTGATGCTTGCCATTGTAAAAATATACACTTTCTCAAAAAAAGTCCCACCAAGATGCACAAATTTACATAGTTAAAGACCAAATCATTGCACGGCCTAGGGAAAGAAAGGATGTGGCATTTTGAGATGGCACATCTCAGCTGTGGTAATAAGGCAGACCTGAAACATAGGATGAGAAAGAGCTCTCTCACATGAGGTGAGCACCTAGAGGTAGAGCTGGGTGATATGAGATTTTTTCATATCACGATATGTTTTTTTCATTTCAGGCGATAACGATATCTATCACGATATAAGCCAAATAACTATATTTGTAAGATTTAAATGTGCCGTTGCTCACAAGTAAAATGTGAAATAATCAGCAGCTTGTTTTTATTTAAATATTTATTTCCCATAATAAGTTCAACAGGGTAGATGTACTTAAGGAACATGAGACTTTTTCAGATAAATAAAGGCAAATATTGCAAACTACACAAAAGGCAGCCGCTAAAGCGTTTAAGTTTCAAAATAGAACAAACGAAACAGACTACTAAATTGTCAATTCCACTTAGAAACAAAATATTAATTCTAAAAATAAATCTTAGTTTGTTTTACAGAAGAACAGACAAAACTGACTAACTTTTGTCAATATCAAATAAACTGAGAACTAAAAGGAAATTCTCAATCTCTCCTTGTTGTATAGCTGAGCTTTTCAAACAGTTTTAACAGTTACTTTAGTCTGACAAAAGCCGAATGACGAATTAGCGCTTCCAGTCAGAGACTGAGGCTACGTCCACACGTGCACGGGTATTTTTGAAAACGGAGATTTTCCGTTTTTGTTTTAAAAAATAATCCCGTCCACACATAAAGGCAGAAATGAAGGAAAACGCTGCTATGAACATGCCAAAGCAGCAGGTGGCGCTAGATTCCTAACCGTGCAGAAATGTTGGCCAATCAGAAGTCTAGAAGCCTCGGTGGGAAAAAGTAAACAAAGCTGGGGCACAGAAGCAGAACCGAGTTGTATGTGTGGAGGGACAGTAACTGTGTGTATATGTAAGCATTTAAACACTGCAGAGAGTAGAATTAACAGTAACAGTATTGTAGAAATTCATTTCACCGAAACAATAACGTGGCGCACAGTGTGACGCATGCACCAGTTTATTGTATTTCCAGACTTGCTTTCGGCACAATTTACAGTGCATGCTACTCTGTTTTTTGTCAGACTTGAAATAGCCGAAATACCTTCACACTACGGAACTTCTTTGGCTCTTCCGTTCGACAATCTCTCCGGCATTGGAACCATCATCTGTTTTCTCTTCGGTCACGCTTGGTTGATTTTTCTAGTCGGCACACTCATTTCCTCCATTACGCGCTGGCTCCATTACCCGCTGGCTGCTTCCCAAACAAACACACGTGCGGCTTGGCACTTGTGCTGTACGTAACAAGTCACGCGACGTGACGCTGATTGTTCGGCTCTGCGCTACTTAATTTGGATCGGCTGACCTTTTTTTTAAGAGGACAAGAGCGGCGAGGTCTATCGCGATAGCTTAATTTCTCTATCGAGTAAAAGTTATATCGCGATACATATCGTTATCGTTCTATCGCCCAGCTCTACCTAGAGGTCAGCAACTTTAACACCCTTCTTGTACACAGCATCACTGTTGGTCCTCCAGTCCAGTCTGTCATTCAGGTGAACACCCAAGTATCTGTTGTTGTCCACCGTTTCCAGAAATTTACCCCTGATGCTGATGGGCCTAATTGCAGTTTATTTTTCTACGGATGTCAGCCACCATCTGTTTTGACTTATATTTAGAAAGAGGAGATTTCTTCCAGACTATTCAACAAAGTTCCTCACCAGCTGCCTGAACTCTGACTTCTGCACCTCATAATACACCCAACAACTGCAGTGTCATTAGAGAACTCCTTCAGCTGGCATGTTTCACTGTTGTACTGGAAATCTGAGCTGTACGAGGTAAACAGGACTAGAAATAGGACAATCCTTAGTGGTGCCCAGTACTACTAAGCACCACATGAGAGAAGGTGTTCCCCAGTCATGCAAACTGAGGCCTCTCTGAGAGAGAGTCAGCAATCCAGGAGACAGTAGACGTGGTGACGCCTATCCTGAGCAGCTTCTCACTCAGCACAAGTGGTTGGATGGTATAAAAGGCATTGGAAGAATTAAAAAACATGATTCTGACAAAGCTAGCAGTGTCATCCAGGTGAGAGTGAACACACTGCAACAGTGAAACCAGCATCATCTACCCCCACATGAGGCTGGTAAACAAACATGAA
Organism: Astatotilapia calliptera; assembly: GCF_964374335.1. NCBI lineage: Eukaryota > Metazoa > Chordata > Actinopteri > Cichliformes > Cichlidae > Astatotilapia > Astatotilapia calliptera. The sequence continues at coordinate 15,191,185 of NC_137425.1, read as the reverse complement.
GAGTGTCAAAGCCATGCTTCACCTACAAACTAAACCGAGCAAGAACCACCTCGGGCACCTTCATGACATGTGACATCAGTCAACAGGTTTGAAGTAGGCAGACTCTGGTGCTACGGCCAGGCAGGCCAGTGTGTTTAAAGTGCCATTTATTTAGGCTGTGTTGTGGAAGTTTTCCATTAAATAAAGCCTGCAGACGAGCGGTGAGTGGTAGCTAACATTCTTTAATCAAAACACAAAGAACAGACAACCAAGTTGGTGGAGAGCCTGCATGACCGCGGGGCAGACGGTCAGCATAGTCTCTCTGAGCTTAGCATGGCTCTCAGTTAAATACCTTCCACAGGAACAAAAGGCAGTACACAGCTGTTTCACACCTTAAGGTTCACACTCCCTTGCTGCCTCCCAGAGTCCTCGAAGAGACAAAAGACTCTTCCTGTGGAGTTGTCTGCTTTCCCCAACTTCCTTACTAGACCCCCACCATTTGTCTTACTGTATGAGTGTGAGACATGTTAAAATCCAGTGGCACCAAGGCATTATACAATAAAATAATGTGATTAATACAAAAGTAAAAGAAATTCCTATACAGCAAAACAAAACAGGGCGTGGCGAACTGAGGGAAAACTAAACCAAAATCTAAACTGGGAAGAGGTAAGATTACCTACGAAGACTGTGACATAAAACATGATCATGAATCTCAACTGGAGCATGCAAAACCAAGACTTGAGGCAGTCAAAACATGAACCTGAACAGAAACATGAAAAATCCTGAGACCTGAAATGACATGAATCGAGACAAACAGATAAACCAACACTGAGCAGGGGGAGAGAGGACTTAAATGCACAAAAGGGTAATGAGGAAAGTGAAAACACCTGGGGAAACGGAGCTGACACAAATGAACCTGATGCCACAGGGGGTGCAAAACTAAACACTTCGAAACACAAGACTTTCAAATTAAAACAAGGAAAGGAGCATGAGAATGGGTAAGGGAGAGGCACGAGCACAACTAAAAGTTATACATAAAGGACAAAACAAACTTACACAGAAAACAGGAAAAGACTCATAAACAAGCAGACATGGACGATGACATTGACTTGACTAAACCCCAACTAATATTAACACAATAACTTAACATAAATACAAAATAAACTCAAAATGCTGGGTCACAGACCCAGCCCCCTGATATCAGGTTGAAGAGAGACTGTAGGATGGGGTAGTGCAGTAGTAGATTGTTTGATGGATAAGGAGGTGTTTAGATTCTTGGTATGTGAGGAGGGCCAAGAGTGGGTCCTGTACTTGTATTTCATTATTTTTTAACAGATTTTGTGTTTTGTGTGTTTTTTCACTCAATGTAATTTCCAGATGATTATTGTTCCCATGGGCTATTTACATACTTTCAATATTTCTTTACTAGAGTGTTGAAGCTAAGCCAAAGAAAACTGGTACATACTGTAAAACACCTTATACGACACACCCATTGCTAGGGATGGGTATCGAAACCCGGTTCTTGTTGAGAACCGGTTCCCACTGTTTCAATTCCTTGGAATTGTTTGCCATTTTTGCAAACGATTCCCTTATCAATTCCAGTCGCCCCGAATGACGTCACCACGTTGCGGAGCGTCATTTACCTGGCAGGGCGCCTAAGCGGCTCAAACGCTAAAAAGTTTGGTTATACTTTACGAGAACGGATGACAACAGGGCAACTTGCAATACTTGCAAAGTAGATATTTCATTTAAGGGAGGAAACACTACGAATATGCAAAAGCATTTGCTCACAAAACACGCGATGACCTGAAATGAATGTTGTATTTTTTATTCCGCTCCGGACTCGTGAATCTCAACCAAGCAGCAGCGGTAACGTTTGCACGTCCTCTCCCGGTAATGCGGCAAGTAAATAGCGCGATCTGCCTTATTACAAAACCTGCCATTACTGTGCGCTGCATTTAGGTGACCATGATGAGAGAGACAGACAGAGTCTGGTTGGCTCAGATGCTGGCAGTTCTCGCTGCAGTCTACTGTTAGCGTCTCCTTTCAGGCCGGGATAGACGAATGTCACCGAACAGTGACTAAGTTTGTGGTAAAAGGTTTGCACCCATTTGCCACAGCAGATGCCCCCGGTTTTCGGTAAGTGAATGTGTTTAATTGTAGACAGGGACATTACTGGATATTCTTGTGTAATTGCTACAGAAGAATATTTATTTTATTATTTTACATTTACAATTTTTTTTCCTGGGGACCCTGTGAAACCCCATTGAAGAGCCATAGGCTGTGGATGTCTTAAGGTCTCACTGTTGGGTTTGTAAGGCCATGTTACTCCTAAATTTCTATCGTGTTCAAAGAGAAGATATAAAACAAAGTTTTAAGCTAATCGACCTTGGTGTTCTCCTTTTTTAAAAAGAATCGATAAAGAATCGATAAAGAATCGAATGGTTAAACAGAATCAAAAATGGAATCTGAATCGTGAAAATCTTATCAATACCCATCTGTTTCAGTTCAGTTTCAGTTTTATTTGTCATATGTAAGTTAGCACAGGGTAAACATTGCAATGTCACTCAGCAGAATGGTACAGTAGAAAAAAATTAATAAAATAAAATAATAAAAAATAAATAGAAAAATACTAAAGAGCAAAATATTAATAAGATGTAGTAAAAGAAAAGAGATTTTCAGTTAACTGACTAAATATATATATATGTATATATAAATATATGTACACACTAGTGATTAAATAAAGAAAATCTTAAATAGGAATGTGAGGGGGGCGGGGGGCAGATGGGATATTGCACAGGAATTAGCAGCAATACAAACTAAACAGTACAAAAGTTTTTTTTGTGGCAGTTGTTACAGTATTGCACTTTTTAAAATATAAATATCAATAAAGTGGAGTGACCAGTGCAGATTGTACAGAGTACTTGTGAAGCTGCAGGGTAGCTTCTGAGTGCGTCCTGTGTAGTGTGCTGTGTGTGTTTAAGTGTTGTGGTTGAGGTGTCGTATGGCTTGATGGTAGAAACTGTTTTTAAGTCTTGTAGTCCGAGCAGACAGACTCCTGTAACGTCTGCCAGATGGTAAAAAGGAGAACAGCTGATGTGCTGGGTGGCTGTGGTCCTTGATGATGTTGTGTGCTTTACGGAGGCATCGCTGAAGATAAATGTCCTGAGTGGCAGGAAGCCTCATACCAGTGATGTGCTCTGCTGCCTTCACCACTCTCTGTAGTGATTTACGGCTGCTGGCAGAGCAGCTTCTGTACCAAACTGTAATGCAGCTCGTCAGCAAGCTCTCGATTGCACACCTGTAGAAATTTGAGGTGATGTTGGCGTTCATGCCAAACTTCCTCAGCCTCCACAGGAAGTAAAGCCGCTGGCGAGCCTTCCTGATAGCAGCGTCTGTGTGAAGGGTCCAGGAGAAGTCCTCGGTGATGTTGACTCCAAGGAATTTGAGGCTGCTGACCCTTTTGACCTTGACACTGTTGATGTGGATGGGCTGGTGTTCCCTGACTGGTCGTTTCCGGTAGTCCACTATCATTTCTCTAGTTTTGCTGATGTTGAGAGTCAGGTTATTTTCCAGACACCACTCGTACAGTGCCATCACCTCCTCTCTATAGGCCGTCTCATCATTGTCTGTGATGAGGCCTATGATGGTTGTGTCATCCGCAAACTTGATGATGATGTTGGACACGTGTTTAGAAACACAGTCGTGTGTGAACAGGGAATATAGGAGGGGGCTAAGCACACAACCCTGTGGCGTACCTGTGTTTAGGATGAGTGATGAGGAGGTGTGCTTACCAACTCTCACCACCTGGGGCCTGTTTGTGAGGAAGTTTAGAATCCATCTGCAGATCGGTGTTCCCAGCCCAAGGTCGACGAGCTTTGTGGCAAGTTTTGAGGGGATGATGGTGTTAAATGCCGAGCTGTAGTCGATGAAGAGCATCCTTGCATATGTATTCACTTTTTGCAGGTGAGTGAAGGTGGTGTGCGTTGCCAGGGCGATGGCATCCTCTGTGGCTCTGTTTGTCCGATAGGCAAACTGAAGAGGGTCCAGTGTGTCAGGGAGGGAGGAGCAGATGTGACCTTTGACCAGCTGCTTGAGGCACTTCATGATGACGGATGTCAGTGCAACAGGACGGTAGTCATTCGGACAGGAGACCACTGATTTTTTGGGAACAGGAATGATGGTGGATGCTTGGAGGGATGTGGGGACCACTGACTGCCTCAGGGAGAGGTTGAAGATGTTGGTGAACACCTCTGCCAGCTGGTCGGCACACACTCTGAGAAGCCGCCCTGGGATGCCGTCCAGTCCTGGAGCTTTGTGAGGATTGACCTTTTTAAAAGTCCATCTCACAGCTTCTGTTTTCAAGTTAAAGTTACAGCCTCACTGTCCTCCTGAGGGTAGAGGATCTGCTCTCTGTTGTCTGCGTCAAAACGAGCATAGAAGTTATTGAGCTCATCTGCGAGAGATGCAGTGGGCTGAACACTGCCTGTGTTGTCCTTCTTTTAGTCAGTGATGCAGCGCAGTCCATTCCACAGTCGCCTGGTGTCAAAGCTGTGGTAGCTGGACTCCATTTTGTCCCTGCAGTCCTTTCTGGCCTTTTTTATGAACTTTCGGGGGTCATACCTGGCTGCTTTATATGCATCAGCATCCCCGGAGTTAAAGGCAGAGGTCTGCACTTTTAGCTTGGCGCGAACATCTTTATTTACCCAGGGTTTCTGATTTGGATATATGCAGACAGTGGTTTTTGTGATGGTATGATCCATGCACTTTCCAATATATCCAATGACAGAGTCTGTGAGTTCATTGATGTTGCCATCAGCTGCATCCACAAAATCTGCTGCATCCCTCCCCATTGCTTGATGTAATTTTCTGGATAACCATTCTTTCCCAGCTCAGTTTCCACAAAGCTTTAAATGTTTCTTTTTTGTTGTTGTTTGATAATTAATTACAAATCTAACAACATCTTAATCACATATTAATAAAAGTAGCAGTCTTTAGACAAACCTGTTTTCGACATATAAATAAAGATATTTGTTTACACACTGGCATCCTGTTACATTAATGTAGCTTCACACAAACACAGATGTACAGCAGGCCTTCAGTGTGGACTTTGTTTCAGAAATGGTCATGATATCGGTTTGGATATGTGGTGAGAGGGAAACATGAAGATGAAACCAGGAGATGTCCCTACTGAATCATCAGAGCTGAACAGGTGATGGAGAAACAAGTTTACCTTTTAGGTGACATGAATGAGTTGAAGGGAAGTTATGAACTGTTTCTGAGAGACAAATAACACCAGGATCCTCTGTAGCTGACAACTGGTAACTGTGCAGAGGCAGCTCTACCAAAGTTTTGCCATTGGGGACAGGTAATGCATTAACAGGGAAAAGGGAGCAAAAAGAAATACTTTTCTTTCTTATTCTCATTTAAAATGTCAAGCTTTTAATAAATAATTACCTGAACCTTACAACCAATGTTTTCATCAGTTGTAAAATGTATAGATATCCATTATTGTACATAGTCATTTTTTTCAGGGTCCCATTATAATTTCTTCAGAAGTAAGTACTGTATATGTTGTATATGTCCCACATTTTCTAGATTCTGTACCAGTACTGTGTGTAAAATGCCATCAAAAAGTCAATGAAGTGTTATTCTTCCTCACCTTCTGTCTCCTTTCACTTTTTAAAGGTTGCCATGTTAGAAAAAACATTTTGCCCTGCCATGCTGTTAATTGATGTGGTAAATAAATAGTTTATGAAAATATCACTAAATCTGTCAGTTATTATTTTTAATATTCAGTAATGATCATGTCTCACCTCTTAGTCTCCTCTGTCTTAATTTCAGGTTTCCACCATGTGTTGTAGATGGTTCAAGAGGTTAACGCGACCAAGCAGGCTTCGGGTTTCAGCTAAGTACTGTTTAGAATACCAGAATAGGGAGGATGGTGTAGGTTTAAGTTTATTAGACTGATACATATATACCAACAAGACAGTGTACATCACTGTGACAACGGTGTTTGTTTTCATTCAAAGGTTTTTATTATAGTGGTGGGCTGGTCTCTAATCAAAATGCCCAGGCTGATTTTTTGTCCCAGTCCAGCCCTGTATGCAGCTCATCTGCAGTCTGGAGTTACCTACATCTTCCTACTCGGAAGGCAGAATTTCCGAGTACCGAGTACAATCAAAAGTACCACGACTGCAGTTTCCGTGTTGGACGTAAAAAGCACACGTGATGCTGTGACGTAGGCTAGAATCATGGCAGAAGTCGACGACGGTCCAGGCCTGGGATTTCTCTCGTGGTAATATGCACATTATTTTTTCCTTTCTGTTGGTAGGTGGCACAGTGCAATTGTGGCTAGACAGTGCTAACATGTAAGCAAGCTAGAAGACTGGCATCCTTGCTGGGTATCCAGTTAGGGAAGCAACACATCAATACAAGAATTCTGAGTAAAACCAAAGTTACTTTCCCTAGTAACTAGTTACTTTGAAAGTACCGAGTAACTTGAAGTAACTGAGTTACTTTTGATAGAAGTAACTAGTAATGTAACTAAGTTATTAATTTAAAATAACTTACCCAACACTGGTTTTCAGTTCTTTGAGTCATATCAAAGTGTTTTAGTATTTGGTTAAAATGCCTTATGAAAAGGAAAAAAGATAAGATCACTGACATCTTCAGTATTCTGAATATTTTTTCATGAACTATAAACTACATTCACTCCTACAGGAGAAAGCCAAGTGCACCAAAGAGAGAGTGGCTCTTTCTGCTACCACACAGAGGTCTCTAGACAGGAAAAAGTAGTAAGACATAGAAATAGAAACACATGTTTTACATTAATGCTGCTGAGATCCAGTGATCAGTGGTGCATGTGGTACTTCTTTAGGGTTGGTGAATCTCCAGCACAGACTAGAAAGATGCAGCAGAAGCCAGATGCCCCGCTACCAACAGGTGTGGGACACGGCTGTGGGATTTTATTACTTTTTAATTCATTTTGTGTTTCCCTCTATGTAATTTCTGGATTATATTCCCCAGAAGTTATTTACATACATTTAGTATCCCTTTCCTGGAATCTTGAAGCCAAGCCAAGGACAAACAGTTTGTGCCCCCAGGACAACTTAACCGTCAGGGGCAAGTCTGTACTGGTCCAGATTGTAAAACAACTTTATAACACAACCATTTCCTGAAGTCATTTTCTAGATAATCATTCTTTCTCAGTGCATTGGACACCAAGATTTAAACGTTTTTTTCTATTAATTAATTAGAATTGTAAAATCATTTGTCACATATTAATAAAAGTAGCAGTCTTCAGACACACCCTGCTTTTGACGTATTTAAAGTCACCACAGTGTGACTTTTTTCTCTTAGGAGCTGGTACAGAAAGACCCCAGAGGAGAGGGTGAAGCGCACGGAGAACCTGAAGAAGCAACACTCGCTGGGCTAATTCATGACAAAACATGCCCCGACCTGTGACCTGCTCACCACATGATTGTCCTTCAGTTAGCTTTGGAAATTCACATGAATGTATTCACACACAAAAACACGATCACAGCGCTGTTGGTTTCTGTTGGTCACTGTTGCTACTCACCGAAATTATTAGTTTCAACAGCTGATTGTTATGATGAAGAAAAGAATAAGTAGCTGTAGTTAAATGTGAGCCACAAGAAGCTCAATTGAAAACACGTAAAAACATTTCTGTGCCTGAGTACTCTGCCTTTGTTGTCTGTCATGTTTTAGCATGCATATATTTAATATCAAGTGCTTATAGCTGTAAGTTGCACACAGACAGTCACATAATGTAGTTGTTCTGAAAATACAATATTTTAATGTATATGATTTATTACTTCAAGGGCTTTAATTACCAGTTCGTGCATTGTTTTGTTCTTTATGCTAAGTGTATTATAAAATGTATAGTACTCCAAGTCTGAGTCGTATCAGGGTGTTTTAGTATTTGGTTTAAATGCCTAATGAAACGGAAAAAGGATAAATATCTGTGTTTACACTCTGGCATGCTGTTACATTAATGTAGCTTCACACGACCACAGATGCACAGCCGGCATTCAGTGTGGACTTTGTTTCAGAAATGACTGTAGAAAAATAAATTTACAAGACCAAGAAACAATATAAGACATTTTAATGAAATAGTATTTCTGAAATATTGTGTGAACTGATGCGTTCACTGCAGCACCACGCTGACTTCATATTTGTGCACTTGTAGCATTCACACTGCAAAAACAGCTATACTTGAAACAAGCCAAATATTCTTAAATCTGACAAAATTTTCTTGTTTTGAGCAAAAAAATCTGCCAATGGGGTAAGCAAAAGTTGCTTGACTAGAATTCTTAAAACTAGCAAATTAATCTAACTGCCATATGCCTTTTAACTAGACAAAATTGTCTAAAATGTATGCTTATTTGAAGAAAATATGACTTATTATAAGTAAAAGATACTTTGATATTTAGAAAATCTGTACCTAAAATGAGTATTATGCTTTCTTGAACAAGCTGTTTTCAAGAATTATTTGCTTACTTTAAGATTCGACACCTTAATTTAGATTTTTCACATAAAAAAAACACCTTACTATAGGACAAATTTTCTTAAAACTGAATTGTTTCTTTCTTGATTGAGCTAACTATAAGAATTATGTTTCGACTCTGAGAACAATAATCAGCAAAAATTCCTGAGAATAAGACACCATCTCTTCAAAAAGCTACTAAAAATAAGGGAATTCATCTTAAATTAAGACAGCAAAAGCACTCTTAGATTTTGCGCTTTTATTGACACAGCAATGGGTCAGTAACTCACTGAGGTCTGTTCCAGGAGAATCATGTCTAAAATTATACATTTCAGCAGGGTACTGTGTAACATGGCCAATATAAGAAGTGCATATTCCAGATACTCTTAACATGAATAATAACAGTATAACACACTCATGGCTGGTATCAAAAATAAATTTTGCTGAAGCTTAAAACAATCACTATTTCAAATCCTATATTACATAACATTTTAGAAGAACAAGTTTAACGACCACACAAACAAACATGTGTTTTACATTTGAACAACTTTTCTAGAGAGAAAAAAAACAACCTCACTGACCAACACTGAGTCTGATAAACAAGGCAGATGGAGTCTGTCATCTGAGAGACTCACTCAATGAATGACTTCCACTCACCAAGCGCCTTCTTGTAAGAGGGGGTTGAATCTCGGTCATGGATGGAGTCTTTGAGTATTTCAGTTTGCAAGACAGACAGCAGCGTGGAAATGCACTTTGGATATGTGAGGTGGAGGGCATAGTAATATGCCATCAGATAGAGCAGTCCCTCATTAAGATCCTTCCGGTCAAAAGTGCTCACTGGTGTGGTTCCAACAGCTATCATGCAGTTGCCTTCAGAGACAAGCAGAACTGGACAAGCCAGGGGTCGCTGACGCAGGTAGCCTTCAGGGTCTTCTGAAGTCTACATGACAGAAAGAAAGAGGATTAGAACAAGACCGTAAGAAATACAATTTTTGAGTTGCATTACAGTTTAAAATAGATCAACTTTTTTTGTAGGTTTTATTAACATCAACATGTTATGGGGATCTGAACTTTAAGAATATTTGACTGACTCCACAGTAAAATATATAAAATGAAAACATGAGTAACTGCAAAATTCAACAATATATACACATAGAATATTGCAGCCTTACCTTTAGGACATGGAAAAAAGCCTCACTACAGATGCCCAGCTTCTTAGGTGGTACTGTGCTGGAAGGGAAAAGCACGGGAAGGGCTCTGAACACAGCTGCTGCATGTTCCACTGGTTTGAAAAAAGAAAAATAAGACAGGGCAACACCATTAAGCATTGCAAATAATGTAATCTGCAAAGCATAAATGTAGACAAATCAAGATACTGTAGCATTACCTCCATCCAAAGTTTTTGGCGGCTTCATAACTTTCTTCATGACACCATAAAACTGCACCTTCGAGTAGAAGATTTCCCATCTATCCTTCATCTCAGAAATGTATTTCAAGTTGGATGGTTGAATAATTCTCCGCAGCTCATCAAGGACCTGAAAAATACAGACAGAAACCCAACTGAGATAGATCTGTCTAGCTCTGTATCTGGTCTTGACAATAAGTGATAACAATTTAAACATGAGGGCCAGTATTTAAGAAATTTGAAAATCATATCAAAATGTCCCCAAAGGAATAACAGGATGGCTAAAAGAAATAAGTGCTGCTTACATGGTCCAGTTCTCTGAAACAAGGATATGCCTCTAGTATCTTCACTGCTCTGTCCTGCTCCTTTATAGCATCAGAGTTAATGAATTGTCTTCTAGACTCAAACTCCAGGTTCAGCAGTTGGGTAACAGCAGCTTTGTTCGGTTTTTTGGTCTTGTATATTTCTTGAAGTGTCTTGTAGTGTCTTGCCTGGGTTTTTTGGCTGTCAAAGAAGTCAGCTGAACCAGCTAAACACACAGAGCAGAGGTGTGTAAATCATTTATTGCCACAGTAAGGCTTTATATATCTGTTATTGATGCAAAACAATAATACAAAAATACCAAAATATTTCTGTAAATTAGATCAACAAATTAACTAACCACCTATCTTAAAATTGTTCATTAATCCTGTGAAGTTGTCACTATTAAATGGAACACAAAGATTCCAAGATAAACAGTGAAGTAGTTGTGTTCCATTGTTAGCAGAATTAAAAAAAAAAAAAAAAAAGGATCGTCCAAACCACATTTACACTCAGGCTGTAATAAGAGGGTGCATTATATTATACTTACATTCTTCATCACTGCCATCCTGGTGGTGCACTGGGGTGCCCATCGATCTAACTGGTGATTTATCTAGAATAATAGTTGATGCACTGGACTCCCCACTGCTGTCACTTTTTGCAACGCTTTCAGTCCCAACCTTTCTTGGCTTCTTCGCAGGAGGTTTTTTGCCCTTCCTTGGACTTTTGACATTGGAGAGTCTCTTCATTAGCTTTTTAGCAACATGCTCCTAACAGGTACAAACGGTAAAAATTAAAAGATGATAAGATACATCACTCATGATTAACACAGAGTGGTATTGAGCAAATGCTACTTACCCACTCACCACACGTTTCTTTAAGCATTGGGTAGTACTCCATTAATCGCTTTGCCATGGCATCAACCTCATGTTTGCTGGGGTATCTGGAGTCTTCAGCTGCTCTTGCTATCGAAATCATGTTTGTCATGGTGTTTCTTACAAGTCGACAAAAGAGTTCCTTTGACAAAGGTTCAGCACACTCTGTCCCCAGCCGCTTCTTTTCAAAGTAGGAATGTCGAGCTTGCTCAAGTTCACTGTCTGTGAAGACTATGTACTCTGGGTTGGACATAGTCACAAACTTAGAAGTGCTGGGTTCCTCTCTGGAGAAGTCACCATCTCCAGTAGTTGTTAGCATTTTTTCAGCAGCAGTCTTGTTCTAAAATACAGTGTACATGGGGCTAATTTCACATAAAATTGCACAAGAACTTTAGGACTCTACACATGAAAGAAAGTACAACAAAATATCAGTAAAGTGTTGAACAATAAAAAATATGTATATTTAATAAATGTGTGGGCCACTTGATTTAAATCAAAACTAAAGAAGATTCTACTGTCTATCTGTTAAGTGAGTATTGGTGGAATTACTTGAAACTGCATAAAACAAGCTGGTGTGTTCTCAGTTTTGTCACACAGCGATAGGACAGAACTTACTTCTTCACATTTGTGCACTGCAAGCCATAGAGCCCGACGCCTGAGGAAATGTTCAGGACCAGGAAACAGATCTTTGATGTCATCTCGTGAAAGTGATGAGAGCAGGTCTTCTCCAACATTTGCTTCTGCAATAGGAGTTTCCAATTATCACTACATTGCATCATCCTCATGTGCAAGCCAGCTGACAGCTTTGCTTGGGTAACAAACAGGATGCACAAGAAACATAATTTAATATTTACCATTTAAAAACAATACTCTATTCCATTATATTCCCTCCTGACTGCTCCACAGGTTCTAAATTACCTTCCTCCCATTGACTGGAAAAAGTATTATATTTGTGATTCGCTTGCACCTTTCGTCCACACGTAAACAGCGTTTTCAGTCACTGAAAAAGGAGATTTCTAAAAACGCTTGCCAGGGTGGATATTTTCGAAAACTCCTTTTTTGCATTTAGGTGTGGACGAGAAAAACGGAGAAAACGCAGCGTCAAAGGTGTGGGCCTTGTGCGCCACGTTATTGTTTCGGTGAAATGAATTTCTACAATACTGTTACTGTTAATTGTACTCTCTGCAGTGTTTAAATACTTACATATACACAGTTACTGTCCCTCCAGACTGGGTTCTGCTTCTATGCCCCATCTTTCTTTACTATTTCCCACCGAGGCTTCTAGACTTCTGATTGGCCAACATTTCTACACGGTTAGGAATATATCGCCACCTGTTGCTTTGGCATGTTCCTAGCAGCGTTTTCCTTCATTTCTGCGTTTCCGTGTGGACGGGATTATTTTTAAAATGAAAACGGAAAATCTCCGTTTTCAGAAATACCCATGTATGTAGTGTAATAGCACTAGCATATTTAAATATGCTAATGCAACTAAGCTAACCGCACAAGCTAAGCTAACAACCGGGTATAGCCTGCCATGCTAGCGAATTACCATGCAACATAGCAGAACACAAAACATAGAAAAAACAAAACAGTCACATACCTTTCAGGGTGGCAATTGTTATTTCGTCCAGTTTCTCCATAGCATGCCTTAATTTCTTCACACTGTACCACTGTATCCCGGACCCAAAAATATTACTAATCCTGCAATCCAAATTTGAGGCGCGAAGCTAGAGGCGCGAAGCTGGACTGTACCAACTCAGGAGTATGGGGTTGTGTACAGAAATGGTTTAGTTCGCTGTTTTATATCTATAAAATTCTATATATTTAAAGATTTAACTATTTAGTTAGATTATATTAAGTAAATACTGACATGTCGGTACTATTACTTAGTACAGCTGTTATAAGGCACCGAATTAGGATAGCCATTCCTACCCCTTAATGGAATAATCCTGGTCATCTTGGCTTTATGGGAGAAACGGTTCACAGACCAGTGAAACAAAATGATTTGGCGCTGTGTTATCTGCTTCGTTTTTGTGGGTCTGACCCTCAAATCCTTACTGAGTCATATTAATTCTGCACATAGCCATAGTCCAGATTTCCGTGTAGTTTGTGGCATAGATGGATGTGTCAAAGAATATCGTGTTTACAATTCATTTTGGTATCACATTCGTCGAACACACTCCGACCACCTTGGCAATGGACGATGCAGCGGATCGACTAGGACACAAAAATCTGTGAGGTGAGACTGACTATATACTTTGATATCTTTGAAAATAATCATATAAAGTATTCATGTTAGATTCCTACTTGTGTTTACAGCTTAACAGTAGATATGTTAATGCTAATTCCTTATGATCCACATCAATGCTATTTCTAAACAATTTTTCTGAGTGCTTAATTTCTCCTAATAGAGAAAACACCATTTTTATTTATTTTTTTTACTTTTGTTTTAAATAAACCAATGGGCATGGTCCAGAGTCTCCTTGGTTGTTTGTGTTTATTAATATTCATTGTTTCAGTTAGTTTCCTGGTTATTTGTTAATTATTTCCTGTGTTTAGGTGTTCTCCGTGCCTCCCTTGTCTTGAGTCAAGTGTCCCTGGTTTGATGTTCATGTTTATTCCTGTTTTACTTTGATAGTCCCATGCCCTGCATCAGTGTATTCTGTTGCCCTTCCCCCTGGTCTCTTCTCATCTGATTAGTGTCAGCTGTGTTTCGTACCTGTCTGCCAATTCCTCGTTTCCCTGTGTGTGTGTATATTTAGTGTGTGCTTCCCTCTGTTCTTTGTCGGATCGTCTGCATTTTCTCCTCTGTGTCATCTGTGTTCCCTCCCTCAGGTTTTCATGTCTCATGCTCCTTGCTCCAGGTTGTAAGGTTTTTGCAACATTTTCAATGTTTCCTGTGTTCTTTAGTTTAGCTTTCCAGGTTTAGGTTTTTGAGGATTTTTAAAGCTTTTAAACTACAGTTAAGCTACCAAATATCAATCAGCAATAAATTAGTAACAATTTATTAAACTCAGTCTGAAAACATACATATTTTGGAGTAAATTATCAAATGCAGAATAGAATTATTTAGAAATGATCAGTGTAGCTTGTAATTAATATCTTTAACTAGTCAATTAATCAATTAATCTCAATTGCAGTTCTAGGAGGGAACCCTCATCAGCGGAGAACAGAAGTCTGAGTAACATGTGGGCCTACAGGACTGATCCAGTGGTCGAAAACCAGCCAACAAGCCAGCCAACAATGGATGCAGCTGTAGACACCAGATTGAACTCAGGAGAAGATGCAGTGATTGATCAAAACACAATACAGCATGATCCAGACAGTGTGTGCCCCGAACATTTTGGTACTTTTGACAATAATAAGACATTGTACTCTGGCTTCGATGATGGTGCCCATATCTCGCAAAGGCCCCTTGTTCCATCCCAGACCAACAATGATACCTCGACTCCAAACATTTCAGCAGCTTGTCCAAGCGGGTTCGCAGATGGAGTAGCATCATCCCAATCTATGGTGAGTCTATCACTACTGAACAATAACAACTTCTTTTGATAAAACATTTTACCAGTTTATAACATTCCTATATTTATTTCTCTTTTCTGAAGGATGACTCCTGCCACGATGTTCTTACCAGACAAGCAACAGCTCTTGTATTGACTGCAAGAGAGAAACATCGTCTTTCACAGGTTTGTGCTCATACAAAATTAGAATGATTATTTTAACATGTGGCTCTATTTTTTTTCATCATTTATTATTAACAATTTCCCTAAACTGTAACAACCTTTAATTCATTCTGATTATCCTAATAGTAACTATGCAAAACCGAGCATCACTTGTATGTGCCTCCAACTTTCCAACAAATGACTATGACTGCCTTAGGTAAACTAAGGCAGTCATAGTCTCCAGCCATCCATCCATTTGCCTCCGCCTATCCTTTTCAGGGTTGCTCCCATCACAAGCCTTCCTCTGCCACCTAACTCTTAGTCTCAGTTTAAAAAGGAAAATTGTAATCTTAATTAAACTAAAAATTTGAGTTTTGCAAGAAATCCGAGAAGGAATTTAAAAAAAATTTTTTTTTTCTTCAGTTTCAGTGAGGGAAAAAATCTATAAGAAACAGTCAAATAATTCTATGCAGTTTTTTGGTTGCAGAGCTACGTACGTTATTAGTCCTTACATTATAAGTTGTCTATTCGCTAAAAATAAATCTCTTTTAATAGCAAACAACTAAGATGTCGTTTGTTCTTTTTGTCTGTTTTACAGAGTGGTGTGAATGATGTCGTTGCAGCATTACAACAGTATCAGGCATCGTTGGTCAATAATCTGAGAAGTCAGGTACAAAAGGTTTTCCAGCAGCATCATGGAAGTGGACTTGAAAAAGATGTTTTGGCAGTCTTCGACCAGATTGAGGATCCATTTGCCTCTGTTTCAACAACATACAGGCAGGATGATGTGATAAAGAGAAATTTCAATTTTGTGGAGTCCGAGGAGGTTTGTGTTGGGTATACTGCTGTCATGGGAAAAAAAGGGAAAAAAAGATTCCTCACTACTGTGCCCAAATGTTTTCATTATGTTCCGCTTGTCAGAAGTTTGGAGCAGTTATTGTCCCATCCAAGAGTTTTGGCATTGATAGATGAGCAGAAAAATTTGAGAAATGAGTATTTATATGATATCATAGATGGAGAACTCATGAAGTCTCACCGTTTATTTTCTGCACACCCCTCTGCCTTACAGATTATCCTTTACTCAGATGAAATTGAAATTTGTAACCCACTTGGGTCTCATGCCTCCAAAAATAAGTTGGTAATGTTCTATTATACTTTGGGAAACATTAATCCTAAATATCGATCAAAACTACCTGCCATTCGTCTACTTGCCATTGCAAAAAAGAGTGCGCTTTCTGAATGTGGTGTAGATGGAATCTTGCAAAGGCTGCATGAGGACTTAGTGAAGCTATATAATGGAGTTAAAATTCAAACTGGAAATGGTGAACGTGAAATATTTGGAGCATTAGTTTCATTATGTGGAGACACTTTGGCGCAACATGAGCTTTGCGGGTTTAAAGAGGGTGTTGGGTTTGCTCATAGTAAATGCAGGCAGTGTGAATGTTCATTTGAGGACATGCAAATTTATTTTGATGAGGATAACTTTGAGGAACGGACATTTGAACGACATGTCCGGCAATGTAGCGAAATTGAGAAGGCCAACACAGAGTATCTAAGAAGCAGCTTAAAAACAACATATGGAATAAACAGAAGAAGCAAACTTATTAATTTCCCAGCATTCAACTTGATCCAACAAACACCCCAAGACATGATGCATGTAATTTTTGAAGGGATTGCTCCATTAGAAATAAAGTGTGTGTTGAAACACTTAGTTCTCATGGGAGAGCTAGACTTAGATCTCTTCAATGCTGCAGTGACTGGTTTCCCATACTCTCCAGTTGATATTAGAGATAAACCAAGTGTTATTACCTACAGTACATTAGCTTCCAGTGACAATAAGTTGAAGCAGTCCTCGGGGCAAATGATTGTTCTTCTGAAAATTTTGCCATTTCTGATTGATGCAGCCAAAGGTACTGAACACTACGCATTCATTCTTGAACTCATTGAGATAGTTCAGATTTTACTTGCTCCTGTCATCAGTCTGCAGACTATTAACAAGTTGAAAATCCTCATTGAACAGCACTTGAAGCACATGAAAGCCCTATTCCCATATAACAACATCACACCAAAACAACATTATTTGATTCATACACCAAGCCAAATTAAACGTTTGGGACCAATGGTCCGTCATATGTGCATGAGATTTGAATCGAAACATTGCTTTTTCAAACAATGGGCGTCAAAAATAAATTTTAAAAATGTTTGCAAATCTTTAATAAAGCATAATCAAATGTATGAATGTTGTCAGAATGTGGATAGTTTTGATCACCCCATTTTTTCCAATGAATGCACATTAGGACCAACCTCAGAAGTAAGCATAATGTCATACTTAAAAGAAAAAATGAGGGCCTTCCTTGGAAATGATGAAGTAAACCATGCAGTGACTGTTAAATGGCTTAATCTAAATGGTAACAAATACATAAGGGATAGGTCATTAATTGTTTGTGCTGTTGGTTCTAGTGGTTTACCTATATTTGGGCTTGTGAAAAATATCTATGTGATCAATTCATCATTGTACTGTTTTGAATTCCAGCAGCACAATACCATTTGTTATGACAAAGATTACATGTCATATAAGATAGAGATTCCAAACATGGCACAAGCAACGGAGCTGATATCCGCTGATAATCTTATGGATTTCACTCCATATTACAGTTTCACACACAAAGATATGACATATGCAGTCATGAAATATTACCTGTGTGATGTAATTGGACTACACATGAGTTCAACAGATGTTTTATAAAAGGCACACTGCTTTACATGCATGAACTGTATTATCAGGTTATTGTTTTGGATAGTTTTGTTGTTGAGTTTTCTATCAAATCTGACAGTTGAATGCGATTGTAGCATTGCCACAGTGAAGATATGTGTACTGATACTTGTCTGATGCTGATCTATTAATCTGTTTGACATGGCCTAAAGTGAATGAGTTATGCCGTTTCTGTTTTTCAAATGGGCCTGTATTTCATGTTTATCATGTGCTTTTAGTTCCAGCTTTTGTGCATGTTTTGTCAAACTTGACAGCAGTTTTATTACACTTTAGTGTCAATAAATACATTTCTTAAACTGAGCAGCTGTTTAAGTGGCCTTACTCTTGAAATGAGAAAAATAATCTTGTTTTTATTAGGGAATTAAACCAAACGGTTTTCATACCTTGTAACTGGTAAATAAAGCTCAAGATGAGCTGAAATATCCTTTTAAGGAAAAGTTAGACATATTTTCCTAGAATAAGATTTATTTTCTTGTGCAAAACTTGCTTGTTAAGAATATATTTTCTTTTTAGACAAAAAATAAGAAAAAATGTCCATAAACAAGGGTTTTTTTACTTTCTTGAAAATCGTTTTTTGCAGTGCAGCATTGATGTTTTTCTCCCACATTGCTGTGTGTGTCTTTTAAAGGATGATTTATTTCATTTAAAATGTCAGATTGTCTTTTTTCTTCAATGTCCAGAATAAAATCTGAAATTATTTAAATTTTCATTGAATTTAATTCACAATACAGTTAAATTATAACCTAGCTAAACTAACCTAACTATAACTTAGCCATAAGTTTTTGACATGAGCTTCTTTTCTGTTGTTTGCTTTACCGATGTTTCATGACCCAGTAAATACGTTCAGCATGGTTTCAAACAAGGATCCTACTTAGATATTAAATTCTCGCCTATGATAAGGTAATAAAGCCAAATATGAACAGCGGTTATGTTTATTTTTCAAAAATCTCTAAAAATAATTTACTGTATTTACACAAACTATGTAAAACATCATAAATAAAATATAATAAGGACAAAAATAAAATACTAATATACAGAAAAGGTCCTTAGTTTTAGATTGTAGAATAATTTTTGTGTAGTGTTTAAAACTACAGTAGTGTGAAAACATATTTGTCACCTACCTGATTTTCTTTTTTTTTTTCTTGTATGTTTGTCACATTTTAATGTTTCAAATCCTCAAACGGGGGATTTAGGAAGGAACGCTGGTTTGAATGGGGAGTCGAGGAGGGCATTTACGTGAAAAGGCAAAGATCATCTCTGAATCGAGGAGGGGGAATAAGGGTACATCTTTTGCCATCTTACAATGCTGTGATTGTAGACATTCCCAAAGTCTGTGATTGGTACTCAAGGCAACTAATCAATGGTCATGACAATTTGCATATTAATGATCAAGAAACTGACCTCGCAGTCCATTGTTTATTCAGTGGGCTAGTTTCAGTCCTTGTGCAATGTGCTGTTTATAAGGTTGGAGAAACCTGCAGTCAGCTGAGACTGAAGAAGTCACTTGGATAAGGATGTTTCTCCCTCTGACGCTACGTCCAGATGAACAGAATCAACCTTTTGGGACCTTCATTTAGAAACTCCATTTTGTCTTTACTAGTATTATTTTTGTTTGATTTGTAAATTTGTTTGCTGTTCTGAAACACTGAAGTATGACAAACACAAAAATAGGAAATCAGGAAAGGAGTAAACACTTTTTCACACCACTGTATGTTTGTCACGCAATGCAATCAATTTTTTGGTGATTTTAGGGTAAAAAGATCTGGGTTAAAAACAAATTTCCTATCTAATGATTACAATAAATATTTGCTTGCACGTAAGATTTATTGAACAGTATACAATATCAAATGCATGCATTCTTTTAGAATCAGTACAGATGAAGCAAGAAAACTAAATGATATACTAGCTGCATCACAGTGTGCTGGATTAATTAACATTTAAATGCTCTATGCAACAATCTCAGTTTTGTTAATCTTTTTCTTCAACAACTGTATGGTCACTTAAAATTATGAGATGTAAATATCTTTGTATCACCAGTGTAATAAAGGAAGCACCTTAGTACCTTTTTGTAATGACATTACTAAGGTTACAGGAAACATGACAGTAAATGCTAAACGTGAATGAACTGTTACAGGAAGAAATAAAGTATGGTGGGTGGAAGAAACACGAGAGAATTACTGAAGACAAAAATCAAAACAGGAATTTAACAATATGCACAGAAGTAATTAAAATTTTAAACATTTAACGTAACAAAAAATAACAAAGAAACAACCTGAACCTAAACTCAAACTGTAATATATTCACCAATAATTCCAAACCCAGAAAAAGCTAAATGGCAGGGAGATGACAGAAGTAGCTGATGATTTCCTGCAGCTTTACTTAGAGCCATTTCTCACTATTTGTCATGTACACATATTGTATAACTGCAACAAACAAGTATTTGTCATTAGAACTGTGATGTAAAAAAACTTTTCAGTGCTGGATGAGGCTCAATGTTTAACTGATAAACACTTACATTAAAATAAACGTTCCCGTCCCAATGAACCAACAGTATACACGTCAACTTAAAACATTAAATTATGATATTTAAAACAAGCAAAAAAATCAAAATGCTTTTGGAAACCGTAGTCTCAGACTCTTACAATTAAAACCATAAATCTCAGGTTTAAATGGAGAATGCATTACATGTCTTCACGCTCTGCTATAAGTGATTAAAAACTACAACAAATTTTTAAAAAGAAAGAAATCAAAACATGATTTAGACACTCGTGATTAACACCTTAATATTAGCAGTTTTAATTGATATCTATAATATTCAAGATGCTTTTTGTATAAAATTCATTAAAAAGTCAAAAGTACACATAAACACAACATTAAAAGAGAGCAAAACAAATATTACTGTGATAATATGTAAAGACCTCGTGTCTCTAATCAGTGTTTCCTCAGGGATGTCCTGTGGGTTATCAGGCCTCAGCTGTTTCTGTGGAGCAAATTAAAAATGGGTGCTGGATGGATCAGTTAAATTTAAATAAAAACCAGTGCTGTCACCGTTAATCTCGTTAACGTGAACCGATCCATGTTAACATGTCAAAACTGGCAAATCCCTGTTAACGAGTTAACGAAGATTAGTCCTTGTGAGGGGTTACTCGGCATTAGCGTGTTCACGCAGACGCTTTAACGCCGTCATCACGACTAACACGATTAATAATTAACTCATCTGGAGAACAGACTGACTCAAAATCCTCTGAATGTTTCTATCAATGCATTTCAAGCAGTTTGTCCGAAGTTTGTCTATTCTGCACTACAGATGGGTTGAGTGCATTAAAAATGTTTATCGTGTTAACTTTGATGACGTGTATTAACATGATTAATGCTAACAGCACTAAAAACATTGTTCAAAATGATCAGAAAAATAGTTCATGATCACAGCCTTTTAAACAATTTGTGACATTTTAAGATTTACCCAGTGTGGTTACTTTTTTTCATCTTGATCGCCATTAAGTTCATCACAGTGTTTCTTCACCATCTCAAGATGTTCCAAAACATCTAAAAACAAAGTATTTGTTTTTATTAAATATTTATTGTTAGTGTTTGTATTGTGAGGATTCCTAACACTTTATATATTCTGTTTACCTGGCAGTGAGCAGGCCTCAGTCTTGAGTGAGTGTTCAATGGACTCCTCCATGGTTTTCTTCAGCGTCCTCAGGACAGTTTCCTAATTTATCATCAAAGCCTTTGTTACTTTTTAAATAGGCAACTATTGAATCCAAGAATAACTGGACAAGAGATAAATTATTGGTTTGATATGTTTCAAGACTGCTTGAAAAAAAAAAAAAAAAACCTTCAAATCGTTCAACTGCTCCAACATGGCATTTTTTGCCTCTTCAAACATGTACTTCTTTGACTCCACATGTCTCTCAATAGTGTCCCTCATCCTCTTCAGGGTGCCTGGTCCTTCAAATGCTGCTGCTTCTACAAGGAGACAATCATTTTCATGCACAGTTGAATAGAAATACCGAATTTTTCTAACCATAAGGCGCATCGGATTATAAGGCGCATTAAGCAAAACAAAACAGTAAGATAAGTCAAACTTTACTCAACTCATTCTTCTTGCTTCCTCCACTTCCGTATGTGAAATGTGAAAATGAAAATTACCTGAAGCGCCTCAATGCTATGC
This sequence comes from Astatotilapia calliptera, assembly GCF_964374335.1. Classification (NCBI taxonomy): domain Eukaryota; kingdom Metazoa; phylum Chordata; class Actinopteri; order Cichliformes; family Cichlidae; genus Astatotilapia; species Astatotilapia calliptera. The sequence goes on along the minus strand of NC_137425.1, from coordinate 15,169,505 downwards.
TTTATATTAACCAAAATGTCATATAACTGTATAGTGTAGTAATAAGTGGACACGACCCTGATAATAAAGGCATTAGACTACGTGTCCTTTAGTGGTAGAATGTTGGAGACTCTCGCCCACATTTGTCTGTAGAAGTAGATAACAGGGAATCATCTCTCAGTGGAAATGTACTAGAATACTGTGGTTTAGACTAGAGTGAGACAGTTTGTAATAAAACTGTTAAGCGCACACTGCCATTTGGAGATTCGTGGCAGAGTGTCATGTAGGACGCATCTCCCTTCTGGAAGTAATAAAAGTGTAAAATGGTCTAGTGAGCAGTGAGTTGTCTTCCATTAGATGCCTATGAGGAATCGAAAGAACTCGGTGAAGTGTTGATATTTAACACGTACCATTGATTCATTATTGTTGAATTCTCTCACAGCTGCTCTATTCCCATGTTGTTGCACTATATTAATGACTAACCTCGTATTGTGGATGGATTATCTCAGCTGTTCTCCTGACTGAAGTTTGGTCCGTTTACAGCATCTTGACTTGTGAATGCATTTCTCCCTAATCATCGGGAACCTCCACATTAACTTTCATCGAGTGGAAAAAAGTTAGCATTCATCCTCCAGCTTCACTGTGTTTATGTTATGCAAACATAGGTATGTTCCTAGCGATTACGTAGCACATCATTATATACCAGCTAGTCCAACTTCAGTGTATAAAAGGCTCTGAGATTTTATGTCCTGCAATATTGTTTGGGGTGGAGTTGTGGGAAATGACATAGGCAGAGGTTTGAGGTACTGCACTGCTGCTCCAGAAGGGAAGATTGTATTTCTGAGTTAGTTCTGTTACCTCCTCGTGTAAGTTTTGTTCCTGTTTGCCATTCTTCACCGTGATGCTCCGAGTGTTCAGTTCATGACTAGAAGTAAATTTCCTTAAATATGTTATTTGGCATGTGCCACTGGCTGCTGCCATTATGTAGTAGTTTATTTGGCCACACGACGGCAACAAAGTTCCTTGTCAATGGTTAGGGTGAATGTTTCTGCTTATAGTATCGCATTACCGCTGTGCTTAATTGGAGTTATTATATATTATGTCATGGACGTATTTATATGGATGTGTTGGTTTATTTCATTGGATATTTTTGAGTTTATATTAGTTTAGCTGCTGCTGTAATATATTCGGTCTCATGGCAATTTATTTGTTACTACAGACTGCTGGCAACACTGAGCATCTAGTTGGCAATAAAACGGACGGCGGTGACAATCCAGCAAAGTGGAAGTGTCTTGTCCTCCTTCCTGTATCCTGACCGATACACCATCTTGTTAGCTGTTGAACCTAAAAGAACTAGCCCTCACCTAACACTTCTCAACATTCAGTAACCCTACAAAAGTCACTGCTGTTTAGTTTGCTCTCTTCATTTATGTCTGAAGTGATAGCAGAGCTATACGTTTTGATTTTTTCAAAAATCTCTCAGTCAAAATATATATGTGGTATATCGTATTTAGATGGAAACTAGTGAGCTAACTTCCTGCTAACTTCTAACTCGGTTAAATTTAATAAATTGTGTTTTCATGGATGTCTGGATGTTAAACGGATTACGACTGGGATTATTCTGCGAGGCTGCTGATTATGGTAGCCGTAATGTTCCGACAATCCATCAAGCGGTGCGGCTTCGTAGCTTACCAAAGTAGTACTAAAACATTTTTGACAGATTTTTGAACGCTGTGTACCACTTAAAATCAATTCGAGGTCAGTAGGCATAACCAGAATTCATACATAGGGCGCACCGGATTATAAGGCCCACTGTTGATTTTTGAGAAACTAAAGGATTTTAAGTGTGCCTTATAGTGCGAAAAATAAGGTAATTCACCTCTTTCTTACCTTTGTAGCATCCTTTCATGTTACTCCTGATTGTCTCTGTCAGACTGTTGTAGATCCATTTCTTTTGTGTGAGGATGGTTTTGTTGAGCTTTGTCTTCATTTTTTTTTCCTTAGAGACATGAAATACGGATTAACATTATTTAAAACAACATTAAGGTAAAATAACTACAAGTTCAGTGTTTGAATGACTTTCTAATAATAGCTAAGCTAACAGGTTCATGGATAGGGAAGTTCTTTTACCTCGGTCTGGAGAAATGTCAGTTGCAGTTCGACATTTTTGTACTTTTCAATCAGTGAATCAGTGCTGAGTGAAAACGCATCAATGGCCCCATTGAAATTTCCACATTTTAGGTCGTTTCTGAATGGGGCAAAGATGTGGTTTATAATAGCAGTATTAGCAAGTTTATGATATAGTGCAATTTGGATACATGTATTGTTGTACATATTGGTGCTGTTCAGAATTAGATTATTCTCACGGGAAGGTCTTTCTGAATTTTTCATCAATGCTTTCAGTCAAATAAGACGCTAATATCATGTTGAGGTTTTTAGGTTTTCCTTTCTTTGGTTTCTGGATGCCATCATTCCTAACTGCAGACTTTAGTGTCTTGTGAAAAGATCTGCCACTTGTTTTCTGAAACAAAACAGAATTTTTATTTAATTTTTTTTAAACACATGGTCACAAAGTATCCTGAGGTTTTGATCCTGTAATTAAAACACATACACTGGGGTGCAAGAAGGACCTCAGTTTTCTTTCACATAAATTTTGGGATTTTTCAACTCCCTCACGTAGGTGTTGTTCAAAAGCTTTTGTAATATCTTCAATTGCTTTTTTGACTCGATTATGTTGGATGCTCAAGTTTCCCTCAAGGACTGCACACACCTCGTTTTTTTGTTCAACCTGAAAAAAAAGAAAGATCATTATTTAAAGCAGTAAAACATCACATAATGGTTCTTTACTCATTTTTGAGGCGGTCTTGAGAAACCCAGGCTTTTAACAGGAATCTCATGCATAAGTTCAGTCAGATAGGTCTGTCATCATTTGTCTGCCTCTGTCTATTCGTTATGTCACTTCCATTTTTCCACACTATTGAACTCATTACTCTAGTCTGATCATTTTTTGCCTTCTGCAAATCAATCATCCTCTGTTCTCTGTGCTTTTATATGATTTTTTGTCATTCTGCCTTTCAGACTCTCATTCATGCAACTTGCCCCCTCCCCAACTTCACCTCAACCTTCCTGCGGTCACTCAGAGCACCATCCAAACTACCATCTTCACTACCCCAAGAATCTAGACTCTGGGAGCCTGTTCTAACTCCCATCATTTCTGTGCTCTCATTGGTTCACTGGAGTCTCATTGGTAAATAACTATTTAATCAAATTCTGTATCTCAATAATTTTCAGTTCTTCCAAATAATCTCTCTCCTTTCGATCACTAATAATAAATTACCACATATAGATTTATGATGTCCAGTATCCCACATTTTCAGTGAAGGTCAGCATGTCTTACAATATATGTTAGTAAACTTTAGTGAACATTTTATGAACATTTTTATTTTATGCATTTTTATGACCTTTAAGGAGATTATGAATGAGGCTTTATTGCCTGATCTTACCACTTCTCTGCTTCTGGCTCCTTGAATCAAAGACAGAATCCCATGAGCTCCAGACACATAGTTTGAGGTCTCTGAATGAGCGTCATTTAGATTTTTCAAAATTTCCTTGAGTTTCAGTATTTCTGTTATAAATTGAAAAAGAAATATAAATCTGAGCAATACATTTTCTGTTACACAAAAACATACCATCACTGGTAGTGACTTCACCTACCATTGACATCTGGATTTACATTCTCCCCTTTGAGGAACTCTTTGGTGCTCACTGTGAAGACTTGGAAACTATCCTCACTGAAGTGATTCTGAGAACATTTTTGTTAGTCAGTTTTTATTTTTGGACCGTTTAAGAAGATAATTGTTTTAGATTTTGCTGTCAGATTATAAATTTACCGTAATCGTTTCCCGCTTTTTGAATGCATTCATCACTGCTTTCTTAACTTTGTTTCTTTTAGAAAGGAAATAAAAATTGGATGTAAAAGTAATTTATTGTTAGTATTGTAATGGAAAATTTCAATTATTCTTATTTAAGGTTCAAGCATTTGTGTGCATACTTAGTTGTGGCACTGTAATGAAAACTTCCACTGAGCAGTCTAAAACTAGATGAACTTATTTCAGCCTCAGTAGTTGAAAAAATAACTCCTTTTGCAGGTGGTGATAATGCCAAGAGCATGAACAGGATACGCATTGTTCAGTTAGGTTTCAGAGCGAGCTGCGTCATGTGCTGTATGATCACTTTCGGACTTCCTCACTTTTTTGGGGAATAAATAAAGGTGAGAGCTGCACTTCTGTTTCAGAGACTGCATGACGGCGCCTGACTGTGTGTGCTCTCTCTCATGCGCATGATAATAACGAATGTTCATTACAGCCGAATGTGTCTGTGGAATTAAATTAAATTTCCACAACAGTATTTATCTAATTAAAAACTTATTAAAACACATATACATAGATTTTTTTTAAATGTATAACTTTTAATAATGACTTTTAAACAACAAAGCAACAAAAAAGTGAATCATATGGTCACCATGTGTATCTGTAACTATCTGTGTAACTTTCTTTGCAATTTGATTTTTTTGTATATTTGACTTACATATCATCTGGTTTTTCATGATCTGACTTGGTGCAGATAAAATGAATTTGCTGACACTCGCCACCATTTCCCAGCAGGCTGCTGACACCTTCCAGGATGTCCCAGGCTTCTCTTTCTGATGCTGCTCGAGTCATTTCAGTCACAATCCACACTGTAGAACAACTGGCAATAAGCTGAAAAGGAAATGAACGTATGTAAATTATAAATAACTAATGCTTTGAAGAAACATGACATGACTTCTGTGAATTACCTCTGTCCACATTTGATCTCTGCTTCTGTTAGAGTCACCGTTTCCAGGAAGGTCCACGAGTGTGACATGATCAAGAAAATCATTGTCTGGCACTTTGACAGTCACACACTTCACAAGTGGCCAGTACCACCTCTTTACTTCTTCTGTCTCATTTGACTCACTTCTTGTATATCTCACAAATTTTTCAGACAATCCTTCAGCCTGCAAAAACAAACAAACAAGATAAATACAAGCCAATTGAATGTATGTGCCCATAACAAAGATTTTAATGATTGCATGAAAAAGAAGATGGGAAATTAAAATAAGACATCCTATCTCAAAAATCTGAAATGAAAACCAGGAAAATAAATCCAAAGTAATTCGATTTTTTTATTTAAAAAAAAAGAAAAAGAAAGAAAAAAAGAAACCTTTTTCATATTTTACTGTGGATCACAGTAAGTGGCCTGGTTCTTATATAGTGATTTATTTTACTGCATGTAAACATTTGAAGCACTTTATAAAACTTGCCTCGTTACCCCAAGCACTTTTTTCTGGGTATGTTATTTCTAGCTAACATTTACACACATTCATTCACTGATGGATGCATCGAAGATCAACTGGGGGTTTGTAGATATTTGGCATGCAGACTTGAGGGAGCCAGGGATTAAACCACCAACCCTCCGATTAGTAGGTGACCTGCTCGACCTTCTGAGCAGGAGTTTTACAAATTTTAAACTCTTCAACACCACCACAAAGAAAACTGCAAGCTCCATGGTAACAGGATAATCAGACAGCAACAGGATAGTAAACCATAAAATTTTAACCACCACAATTTCACTTGTTTTTTTGTTTCTTGTTTGATGGATGTCAAACATTTTGGAAATGAGGCACATCGACATATCGCCGACATATATCTGCTCAGCAATAAACTGCAGCAACATCTGCTTCACCAGTGCTTTGTCTCTGTCTGCACTCTCCATTAGGGTGGCATTACATAGCGTGGACATCTTCCTGCTGCAAAGGTGCAGCATCAGGGTACCTTAACGCTGCTTGGGTAACTATTGACTGCTCATTATGTGATGTTCATAAGCCACACACTGCTATGTATCTCACCCAAACTGTGGTCTAATATATGCTTTAAACTGCAAGTATTCCTTTGTTCTAGAAGAAGAACCAGATTTTATTTTGGTCTGTATTACTGCAGACTTACTGAGTCACTTTCCAAAATTTTTATCTTGGACATTTGAAACTCTGGAATATCTCTGAAATATTTGTTGTCCATGAGGCTGTGAGTTGATTTTTCTTTCCACTCTTCTCCATACAGCGCTGATAACGTTTCATCACGGTCAAGACAATCACCATTACCACCATCATCATCATCATCTTCTTCAAGAGCCAGTTTTAGGGACTGCACCTCATTTTCCCAATCCTAAAAAAGATTATATCTTAATTTTAGTAAAGCAGTTTTTGTATCTACATTGTAACACATTACTTCAAAAATCACCATATTCATATTTCATTCTACCTTTTTTGTAATGAACTCGATGTGTGCCTCATACTTTGATCCATTGGTAGCCTCCACCTTTATCATTACTGAGGTACATGCACTGACACTTCCAGAAGGCAACAGGCCCTCCTTATTTATGATGGCATTGATTAAAGAACTCTTTCCAGCCCCGGTTCTACCAAAGACACCAACCAGGTGTCTCTTTTCTGTCTCCAAATCTTTGATTTTATCCCTGTTGAACGAGTTTAAATATGGATTAACTGACCCATTCTCAGAAATATCAAACTGAAAATGCAGTAAAATCAGAAAAAAATTGTTTTTTAAAATGTGTTGAAAAAATTCAACTTACTACTGGAACAAACTACACAGCTCCATGTTGAGCTCTGACCGAGTTTAAATCTTTAGTATGTTTATTATACCAAATACCAGCAAAATGTTACAGACTGTCCCAACTTCCCGGGAAATGGTTGGAAGAACATCCAACAAAAATAGAAAATCTTTATTACTCACTTTAGGAAAGCGCTGAGCTTGTCACGGCCATGTAGTCTTTGACTGACGCGTCTCATTATGTCTTTGACATCAGACAGTATTTCTGTTTCTGTCAGAGAAACAGAAAAAAACCCTAATAAGTAGGAACTTGGAACCAGTGTAATGCAAATATGGTCCACTGATATGCAAATGTAACCCATGGTTATTTTATTGCCAATTGTATTCTATTTTTATTCTAATTTTAAGTGTTACTGTTTTGTTAAGTGTTGAGTTTTCCCATTTTCCCATGAATGCACCATAGCGCTGTGCGCGTTGACTTTCTTTCACTGCATCCGCCTGCATGGAGCTAGATGCGCAAAGCTGTGTGGAGATTCAGTCCTGCAACGTGTTGCGCTACAGAATTAATGTTTTCTTTGAAGAATATCCTGGCTGTTTTTTTTAAGTGGTAGAAATCTGCTGCAAGGACCGAGCGGTGCCATCTAAGGACTGGATGCCACTAGAGGTGCCTAGAAAGGACGTTCTCAATCTGAAGGCCACCTGTTTCCTTGGAGAGTGGTAGGATACAACGATTTGTAATTTTGTTTAAGGATTAACGTTTTTTAATGAGCTCTCAGGACACCTTATGTTGCTACTTTTTTCCTTTTTGGGTCAGATCTGATTCCACTTAACACAAAACCTGATGCACCAAAAAGCAAAACAGTGACTAAAGACAATTCAAATAACTTGAACGCTTACCACATACTGAACACAAAGTGCACTGAACTGAAATGGACAGCATGCCTGACACATTTATGGACACTTGAAGTGATATGTTGTACATTGTTGAAGATTACATGTTTGAAATTATTTAAAGGTTTGTTCATGTCTATGTTTTGAACCATTTAAATGTTGAATACACTCAAGTCACTTTTTTCCTTAAGTTGTTGTCAGTGTCTCATTCTGAGTGGAAGGTTTTTCCTTCTTTAAGTTGAGTTACCACTGCCAGTCTCCTTACGATCCTAACTGAACCCAACAAGAGGAGATTCTGAAATATTGTTTTTTCCTTGACCTTGGATGACAGATTACTGTGGATTTGACTGATTTTGACTACTCAGTTAAAAATGGTGACACAAAGCAGGAATAAGTGTGAGGATTTCATATATGTGTGTACCTGACTGTGATCCTGCTGCACAGTTGTCTTGTCGTTTAGGAGATGGTTGACATTCGTCGAACTCAAGTTCTGACTTTCTTTTTCCTTTTTGGATTTAAACAAAATAATACAATTTAAAAAGAAAATCTGAATATTGAAACTTCTGATTATGGTGTATTTTAGATGTTGCAAAAATAATACTGTGAAAATAAATAAATAAATTAGATGTATTAACATGAGAGTGAGATACATTTTTCTCACCTTTTTCACTTATGGATGGCAAATCCTGTGGAAGCATATAAATATTCAACTTTCACATGAAGTTAAATTATTATAAATTGTACATGTATGCATAATTGAATTTATAGAAGAAATCATTGCTCCTGTACAGAAACAATTTGTTCTTTAACAAACTGTCAAAAACTTTCACATGCACTTTTTAAAATGTACACACTTATATTTACATATATTCTCAACTAGCACAGTGATTAAAAAAAAATGGAAAACTTTTGCATTCTTGCCTCTCAGTAAACATGATCCCATGAGTCAATGTTTCTGCCTAATTCAGCACCAGTGACACAGACCTAGAGACCAGTTGGTGACCACCCCATCCCTGGCAACCACCAGCTGTTAGGGTAAAATGTGTATTCCAACATCAGGCAACTACATCAGTTGTTTAGTGGTTGGTAGAGGTTGTAAGAACTTTAAGTCGCAGGGTAGTCTTAAGGCTTGTGTGACTGGGGCTTTGCTTTGACTCAGGTCACCTTAGCGTATATTTATGAAGAATGAAGGCATGCTGCTTCATTATCTGATTTCCAATAACCCTTACCTGATCCAAATCAGCTGTCGCTATCACTATGTAGCAGGGTGACACAATAGGACTTTCATGAATTTCCCCCATGCACATTAGTGGTGTGAGATACTGCTGGATTTGGTATTCCTTTTATACTAAGTAAATAAAGGCCCAGTATCAACGATTCTGATACAGATACTAATGCTTTTTAATAATTATGGTGGATGGTGGATCAAACTGCTAAATCAGAATGAATTTTCATGACCTGTAAGTGTTTGGGGGATTTTCTTTTCTTTGGATTATTAATTAAAACCAAGGACAGAAAACATATAATGAGAAGTCTGTATCACATCTACTTGTAGTTTAAATATAGTAACTGCACAGTATCCCTTTTACAGTTAACACAAAGGGGTTATGATATATTCGGGATATTTGTTTCAATTACAATAAATGTTATTATGACACTTGAAAGCAGCAGCACTTAGATGGCCAGGTTGCCTCTTTGATGATTCTAGGAGTAACAAAGAAACAGAAACCAGTATCCCAAAAAGTTTATTCTGTTAACCTGGACTGTTTTCAGTGGGAGAAACGTTTCATCGCTCATCCAAGTGACTTCTTCAGTCTCAGCTAACTGCAGGTTTCCCCAACCTTATAAACATTTGCACTTTATATAGTTGGGAAAACTTGGGATTTACTTACCTGGATGATTGATATTAGTTTCTGTCTTGATACATGCTCAATCTCATTATGCTCCTATTTATCAATATCAATACAAACTTTGGCATCTATATTTTGGTTTGATCCGCCCACCACCAGGGCCATGCAGAGCTGTTTAAAGGGGCGGGTGCTCAAAGTTAAAAACAGGCACATAGAACCAGGCTGAACAACAACACACATTCTTTAAGAATCTAATACAGAATCGCATCATACTATATCACTGTTTTACCTGATGGGGTACAATGTTGCTGTTGAGGAGTTTCTGCTGATCCTGCTCCTGATAGTGCAGGAGGAACGGGCTGTGTTGAGCTGCGACTGGAGACTGTAAAAAGTCCATAGGAGAGATGGTAGCTGATTAAACAAGTGCTATGAGATAATAATAAAAAGATTGGTGAAAGTGCCATGTCAGCAACCATAAGGCAACAAAACTGTGAGAAACAAACTAGACTATGAATCACTCTTTGCCTCTCTTCTTCCTCCCATCTCCTCATCTCATTTATCACTCTCTACTTGCTGTCCATCTGAGGCACAATTTACTATTGCAATAAACTATTATTTAATTATCCACACTTAAAAACCTCATCTATCTATTCAATAATAAAACTGTTTTTGACTTACTTGACCAGAAGTATTGACGGCTTCTTTTTGTGGTTGAGTTGTATTTTGCTCTTCCTAACATAATGAAAACATGGCAAATCCATATTGGCAAAATATGTGAATAATATAGCTATCATAGACACACTGATAGTTAAGTAGTTTGTGCACCATAATAATTCTACAACAAATTCATCTGTAAACTTTAACACGAGTGAGGTTTTTCAGACAAAAAGGAAAGAAATCTTAAAGGATTTAATTACCTTTAACAGCTTTAGTTTATCCTTGAATTTTACTCTAGGTCCAGCTTTTGTGATCAATTGATCAATTTCCTGATCATTGAGAAGATACAGACTTTCCTTATCAATTTCTTGAGCTGTAATAAAGTTAAATAGCAGAAATAACGATTATTTATAAAATTACTTCAGAAACAGTTTTTTAAAGGAGTTCTGCATTGATGTATGATTTGAACACATTTAATTCCCTTTTATTTTAAGCAAGTATCACTTTCCAGTCTTAGGACATCTTCTCTTGCACATTTTGTGTAGTAAATATGAAAATGTGTATTAATAGGTATTATTTTTCAGAGTTAACAAAACGTATAAGTATCAATATCTGTACCCATCACTGATGCACAGTAATAATTTACCTTCAAATGCCTCAATCCAGTCACTTAGTTTCCATTCAGTCAGTTTGTTTCGCACAAAACCATCCATGACCAAGAATAGAAACTGAAAGAAATTGTAATTTCTGATCCTGTCAAGGTGAACGAGTGGACTCTAGCGCAGAACTAAGGTTTCAATTAAAGAGAGTTTATTTACAGTGACACCAGGCGCTATAAACAACCGTGCAGGGCAATTAGTGCTCCCGGGAATCCAGGGAAAAATGAACACGTCCAAAAGTCCTCTTCTCAATCGCCAGTCCCTCACACGTTCTCTTTTGTACGATACACGACGTCCACATACGAATATCCAAACTCACGTCAAAGACAAGGGAAAATAGGGAAGCGTCCAGTAGGGTCTGTACACGGGAAGAGAACACAAATTAGACATCCACAGAAACACGAGCGCCACGATCCAGCGATAAGTAACACAGAGCCGCCGCCCTGCGCAGCAGGTGAGTGGAATAATTGCAGGTGCGCAGGCCAAGAGCGTGGACCAATGACTGTAGAAAATGTGGGCGGCCTGACAGCTCCCCGTTATGCTAGCTGCATTGTAGATCATAAACCCCGCCTCCTCCGTGTTAACGGATGGCACTGGGGTCAGACCGACTAAAATGAAAGCCTTCTCCTCAGAAACCTTTTTTCTAGAGTTCCATCCGCTATTTTAAGTAGTTCTTATCACATTAATTTGGGTTTAAGGAGTCATTTTTCTCACAAATGTATTTTAATCATAACTAGATGCTGTAATGCAGAGGCGGAGCCAGACATTTGAAACACCCGGGGCTTAGCCCTAAAGGATAGTATGCATGTGGGGGTTTTTTTTGGTTTTGTTTTTTTTTTTGGGGGGGTTAGAAATGACTGAAAGATTGATAGGCTCTGTTCTGAGTTTTGTTCAAAAAAGAATGACTTCATATAGGGAAAAATATATATCACACATGCAGGACACCTTAAACTAGTTTTTTAATTAAGCAGCAGGGCAGAACAAAGTCGGGGCTGTATCAAGACACGAGGACTAAACCCCAATTCAACCAGACCCAGAACTGATCCGGAATTAAAACAGGACTACAACAGTTCAAAATCAGGACTACTTAGGACTTAACCAAGACAGAACCAGAACTAGATGATAGTAGCACTAAAAATCATCATAGACCTGCACTACACTTATTTTTTAATTCTACCAAAGTCCACTATTTAGATTGAGAAAAGTTTATATAATTATTTAGCCTTGTTGTGCAAACAAGCCTAATAAATGTTCAAGCTTAATAAATGTAGAATTTGAAAAATAGCAAACCTAAAAAGAAACACTAGGTACGAGATACATGAGGACCTATGATACGGTGATACTTTTGGTAAACAACCATTTGACTAACATCTCTGTTCTGTCCTCATTCTCCATCTCCCTCTCTGTTCCTCTCTCTCTCTCTGTTCCTCTCTCTCTCTCTGTTCCTCTCTCTCTGTTCCTCCCTCTCTGTTCCTCTCTCTCTCTCTGTTCCTCTCTCTCTGTTCCTCCCTCTCTGTTCCTCTCTCTCTCTCTCTGTTCCTCTCTCCCTCTTTGTGCTGACAATCATCAAATATACAGTTGAAACCACATATTTATGTACTCTTCAGATCAAAACACAAACACTTTTTTAATTGTAACATCAAATCAGACTAAATGTTTATTTTTTTAGATTGATAAATATAAAAAACATATTTGTTAACTTTAAGAGTAAGGAGAGAAATTATCTGTATTTCTTAATTGCAAATGGCACCAAATTGTATGCAAAACTGAGCCACACTTATGGAGCTCCACAGTTCTTTTCCTGGTGTTTTGGTTGACATCTCTTGATGTTCCCATGTCACAGAAACAGGCTCTGTGTTTTGCCTTATATGCATCCACAGCTGTGCCACCAGTTTACTCACCTGGACTCTACTAACCTATCAGAAGCTTCTTCAGCTCAGAATGGAATCGTCTGGAGTTTTCTTATTAATTAACAATAAACTTAGTGTATATGTACTCCTAAATTTGATGAAAGTGATAAAAAATAGACAGCTCTGTCTCTCTTTATTCTGACATTTAACTAATTCAAAAGATATTTCAATATTTTTCTAAAACAAAAGTTTACTCTAAATTGATGTTGTACAGTAAAAATGTTTTCTCCCTAAAGTGTATGTAAATATCTGGTTACAAATGTGAATATCCTGCTGTGTACTGAAATCCCTCTTGTTTTGCATAGAAATATACTGAACAACATACAAAGCATAATATATAAAATAACATTTACCTGAGTTTTTTCTTTGAAAGAAGCCTCTAATGTCCATTCTTATATTTCAGTACATAACTGAAACTGATTTAGTCGGGGAGGGTAAGAACTGAAAATATGAAATAAACACACGTAAGCTAAGACTCTCTAAAAAAAAATAGCATCTGTTCGGCTTTTCATTTCGCCATTTGTTGATTCACTTGAAGAGCAAGTAACGTAATATGGGTCAAGTGATCAGTTTGATATCAATCTTTCGTGATGCACCGTCATATTTACATTATTTGTACAGTACGAATGATTTGCTTTGGTACCTGCTCAAACTTAAGCTCTCCTTAGTATTAGTGATGGGTCGTTCGCGAACGAAATGGCTCTTAGAGCCGGCTCTTTGACGTGAACGACGCGAGCCGGCTCCTTATCGCGAGCCGTCACGTGGTTTTTTTTTTTTTTCTTTCTCTCAGCCTCTCTCTCGCACTTTTTTTCCGCTTCACTCTGCACGCGAGCCTTGTGCTTTACGCTGGGCAGAGGGGGAGGGGCGGTAGTTACACTCAGTAGCACAGGAACAGAGCCAGAGAGAGAGAAAGAGAGGCAGGGACAACAACATTAGAAAGGTATAGTAATCATCCACAACTATTTTCGGTTGCAGATGATAAAGGATTGAGAAAGTTTATTCATGCAGGTCCATATGACAGAGAATATGCATGTTCTTTTTGTTTTCATATTATAATTTATATTTAATTGTGTTGTGGTTTGCAGTGTTTTGTGTTCTTTTCACTTTAAATTTGTTTGTTTTTCTTTCTTTCTTCCCCACTTTCTCACCATCTCTTCTCCCCTCTGGTTTTCTTTCTCTCCCTCTCTTTCTTTCATTCTTTCTCCCTGTCCTATCCCTCAGTCATGTCTGTCCCGTTTGTTGCAACCGAAAATAAAATAAATACATAATTATAATAAAGGTCAATCAAATGGACCAATATGGCAAGGCCATGATGATCCACTTGGTAAAATAAATCCGCTTGGCATCTTTCTTGGCCTTAAGACAACAATTCTGATGGCTAAAGATCCAAACGGGACACACAAAAAAAAAAAAAAAAAAAAAGAAATACCAAAAACCGGCAAGCTGGTTCGTGGACAGATTATCAGACTGATCCATTTTTATGGAGAGTAATGTGCAATACCTGATGCCTTTTAGTGGTGAATGATTTATTGAAATTATTTCCGATTATTATAACATATATTCTAATTCAGACTAGATTTGGAATATATATTTGAAAGTAAACAGCTTTGACTAAACAATACAGGGAGTGCAGAATTATTAGGCAAATGAGTATTTTGTCCACATCATCCTCTTCATGCATGTTGTCTTACTCCAAGCTGTATAGGCTCGAAAGCCTACTACCAATTAAGCATATTAGGTGATGTGCATCTCTGTAATGAGAAGGGGTGTGGTCTAATGACATCAACACCCTATATCAGGTGTGCATAATTATTAGGCAACTTCCTTTCCTTTGGCAAAATGGGTCAAAAGAAGGACTTGACAGGCTCAGAAAAGTCAAAAATAGTGAGATATCTTGCAGAGGGATGCAGCAGTCTCAAAATTGCAAAGCTTCTGAAGCGTGATCATCGAACAATCAAGCGTTTCATTCAAAATAGTCAACGGGGTCGCAAGAAGCGTGTGGAAAAACCAAGGCGCAAAATAACTGCCCATGAACTGAGAAAAGTCAAGCGTGCAGCTGCCAAGATGCCACTTGCCACCAGTTTGGCCATATTTCAGAGCTGCAACATCACTGGAGTGCCCAAAAGCACAAGGTGTGCAATACTCAGAGACATGGCCAAGGTAAGAAAGGCTGAAAGACGACCACCACTGAACAAGACACACAAGCTGAAACGTCAAGACTGGGCCAAGAAATATCTCGAGACTGGTTTTTCTAAGGTTTTATGGACTGATGAAATGAGAGTGAGTCTTGATGGGCCAGATGGATGGGCCCGTGGCTGGATTGGTAAAGGGCAGAGAGCTCCAGTCCGACTCAGACGCCAGCAAGGTGGAGGTGGAGTACTGCTTTGGGCTGGTATCATCAAAGATGAGCTTGTGGGGCCTTTTCGGGTTGAGGTTGGTGTCAAGCTCAACTCCCAGTCCTACTGCCAGTTTCTGGAAGACACCTTCTTCAAGCAGTGGTACAGGAAGAAGTCTGCATCCTTCAAGAAAAACATGATTTTCATGCAGGACAATGCTCCATCACACGCGTCCAAGTACTCCACAGCGTGGCTGGCAAGAAAGGGTATAAAAGAAGAAAAACTAATGACATGGCCTCCTTGTTCACCTGATCTGAACCCCATTGAGAACCTGTGGTCCATCATCAAATGTGAGATTTACAAGGAGGGAAAACAGTACACCTCTCTGAACAGTGTCTGGGAGGCTGTGGTTGCTGCTGCACGCAATGTTGATGGTGAACAGATCAAAACACTGACAGGATCCATGGATGGCAGGCTTTTGAGTGTCCTTGCAAAGAAAGGTGGCTATATTGGTCACTGATTTGTTTTTCTTTTGTTTTTGAATGTCAGAAATGTATATTTGTGAATGTGGAGATGTTATATTGGTTTCACTGGTAAAAATAAATAATTGAAATGGGTATATATTTGTTTTTTGTTAAGTTGCCTAATAATTATGCACAGTAATAGTCACCTGCACACACAGATATCCCCCTAAAATAGCTCAAACTAAAAACAAACTAAAAACTACTTCCAAAAACATTCAGCTTTGATATTAATGAGTTTTTTGGGTTCATTGAGAACATGGTTGTTGTTCAATAATAAAATTATTCCTCAAAAATACAACTTGCCTAATAATTCTGCACTCCCTGTATAATCCAGTTTTGAGATCCCTTCCCAGACACCTCAACACCCACACACATCATAGGGCCTTCTGACCTCAGGAAATCACATGATAGGGTGGGGCTAGGTTTCACAATGAGCTCACCCCAAACCTTGGCTGATTGTGACAACACCTGTTTTCACACCTTGGCTCATGTGATTAGGTAGAGGATCAATAGGGGGTCCATGTCCATCTTAGGGGACACTCCAATAGGGTTTAAATCTGGGACTCTCCACCATTTGACCCAGGAACTGAAGAAGCTTCTCGGATGAGAGGTGAAACGTCTTCAAGCAATTTAAAGAAGTCCAGATGCTTCTCTTTCCAAACTTCTTAGACAAGCCTGACCTGGATGACTGAGAACATTCACAGACATACTACAAGCTACTACAAGAGACAAAACGTCACCAAAATAAGACAGGAAATGTCTGAGATTTACCTGGACTAAAATGCATGCGCTTCACACACACAGAAGGCAAACCACAGAGACACGATAGGCTTAACAAAAGAGACACTAAGGACAAAACACATAAACAAGACTAGGAAACAAAAGAGAACCAACAAAATTAAACAAGAAACCGGAGACTATAAATATAGATAACAAACCTCAGAACCCCTATGAAATACTGAACTCTGGGCAAAATGCAAAGTATCAAGTGAAATTATTCCTGAGATTGAAGAAAAAGAACCGTGAGTTCATAACAACAACAAAAAATGCTGGGACTAAGACCCAGGACAATGACAAATATAATAGACTGATTCAGTATCTACTTACATGTGGTCTCTTCTACTGAACTGAAGTCTGTTTCTTCTGTGTATTTTGCACTATGTATGAATAGTCCCCTCCCACCACTGACACAGATCACATGGTGACATATTTTGTGTTACGCAACAGAACAGCAGATCTTAAACACTGCGTCATTACTCAGATAAATCTGTAAATTCATGTTGATTAGAAGAAATAGAAAAAAAAATCATTCTAGCAACTTGAGTTTAGATGTGTGGAGTTAGATATGTTATAGAAGGTGTTGAAAGTAATGCAGATACCAGAGAGTGAAGCCAAGTTGCACACCCTGAAGGTTTTTTTTTTTGTTTTTTTTTTAATAAACTGGTTTCTTATTTGCATAGGCAGAAAGTTGCTGTTGATATCCGGGAGCAGGTAGTGTAAATGACCCAGATTATTTGTTTATTTGATAGTTTTCAAATAGTTAAATCCCTGAACGAATTATACCTTATAATATAGATTAAACTCTTATTTTGAAATTCGGAACGGGCAACTTCCGGGAAGGAAGATCGTACCGCAACTGCTTGCCGCAGAAAGGATTAATGAGAAGGTTATCGTTTTCGCACACTACGTCCTTGCTTGCTATAGAAGGGTCCAAAGCAATCCATTCCACAGTAGGTAAAGGGTGGAGATGGATTTACTCGCTCTGGAGGGAGATCGGCCATTTTCTGTTCTTCTGTCCGTCTCCGAAGCTTCCGACAAACTACACATCGGCGAAGATAGGATGCAACCGTCCTGCCAATTCCTGGTATCCAGTAACCTCTTGTCCTAATTGCACTGAGAGTCATTCCCTTGCCTTGATGTTTGACTTCTTCATGACAGTATGCTATGATCATCCTTGTAACATGATGTTCCTTTGGAATGATGGTAGGGTGTTTAACTGAGAGAGGAAGGTTTGAATCACGGAGTCGACCTCCCACCTTAATCACACCATTGTTGTCCAAGAAGGGGTTGAGGTGATGTAGCTTGTTATGAGGTGGCAGCTGACAACCTTTCTTCAGTAGCCGCACTTCCTCCGAATATGTTTGTCTCTGCAGATCTTTGATGATGAGGCGCTCGGCTGTGCGAACTACGGATTGAAGCATTTGGCTACAGAAAATAAAGACCGATACCCATTAGGCTCTCAGTTCATTCTGAGAAATTTCTATGTCGACGATGGAGTCACAAGTACAGACAGCTCAGAGAAGGCTATCAAGTTAGCAGAAGAAGCCAGAAAACTTTGTGCCCTGGGTGGTCTTAGGCTCCACAAGTTTGTGTCCAATGACAAAGCTGTCCTGGTAAGCATACCAGCAACTGAACGTGCATCAGACATTAAAGACCTCAACCTTGCCTTTGATAACTTACCTTCAGAGAGAGCGTTGGGTATCCAATGGCACGTCGAATCAGACTGCCTGAAGATCAGCACCAACCTTAAGGAACAGCCTGCAACACGTCGAGGCATATTGTCCATTGTTGCATCCCTGTACGATCCCTTGGGTCTCATAGCCCCCTTTTTGCTCATTGGAAAGGAAGTGCTGTAGCAGATGTGCTGCCATGGAACAGGTTGGGACGACCCTCTAACCAACGAACTTCGTCCACGGTGGGAGAAATGGAAAAACGACCTCAACAACTTGGAGAGGATAAATATACCCCGAAGTTATGCCCCGGCAGATTTCGGAAGGGTTATTAAACGTGAGTTACATCACTTCTCCGACGCAAGCACTACTGGCTATGGACAGTGTTCATATCTAAGGCTTAGCAATGAAGAAGGAGACATCCACTGTGCTTTAGTCATGGCCAAATCTCGCGTCGCCCCAACAAAGGTCACCACGATCCCAAGATTAGAGTTGACGGCTGCAGTCATCTCTGTGAAAACCAGCAATGTTTTGAAGGAAGAACTTGGATATGCGGACATTGAAGAGCATTTTTGGACCGATTCCAAGGTTGTACTAGGGTACATCAATAATGAGGCTCGACGTTTTCATACATTCGTAGCCAACCGTATCCAGAAGATACATCTCTACACGAATCAAAGGCAATGGAGATACGTCCCTACTGACCAGAATCCTGCGGATCGTGCTTCTAGAGGTTGTTTTGTCCATGAGCTAATATCATCGGACTGGTTTACCGGCCCTGCATTTCTATGGGAAAAGGGAGTTGACCTCTCAGAAGAGGTGGCTCCGGAACTGTCAGTCGGAGATCCAGAAGTTAAGGAAACACGGACTCTAAACACGGAAACTGTAGAACAAGATTCTCTTACTTATCGGCTGGCAAAGTTCTCATCCTGGACTCGCGCCATCTGTGCAGTGGCTCGCATTCTTCGAAGGATCAACAAGGATAAGTCAATCGGCCTCTCTACAGTGCAGGAAAGAGATGGCGCCACGTACAATATTTGGCCGAGCAGTTCTGGAGCCGTTGGCAGAAAGAGTACTTAGCCAACATTGCCTTTAGACAACGCTGGCACACCCCAAAGAGAAACCTGCAGATCGGGGATATAGTCATAATGAAGGATGAAGACTTGCCCAGAAATGAATGGAGGTTGGGAAGAGTCGTAGAGACTACAATGGACAGAGATGGACTGGTTAGGAGAGTGAAGCTCTGTCTAGGTGACAGGAAACTTGGCAAAAATGGTGAACGTCTTACTAAGCGGTCAGTGCTCGAACGGCCAGTTCAAAAACTAGTCTTATTGTTGGAAGGTGACTAGTCCATTCCTTGCATACTATGCTTCTGTTGTTTGGTCATTATTTGTATTATGAAATCATTGTGTTCTTTCTTCCTATGTTTATGGAGTTATGTTTTTGAACACTAATGATTTGGTGGGAGTGTAAATGACCCAGATTATTTGTTTATTTGATAGTTTTCAAATAGTTAAATCCCTGAACGAATTATACCTTATAATATAGATTAAACTCTTATTTTGAAATTCGGAACGGGCAACTTCCGGGAAGGAAGATCGTACCGCAACTGCTTGCCGCAGAAAGGATTAATGAGAAGGTTATCGTTTTCCATCCATCTTAAAATTAGCATCTAGCTGGAAGGCGAACAGGTATGTTTGTGTGTTGTACTTGTTGTTTACATTTCGGACAATTTGTAAATGTATTACTTGATTGTTAATAAGTTTATGAGCGATCTAGCAGGCTGATGCTAGCACCTCCTGTGCCTTTTCTGTGAATTGATTAGCATAACAGAAACGTGGTTATATCAAGTGAATGTTTATTTGTTTTATGTTATGATTACAGCTCTTACGATGTGTCTATGGCAATTTGTGAATAAATGGGTTGGAATACCCCACCATGGTCCATCCGTAATGATCATTGAGTGCATCGTCTGAATAAAGTCTGGCTGGAATGCTACAGGTAGAAGTGATTTGCACACTAGCTTGAATACCCACTCCTAATTTTCCTCAAAACCAACGACCTCTTGCACAACCACCACCAACACCATTTATTATGCGTGCAAACAAGTTATTATCTGTGCAAATGATATGGTATCCCTATCCTGGGATATCAACAGCAGCTATGAAGACTATATAGATGTGCTCATTGCTGATGCAGGCCTTAACATGTGAAGACTGCTGTTGTACCTACATGCATTTAAACCAAAGACACACACACCAACTAAAACTGAGTGCAAATATTAGGGTACAAATCCACACAAGGAAACACAATGTCAAACAAAGGAAGTCTGGAAAGCAAGGATACTTATTTTACTCCGTACTTTGATGTGTTCTTTTCAGCCTCTCTTACATTTTCAACACACATATTTGTTAATCTTGATGTTTGTTTCATTTCATCATATCGCTGTGACCTCACAGATACAGAGCTTTGTGCTACCACTGTGCCAGGGTGTAAACACCAGTCACCAGCAAATTCTCCATTGAGTGGTTTGCAATTCTGGAGAAGTGGCCTTGTCACAGCATCAGACGAGCAAACCAAGCAAAATAATTTTTAGGAGTGATCTATGAATGGCTTCATGTGTGTGAAACGTGTTTATATTAGGAAAATTTTAATGGCTTTATATTCCAGGATTTGGCTGTTTTTTGTTTGTTTTTTAAAATTACCTGTAATATTCTTTTTATAAACTTTACTCTTGGTCTGATTTTAGGAATCACAGCAATCTAAGCTAAACTGGCACTGGAAACTAAACACAAGGCAACACAGGCTTAAAACGTGACAAGAGAACCACAGCACAAAGAGAGGGTACAACACCACACAGAGCAAACACAGGGCTTAAATACACACTGGTAAATAATCAGGGAACTGGAGACAGGATGGAAACACACCTGGGAGAAATTAGAACTAATGAGAGAAGGGGAAGCAAAACTAGACCCACTGCACGTAGGGCTGGGACTATCAAAATAAAACTGGAAACAAAAGACAATTCACAAAGACACGGACTTGACACTGAGAGACAGACTGAAGGAATATGACACATGGAACACAAGGAAGACACTGACTTAAACTAGAAGGCAGAACAACAAATAACATCAAGAGAACAAAACCATGAGTAACTAATAATCAGGAAGTAGAACTTAAACACAAAACACTGGGTAACAATCAGGACCTGAAACCTGAAACCTGACTGAAACTCTTCAAATAAGCCATTCCTCTGCAGATGATCTGTTAGCTGTTTGACAACTACTCTTTCAAGGATTTTTGATATGAAAGGAAGGTTGGAGATTGGCCTATAATTAGCTAAGACTGCTGGGTCTAGAGATGGCTTTTTGAGTAAAGGTTTAACTACAGCCAGCTTGAAGGCCTGTGGTACATAGCCGATTATTAGAGATAGGTTGATCATATTTAAGATTGAAGCATTAATTAATGGCAGGACTTCTTTGAGCAGTTTTGTAGGAATGGGGTCTAAAAGACACAGAGGATTGGAGGAAGTAATTATAGAAGTTAACTCAGAAAGATCAATTGGAGAAAAAGAGTCTAACTTAACATCAACGGTACTAAAAGTAGCTGTAGATAATGTTACATCTGTGGGATGATTATTGGTAATTTTTTTCTCTAATGATAAGAATTTTATTTGTGAAGAAGTTCATGAAGTCATTACTAGTTAACGATGGTTGGCTCAAAAGAGCTCTGACTGTTTGTCAGCCTGGCTACAGTGCTGAAGAGAAACCTGGGGTTGTTCTTATTGTCTTCAATCAGTGACAAATAGTAAGATGTTCTGGCTTTGCGGGGGGGGCTTTCTTATAAATCAGCAAAATATTTCTCCAATTATGATGATCCTCTAAATTTGTGACACGCCATTTCCTCTCCAGCTTACGAGTCATCTGCTTTAGGGTACGTGTTTGAGAATTATACCACAGAGTCAGGTACTTCTGATCTGAGACCTTAGTTTTCACAGGAGCTACAGTATCCAGAGTCATATGTAGTGAGGAGGTAAAATTATTATTAACAAGATAATTGACCTCTGTTGGGGTAGCGTTCAGATAGCTGCTCTGCTCTGTGTTGGTACAGGTCATTGAAGATGATAACAGTGGGTGGATTACATTCTTAAACCTAGTTACAGCGCTTTCAGAAAGACATCTGTGATAAAGTCTACTCTCCACTGCTGTGTAATCAATTATTGTAAATGTAAATGTTATCAGGAAATGATCAGACAGCAGAGGGTTTTCAGGAAACACTGTTAAATGTTCAGTTTCTATGCCATATGTTAAAAACAAGATCTAGAGTGTGATTAAAGTGGTGGGTGGGTTCTTTTACATTTTGAGAGAAGCCAATTGAGTCTAATAACAGATTAAATGCCATGTTGAGGCTGTCATTTTTAGCATCTACATGGATGTTAAAATCACCCACAATAATTATTTTATCTGAGCTGAGCACTAAATCAGATAAAAAGTCTGAGAAATCAGACAGAAACTCTGTGTAAGGCCCAGGTGGACAATAGATGATAACAAATATGACTGGTTTCTAAAATTTTTCAGCTGGGGTGGACAATGCTAAGCATCAGGCTTTCAAATGAATTAAAAGTCTGTCTTGGTCTTTCATTAATTAATAGGCTGGTGTGAAAAATTGCTGCCACACCGCCCCCTCGGCCTGTGCTTCGAGGTTTCTGGTAGTTAGAATGACTCGGGGGTGTTGATTCATTTAAACTAACATAATCATCCTGCTAAAACCAGGTTTCTGTAAGGCAGAGTAAATCGATTTGTTGATCAATTATTAAGTCATGTACTAACAGAGACTTGGAGGAGAGAGACTAATATTTAATAATCCACATTTCACTGTTTTACTCTTTGGTTCAGATGTGGATACTGTATTGTTCTTTCTTTGTAATTGTTTATGTTTAAGTTGTTTGTTGCTGGTTTTTAGTTTGTTTTTTGTCTTTTTGGAAGCTGACACAGTCTCTATGGAGATGGGTTTTTTGGTGGGGGGGGGGGGGGGGGTAGCAGGAGGAGAGAAGCTGCAGAGAGGCGTGTAAGACTGCAACTCTGCTTCCTGGTCCCAACTCTGGATAGTCATATTATGGGGGGTTTAATTAATTTGTCCATATTTCTAGAAATGAGAGCTGCCGTCTCTCCTTATAAGACCAGGTTTCCTCCAGAAGGTTTGCCAATTATCTATGAAGCCCACATCGTTTCTGGGACACCACTCAGACAGCCAGCAATTTAAGGAGAACATGCGGCTAAACATGTCACTCCTGGTCTGATTGGGGAGGGGACCAGAGAAAACTACAGAGTCCCACATTGTTTTGGCAAAGTTACACACCGATTCAATATTGATTTTAGTGACCTCCGATTGGCGTAACCGGGTGTCATTACTGCCGACGTGAATTATGATTTTACTGAATTTACGTTTACCCTTAGCCAGCAGTTTTAAATTTCCTTCAATGTCGCCTGCTCTGGCCCCTGGAAGACAATTGACTATGGTTGCCGGTGTCTCTAGCTTCACATGTCTGAGAACAGAATCACCAATTACCAGAGTTTGACCCCCGGCGGGTGCGTCGCCGAGTGGGGAAAAACGGTTAGACACATGAACGGCTTGGTGGTGTACCTGGGGCTTCTGTTTAGGACTATGTTCCTCCTCACAGTCACCCAGCCACCCTCTTTCCCCAGCTGCTTGGGGTCTGCCGGGGAACAGCTAGCGGGGCCTACGCTATCTTCGGCTGCACCAGCTACAGGGGCCTGGCTAGCTACGAGTGAATGAAGGGTGCGAAGCCGAGTCTCCAATTCAGTAATCCTGGCCTCCAGAGCTGCAAATATGCTACATTTGTTACAGATATCATTACTGCTAAAGGAGGCTGAGGAGTAACTATTTTAAATGGTAAATGGTCTGTATTTGTATAGCGCTTTACATATCCAGTCATCCACCCATTCACACACTGGTGATGGCAGCTACATTGTAGCCACAGCCACCCTGGGGCGCACTGACAGAGGCGAGGCTGCCGGACACTGGCGCCACCGGGCCCTCTGACCACCACCAGTAGGCAACGGGTGAAGTGTCTTGCCCAAGGACACAACGACCGAGACTGTCCAAGCCGGGGCTCGAACCGGCAACCTTCTGATTACAAGACGAGCTGCCAACTCTTGAACCACGATCGCCCCCATTAATACCACATATATGTTATTGAAAGCACAGTACATATTTTAGCACAAACATGTCTTAACAGCCGGGGTTCCCTTAAATAAGCATGAATCTCTGGCTGCTGATTGGCTGTTAAGTTTAAAACTGTATTTAAACAAAGTCAAACCTGAGGATGAAGCTCGATGTGAGGCATGTTGTTGGTTCAGGTGATGATGTCACACCTGAGGAACGATCACCTGTTGGTCATAAATGGTGTCTAGCTCTCACCTGGGGTGGCTGTAGCTGAGGAGCAGGTCACCTGGTCTCACTCAGAGTGTGGTGGTTCGATCGCTTGCTGCTCCAGCCTGCCTCCTAAATATCCGTGGGATATTTGTGTGGGATTCGGCTGTAATTGGTCCAGCCCAGAGTTTATCATGACACTTTGGCCAATCCATGAACTTTCATTGTTTATACCGTTACAGAACAAAACAAAACAAACAAACAAAAAAACATCTGCCCATCAAAAAACGAAAAATCACCGCCTACTGGGCAAATGCCCGGTATGCCCAATGGCCAGTCCAGCTATGGTCAGAAACAAAGTAAAACCTGATCTGCCGATCAGGGAATGAGAAAAGCAGGAAGGGCTGACGAGAGTGGCTGGATGTTTGTCAAATGTAGAAACTGTCTTGGTTCATTGTTGTCTGTATGTCAAAGAGTTAAAGGGGTCAAGTAGAAAAAGAAAGAAAAACAAAAAAACTTTGCAAAAATGAATAATAATAAATTAAATAAAAATAACAAAGAAGAAAAAGTTACATCACTTACAACAGCAACAATGAGTTTGGTGACAAACAGAGGTGCTGTTTCAACTTATTCAGATTATTCTCATGTACTATTTCATCAGAAACACACATTGATGACAAAGCAGAACAACAGGATCTGACTATCCTTCTTCCTTCTTCTTCTGACAATAAGAGAAGTAAAAAAAAAAATGCAGGGAGGCACACACTGGAACAGGGTGAAAAGAAAAATCTAGCTAAAAGCAAAAGACCAAAAACAAGACTGAGACTCGGTTTTGCAAAAGGTGTAGTTGACTGTTTGGCAAAAGGCAAGTGAAAGTGGATCTCTGCATATAACACAACGCTAAACCTAGACAGAGTAAAGTGGGTGTGCAGGGAAAAGCAGAACTCAGAAAACAAAAAAGGGGGTGGGGGAGATGAAGAAGTGGTGTTGATGCATGACTATCCTTCTTCCAGAGCTGTTTAGATAGATAGGCATAGTCAAAAGATGCTTATATTTAACTCTGTGACGATTAAACACATAAAATATGTAATAAAATAGCCTTGTCCAGATAACAGAAAAATAACTGCTATGGAAAGTCACACGTAAAGCAAGGTCAGGAAGCCTGCGGGAGGCAAAAAGTGTCATGTTCTTAATGAAAGAGTACGACAATAAGACTCACTTTCAGTTTCTGATAAAAAGGAAATGAAACTGAACTAAAGATTAAATCCTGCCATCTTTCCATTTACAGGTTTTCATACACAAATCTCCCTAATGCAAAACTTCCCAAAACCTAAATGCATTCACCAAATTGTTTCTGGTTTTCTTTATTACCAGTGTTGGGGAGTAACGGAATACATGTACCGGCGTTACGTCTTTTAAATGTTATACCTCTGAAAACAGTCGTTTATTGCAATGAAAGTCAACATAAACATTTCACATTCTGTACTGCTCAATGTCACAGAGTGGAAGGAAAAGATAAATAATAAACCAAAATAATAAAGCGCTAACTATATATATATATCTGAGCACGTTTCCTCACAAAATGGATGATGATAGCCACCTTTCTAGCTCCTGTCGTTTGCTTAACGGCCATTATATAGTACAAAACTGAGGCTTAAAATTACTTTGTCTGTCTACTAAAAAAACTATAATAAAATGCTTCAAGTTTGTTAGGATAAATTGAAATATTTAACCAGACAGTGCTGCTTTACAGATTTGACATTTGTGACCAACTTTAATGCATATAAAATCAGAGACACTGATATTAAATTCAGATTAAAAATTCAAACTGCTCACCTTTGGTTGAAAGTAATGCTGGAAAAGGCTGCTGAGGGAGATGTGAAGTAAGCAGTGGGACACAAAGAGGACACGTTAATTATTATTATTTAAGTCATCCTTTGCTTTGCTCCTGCTAAATAGCTTTAATAAAATATCCTGCATTCAGAAAGTCTAAAGTAAAGAGCACAGAAAAAGTGGTTGTATGAATGGGCGTGAATGAGGCAAGTTGTCTAAACCCCAATTTAAGATGGGCAGCAACACCTCAACTGAACATAATGTCACTGGACACAGAATAAAAAATATTTCTGACAAAATACTTAAAGACTTTTGCACTTTAAGAACGGAAGGAGAGGAGAGTACTTTTTCTCAGACTTAAGCTGAGTTTGATAGAAAAGTTCTAACGGTCTTAAGTTCTCCATTCTAAGACCTCCACCCATTTTGTGGATGAAAAAGTTATTTTAGCCACAGAACATCTGATATGATTTTCTTGGCTGTGCGGACCAATCAGTTTCAGTTTATACTGTTTATTCTTGTGCTCTGTGTACAGCTGGGTTTGCTAGTTCAGAGACTTTATAGAGCGTATTAGATCGTGACAAGAGGAATGCAATGTACACTTTATGTCTTACACCCTAAACCTCCCCACCCCCAACTTCCTGGCACAACCCACGGCTCTGGAGAATGTACAAAATGTTTACATTGGACTGCAGAACAATGTTGCAGCACTTTATGTTTCACAGTTAACATATCACATCAGTATTAATATCTGTACCCATCAGGGACACATTTCAATACTTCACCTTCAAATCTCTGCAGCCACTACTTAGGCCTAATTTTTTCGCACAAAATTATCCATATGCAAGAAACTAAAACTAAAAGATAAACTGTAATATTTAATTTTAAAAGTACTGCTTGAAAATGAGGTCTTTGTAATCAACTGCTCCTTAAATGCATTGGCTCTGATTCTATATTCAGATAAACTTTTATTCAATTCGGATTAAAAGTTTAAACTACTTACCTTTGGTTTAAAGTAATGCAGAAAAAGACAGTTGACAATAAGAGAAGTAAATAAAAAAAATGCAGGGAGGCACACACTGGAACAGGGTGAAAAGAAAAATCTAGCAAAAAGTAAAAGTCCAAAAACAAAACTGAGACTCGGTTTTGCAAAAGGTGTAGTTGACTGTTTGGCAAAAGGCAAGTGAAAGTGGATCTCTACATATAACACAACGCTAAACCTAGACAGAGTAAAGTGGGTGTGCAGGGAAAAGCAGAACTCAGAAAACAAAAAAGGGGGTGGGGGAGATGAAGAAGTGGTGTTGATGCATGACTATCCTTCTTCCAGAGCTGTTTAGATAGATAGGCATAGTCAAAAGATGCTTATATTTAACTCTGTGAAGATTAAACACATAAAATATGTAATAAAATAGCCTTGTCCAGATAACAGAAAAATAACTGCTATGGAAAGTCACATGTAAAGCAAGGTCAGGAAGCCTGCTGGAGGCAAAAAGTGTCATGTTCTTAATGAAAGAGTACGACAATAAGACTCACTTTCAGTTTCTGATAAAAAGGAAATGAAACTGAACTAAAGATTAAATCCTGCCATCTTTCCATTTACAGGTTTTCATACACAAATCTCCCTAATGCAAAACTTCCCAAAACCTAAATGCATTCACCAAATTGTTTCTGGTTTTCTTTATTACCAGTGTTGGGGAGTAACGGAATACATGTACCGGCGTTACGTCTTTTAAATGTTATACCTCTGAAAACAGTCGTTTATTGCAAGTGAACATAAATATTTCACATTCTGTACTGCTCAATGTCACAGAGTGGAAGGAAAAGATAAATAATAAACCAAAAATAATAAAGCGCTAACTATATATATATATCTGAGCATGTTTCCTCACAAAATGGATGATGATAGCCACCTTTCTAGCTCCTGTCGTTTGCTTAACGGCCATTATATAGTACAAAACTGAGGCTTAAAATTACTTTGTCTGTCTACTAAAAAAACTATAATAAAATGCTTCAAGTTTGTTAGGATAAATTGAAATATTTAACCAGACAGTGCTGCTTTACAGATTTGACATTTGTGACCAACTTTAATGCATATAAAATCAGAGACACTGATATTAAATTCAGATTAAAAATTCAAACTGCTCACCTTTGGTTGAAAGTAATGCTGGAAAAGGCTGCTGAGGGAGATGTGAAATAAGCAGTGGGACACAAACTGTCACGGACCTGGCTCTGGAGGACTCAGGGGTCCGTGAGCAGGATGGATTATTATTATTATTATTATTATTATTATTATTAGTGTTGTTGTTGTTATTTGGGGATGTGTGTTTTTCTGCACTATGCTGTGTTCGGTGTTCCACTCATATGTAGAGGCAGGGTGTGTACATGTGTGGCTGGAGGATGGAGAACAGCCACATGCAGGCCTGATGGGTGTGGCCCTGCAGGAGGACTGGCCACACCTGAAGTTCCTGCCACACACCTGTTGGTGATCAGGGCTCGTCGGGGGAGCTACTTAGGAGAGTGTTGGAGCTCCCACCGGCACGGGATCATTAAGCTAAGACTCCAAGTGGAACGAGGGACTAGAAGGGCAGCATGCACAGGGTGTGCAGAAACACAACTGCCGGGAGCACGAGCACGGACGTCGGAGGGGAACACACACATGGGAGTCTAGGGAGCAAAGGGGATTTATTGTGCATCTGTTACCTTCACTGTAAATAAAGTGCACTGTTTGCATCGCAGAACCATGCGTTTTGGGTCCTCATTCCCCCATATCCCCACGGTCTGCCAGCCAGACCATGACACAAACAGGACACATTAATTATTATTATTTAAGTCATCCTTTGCTTTGCTCCTGCTAAATAGCTTTAATAAAATATCCTGCATTCAGAAAGTCTAAAGTAAAGAGCACAGAAAAAGTGGTTGTATGAATGGGCGTAAATCGGTGAATGAGGCAAGTTGTCTAAACCCCAATTTAAGATGGGCAGCAACACCTCAACTGAACATAATGTCACTGGAAACAGAATAAAAAATTTTCTGACAAAATACTTAAAGACTTTTGCACTTTAAGAACGGAGGGAGAGGAGAGTACTTTTTCTCAGACTTAAGCTGAGTTTGATAGAAAAATATTTACAGTTTAAAAACCAAATATAAACAGTTCAGCTAATATGACACTTTTGGTTCAATCCTTTTTTCTTCCGTTCTAACACCTCCACCCATTTTGTGGACGAAAAAGTTATTTTTGATCTGATATGATTTTCTTGGCTGTGTGGACCAATCAGTTTCAGTTTATACTGTTTATTCTTGTGCTGTGTGCAGCTGGGTTTGCTAGTTCACAGACTTTATAGAGCGCATTAGATCATGACAAGAAGGAATGCAATGTACATTTTATCTCTTACACCCTAAACCTCCCCACCCCCAACTTCCTGGCACAACCCACGGCTCTGGAGAATGTACAAAATGTTTACATTGGACTGCAGAACAATGTTGCAGCACTTTTAGTAAAAGATTTTATGTTTCACAGTTAACATATCACATCAGTATCAATATCTGTACCCATCAGGGACGCATTTCAATAGTTTACCTTCAAATCTCTCCAGCCACTTACTTAGGCCCAATTTTTTCACACAAAATTATCCATATGCAAGAAACTAAAACTAAAAGATAAACTGTAATATTTAATTTTAAAAGTACTGCTTGAAAATGAGGCCTTTGTAATCAACTGCTCCTTAAATGCATTGGCTC
Organism: Astatotilapia calliptera; assembly: GCF_964374335.1. Taxonomy (NCBI): domain Eukaryota; kingdom Metazoa; phylum Chordata; class Actinopteri; order Cichliformes; family Cichlidae; genus Astatotilapia; species Astatotilapia calliptera. The sequence goes on along the minus strand of NC_137425.1, from coordinate 15,139,638 downwards.
TGATTCTATATTCAGATAAACTTTTATTCAATTCAGATTAAAAGTTGAAACTACTCACAACGCTAAACCTAGACAGAGTAAAGTGGGTGTGCAGGGAAAAGCAGAGCTGAGAAAACAAAAAAGGGGGTGGGGGAGATGAAGAAGTGGTGTTGATGCATGTAGAAAGCGGTTTTGTTTGGTGACAAACAAATCGAATGGATTAAAGTTTACAGATTATTACAGATTAAAAACAAAAGACAAGAAATAAGAACACTGTCTTATATACGTATATAGCAAAAATAGTGATAAAATCGCACAATTATGTCCCGTTTTCTAAGCTTCATTCCGTACTAACAAACAGAGGCGTCATAAGGATGAGAAAAGTGATAACATGAGCGCTAGAAAAATAGTAAACCGTCAATTACTTTTAGTTTTAAAAAATATTATTAACCTATTAGAATAAAGGCATGTTTGTTTCATAAGGTACGTGTTGGGGGCGTTACAGGAGTCAATTTCGTTTTGTTCTGGCAGCAAATAATGAAATCGAGTCAGCGTCTAATGCCCCCCCCCTCCTTATTTCATGATTTGGTTCGGTCCAGTGCGCCAGGCTGAGCGCCAGAGCACTAACGGATCCGGTGTTTCATAAGAGTGAGAGAGACAGATGGAAATAATAAGAAGATAACGAAGTCCATATGAATGAAACTGCTCGACATTCCTGGTATTTGTAATGTGTTGTATTGTTTATTGTTTGGTTTTCCAAAACAAAAGGAAAACCAAACAATAATGATTATTTAAAAAAAGGGGAAAAAAGTGAAGGAAACGGCTTCCAGGGCCTAATCCGTGGATCGGCTTCCTCCGAGGCGTGGGCGTCTATCAGCAGAGATTGTACCTTCACCTATCAGCAGAGATTGTCCCTTAATCTGTAACACAGTCAAATATATTCTCAAGTAACATTCAAGCATGCCATTCAGCGTGTTAGTACGAGCTCGGGAGCAGCTTGGGAGAACAAGAAAACAGAGACTGCTTCAGGTTGTCTTCCCAAATCGACTCAACTTTATTCTCAAGTACAACAGTTTATATAGAGGGAAAAATTCATGAGTCAGCAGATTCTCAGTTTAAACCAGTACAGACCAAGATAAGGGAGCGTCTTCCTGCCCTTGGGTGAAGAAGCACCCTTTGTATAGTTTATCAGTTCAGCTACAATTGTGATTATCTCAGCGACATATTTTCAAGGGACGAAATAAAGAGTTCTTTCATTAGTGAATTCTGAAACAAACCATCTGGCCTTCAACAGGCGTCTCCTAAGAGATTTAGAAACTAATGTAGCTGAGGGAGTGATCTCTGTGGTATTTCAACCTTGTACCAGCCTGTGATTCTCACACATCAATTCTTGGGTCAAAGAGAAAAATAACTAAAACAAAGGGGCCTTATTGAATGACAGAGTTTTCCTGTATAATGTCACTATAAAACAATATCCAGTAAATGCTCCCATGGTACTAAAATACCTAACAAAAAGCATAGCATAAGCATAAGCTTTTTTAATCCCACCCTCTTTCCACTAGTTGGTGTCGTGCAAAATTTAACAATAACCTGCAACACACCCAGTGAGCTTGATTTGAAGTGGGTTTAATAAACACATTGCAATGTGGAGAGAGCATCCCAGTGAAACACCAGGACCATCTCTGAATTGTGGCCACCGCCCTTACATCTTATATACAGACACACAGACAAAGAACATTCCACAAACTCGTACACGTTGGTATAGCCCCTCCTCTCACGGGGGGCTATACCTTCTCCCTCACAGAGAGAATTATGACCTTGTTTTCTGCTTGCCCATCACCTAAAGATTTACATCCCTGATAAGCAGAAGGAGTCTCACTATCTGTTTAACGTCTCCCATTACAACGGCCTCACTGTGTTAACTTTCCACATGCATGTAAACTAGTGACAGGAGTGCTCTTACTATAGTAAAGTGAGAAAGTGATATTACTATAACTGATGTAATATTATTAAATATGTGATTAATATATGAGAAAAGAAATCTGCCACCACATTGGTTACTAACAGTCAGCACTTTTTCTTCCTGTTTATCGATCATAAATTCTTCCTTACAATTTGTTACATGTATTTGCTTTTATAACCCCAGTAACGCATGTAAAATCTAAAAAATACAAAGCAATGATAGGAACAAAGCATGATGATAACAACAACAACAAACTTTATTTATAGAGCACATTTAAAAACCAGCGGTATACCAAAGTGCTTAACATAAGAGACAGAGAAGTAACACGAGTATTATAAGGCTTTAGCAAAGTATCAAATATACTCACAGGTCAATGCCACTAATACACAGGGGTAATATAAAATGCATATCAAAATAAAAACATAATAAAAGCACAAGCCATAAAAAAATATGTATAAGAAAAAAATAGAGTAAGTCTAAAAGTCAGGTGCGAGCATTAACAAGCAGGAAAGGCGAGATTAAACAAATAGGTTTTTAACCGTGATTTAAAAGATTGGATGGAATCAGACGCCCGGATCACAATCGGAAGGTTATTCCACAACTCTGGTGCAGCCAGGGCAAACGCCCGGTCACCTCTAGACTTCAGCCGAGATCTAGGCTGCACCAAGAGTAACTGAGTAGATGATCTTAATGCTCTGGCAGGAACATACGATTTAAGGAGTTCTAAAGAGAAAGAGAAAAGTAAGAAAGCATAATTAAACAACTGGAACTACTGTAATCACAGGAAACTATTCTGTTTACCTGGGAGTAAGCACTCCTCAGCCTCCTCAGCCTTGAATGTTCAGTGGATTCCATCATGGTTTTCTCCGGCGACTTCAGGATGTGTACCTAATTTAAAACTGTAATCATTTATCATAGATCAAAATATTGCTCTTGAGTCAAACATGACTTCTTCAGATGTGTATTTAGAAGCTTCTCATACTGAATAATGAAATATTAATAGTAACGTACAGTTTTGTATAGACCTATTCCACTAACACAGAGTAAAATGAGTTTAAGTGAAATTGTGGCTAAAAAGAACATGTGTAACAAAATAATGATAATATTTCTTTATAAAACATGACAAACCATCAAATCAGGCAACTCTGCCAACATGGTGTTTTTTTTGCCTCTTCAAACATGTCCTTCTTTGAGTGCACATGGAATTCAGTAGTCTCCCTCATGTTGTCCAGCACGCCTTATCCACTAAATACAGCAACATCTACATTAACACATAAAGCTCCAATCAGATTTCTCTTGGTGAATAATGATAAATGTGGCACACCCAAAATACATGGCCAGTTTTGTGTTAATCATTTAATGTAATTTATTTAATTTGTTTATTTGTGATTTTCTGTGACTATGAATATTCACAATGACTTTGGAAACATGACCAATTTATGCAGTATATTATTTTGTCACATGGACTGTACGAAGGACAGAAAAATGGAGCAACACCTCAGGTGGAACTATTATGTCAAGGCAGGTGCACCCCAGTTGCTTTAGGGGGATGGACGTCCACCCACTATTCAGATGTATTTGCAAGTTAGTACTTTGTAAAAAAAATACTACCACTATGTATGTGTATATATATATGTGTGTGTGTGTGTGTGTGTGTGTGTGTATGTATGTATGTATACATCTCACTTACACCCTGAGCTGTTTCCTGTTGTTTTCGTTATAAGGCCAATGATCATGAGTTTCACATCCTGAGCACATCCTGTACCATATGCAGTTACAAGCAGAAAACTTCTTTTAATACCCTATGATTTGCACATTTATTAACTTCTGGATTACTATGTATGTATTATATTACTATGTACTATATATATATATATATATATATATATATATATATATATATATATATATATATATATATATATATATATATATATATATATTGCAATCAAATTCTGAATATATACATGTAGAATGATCTTCTGAATGTATGGAATGAAACTTGATGTCAAGGAGGCGCTTGCGCCATCTAGTGTTTTCCTTGTTTGTACCTGTGAGGAATGGCACTATGAGCCAGTCCGCACGGAATCTTGTGGCTCAAATTCTAAGTAATGGGGAGCTAATTAACAACCTGGCAAATGCATGTTCTGGACAACCTAATATTTGTACTAGTATGCTGCACCGTACTACTTATGAAGAAATTTATTCACTTTTTCATCGTGGAAGACCAAATGCAGTGAACCTCTCCGGGCAGATAATCTCTGGTTATCCAGCTAACGTTATGGAGAAGGTGCCTTCCACATCACAGCAGTCCCCCACAACGGGTCCCATCTACAATCTTAGACCTTTCACTCGAAAAGGCCCAAGGCAGAAGAGGTAAGAACAGAACTAAATGCATTGAACTGACTAGTGGAAGGTTAGTAATTGCCCGTAGGTTTCAACTGCTCAACGATGCTAAGTAAACAATAATATCACAAAAAAACAAAACAAAAAAATTGTGCGATAGACTGACATCGTGTGGATGTGGAGACTAAACTGTGCACAAGTCATTGGTGCACAACAGTTAATTTGTTTAATTGTAGAAACAAGCAATTTCTATAATACTTCACGTCCTGTAAGCTTAATCTGCAAACATTGTGTAAAAGCAAAGCACATCATTCAGTTGTTACAATACATAGTTTTTCGGCAGTATATAATTTAATGAAACTTTTTTAAAGCAACAAAAGTACTCCGTGAATTCAAGAACTTTTTTTTATGTGATTGTTAAGTTTCTCCACCCACCCATCCCACTCCATCATCTATCCACCCATTCATCCATCCATTCTCTTTCACTTATCCAATTCAGGATTCCAAGAGCCTATCCTAGCTACCATGGGGCTAGAGGGTGTTTATTAATGCAAATTGGACATGTGTACAGCATGGTGTAATTTTTTTAAATCAAATATACTTCATTGATCGGAGGAGTGTGAGTATATTACATGCAGAAATGTTTACTTTGCCTTTATCCTCTATTAGGTTTCCAGCACAGCTAAACAGGTCACATTCTTTCACCAAAGAAGTGATTGTCTTGCAGGACCATCTAACTGCACATGTGCCAAGGCGTAACAAAAAAACTTGGCTTTTTGAAAATGGAAATTTAAAATCTGCACTGGAGTTTAGCTGTGACTGTGACTAATTATTAATGCAGGCAATAAGGACTGCCTTTCAGCCAGTTGTTGTAGGATGCAGGCAAGCTTTAGATCCTTTTTGATAAAAAGATTTTTTTTGTTACTTAGATTATTATACTATTAAAGGTCAACTTTGGGTATTTCAAAAAGGATCTGGGAGTACTGGTCGGATGACTGGATTGATATCTTTTAGAAACCTTTTAATGTACTGTATTGTATTGTAGTCTGTTAGCCTTAACAAAAATTTCAAATACATTATGTTTTTTTCCTACCCCAGACTACAGATTTGCCAGCATGCCACACCAAACTTGTTGAGCCATCACTCACTTCCAAACAGACTTTGAATGGAGACCTTGTGAAAAAACTGTTTCATCAGAAGTCAATTTATGTCAGACCTGACAAGGTCATCTTATGTGAGGACAATGAATCAGTAAGTAATCCTGAGCATTTCAGCAAATTTATGAATGTTCATAAAATGAGAGTGAAAAAGGCAAAGACGGATTTTAAACTCCCTTAAACATGGTCACTTGTGTTATGTTTTAATACATAATACATAAACATAATATGAATATTTACTATGCCATTGTGTTGTCAGTATAATCAAATGTATTATCTGTTTTAATTTACAGACATATTCTGATGGAGAGATAAGCAGGCAAGATTTCACAGAAACTTTCAATTCTGACAAATGTGGTAAATATTCCTATCTAAAAGTCGCTCCAAGTAAAGTGTTTTGTACATGTTTGTATCCTTTAATCTTTTGAGCTATATTGTGCAAAAGTCATGAGCCACTCCTTCTTTCTTTGTTTTTTGCTGTAAAAATAGGAAATAAGCGCAGTGATTTACTGAAGTCTACAAAATTATGTCTACAAACAGACATGGAAGCGCAGTATATTAGAGTAGAACAAAACTATGATATGAGCAACTTTAGTCTTGAACTCTCTTAACCAAGCTTTCTGGATGGCGATGTCTTCTTTTTATTGAATTTCTTTAAGCATGGTTCAGGAATAGTTCTCCAGGCTTTTTGTTCTGTTCTCTGTCAAGATGATCCCACACAACTTTAATAATGCTGAGGCCAATCTATGTATTGTGATAATGTAATTATGTCAACATCATTAATATGTAATTTAACTAAATAATTTACAAAACATTCTGGCTTTGCAGTAAATATCTTTGCCTGTTTGAGGAAGAATACCTGTCAGATGACCCCGAGCTCCAAGAAGCCATTTCAAGGTCTTTAGCCTCAAGTGCAAGTGAAAGGTCAGTACAACACAAACTTTTACTTGTCATGTTGAAAGGTCAACATATTACCGTTATTTGATGTTTGTTGCAGAAAACGAGTCACCTACTGTCTAGTTTTGGATCAGTTTGAATAAGCAAACTACAAACTGCAACCTGTGATTTCTGTTGTCATTTGAAGATTACCAAGGCTATCAGATTATATATATTTTACTTGATATATGTTTTGGTTTATTTTTACTTTTTTGAATGGTGGTTGGTTGTCAGTGTTGGATCTTGTTTTTTTTCTTGTTGTTCTTGTATTTATGTAGTGTATTTATATTATTTATAAATACTAGTGTATTTATGACAAGATAAAAGTTTAAACTTTTTTTCCATTATCACAAACATTCTTGATTTGTATCTTTTTTGTTAAATATCAATTACAGTCTTAAGGATGGTACCTCATTATTCTGTTGGTGGTTATTGCCATTTAGACAAGTATGTATGTATATATCTCACTTACACCCTGAGCTGTTTCCTGTTGTTCTCGCTATAAGGCCCATGATCATGAGTTTCACATCCTGAGCACATCCTGTACCAAATTTACCATATGCTGTTACAAGCAAAAAACTTATTTTAATACCCTATGATTTGCACATTTATTAACTTCTGGATTACTATGACACTTACTGAAATACTCCTACATAATATCTATCTATCTATCTATCTATCTATCTATCTATCTATCTATCTATCTATCTATCTATCTATCTATCTATCTATATGTAATGCCATTTAGGAAAATATTATATATATATTGCAATCAAATTCTGAATATATAGAATGAAACTTGAATATATAGAATGATCTTCTGAATGTATGGAATGAAACTTGATGTCAAGGAGGCGCTTGCGCCATCTAGTGTTTTCCTTGTTTGTACCTGTGAGGAATGGCACTATGAGCCAGTCCGCACGGAATCTTGTGGCTCAAATTCTAAGTAATGAGGAGCTAATTACCAACCTGGCAAATGCATGTTCTGGACAACCTAATATTTGTACTAGTATGCTGCATCGTACTACTTATGAAGAAATTTATTCACTTTTTCATCGTGGAAGACCAAATGCAGTGAACCTCTCCGGTCAACTGGAAATTAAGTTGGTTTAGTGTCTGTTACTTACTCATCTTAGGCATTGTGTCTTTGGTTAAGTGTCAAGTCTTTGTGAAAATCATATTTAAATTTAGTTAAATATTTTGAGCAGAACGAAATGTACCCCTGAATACATGAAAAGTAAAAGCTGTGATCTTAAGGATGGTACCTCATTCTTCTGTTGTTGGGTTAGACAAGTATATTTCTTTACCGATTGTGTAGGTGTGTGTGTGTGTGTGTGTGTGTGTGTGTGTGTGTGTGTGTGTGTGTGTGTGTGTGTGTGTTTTAATCAGGTCAGTTGTCTCAGTGTTTGAGTAATCTTGTATGGAGATTAAATTCTGATTGCCTTGTGTTATGTTCCCCATGCCACATCCTTGCGGTGAACAATGCTGCATCATACTTTACCTCCCCATATCAGATTACTTTTCTGAAATTTCACTCTTTTTCTCATGCTTCTCAAATAGCAGTTTATCTGTACTGCCGCACGTGGGATATATTCAGTCGAAATTTAAATTTCGTATCATGTGTGATGTCACCCTTCATTTTCAAAAACATTGTAAGGAAGGAGCAAACACATCAGGAGTCTGAAAGTGTGATTGAGCCCTCACATGGTCATAGATCCACTTTTTGGGGTTCTTTTTTAGATTTCCTGTGAAAGTCTGAAATGGTTCATATTTCCATTCCATTCCCTCCCCCCACCCTCTCTCTCTCTCTCTCTCTGTTTCATTCCCTGAATCTTTCTTTGTGTGTCAGTCTGTGTGCAGGTGGCAGCAGGACAGCTTCAGTGCAGACAGACGTTCCACGCTCCCTGCAGAATCATAGCCCATCAATCATGTTAACTAGTGGGATTTATTTTATTCAGCAGAAAACAGTGAGGATCCCATTACAGAGACTGGCCTAAGGGCAGAATGTGTATGTGTGTGTATGTGTGTAAATGTCTGAGTTGGGGGGAGACCCTCTGGGGAAGACCCCTTTCTCTTCTAGTGCAACATCCAATCTCTCTCAGTGGCACAGTGTGAGAAATAACGATATGTAACGAAGATGTAATGAACAAAAGTCAGTTGTTTTGCTTTGTTTTATTTTTTAAAAAGTCACTGAGTTGTTGTCAAAATTGCAATCTACTGCAGCGGATTTCCAGTATGTCAGGTTCGATTCACCTAAAAAAAGCAAACTTATATTCAAATCACTGGTTCCTTGTTATTGAGAGAAGTTAGAGTGTTAGCAGCAACTTACATGTGCGAATTGGAGGCCTGCTCAGATGCGACCAGAGATTTACACTCCACTGCTCACTTTCAGAGTGTAAATAGGATTAGCAAATAATACCAGGTGTTCAAGTTACCACACCTGACAGCATATGACAGGTTTCATTTTGCCTGAATCGCAGAGGCATGTATTACAGTCTGGCTGGGATGCATACACTGACTGTGTTTTTGCTTGAATTTGTTCTCTGTGCATGCTCTCCTGAGTTTTAAATGCACTTTAGAACAGCACACAGCAACACTACATATGAGCGGGCGTAGGGAGGTTTGAGGTCTTCACTCACCCCGGTTCTGTTAGCCGTCAGGGCTGGGAAGCTGGGAGGAGGTGCTGGCCGTCAGACTGAGGTCTGGGATGCGGGGCCTCCCTGGTACTGCAGATAAGGAGGTGGTCCGCTTGCCTCCACCCCAGAGAGAAGGGTTACATCTCCTGGGTCTAGGTGCGGCTTGCCCCTCTGAGGGCGGGGGTACCTGGACCTGGGATATAGAGTATGTTTGGGGAGTGCGACTGTCTGTGCAGTGTCTATTTGTGTCTGTCTACACGTTGGGTGAGTGCCGAGTATTTGGTTGTGCATATGGGGTGGGAATGCACGTCTGTCTCCGCGTGTGCCTGTTCGTCTGTGTCTATATGTCAGGTTGGGTCTTAGACTCAACCTCTCTGGGTACATCTCAGGCCCTCTAAAGTACGGAGGCCTATCTCCCCTCACCACACTCCCTGCCGGTGGCTGATGCCCTCAGACGTTGGTGTGTTGGTGGTCCTTGTCGTCTGAGGCTGGGCGCTCATGTATGTACCGGCTCACTCCTGGTGGCCGATTGGCGGGGCCGAGCGCCTGTGGCCCGGCTGGGCTCCTTCCGGGGGGTGGGATGCCCTCAGACCTCTGGCCTCTGGGCCTGAAGCTCGGTCCTCTCTGGCACAGCTGGCTGCCGGCAGAGCCCGCGGGCACACCACTGCAACCCCCTCTGGCCTCTGCTCCGTAGCTGCGGGGTGACCTCTCATTTGGGGCTCTACTCAGCTCTTCCCAGGAGGGTGGCACGGTTCCCCCCCCCCTTTGGTGGTCCTCCTCGGGTCCTTGGTGATAGGTTTGTAGCTTGAACCCATCCGCTGGAATGTTGAAGACAATATAATTACACTGCAAAGCAAGACACAAGTAGGCAAAGTTCTTCATGTTACTCGTGCACGGGAGAAAACCGGACAGAGCGCCGTTCCTTCGCTTGACCCCAGTTGCTCTCGTCCCTTCTCCCGTACCACTGTTCTTTTATTGAGGTTACATGAATATGCATAGGTTCATTAACATATGACGTCTACATACACACAAAGAGTACCGTGTGTGTGTGTGTGTGTGTGTGTGTTACTGCTGATCAAAGGGTCCTATACGCACAAAGGCACACAACAAACATCCTTGGTCAGGAAGAGAGTAGACCCCCCCTCATCCTAGATAACACCGTGAGGAAGTCCAGCAGTTCATTTATAAACAAAAGCACTTAGACTAGAACAGACGCAACTACGTTAATCCTACCGTAAAACAATAAGACAAGGCACGAACTCTCGTGCCCTCAGTGTGCTCTCTAATACACACAAAGTTTGCAGACTATTAAGTATGATCAAACCTCTACCAATCTAAAACTAATTATAAACTCTAAGCATATATAAGTAAATATTTCTAAGCATAAATGACAATCAAAAATACAAACTCTAACACTTGTACTCTGGGGCCTCTGGATATCTGGGGCCTGGATCTCCTCCATGCCTGCTTCATACCCTGGTGGACGGGGCTATGGCTCCCCACACTCCCTAGCAGATCGTTACATGGAGAAACCTTTGGAATAGAAGCATGCTGATCCACACAGGTATGCACACAGGTGTACACACGGGTGTTCACAGACGCGGACTACACCTTTCTTGGCTGCTGCCTCAAAGCACATTGTGCGCTGTCTATCTTGCGTGCTGCACAATATCGTTTATTATTTAGTATCTACTGTTATCTACTTCTAGCTAGTTTATTGTGATGGTGCTGTTTTTATTTATTATGTTGCTCTTTGTTGTTTGCTTTCTCTTCTGTTTTTTTTCTCCATACAGGTGACCCAGGTGTTTTGTTTGTTTTTCTTTTTTCTTTTTTTTTCTTTCTTCCCCCCTTCTCACCGTCTCTTCTCCCCTTTGGTTTTTATTTCTCTCCCTCTCTTTCTTTCATTCTTTCTCCCTGTCCTATCCCCCAGTCATGTCTGTCCCGTTTGTAGCAACTGAAAATAAAATAAATTCATAATTATAATAAAGGTCAATCAAATGGACCAATATGGCAAGGCCATGATGATCCACTTGGTAAAATAAATCCGCTTGGCATCTTTCTTGGCCTTAAGACAACAATTCTGATGGCTAAAGATCCAAACGGGACACAAAAAAAAGAAAAAAAAAAGAAAAAAAAGAATTTGTTCTCTGTGCATGTTCACGGGTGATGGGCAACGTAGGTATAAGTATGCAGTAAAGGTGATGTTGATATAAGAATGAGCAGAATGTCAAAGATATGCCCATAAAAGTTTGTATTTTAAATGTCCTTTCTTCTTCTTTCAGTCTTCTGACACATCAAATTTGATGGAAAATCACCATTAACCGTAAGTGACATTTTTCAGATGAAAAGTAACAAATGTGAAAGGATTTAATTAATTAATTTCACTCTAGGTCCAGCTCTTGGGATCAATTTCTCGATTTCTTGGGATCAATTTCTCGATTTGATCATCAAGATGATACATACTTTCCTCATCAGTTCAGTAGGAATAAAGATTATTCATAAAATTAGTTCAGAAATACTTTTTTAAAGGAGTTCTGCATTGGTGTATGAATTAAATGCATGTTAATTCTCTTTGTTTTAAGCAAGGTGTTAACAGTTTACTCTTGCTTACACATTTTGTGTATTAAGTATAAAATCCACAAGTGATATTTTACTCTCTAAACATGGACAACATTTAGGCTGACCATGTTATAGTACGAAACAACATTTTAAGCTCTATTAGTAGCTCTTATGTTTCATAGTTAGCGTTACATAAGTATATATATATGTACCCACAATAAATGAAACATGTTAAACAAAACAAATGTAACAATTCACCTTCAAATGTCTCTGTTTTTTCACTTAGTTTCCATTCAGTCAGTTTTCTTTGCACAAAATCACCCATGACCAAAAATCGAAACTGAAAGATAAATTGTAATTTCCATTAAACCATTCCTCCTTTATATACTAGACCTTTCAACTCCCTAAACCGATCAGTAGAGCAGTTACATATATGGAAAGATTCATCAGAACAAAAAAATTTTGTGTGTGCTCATCTGCTTTTAAAGTTAATGCGAAAATGGTCAGTTATGGAGGATGAAGTTAGCAGGCAAAAGGAGAAGTCCAACAATAAGCAGGATTACAAAGAATAATAAGATTCAGATTAAACAGAAAATAAAAAGACAGACGTGAATGAGTCTGATGACGAGTGTATGAGAGGGACTGGATGTTTGTTAAATGTAGAAACTGTCTCGGTTCATTGTTGTCTGTATGTCAATTAGTTAAAGGGGTTAAGTAGAAAAAGAAAGGAAAACAAAAAACGTTTTAAAATAAATAATAATATATTAAATAATAATAATAAATAAGAAAAAGTAAAATCACTTACAACAACTTCTGCTAGTATATGTATTTTGCACTATGTAAGAGTGGTCCCCTCACATCACTGACACAGGTCACATGATGACGTATTCTGGGTTTTTTTTTTCTACAGTCTCATTTAGTGTCTTAGTATAATATTTACATTTTGAACACAACAATCAAACTCCAAACACTCCAGTTCATTTCTGAAGTACTGTGTTTTTACTCAGGTAATTCTATTAATAATTTTTTTTTTTTTTTAGCAACTTGAGTTTAGATGTGTGGAGTTAGATATGTTACAGAAAGTGTTGAAAGTAATGCACATACCAGAGAGTGATGCAAAGTGCACCCCGAGAAGTTTTTTTTTTTTTTAAGTATAATAAACAGGTTTCTCATTTGCATAGGGAAAAAGCTGTAGATATCCTGGAGTAGGTACAAGTAATTTGCACGCTAGTTTGACTAGCCACACCCAATTCTTCTCAAAACAAATGACCTCTTGTAGAACCATCACAGCCACCATTTATCTTGCATGCAAATGAATTATTATGTGTGCAAATGATTTGTACTTGTCCTATTCTGGGATATCAACAGCGGCTCTTTGTTCATGCAAATAAGAAACGTGTTTATCCCAAAAATACTAATAATTTCTTTCACTTTGCTGATATGTGTATTTCTTTTAACAACATGTTAAAACGACCAAGGTTGTAAAAAAAAAAAAAAAGTGTTTTTATCTTAAACCTAAAATAAATACAAATACTTTTATTGAGGTTTCAAGGTTTTCATGGACCATGTGAAGGTCATTTTTGGAAAGTTATTCTTGTTGCAGAATGTGAATGCTACCTGACAAAAATAAATGTTGGAGAAATGGAGGCTGAATACTGGACAGCAGAATACTAACATCATAAAATCAAAGGAAAGCTCACCACTCGGATGATTTCCAAGTTTCCATCATTTCTGATGGAGGCTTTAACATGTGAAGATGGGTGCCTATTTGTGAAATCTACATATTAGTCTTTCATGGAGTTCTCTGCATTACACCAAAGACACATACATCAACTAAAAGTGAGTGCAAATATTCTGGTACAAATCCAAACACAATGTCAAACAAAGGAAGTCTGGAAAGCAAGGACACTCCTTTTATTCCATCCTTCACGACCTAAAACTTCTCCACCTGCATAAGATTTTTTTTATTTTATTTTTATTTAACTGTTATTTAACCAAGATCCCATTGAGATTAAAAACCTCTTTTTCAAGGGAGACCTTGCCAAGTAGGCATGGGTATCGTTTAGGTTTTATCCGATACCGGTGCCAAATCGGTACTTTTGAAACTGTGCCGGTGCTCAAACGGTGCTCAAACCGGTGCTTAAAGAATGGAGAACACAAAATTGGTCCAAAAACATATTTGCATGGGCAAACAGCTTCTTTGATTCCCTGAAATATAAAGTACAAATGATTTGGGAACATGTCCTCCATCTCCTTTTCCCAACCACATTAAAGCCAATGTCCTGTTCCACCCACTGCACACAAAGCAAACAACCCCATGCAAACAAAACACACCATATTTACTCAGAAGAAAAATTAAGCTTGAACCATTTGCTGAACACAGGCCATCTGAAAAGCAAGAAAACTAAAAGCAAAATAAACAATCTGACCACTAATGAGCTTTAATAATTGATAAATCGCCAAGAGACCTTATATAAATCCTCGCTGTGAAGGAGATATTATTACAAATAATTAGCAAATAATACCAGGTGTTCAAGTTACCACACCTGACAGCATATGATAGGTTTCGTTTTGCCTGAATCGCAGAGGCGTGTATTACAGTCTGGCTGGGATGCATACACTGTGGTTTTGCTTGAATTTGTTCTCTGTGCATGTTCACGGGTGATGGGCAACGTAGGTATAAGTATGCAGTAAAGGTGATGCTGATATAAGAATGAGCAGAATGTCAAAGATATGCCCATAAAAGTTTGTATTTTAAATGTCCTTTCTTCTTCTTTCAGTCTTCTGACGCATCAAATTTGATGTAAAATAAACATGTTAATATATATTCTGTGTGTGCATGTGTGTCTCCACATGTATGTTTTCATACATGCCTGAGTGTTTTTGTATTTGTGCATGTGACCGAGCTTTTTGTATCTCCGTGGGTGATATAAGTTTAGGGCTGTTTGATTGTTTCACCACCTGTGCCCGACATGTCTGCAGATTGGTACCTCCCACCCTGACACTCAAATCAAACACGGCTCAAGTTTCCTGAGCTGTCTTTTGTGTGGAGCGTGTTAAGCGATTTTTAAAGTGGCCCTTTCTGGTTTCTCCTCCAGGGCTGAGGGGACACACTCCCTCTGGCTCGCTCTATCTCTAACTTTCTCTCAGTTTTGTTTTCCCTTTGTCAATTGCAGCTTCTCTCAATGTATCTACCCATCTTTTCTGTGTGTGTGAGGAATTAACACAGTGAAGAGAAAAAGAAGAATTTATTTTAGAAAGTTTTCTAATAAAAAAAAAGTTTCCTTGAATCTTCAGTGGCTACAATAAGATGCATTTGCATTTTAGCAGTTAGTTCTCTGCATTCCACAGATGGTTCAAATGCTCATATCTCACTTCTCATTAAGTATTTAGCTGGCATCCTATTTGATTAGCTGAGAACAGAGGGGAGAAACGTGTAGATGTGTACGAGGTGGCTAACGAAGTGGCCTGGAGATTGCATGGATGGATTCTTGCCAAGCAACGCCCCACCTGCTTGCACCCGCCACTTACTCCCAGTCGTGACTGCCCCCAACCCCCTAGCTCATTGAGTGTGCCCACTCTAAAAGCTCACAAATTCTGCTCCCTTTGACAATGGTTAGGTCAGCCTAGATAAAGCACGTCTATTAGAGGCAATCGAGCCGGCAGGACAGAGTGACAGAGACAGACAGGAGGGCAAAACAGGAGGGGAAGGAGTAGGAAGGTTTTGACAAATACCAAAGGTGGCCATAACTCTGCTTGTCTTCCTGGGAAATTTTTGCATGCTTTTTTTTCCTTAGAGCTTGATAAGTGTTTCTGAATTAAATGGGTTTTAATTAGCAGTCATTAAGAAGTTCATTAGCAAATTGCCTGGCTGTTTGGCTGTTTCGATGGGGATGATGGCGCTGCTCTCCGGGGCTCGCTCTGTCTTTTTACCGTGGCAGTAGTGCGTTTGAGTTTAAAGGAGAGGAAGCAGACATTTAAAGAGAGAGTGTGGATTTAAAAAGGAGAGAAAGCACAAGAGATCTGGACACTTTTGTTAAGTCTAATTGTTGAATGTTGCCATTGTGTTTCTTAAATTTGTACAGTCTTAGTTTAAGCAGTAGGATCAAAGCCATTCCTTTGATCCTGACCACCTCTCCAGCCACTCTGTGCTGGGGGAGGTTTTATTGTAGATACATCCTAACTTGAAGATCTGTTTGATGTTTGGTAGAGCTTCCTACCCTTTGTATGGTTTCACTGTGTTATCTTTGGTAAACCATACATTGGGTGTGGGGGAAGACTACCCTCTTTATGACCAAGGATGTTGTTCCTGCTTTTAGGTTTTATGACCCTTTGATCAAACACACACACACACACACACACACACACACACACACACACACACACACACACACACACACACACATTCTCACATAACACCCACACACACACACTTACATACAGTGCCTTGTCTTTGTAACCAAAGGGGGTTGCAAGGGGAGGTGTTTTGTAAACTATTGTTTGAAGTTTGTCAATAAAAGGCGGCGAGAGGAGGCCACCAGCGTGGTCATTTCAACGTGCTGGTCACAGACGAGAGGCCTCCCTTGCGCAAGAAATCGATCGAACACTGTTGCCTTGCTTTTCTTTCATGGGAATAAGTCCTGGATACAGCGGGGTCTGAGTTTAGACCCAACATTTTTTGGTCCTTCGAGCCGGATCCTAACACATTGCATCCACCGAGGAGAGGGAGAGGACGCCACCGCAACGTCTGGGATGATTGACGTAAAGCCCTGGTGTTTTTGGCTTGCCACCAGGCCGGGAAGTTTGCGCCTGACCTCCCCTCGGGATGGATGACGATTGACGGGATCCAGAGACTCTTCCCATGAACGTAAACAAACAGTGAGTACAGAAGGCCTTAGAGAGCGTCTCTATAACCGTGTGAATGAATGTGGGATCCTAGATACGCGTCACCGTGATTCTGCGTGAAACGTTTGAGTCCCGGGGAGCGCTGGTCACGAGAGCGCACGTGGACCCAAAACAATAGAGAGCGGCTACGGGCTGTGCGTTAAACGTGAGTCCGGGAGCGCGCTAGCCGCGTGAGAGAGAGACGCAGGCTTCTCCGCCGTTTGGGGCGTAGAGAGTTCTCCGCCATTTGGGGCGTGGAGAGAACCTAGGTTCAGAGTCCGGAATCTCCGCCATTTGGGGCGTTGGAGAGTGTCCGAAGGTTGAATTCTCCGCCATATGGGGCGTTTGAGAGTTTTCAACAGAGAGCGCTAGCTGTGCGTGCAGACGCAAGCGATAGGCCTATGTTGTGTGTGTGCGGGCCAGACGTGGTCTGCGTGAGTGTGGCTGATTGTTGTCTTGTAATGGAGAATAAAATGTGTAAGTCTGCCTTAGAAGGAGATGTAAAATTTATGCAGAAAGTTTTACCAGGCAGCACGCAGTATGTAGGTTGTTGGTATAAGAAATGTGGATTTGAAGGGACATTAGTGGAAGTTCAGTGTAAAATGCTGGTAGAAAGAATAGCTGTAAGTGTAGCAGGTAAAACAGGTAAAGCGAAGCAGAGGAAGGAATTGCAGTTAGCAGTTGCTAAGTTGTGGCTGGAGCAGGCTCAGAAGAGGAGAGAAGCACAGAATGTTAAAAGAGCAATATTGCAAGAAGTAGTTGTGAAACCTGAGGATGAAACTACAGCTCAATCCACTGCAACTACTCTAGAACAACACCATAGAAAAGCATTAGGAAGAGCAAGAATGTTAGCAGAAAGTAGAGTCAGAGAAGAGCGTGAGAGAGCAGAGGCAGGAGTGGAGGAGAGATTAAAGGCATATTAGGAGCAGCATTGAGTCCAAGACAGACTTGGCAGGGTAGGAAACAGAAAGTAAAGTTAGTGAACACAAACGTTACAACTACATATCCATCCCTGACACAACACAAAAAAAAAACAAAAAAAAAAAACAAAACATATGGTGTTTCTGTAACAGAGTGTGAAGATGAAGAAAGTTTTTCTCCTGATCAATTCCATGAGTGTGAGAGTGTCTGACGTCATGGTGTGTGTGAAAGGTATCCAGCTGGGGCAGACGTGATTCTGCATGTCACCTGCCCAGTGGACAAAAAGAAATAAAATAGTTGTGTGGATGAATGATAGCACGAAGAGTGTTTGGTGTTTCTCAGTCTGAAACAGCTGTAATGCTATTTTCTGTTTTGGAGAAAAGTACAGTTAAAGAAAAAAAACAGAGAGATGTGTGTTGTTTTAAGCAGTGATGAGAATAATGGAAGTGTGGTGAGAGATGAACACAAAAACATACTGAAAATGCATTAACTATACTAACCCTACATGCATATACACATACAATGATACTCATGAGACCAGACAGCATCTTAAGCATGAGATTCTGTTTGTCATCTTGTCCAAGTCACTAGTAAGATGAAAGTGATACATAGACTAGTGGACTGAATATTATAGGAGGACAGATGGTTGCATCATAGAGGAGGAAACAGAATGCTGATGAGAGGTCTTAAATGAGTGAGTTGAGTGAGCTGATTGTGAGTTTCTGGTGTGTGAAGAAGTTTTACCATGGCACACATTTAGTTACATGAGAACTAAAACTTATTATGTGCTAAGACAACAGGGTTATGCTGTATGTTGTGTGTATGGCTGATTGGATGAATGTTTGAGATTAAACTGGCTGTTTGATTTGTCTTTTGTTACGATTTATCCCCCTGGCATGAAGAACACGTGTCATGATTTAAACAAGGCCTATCTTTCCTTTATTTTCTTTGATTTCTTTTATTTTCTTTCTTTTATTTTGTTACTTTCATGGTGCACTGAAAGTTTTGTTTGATGATCTCTGTTGAGCAGATCTGCACGATTAGAATCGAAGCGTCGTCGAGAAAACTGTTGCAAAGTGAGCTTCCCCAAAATTAAAATGGGCTCTTATTTGGGACAATCAGGAAACAAATTCCTGTCCAAAAGGATTCAACGAGGAAATCCAGTCTAAATTATTTTTCTTTTTGAAATGACGTTGTTTTGCTGAGCGTGGAAACGAATGCGACGATAATTTCCACAATTAGCAAAAGAAGGAATCACTGAGTGAATGAGTAAGAATTTTAAAATAAATCGGGAACTGACTGACTGACTTAACACCATTGTGTGAAGTCAACCCCCACTTGACAAAGGTGTGGATGTATCTCTGTGTGTGTCTCTGTTACAGGAGCAGAAAGATGATAGCAACATCTGAGGTTGCGTGATGGTTTAACCTTTTAAATGCCATTTTTATGTTTGTGAATCTATCAGAGGTGTGTTATTCATGGGCTTGTGGTACTCACAGAAGTTACTGTGAGAAAGTGTGTACACACCTGCGCAGCGCTAACATTTGCATTTTTTCTTACAGCATTGCAGTTTTTCATGTGATTTGATGATGTGGTTTTTAGCAGAACAACTGGTGGATGTTTGTTTCTTTATTACAGGTTTTGTTTTCTTTAAGAGTGCTTGTAGCATTCAGCAGAAGCGGACAAGTGACATGAGTAAAACAAATAAGAGATTACGATATTTATGGAATAGTTTATTATGGGCTCATTTGCTGGCCACTTTTGGACCCATAATAATATATGAGTGGAGTGACTTTGCTTAAGGGAAGTCACCGATTACATTAATGTTAACTGAGCACATGGGATGATCCATGTTTGAGGCGAATTATGGTAACAATAGTGATTTAATGATTTGAGAAAACCTGCACATGACACTTGTCTTGCTGATGCTGAATGCTTGTTACCCTTGTGATATACTTGTTTATAAGTGTGAAGTTTGATTTTACTTCCAGATCTTGTTTTCCAGGCCATGATGGTGAGTATGCAGGCTCCTGGTGGAGCCAGTTTTTAAGACAGGGATCCAGGTTTGGTGAGTTGACGCATGAGAAGTGTCCATGCGTCAAGAGGTGGGGTCCAGAATTAATATTAAACAATGTTTTCTATTATTGTTGCAGTGATTTGTGTGATTAGCTGTTTATTTACAAGTATTAAACCTATGCAAGTGGTGCATCCATGTTCAGATGAGGCTTTGATGGCCTATAAGTGAAGTTCACTGATTACAATGTGGAATAACATTGAGATGTTAAATAATTTGGAATAAATTATGGGAAAACGTAGGAGATTAATGAGTTTAGAATAAACCTGCAATGATACTTGTCTCTGTGATGCTGAATACTTTATTACTCTTATGATCTACAGTTGGTTGCAAATGTGAAGTTGTTTAAATTTAAGACTTTGTCTTCTGTGATACAGGAGCTGGGAGTTAAACAAGCTGAACATTTAAGTGCTGATTAATGTTCTTACACAGGGTTACAGCTTGGAGTGAAGCTGCTCCAAGGGACAAACCCTGGAGATTGTTTTAGGGAGACTGTGCAACACTCTTGTACATGTCTCATTGGGGAGTTGACACATGGCGAAAGCCGTGTGGCGAGAGGAGTGTCATTTTTTTCAATTTGTAGATGTCGTGAGGTGCCATGATGAGAAGGAGAGACTGAGAGGATCGTCCACAAGATGGAAGCTGAGGCCTGGAGGGAGTCTTCAGGAGGATCGGAGATCACCTTCAGCACAGAGAGCTGTGCTACTGGGCTTCCAAAGGATTGTCACAAGGAGACTTTCAGCGTTGGAAAATGGAACCTGAGGGAGCGTGCCAAGCTCCAAAAAGTGACAGCGCAGAGGAGGTCCAGCGATGGACTTGTGGTTCTGTGAACAGCACAAATGCCAGGTGACTGTAAAATAACTAACAGCACTTTTTCCACAAGTGAAGCCAGTAACTTACTATCCTAAAAGATTAGCTCTAGTTGCTCGTGCTTTACCTCCATGCGTGAGATCAGTATGTGCAGCAGCTTAAGCTGTACAATGTTTCAATAGTTTATTTCACCTTTTGCAATTGTTAGTTCCACACGAGGTAGATGTTTACTATTGCAGACTAAACTTACATTTCTGTCACCTACAAGACACTTGTCTTTAATGTTACTGTTACTCTCACAACCACACATATTACCATAAAGTGGTGCAGAATTCTGAATCTGTCAAACCCTTTTTGCCAACGGAGGAGGACACTTCTCATGAGTGTAGAGAGCGCGAGGAGAAGACGTGTAAGCTGAGGGATGACTTAATAGATGTGCCACTCGTTGAGGGAAAGGTTTGGTTTGTTGATGATTTGAGTTTTACAACAGCAGAGGGACAGACTAGAACACGTTTTACTGTAGCTGACAGTGAGAGAGAGTTATCTATGTAGGACAACTAGCATGTTTCATGTTTGCTTGAGCAGCAGAGATGCTAGCTTTAACGGAAGCGTGTAAAGCTGTAGAGAGACAATATACACTGATAGGTAGTATACATTTGCTACTGTACATTTCTTTGTAGTGCAGTGAGTGAGACGAGGTGTGACAACCTCTACAGGGAAACCTGCAGAACACACCAAACTCTTGCAAATTCTGCTGGATGCAGCGTTATTAACCAGTGGAATTGCCGTTTGTAAATGTGCAGCACACATGTGAGGGAAAGATCCGGTTGCATTAGGGGAAGTTTTTGCAGATAAGATCGCAAAAGAGGCAGCTTTAGTTAAACATGGTGTTAACCTTTTATCAGTACAGCATTAGCAGACATGCAGGCCCACTCACCTACTGCAGGACAATAGTTGTGACTTACAGAGGGAGCAAGCTTGCAGGATGATTTTTTTATCTGTGTGATAAACCAGTACTGCCTAATAATTTGTATAAGACTGCTGCTATTTTGAGCCATTGGCTATGCCATGTCTCAAACAGGAGGGAGATGAGCAGTCGTTATACTCACTCTAGGATTATTAAATACTTTAAAAAAAAAACTTTTGCAGACAGTAAAGTTAAGATTTAGGAAGACAGGCAGGACATGGTTAGACTGTATAGAATAAGTACATGAGGATTACTCCAACAGAGAATGGTCTGACTCTTTGAGATTACACATGTTAGAGCATTTAGAGTTCCAGTCTTCTGTAGTGATGATAGAAAAGCAGAAGAGAGAGCATATTAGCAGATTAGATGCTTGAAAATGTTTAAAAGTAAAGTAGTCATGAGAACAAATGATCTGCCAGATGATTCTGTTTCTTCGCAGGAGCAGAGCCTGAAGTCTGGAGATTGGATGATGATAAGGCCATGGAGAGGAAGTGCTGGTCCAGTCCATGGTGGGAAGGTCCATATCGGATGCTGCTGACGACGACCACAGCAGTGAAGATTGCTGGAAGGAACACTTGGATACATCAAGCGCACTGCAAGAAGGTGACACACATCCAGGCCAGCTCGGAGTAAGTGGCAGGAAGACCGGGAACAAAGGGGGGGAAAGCCTCCAGGGCCCCTCGTCTCAATCCGGTGAAGAAACCAACTGAGCCACAGGTACTCATCAGAATGGCTGGGAATGTGCTGTGCATCTTCTTGTGCCTGTGGACCCTGAGTGGGATGACAGGAGCGCATTGGGACAGAGCAAATCACACCCAGTACCCGCATGGGTTTTCAACCAACTACTGGTGGCAGTTTAAGAACACAACCGGATAGCATCACTTGGAGCGAGACAGTTTGTTTGGTTGCTTTAGCAACACATCCAGGAACACTGCCAACTTTTCAACTTTCCAATTCCTCATAACCTGAATGGAAGGTTGATTCACCAGTAGCTGGGAAGGTGAACTGCTCTGGTGAGACAGACCTGCTCGTCTGACTCAAAGAATATGACTTGTTGCAGGACATTATACAGTTAAACGAACTGGAAACAGGCCAATTGCCTATGTGTACGAAGGACAATGGATTAGCCCAAGTTGGAGATTAACCATGGAACATGGTAACATCACTTATTCTTTTGTCTTCTGCAAGAAGGATGTAAACAGAGAAGCCTTTTGTCTACATTTACATCATGAACACTTGAGGTTTTGAGCCAAGAAGATCAAAACAGCTGGATCCAATTTCCTTTACAAAGCTTTTTCTGTGGTGACAACAGGACAGGAGAAGAGTTGTAAATGCAGATAATTCACAAGTTGACTCTAACCCCCACAGGATGCCTACAGTGAGAAGATTTGGGGGGTTGATAGGAGTCATAAAGAAGGGTGTTGACCAGGCTGCAGCTTTGAAGTTAGCTGAGAGCCACATGGACAAACAATAAAGTCAACTGATGCGTTTAAATACCTATGTCTGTATACAGTTGGATTGTAGTGACATATGATTTTTGAGAATGATGATTCTTCTTGTTTGACCTTTGACATTCAGTTGTTTACTTGAAGAAATACATAATGAATTGCACGACAGGAGTAGATCCGCCACAAGGCTGGATAGCTTGGTTACTGTCTGGTCCTTGGTGGCATCTTCTTTTGAAGATATTAATTCCTGTTTTTGAACTGTTGATACTGATTTGCTTATGTATAGGATGTAGTTTACTGTGCATGAATGAAATCTACACTGACACTGTCTAAACAAAGGGTGCATAAGTTGAAATTTAAGAACAATGACAAAAAGGAGGGAAATGTTAAGTCTAATTGTTGAATGTTGCCATTGTGTTTCTTAAATTTGTACAGTCTTAGTTTAAGCAGTAGGATCAAAGCCATTCCTTTGATCCTGACCACCTCTCCAGCCACTCTGTGCTGGGGGAGGTTTTATTGTAGATACATCCTAACTTGAAGATCTGTTTGATGTTTGGTAGAGCTTCCTACCCTTTGTATGGTTTCACTGTGTTATCTTTGGTAAACCATACATTGGGTGTGGGGGAAGACTACCCTCTTTATGACCAAGGATGTTGTTCCTGCTTTTAGGTTTTATGACCCTTTGATCAAACACACACACACACACACACACACACACACACACACACACACACACACACACACACACACACATTCTCACATAACACCCACACACACACACTTACATACAGTGCCTTGTCTTTGTAACCAAAGGGGGTTGCAAGGGGAGGTGTTTTGTAAACTATTGTTTGAAGTTTGTCAATAAAAGGCGGCGAGAGGAGGCCACCAGCGTGGTCATTTCAACGTGCTGGTCACAGACGAGAGGCCTCCCTTGCGCAAGAAATCGATCGAACACTGTTGCCTTGCTTTTCTTTCATGGGAATAAGTCCTGGATACAGCGGGGTCTGAGTTTAGACCCAACAACTTTGCACTTGTTTCTAATTTTTTCTGACCTTTCTCACCTCCTCTCATTCTGCACCTTTTTCTCTCTCACTTCTGCATCCTCCCCATTTTGCCCACATCTCTCTCTCACTGTCAGTGGTTACTTTGTGGTTATGTGGTGATGGAAGCTGATAGCTGGCAGTTGAAGGCTGTTCTGTAGGGCTTAAGAAGAATCCATCTGTGACTGCGCGGTTGCAGTTTAGTCAGATGGTGCAGACTGGCCTGCTGAGGTGGCGTTACAGAACGGTACTCGAGATGAAATCACAGGACATGGACAACAAAAGCCATGATAGTAGCACAGTTATAGAAGCAGATAGTATTTGGTGGCTAGGCTGTTGTTCTTACACTGCTTGAGAAATTGTGTGGAAATGTAGCATGGTTAAGCAAGACAAGTGACTGTGTGTGTGTGTGTGTGTGTGTGTGTGTGTGTGTGTGTGTGTGTGTGTGTGTGTGTGTGAGGGTGTTTTATGGAGAGGCACATGGAGACAAAAAAAAGCTTCATATTTGTTTATTTACTTTATGGTTGTGGTTCACTCATGTCATAACTGCTGCTATGTTTCTTTAATTCATTACTGTAAAATTGTATACAAAAGTACACACAATATTTAGTCTTATTTACTTATTATTAGTCCTATTTTTAGAGTTTTTTCAGTTTAAAATAATGATATAAAGAATATATAAATAAATACACCAATTGTGCTCACCTTGATAAAAGCTTTGGTCACATTCTCACACAGATAACCAGACCTATCAGCATGCACCAATATCTTTTAGGAGAATGATTAGAGTTTGGAAATGAGGAAATGCGCTGGCTTCACTCACATGAAGACATGTACAAATTAACCTTCCTTTAATCTCTCTTTCTCACTGCTGAACATACAGTGGGGCAAAAAAGTATTTAGTCAGCCACCGATTGTGCAAGTTCCCCCACTTAAAATGATGACAGAGGTCAGTAATTTGCACCAGAGGTACACTTCAACTGTGAGAGACAGAATGTGAAAAAAAAATCCATGAATTCACATGGTAGGATTTGTAAAGAATTTATTCGTAAATCAGGGTGGAAAATAAGTATTTGGTCACCTCAAACAAGGAAAATCTCTGGCTCTCACAGACCTGTAACGTCTTCTGTAAGAAGCTTTTCTGTCCCCCACTCGTTACCTGTATGAATGGCACCTGTGTGAACCCATCATCTGTATAAAAGACACCTGTCCACAGCCTCAAACAGTCAGACTCCAAACTCCGCCATGGCCAAGACCAAAGAGCTTTCGAAGGACACCAGGAAAAGTATTGTAGACCTGCACCAGACTGGGAAGAGTGAATCTACAATAGGCAAGCAGCTTGGTGTGAAAAACCAACTGTGGGAGCAATCATCAGAAAATGGAAGACATACAAGACCACTGATAATCTCCCTCGATCTGGGGCTCCACGCAAGATCTCATCCCGTGGGGTCAAAATGATCATGAGAACGGTGAGCAAAGATCCCAGAACCACACGGGGGGACCTGGTGAATGACCTGCAGAGAGCTGGGACCAAAGTAACAAAGGTCACCATCAGTAACACACTACAACGGCAGGGAATCAAATCCCGCAGTGCCAGACGTGTTCCGCTGCTGAAGCCAGTGCATGTCCAGGCCCGTCTGAAGTTTGCCAGAGAGCACATGGATGATACAGCAGAGGATTGGGAGAATGTCATGTGGTCAGATGAAACCAAAGTAGACCTTTTTGGTATAAACTCAACTCGTCGTGTTTGGAGGAAGAAGAATACTGAGTTGCATCCCAAGAACACCATACCTACTGTGAAGCATGGGGGTGGAAACATCATGCTATGGGGCTGTTTTTCTGCCAAGGGGACAGGACGACTGATCCGTGTTAAGGACAGAATGAATGGGGCCATGTATCGTGAGATTTTGAGCCAAAACCTCCTTCCATCAGTGAGAACTTTGAAGATGAAACGAGGCTGGGTCTTCCAACATGACAATGATCCAAAACACACCGCCCGGGCAACAAAGGAGTGGCTCCGTAAGAAGCATTTGAAAGTCCTGGAGTGGCCTAGCCAGTCTCCAGACCTCAACCCCATAGAAAATCTGTGGCGGGAGTTGAAAGTCCGTGTTGCTCGGCGACAGCCCCAATACATCACTGCTCTCGAGAAGATCTGCATGGAGGAATGGGCCAAAATACCAGCTACTGTGTGTGCAAACCTGGTAAAGACCTATAGTAAACATTTGACCTCTGTTATTGCCAACAAAGGTTATGTTACAAAGTATTGAGTTGTATTTTTGTTATTGACCAAATACTTATTTTCCACCCTGATTTACGAATAAATTCTTTACAAATCCTACCATGTGGATTCATGGATTTTTTTTTTCACATTCTGTCTCTCACAGTTGAAGTGTACCTCTGGTGCAAATTACTGACCTCTGTCATCATTTTAAGTGGGGGAACTTGCACAATCGGTGGCTGACTAAATACTTTTTTGCCCCACTGTACATTCATTACTCCTTTCCTAGAGTCTTGAAGCCAAGCCAAAGACAACATGTTTGTGCCTCAGGACAGCTTAACCGTCAGGAGCAAGTCTGTACCGGTACAGATTGTAAAACATCTATTATAACACACCCATTGCCTGAAGTCATTCTTTCTCAGTACATTGTCCACCGAGGTTTCAATATTTTTTATTATAATTAATTATAATTATAACATAATTTGTCACATATTAATAAAAGTAGCAGTCTTCAGACACAACCTGCTTTCGACGTATAAATAAAGATCTTTGTTTACACACTGGCATGCTGTTACATTAATTGTAAGGGGCAAGTTTGTACTTGTCCAGTAATTATTGTACCAGTATAGTACCAATAAACATTGTAGTCATCCTTTCTTAGCTCAGTGTCCGCAAAACTTTAAACATTTTTTGTTTTTTATAGATAATTAATTACAGTTCTAACATTATTTTAGTCACATATTCATAAATGCAGCAGTCTTCAGACGCACCCTGCCTTTAATGTATTTAAAGTCATGCCCTAACTGGAGTTTTTACTCTTTTAATGCAAACCTTTCACCACTAAGACTTTAGTCAATGCTGCTAACCACACGATGGTCCTTGAATTAGCTTTGAAAATTCACATGAATGAACTGTTGCTCACCGAGTAGAGCCGTATTGTGAGAGGGTCACCATGGCTATTAGCCAGGCCAGCTTCTGGGAGAATGGTTCTGGCCCCTGTTTTTTTGTTTACAGTGTGATGATGTGAGGGGAGCCGCCGTGGAGCAATGGACTCCAGGATGAGATGGGGATAGGAGGGTTCTCCTCTTCTGCCTGGGACGAGGCTGGTCTGGAGCCTGCTCTGAAGGAGGAATTTCGGTCCTGCTTGTGAACACCTAACAAACATTTATCCTTTGTTGTGGGACAGTTACATTGTGGGACAGGGTGGGAGTTTAGCGAGCATAGAACATTGTGTTTTATATGTTTTTTTGAAATTGGGATTATTTATTTCTGGGGATTTTAGTACCTTGACAACATTTTATTGCTTGTTTTTAGAATTGTTTTTCATTCTTCCTCCCTGGTTTGGAAATAAGCTGTTTCTGATGAGACTTACATCATCTATGTGCCCTGGGTTTCTGACTCGCGCACTCTCCCCTTGTATCTAAAGAACCAGCCTCTATAGTAAGACATTCGCACCAGCGTGTCTACATATTCACGAACAAAAACATCACAGTGCTGTTGGTTTGACTGTTGCCACTCGCCAAAATAATTTGTGTCAACAGCTGATTGTCAATAAAGGAAAAAATAAGTAGCTATAGTTAAATGTAAGTCAAAAGAAGCTAAATTGAAAACACTTAAAAACAGTTGTGTGCCTAATTACTCTGGCTTTGTTATCTGTCATGTTTTAGTGATGCATATATTTAATATCAACTGCTTATAGCTGTAAGTTCATTTTATACAGACAGTCAGACAATTTAGTTGTGGTGAAAATACAATATTTAAGTGTGTATGATTTATTCATTGCATTTTTTTCTTCTTCAAGGGCTTTAATTATCAGATGCATGCTTAATCATCAAGGTAAGTAAATCCCAAATGTACTGTTTGGGAAAACCTGCAGTCAGTTGAGACTGAAGAAGTCACTTGGATGAGTGACAAAACATTTGTCTCACTGAAAACACTACGCGCAGATGAACACAATCAGCCTTTTGGGCTATAGTTACCAATTTATACATTGTTTCCTTTTTTATCTATGCTGAGTTTTCAGTTCTCTGAGTCATATCAAAGTGTTTTAGTACTTGGTTTTAATGACTTATGAAAAGGAAAAAAGATACAATCTCTGACATCTTCAGTATTCTGATTATTTTTTCATAAACTATAAACTACATTCACTCCTACAGGAGAAAGCTAAGTGCCCCAAAGAGAGAGTGGCCCTTTCTGCTGCCACACATCGGTCTCTGGACAGGAAAAAGAAGTAAGACAAGAAATGGAAACACATGTTTTGCATTAATGCTGTTGAGATCCAGTGATCAGTGGTGTATTTGGACTTCTTTAGGGTTGGTGAATCTCCAGCACAGACTAAAAAGATGCAGCAGAAGCCAAAATGCCCCACTACCAACAGGTGTGAAACACGGCTGTGGGATGCTATTACTTTTTTGTTCATTTTGTGTTTCCCTTTATGCAATTTCCAGATTATATTCTCCAGAGGTTATTTACATACATTCAGCATTCCTTTCCTAGAGTCTTGAAACCAAGCCAAGGACAAACAGTTTGTGCCCCCAGGACAGTTTAACTGTCAGGGGCAAGTCTGTACTGGTCCAGATTGTAAAACAACTTTATAACACGACCATTTCCTGAAGTCATTTTCTAGATAATCCTTCTTTCTAAGCTCATTGCCCACCAAGGTTTAAACTGTTTTTTCTATAATTAATTATAATTCTAACATCATTTGTCACATATTCACATAAAATGTCACATAAAAGTAGCAATTTTCAGGCACAACCTTGTTTCAACGTATAGACAAAGATCTCTGTTTACACTCTGGCATGCTGTTACATTAATGTAGCTTCACACAACCACAGATGCACAGCAGGCATTCAGTGTGGACTTTGTTTCAGAAATGACTGAAGAATAAGAAATTGATGGGACCAAGAAACAATATAAGACATTTATATAAAAAGTATTTCTGTAATATTGTGTGAATTGATGCGTGCAGTGCAGCACCACGCTGATTTCATATTTGTGCACTTGTAGCATTCAGTGTTGAGTTTTTTCTCCCACACTGCCATGTGTGTCTTTTAAACGATGTTTGATTTCATTTAAAATGTCAGATTGTTTTTTCTTTTTAGTTTTAGGTCAACTTACGGCATAAGTCTATATACGAGCTTCTTTTCTGTTGTTTGCTTCACCGATGGTTCATGACCCGGTAAACATGTTTAACATGGTATTAAACAAGTGTTCCACCCCAGCCTAGGCAACCGGCGTGCAACACAGAAAAAAAAAAAGGAAAAAAAAAAAAATACTACTACGGTTCTCCACCAAAATCCCAAAACGAAAGTATCGACAGCTATTTACATCAAAGCAAAATAGGACATTTATTTACATCAAAACACCAAACTGTTTACAACCGGGGGGGAAGATCGCGACCATGACAAACTGAAACACAGGGCTTAAATACATAGAAGGAGCAATCAGGGAATGGACAACAGGAGGGAAACACAGCTGGGGCAAATCAGAACTGACGAGACAAGGAAGCGTAAATTGAACACACTGAGATAAGACAGACTTTCAAAGTAAAGCAGGAAACACATAACAGTCACGCCTAAAACAAAACACTGACAACACCGAATCGTAACACAAGGGTCCTACTTAGATATTTAATTCTGGCCTATGATAAGGTAATAAAGCCACATATGAACAGTGGTCATGTTTATTTTTCAAAAATCTCTAAACATCATTTACTGTATTTACACATCCTTTTTTCTTTTTTTTTTAAGGAACGACACTAAAATTTGAATTGACTCTGAATAGCAGCACAAATCCAGAGTGAAGAAGGAGGCCAAACAGATTTTTCAGGCATATTTAAAGTAATAAGACTAATTATAATCATTTTTATGTAGCAGGATACAAACATTCTTGAGAAAATCAATCTGTATTATATTCAATAGACTTGCACACATTGCAGCATTAAACAGAATAAGTCTCATCAGCCATTACACAATAATCTGAGGTAATATGAAGCTTTATGATCTGTTATCTCAGTAATAGCAATCTGTATCAGGATGCAGTAAACCACATTGATCCACTCACCCCGGATTTTTAGCGTTAATTCACAAAATGTTTATGTGTCACAATAATTTGCATTTCAGTTTGAATAGAGGTAAACTGACATGTATGATAAATACGTAGTGAATACAAAGTTGGGAAAGGCAAGCTTTTGGCTGTTTACAAATCACTCCATAATTTCCTCCATATACAGATAATACACATACAGTACTGAGTGATATAATCCTACATTACACTGACTACATTATGTCCACACTGTCACACCAAAAGAAAACGTAAGCCACAGATCTCGCACACATATGAACAAAATTACTCCAAACTCCTTTGAAAAAACTTCATCATCATTCATTTTTCCAAGATTTTCACTGTAGTAAAAACAGCCATGTGCCATGATATACAAGACAGAGAAAGCACCTTAGCTGTGCTGGAACTTTAATATCTTTCATATGAGTTTGGTAAAGGCACCAGCCAACCATTCACATACATGCATTTACACCTAACATCCCTCAAGAAGAAGGCTTTGAGCTGAGTTGTCCTTTCCACTTCCACAAAGATATTCCTTGATGCACTGTCAGGAATCATCCTGCTGTCCTCTGCATCACGTTTGATATAAAACAGCTGGACCACAATGACTGAAATAGCCGAGCACACACAGTTGGATGTGCAAACACAGTTCTCTTTAAACCTGACGATGAACTGTATTTCTCCATAGCAGCCATTCTTGAGTTTTATGACACAGTCTCTTGTCTCTTCATGGTTTACAGAGTAAACAGTATTTCTGTTGATGAAGCTGTCAAAGGCTTCCACTGATCTGAATGAAACAGGTCGATTTAAGAGCTCTTCTATTGCTAGTTTTATGGATCGTGTGATATCCAGATGCCGTGAATTTCCAAGCAGATTGTAACAATCAGTGGTTTCATTTACTGGTGAAATGCTGGCTAACGGAGAATTTCCATTAGAAACAAGGGAGCGAAGGTGACTCGGCAGGCGCTGCCAACGGAGAAACTTGTCTTGAATTTTTTGAGGATTGTAGTTTATGTTGCTAAGCAGTGCCCTTAAATTTGCACTGTTCCTCTCAAAACTGAATGCTGATGTTGCCCAGAGAGGCCCCCAGTTACGCACACAGTCAGCTAAGTGGATCAACTGATGGCAGTTGAATGAAACGTTTTCTTCACCATAGAGTTCTTCCATGTTTCTAACAAAGAGTACCAAGTTCTCATGGGCCAGCTGAAGGTCATTTTGGGAGACTGATTCTTGTAGCAGAATGTGAATGCTGATCGACAAACAAAAAAAATGTTGGAGAAATGAAGGCTGAAGGATGCCTGGTAGGACACTAACAGCATAAAATAAAAGGAAAGCTCGCCACTCAGATGCTTTCCAAGTGTCCCGACCCTTCAGTGACTGTAGAGATCTGCTCATTTCTGATGGAGGCTTTAACATTCGGAGATAAGAGTCCATCTGTGAAATCTGTTGACCTACATACCAGTCTTTCTTGGAGTTCTCTGAGTTCAGCCACAATCCAATAAGTTGCTTAGTCACACCAACTAAAACTGAGTGCATATATTCTGGTACAAATCCAAACACAATGTCAAACAAAGGAAGTCTGGAAAGTAAGGACATTCCTTTTACACCATACTCTGAGGTGTTTTCAACAAACATATTTTTTGATCTTGATGCTTGTTTAGTTTCATCATATCGGTATGACCTCATAGAGCCAGAGCCTTTTGGTACCACTGTGCCAGGGTGTAAACACCAGTCACAACCATATTCTCCATTGAATTGTTTGCAATTCCGGAGAAGTGGCCTCGCCACAGCGTCAGAGGAGCAAACCAAGCAGAAGACTTTTGATGAATGAAGAGTGCCTCTGCTGTCTCTCCACTGAAATGGATTTTGGGCTAAATCACAACATTCATCCACAAATGGTTTCAGAAATGTGTTCATATGAGGTTTTCCTTGGCCAAACCAAAATCCAGCAACTATCATATTTTCCTGTCTTTGTGTGTAAGGAAGTTCATTAATAACAAACTGAAGGGGCCAAATTGAGTATCTGGTGGTGCTAAAAATTGGTACTTCATCAAAATTCCATGTCAGTGTGAGATCATCTGCAGCTAGTTTACCCTCTCTGAGGAGATTCTGGTACATCATCCCATCCATCACATCTTTGATGTTATCATGCTCATCTTTAACTGTTTTAGGTAACAACTCAGTGCTGTGGTTCTCAAGGATACCTTTCAGAAGGTCTTTCAGGGATGAGTACAGAAAGAAGTTTCCATTTTGAATGCTGCTTGCTTTGTTGAACACTGAGGCACAGTGAGAACAACAAGAATCAGGATTGTTTCCCATGAAGTTTTTACACTCTTGACAGTAAAACATTGTAAATGTGGTTGGACTTTGTCCTTGTGTCACTGTTGCCCAGGAGCAAATTGGTTCATTACTCTGAAAAGACAAACAAACATGTGTTTTATATACACAAATAATATTGGGATAACAACATGACTTGAGGAGAAACATCAATATTCCTTCTTACTGTGTCACTGCCTCTGTCAACTGCTGAAGCAGACTCCAACTGAAATGGAAAAATGTTGTGGTCCTGCATCTAAAACAAGGCCAAAACATCAGCCAGGCCTACCGATACTCTTAATATTTCATATTCACGTGATGAAGGTGCATTTCAGATATTTATATTAAACTAATTTGAAGCAGTTTGAATTTGTTAGCTTCATTATTTATTGCTCCTCTTATTGCAGCATTATGGAGACAAAATGTTTGTCTTCAGATAAACTCATTGTAAATCACTGGATCTTCAACCAGTTTAAAAATATTGTTTCTGACTTCCTTTCTTACCGTGTCTTTGCCATCTGTTGTGTCAGACGCTGAAGCAGATTCCAAATGTTGAGGAAAAATGTTTGGCTCCTGCGTGAAAACAAATACCAAATAATTATCCAGACAAGGCACAGGCCTTCATGTTGTTTACTCACAGTTTGTGAAAAACAGTTGAGCTGTGTTGGAGAATTCTGCAGAGGACTTAGGTAAACAGCTAACCTGGTTCACTTTGCTCATATTGACACCTGTTTTACTCTAAAGATATGAGTCCTTGAATCCATCAAAATGTATTTTTATTAGTGCTGTCAGCATTAATCTCTTTAAAATGACGTTAAAGCCATAATGTCATTTTAACAATATGGCACAAGCTTGTTATTGTTTAGTGGCGTCCAGCTCACCCATGGGGAGCTCCACGGTAACCAGCTAACGTAGATTTGCTGCGTTAATGCGGCTATGGTGTCAGGACGTCAAGTCTGACATCCTGTCAAGTTCAGGGTTCATTTTAAGATTATAATCATGACCTATAGGGCCCTGCACGGTGTAGCTCCAACTTACATCAGTGATCTCCTTCTGCCTTATCGCCCCAGCAGGTCCCTGAGGTCTTGTGACCAGCGCTTGCTGGTTTTCCAGCATACAAGGTTAAAAACAAACAGTGACAGAGCGTTTGTATCAATGGCTCCCAGACTCTGGAACTCGCTCCCTTTGAGTTCGAGATCTGTGGACTCAGTCATTTCATTTAAAAATGTATCTGTTTAAACTTGCTTTTGGTTGCTTTTGTTTGTTTGAGGTTGTATGTCCATTTCTGCTTGTGTGAAGCACTTTGTGATTTTATCTTGAAAGGTACTATTTAAATAAAATTTTACTTACTTACTTTACTTAAGGAGATTAACGCTGACAACATTAATTTTTCTATAATAACATGATGACATAACAAAAATGATCAAAGATTAATAACTCAGTAATGAACCATGTTCAGGCACAATGAGATCATACCATTTCTTGATTGTTCTCTTGCTCTGCGCTTGTTTCCATCATGTCAGCAGAATCATCATTTGTTCTATTCAAGTCCTGCAGTGGTGAGGGATAAATTTAAGATGTATTTCGTATAATAAAAGAAGTGTGATCAATTTTGTTATATTGATACCTACCAGTGTGAAATGCATTACATGCACAGTAAATGTTACATTAAATACATTATCTTGTACTCGAGTATTGCGAGGTTATTTTTCTGAATGTCACAGCGCTCACACACAACCTCCACTCTGATGCATTGCATACACTATTAATCTACTGATCTTCACCGCCATTTTTTTTTTTTTATAAAAAAAACCCTCAGTATATTTAAACTTTTATGGCTTTATGTTCCAGGATTTTTTTGTAACATTTAATAAAACATTACCTGTAAGTATTCTCTGAGTCTCCTTTTAAACTTTACTCTTGGTCCAATTTTTGGAATCAAAGTATTGATTCTGCCTGACTCGAGACTTAGGAAAGCTTCTTTGTCAATACCCTCCTCTGCAACAAAACAAAGTATTCCAATTGAAATTAGACAAAAAAAATATATCAATATGGCATTACAGTACAGCAGTAATTTATGAAGGACCAAACCAAACTATAATAAAATACCTTCAAATCTGTGAATCAGCTCACTGAGATGCCATTCAGTTAATTTTTCCTGGACAAAATGACATGTCTCCATCTACAGAATCAAAACAAACACATCACACATTAATGAAACAATAGACCTGCTGATATAGAATAAAAAATAGCTGCCTTACCTGTAAGTAATCTTTGAGTCTCTTTCTAAACTTTACTCTTGGTCCAATTTTAGGAAACAGTAAATTAATTCGGATTGAATCTCCAAGGTTTAGAAACGTCTCCTTGTCAATGCCTTCATCTGAAATAATGCCAACAACAAAATAAAATATTCAAAAGTCAGATGAAGCTAACACTGCAAAACATTAATATTCATCAACTTTGAATATGAAAGACTTTTTTTATTGTAAGTCATAAATCACAGGAATATCCAGACCGACTTCTGAATCAGTAAATTTCGATGCTGTTCTAGTGCCATTACAGATACAACAATTTCCATTAAAGAATAATAATAAACTCATACCTTTAAATCTCTGCATGAACTCACTGAATCCCCATTCAGTTAGTTTGTCCTGGACAAATCCAGATGTCTCCATGGAATTTGCTGTGGGGACAATCAGCAATAACTGATTTATTCACATTTAAAGTATTATTCACTAAATAAGATCATTTACTTTCCTTTGTGGTTCTGAAGTGTCAGAGGTTTACGTTTCTATTTATCTCAATAACCCTTTTCATGTGACAACAGGAGGTAAATGTTTTTGTCTTTTAGCTGAATTGAACTCCTGCAACTTTTGCGACTTCATGTCACTCTGTAGAGTTCATCTAAATATCTAAAGTTTCCAGTTTAGTGAAATGTGTTTACACTGATACAAAGGTTTAAGTTTTATTTTTCATTTGATTTCATTTGATTTGGAATAATATGATTTTTACAGAGCCAAAGTTTTTTAAGGGGCAAAAAATGTGAAATTAGCAGGAAACTGTTGTTGCAAACATACTGACATTTTCACAAAAACATATTCTAAAAGATCTCATTAGATCTTATTAATTTCAGCGTTGATAGTTTACATACACATAATGTGCTACAGGCACCGTTTCAAAACGTTTTAGTCTCCAGATGTCATTTACATAAAACGTATTTGTGATATCTTGTTTAATCTCTCCACTCACCTTTGCTGTCATCAACATGTTGACAAAAGCATGCATTTTTGTCATTGGCACTAAAACTATAGAGACTAAAGACCTGAGACTTTACCATCAGCATACTTTTTTCTTCATACAAGGAAGCAAAAGCAACTGAACTACTCTAACCTTCATTTCTTACTTAATAGTCAACAGGAATAAAAAAAAAAAAACAATAGGAAGGACATTGTCAAGACTGACAGGCAGGAGTAGTGTTGGCCGTATGACACTGATGCTCCCACACAAGCTTCAAACTCAAAGTTACATTTTCCTTGAACCACTATTTCAAAGGTTGCTTCGGTGTGGAAAATCACATGTCCCATGTACATGATCACACCCCACCCTAGTTACTGAAACATGCCCTACCATCCCAACACATCCTGCTCCACCAAGGACACCTTCATCTACCTGCTACATTACATAAGTTTACAGAATCAACTGACCAATCACAAGCCACCCCTTCTGAGCCTCTATCTCTCCAACGCCAGATCTCTCGTGCAAAAAACGGATGACCTGGAATTACAACTAGTGGGAAATCGCTATGTTCGTGACTGCTGTGCCTTGATCATCACTGAAACCTGGCTTCACCCGGGAATACCCAATGCTAGCGTGCAGCTAGCAGGCCGCACTCTGCTCCGCTGGGACAGGACAAAGGACTCCGGTAAGAGCAGGGTGGGAGGGCTCTGTATTTACGTGCATGAAAGCTGGTGCAACAACGGGACAATTATAAACAGTCACTGCTCCCCGAACCTCGAGTACATGTCGGTAAGATGCCGGCCTTTCTTTCTACCGAGAGAGCTAACAGTAGTGATCATCACGGCTGTGTACATTCCACCCGATGCCAATGTAATCACGGCACTCTCTATCCTGCTGAACACCATTAACAAATAGCAGCGGGCCCACCCGGACGGTGTTCACATTATCGCAGGTGATTTTAATAAGGCCAATATAAAGACTGTACTCCCAAGGTTCTATCAGCATGTCAAATGTCCCACCAGAGGACACTATTTATTACATATTACTTATGTCTTGTATATTGTATATTTTATATATATATATGTTTTTCCCTTTGTTAATACTGTCCATATGTACATAGCGCTGCAGAATTGTACCCCCCCAGCATGTTTACACTGAGCAGGAGATGCTCTGTATCTCATTGTACAACTGTATAGTGACAGTGTCTCATTCTGAGTGGAAGGTTTTTCCTTCTTTAAGTTGAGTTACCACTGCCAGTCTCCTTACGATCCTAACTGAACCCAACAAGAGGAGATTCTGAAATATTGTTTTTTTCCTTGACCTTGGATGACAGATTACTGTGGATTTGACTGATTTTGACTACTCAGTTAAAAATGGTGACACAAAGCAGGAATAAGTGTGAGGATTTCATATATGTGTGTACCTGACTGTGATCCTGCTGCACAGTTGTCTTGTCGTTTAGGAGATGGTTGACATTCGTCGAACTCAAGTTCTGACTTTCTTTTTCCTATTTGGATTTAAACAAAATAATACAATTTAAAAAGAAAATCTGAATATTGAAACTTCTGATTATGGTGTATTTTAGATGTTGCAAAAATAATACTGTGAAAATAAATAAATAAATTAGATGTATTAAAATGAGAGTGAGATACATTTTTCTCACCTTTTTCACTTATGGATGGCAAATCCTGTGGAAGCATATAAATATTCAACTTTCACATGAAGTTAAATTATTATAAATTGTACATGTATGCATAATTGAATTTATAGAAGAAATCATTGCTCCTGTACAGAAACAATTTGTTCTTTAACAAACTGTCAAAAACTTTCACATGCACTTTTTAAAATGTACACACTTATATGTACATATATTCTCAGCTAGCACAGTGATTAAAAAAAAAAGGAAAACTTTTGCATTCTTGCCTCTCAGTAAACATGATCCCATGAGTCAATGTTTCTGCCTAATTCAGCACCAGTGACACAGACCTAGAGACCAGTTGGTGACCACCCCATCCCTGGCAACCACCAGCTGTTAGGGTAAAATGTGTATTCCAACATCAGGCAACTACATCAGTTGTTTAGTGGTTTTTAATAATTATGGTGGATGGTGGATCAAACTGCTAAATCAGAATGAATTTTCATGACCTGTAAGTGTTTGGGGGATTTTCTTTTCTTTGGATTATTAATTAAAACCAAGGACAGAAAACATATAATGAGAAGTCTGTATCACATCTACTTGTAGTTTAAATATAGTAACTGCACAGTATCCCTTTTACAGTTAACACAAAGGGGTTATGATATATTCGGGATATTTGTTTCAATCACAATAAATGTTATTATGACACTTGAAAGCAGCAGCACTTAGATAGACGGCCAGGTTGCCTCTTTGATGATTCTAGGAGTAACAAAGAAACAGAAACCAGTATCCCAAAAAGTTAATTCTGTTCATCTGGACTGTTTTCAGTGGGAGAAACGTTTCATCGCTCATCCAAGTGACTTCTTCAGTCTCAGCTAACTGCAGGTTTCCCCAACCTTATAAACATTTGCACTTTATATAGTTGGGAAAACTTGGGATTTACTTACCTGGATGATTGAGCATGTATCAAGACAGAAACTAATATCAGTCTCATTATGCTCCTATTTATC
This sequence comes from Astatotilapia calliptera, assembly GCF_964374335.1. Lineage (NCBI taxonomy): Eukaryota > Metazoa > Chordata > Actinopteri > Cichliformes > Cichlidae > Astatotilapia > Astatotilapia calliptera. Next base: position 15,101,436 of record NC_137425.1, on the reverse strand, counting down.
AATATCAAAACAAACTTTGGCATCTATATTTTGGTTTGATCCGCCCACCACCAGGGCCATGCAGATCTGTTTAAAGGGGCGGGTGCTCAAAGTTAAAAACAGGCACATAGAACCAGGCTGAACAACAACACACATTCTTTAAGAATCTAATACAGAATCGCATCATACTATATCACTGTTTTACCTGATGGGGTACAATGTTGCTGTTGAGGAGTTTCTGCTGATCCTGCTCCTGATAGTGCAGGAGGAACGGGCTGTGTTGAGCTGCGACTGGAGACTGTAAAAAGTCCATAGGAGAGATGGTAGCTGATTAAACAAATGCTATGAGATAATAATAAAAAGATTGGTGAAAGTGCCATGTCAGCAACCATAAGGCAACAAAACTGTGAGAAACAAACTAGGCTCTGCCTATGAATCACTCTTTGCCTCTCTTCTTCCTCCCATCTCCTCATCTCATTTATCACTCTCCACTTGCTGTCCATCTGAGGCACAATTTACTATTGCAATAAACTATTATTTAATTATCCACACTTAAAAACTCATCCATCTATTCTATAATAAAACAATAAGAGAAAAATGTTATAGAACCAAAACATTGCAGGTGTGTTTATCATTGTTTTATGCTGGAATACCTCTGCAATGCAACAACTGGTACATGTGTTCTTGTGACCTGTGCTGTTTTTTTTTTATTCCAGCCAGAGAGGGATCCACTGCATTTAGCCTCAAAAAGCTCCCTTTGTCACTGTTTCCTTACAGGGCATGTCTGGACAATGTCATATCATGAGTAAAAATGATAAAAAAAAAATCTATATACATAAAATATGCACACATACATACAGGTACACAGGCACATACAGTGATATTTTATACCGTCTCCAGAATACTGCATATATCCTACTATGGCCACATGTTTGCATCATGGTCCTGATCAAGAATCCTTATTGTTTATTCCTAGCGCTCTAATAATAAAGTAATTAAAATAAAATAAAAAAGTAATAAATATATAATAAAGTATTTATGATGATTCAGTTTGTTTGACTATCTACTCTGTGCAGGCAGAAAGCCTATTAAATGCTTAAACTGTAGAGATACAATAATGTTGCTGCTGTAAAATCAGCATTTTGTCATATTTGAAATATAAATCTAATATATTGCGTTTAATATCTTTTCTTTAAAACAGTGTTTTTCCATAATACTGTAATTATAATGAACCATAATTATGTGGACATGTATATTAGATAGTTTTTAGTGAAATATAAGCCCTCCAGAAAGGCAGGAAAACGCCCTGTAACTTACTTTAATACAAAACACGTTCCCTAAAACGGTGGACAGAGCTACAGACCCATGACAGCGTTACCCAGTTAGCTGGTGGCTAAAACCAGCACTGCTTGTGCAGTTAATAAAAGGACAGGTAATGTTTGTCCCGCTGTTACACACACAGCACGCTCATTTGTTTCAATTCGTCAGTTGTCACAAGACAGTTTACCAACGTGTATAAAATAAGCTAATACTGCTGTGTGCTGTAGACTAAAGAGTACGCTGTACACCTACTTACTGGCTTTTGTTGCATCAGTCTCCTACAGCTCTGCACCGCTCAGACGGCAAAAAATGCTCGTGCTCTTTGCGAGTTCGTTCCCGGTTCGTAACCAGCGCGCTCTGCCATCAAGGGCGATCATTGGTTAATGGTAGTCATGTGACTGATGGAAACCACATCCTGTTACTTAGCAAAACTATGATTAATAGTTAAATATTATTGTTGAGGGGAACAGACAGGACTCCACACGCACACAAAAATAAACAAAAAACAGTAATAAAAATAAAAAATAAATAAAAATTATACTCAAGAAAAGGGCACTTGGGGAATCCATCAGGAAAGGGGCAGGTGCTCAAGCCCCCCCCCCCCCCCCCCCTCGCACGTGCCTGCCCACCACTAATACACACATCTAACCTTCACCAACTCCTCCAACAATGAGTAGTCTGCGTGCAACCCCAATTCCCTATCGTACAATCAGTGGCGTGTCCAGCGGGGTGGCCTGGGGGGGCACAGCCCCCCCCCCAACCAGACTGGCCACCCCAGGTGCCACCCCAAAGGCAAAACAATAAAATTCAATCAAATATCAAATGTCCGATTATGTTTTCACGGTGAAGCTCAGATATCCGAGTGTAATGGAATGCAGCATCGGCTTCTGTGCTATGCCTGTTAGCAAAGGTAGGAGAGCCAAGCACGAAAGACGGCACTGCAGGAAACAATTTTTCGGTGAAAGAAAATGAGGACAGAATAAATGTCCCGGTAAGTAATATTAAGTTTGTTGGGTTTAGTAAACTTCGGTGAAATTAGAATACCAAGGAAAAAATAACACTTAAAGAATTATTGCAGCCGTGGAATATTTCAGACAGTATGCTACTGAGGGCAGCTAACATAAGAGTTATGAGTTATAAGATATAATCTAAGTCGTAACATTGCTGTATGGAGCTGCAGATTTGGTTGCAGGTTAACATAGCTGGACTGGCCATCGGGCATACCGGGCATATGCCCGGTGACTTATTTTTTATTTTTTATTTTTGTAATGGCATGAACAATGAGAGGTGGTGGATTGGCCAGATGCAGGTCGATGTGTAAAAATAACTCAGTTGTTTGGTGGTGGCTATGGCGGAGCTTCCACAGAGGCCAGCAGGTGGATGAGGGAAGGGGAGGCAGGAGGAGAGCCCCGAGGCAGCCGCTGGTCTGAGTGTCAGGTGAACTGAACTTCAGGTAAGAAGTTATGACCTGCAGTCTATCTGGGTCAGATATAAACCAAGTTTAGGTGGAGTTTATTTTCGTTGTGCTGACTTTTTACCCTCAGTTGCAATAACTTGTACTGCGTTCTAGCCAGCTTGACGGAGTTTTTATACAGCTGGGTGGGTGCTATGATGTTACTGATAGTGAACTTTATTTTATTCATAAGATTAGTTAGTAGAGTTGCCAACGGCTCCTTAAAGCTTTAAAGCTTCCTTTAGCTAGAATGGAAAAAGACACAAAGCTGGATTTATTCTGTCGTTACGCTGCACAGCTGCCTCTTCTTCTCTCGTTCTCTCCCCTCCCTCTCCTGTTGCTACTTCAATCATGAAACTGATCAATGATCAGCTGATCGGCTTTTCTCTCTTGTTTGTTTATTGCCCACTTTGCGCCAGAAAGAGGAAACCAGCAGATGTCGCGCTAAACAACAGCAGCACGTTTGATCAGCTGTTGTTAGAATTTATTTAATATTAATTTCTAGTATCAGCTGATGTTGGCTGGAGCAACAGCTGTAAAGCTGCTGGTCATGATGTCGGTTTGGATATGTGGTGAGAGGGAAACATGAAGATGAAACCAGGAGATGTCCTTACTGAATCATCAGAGCTGTGATGGAGAAACAGGTTTACCTTTTAGGTGACATGAATGAGTTGAAGGGAAGTTATGAACTGTTTCTGAGAGACAAATAACCCCAGGATCCTTTTTTAGGTAGCTGACAGCTGGTAACTGTGCAGGGGCGGATCTAGCAAAGTGTTGCCAGGGGGGCATGTAGGGCATTAACAGGGAAAGGGGGGCACAAAGAAATACTTTTCTTTCTTATTCTCATTTAAAATATCTAGCTTTTATTAAATAATTATCTAAATTTTACAACCAAAGTTTTAATCTGACGTAAAATGTATAGAAATCATACATATATCAACAAGACAGTGTACATATGGAAAAGATATATATAAATCTTATAAAGTTTGTATCTGTCTTGTGTGAAACTTGTATGAAAAGCATACAAGAGTAAAAACAGATATAAGATCCCTTGAAAGATTATATAATGAATCTTGTATGTTTTGGATACTAAAACAATATATGAAAGTAATGAGAAAGTGGCCACTTTCATGAGTAAATCATGTAAGTTTTTACTATTTCTTTTCCATATGGGACTGTCACAACAGCATTTGTTTTCATTCAAAGTCTTTATGGCTTTAATGCCTGGTGGGCCGGTCTCTAGTCAAAATTCCCAATTTTCTGTCCCAGTCCAGCCCTGCAGGTTAATACTGGCAGTGTCACCATGCCAGCTGATTGTATTTTATCATCAGCCAGTGTTGCTCTTTATCAATATTACCAAAGTTTACCATAAGGCAGCAGAGAAAGTATTTACTTGCTTTCAGGTTTTATTCAAATGTTAGTCTTTTCAGTTGTTTCTCCACTTTTTTCCTGTTTCAAAATCAAACACCAGTTTGTGAGAAGATTATCTTCTTTTTTTAACAGGCAGATAAAGTTTTACATTGGAATTGGCTAATTTGTCAATTGTTTGTTACAAATGTTCGTATTTTAATATTCAAAAATGTTTTTGCCCAAAACATATGTGCACTACATGTCAGTAAAAATACTATGCAAATATTGCTGTCCTTGAATGCTGAGTAAACACTGACAAAGCACTGATTGTATCTCTTGTACTTTATCAACACAGTATCTAAAAACTTTGCACCGTAGTGGTTAAAATCTCATTGTAATAAGAGTTAAAAGCTCATTCGGTTATTAGGTTTATAGGATTATTGAATTATGGTTAATGGTTGGTAGAATTTTTTTAAACATTATCTGCCAATTACATCTGCCACCCTTCTCCAAATCTGTGCCCCTACCTGGCCCCCCCAACAAAGATTTTCTAGACACGCCACTGCGTACAATCCCTTGGCACCTTACCGGAACGCTGTACAGCCCTCCTCGACCAGAGTTGGGTGTAGACATCCCGGTAACACTGTACACCTGCTGCACCTCCATGGCGTCCTCCTGGCATTCCTGTTGAAAATGTCCCAGGCCCCCACACTGCTCACGCACCTGTCCCTGTGTCTGTGCAGCCACCAATGAGCCAGGTACAGCGCCTGTCGCTGCCAGGACCTGGGGATAGAAAGCAAAGAGGAAATGGTTGTTGGAGCGTAGCCAGTGGTCCTCGATGGTCAGTGTCACTGGCACAGACACGGAAAGTTTGCTCCTTGGGGCCAGTAGGGTACCAAAAAGTGATCATCTGCCAAAAAGGGGTTTCCAGCATTTGCCAAAAAATTTACTGCAGAAATTTAAGCTGTTATAAATTACTTGTTGACTTAAAATCTGTCAAAAAATATCGCTCATGACGAATATCAAGTAACTTAGAGAACATTTCTATCAAATCAGGGTAAAACGTAACTGACAATAACAATGTTTTTTTCAAGAGAGAGCTAGCCAAGAGGGCATCAGAAATAACAAATATAACATCACAGTTCTATAATCAAAAAGAACTGGATTGATGACAATATGGGTACAAATACGCATAAAGTCATAAAGATACTTGGAAGACAGATCATTTCTTTATTTTATATACAACCCCTTCATAAACCCTGTTGACTAAAGTGTATTTACTAACATAAGTAAAGATATTAGACTTAAAAAACCAAAACATCAAAAATCACTCTTTTGCAGATGCTCACCTCCCCTGGCTGCGATCTTCTGGGGTTTTCCGTCCGCGCCGCCAGGTGTTCTTCAGCCAGCCTCACTGCCGCCTCCAGATTGGGTGGCTTGCGACACTTGACCCAGTCCGCCATTTCCCTTGGGAGCCCCTCCACAAACTGCTCCAGAACGACAGCCTCCAGCAGCTGCGCCTCCCCACTGCCAGGATGCAGCCACCTCCCCGCGTCATACCGCAGCTGCTGGGCAAAAGCCGAAGGCCCTTCTTGTGGTCCCATGCGGCAACCACGGAAGCGGCGACGATGGTCTTCTGGAGAGAGTTCCAGGTGGAGCGGATTCGCAGCGGCCCCAGACTGAGGCAAAAGGTTTAGTAGCATCTGCGTCTGCCGCTGGTGCAGTACTGCCTGCTGCTGCTGCAAGTCTGCCATGCTGGCCATCATTTGAGCCAGTGCCTGAGCTGGCTGTAGATTCTGTGGGTTTGACATGTCGTAGCGGCAAGCTGGGCACCACTGTATCACTCTGTTACTGATCTCTGTTATGACACACACAAGGAGACAGTTCTGCGTCACGTTTCACTAATAGTTTTTATTTAGTTCACAACTCGAAGCCACTCGTTTCACACCGTGGCAGGCATCAGCTCTTTCTCCCAGACTCCCCTGCCACTGTCACCTGAACTCGCTCTACCCCTCACCTGATGCTAAACCACAACCTGCCACAAAATGATATGTTGAAATTTAATGTAATTAGCGCACCATAAAAGTTCTAAAACAAAGTCACCTGTATGTATTAACGTAAGTGACACTTTTCAGATGAAAGATAAGAAATAACAAATTAATTTCACTCTGGGTCCAGCCAGGCATGGACTGGGACAAAAAATCCGCCCGGGCATTTTGACTAGAGACCGGCCCACCAGGTTATATAGGAAAAACCACAAAGCCTTTGAATGAAAACAAACACTGTTGTCACTATGATGTACACTGTCTTGTTGGTATATATGTATCAATCTAATAAACTTAAACCTACACCATCCTCCCTTCCTCCCTATTCTGGTATTCGAAACAGTACTTAACGGAAATATTAAACAACCTAGGGTTGACAAATCCTACCCCCCCCCCCCCCCCAAAAACAAAAAACCAAAAATAGGGAACCACCCCCCACCCTCCGCCTCGTGATGCTTAATTGACATAATCGTCTTTAATTTAATGCACATGTAAAAACAAATGCACAGAAATCAATTATTAACACATTACAATAATTAAATAATAATTTCTTCAACATAATTGTAGACTGCACAGATGATACCTTCAGAAAGGAAAAACTACCATAGCTTAGAGTATATATTAGACTTAATATTTACTAGATACAATAATGGATTTTTATACATTTTACATCAGATGAAAACTTTGTTTGTAAGATTCAGATAATTATTTATTAAAAACCAGACATTTTAAATGAGAATTTCCCTGTTAATGCCCTACCTGGCCCCCTGGCAAAACTTAGCTAGATCCGCCCCTGCACAGTTACCAGCTGTCAGCTACAAAGCATCCTGGTGTTATTTATCTCTCAGAAACAGTTCATAACTTCCCTTCAACTCATTCATGTCACCTAAAAGGTAAACCTGTTTCTCCATCACCTGTTCAGCTCTGATGATTCAGTAAGGACATTTCCTGGTTTCATCTTCATGTTTCCCTCTGACCACATATCCAAACCGACATCATGACCAGCAGCTTTACAGCTGTTGCTCCAGCAAACATCAGCTGATACTAGAAATTAATATTAAATAAATTCTAACAACAGCTGATCAAGCTTAAACGTGCTGCTATTGTTTAACTCGACATCCGCTGGTTTCCTCTTTCTGGCGCAAAGTGGGCAAGCACGAGAGACGGGACAGAAAAGACGATCAGCTGATCATTGATCGAGGGTGCATCCAACCTCCTCGGCTGTAATTGGTCCAGCCCAGAGTTTATCATGACACTTTGGCCAATCCATGAACTTTCATTGTTTATACCGTTACAGAACAAAACAAAACAAACAAACAAAAAAACCATCTGCCCATCAAAAAACGAAAAATCACCGCCTACTGGGCAAATGCCCGGTATGCCCAATGGCCAGTCCAGCTATGGTCAGAAACAAAGTAAAACCTGATCTGCCGATCAGGGAATGAGAAAAGCAGGAAGGGCTGACGAGAGTGGCTGGATGTTTGTCAAATGTAGAAACTGTCTTGGTTCATTGTTGTCTGTATGTCAAAGTTCAAATGAGTTAAAGGGGTCAAGTAAAGAAAGAAAAACAAAAAAAACTTTGCAAAAATGAATAATAATAAATTAAATAAAAATAACAAAGAAGAAAAAGTTACATCACTTACAACAGCAACAATGAGTTTGGTGACAAACAGAGGTGCTGTTTCAACTTATTCAGATTATTCTCATGTACTATTTCATCAGAAACACACATTGTTGACAAAGCAGAACAACAGGATCTGACTATCCTTCTTCCTTCTTCTTCTGACAATAAGAGAAGTAAAAAAACAACAACAACAAAATGCAGGGAGGCACACACTGGAACAGGGTGAAAAGAAAAATCTAGCAAAAAGTAAAAGTCCAAAAACAAAACTGAGACTCGGTTTTGCAAAAGGTGTAGTTGACTGTTTGGCAAAAGGCACGTGAAAGCAGATCTCTACATATAACACAACGCTAAACCTAGACAGAGTAAAGTGGGTGTGCAGTGAAAAGCAGAGCTCAGAAAACAAAAAAGGGCTGGGGGAGATGAAGAAGTGGTGTTGATGCATGACTATCCTTCTTCCAGAGCTGTTTAGATAGATAGGCATAGTCAAAAGATGCTTATATTTAACTCTGTGACGATTAAACACATAAAATATGTAATAAAATAGCCTTGTCCAGATAACAGAAAAATAACTGCTATGGAAAGTCACACGTAAAGCAAGGTCAGGAAGCCTGCGGGAGGCAAAAAGTGTCATGTTCTTAATGAAAGAGTACGACAATAAGACTCACTTTCAGTTTCTGATAAAAAGGAAATGAAACTGAACTAAAGATTAAATCCTGCCATCTTTCCATTTACAGGTTTTCATACACAAATCTCCCTAATGCAAAACTTCCCAAAACCTAAATGCATTCACCAAATTGTTTCTGGTTTTCTTTATTACCAGTGTTGGGGAGTAACAGAATACATGTACCGGCGTTACGTCTTTTAAATGTTATACCTCTGAAAACAGTCGTTTATTGCAATGAAAGTCAACATAAACATTTCACATTCTGTACTGCTCAATGTCACAGAGTGGAAGGAAAAGATAAATAATAAACCAAAATAATAAAGCGCTAACTATATATATATATCTGAGCACGTTCCCTCACAAAATGGATGATGATAGCCACCTTTCTAGCTCCTGTCGTTTGCTTAACGGCCATTATATAGTACAAAACTGAGGCTTAAAATTACTTTGTCTGTCTACTAAAAAAACTATAATAAAATGCTTCAAGTTTGTTAGGATAAATTGAAATATTTAACCAGACAGTGCTGCTTTACAGATTTGACATTTGTGACCAACTTTAATGCATATAAAATCAGAGACACTGATATTAAATTCAGATTAAAAATTCAAACTGCTCACCTTTTGTTGAAAGTAATGCTGGAAAAGGCTGCTGAGGGAGATGTGAAGTAAGCAGTGGGACACAAACAGGACACATTAATTATTATTATTTAAGTCATCCTTTGCTTTGCTCCTGCTAAATAGCTTTAATAAAATATCCTGCATTCAGAAAGTCTAAAGTAAAGAGCACAGAAAAAGTGGTTGTATGAATGGGCGTGAATGAGGCAAGTTGTCTAAACCCCAATTTAAGATGGGCAGCAACACCTCAACTGAACATAATGTCACTGGACACAGAATAAAAAAACTTTCTGACAAAATACTTAAAGACTTTTGCACTTTAAGAACGGAAGGAGAGGAGAGTACTTTTTCTCAGACTTAAGCTGAGTTTGATAGAAAAGTTCTAACGGTCTTAAGTTCTCCGTTCTAAGACCTCCACCCATTTTGTGGATGAAAAAGTTATTTTAGCCACAGAACATCTGATATGATTTTCTTGGCTGTGCGGACCAATCAGTTTCAGTTTATACTGTTTATTCTTGTGCTCTGTGTGCAGCTGGGTTTGCTAGTTCACAGACTTTATAGAGCGCATTAGATCATGACAAGAAGGAATGCAATGTACATTTTATCTCTTACACCCTAAACCTCCCCACCCCCAACTTCCTGGCACAACCCACAGCTCTGGAGAATGTACAAAATGTTTACATTGGACTGCAGAACAATGTTGCAGCACTTTTAGTAAAAGATTTTATGTTTCACAGTTAACATATCACAGCAGTATCAATATCTGTACCCATCAGGGACACATTTCAATACTTCACCTTCAAATCTCTGCAGCCACTACTTAGGCCCAATTTTTTTGCACAAAATTATCCATATGCAAGAAACTAAAACTAAAAGATAAACTGTAATATTTAATTTTAAAAGTACTGCTTGAAAATGAGGCCTTTGTAATCAACTGCTCCTTAAATGCAGTGACTCTGATCCTATATTCAGATAAACTTTTATTCAATTCGGATTAAAAGTTTAAACTACTTACCTTTGGTTTAAAGTAATGCAGAAAAGACAGTTGACAATAAGAGAAGTAAATAAAAAAAATGCAGGGAGGCACACACTGGAACAGGGTGAAAAGAAAAATCTAGCAAAAAGTAAAAGTCCAAAAACAAACTGAGACTCGGTTTTGCAAAAGGTGTAGTTGACTGTTTGGCAAAAGGCAAGTGAAAGTGGATCTCTACATATAACACAACGCTAAACCTAGACAGAGTAAAGTGGGTGTGCAGGGAAAAGCAGAGCTGAGAAAACAAAAAAGGGGGTGGGGGAGATGAAGAAGTGGTGTTGATGCATGACTATCCTTCTTCCAGAGCTGTTTAGATAGATAGGCATAGTCAAAAGATGCTTATATTTAACTCTGTGACGATTAAACACATAAAATATGTAATAAAATAGCCTTGTCCAGATAACAGAAAAATAACTGCTATGGAAAGTCACACGTAAAGCAAGGTCAGGAAGCCTGCTGGAGGCAAAAAGTGTCATGTTCTTAATGAAAGAGTACGACAATAAGACTCACTTTCAGTTTCTGATAAAAAGGAAATGAAACTGAACTAAAGATTAAATCCTGCCATCTTTCCATTTACAGGTTTTCATACACAAATCTCTCTAATGCAAAACTTCCCAAAACCTAAATGCATTCACCAAATTGTTTCTGGTTTTCTTTATTACCAGTGTTGGGGAGTAACAGAATACATGTACCGGCGTTACGTATTTTAAATGTTATACCTCTGAAAACAGTCGTTTATTGCAATGAAAGTGAACATAAATATTTCACATTCTGTACTGCTCAATGTCACAGAGTGGAAGGAAAAGATAAATAATAAACCAAAAATAATAAAGCGCTAACTATATATATATATATATATATATATATATATATATATATATATATATATATATATATATATATATATATCTGAGCACGTTTCCTCACAAAATGGATGATGATAGCCACCTTTCTAGCTCCTGTCGTTTGCTTAACGGCCATTATATAGTACAAAACTGAGGCTTAAAATTACTTTGTCTGTCTACTAAAAAAAACTATAATAAAATGCTTCAAGTTTGTTAGGATAAATTGAAATATTTAACCAGACAGTGCTGCTTTACAGATTTGACATTTGTGACCAACTTTAATGCATATAAAATCAGAGACACTGATATTAAATTCAGATTAAAAATTCAAACTGCTCACCTTTGGTTGAAAGTAATGCTGGAAAAGGCTGCTGAGGGAGATGTGAAGTAAGCAGTGGGACACAAACTGTCACGGACCTGGCTCTGGAGGACTTGGGGGTCCGTGAGCAGGATGGATTATTATTATTATTATTATTATTATTGTTGTTGTTGTTATTTGGGGATGTGTGTTTTTCTGCACTATGCTGTGTTCGGTGTTCCACTCATATGTAGAGGCAGGGTGTGTACATGTGTGGCTGGAGGATGGAGAACAGCCACATGCAGGCCTGATGGGTGTGGCCCTGCAGGAGGACTGGCCACACCTGAAGTTCCTGCCACACACCTGTTGGTGATCAGGGCTCATCGGGGGAGCTACTTAGGAGAGTGTTGGAGCTCCCACCGGCACGGGATCATTAAGCGAAGACTCCAAGTGGAACGAGGGACTAGAAGGGCAGCATGCACAGGGTGTGCAGAAACACAACTGCCGGGAGCACGAGCACGGACGTCGGAGGGGAACACACACATGGGAGTCTAGGGAGCAAAGGGGATTTATTGTGCATCTGTTACCTTCACTGTAAATAAAGTGCACTGTTTGCATCGCAGAACTATGCGTTTTGGGTCCTCATTCCCCCATATCCGCACGGTCTGCCAGCCAGACCATGACACAAACAGGACACATTAATTATTATTATTTAACTCATCCTTTGCTTTGCTCCTGCTAAATAGCTTTAATAAAATATCCTGCATTCAGAAAGTCTAAAGTAAAGAGCACAGAAAAAGTGGTTGTATGAATGGGCGTAAATCGGTGAATGAGGCAAGTTGTCTAAACCCCAATTTAAGATGGGCAGCAACACCTCAACTGAACATAATGTCACTGGAAAAAGAATAAAAAATTTTCTGACAAAATACTTAAAGACTTTTGCACTTTAAGAACGGAGGGAGAGGAGAGTACTTTTTCTCAGACTTAAGCTGAGTTTGATAGAAAAATATTTACAGTTTAAAAACCAAATATAAACAGTTCAGCTAATATGACACTTTTGGTTCAATCCTTTTTTCTTCCGTTCTAACACCTCCACCCATTTTGTGGATGAAAAAGTTATTTTTGATCTGATATGATTTCTTGGCTGTGCGGACCAATCAGTTTCAGTTTATACTGTTTATTCTTGTGCTGTGTGCAGCTGGGTTTGCTAGTTCACAGACTTTATAGAGCGCATTAGATCATGACAAGAGGAATGCAATGTACATTTTATCTCTTACACCCTAAACCTCCCCACCCCCAACTTCCTGGCACAACCCACGGCTCTGGAGAATGTACAAAATGTTTACATTGGACTGCAGAACAATGTTGCAGCACTTTTAGTAAAAGATTTTATGTTTCACAGTTAACATATCACATCAGTATCAATATCTGTACCCATCAGGGACACATTTCAATACTTCACCTTCAAATCTCTTCAGCCACTTACTTAGGCCCAATTTTTTCACACAAAATTATCCATATGCAAGAAACTAAAACTAAAAGATAAACTGTAATATTTAATTTTAAAAGTGCTGCTTGAAAATGAGGTCTTTGTAATCAACTGCTCCTTAAATGCAGTGACTCTGATTCTATATTCAGATAAACTTTTATTCAATTCAGATTAAAAGTTGAAACTACTCACAACGCTAAACCTAGACAGACTAAAGTGGGTGTGCAGGGAAAAGCAGAGCTGAGAAAACAAAAAAGGGGGTGGGGGAGATGAAGAAGTGGTGTTGATGCATGTAGAAAGCGGTTTTGTTTGGTGACAAACAAATCGAATGGATTAAAGTTTACAGATTATTACAGATTAAAAACAAAAGACAAGAAATAAGAACACTGTCTTATATACGTATATAGCAAAAATAGTGATAAAATCGCACAATTATGTCCCGTTTTCTAAGCTTCATTCCGTACTAACAAACAGAGGCGTCATAAGAGAAAAGTGATAACATGAGCGCTAGAAAAATAGTAAACCGTCAATTACTTTTAGTTTTAAAAACTATTATTAACCTATTAGAATAAAGGCATGTTTGTTTCATAAGGTACGTGTTGGGGGCGTTACAGGAGTCAATTTCGTTTTGTTCTGGCAGCAAATAATGAAATCGAGTCAGCGTCTAATGCCCCCCCCCCTCCTTATTTCATGATTTGGTTCGGTCCAGTGCGCCAGGCTGAGCGCCAGAGCACTAACGGATCCGGTGTTTCATAAGAGTGAGAGAGACAGATGGAAATAATAAGAAGATAACGAAGTCCATATGAATGAAACTGCTCGACATTCCTGGTATTTGTAATGTGTTGTATTGTTTATTGTTTGGTTTTCCAAAACAAAAGGAAAACCAAACAATAATGATTATTTAAAAAAAGGGGAAAAAAGTGAAGGAAACGGCTTCCAGGGCCTAATCCGTGGATCGGCTTCCTCCGAGGCGTGGGCGTCTATCAGCAGAGATTGTACCTTCACCTATCAGCAGAGATTGTCCCTTAATCTGTAACACAGTCAAATATATTCTCAAGTAACATTCAAGCATGCCATTCAGCGTGTTAGTACGAGCTCGGGAGCAGCTTGGGAGAACAAGAAAACAGAGACTGCTTCAGGTTGTCTTCCCAAATCGACTCAACTTTATTCTCAAGTACAACAGTTTATATAGAGGGAAAAATTCATGAGTCAGCAGATTCTCAGTTTAAACCAGTACAGACCAAGATAAGGGAGCGTCTTCCTGCCCTTGGGTGAAGAAGCACCCTTTGTATAGTTTATCAGTTCAGCTACAATTGTGATTATCTCAGCGACATATTTTCAAGGGACGAAATAAAGAGTTCTTTCATTAGTGAATTCTGAAACAAACCATCTGGCCTTCAACAGGCGTCTCCTAAGAGATTTAGAAACTAATGTAGCTGAGGGAGTGATCTCTGTGGTATTTCAACCTTGTACCAGCCTGTGATTCTCACACATCAATTCTTGGGTCAAAGAGAAAAATAACTAAAACAAAGGGGCCTTATTGAATGACAGAGTTTTCCTGTATAATGTCACTATAAAACAATATCCAGTAAATGCTCCCATGGTACTAAAATACCTAACAAAAAGCATAGCATAAGCATAAGCTTTTTTAATCCCACCCTCTTTCCACTAGTTGGTGTCGTGCAAAATTTAACAATAACCTGCAACACACCCAGTGAGCTTGATTTGAAGTGGGTTTAATAAACACATTGCAATGTGGAGAGAGCATCCCAGTGAAACACCAGGACCATCTCTGAATTGTGGCCACCGCCCTTACATCTTATATACAGACACACAGACAAAGAACATTCCACAAACTCGTACACGTTGGTATAGCCCCCCCTCTCACGGGGGGCTATACCTTCTCTCTCACGGAGAGAATTATGACCTTGTTTTCTGCTTGCCCATCACCTAAAGATTTACATCCCTGATAAGCAGAAGGAGTCTCACTATCTGTTTAACGTCTCCCATTACAATGGCCTCACTGTGTTAACTTTCCACATGCATGTAAACTAGTGACAGGAGTGCTCTTACTATAGTAAAGTGAGAAAGTGATATTACTATAACTGATGTACTATGATTAAATATGTGATTAATATATGAGAAAAGAAATCTGCCACCACATTGGTTACTAACAGTCAGCACTTTTTCTTCCTGTTGATCGATCATAAATTCTTCCTTACAATTTGTTACATGTATTTGCTTTTATAACCCCAGTAACGCATGTAAAATCTAAAAAATACAAAGCAATGATAGGAACAAAGGATGATGATAACAACAACAACAAACTTTATTTATAGAGCACATTTAAAAACCAGCGGTATACCAAAGTGCTTAACATAAGAGACAGAGAAGTAACACGAGTATTATAAGGCTTTAGCAAAGTATCAAATATACTCACAGGTCAATGCCACTAATACACAGGGGTAACGTACAGTTTTGTATAGACCTATTCCACTAACACAGAGTAAAATGGGTTTAAATGAAATTGTGACTAAAAAGCACATGTGTAACAAAATAATGATAATATTTCTTTATAAAACATGACAAACCATCAAATCAGGCAACTCTGCCAACATGGTGTTTTTTTGCCTCTTCAAACATGTCCTTCTTTGAGTGCACATGGAATTCAATAGTCTCCCTCATGTTGTCCAGCACGCCTTCTCCACTAAATACAGCAACATCTACAATAACACATAAAGCTCCAATCAGATTTCTCTTGGTGAATAATGATAAATGTGGCACACCCAAAATACATGGCCAGTTTTGTGTTAATCATTTAATGTAATTTATTTAATTTGTTTATTTGTGATTTTCTGTGACTATGAATATTCACAATGACTTTGGAAACATGACCAATTTATGCAGTATATTATTTTGTCACATGAACTGTACAGAAGGACAGAAAAATGGAGCAACACCTCAGGTGGAACTATTATGTCAAGGCAGGTGCACCCCAGTTGCTTTAGGGGGATGGACATCCACCCACTATTCAGATGTATTTGCAAGTTAGTACTTTGTAAAAAAAATACTACCACTATGTATGTGTATATATATATGTGTGTGTGTGTGTGTGTGTGTGTGTGTGTGTGTGTGTGTGTGTATGTATGTATGTATACATCTCACTTACACCCTGAGCTGTTTCCTGTTGTTTTCGTTATAAGGCCAATGATCATGAGTTTCACATCCTGAGCACATCCTGTACCATATGCAGTTACAAGCAGAAAACTTCTTTTAATACCCTATGATTTGCACATTTATTAACTTCTGGATTACTATGTATGTATTATATTACTATGTAATATATATATATATATATATATATATATATATATATATATATATATATATATATATATATTGCAATCAAATTCTGAATATATACATGTAGAATGATCTTCTGAATGTATGGAATGAAACTTGATGTCAAGGAGGCGCTTGCGCCATCTAGTGTTTTCCTTGTTTGTACCTGTGAGGAATGGCACTATGAGCCAGTCCGCACGGAATCTTGTGGCTCAAATTCTAAGTAATGAGGAGCTAATTAACAACCTGGCAAATGCATGTTCTGGACAACCTAATATTTGTACTAGTATGCTGCACCGTACTACTTATGAAGAAATTTATTCACTTTTTCATCGTGGAAGACGAAATGCAGTGAACCTCCCCGGGCAGATAATCTCTGGTTATCCAGCTAACGTTATGGAGAAGGTGCCTTCCACATCACAGCAGTCCCCCACAACGGGTCCCATCTACAATCTTAGACCTTTCACTCGAAAAGGCCCAAGGCAGAAGAGGTAAGAACAGAACTAAATGCACTGAACTGACTAGTGGAAGGTTAGTAATTGCCCGTAGGTTTCAACTGCTCAACAATGCTAAGTAAACAATAATATCACAAAAAAACAAAACAAAAAAATTGTGCGATAGACTGACATCATGTGGATGTGGAGACTAAACTGTGCACAAGTCATTGGTGCACAACAGTTAATTTGTTTAATTGTAGAAACAAGCAATTTCTATAATACTTCACGTCCTGTAAGCTTAATCTGCAAACATTGTGTAAAAGCAAAGCACATCATTCAGTTGTTACAATACATAGTTTTTCGGCAGTATATAATTTAATGAAACTTTTTTAAAGCAACAAAAGTACTCCGTGAATTCAAGAACTTTTTTTTATGTGATTGTTAAGTTTCTCCACCCACCCATCCCACTCCATCATCTATCCACCCATTCATCCATCCATTCTCTTTCACTTATCCAATTCAGGATTCCAAGAGCCTATCCTAGCTACCATGGGGCTAGAGGGTGTTTATTAATGCAAATTGGACATGTGTACAGCATGGTGTAATTTTTTTAAATCAAATATACTTCATTGATTGGAGGAGTGTGAGTATATTACATGCAGAAATGTTTACTTTGCCTTTATCCTCTATTAGGTTTCCAGCACAGCTAAACAGGTCACATTCTTTCACCAAAGAAGTGATTGTCTTGCAGGACCATCTAACTTCACATGTGCCAAGGCGTAACAAAAAAACTTGGCTTTTTGAAAATGGAAATTTAAAATCTGCACTGGAGTTTAGCTGTGACTGTGACTAATTATTAATGCAGGCAATAAGGACTGCCTTTCAGCCAGTTGTTGTAGGATGCAGGCAAGCTTTAGATCCTTTTTGATAAAAAGATTTTTTTTGTTACTTAGATTATTATACTATTAAAGGTCAACTTTGGGTATTTCCAAAAAGGATCTGGGAGCACTGGTCGGATGACTGGATTGATATCTTTTAGAAACCTTTTAATGTACTGTATTGTATTGTAGTCTGTTAGCCTTAACAAAAATTTCAAATACATTATGTTTTTTTCCTACCCCAGACTACAGATTTGCCAGCATGCCACACCAAACTTGTTGAGCCATCACTCACTTCCAAACAGACTTTGAATGGAGACCTTGTGAAAAAACTGTTTCATCAGAAGTCAATTTATGTCAGACCTGACAAGGTCATCTTATGTGAGGACAATGAATCAGTAAGTAATCCTGAGCATTTCAGCAAATTTATGAATGTTCATAAAATGAGAGTGAAAAAGGCAAAGACGGATTTTAAACTCCCTTAAACATGGTCACTTGTGTTATGTTTTAATACATAATACATAAACATAATACGAATATTTACTATGCCATTTTGTTGTCAGTATAATCAAATGTATTATCTGTTTTAATTTACAGACATATTCTGATGGAGAGAGTAAGATAAGATAAGATAACCTTTATTAGTCCCACACGTGGGAAATTTGTTTTGTCACAGCAGGAAGTGGACAGTGCAAAAGTTATGAAGCAAAAATTAATAAGAATAAATACAGTACACAACTGTACAGAATAGAATAAAATACTATATACAGTAGAATAAAATAGAATAAAATATACAATAAGATAAAAATAGAATACAAATGCTATATACAACTGAGTAAAAATACAACGATGCCAGAAAAGATTATTGCACTTAGTGTTATTGCACATGTGTGGATGTGTGTGTTTGATCAGTTAAAGTCTTTGTTGTAGAGTCTGACAGCAGTGGGGAGGAAAGACCTGCGAAATCTCTGCGAGTAGCCATACAAGCAGGCAGGATTTCACAGAAACTTTAAATTCTGACAAATGTGGTAAATATTCCTATCTAAAAGTCGCTCCAAGTAAAGTGTTTTGTACATGTTTGTATCCTTTAATCTTTTGAGCTATATTGTGCAAAAGTCATGAGCCACTCCTTCTTTCTTTGTTTTTTGCTGTAAAAATAGGAAATAAGCGCAGTGATTTACTGAAGTCTACAAAATAATGTCTACAAACAGACATGGAAACGCAGTATATTAGAGTAGAACAAAACTATGATATGAGCAACTTTAGTCTTGAACTCTCTTAACCAAGCTTTCTGGATGGCGATGTCTTCTTTTTATTGAATTTCTTTAAGCATGGTTCAGGAATAGTTCTCCAGGCTTTTTGTTCTGTTCTCTGTCAAGATGATCCCACACAACTTTAATAATGCTGAGGCCAATCTATGTATTGTGATAATGTAATTATGTCAACATCATTAATATGTAATTTAATAACTAAATAATTTACAAAACATTCTGGCTTTGGCCTGTTTGAGGAAGAATACCTGTCAGATGACCCCGAGCTCCAAGAAGCCATTTCAAGGTCTTTAGCCTCAAGTGCAAGTGAAAGGTCAGTACAACACAAACTTTTACTTGTCATGTTGAAAGGTCAACATATTACCGTTATTTGATGTTTGTTGCAGAAAACGAGTCACCTACTGTCTAGTTTTGGATCAGTTTGAATAAGCAAACTACAAACTGCAACCTGTGATTTCTGTTGTCATTTGAAGATTACCAAGGCTATCAGATTATATATATTTTACTTGATATATGTTTTGGTTTATTTTTACTTTTTTGAATGGTGGTTGGTTGTCAGTGTTGGATCTTGTTTTTTTTTCTTGTTGTTCTTGTATTTATGTAGTGTATTTATATTATTTATAAATACTAGTGTATTTATGACAAGATAAAAATTTAAACTTTTTTTCCATTATCACAAACATTCTTGATTTGTATCTTTTTTGTTAAATATCAATTACAGTCTTAAGGATGGTACCTCATTATTCTGTTGGTGGGTTATTGCCATTTAGACAAGTATGTATGTATACATCTCACTTACACCCTGAGCTGTTTCCTGTTGTTCTCGCTATAAGGCCCATGATCATGAGTTTCACATCCTGAGCACATCCTGTACCAAATTTACCATATGCTGTTACAAGCAAAAAACTTATTTTAATACCCTATGATTTGCACATTTATTAACTTCTGGATTACTATGACACTTACTGAAATACTCCTACATAATATCTATCTATCTATCTATCTATCTATCTATCTATCTATCTATCTATCTATCTATCTAATGCCGTTTAGGAAAATATTATATATATATTGCAATCAAATTCTGAATATATACATGTAGAATGATCTTCTGAATGTATGGAATGAAACTTGATGTCAAGGAGGCGCTTGCGCCATCTAGTGTTTTCCTTGTTTGTACCTATGAGGAATGGCACTATGAGCCAGTCCGCACGGAATCTTGTGGCTCAAATTCTAAGTAATGAGGAGCTAATTACCAACCTGGCAAATGCATGTTCTGGACAACCTAATATTTGTACTAGTATGCTGCATCGTACTACTTATGAAGAAATTTATTCACTTTTTCATCGTGGAAGACCAAATGCAGTGAACCTCTCCGGTCAACTGGAAATTAAGTTGGTTTAGTGTCTGTTACTTACTCATCTTAGGCATTGTGTCTTTGGTTAAGTGTCAAGTCTTTGTGAAAATCATATTTAAATTTAGTTAAATATTTTGAGCAGAACGAAATGTACCCCTGAATACATGAAAAGTAAAAGCTGTGATCTTAAGGATGGTACCTCATTATTGTGTTGGTGGGTTAGACAAGTATATTTCTTTACCGATTGTGTAGGTGTGTGTGTGTGTGTGTGTGTGTGTGTGTGTGTGTGTGTGTGTGTGTGTGTGTGTGTGTTTTAATCAGGTCAGTTGTCTCAGTGTTTGAGTCCTCTTGTATGGAGATTAAATTCTGATTGCCTTGTGTTATGTTCCCCATGCCACATCCTTGCGGTGAACAATGCTGCATCATACTTTACCTCCCCATATCAGATTACTTTTCTGAAATTTCACTCTTTTTCTCATGCTTCTCAAATAGCAGTTTATCTGTACTGCCGCACGTGGGATATATTCAGTCGAAATTTAAATTTCGTATCATGTGTGATGTCACCCTTCATTTTCAAAAACATTGTAAGGAAGGAGCAAACACATCAGGAGTCTGAAAGTGTGATTGAGCCCTCACATGGTCATAGATCCACTTTTCGGGGTTCTTTTTTAGATTTCCTGTGAAAGTCTGAAATGGTTCATATTTCCATTCCATTCCCTCCCCCCACCCTCTCTCTCTCTCGCTCTCTGTTTCATTCCCTGAATCTTTCTTTGTGTGTCAGTCTGTGTGCAGGTGGCAGCAGGACAGCTTCAGTGCAGACAGACGTTCCACGCTCCCTGCAGAATCATAGCCCATCAATCATGTTAACATGTTAACTAGTGGGATTTATTTTATTCACCAGAAAACAGTGAGGATCCCATTACAGAGAGTGGCCTAAGGGCAGAATGTGTATGTGTGTGTATGTGTGTAAATGTCTGAGTTGGGGGGAGACCCTCTGGGGAAGACCCCTTTCTCTTCTAGTGCAACATCCAATCTCTCTCAGTGGCACAGTGTGAGAAATAACGATATGTAACGAAGATGTAATGAACAAAAGTCAGTTGTTTTGCTTTGTTTTATTTTTTAAAAAGTCACTGAGTTGTTGTCAAAATTGCAATCTACTGCAGCGGATTTCCAGTATGTCAGGTTCGATTCACCTAAAAAAAGCAAACTTATATTCAAATCACTGGTTCCTTGTTATTGAGAGAAGTTAGAGTGTTAGCAGCAACTTACATGTGCGAATTGGAGGCCTGCTCAGATGCGACCAGAGATTTACACTCCACTGCTCACTTTCAGAGTGTAAATAGGATTAGCAAATAATACCAGGTGTTCAAGTTACCACACCTGACAGCATATGACAGGTTTCATTTTGCCTGAATCGCAGAGGCATGTATTACAGTCTGGCTGGGATGCATACACTGACTGTGTTTTTGCTTGAATTTGTTCTCTGTACCATGCTCTCCTGAGTTTTAAATGCACTTTAGAACAGCACACAGCAACACTACATATGAGCGGGCGTAGGGAGGTTTGAGGTCTTCACTCACCCCGGTTCTGTTAGCTGTCAGGGCTGGGAAGCTGGGAGGAGGTGCTGGCCGTCAGACTGAGGTCTGGGATGCGGGGCCTCCCTGGTACTGCAGATAAGGAGGTGGTCCGCTTGCCTCCACCCCAGAGAGAAGGGTTACATCTCCTGGGTCTAGGTGCGGCTTGCCCCTCTGAGGGCGGGGGTACCTGGACCTGGGATATAGAGTATGTTTGGGGAGTGCGACTGTCTGTGCAGTGTCTATTTGTGTCTGTCTACACGTTGGGTGAGTGCCGAGTATTTGGTTGTGCATATGGGGTGGGAATGCACGTCTGTGTCCGCGTGTGCCTGTTCGTCTGTGTCTATATGTCAGGTTGGGTCTTAGACTCAACCTCTCTGGGTACATCTCAGGCCCTCCAAAGTACGGAGGCCTATCTCCCCTCACCACACTCCCTGCCGGTGGCTGATGCCCTCAGACGTTGGTGTGTTGGTGGTCCTTGTCGTCTGGGGCTGGGCGCTCATGTATGTACCGGCTCACTCCTGGTGGCCGATTGGCGGGGCCGAGCGCCTGTGGCCCGGCTGGGCTCCTTCCGGGGGGTGGGATGCCCTCAGACCTCTGGCCTCTGGGCCTGAAGCTCGGTCCTCTCTGGCACAGCTGGCTGCCGGCAGAGCCCGCGGGCACACCACTGCAACCCCCTCTGGCCTCTGCTCCGTAGCTGCGGGGTGACCTCTCATTTGGGGCTCTACTCAGCTCTTCCCAGGAGGGTGGCACGGTTCCCCCCCCCTTTGGTGGTCCTCCTCGGGTCCTTGTTGATAGGTTTGTAGCTTGAACCCATCCGCTGGAACGTTGAAGACAATATAATTACACTGCAAAGCAAGACACAAGTAGGCAAAGTTCTTCATGTTACTCGTGCACGGGAGAAAACCGGACAGAGCGCTGTTCCTTCGCTTGACCCCAGTTGCTCTCGTCCGTTCTCCCGTACCACTGTTCTTTTATTGAGGTTACATGAATATGCATAGGTTCATTAACATATGACGTCTACATACACACAAAGAGTACCGTGTGTGTGTGTGTGTGTGTGTGTGTGTGTGTGTGTGTGTGTGTGTGTGTGTGTGTGGGTGGGTGTGTGTGTGTGTGTGTGTGTGGGGGTGTGTGTGTGTGTGTGTGTGTTACTGCTGATCAAAGGGTCCTATACGCACAAAGGCACACAACAAACATCCTTGGTCAGGAAGAGAGTAGACCCCCCCTCATCCTAGATAACACCGTGAGGAAGTCCAGCAGTTCATTTATAAACAAAAGCACTTAGACTAGAACAGACGCAACTACGTTAATCCTACCGTAAAACAATAAGACAAGGCACGAACTCTCGTGCCCTCAGTGTGCTCTCTAATACACACAAAGTTTGCAGACTATTAAGTATGATCAAACCTCTACCAATCTAAAACTAATTATAAACTCTAAGCATATATAAGTAAATATTTCTAAGCATAAATGACAATCAAAAATACAAACTCTAACACTTGTTGTCACGGTCCTGGGTCTCCTGACCCAGCGTTTTTAGTTCTTTGTGATTTTCGTATTATTGTACTTGTGTGTGATTTATTCTATGGCTTCTAGTTTTGATCCCTTGCCCTTCATGTCTCCCTGTGTGCCCCTCTGTGTATCTGTGAGCCCTCGTCTCTCCTTATGTTTTATTCCATGCTTCCCCTGCCCATTATGTCTAAGTTCTCCCCGTGTTCTCTCTTCCCCCTGTGTGCCCTCTATGTATTTATGAGCCCTCGTCCCCTTTCGTGTTTATTCCGTGTCTCCCCTGCCCGTTACGTTGGTGTTCTACTCGTGCTCTCTCTCCTCTGTACTTCCTGTTTCACCTCTCCCGTCAGTGTTCAGTTCACCCCGCCCTGTCTCGTTATGATTATCAGTGTCACCTGTGTTCCCCGTGTGTTCCCACTCCCCTCGTTAACCCTCTGTGTATTTCTGTCTGCGTCTCCCTCTGTTCAGCGTGACGTCGTCCCTCATGCTGTGTGTGGATCTCCCTGTGTCTCTCTGCGTATGTTAGTTTACTTTTCCCAGTTTAGTTTTGTATTTCCTATGTTCTGCCATTCCAGCATTAAAGCTGTGATTTTGAGTTCATCCCCGTGTCTGTGAGTTTTGCGTTTGGGTCCTCCTCCTGCCTGCCACACAGCCGAGCCTTGACAGTACGACGTCACCACAACATGGACCCAGCAGACTTACCCGGGGAGAGCGATCTGATACGTGTCCAACGCCTAGTCGAGTGGATAACCCACACTTCCAATACAAGGGCAAAGATTGTGGGGATAAATGCTATCGAAGCAATCCTCAAAGGAAATTCTCATCTCCGCCAGGTCAGGGGATGTTTGGACTTATTGGCCAATTTGAATGAAGCCCGGGAGGCGGCGCGAACTCGGGAAATATCAGACTTGGCCCAGCAGCAACAGACAACAGCCACCCTGGAGCAGCCGCGTCAGTTTCACCGGCCGGATGAGGTTTTGCCCGGCCCTTTGGAGCTATCTGCGGGGAAGAAGCGTCGATCACGCCGCGGGCGCGCCACCCCACAGCCGGACGTTCGGACTTTTACATCGCCGACTGTGGTGAATAAGGACTCTTTTTCTGTGTCGAACCGTGGGACTATTCGTTCAGGGGTTGTGTTTTGTGCTACGGACGGTAATGTGAACAGTTTATCAGCTGCCCAGCCTCCTGACGCTCTCTTAGCTGCCCAGCTACAAGCTGCGTCTCCTGTGTCCCCGCTAGCACAGCCATTAACTCCACCACACGCTCCATTTTCACCTCTACCATCGCGTCAGTCATCAGTTCGGTCTGCCATTCAGTCGCCCTTAGTTCCGTCATCCACACTACCACCTGTTTCTCTTCCACCACAACCGTCGCTTCACCCAGCCACTCAGGCTGCTACTCAGTCAGTCATTCAACCCATAGCCCTGCCGTTAATATGCTCTGTAGCTGAGCCACTAGCCGCACGACCCGCAGCCACTTCAGCCACTCCTCCACCCGTCACACCTCCACTACAACCATCACTGCAGTCTCTAGCGCAGTCACCTGCAGCTCTGCTTTCCCCAGTGCAGTCTCCAGTGTCCCCAGTGCAGTCTCCAGTGTCCCCAGTGCAGCCTCCAGTGTCCCCAGTGCAGCCTCCAGTGTCCCCAGTGCAGCCTCCAGTGTCCCCAGTGCAGCCTCCTGCAGCCCTGCTTTCCCCAGTGCAGCCTCCTTTAGCACAGTCACCCACTCAACCACCAGCACCACAACCGTCACTACCTCTAGTTCATTCCCCTATGAAGTCATTAACTCCACCACCTACTCCACTCTCACCACCACCGTTACTACAGACATCAGTTCAGTCCCCTGTGCAGTCATTTACTTCTCCACCGTTAGCAGCTCAGGTCCCCGTGTGTCCAGCAGCTCAGGTCCCCGTGTGTCCAGCAGCTCAGGTCCCCGTGTGTCCAGCAGCTCAGCTCGCACCTGAACCTTTGGCCCAGTTCCCCGTAGCAGTGCAGTTTTCTAGCCAGCTTAACATTGAGCCCGGGGTCCCAATCCTCTCTGGCTCTACATCGGCTCCTGCTGGAAGCTCGGATGAGCTCATCCAGGACTCCGCGGCTCCCACGCCGCCATCTACCTCGTCCGCTGGGGGTTCCAGTGAGCCCGGCCAGCACCTCCCTGTCTCCGCTGGAGGGTCCGAGGGGCCCGTTCAGCCTCCCGTCTCCGCTGGAGGGTCCGAGGGGCCCGTTCAGCCTCCTGTCTCCGCTGGAGGGTCCGAGGGGCCCGTTCAGCCTCCTGTCTCCGCTGGAGGGTCCGAGGGGCCCGTTCAGCCTCACGCCGCATCAGCTGGAGGGCCCGAGGAGCCTGTCCAGCCGCCATCTGCGACCGCCTCGTCATCGCCTGGCCCAGCTACATCCGCCTGTGCTGCAGCTCCGCCTGGCCCGGCTACATCCGCCTGTGCTGCAGCTCCGCCTGGCCCGGCCTCAGCCTCTGCAGCTCCGCCTGGCCCGGCCTCAGCCTCTGCAGCTCCGCCTGGCCCGGCCTCCGAGTCTTCGTCCTCGCCTGGTCCGGCCTCCGAGTCTTCGTCCTCGCCTGGTCCGGCCTCCGAGTCTTCGTCTGCCGCAGCCTCCTCAGAGCCTTCGTCTGCCGCAGCCTCCTCAGAGCCTTCGTCTGCCGCAGCAGCCTCAGCCTGTGCTTCGCCTGGTCCCGCCTTGACTGGTCCCGTCTCGACTGGTCCTGTGCCCACCGGGCCTCGGCCAGTACGCCTGACACTGGAGGGCCGCCGCCGCCTTCCGCACGGCCGGCCCCCGGACCGCCTTCGCCTGAGTGGCCGCCGTCGCCTTCCGCACGGTCGGCCCCCGGACCAGCGCTGTCATCGTCGCCGCCGCCTCCCGCGCGGTCGGCCTCCTGAACTGCTCTGTCGTCTCCTTCACCGCCGCCGTTGCCTTGCGCACGGCCGGCCTCCTGAACTGTTTCCACGTCTCCGCCGTTGCCTTGCGCACGGCCGGCCTCCTGAACTGTTTCCACGTCTCCGCCGTTGCCTTGCGCATGGTGGGCCCCCTGAACTGCTCTGTGTTTGAGTTATTTTCTTGGGCTCCGGTGTTTGCTGTGCTCTTCTTTTGTTTTCTGTTCCGAGCCCTCCGTCCTGGGCCCCCGCCGCCCGCCCTGGGTTGTTTTCTGTTTGGTTTTGTTTTTCTGTGTTTGGGCTGTCTGGAGCCAGCCCTTGAGGGGGGGGTACTGTCACGGTCCTGGGTCTCCTGACCCAGCGTTTTTAGTTCTTTGTGATTTTCGTATTATTGTACTTGTGTGTGATTTATTCTATGGCTTCTAGTTTTGATCCCTTGCCCTTCATGTCTCCCTGTGTGCCCCTCTGTGTATCTGTGAGCCCTCGTCTCTCCTTATGTTTTATTCCATGCTTCCCCTGCCCATTATGTCTAAGTTCTCCCCGTGTTCTCTCTTCCCCCTGTGTGCCCTCTATGTATTTATGAGCCCTCGTCCCCTTTCGTGTTTATTCCGTGTCTCCCCTGCCCGTTACGTTGGTGTTCTACTCGTGCTCTCTCTCCTCTGTACTTCCTGTTTCACCTCTCCCGTCAGTGTTCAGTTCACCCCGCCCTGTCTCGTTATGATTATCAGTGTCACCTGTGTTCCCCGTGTGTTCCCACTCCCCTCGTTAACCCTCTGTGTATTTCTGTCTGCGTCTCCCTCTGTTCAGCGTGACGTCGTCCCTCATGCTGTGTGTGGATCTCCCTGTGTCTCTCTGCGTATGTTAGTTTACTTTTCCCAGTTTAGTTTTGTATTTCCTATGTTCTGCCATTCCAGCATTAAAGCTGTGATTTTGAGTTCATCCCCGTGTCTGTGAGTTTTGCGTTTGGGTCCTCCTCCTGCCTGCCACACAGCCGAGCCTTGACACTTGTACTCTGGGGCCTCTGGATATCTGGGGCCTGGATCTCCTCCATGCCTGCTTCATACCCTGGTGGACGGGGCTATGGCTCCCCACACTCCCTAGCAGATCGTTACATGGAGAAACCTTTGGAATAGAAGCATGCTGATCCACACAGGTGTGCACACGGGTGTACACACGGGTGTTCACAGACGCGGACTACACCTTTCTTGGCTGCTGCCTCAAAGCACATTGTGCGCTGTCTATCTTGCGTGCTGCACAATATCGTTTATTATTTAGTATCTACTGTTATCTACTGCTAGCTAGTTTATTGTGATGGTGCTGTTTTTTTTATTATTATGTTGCTCTTTGTTGTTTGCTTTCTCTTCTGTTTTTTTTCTCCATACAGGTGACCCAGGTGTTTTGTTTGTTTTTCTTTTTTCTTTTTTTCTTTTTTTTTCTTTCTTCCCCCCTTCTCACCGTCTCTTCTCCCCTTTGGTTTTCTTTCTCTCCCTCTCTTTCTTTCATTCTTTCTCCCTGTCCTATCCCCCAGTCATGTCTGTCCCGTTTGTAGCAACTGAAAATAAAATAAATTCATAATTATAATAAAGGTCAATCAAATGGACCAATATGGCAAGGCCACGATGATCCACTTGGTAAAATAAATCCGCTTGGCATCTTTCTTGGCCTTAAGACAACAATTCTGATGGCTAAAGATCCAAACGGGACACAAAAAAAAGAAAAAAAAAAGAAAAAAAAGAATTTGTTCTCTGTGCATGTTCACGGGTGATGGGCAACGTAGGTATAAGTATGCAGTAAAGGTGATGCTGATATAAGAATGAGCAGAATGTCAAAGATATGCCCATAAAAGTTTGTATTTTAAATGTCCTTTCTTCTTCTTTCAGTCTTCTGACACATCAAATTTGATGGAAAATCACCATTAACCGTAAGTGACATTTTTCAGATGAAAAGTAACAAATGTGAAAGGATTTAATTAATTAATTTCACTCTAGGTCCAGCTCTTGGGATCAATTTCTCGATTTCTTGGGATCAATTTCTCGATTTGATCCTCAAGATGATACATACTTTCCTCATCAGTTCAGTAGGAATAAAGATTATTCATAAAATTAGTTCAGAAATACTTTTTTAAAGGAGTTCTGCATTGGTGTATGAATTAAATGCATGTTAATTCTCTTTGTTTTAAGCAAGGTGTTAACAGTTTACTCTTGCTTACACATTTTGTGTATGAAGTATAAAATCCACAAGTGATATTTTACTCTCTAAACATGGACAACATTTAGGCTGACCATGTTATAGTACGGAACAACATTTTAAGCTCTATTAGTAGCTCTTATGTTTCATAGTTAGCGTTACATAAGTATATATATATGTACCCACAATAAATGAAACATGTTAAACAAAACAAATGTAACAATTCACCTTCAAATGTCTCTGTTTTTTCACTTAGTTTCCATTCAGTCAGTTTTCTTTGCACAAAATCACCCATGACCAAAAATCGAAACTGAAAGATAAATTGTAATTTCCATTAAACCATTCCTCCTTTATATACTAGACCTTTCAACTCCCTAAACTGATCAGTAGAGCAGTTACATATATGGAAAGATTCATCAGAACAAAAAAATTTTGTGTGTGCTCATCTGCTTTTAAAGTTAATGCGAAAATGGTCAGTTATGGAGGATGAAGTTAGCAGGCAAAAGGAGAAGTCCAACAATAAGCAGGATTACAAAGAATAATAAGATTCAGATTAAACAGAAAATAAAAAGACAGACGTGAATGAGTCTGATGACGAGTTGATGAGAGGGACTGGATGTTTGTTAAATGTAGAAACTGTCTCGGTTCATTGTTGTCTGTATGTCAATTAGTTAAAGGGGTTAAGTAGAAAAAGAAAGGAAAACAAAAAACGTTTTAAAATAAATAATAATATATTAAATAATAATAATAAATAAGAAAAAGTAAAATCACTTACAACAACTTCTGCTAGTATATGTATTTTGCACTATGTAAGAGTGGTCCCCTCACATCACTGACACAGGACGTATTCTGGGTTTTTTTTCTACAGTCTCATTTATTTAGTGTCTTAGTATAATATTTACATTTTGAACACAACAATCAAACTCCAAACACTCCAGTTCATTTCTGAAGTACTGTGTTTTTACTCAGGTAATTCTATTAATAATTTTTTTTTTTTTTTAGCAACTTGAGTTTAGATGTGTGGAGTTAGATATGTTACAGAAAGTGTTGAAAGTAATGCACATACCAGAGAGTGATGCAAAGTGCACCCCGAGAAGTTTTTTTTTTTTAAGTATAATAAACAGGTTTCTCATTTGCATAGGGAAAAAGCTGTAGATATCCTGGAGTAGGTACAAGTAATTTGCACGCTAGTTTGACTAGCCACACCCAATTCTTCTCAAAACAAATGACCTCTTGTACAACCATCACAGCCACCATTTATCTTGCATGCAAATGAATTATTATGTGTGCAAATGATTTGTACTTGTCCTATTCTGGGATATCAACAGCGGCTCTTTGTTCATGCAAATAAGAAACGTGTTTATCCCAAAAATACTAATAATTTCTTTCACTTTGCTGATATGTGTATTTCTTTTAACAACATGTTAAAACGACCAAGGTTGTAAAAAAAAAAAAGTGTTTTCATCTTAAACCTAAAATAAATACAAATACTTTTATTGAGGTTTCAAGGTTTTCATGGACCATGTGAAGGTCATTTTTGGAAAGTTATTCTTGTTGCAGAATGTGAATGCTACCTGACAAAAATAAATGTTGGAGAAATGGAGGCTGAATAATGGACAGCAGAATACTAACATCATAAAATCAAAGGAAAGCTCACCACTCGGATGATTTCCAAGTTTCCATCATTTCTGATGGAGGCTTTAACATGTGAAGATGGGTGCCTATTTGTGAAATCTACATATTAGTCTTTCATGGAGTTCTCTGCATTACACCAAAGACACATACATCAACTAAAAGTGAGTGCAAATATTCTGGTACAAATCCAAACACAATGTCAAACAAAGGAAGTCTGGAAAGCAAGGACACTCCTTTTATTCCATCCTTCACGACCTAAAACTTCTCCACCTGCATAAGATTTTTTTAATTTTATTTTTATTTAACTGTTATTTAACCAAGATCCCATTGAGATTAAAAACCTCTTTTTCAAGGGAGACCTTGCCAAGTAGGCATGGGTATCGTTTAGGTTTTATCCGATACCGGTGCCAAATCGGTACTTTTGAAACTGTGCCGGTGCTCAAACGGTGCTCAAACCGGTGCTTAAAGAATGGAGAACACAAAATTGGTCCAAAAACATATTTGCATGGGCAAACAGCTTCTTTGATTCCCTGAAATATAAAGTACAAATGATTTGGGAACATGTCCTCCATCTCCTTTTCCCAACCACATTAAAGCCAATGTCCTGTTCCACCCACTGCACACAAAGCAAACAACCCCATGCAAACAAAACACACCATATTTACTCAGAAGAAAAATTAAGCTTGAACCATTTGCTGAACACAGGCCATCTGAAAAGCAAGAAAACTAAAAGCAAAATAAACAATCTGACCACTAATGAGCTTTAATAATTGATAAATCGCCAAGAGACCTTATATAAATCCTCGCTGTGAAGGAGATATTATTACAAATAATTAGCAAATAATACCAGGTGTTCAAGTTACCACACCTGACAGCATATGATAGGTTTCGTTTTGCCTGAATCGCAGAGGCGTGTATTACAGTCTGGCTGGGATGCATACACTGTGGTTTTGCTTGAATTTGTTCTCTGTGCATGTTCACGGGTGATGGGCAACGTAGGTATAAGTATGCAGTAAAGGTGATGCTGATATAAGAATGAGCAGAATGTCAAAGATATGCCCATAAAAGTTTGTATTTTAAATGTCCTTTCTTCTTCTTTCAGTCTTCTGACACATCAAATTTGATGTAAAATAAACATGTTAATATATATTCTGTGTGTGCATGTGTGTCTCCACATGTATGTTTTCATACATGCCTGAGTGTTTTTGTATTTGTGCATGTGACCGAGCTTTTTGTATCTCCGTGGGTGATATAAGTTTAGGGCTGTTTGATTGTTTCACCACCTGTGCCCGACATGTCTGCAGATTGGTACCTCCCACCCTGACACTCAAATCAAACACGGCTCAAGTTTCCTGAGCTGTCTTTTGTGTGGAGCGTGTTAAGCGATTTTTAAAGTGGCCCTTTCTGGTTTCTCCTCCAGGGCTGAGGGGACACACTCCCTCTGGCTCGCTCTATCTCTAACTTTCTCTCAGTTTTGTTTTCCCTTTGTCAATTGCAGCTTCTCTCAATGTATCTACCCATCTTTTCTGTGTGTGTGAGGAATGAACACAGTGAAGAGAAAAAGAAGAATTTATTTTAGAAAGTTTTCTAATAAAAAAAAAGTTTCCTTGAATCTTCAGTGGCTACAATAAGATGCATTTGCATTTTAGCAGTTAGTTCTCTGCATTCCACAGATGGTTCAAATGCTCATATCTCACTTCTCATTAAGTATTTAGCTGGCATCCTATTTGCATAGCTGAGAACAGAGGGGAGAAACGTGTAGATGTGTACGAGGTGGCTAACGAAGTGGCCTAGAGATTGCATGGATGGATTCTTGCCAAGCAACGCCCCACCTGCTTGCACCCGCCACTTACTCCCAGTCGTGACTGCCCCCAACCCCCTAGCTCATTGAGTGTGCCCACTCTAAAAGCTCACAAATTCTGCTCCCTTTGACAATGGTTAGGTCAGCCTAGATAAAGCACGTCTATTAGAGGCAATCGAGCTGGCGGGACAGAGTGACAGAGACACACAGGAGGGCAAAACAGGAGGGGAAGGAGTAGGAAGGCTTTGACAAATACCAAAGGTGGCCATAACTCTGCTTGTCTTCCTGGGAAATTTTTGCATGCTTTTTTTCCCTTAGAGCTTGATAAGTGTTTCTGAATTAAATGGGTTTTAATTAGCAGTCATTAAGAAGTTCATTAGCAAATTGCCTGGCTGTTTGGCTGTTTCGATGGGGATGATGGCGCTGCTCTCCGGGGCTCGCTCTGTCTTTTTACCGTGGCAGTAGTGCGTTTGGGTTTAAAGGAGAGGAAGCAGACATTTAAAGAGAGAGTGTGGATTTAAAAAGGAGAGAAAGCACAAGAGAGGGAAAAATCTGATCTGGACACTTTGCACTTGTTTCTAATTTTTTCTGACCTTTCTCACCTCCTCTCATTCTGCACCTTTTTCTCTCTCACTTCTGCATCCTCCCCATTTTGCCCACATCTCTCTCTCACTGTCAGTGGTTACTTTGTGGTTATGTGGTGATGGAAGCTGATAGCTGGCAGTTGAAGGCTGTTCTGTAGGGCTTAAGAAGAATCCATCTGTGACTGCGCGGTTGCAGTTTAGTCAGATGGTGCAGACTGGCCTGCTGAGGTGGCGTTACAGAACGATACTCGAGATGAAAGCACAGGACATGGACAACAAAAGCCATGATAGTAGCACAGTTATAGAAGCAGATAGTATTTGGTGGCTAGGCTGTTGTACTTACACTGCTTGAGAAATTGTGTGGAAATGTAGCATGGTTAAGCAAGACAAGTGACTGTGTGTGTGTGTGTGTGTGTGTGTGTGTGTGTGTGTGTGTGTGTGTGTGTGTGTGTGTGTGTGTGTGTGTGTGTGTGTGTGTG
Source organism: Astatotilapia calliptera (assembly GCF_964374335.1). NCBI lineage: Eukaryota > Metazoa > Chordata > Actinopteri > Cichliformes > Cichlidae > Astatotilapia > Astatotilapia calliptera. The sequence continues at coordinate 15,068,783 of NC_137425.1, read as the reverse complement.
TGTGTGAGGGTGTTTTATGGAGAGGCACATGGAGACAAAAAAAAGCTTCATATTTGTTTATTTACTTTATGGTTGTGGTTCACTCATGTCATAACTGCTGCTGTGTTTCTTTAATTCATTACTGTAAAATTGTATACAAAAGTACACACAATATTTAGTCTTATTTACTTATTATTAGTCCTAGTTTTAGAGTTTTTTCAGTTTAAAATAATGATATAAAGAATATATAAATAAATACACCAATTGTGCTCACCTTGATAAAAGCTTTGGTCACATTCTCACACAGATAACCAGACCTATCAGCATGCACCAATATCTTTTAGGAGAATGATTAGAGTTTGGAAATGAGGAAGTGCGCTGGCTTCCCTCACATGAAGACATGTACAAATTAACCTTCCTTTAATCTCTCTTTCTCACTGCTGAACATACAGTGGGGCAAAAAAGTATTTAGTCAGCCACTGATTGTGCAAGTTCCCCCACTTAAAATGATGACAGAGGTCAGTAATTTGCACCAGAGGTACACTTCAACTGTGAGAGACAGAATGTGAAAAAAAAATCCATGAATTCACATGGTAGGATTTGTAAAGAATTTATTCGTAAATCAGGGTGGAAAATAAGTATTTGGTCACCTCAAACAAGGAAAATCTCTGGCTCTCACAGACCTGTAACGTCTTCTGTAAGAAGCTTTTCTGTCCCCCACTCGTTACCTGTATGAATGGCACCTGTTTGAACTCATCATCTGTATAAAAGACACCTGTCCACAGCCTCAAACAGTCAGACTCCAAACTCCGCCATGGCCAAGACCAAAGAGCTTTCGAAGGACACCAGGAAAAGTATTGTAGACCTGCACCAGACTGGGAAGAGTGAATCTACAATAGGCAAGCAGCTTGGTGTGAAAAACCAACTGTGGGAGCAATCATCAGAAAATGGAAGACATACAAGACCACTGATAATCTCCCTCGATCTGGGGCTCCACGCAAGATCTCATCCCGTGGGGTCAAAATGATCATGAGAACGGTGAGCAAAGATCCCAGAACCACACGGGGGGACCTGGTGAATGACCTGCAGAGAGCTGGGACCAAAGTAACAAAGGTCACCATCAGTAACACACTACAACGGCAGGGAATCAAATCCCGCAGTGCCAGACGTGTTCCGCTGCTGAAGCCAGTACATGTCCAGGCCCGTCTGAAGTTTGCCAGAGAGCACATGGATGATACAGCAGAGGATTGGGAGAATGTCATGTGGTCAGATGAAACCAAAGTAGACCTTTTTGGTATAAACTCAACTCGTCGTGTTTGGAGGAAGAAGAATACTGAGTTGCATCCCAAGAACACCATACCTACTGTGAAGCATGGGGGTGGAAACATCATGCTATGGGGCTGTTTTTCTGCCAAGGGGACAGGACGACTGATCCGTGTTAAGGACCGAATGAATGGGGCCATGTATCGTGAGATTTTGAGCCAAAACCTCCTTCCATCAGTGAGAACTTTGAAGATGAAACGAGGCTGGGTCTTCCAACATGACAATGATCCAAAACACACCGCCCGGGCAACAAAGGAGTGGCTCCGTAAGAAGCATTTGAAAGTCCTGGAGTGGCCTAGCCAGTCTCCAGACCTCAACCCCATAGAAAATCTGTGGCGGGAGTTGAAAGTCCGTGTTGCTCGGCGACAGCCCCAAAACATCACTGCTCTCGAGAAGATCTGCATGGAGGAATGGGCCAAAATACCAGCTACTGTGTGTGCAAACCTGGTAAAGACCTATAGTAAACGTTTGACCTCTGTTATTGCCAACAAAGGTTATGTTACAAAGTATTGAGTTGTATTTTTGTTATTGACCAAATACTTATTTTCCACCCTGATTTACGAATAAATTCTTTACAAATCCTACCATGTGGATTCATGGATTTTTTTTTCACATTCTGTCTCTCACAGTTGAAGTGTACCTCTGGTGCAAATTACTGACCTCTGTCATCATTTTAAGTGGGGGAACTTGGACAATCGGTGGCTGACTAAATACTTTTTTGCCCCACTGTACATTCATTACTCCTTTCCTAGAGTCTTGAAGCCAAGCCAAAGACAACATGTTTGTGCCTCAGGACAGCTTAACCGTCAGGAGCAAGTCTGTACCGGTACAGATTGTAAAACATCTATTATAACACACCCATTGCCTGAAGTCATTCTTTCTCAGTACATTGTCCACCGAGGTTTCAATATTTTTTATTATAATTAATTATAATTATAACATAATTTGTCACATATTAATAAAAGTAGCAGTCTTCAGACACAACCTGCTTTCGACGTATAAATAAAGATCTTTGTTTACACACTGGCATGCTGTTACATTAATTGTAAGGGGCAAGTTTGTACTTGTCCAGTAATTATTGTACCAGTATAGTACCAATAAACATTGTAGTCATCCTTTCTTAGCTCAGTGTCCGCAAAACTTTAAACATTTTTTGTTTTTTATAGATAATTAATTACAGTTCTAACATTATTTTAGTCACATATTCATAAATGCAGCAGTCTTCAGACGCACCCTGCCTTTAATGTATTTAAAGTCATGCCCTAACTGGAGTTTTTACTCTTTTAATGCAAACCTTTCACCACTAAGACTTTAGTCAATGCTGCTAACCACACGATGGTCCTTGAATTAGCTTTGAAAATTCACATGAATGAACTGTTGCTCACCGAGTAGAGCCGTATTGTGAGAGGGTCACCATGGCTATTAGCCAGGCCAGCTTCTGGGAGAATGGTTCTGGCCCCTGTTTTTTTGTTTACAGTGTGATGATGTGAGGGGAGCCGCGGTGGAGCAATGGACTCCAGGATGAGATGGGGATAGGAGGGTTCTCCTCTTCTGCCTGGGACGAGGCTGGTCTGGACCCTGCTCTGAAGGAGGAATTTCGGTCCTGCTTGTGAACACCTAACAAACATTTATCCTTTGTTGTGGGACAGTTACATTGTGGGACAGGGTGGGAGTTTAGCGAGCATAGAACATTGTGTTTTATATGTTTTTTTGAAATTGGGATTATTTATTTCTGGGGATTTTAGTACCTTGACAACATTTTATTGCTTGTTTTTAGAATTGTTTTTCATTCTTCCTCCCTGGTTTGGAAATAAGCTGTTTCTGATGAGACTTACATCATCTATGTGCCCTGGGTTTCTGACTCGCGCACTCTCCCCTTGTATCTAAAGAACCAGCCTGTATAGTAAGACATTCGCACCAGCGTGTCTACATATTCACGAACAAAAACATCACAGTGCTGTTGGTTTGACTGTTGCCACTCGCCAAAATAATTTGTGTCAACAGCTGATTGTCAATGAAGGAAAAAATAAGTAGCTGTAGTTAAATGTAAGTCAAAAGAAGCTAAATTAAAAACACTTAAAAACAGTTGTGTGCCTAATTACTCTGGCTTTGTTATCTGTCATGTTTTAGTGATGCATATATTTAATATCAACTGCTTATAGCTGTAAGTTCAGTTTAATACAGACAGTCAGACAATTTAGTTGTGGTCAAAATACAATATTTAAGTGTGTATGATTTATTCATTGCATTTTTTTTTCTTCAAGGGCTTTAATTACCAGATGCATGCTTAATCATCAAGGTAAGTAAATCCCAAATGTACTGTTTGGGAAAACCTGCAGTCAGTTGAGACTGAAGAAGTCACTTGGATGAGTGACAAAACATTTGTCTCACTGAAAACACTACGCGCAGATGAACACAATCAGCCTTTTGGGCTATAGTTACCAATTTGTACATTGTTTCCTTTTTTATCTATGCTGAGTTTTCAGTTCTCTGAGTCATATCAAAGTGTTTTAGTACTTGGTTTTAATGACTTATGAAAAGGAAAAAAGATACAATCTCTGACATCTATTCTGATTATTTTTTCATAAACTATAAACTACATTCACTCCTACAGGAGAAAGCTAAGTGCCCCAAAGAGAGAGTGGCCCTTTCTGCTGCCACACATCGGTCTCTGGACAGGAAGAAGAAGTAAGACAAGAAATGGAAACACATGTTTTGCAATAATGCTGTTGAGATCCAGTGATCAGTGGTGTATTTGGACTTCTTTAGGGTTGGTGAATCTCCAGCACAGACTAAAAAGATGCAGCAGAAGCCAAAAAGCCCCACTACCAACAGGTGTGAAACACGGCTGTGGGATGTTATTACTTTTTGGTTCATTTTGTGTTTCCCTTTATGCAATTTCCAGATTATATTCTCCAGAGGTTATTTACATACATTCAGCATTCCTTTCCTAGAGTCTTGAAGCCAAGCCAAGGACAAACGGTTTGTGCCCCCAGGACAGTTTAACCGTCAGGAGCAAGTCTGTACTGGTCCAGATTGTAAAACAACTTTATAATACAACCATTTCCTGAAGTCATTTTCTAGATAATCCTTCTTTCTAAGCTCATTGCCCACCAAGGTTTAAACTGTTTTCTCTATAATGAATTATAATTCTAACATCATTTGTCACATATTCACATAAAATGTCACATAAAAGTAGCAATTTTCAGGCACAACCTTGTTTCAACGTATAGACAAAGATCTGTGTTTACACTCTGGCATGCTGTTACATTAATGTAGCTTCACACAACCACAGATGCACAGCAGGCATTCAGTGTGGACTTTGTTTCAGAAATGACTGAAGAATAAGAAATTGATGGGACCAAGAAACAATATAAGACATTTATATAAAAAGTATTTCTGTAATATTGTGTGAATTGATGCGTGCACTGCAGCACCACGCTGATTTCATATTTGTGCACTTGTAGCATTCAGTGTTGAGTTTTTTCTCCCACACTGCCATGTGTGTCTTTTAAACGATGTTTGATTTCATTTAAAATGTCAGATTGTTTTTTCTTTTTAGTTTTAGGTCAACTTACGGCATAAGTCTATATACGAGCTTCTTTTCTGTTGTTTGCTTCACTGATGGTTCATGACCCGGTAAACATGTTTAACATGGTATTAAACAAGGGTCCTACTTAGATATTTAATTCTGGCCTATGATAAGGTAATAAAGCCACATATGAACAGTGGTCATGTTTATTTTTCAAAAATCTCTAAACATCATTTACTGTATTTACACATCCTTTTTTCTTTTTTAGGAACGAACAAATTTGAGTAATTTGAATTGACTCTGAATAGCAGCACAAATCCAGAGTGAAGAAGGAGGCCAAACAGATTTTTCAGGCATATTTAAGTAATAAGACTTTAATTATAATCATTTTTATGTAGCAGGATACAAACATTCTTGAGCAAATCAATCTGTATTATATTCAATAGACTTGCACACATTGCAGATTTAAACAGAATAAGTCTCATCAGCCATTACACAATAATATGAGGTAATATGAAGCTTTATGATCTGTTATCTCAGTAATAGCAATCTGTATCAGGATGCAGTAAACCACATTGATCCACTCACCCCGGATTTTTAGCGTTAATTCACAAAATGTTTATGTGTCACAATAATTTGCATTTCAGTTTGAATAGAGGTAAACTGACATGTATGATAAATACGTAGTGAATACAAAGTTGGGAAAGGCAAGCTTTTGGCTGTTTACAAATCACTCCATAATTTCCTCCATATACAGATAATACACATACAGTACTGAGTGATATAATCCTACATTACACTGACTACATTATGTCCACACTGTCACACCAAAAGAAAACGTAAGCCACAGATCTCGCACACATATGAACAAAATGACTCCAAACTCCTTTGAAAAAACTTCATCATCATTCATTTTTCCAAGATTTTCACTGTAGTAAAAACAGCCATGTGCCATGATATACAAGACAGAGAAAGCACCTTAGCTGTGCTGGAACTTTAATATCTTTCATATGAGTTTGGTAAAGTCACCAGCCAACCATCCACATACATGCATTTACACCTAACATCCCTCAAGAAGAAGGCTTTGAGCTGAGTTGTCCTTTCCACTTCCACAAAGATAGTCCTTGATGCACTGTCAGGAATCATCCTGCTGTCCTCTGCATCACGTTTGATATAAAACAGCTGGACCACAATGACTGAAATAGCCGAGCACACACAGTTGGATGTGCAAACACAGTTCTCTTTAAACCTGACGATGAACTGTATTTCTCCATAGCAGCCATTCTTGAGTTTTATGACACAGTCTCTTGTCTCTTCATGGTTTACAGAGTAAACAGTATTTCTGTTGATGAAGCTGTCAAAGGCTTCCACTGATCTGAATGAAACAGGTCGATTTAAGAGCTCTTCTATTGCTAGTTTTATGGATCCTGTGATATCCAGATGCCGTGAATTTCCAAGCAGATCGTAACAATCAGTGGTTTCATTTACTGGTGAAATTCTGGCTAACGGAGAATTTCCGTTAGAAACAAGGGAGCGAAGGTGACTCGGCAGGCGCTGCCAACGGAGAAACTTGTCTTGAATTTTTTGAGGATTGTAGTTTATGTTGCTAAGCAGTGCCCTTAAATTTGCACTGTTCCTCTCAAAACTGAATGCTGATGTTGCCCAGAGAGGCCCCCAGTTACGCACACAGTCAGCTAAGTGGATCAACTGATGGCAGTTGAATGAAACGTTTTCTTCACCATAGAGTTCTTCCATGTTTCTAACAAAGAGTACCAAGTTCTCATGGGCCAGCTGAAGGTCATTTTGGGAGACTGATTCTTGTAGCAGAATGTGAATGCTGATCGACAAACAAAAAAAATGCTGGAGAAATGAAGGCTGAAGGATGCCTGGTAGGACACTAACAGCATAAAATAAAAGGAAAGCTCGCCAGTCAGATGCTTTCCAAGAGTCCCGACCCTTCAGTGACTGTAGAGATCTGCTCATTTCTGATGGAGGCTTTAAGAGATAAGAGTCCATCTGTGAAATCTGTTGACCTACATACCAGTCTTTCTTGGAGTTCTCTGAGTTCAGCCACAATCCAATAAGTTGCTTAGTCACACCAACTAAAACTGAGTGCATATATTCTGGTACAAATCCAAACACAATGTCAAACAAAGGAAGTCTGGAAAGTAAGGACATTCCTTTTACACCATACTCTGAGGTGTTTTCAACAAACATATTTTTTGATCTTGATGCTTGTTTAGTTTCATCATATCGGTATGACCTCATAGAGCCAGAGCCTTTTGGTACCACTGTGCCAGGGTGTAAACACCAGTCACAACCATATTCTCCATTGAATTGTTTGCAATTCCGGAGAAGTGGCCTCGCCACAGCGTCAGAGGAGCAAACCAAGCAGAAGACTTTTGATGAATGAAGAGTGCCTCTGCTGTCTCTCCACTGAAATGGATTTTGGGCTAAATCACAACATTCATCCACAAATGGTTTCAGAAATGTGTTCATATGAGGTTTTCCTTGGCCAAACCAAAATCCAGCAACTATCATATTTTCCTGTCTTTGTGTGTAAGGAAGTTCATTAATAACAAACTGAAGGGGCCAAATTGAGTATCTGGTGGTGCTAAAAATTGGTACTTCATCAAAATTCCATGTCAGTGTGAGATCATCTGCAGCTAGTTTACCCTCTCTGAGGAGATTCTGGTACATCATCCCATCCATCACATCTTTGATGTTATCATGCTCATCTTTAACTGTTTTAGGTAACAACTCAGTGCTGTGGTTCTCAAGGATACCTTTCAGAAGGTCTTTCAGGGATGAGTACAGAAAGAAGTTTCCATTTTGAATGCTGCTTGCTTTGTTGAACACAGAGGCACAGTGAGAACAACAAGAATCAGGATCGTTTCCCATGAAGTTTTTACACTCTTGACAGTAAAACATTGTAAATGTGGTTGGACTTTGTCCTTGTGTCACTGTTGCCCAGGAGCAAATTGGTTCATTACTCTGAAAAGACAAACAAACATGTGTTTTATATACACAAATAATATTGGGATAACAACATGACTTGAGGAGAAACATCAATATTCCTTCTTACTGTGTCACTGCCTCTGTCAACTGCTGAAGCAGACTCCAACTGAAATGGATAAATGTTGTGGTCCTGCATCTAAACCAAGGCCAAAACATCAGCCAGGCCTACCTATACTCTTAATATTTCATATTCACGTGATGAAGGTGCATTTCAGATATTTATATTAAACTAATTTGAAGCAGTTTGAATTTGTTAGCTTCATTATTTATTGCTCCTCTTATTGCAGCATTATGGAGACAAAATGTTTGTCTTCAGATAAAATCATTGTAAATCACTGGATCTTCAACCAGTTTAAAAGTATCTTTTCTGACTTCCTTTCTTACCCTGTCTTTGCCATCTGTTGTGTCAGACGCTGAAGAAGATTCCAAATGTTGAGGAAAAATGTTTGGCTCCTGCGTGAAAACAAATACCAAATAATTATCCAGACAAGGCACAGGCCTTCATGTTGTTTACTCACAGTTTGTGAAAAACAGTTGAGCTGTGTTGGAGAATTCTGCAGAGGACTTAGGTAAACAGCTAACCTGGTTCACTTTGCTCATATTGACACCTGTTTTACTCTAAAGATATGAGTCCTTGAATCCATCAAAATGTATTTTTGATTAGTGCTGTCAACATTAATCTCTTTAAAATGACATTAACGCCATAATGTCATTTTAACAATATGGCACAAGCTTGTTATTGTTTAGTGGCGTCCAGCTCACCCATGGGGAGATCCACGGTAACCAGCTAACGTAGATTTGCTGCGTTAATGCGGCTATGGTGTCAGGACGTCAAGTCTGACATCCTGTCAAGTTCAGGGTTCATTTTAAGATTATAATCATGACCTATAGGGCCCTGCACGGTGTAGCTCCAACTTACATCAGTGATCTCCTTCTGCCTTATCGCCCCAGCAGGTCCCTGAGGTCTTGTGACCAGCGCTTGCTGGTTTTCCAGCATACAAGGTTAAAAACAAACAATGACAGACCGTTTGTGTCAATGGCTCCCAGACTCTGGAACTCGCTCCCTTTGAGTTCGAGATCTGTGGACTCAGTCATTTCATTTAAAAAGCAGTTAAAAATGTATCTGTTTAAACTTGCTTTTGGTTGCTTTTGTTTGTTTGAGGTTGTATGTCCATTTCTGCTTGTGTGAAGCACTTTGTGATTTTATCTTGAAAGGTACTATTTAAATAAAATTTTACTTACTTACTTTACTTAAGGAGATTAACGCTGACAACATTAATTTTTCTATAATAACATGATGACATTAATAACAAAAATGATCAAAGATTAATCACTCAATAATGAACCATGTTCAGGCACAATGAGATCATACCATTTCTGGACTGTCCTCTTGCTCTGCGCTTGTTTCCATCATGTCAGCAGAATCATCATGTGTTCTATTCAAGTCCTGCAGTGGTGAGGGATAAATTTAAGATGTATTTCGTATAATAAAAGAAGTGTGATCAGTTTTGTTATATTGATACCTGCCAGTGTGAAATGCATTACATGCACAGTAAATGCTACATTAAATACATTATCTTGTACTCGAGTATTGTGAGGTTATTTTTCTGAATGTCACAGCGCTCACACACAACCTCCACTCTGATGCATTGCATACACTATTAATCTACTGATCTTCACCGCCATTTTTTTTTTTTTATAAAAAAAACCCTCAGTATATTTAAACTTTTATGGCTTTATGTTCCAGGATTTTTTTGTAACATTTAATAAAACATTACCTGTAAGTATTCTCTGAGTCTCCTTTTAAACTTTACTCTTGGTCCAATTTTTGGAATCAAAGTATTGATTCTGCCTGACTCGAGACTTAGGAAAGCTTCTTTGTCAATACCCTCCTCTGCAACAAAACGAAGTATTCCAATTGAAATTAGACAAACAAATATCAATATGGCATTACAGTACAGCAGTAATTTATGAAGGACCAAACCAAACTATAATAAAATACCTTCAAATCTGTGAATCAGCTCACTGAGATGCCATTCAGTTAATTTTTCCTGGACAAAATGACATGTCTCCATCTACAGAATCAAAACAAACACATCACACATTAATGAAACAATAGACCTGCTGATATAGAATAAAAAATAGCTGCCTTACCTGTAAGTAATCTTTGAGTCTCTTTCTAAACTTTACTCTTGGTCCAATTTTAGGAAACAGTAAATTAATTCGGATTGAATCTCCAAGGTTTAGAAACGTCTCCTTGTCAATGCCTTCATCTGAAATAATGCCAACAACAAAATAAAATATTCAAAAGTCAGATGAAGCTAACACTGCAAAACATTAATATTCATCAACTTTGAATATGAAAGACTTTTTTTATTGTAAGTCATAAATCACAGGAATATCCAGACCGACTTCTGAATCAGTAAATTTCGATGCTGTTCTAGTGCCATTACAGATACAACAATTTCCATTAAAGAATAATAATAAACTCATACCTTTAAATCTCTGCATGAACTCACTGAATCCCCATTCAGTTAGTTTGTCCTGGACAAATCCAGATGTCTCCATGGAATTTGCTGTGGGGACAATCAGCAATAACTGATTTATTCACATTTAAAGTATTATTCACTAAATAAGATCATTTACTTTCCTTTGTGGTTCTGAAGTGTCAGAGGTTTACGTTTCTATTTATCTCAATAACCCTTTTCATGTGACAACAGGAGGTAAATGTTTTTGTCTTTTAGCTGAATTGAACTCCTGCAACTTTTGCGACTTCATGTCACTCTGTAGAGTTCATCTAAATATCTAAAGTTTCCAGTTTAGTGAAATGTGTTTACACTGATACAAAGTTTCAGTTTTAATTTTCATTTGATTTCTTCTGTCATAGTGGAATAATATGATTTTTACAGAGCCAAAGTTTTTTAAGGGGCAAAAAATGTGAAATTAGCAGGAAACTGTTGTTGCAAACATACTGACATTTTCACAAAAACATATTCTAAAAGATCTCATTAGATCTTATTAATTTCAGCGTTGATAGTTTACATACACATAATGTGCTACAGGCACCGTTTCAAAACGTTTTAGTCTCCAGATGTCATTTACATAAAACGTATTTGTGATATCTTGTTTAATCTCTCCACTCACCTTTGCTGTCATCAACATGTTGACAAAAGCATGCATTTTTGTCATTGGCACTAAAACTATAGAGACTAAAGACCTGAGACTTTACCATCAGCATACTTTTTTCTTCATACAAGGAAGCAAAAGCAACTGAACTACTCTAACCTTCATTTCTTACTTAATAGTCAACAGGAATAAAAAAAAAAACAATAGGAAGGACATTGTCAAGACTGACAGGCAGGAGTAGTGTTGGCCGTATGACACTGATGCTCCCACACAAGCTTCAAACTCAAAGTTACATTTTCCTTGAACCACTATTTCAAAGGTTGCTTCGGTGTGGAAAATCACATGTCCCATGTACATGATCACTCCCCACCCTAGTTACTGAAACATGCGCTACCATCCCAACACATCCTGTTTCCCCTAGGACACCTTCATCTACCTGCTACATTACATAAGTTTACAGAATCAACTGACCAATCACAAGCCACCCCTTCTGAGCCTCTATCTCTCCAACGCCAGATCTCTCGTGCAAAAAACGGATGACCTGGAATTACAACTAGTGGGAAATCGCTATGTTCGTGACTGCTGTGCCTTGATCATCACTGAAACCTGGCTTCACCCGGGAATACCCGATGCTAGCGTGCAGCTAGCAGGCCGCACTCTGCTCCGCTGGGACAGGACAAAGGACTCCGGTAAGAGCAGGGTGGGAGGGCTCTGTATTTACGTGCATGAAAGCTGGTGCAACAACGGGACAATTATAAACAGTCACTGCTGCCCGAACCTCGAGTACATGTCGGTAAGATGCCGGCCTTTCTTTCTACCGAGAGAGCTAACAGTAGTGATCATCACGGCTGTGTACATTCCACCCGATGCCAATGTAATCACGGCACTCTCTATCCTGCTGAACACCATTAACAAATAGCAGCGGGCCCACCCGGACGGTGTTCACATTATCGCAGGTGATTTTAATAAGGCCAATATAAAGACTGTACTCCCAAGGTTCTATCAGCATGTCAAATGTCCCACCAGAGGACACTATTTATTACATATTACTTATGTCTTGTATATTGTATATTTTATATATATATGTTTTTCCCTTTGTTAATACTGTCCATATGTACATAGCGCTGCAGAATTGTACCCCCCCAGCATGTTTACACTGAGCAGGAGAAGCTCTGTATCTCATTGTACAACTGTATAGTGACAATAAAGGCATTCTATTCTATTCTATTCTATAGAATCAACTGACCAATCAATCCATCGTTATAAAATTGTATTTATATCATTCACACAATGAATGATATAAATACTTTGATACAATCAGCAAATGGAAATTGAGATTTCATGTGCTGTCTCCTATTTCATTACTAGATGTCACTGAACAAAGCTTTGAATGAATGAACCAATTTTCAACAGGACTGATGAAGTGGTTCAATAGAGGTTCATTGTTTTATTTGCACATCACTAGGCAGGAGTTGGACCCAAACGCAGCATTTGGAAGATGGAGTGGTAAACTAAAAAGTGACCTTATTAACTTGAACTAAGTGCAAAATAATTCAGATAAAAACAAAACAAACAAACAAACAAACAAGGAGATCTGAATCTTCGAGGAAAACAGACTACACAAGACTAAGGGAAAGAAAAGCGTCTGGACTTCGCTTGTTCACCTCTCATCCGAGAAGCTTCTTCAGGTCTAAGGTTAAATAGTGGAGAGTCTCAGAGACTCCCAGATTTAAGCCCTATGGGAGAGTTCAAATAGTGAACAGAGGCAGTGGCTTACAACACCAACTATCTGCCATCTATAATCCAGTTTTGAGATCCCTTCCCAGACACCTCAACACCCACACACATCATAGGGCCTTCTGACCTCAGGAAATCACATGATAGGGTGGGGCTAGGTTTCACAATGCCTGTGTCCCAATTCAGGGTCTGCATGCTTGAAGTACGCGCACTACGTATGGTGCGTACTATAAGTATGAGAAGTGTGGAGGTTTGTGAAATGGGACGGTATACGCTTCGTCGCGCTGTTCAAGTTGCCTAGCAACCATGATACTAACCGCGAGACACGTTACATACAGCTTTGTTCGACAGAAATGAAGGAGAAAAATGTTTTGTTAATCATTCATTTTTGTCATGACATCACTTTGATTAGTTGAGTGTCTGAGGCTGAGACCACAGGACTGTAAAACATGATTGTTGGGCTTCATTTCTGTACTGAACAGTCATTTCAAGATTAGTTAGTAAATAACAATTAGTTAATGTTGTTCATGAGACTAAAGTCATCTCACTGTGGTAATGTAAATATAATATGGCCAATATTATAGTATTGTCAGATTATTATGATATTTATATATCTATATATATATATATATATATATAAAAAAAAACACCCAGCACGCCCCTGCGGGCGGTTTATCCTTCAAGCTCGGGTCCTCTACCAGAGGCCTGGGAGCTTGAGGGTCCTGCGCAGTATCTTAGCTGTTCCCAGGACTGCGCTCTTCTGGACAGAGATCTCCGATGTTGTTCCCGGGATCTGCTGGAGCCACTCGCCTATCTTGGGAGTCACCGCACCTAGTGCTCCGATTACCACGGGGACCACCGTTACCTTCACCCTCCACATCCTCTCGAGCTCTTCTCTGAGCCCTTGGTATTTCTCCAGCTTCTCGTGTTCCTTCTTCCTGATATTGCTGTCATTCGGAACCGCTACATCGATCACTACGGCCGTCTTCTTCTGTTTGTCTACCACCACTATGTCTGGTTGGTTAGCCACCACCATTTTGTCCGTCTGTATCTGGAAGTCCCACAGGATCTTAGCTCGGTCATTCTCCACCACCCTTGGGGGCATCTCCCATTTTGACCTCGGGACTTCCAGGTTATACTCCGCACAGATGTTCCTGTACACTATGCCGGCCACTTGGTTATGGCGTTCCATGTATGCCTTGCCTGCTAGCATCTTGCACCCTGCTGTTATGTGCTGGATTGTCTCTGGGGCATCTTTACACAGCCTGCACCTGGGGTCTTGCCTGGTGTGATAGACCCCAGCCTCTATGGATCTTGTGCTCAGAGCTTGTTCTTGTGCTGCCATGATTAGTGCCTCTGTGCTGTCTTTCAGTCCAGCTTTGTCCAGCCACTGGTAGGATTTCTGGATATCAGCCACCTCCTCTATCTGCCGGTGGTACATACCGTGCAGGGGCCTGTCCTTCCATGATGGTTCCTCGCCTCCCTCCTCTTTCTTGGGTTTCTGCTGCCTGAGGTATTCACTGAGCACTCGGTCAGTTGGGGCCATCTTCCCAATGTATTCTTGGATGTTCGTTGTCTCATCCTGGACTGTGGTGCTGACACTCACCAGTCCCCGGCCCCCTTCCTTCCGCTTAGCGTACAGCCTCAGGGTGCTGGACTTGGGGTGAAACCCTCCATGCATGGTAAGGAGCTTTCTTGTCTTTATGTCAGTGGCTTCTATCTCCTCCTTTGGCCAGCCTATTACCCCAGCAGGGTACCTGATCACGGGCAGGGCGTACGTGTTGATGGCCCGGATCTTGTTCTTACCATTCAGCTGACTCCTCAGGACTTGCCTGACCCTCTGCAGGTACTTGGTGGTTGCAGCTTTTCTTGCGGCCTCTTCATGGTTCCCATTCGCCTGCGGGATCCCCAAGTACTTGTAACTGTCCTCTATGTCTGCAATGTTGCCTTCTGGTAGTTCAATCCCCTCAGTTCTGACTACCTTCCCTCTCTTTGTTACCATCCGACTACACTTCTCCAGTCCGAACGACATTCCAATGTCATTGCTGTATAGCCTGGTAGTGTGGATCAGTGAATCGATGTCTCGTTCACTCTTGGCATACAGCTTGATGTCATCCATGTACAGGAGGTGGCTGACAACTGCTCCGTTCCGTAGTCGGTATCCGTAGCCAGTCTTGTTAATGATCTCACTGAGGGGGTTCAGGCCTATGCAGAACAGCAGTGGGGACAGAGCATCTCCTTGGTAGATCCCGCACTTGATGGTGACTTGTGCTATGGGCTTGGAGTTGGCCTCTAGTGTTGTACGCCACATCCCCATTGAGTTCCTGATGAAGGCTCTTAGGGTCCCATTGATCTTGTACAATTCTAGGCATTCCAGTATCCAGCTGTGGGGCATTGAGTCATAGGCCTTCTTGTAATCAATCCAGGAAGTGCACAGGTTGGTCAGTCTGGTCTTGCAGTCTCGGCTGACTGTTCTGTCTACCAGTAGCTGGTGTTTTGCGCCTCTGGTATTCTTGCCAATTCCTTTCTGTGTCCCGCTCATGTATTGACCCATGTGCCTGTTCATCTTAGCCGATATGATGCCTGACAGGAGCTTCCATGTAGTACTGAGGCAGGTTATTGGTCGGTAGTTGGAGGGGACCGGTCCCTTCTTTGGGTCCTTGGGGATCAGGACCGTCCGGCCTTCGGTTAGCCATTCCGGGTGTCTCTCGTTAACTAGCAGCTGGTTCATTTGTGCTGCCAGACGCTCGTGGAGTGCAGTTAGCTTCTTCAGCCAGTAGGCGTGAACCATGTCGGGCCCTGGTGCTGTCCAACTCTTCATACTGGAGACCCTTTCTTGGATATCTGCCACTGTGATGGTTACTGGACCCTGTTCAGGGAGGTCGCTGTGGTCTGCCCTCAGATCCTCTAGCCACTGAGCATTGCCGTTATGGGTTGCATCCTTCTCCCATATGCTCTTCCAGTATTGCTCCGTCTCCAGCCTTGGTGGTGCTGTTCTCTTATTGTTCCCTTGCCACTGAGAGTACACCTTTGCTGGTTCTGTGGAGAACAGCTGGTTTATTCTCCTGCCTTCTATCTCTCTGGTGTACCTCCTCAAGCGGCTGGCCAAGGCTGTGAGTCTTTGCTTGGCAGTTTCCAAGGCCTCAGGTATGGACAGCTTGCTGTATTTCTTAGGCACCTTATTCGTCGCACCTTTCTGCAACTCCGTTAGTTGGCTAACCTCTCTCCGTGCTACTTTGATCTTGCCCTCTAGCCTCCTTCTCCATGGAGGGTACTGCCCCTTGTGGCTGTTCAACTTGTAGCCAAGCATCTCACTGATCACTGCTGCCGTATTGTAGATCAGCTTGTTAGTGTCGGTAATCGTGGTTGTAGGTATTGCCCGTAGTGCTGCATTAACATCATCTAGCAGACCTTCTGAGGGTACTTCACGTAATCTTGGTAACCGGCTACGGGGGATCCAGGTTTCAAGCTTGGCCATGATCCTATTTTTCAGGTCAGTTCCTCTCGCACTCAACGATCCTTCTCCTATCGCACTTGGGGCTATGTACCCAATCTCGGGTGGGGGTGATGATATCTCCCCCCTGACCTGGCGTCCTGACTCCTCCTTGCCGTAGCATTTGTGTTGTACCTCGTCAATCTCTAGCTGTGAGAGCAGTCCCTTCTTTCGAATGTTGGAACACTGAGCTACTAGTTGTTTCGCCGTCATTGTGGATGTTGGGTATCGAAGAATCCATAGGTCCCTCATCCTATTCATGTAGCCCCTTCCGCCGGGGTTACTTGCGTAGTAGCATTCCAACAACGCCCTGTTTTCGTCCCTTGCCCACCGATGCCTTCTTGTTCCAGTAGCCCACTTTTCGTCAGGGTGCCCTGGTTCCTCAACACCTGACGCGGACCTTGTTGATCCGGGCGACGTCCGAGCCGGCATGCCTTCATATTTATCTGTCTCGCTCATGTCTGCGGTAGGCTTGCTTAGCATACGGGGTCTAGCCTTAGGACCCTTACTGGATACAGACGCCCCAGGCAGGAATCGAACTTGCGATCCTCTGTTCCAAAGGCGTGTAGTCTAACCACTACGCTATCCAGCTGCTATATATATATATATATATATATATATATATATATATATATAATGTATATTGTAATAACATGATATTATGTTGTTCAAATGTGAAAAGTATATTGTGAGAACAATGAAGTTTTCACATCACATGTGATATAGCTCTATTTTTCTTTTGCCTGGGTGGGAGCTCTACGCTTTCCTAATGTATCGCTTTGAAACCAGACTGAAATGTCTCTGAGATATCGTTAATTTCCAGTAGAGCCTGGAACTGAAGGAAGACATTTTTTGCAGGATTTTGGACAGGAAGGAGAGTTTAGAGATTGGTTTAAAATTTGAGAACACTGTTGCATTGAGATTTGTTTTTTGTTTTTTTGTTTTGGGTTTTTTTTTTTTGAGAAATGGGTTCACTATGGTATGGTTAAGATCAGCTGGGATGGTTTTAATAATGGTTAAAACTTTAGGTCCAATTGTGTCAAAGACACTATTATCTTTGACATTATTAAAAGAGAGAGGGGATAATAGTGTCACAGGACATTCACAGACACATTTACACCTAACATCCTTCTAGAAAAAGACTGAGTTGATTTGCCCTTTCCACTTCCACAAAAACAGTCTATAAAGCAATGTCATCTTGTTGTTATTAATACATTGTTTGTAATATATAGCACCTTTTCACCAAAGCAATCGTCAGATAAGATATTCATTTTTGACAATCTAAGACTTTTTTCAGTATTATGAATATTTTCTCATAAATTTTAAAGTCTAAGGAGCTTAGAAAGAAAAGCGTCTGGACTTCTTTAAGTTGCTTGAAGACATTTCACCTCTCATCCGAGAAGCTTCTTCAGAGTCCCAGATTTAAGACCAATGGGAGTGTCCCCCATGGGTGTAAAGGGAATCAAAACTGGATTATAGATGGCAGACAGTTGTAGACCGTGTCGTAAGCCACTGCGTCTGTTTACCCTCTGCTTTACCCTCTGTTTACCCTCTTTGAACAGAGGCGGTGGCTTACAACACCAACTATCTGCCATCTACAGGGAGTGCAGAATTATTAAGCAAATGAGTATTTTGTCCACATCATCCTCTTCATGCATGTTGTCTTACTCCAAGCTGTATAGGCTCGAAAGTCTACTACCAATTAAGCATATTAGGTGATGTGCATCTCTGTAATGAGAAGGGGTGTGGTCTAATGACATCAACAGCCTATATCAGGTGTGCATAACTATTAGGCAACTTCCTTTCCTTTGGCAAAATGGGTCAAAAGAAGGACTTGACAGGCTCAGAAAAGTCAAAAATAGTGAGATATCTTGCAGAGGGATGCAGCAGTCTCAAAATTGCAAAGCTTCTGAAGCGTGATCATCGAACAATCAAGCGTTTCATTCAAAAAAGTCAACAGGGTCGCAAGAAGCGTGTGGAAAAACCAAGGCGCAAAATAACTGCCCATGAACTGAGAAAAGTCAAGCGTGCAGCTGCCAAGATGCCACTTGCCACCAGTTTGGCCATATTTCAGAGCTGCAACATCACTGGAGTGCCCAAAAGCACAAGGTGTGCAATACTCAGAGACATGGCCAAGGTAAGAAAGGCTGAAAGACGACCACCACTGAACAAGACACACAAGCTGAAACGTCAAGACTGGGCCAAGAAATATCTCAAGACTGATTTTTCTAAGGTTTTATGGACTGATGAAATGAGAGTGAGTCTTGATGGGCCAGATGGATGGGCCCGTGGCTGGATTGGTAAAGGGCAGAGAGCTCCAGTCCGACTCAGACGCCAGCAAGGTGGAGGTGGAGTGCTGGTTTGGGCTGGTATCATCAAAGATGAGCTTGTGGGGCCTTTTCGGGTTGAGGATGGAGTCAAGCTCAACTCCCAGTCCTACTGCCAGTTTCTGGAAGACACCTTCTTCAAGCAGTGGTACAGGAAGAAGTCTGCATCCTTCAAGAAAAACATGATTTTCATGCAGGACAATGCTCCATGACACGCGTCCAAGTACTCCACAGCGTGGCTGGCAAGAAAGGGTATAAAAGAAGAAAAACTAATGACATGGCCTCCTCGTTCACCTGATCTGAACCCCATTGAGAACCTGTGGTCCATCATCAAATGTGAGATTTACAAGGAGGGAAAACAGTACACCTCTCTGAACAGTGTCTGGGAGGCTGTGGTTGCTGCTGCACGCAATGTTGATGGTGAACAGATCAAAACACTGACAGAATCCATGGATGGCAGGCTTTTGAGTGTCCTTGCAAAGAAAGGTGGCTATATTGGTCGCTGATTTGTTTTTGTTTTGTTTTTGAATGTCAGAAATGTATATTTGTGAATGTGGAGATGTTATATTGGTTTCACTGGTAAAAATAAATAATTGAAATGGGTATATATTTATTTTTTGTTAAATTGCCTAATAATTATGCACAGTAATAGTCACCTGCACACACAGATATCCCCCTAAAATAGCTAAAACTAAAAACAAACTAAAAACTACTTCCAAAAACATTCAGCTTTGATATTAATGAGTTTTTTGGGTTCATTGAGAACATGGTTGTTGTTCAATAATAAAATTATTCCTCAAAAATACAACTTGCCTAATAATTCTGCACTCCCTGTATAATCCAGTTTTGAGATCCCTCCCCAGACACCTCAACACCCACACACATCATAGGGCCTTCTGACCTCAGGAAATCACATGGTAGGGTGGGGCTTGGTTTCACAATGAGCTCACCCCAAACCTTGGCTGATTGTGACCAACACCTGTTTTCACACCTTGGCTCATGTGATTAGGTAGAGGATCAATAGGGGGTCCATGTCCATCTTAGGGGACACTCCAATAGGGTTTAAATCTGGGACTCTCCACCATTTGACCCAGGAACTGAAGAAGCTTCTCGGATGAGAGGTGAAACGTCTTCAAGCAATTTAAAGAAGTCCAGATGCTTTTCTTTCCAAACTTCTTAGACAAGCCTGACCTGGATGACTGAGAACATTCACAGACATACTACAAGAGACAAAATGTCACCAAAATAAGACAGGAAATGTCTGAGATTTACCTGGACTAAAATACATGCGCTTCACACACACAGAAGGCAAACCACAGAGACACGATAGGCTTAGCAAAAGAGACACTAAGGACAAAACACATAAACAAGACTAGGAAACAAAAGAGAACCAACAAAATTAAACAAGACACCGGAGACTATAAATATAGATAACAAACCTCAGAACCCCTATGAAATACTGAACTCTGGGCAAAATAATGCAAAGTATCAAGTGAAATTATTCCTGAGATTGAAGAAAAAGAACCATGAGTCCATAACAACAACAAAAAATGCTGGGACTAAGACCCAGGACAATGACAAATATAATAGACTGATTCAGTATCTACTTACATGTGGTCTCTTCTACTGAACTGAAGTCTGTTTCTTCTGTGTATTTTGCACTTTGTATGAATAGTCCCCTCCCACCACTGACACAGATCACATGGTGACATATTTTGTGTTACGCAACAGAACAGCAGATCTTAAACACTGTGTCATTACTCAGATAAATCTGTTGATTCATGTTGATTAGAAGAAATAGAAAAAAAATCATTCTAGCAACTTGAGTTTAGATGTGTGGAGTTAGATATGTTACTGAAGGTGTTGAAAGTAATGCAGATACCAGAGAGTGAAGCCAAGTTGCAGACCCTGAAGTTTTTTTTTTTTTTTTTTTTTTTTTAATAAACTGGTTTCTTATTTGCATAGGCAGAAAGTTGCTGTTGATATCCAGGAGCAGGTAGAGGTGATTTGCACACTAGCTTGAATACCAGAGGCGGAGCCAGACATTTGAAACACCCGGGGCTTAGCCCTGAAGGGTAGTATGCATGTGGGATTTCTTTCTTTCTTTTTTTTTTTTGGGGGGGGGGGGGGAGAAATGACTGAAAGATTAATTGGCTCTGTTTTGAATTTTGTTCAAAAAAAGAATGACTTCATATAGGGAAAATATATATCACATATGCAGGACACCTTAAACTAGTTTTTTAACTAAGCAGCAAGGCAGAACAAGGTCAGGGCTGTATCAAGACACGAGGAGTAAACCCCTTTTCAACCAGACCCAAAACTGATCAGAATTAAAACAGGACTACAACAGTTCAAAATCAGGACTAAGGACTTAACTGGTGGTGGTCAGAGGGCCCGGTGGCGCCAGTGTCCGGCAGCCTCGCCTCTGTCAGTGCGCCCCAGGGTGGCTGTGGCTACAATGTAGCTTGCCATCACCAGTGTGTGAATGTGTGTGTGAATGGGTGGATGACTGGATATGTAAAGCGCTTTGGGGTCCTTAGGGACTAGTAAAGCGCTATATAAATACAGGCCATTTACCATTTAACCAAGACAGAACCAAAATCAGAACTAGATGATAGTAGCACTAAAAATCATCATAGACCTGCACTACACTTATTTTTTTAATTCTACCAAAGTCCACTATTTAGATTGAGAAAAGTTTATATAATTATTTAGCCTTGTTGTGCAAACAAGCCTAATAAATGTTCAAGCTTAATAAATGTAGAATTTGAAAAATAGCAAACCTAAAAAGAAACACTAGGTACGAGATACATGAGGACCTATGATACGGTGATACTTTTGGTAAACAACCATTTGACTAACATGTGTGTCTCACCTGCTCTTGTTCATCTCTGTTCTGTCCTCATTCTCCATCTCCCTCTCTGTTCCTCTCTCTCTCTCTGTTCCTCTCTCTCTGTTCCTCTCTCTCTCTCTGTTCCTCTCTCTCTGTTCCTCTCTCTCTGTTCCTCTCTCTCTGTTCCTCTCTCTCTCTCTCTCTGTTCCTCTCTCTCCCTCTTTGTGCTGACAATCATCAAATATACAGTTGAAACCACATATTTATGTACTCTTCAGATCAAAACACAAACACTTTTTTAATTGTAACATCAAATCAGACTAAATGTTAATTTTTTTAGATTGATAAATATAAAAAACATATTTGTTAACTTTAAGAGTAAGGAGAGAAATTATCTGTATTTCTTAATTGCAAATGGCACCAAATTGTATGCAAAACTGAGCCACACTTATGGAGCTCCACAGTTCTTTTCCTGGTGTTGTGGTTGACATCTCTTGATTTTCCCATGTCACAGAAACAGGCTCTGTGTTTTGCCTTATATGCATCCACAGGTGTGCCACCAGTTTACTCACCTGGACTCTACTAACCTATCAGAAGCTTCTTCAGCTCAGAATGGAATCGTCTGGAGTTTTCTTATTAATTAACAATAAACTTAGTGTATATGTACTCCTAAATTTGATGAAAGTGATAAAAAATAGAAGCTCTGTCTCTCTTTATTCTGACATTTAACTAATTCAAAAGATATTTCAATATTTATTTAACCAAAACAAAACAAGTTTACTCTAAATTGATGTTGTACAGTAAAAAAATGTTCTTGTGTTTTCCATAAAGTGTATGTAAATAGATGATTTAAACTGTGAATATACTGCTGTGTATTGAAGTTCCTCTTGTTTTGCATAGAAATATACTGAACAACACAATGACTTAGGCACTTATGCTATGAAGCTAACGATATATAAAATACTACCAGAGTTTTTTCTTTGAAAGAAGCTCCTTATGTCCATTCTTGTATATCAGTGCATTACTGAAACCGATTTATTTAGCCGTGGAGGGTAACAACTGAAAATATGAAATAAACACACATGTAAGCTAAGAAACAGCATTGTTGTTGTTCGGCTTTTCATTTCGCCATTTGTTGATTCACTTGAAGACCAAGTAACGTAATATGGGTCAAGTGATCAGTTTGATATCAATCTTTCGTGATGCACCGTCATATTTACATTATTTGTACGGTACGAATGATTTGCTTTGGTACCTGGTCAAACTTAAGCTCTCCTTAGTATGGCTGGCTCCGTTTCTCCAACAGCGCACTCACTGCTGGCAGCAGCTGCCCCGCCCTCTCGCTCAGTCGCTTAGTGCCTGAGCTCGGATCATACCAATATCAGGGGGGATTCACGCACAGTCGTAAATTCCCACAGTGTGCACTATGTGCTTCGAATATTGTGTGTACTTTTTGTTTTATACAGTTGTCAGCCAGACATCTAACTATGAAAAAAATTACACTCCAAAAGACCCCGGGCTTCTGACAAAACAACCCGGGCTTAAGCCCAGTAAGCCACCCCCATGCTCTGCCCCTGTTGAATACCCGCTCCTAATTTTCCTCAAAACCAATGACCTCTTGCACAACCACCACCAACACCATTTATTATGCGTGCAAACAAGTTATTATCTGTGCAAATGATATGGTATCCCTATCCTGGGATATCAACAGCAGCTATGAAGACTATATAGATGTGCTCATTGCTGATGCAGGCCTTAACATGTAAAGACTGTTGTTGTACCTACATGCATTTAACCAAAGACACACACACCAACTAAAACTGAGTGCAAATATTCAGGTACAAATCCACACAAGGAAACACAATGTCAAACAAAGGAAGTCTGGAAAGCAAGGATACTTATTTTACTCCGTACTTTGATGTGTTCTTTTCAGCCTCTCTTACATTTTCAACAAACATATTTGATAAAGGAAAAAATAAGTAGCTATAGTTAAATGTAAGTCAAAAGAAGCTAAATTGAAAACACTTAAAAACAGTTGTGTGCCTAATTACTCTGGCTTTGTTATCTGTCATGTTTTAGTGATGCATATATTTAATATCAACTGCTTATAGCTGTAAGTTCATTTTATACAGACAGTCAGACAATTTAGTTGTGGTGAAAATACAATATTTAAGTGTGTATGATTTATTCATTGCATTTTTTTCTTCTTCAAGGGCTTTAATTATCAGATGCATGCTTAATCATCAAGGTAAGTAAATCCCAAATGTACTGTTTGGGAAAACCTGCAGTCAGTTGAGACTGAAGAAGTCACTTGGATGAGTGACAAAACATTTGTCTCACTGAAAACACTACGCGCAGATGAACACAATCAGCCTTTTGGGCTATAGTTACCAATTTATACATTGTTTCCTTTTTTATCTATGCTGAGTTTTCAGTTCTCTGAGTCATATCAAAGTGTTTTAGTACTTGGTTTTAATGACTTATGAAAAGGAAAAAAGATACAATCTCTGACATCTTCAGTATTCTGATTATTTTTTCATAAACTATAAACTACATTCACTCCTACAGGAGAAAGCTAAGTGCCCCAAAGAGAGAGTGGCCCTTTCTGCTGCCACACATCGGTCTCTGGACAGGAAAAAGAAGTAAGACAAGAAATGGAAACACATGTTTTGCATTAATGCTGTTGAGATCCAGTGATCAGTGGTGTATTTGGACTTCTTTAGGGTTGGTGAATCTCCAGCACAGACTAAAAAGATGCAGCAGAAGCCAAAATGCCCCACTACCAACAGGTGTGAAACACGGCTGTGGGATGCTATTACTTTTTTGTTCATTTTGTGTTTCCCTTTATGCAATTTCCAGATTATATTCTCCAGAGGTTATTTACATACATTCAGCATTCCTTTCCTAGAGTCTTGAAACCAAGCCAAGGACAAACAGTTTGTGCCCCCAGGACAGTTTAACTGTCAGGGGCAAGTCTGTACTGGTCCAGATTGTAAAACAACTTTATAACACGACCATTTCCTGAAGTCATTTTCTAGATAATCCTTCTTTCTAAGCTCATTGCCCACCAAGGTTTAAACTGTTTTTTCTATAATTAATTATAATTCTAACATCATTTGTCACATATTCACATAAAATGTCACATAAAAGTAGCAATTTTCAGGCACAACCTTGTTTCAACGTATAGACAAAGATCTCTGTTTACACTCTGGCATGCTGTTACATTAATGTAGCTTCACACAACCACAGATGCACAGCAGGCATTCAGTGTGGACTTTGTTTCAGAAATGACTGAAGAATAAGAAATTGATGGGACCAAGAAACAATATAAGACATTTATATAAAAAGTATTTCTGTAATATTGTGTGAATTGATGCGTGCAGTGCAGCACCACGCTGATTTCATATTTGTGCACTTGTAGCATTCAGTGTTGAGTTTTTTCTCCCACACTGCCATGTGTGTCTTTTAAACGATGTTTGATTTCATTTAAAATGTCAGATTGTTTTTTCTTTTTAGTTTTAGGTCAACTTACGGCATAAGTCTATATACGAGCTTCTTTTCTGTTGTTTGCTTCACCGATGGTTCATGACCCGGTAAACATGTTTAACATGGTATTAAACAAGTGTTCCACCCCAGCCTAGGCAACCGGCGTGCAACACAGAAAAAAAAAAAGGAAAAAAAAAAAAATACTACTACGGTTCTCCACCAAAATCCCAAAACGAAAGTATCGACAGCTATTTACATCAAAGCAAAATAGGACATTTATTTACATCAAAACACCAAACTGTTTACAACCGGGGGGGAAGATCGCGACCATGACAAACTGAAACACAGGGCTTAAATACATAGAAGGAGCAATCAGGGAATGGACAACAGGAGGGAAACACAGCTGGGGCAAATCAGAACTGACGAGACAAGGAAGCGTAAATTGAACACACTGAGATAAGACAGACTTTCAAAGTAAAGCAGGAAACACATAACAGTCACGCCTAAAACAAAACACTGACAACACCGAATCGTAACACAAGGGTCCTACTTAGATATTTAATTCTGGCCTATGATAAGGTAATAAAGCCACATATGAACAGTGGTCATGTTTATTTTTCAAAAATCTCTAAACATCATTTACTGTATTTACACATCCTTTTTTCTTTTTTTTTTAAGGAACGACACTAAAATTTGAATTGACTCTGAATAGCAGCACAAATCCAGAGTGAAGAAGGAGGCCAAACAGATTTTTCAGGCATATTTAAAGTAATAAGACTAATTATAATCATTTTTATGTAGCAGGATACAAACATTCTTGAGAAAATCAATCTGTATTATATTCAATAGACTTGCACACATTGCAGCATTAAACAGAATAAGTCTCATCAGCCATTACACAATAATCTGAGGTAATATGAAGCTTTATGATCTGTTATCTCAGTAATAGCAATCTGTATCAGGATGCAGTAAACCACATTGATCCACTCACCCCGGATTTTTAGCGTTAATTCACAAAATGTTTATGTGTCACAATAATTTGCATTTCAGTTTGAATAGAGGTAAACTGACATGTATGATAAATACGTAGTGAATACAAAGTTGGGAAAGGCAAGCTTTTGGCTGTTTACAAATCACTCCATAATTTCCTCCATATACAGATAATACACATACAGTACTGAGTGATATAATCCTACATTACACTGACTACATTATGTCCACACTGTCACACCAAAAGAAAACGTAAGCCACAGATCTCGCACACATATGAACAAAATTACTCCAAACTCCTTTGAAAAAACTTCATCATCATTCATTTTTCCAAGATTTTCACTGTAGTAAAAACAGCCATGTGCCATGATATACAAGACAGAGAAAGCACCTTAGCTGTGCTGGAACTTTAATATCTTTCATATGAGTTTGGTAAAGGCACCAGCCAACCATTCACATACATGCATTTACACCTAACATCCCTCAAGAAGAAGGCTTTGAGCTGAGTTGTCCTTTCCACTTCCACAAAGATATTCCTTGATGCACTGTCAGGAATCATCCTGCTGTCCTCTGCATCACGTTTGATATAAAACAGCTGGACCACAATGACTGAAATAGCCGAGCACACACAGTTGGATGTGCAAACACAGTTCTCTTTAAACCTGACGATGAACTGTATTTCTCCATAGCAGCCATTCTTGAGTTTTATGACACAGTCTCTTGTCTCTTCATGGTTTACAGAGTAAACAGTATTTCTGTTGATGAAGCTGTCAAAGGCTTCCACTGATCTGAATGAAACAGGTCGATTTAAGAGCTCTTCTATTGCTAGTTTTATGGATCGTGTGATATCCAGATGCCGTGAATTTCCAAGCAGATTGTAACAATCAGTGGTTTCATTTACTGGTGAAATGCTGGCTAACGGAGAATTTCCATTAGAAACAAGGGAGCGAAGGTGACTCGGCAGGCGCTGCCAACGGAGAAACTTGTCTTGAATTTTTTGAGGATTGTAGTTTATGTTGCTAAGCAGTGCCCTTAAATTTGCACTGTTCCTCTCAAAACTGAATGCTGATGTTGCCCAGAGAGGCCCCCAGTTACGCACACAGTCAGCTAAGTGGATCAACTGATGGCAGTTGAATGAAACGTTTTCTTCACCATAGAGTTCTTCCATGTTTCTAACAAAGAGTACCAAGTTCTCATGGGCCAGCTGAAGGTCATTTTGGGAGACTGATTCTTGTAGCAGAATGTGAATGCTGATCGACAAACAAAAAAAATGTTGGAGAAATGAAGGCTGAAGGATGCCTGGTAGGACACTAACAGCATAAAATAAAAGGAAAGCTCGCCACTCAGATGCTTTCCAAGTGTCCCGACCCTTCAGTGACTGTAGAGATCTGCTCATTTCTGATGGAGGCTTTAACATTCGGAGATAAGAGTCCATCTGTGAAATCTGTTGACCTACATACCAGTCTTTCTTGGAGTTCTCTGAGTTCAGCCACAATCCAATAAGTTGCTTAGTCACACCAACTAAAACTGAGTGCATATATTCTGGTACAAATCCAAACACAATGTCAAACAAAGGAAGTCTGGAAAGTAAGGACATTCCTTTTACACCATACTCTGAGGTGTTTTCAACAAACATATTTTTTGATCTTGATGCTTGTTTAGTTTCATCATATCGGTATGACCTCATAGAGCCAGAGCCTTTTGGTACCACTGTGCCAGGGTGTAAACACCAGTCACAACCATATTCTCCATTGAATTGTTTGCAATTCCGGAGAAGTGGCCTCGCCACAGCGTCAGAGGAGCAAACCAAGCAGAAGACTTTTGATGAATGAAGAGTGCCTCTGCTGTCTCTCCACTGAAATGGATTTTGGGCTAAATCACAACATTCATCCACAAATGGTTTCAGAAATGTGTTCATATGAGGTTTTCCTTGGCCAAACCAAAATCCAGCAACTATCATATTTTCCTGTCTTTGTGTGTAAGGAAGTTCATTAATAACAAACTGAAGGGGCCAAATTGAGTATCTGGTGGTGCTAAAAATTGGTACTTCATCAAAATTCCATGTCAGTGTGAGATCATCTGCAGCTAGTTTACCCTCTCTGAGGAGATTCTGGTACATCATCCCATCCATCACATCTTTGATGTTATCATGCTCATCTTTAACTGTTTTAGGTAACAACTCAGTGCTGTGGTTCTCAAGGATACCTTTCAGAAGGTCTTTCAGGGATGAGTACAGAAAGAAGTTTCCATTTTGAATGCTGCTTGCTTTGTTGAACACTGAGGCACAGTGAGAACAACAAGAATCAGGATTGTTTCCCATGAAGTTTTTACACTCTTGACAGTAAAACATTGTAAATGTGGTTGGACTTTGTCCTTGTGTCACTGTTGCCCAGGAGCAAATTGGTTCATTACTCTGAAAAGACAAACAAACATGTGTTTTATATACACAAATAATATTGGGATAACAACATGACTTGAGGAGAAACATCAATATTCCTTCTTACTGTGTCACTGCCTCTGTCAACTGCTGAAGCAGACTCCAACTGAAATGGAAAAATGTTGTGGTCCTGCATCTAAAACAAGGCCAAAACATCAGCCAGGCCTACCGATACTCTTAATATTTCATATTCACGTGATGAAGGTGCATTTCAGATATTTATATTAAACTAATTTGAAGCAGTTTGAATTTGTTAGCTTCATTATTTATTGCTCCTCTTATTGCAGCATTATGGAGACAAAATGTTTGTCTTCAGATAAACTCATTGTAAATCACTGGATCTTCAACCAGTTTAAAAATATTGTTTCTGACTTCCTTTCTTACCGTGTCTTTGCCATCTGTTGTGTCAGACGCTGAAGCAGATTCCAAATGTTGAGGAAAAATGTTTGGCTCCTGCGTGAAAACAAATACCAAATAATTATCCAGACAAGGCACAGGCCTTCATGTTGTTTACTCACAGTTTGTGAAAAACAGTTGAGCTGTGTTGGAGAATTCTGCAGAGGACTTAGGTAAACAGCTAACCTGGTTCACTTTGCTCATATTGACACCTGTTTTACTCTAAAGATATGAGTCCTTGAATCCATCAAAATGTATTTTTATTAGTGCTGTCAGCATTAATCTCTTTAAAATGACGTTAAAGCCATAATGTCATTTTAACAATATGGCACAAGCTTGTTATTGTTTAGTGGCGTCCAGCTCACCCATGGGGAGCTCCACGGTAACCAGCTAACGTAGATTTGCTGCGTTAATGCGGCTATGGTGTCAGGACGTCAAGTCTGACATCCTGTCAAGTTCAGGGTTCATTTTAAGATTATAATCATGACCTATAGGGCCCTGCACGGTGTAGCTCCAACTTACATCAGTGATCTCCTTCTGCCTTATCGCCCCAGCAGGTCCCTGAGGTCTTGTGACCAGCGCTTGCTGGTTTTCCAGCATACAAGGTTAAAAACAAACAGTGACAGAGCGTTTGTATCAATGGCTCCCAGACTCTGGAACTCGCTCCCTTTGAGTTCGAGATCTGTGGACTCAGTCATTTCATTTAAAAATGTATCTGTTTAAACTTGCTTTTGGTTGCTTTTGTTTGTTTGAGGTTGTATGTCCATTTCTGCTTGTGTGAAGCACTTTGTGATTTTATCTTGAAAGGTACTATTTAAATAAAATTTTACTTACTTACTTTACTTAAGGAGATTAACGCTGACAACATTAATTTTTCTATAATAACATGATGACATAACAAAAATGATCAAAGATTAATAACTCAGTAATGAACCATGTTCAGGCACAATGAGATCATACCATTTCTTGATTGTTCTCTTGCTCTGCGCTTGTTTCCATCATGTCAGCAGAATCATCATTTGTTCTATTCAAGTCCTGCAGTGGTGAGGGATAAATTTAAGATGTATTTCGTATAATAAAAGAAGTGTGATCAATTTTGTTATATTGATACCTACCAGTGTGAAATGCATTACATGCACAGTAAATGTTACATTAAATACATTATCTTGTACTCGAGTATTGCGAGGTTATTTTTCTGAATGTCACAGCGCTCACACACAACCTCCACTCTGATGCATTGCATACACTATTAATCTACTGATCTTCACCGCCATTTTTTTTTTTTTATAAAAAAAACCCTCAGTATATTTAAACTTTTATGGCTTTATGTTCCAGGATTTTTTTGTAACATTTAATAAAACATTACCTGTAAGTATTCTCTGAGTCTCCTTTTAAACTTTACTCTTGGTCCAATTTTTGGAATCAAAGTATTGATTCTGCCTGACTCGAGACTTAGGAAAGCTTCTTTGTCAATACCCTCCTCTGCAACAAAACAAAGTATTCCAATTGAAATTAGACAAAAAAAATATATCAATATGGCATTACAGTACAGCAGTAATTTATGAAGGACCAAACCAAACTATAATAAAATACCTTCAAATCTGTGAATCAGCTCACTGAGATGCCATTCAGTTAATTTTTCCTGGACAAAATGACATGTCTCCATCTACAGAATCAAAACAAACACATCACACATTAATGAAACAATAGACCTGCTGATATAGAATAAAAAATAGCTGCCTTACCTGTAAGTAATCTTTGAGTCTCTTTCTAAACTTTACTCTTGGTCCAATTTTAGGAAACAGTAAATTAATTCGGATTGAATCTCCAAGGTTTAGAAACGTCTCCTTGTCAATGCCTTCATCTGAAATAATGCCAACAACAAAATAAAATATTCAAAAGTCAGATGAAGCTAACACTGCAAAACATTAATATTCATCAACTTTGAATATGAAAGACTTTTTTTATTGTAAGTCATAAATCACAGGAATATCCAGACCGACTTCTGAATCAGTAAATTTCGATGCTGTTCTAGTGCCATTACAGATACAACAATTTCCATTAAAGAATAATAATAAACTCATACCTTTAAATCTCTGCATGAACTCACTGAATCCCCATTCAGTTAGTTTGTCCTGGACAAATCCAGATGTCTCCATGGAATTTGCTGTGGGGACAATCAGCAATAACTGATTTATTCACATTTAAAGTATTATTCACTAAATAAGATCATTTACTTTCCTTTGTGGTTCTGAAGTGTCAGAGGTTTACGTTTCTATTTATCTCAATAACCCTTTTCATGTGACAACAGGAGGTAAATGTTTTTGTCTTTTAGCTGAATTGAACTCCTGCAACTTTTGCGACTTCATGTCACTCTGTAGAGTTCATCTAAATATCTAAAGTTTCCAGTTTAGTGAAATGTGTTTACACTG
Source organism: Astatotilapia calliptera (assembly GCF_964374335.1). Lineage (NCBI taxonomy): Eukaryota > Metazoa > Chordata > Actinopteri > Cichliformes > Cichlidae > Astatotilapia > Astatotilapia calliptera. The sequence goes on along the minus strand of NC_137425.1, from coordinate 15,037,674 downwards.
ATACAAAGGTTTAAGTTTTATTTTTCATTTGATTTCATTTGATTTGGAATAATATGATTTTTACAGAGCCAAAGTTTTTTAAGGGGCAAAAAATGTGAAATTAGCAGGAAACTGTTGTTGCAAACATACTGACATTTTCACAAAAACATATTCTAAAAGATCTCATTAGATCTTATTAATTTCAGCGTTGATAGTTTACATACACATAATGTGCTACAGGCACCGTTTCAAAACGTTTTAGTCTCCAGATGTCATTTACATAAAACGTATTTGTGATATCTTGTTTAATCTCTCCACTCACCTTTGCTGTCATCAACATGTTGACAAAAGCATGCATTTTTGTCATTGGCACTAAAACTATAGAGACTAAAGACCTGAGACTTTACCATCAGCATACTTTTTTCTTCATACAAGGAAGCAAAAGCAACTGAACTACTCTAACCTTCATTTCTTACTTAATAGTCAACAGGAATAAAAAAAAAAAAACAATAGGAAGGACATTGTCAAGACTGACAGGCAGGAGTAGTGTTGGCCGTATGACACTGATGCTCCCACACAAGCTTCAAACTCAAAGTTACATTTTCCTTGAACCACTATTTCAAAGGTTGCTTCGGTGTGGAAAATCACATGTCCCATGTACATGATCACACCCCACCCTAGTTACTGAAACATGCCCTACCATCCCAACACATCCTGCTCCACCAAGGACACCTTCATCTACCTGCTACATTACATAAGTTTACAGAATCAACTGACCAATCACAAGCCACCCCTTCTGAGCCTCTATCTCTCCAACGCCAGATCTCTCGTGCAAAAAACGGATGACCTGGAATTACAACTAGTGGGAAATCGCTATGTTCGTGACTGCTGTGCCTTGATCATCACTGAAACCTGGCTTCACCCGGGAATACCCAATGCTAGCGTGCAGCTAGCAGGCCGCACTCTGCTCCGCTGGGACAGGACAAAGGACTCCGGTAAGAGCAGGGTGGGAGGGCTCTGTATTTACGTGCATGAAAGCTGGTGCAACAACGGGACAATTATAAACAGTCACTGCTCCCCGAACCTCGAGTACATGTCGGTAAGATGCCGGCCTTTCTTTCTACCGAGAGAGCTAACAGTAGTGATCATCACGGCTGTGTACATTCCACCCGATGCCAATGTAATCACGGCACTCTCTATCCTGCTGAACACCATTAACAAATAGCAGCGGGCCCACCCGGACGGTGTTCACATTATCGCAGGTGATTTTAATAAGGCCAATATAAAGACTGTACTCCCAAGGTTCTATCAGCATGTCAAATGTCCCACCAGAGGACACTATTTATTACATATTACTTATGTCTTGTATATTGTATATTTTATATATATATATGTTTTTCCCTTTGTTAATACTGTCCATATGTACATAGCGCTGCAGAATTGTACCCCCCCAGCATGTTTACACTGAGCAGGAGATGCTCTGTATCTCATTGTACAACTGTATAGTGACAGTGTCTCATTCTGAGTGGAAGGTTTTTCCTTCTTTAAGTTGAGTTACCACTGCCAGTCTCCTTACGATCCTAACTGAACCCAACAAGAGGAGATTCTGAAATATTGTTTTTTTCCTTGACCTTGGATGACAGATTACTGTGGATTTGACTGATTTTGACTACTCAGTTAAAAATGGTGACACAAAGCAGGAATAAGTGTGAGGATTTCATATATGTGTGTACCTGACTGTGATCCTGCTGCACAGTTGTCTTGTCGTTTAGGAGATGGTTGACATTCGTCGAACTCAAGTTCTGACTTTCTTTTTCCTATTTGGATTTAAACAAAATAATACAATTTAAAAAGAAAATCTGAATATTGAAACTTCTGATTATGGTGTATTTTAGATGTTGCAAAAATAATACTGTGAAAATAAATAAATAAATTAGATGTATTAAAATGAGAGTGAGATACATTTTTCTCACCTTTTTCACTTATGGATGGCAAATCCTGTGGAAGCATATAAATATTCAACTTTCACATGAAGTTAAATTATTATAAATTGTACATGTATGCATAATTGAATTTATAGAAGAAATCATTGCTCCTGTACAGAAACAATTTGTTCTTTAACAAACTGTCAAAAACTTTCACATGCACTTTTTAAAATGTACACACTTATATGTACATATATTCTCAGCTAGCACAGTGATTAAAAAAAAAAGGAAAACTTTTGCATTCTTGCCTCTCAGTAAACATGATCCCATGAGTCAATGTTTCTGCCTAATTCAGCACCAGTGACACAGACCTAGAGACCAGTTGGTGACCACCCCATCCCTGGCAACCACCAGCTGTTAGGGTAAAATGTGTATTCCAACATCAGGCAACTACATCAGTTGTTTAGTGGTTTTTAATAATTATGGTGGATGGTGGATCAAACTGCTAAATCAGAATGAATTTTCATGACCTGTAAGTGTTTGGGGGATTTTCTTTTCTTTGGATTATTAATTAAAACCAAGGACAGAAAACATATAATGAGAAGTCTGTATCACATCTACTTGTAGTTTAAATATAGTAACTGCACAGTATCCCTTTTACAGTTAACACAAAGGGGTTATGATATATTCGGGATATTTGTTTCAATCACAATAAATGTTATTATGACACTTGAAAGCAGCAGCACTTAGATAGACGGCCAGGTTGCCTCTTTGATGATTCTAGGAGTAACAAAGAAACAGAAACCAGTATCCCAAAAAGTTAATTCTGTTCATCTGGACTGTTTTCAGTGGGAGAAACGTTTCATCGCTCATCCAAGTGACTTCTTCAGTCTCAGCTAACTGCAGGTTTCCCCAACCTTATAAACATTTGCACTTTATATAGTTGGGAAAACTTGGGATTTACTTACCTGGATGATTGAGCATGTATCAAGACAGAAACTAATATCAGTCTCATTATGCTCCTATTTATCAATATCAAAACAAACTTTGGCATCTATATTTTGGTTTGATCCGCCCACCACCAGGGCCATGCAGATCTGTTTAAAGGGGCGGGTGCTCAAAGTTAAAAACAGGCACATAGAACCAGGCTGAACAACAACACACATTCTTTAAGAATCTAATACAGAATCGCATCATACTATATCACTGTTTTACCTGATGGGGTACAATGTTGCTGTTGAGGAGTTTCTGCTGATCCTGCTCCTGATAGTGCAGGAGGAACGGGCTGTGTTGAGCTGCGACTGGAGACTGTAAAAAGTCCATAGGAGAGATGGTAGCTGATTAAACAAATGCTATGAGATAATAATAAAAAGATTGGTGAAAGTGCCATGTCAGCAACCATAAGGCAACAAAACTGTGAGAAACAAACTAGGCTCTGCCTATGAATCACTCTTTGCCTCTCTTCTTCCTCCCATCTCCTCATCTCATTTATCACTCTCCACTTGCTGTCCATCTGAGGCACAATTTACTATTGCAATAAACTATTATTTAATTATCCACACTTAAAAACTCATCCATCTATTCTATAATAAAACAATAAGAGAAAAATGTTATAGAACCAAAACATTGCAGGTGTGTTTATCATTGTTTTATGCTGGAATACCTCTGCAATGCAACAACTGGTACATGTGTTCTTGTGACCTGTGCTGTTTTTTTTTTATTCCAGCCAGAGAGGGATCCACTGCATTTAGCCTCAAAAAGCTCCCTTTGTCACTGTTTCCTTACAGGGCATGTCTGGACAATGTCATATCATGAGTAAAAATGATAAAAAAAAAATCTATATACATAAAATATGCACACATACATACAGGTACACAGGCACATACAGTGATATTTTATACCGTCTCCAGAATACTGCATATATCCTACTATGGCCACATGTTTGCATCATGGTCCTGATCAAGAATCCTTATTGTTTATTCCTAGCGCTCTAATAATAAAGTAATTAAAATAAAATAAAAAAGTAATAAATATATAATAAAGTATTTATGATGATTCAGTTTGTTTGACTATCTACTCTGTGCAGGCAGAAAGCCTATTAAATGCTTAAACTGTAGAGATACAATAATGTTGCTGCTGTAAAATCAGCATTTTGTCATATTTGAAATATAAATCTAATATATTGCGTTTAATATCTTTTCTTTAAAACAGTGTTTTTCCATAATACTGTAATTATAATGAACCATAATTATGTGGACATGTATATTAGATAGTTTTTAGTGAAATATAAGCCCTCCAGAAAGGCAGGAAAACGCCCTGTAACTTACTTTAATACAAAACACGTTCCCTAAAACGGTGGACAGAGCTACAGACCCATGACAGCGTTACCCAGTTAGCTGGTGGCTAAAACCAGCACTGCTTGTGCAGTTAATAAAAGGACAGGTAATGTTTGTCCCGCTGTTACACACACAGCACGCTCATTTGTTTCAATTCGTCAGTTGTCACAAGACAGTTTACCAACGTGTATAAAATAAGCTAATACTGCTGTGTGCTGTAGACTAAAGAGTACGCTGTACACCTACTTACTGGCTTTTGTTGCATCAGTCTCCTACAGCTCTGCACCGCTCAGACGGCAAAAAATGCTCGTGCTCTTTGCGAGTTCGTTCCCGGTTCGTAACCAGCGCGCTCTGCCATCAAGGGCGATCATTGGTTAATGGTAGTCATGTGACTGATGGAAACCACATCCTGTTACTTAGCAAAACTATGATTAATAGTTAAATATTATTGTTGAGGGGAACAGACAGGACTCCACACGCACACAAAAATAAACAAAAAACAGTAATAAAAATAAAAAATAAATAAAAATTATACTCAAGAAAAGGGCACTTGGGGAATCCATCAGGAAAGGGGCAGGTGCTCAAGCCCCCCCCCCCCCCCCCCCTCGCACGTGCCTGCCCACCACTAATACACACATCTAACCTTCACCAACTCCTCCAACAATGAGTAGTCTGCGTGCAACCCCAATTCCCTATCGTACAATCAGTGGCGTGTCCAGCGGGGTGGCCTGGGGGGGCACAGCCCCCCCCCCAACCAGACTGGCCACCCCAGGTGCCACCCCAAAGGCAAAACAATAAAATTCAATCAAATATCAAATGTCCGATTATGTTTTCACGGTGAAGCTCAGATATCCGAGTGTAATGGAATGCAGCATCGGCTTCTGTGCTATGCCTGTTAGCAAAGGTAGGAGAGCCAAGCACGAAAGACGGCACTGCAGGAAACAATTTTTCGGTGAAAGAAAATGAGGACAGAATAAATGTCCCGGTAAGTAATATTAAGTTTGTTGGGTTTAGTAAACTTCGGTGAAATTAGAATACCAAGGAAAAAATAACACTTAAAGAATTATTGCAGCCGTGGAATATTTCAGACAGTATGCTACTGAGGGCAGCTAACATAAGAGTTATGAGTTATAAGATATAATCTAAGTCGTAACATTGCTGTATGGAGCTGCAGATTTGGTTGCAGGTTAACATAGCTGGACTGGCCATCGGGCATACCGGGCATATGCCCGGTGACTTATTTTTTATTTTTTATTTTTGTAATGGCATGAACAATGAGAGGTGGTGGATTGGCCAGATGCAGGTCGATGTGTAAAAATAACTCAGTTGTTTGGTGGTGGCTATGGCGGAGCTTCCACAGAGGCCAGCAGGTGGATGAGGGAAGGGGAGGCAGGAGGAGAGCCCCGAGGCAGCCGCTGGTCTGAGTGTCAGGTGAACTGAACTTCAGGTAAGAAGTTATGACCTGCAGTCTATCTGGGTCAGATATAAACCAAGTTTAGGTGGAGTTTATTTTCGTTGTGCTGACTTTTTACCCTCAGTTGCAATAACTTGTACTGCGTTCTAGCCAGCTTGACGGAGTTTTTATACAGCTGGGTGGGTGCTATGATGTTACTGATAGTGAACTTTATTTTATTCATAAGATTAGTTAGTAGAGTTGCCAACGGCTCCTTAAAGCTTTAAAGCTTCCTTTAGCTAGAATGGAAAAAGACACAAAGCTGGATTTATTCTGTCGTTACGCTGCACAGCTGCCTCTTCTTCTCTCGTTCTCTCCCCTCCCTCTCCTGTTGCTACTTCAATCATGAAACTGATCAATGATCAGCTGATCGGCTTTTCTCTCTTGTTTGTTTATTGCCCACTTTGCGCCAGAAAGAGGAAACCAGCAGATGTCGCGCTAAACAACAGCAGCACGTTTGATCAGCTGTTGTTAGAATTTATTTAATATTAATTTCTAGTATCAGCTGATGTTGGCTGGAGCAACAGCTGTAAAGCTGCTGGTCATGATGTCGGTTTGGATATGTGGTGAGAGGGAAACATGAAGATGAAACCAGGAGATGTCCTTACTGAATCATCAGAGCTGTGATGGAGAAACAGGTTTACCTTTTAGGTGACATGAATGAGTTGAAGGGAAGTTATGAACTGTTTCTGAGAGACAAATAACCCCAGGATCCTTTTTTAGGTAGCTGACAGCTGGTAACTGTGCAGGGGCGGATCTAGCAAAGTGTTGCCAGGGGGGCATGTAGGGCATTAACAGGGAAAGGGGGGCACAAAGAAATACTTTTCTTTCTTATTCTCATTTAAAATATCTAGCTTTTATTAAATAATTATCTAAATTTTACAACCAAAGTTTTAATCTGACGTAAAATGTATAGAAATCATACATATATCAACAAGACAGTGTACATATGGAAAAGATATATATAAATCTTATAAAGTTTGTATCTGTCTTGTGTGAAACTTGTATGAAAAGCATACAAGAGTAAAAACAGATATAAGATCCCTTGAAAGATTATATAATGAATCTTGTATGTTTTGGATACTAAAACAATATATGAAAGTAATGAGAAAGTGGCCACTTTCATGAGTAAATCATGTAAGTTTTTACTATTTCTTTTCCATATGGGACTGTCACAACAGCATTTGTTTTCATTCAAAGTCTTTATGGCTTTAATGCCTGGTGGGCCGGTCTCTAGTCAAAATTCCCAATTTTCTGTCCCAGTCCAGCCCTGCAGGTTAATACTGGCAGTGTCACCATGCCAGCTGATTGTATTTTATCATCAGCCAGTGTTGCTCTTTATCAATATTACCAAAGTTTACCATAAGGCAGCAGAGAAAGTATTTACTTGCTTTCAGGTTTTATTCAAATGTTAGTCTTTTCAGTTGTTTCTCCACTTTTTTCCTGTTTCAAAATCAAACACCAGTTTGTGAGAAGATTATCTTCTTTTTTTAACAGGCAGATAAAGTTTTACATTGGAATTGGCTAATTTGTCAATTGTTTGTTACAAATGTTCGTATTTTAATATTCAAAAATGTTTTTGCCCAAAACATATGTGCACTACATGTCAGTAAAAATACTATGCAAATATTGCTGTCCTTGAATGCTGAGTAAACACTGACAAAGCACTGATTGTATCTCTTGTACTTTATCAACACAGTATCTAAAAACTTTGCACCGTAGTGGTTAAAATCTCATTGTAATAAGAGTTAAAAGCTCATTCGGTTATTAGGTTTATAGGATTATTGAATTATGGTTAATGGTTGGTAGAATTTTTTTAAACATTATCTGCCAATTACATCTGCCACCCTTCTCCAAATCTGTGCCCCTACCTGGCCCCCCCAACAAAGATTTTCTAGACACGCCACTGCGTACAATCCCTTGGCACCTTACCGGAACGCTGTACAGCCCTCCTCGACCAGAGTTGGGTGTAGACATCCCGGTAACACTGTACACCTGCTGCACCTCCATGGCGTCCTCCTGGCATTCCTGTTGAAAATGTCCCAGGCCCCCACACTGCTCACGCACCTGTCCCTGTGTCTGTGCAGCCACCAATGAGCCAGGTACAGCGCCTGTCGCTGCCAGGACCTGGGGATAGAAAGCAAAGAGGAAATGGTTGTTGGAGCGTAGCCAGTGGTCCTCGATGGTCAGTGTCACTGGCACAGACACGGAAAGTTTGCTCCTTGGGGCCAGTAGGGTACCAAAAAGTGATCATCTGCCAAAAAGGGGTTTCCAGCATTTGCCAAAAAATTTACTGCAGAAATTTAAGCTGTTATAAATTACTTGTTGACTTAAAATCTGTCAAAAAATATCGCTCATGACGAATATCAAGTAACTTAGAGAACATTTCTATCAAATCAGGGTAAAACGTAACTGACAATAACAATGTTTTTTTCAAGAGAGAGCTAGCCAAGAGGGCATCAGAAATAACAAATATAACATCACAGTTCTATAATCAAAAAGAACTGGATTGATGACAATATGGGTACAAATACGCATAAAGTCATAAAGATACTTGGAAGACAGATCATTTCTTTATTTTATATACAACCCCTTCATAAACCCTGTTGACTAAAGTGTATTTACTAACATAAGTAAAGATATTAGACTTAAAAAACCAAAACATCAAAAATCACTCTTTTGCAGATGCTCACCTCCCCTGGCTGCGATCTTCTGGGGTTTTCCGTCCGCGCCGCCAGGTGTTCTTCAGCCAGCCTCACTGCCGCCTCCAGATTGGGTGGCTTGCGACACTTGACCCAGTCCGCCATTTCCCTTGGGAGCCCCTCCACAAACTGCTCCAGAACGACAGCCTCCAGCAGCTGCGCCTCCCCACTGCCAGGATGCAGCCACCTCCCCGCGTCATACCGCAGCTGCTGGGCAAAAGCCGAAGGCCCTTCTTGTGGTCCCATGCGGCAACCACGGAAGCGGCGACGATGGTCTTCTGGAGAGAGTTCCAGGTGGAGCGGATTCGCAGCGGCCCCAGACTGAGGCAAAAGGTTTAGTAGCATCTGCGTCTGCCGCTGGTGCAGTACTGCCTGCTGCTGCTGCAAGTCTGCCATGCTGGCCATCATTTGAGCCAGTGCCTGAGCTGGCTGTAGATTCTGTGGGTTTGACATGTCGTAGCGGCAAGCTGGGCACCACTGTATCACTCTGTTACTGATCTCTGTTATGACACACACAAGGAGACAGTTCTGCGTCACGTTTCACTAATAGTTTTTATTTAGTTCACAACTCGAAGCCACTCGTTTCACACCGTGGCAGGCATCAGCTCTTTCTCCCAGACTCCCCTGCCACTGTCACCTGAACTCGCTCTACCCCTCACCTGATGCTAAACCACAACCTGCCACAAAATGATATGTTGAAATTTAATGTAATTAGCGCACCATAAAAGTTCTAAAACAAAGTCACCTGTATGTATTAACGTAAGTGACACTTTTCAGATGAAAGATAAGAAATAACAAATTAATTTCACTCTGGGTCCAGCCAGGCATGGACTGGGACAAAAAATCCGCCCGGGCATTTTGACTAGAGACCGGCCCACCAGGTTATATAGGAAAAACCACAAAGCCTTTGAATGAAAACAAACACTGTTGTCACTATGATGTACACTGTCTTGTTGGTATATATGTATCAATCTAATAAACTTAAACCTACACCATCCTCCCTTCCTCCCTATTCTGGTATTCGAAACAGTACTTAACGGAAATATTAAACAACCTAGGGTTGACAAATCCTACCCCCCCCCCCCCCCCCAAAAACAAAAAACCAAAAATAGGGAACCACCCCCCACCCTCCGCCTCGTGATGCTTAATTGACATAATCGTCTTTAATTTAATGCACATGTAAAAACAAATGCACAGAAATCAATTATTAACACATTACAATAATTAAATAATAATTTCTTCAACATAATTGTAGACTGCACAGATGATACCTTCAGAAAGGAAAAACTACCATAGCTTAGAGTATATATTAGACTTAATATTTACTAGATACAATAATGGATTTTTATACATTTTACATCAGATGAAAACTTTGTTTGTAAGATTCAGATAATTATTTATTAAAAACCAGACATTTTAAATGAGAATTTCCCTGTTAATGCCCTACCTGGCCCCCTGGCAAAACTTAGCTAGATCCGCCCCTGCACAGTTACCAGCTGTCAGCTACATAAAAAAGGATCCTGGTGTTATTTATCTCTCAGAAACAGTTCATAACTTCCCTTCAACTCATTCATGTCACCTAAAAGGTAAACCTGTTTCTCCATCACCTGTTCAGCTCTGATGATTCAGTAAGGACATTTCCTGGTTTCATCTTCATGTTTCCCTCTGACCACATATCCAAACCGACATCATGACCAGCAGCTTTACAGCTGTTGCTCCAGCAAACATCAGCTGATACTAGAAATTAATATTAAATAAATTCTAACAACAGCTGATCAAGCTTAAACGTGCTGCTATTGTTTAACTCGACATCCGCTGGTTTCCTCTTTCTGGCGCAAAGTGGGCAAGCACGAGAGACGGGACAGAAAAGACGATCAGCTGATCATTGATCGAGGGTGCATCCAACCTCCTCGGCTGTAATTGGTCCAGCCCAGAGTTTATCATGACACTTTGGCCAATCCATGAACTTTCATTGTTTATACCGTTACAGAACAAAACAAAACAAACAAACAAAAAAACCATCTGCCCATCAAAAAACGAAAAATCACCGCCTACTGGGCAAATGCCCGGTATGCCCAATGGCCAGTCCAGCTATGGTCAGAAACAAAGTAAAACCTGATCTGCCGATCAGGGAATGAGAAAAGCAGGAAGGGCTGACGAGAGTGGCTGGATGTTTGTCAAATGTAGAAACTGTCTTGGTTCATTGTTGTCTGTATGTCAAAGTTCAAATGAGTTAAAGGGGTCAAGTAAAGAAAGAAAAACAAAAAAAACTTTGCAAAAATGAATAATAATAAATTAAATAAAAATAACAAAGAAGAAAAAGTTACATCACTTACAACAGCAACAATGAGTTTGGTGACAAACAGAGGTGCTGTTTCAACTTATTCAGATTATTCTCATGTACTATTTCATCAGAAACACACATTGTTGACAAAGCAGAACAACAGGATCTGACTATCCTTCTTCCTTCTTCTTCTGACAATAAGAGAAGTAAAAAAACAACAACAACAAAATGCAGGGAGGCACACACTGGAACAGGGTGAAAAGAAAAATCTAGCAAAAAGTAAGATAAAGATAAATAATAAACCAAAATAATAAAGCGCTAACTATATATATATATCTGAGCACGTTCCCTCACAAAATGGATGATGATAGCCACCTTTCTAGCTCCTGTCGTTTGCTTAACGGCCATTATATAGTACAAAACTGAGGCTTAAAATTACTTTGTCTGTCTACTAAAAAAACTATAATAAAATGCTTCAAGTTTGTTAGGATAAATTGAAATATTTAACCAGACAGTGCTGCTTTACAGATTTGACATTTGTGACCAACTTTAATGCATATAAAATCAGAGACACTGATATTAAATTCAGATTAAAAATTCAAACTGCTCACCTTTTGTTGAAAGTAATGCTGGAAAAGGCTGCTGAGGGAGATGTGAAGTAAGCAGTGGGACACAAACAGGACACATTAATTATTATTATTTAAGTCATCCTTTGCTTTGCTCCTGCTAAATAGCTTTAATAAAATATCCTGCATTCAGAAAGTCTAAAGTAAAGAGCACAGAAAAAGTGGTTGTATGAATGGGCGTGAATGAGGCAAGTTGTCTAAACCCCAATTTAAGATGGGCAGCAACACCTCAACTGAACATAATGTCACTGGACACAGAATAAAAAAACTTTCTGACAAAATACTTAAAGACTTTTGCACTTTAAGAACGGAAGGAGAGGAGAGTACTTTTTCTCAGACTTAAGCTGAGTTTGATAGAAAAGTTCTAACGGTCTTAAGTTCTCCGTTCTAAGACCTCCACCCATTTTGTGGATGAAAAAGTTATTTTAGCCACAGAACATCTGATATGATTTTCTTGGCTGTGCGGACCAATCAGTTTCAGTTTATACTGTTTATTCTTGTGCTCTGTGTGCAGCTGGGTTTGCTAGTTCACAGACTTTATAGAGCGCATTAGATCATGACAAGAAGGAATGCAATGTACATTTTATCTCTTACACCCTAAACCTCCCCACCCCCAACTTCCTGGCACAACCCACAGCTCTGGAGAATGTACAAAATGTTTACATTGGACTGCAGAACAATGTTGCAGCACTTTTAGTAAAAGATTTTATGTTTCACAGTTAACATATCACAGCAGTATCAATATCTGTACCCATCAGGGACACATTTCAATACTTCACCTTCAAATCTCTGCAGCCACTACTTAGGCCCAATTTTTTTGCACAAAATTATCCATATGCAAGAAACTAAAACTAAAAGATAAACTGTAATATTTAATTTTAAAAGTACTGCTTGAAAATGAGGCCTTTGTAATCAACTGCTCCTTAAATGCAGTGACTCTGATCCTATATTCAGATAAACTTTTATTCAATTCGGATTAAAAGTTTAAACTACTTACCTTTGGTTTAAAGTAATGCAGAAAAGACAGTTGACAATAAGAGAAGTAAATAAAAAAAATGCAGGGAGGCACACACTGGAACAGGGTGAAAAGAAAAATCTAGCAAAAAGTAAAAGTCCAAAAACAAACTGAGACTCGGTTTTGCAAAAGGTGTAGTTGACTGTTTGGCAAAAGGCAAGTGAAAGTGGATCTCTACATATAACACAACGCTAAACCTAGACAGAGTAAAGTGGGTGTGCAGGGAAAAGCAGAGCTGAGAAAACAAAAAAGGGGGTGGGGGAGATGAAGAAGTGGTGTTGATGCATGACTATCCTTCTTCCAGAGCTGTTTAGATAGATAGGCATAGTCAAAAGATGCTTATATTTAACTCTGTGACGATTAAACACATAAAATATGTAATAAAATAGCCTTGTCCAGATAACAGAAAAATAACTGCTATGGAAAGTCACACGTAAAGCAAGGTCAGGAAGCCTGCTGGAGGCAAAAAGTGTCATGTTCTTAATGAAAGAGTACGACAATAAGACTCACTTTCAGTTTCTGATAAAAAGGAAATGAAACTGAACTAAAGATTAAATCCTGCCATCTTTCCATTTACAGGTTTTCATACACAAATCTCTCTAATGCAAAACTTCCCAAAACCTAAATGCATTCACCAAATTGTTTCTGGTTTTCTTTATTACCAGTGTTGGGGAGTAACAGAATACATGTACCGGCGTTACGTATTTTAAATGTTATACCTCTGAAAACAGTCGTTTATTGCAATGAAAGTGAACATAAATATTTCACATTCTGTACTGCTCAATGTCACAGAGTGGAAGGAAAAGATAAATAATAAACCAAAAATAATAAAGCGCTAACTATATATATATATATATATATATATATATATATATATATATATATATATATATATATATATATATATATCTGAGCACGTTTCCTCACAAAATGGATGATGATAGCCACCTTTCTAGCTCCTGTCGTTTGCTTAACGGCCATTATATAGTACAAAACTGAGGCTTAAAATTACTTTGTCTGTCTACTAAAAAAAACTATAATAAAATGCTTCAAGTTTGTTAGGATAAATTGAAATATTTAACCAGACAGTGCTGCTTTACAGATTTGACATTTGTGACCAACTTTAATGCATATAAAATCAGAGACACTGATATTAAATTCAGATTAAAAATTCAAACTGCTCACCTTTGGTTGAAAGTAATGCTGGAAAAGGCTGCTGAGGGAGATGTGAAGTAAGCAGTGGGACACAAACTGTCACGGACCTGGCTCTGGAGGACTTGGGGGTCCGTGAGCAGGATGGATTATTATTATTATTATTATTATTATTGTTGTTGTTGTTATTTGGGGATGTGTGTTTTTCTGCACTATGCTGTGTTCGGTGTTCCACTCATATGTAGAGGCAGGGTGTGTACATGTGTGGCTGGAGGATGGAGAACAGCCACATGCAGGCCTGATGGGTGTGGCCCTGCAGGAGGACTGGCCACACCTGAAGTTCCTGCCACACACCTGTTGGTGATCAGGGCTCATCGGGGGAGCTACTTAGGAGAGTGTTGGAGCTCCCACCGGCACGGGATCATTAAGCGAAGACTCCAAGTGGAACGAGGGACTAGAAGGGCAGCATGCACAGGGTGTGCAGAAACACAACTGCCGGGAGCACGAGCACGGACGTCGGAGGGGAACACACACATGGGAGTCTAGGGAGCAAAGGGGATTTATTGTGCATCTGTTACCTTCACTGTAAATAAAGTGCACTGTTTGCATCGCAGAACTATGCGTTTTGGGTCCTCATTCCCCCATATCCGCACGGTCTGCCAGCCAGACCATGACACAAACAGGACACATTAATTATTATTATTTAACTCATCCTTTGCTTTGCTCCTGCTAAATAGCTTTAATAAAATATCCTGCATTCAGAAAGTCTAAAGTAAAGAGCACAGAAAAAGTGGTTGTATGAATGGGCGTAAATCGGTGAATGAGGCAAGTTGTCTAAACCCCAATTTAAGATGGGCAGCAACACCTCAACTGAACATAATGTCACTGGAAAAAGAATAAAAAATTTTCTGACAAAATACTTAAAGACTTTTGCACTTTAAGAACGGAGGGAGAGGAGAGTACTTTTTCTCAGACTTAAGCTGAGTTTGATAGAAAAATATTTACAGTTTAAAAACCAAATATAAACAGTTCAGCTAATATGACACTTTTGGTTCAATCCTTTTTTCTTCCGTTCTAACACCTCCACCCATTTTGTGGATGAAAAAGTTATTTTTGATCTGATATGATTTCTTGGCTGTGCGGACCAATCAGTTTCAGTTTATACTGTTTATTCTTGTGCTGTGTGCAGCTGGGTTTGCTAGTTCACAGACTTTATAGAGCGCATTAGATCATGACAAGAGGAATGCAATGTACATTTTATCTCTTACACCCTAAACCTCCCCACCCCCAACTTCCTGGCACAACCCACGGCTCTGGAGAATGTACAAAATGTTTACATTGGACTGCAGAACAATGTTGCAGCACTTTTAGTAAAAGATTTTATGTTTCACAGTTAACATATCACATCAGTATCAATATCTGTACCCATCAGGGACACATTTCAATACTTCACCTTCAAATCTCTTCAGCCACTTACTTAGGCCCAATTTTTTCACACAAAATTATCCATATGCAAGAAACTAAAACTAAAAGATAAACTGTAATATTTAATTTTAAAAGTGCTGCTTGAAAATGAGGTCTTTGTAATCAACTGCTCCTTAAATGCAGTGACTCTGATTCTATATTCAGATAAACTTTTATTCAATTCAGATTAAAAGTTGAAACTACTCACAACGCTAAACCTAGACAGACTAAAGTGGGTGTGCAGGGAAAAGCAGAGCTGAGAAAACAAAAAAGGGGGTGGGGGAGATGAAGAAGTGGTGTTGATGCATGTAGAAAGCGGTTTTGTTTGGTGACAAACAAATCGAATGGATTAAAGTTTACAGATTATTACAGATTAAAAACAAAAGACAAGAAATAAGAACACTGTCTTATATACGTATATAGCAAAAATAGTGATAAAATCGCACAATTATGTCCCGTTTTCTAAGCTTCATTCCGTACTAACAAACAGAGGCGTCATAAGAGAAAAGTGATAACATGAGCGCTAGAAAAATAGTAAACCGTCAATTACTTTTAGTTTTAAAAACTATTATTAACCTATTAGAATAAAGGCATGTTTGTTTCATAAGGTACGTGTTGGGGGCGTTACAGGAGTCAATTTCGTTTTGTTCTGGCAGCAAATAATGAAATCGAGTCAGCGTCTAATGCCCCCCCCCCTCCTTATTTCATGATTTGGTTCGGTCCAGTGCGCCAGGCTGAGCGCCAGAGCACTAACGGATCCGGTGTTTCATAAGAGTGAGAGAGACAGATGGAAATAATAAGAAGATAACGAAGTCCATATGAATGAAACTGCTCGACATTCCTGGTATTTGTAATGTGTTGTATTGTTTATTGTTTGGTTTTCCAAAACAAAAGGAAAACCAAACAATAATGATTATTTAAAAAAAGGGGAAAAAAGTGAAGGAAACGGCTTCCAGGGCCTAATCCGTGGATCGGCTTCCTCCGAGGCGTGGGCGTCTATCAGCAGAGATTGTACCTTCACCTATCAGCAGAGATTGTCCCTTAATCTGTAACACAGTCAAATATATTCTCAAGTAACATTCAAGCATGCCATTCAGCGTGTTAGTACGAGCTCGGGAGCAGCTTGGGAGAACAAGAAAACAGAGACTGCTTCAGGTTGTCTTCCCAAATCGACTCAACTTTATTCTCAAGTACAACAGTTTATATAGAGGGAAAAATTCATGAGTCAGCAGATTCTCAGTTTAAACCAGTACAGACCAAGATAAGGGAGCGTCTTCCTGCCCTTGGGTGAAGAAGCACCCTTTGTATAGTTTATCAGTTCAGCTACAATTGTGATTATCTCAGCGACATATTTTCAAGGGACGAAATAAAGAGTTCTTTCATTAGTGAATTCTGAAACAAACCATCTGGCCTTCAACAGGCGTCTCCTAAGAGATTTAGAAACTAATGTAGCTGAGGGAGTGATCTCTGTGGTATTTCAACCTTGTACCAGCCTGTGATTCTCACACATCAATTCTTGGGTCAAAGAGAAAAATAACTAAAACAAAGGGGCCTTATTGAATGACAGAGTTTTCCTGTATAATGTCACTATAAAACAATATCCAGTAAATGCTCCCATGGTACTAAAATACCTAACAAAAAGCATAGCATAAGCATAAGCTTTTTTAATCCCACCCTCTTTCCACTAGTTGGTGTCGTGCAAAATTTAACAATAACCTGCAACACACCCAGTGAGCTTGATTTGAAGTGGGTTTAATAAACACATTGCAATGTGGAGAGAGCATCCCAGTGAAACACCAGGACCATCTCTGAATTGTGGCCACCGCCCTTACATCTTATATACAGACACACAGACAAAGAACATTCCACAAACTCGTACACGTTGGTATAGCCCCCCCTCTCACGGGGGGCTATACCTTCTCTCTCACGGAGAGAATTATGACCTTGTTTTCTGCTTGCCCATCACCTAAAGATTTACATCCCTGATAAGCAGAAGGAGTCTCACTATCTGTTTAACGTCTCCCATTACAATGGCCTCACTGTGTTAACTTTCCACATGCATGTAAACTAGTGACAGGAGTGCTCTTACTATAGTAAAGTGAGAAAGTGATATTACTATAACTGATGTACTATGATTAAATATGTGATTAATATATGAGAAAAGAAATCTGCCACCACATTGGTTACTAACAGTCAGCACTTTTTCTTCCTGTTGATCGATCATAAATTCTTCCTTACAATTTGTTACATGTATTTGCTTTTATAACCCCAGTAACGCATGTAAAATCTAAAAAATACAAAGCAATGATAGGAACAAAGGATGATGATAACAACAACAACAAACTTTATTTATAGAGCACATTTAAAAACCAGCGGTATACCAAAGTGCTTAACATAAGAGACAGAGAAGTAACACGAGTATTATAAGGCTTTAGCAAAGTATCAAATATACTCACAGGTCAATGCCACTAATACACAGGGGTAACGTACAGTTTTGTATAGACCTATTCCACTAACACAGAGTAAAATGGGTTTAAATGAAATTGTGACTAAAAAGCACATGTGTAACAAAATAATGATAATATTTCTTTATAAAACATGACAAACCATCAAATCAGGCAACTCTGCCAACATGGTGTTTTTTTGCCTCTTCAAACATGTCCTTCTTTGAGTGCACATGGAATTCAATAGTCTCCCTCATGTTGTCCAGCACGCCTTCTCCACTAAATACAGCAACATCTACAATAACACATAAAGCTCCAATCAGATTTCTCTTGGTGAATAATGATAAATGTGGCACACCCAAAATACATGGCCAGTTTTGTGTTAATCATTTAATGTAATTTATTTAATTTGTTTATTTGTGATTTTCTGTGACTATGAATATTCACAATGACTTTGGAAACATGACCAATTTATGCAGTATATTATTTTGTCACATGAACTGTACAGAAGGACAGAAAAATGGAGCAACACCTCAGGTGGAACTATTATGTCAAGGCAGGTGCACCCCAGTTGCTTTAGGGGGATGGACATCCACCCACTATTCAGATGTATTTGCAAGTTAGTACTTTGTAAAAAAAATACTACCACTATGTATGTGTATATATATATGTGTGTGTGTGTGTGTGTGTGTGTGTGTGTGTGTGTGTGTGTGTGTGTGTGTGTGTGTGTGTATGTATGTATGTATACATCTCACTTACACCCTGAGCTGTTTCCTGTTGTTTTCGTTATAAGGCCAATGATCATGAGTTTCACATCCTGAGCACATCCTGTACCATATGCAGTTA
The DNA here is from genome assembly GCF_964374335.1 of Astatotilapia calliptera. Lineage (NCBI taxonomy): Eukaryota > Metazoa > Chordata > Actinopteri > Cichliformes > Cichlidae > Astatotilapia > Astatotilapia calliptera. The sequence goes on along the minus strand of NC_137425.1, from coordinate 15,019,448 downwards.
CAAGCAGAAAACTTCTTTTAATACCCTATGATTTGCACATTTATTAACTTCTGGATTACTATGTATGTATTATATTACTATGTAATATATATATATATATATATATATATATATATATATATATATATATATATATATATATATTGCAATCAAATTCTGAATATATACATGTAGAATGATCTTCTGAATGTATGGAATGAAACTTGATGTCAAGGAGGCGCTTGCGCCATCTAGTGTTTTCCTTGTTTGTACCTGTGAGGAATGGCACTATGAGCCAGTCCGCACGGAATCTTGTGGCTCAAATTCTAAGTAATGAGGAGCTAATTAACAACCTGGCAAATGCATGTTCTGGACAACCTAATATTTGTACTAGTATGCTGCACCGTACTACTTATGAAGAAATTTATTCACTTTTTCATCGTGGAAGACGAAATGCAGTGAACCTCCCCGGGCAGATAATCTCTGGTTATCCAGCTAACGTTATGGAGAAGGTGCCTTCCACATCACAGCAGTCCCCCACAACGGGTCCCATCTACAATCTTAGACCTTTCACTCGAAAAGGCCCAAGGCAGAAGAGGTAAGAACAGAACTAAATGCACTGAACTGACTAGTGGAAGGTTAGTAATTGCCCGTAGGTTTCAACTGCTCAACAATGCTAAGTAAACAATAATATCACAAAAAAACAAAACAAAAAAATTGTGCGATAGACTGACATCATGTGGATGTGGAGACTAAACTGTGCACAAGTCATTGGTGCACAACAGTTAATTTGTTTAATTGTAGAAACAAGCAATTTCTATAATACTTCACGTCCTGTAAGCTTAATCTGCAAACATTGTGTAAAAGCAAAGCACATCATTCAGTTGTTACAATACATAGTTTTTCGGCAGTATATAATTTAATGAAACTTTTTTAAAGCAACAAAAGTACTCCGTGAATTCAAGAACTTTTTTTTATGTGATTGTTAAGTTTCTCCACCCACCCATCCCACTCCATCATCTATCCACCCATTCATCCATCCATTCTCTTTCACTTATCCAATTCAGGATTCCAAGAGCCTATCCTAGCTACCATGGGGCTAGAGGGTGTTTATTAATGCAAATTGGACATGTGTACAGCATGGTGTAATTTTTTTAAATCAAATATACTTCATTGATTGGAGGAGTGTGAGTATATTACATGCAGAAATGTTTACTTTGCCTTTATCCTCTATTAGGTTTCCAGCACAGCTAAACAGGTCACATTCTTTCACCAAAGAAGTGATTGTCTTGCAGGACCATCTAACTTCACATGTGCCAAGGCGTAACAAAAAAACTTGGCTTTTTGAAAATGGAAATTTAAAATCTGCACTGGAGTTTAGCTGTGACTGTGACTAATTATTAATGCAGGCAATAAGGACTGCCTTTCAGCCAGTTGTTGTAGGATGCAGGCAAGCTTTAGATCCTTTTTGATAAAAAGATTTTTTTTGTTACTTAGATTATTATACTATTAAAGGTCAACTTTGGGTATTTCCAAAAAGGATCTGGGAGCACTGGTCGGATGACTGGATTGATATCTTTTAGAAACCTTTTAATGTACTGTATTGTATTGTAGTCTGTTAGCCTTAACAAAAATTTCAAATACATTATGTTTTTTTCCTACCCCAGACTACAGATTTGCCAGCATGCCACACCAAACTTGTTGAGCCATCACTCACTTCCAAACAGACTTTGAATGGAGACCTTGTGAAAAAACTGTTTCATCAGAAGTCAATTTATGTCAGACCTGACAAGGTCATCTTATGTGAGGACAATGAATCAGTAAGTAATCCTGAGCATTTCAGCAAATTTATGAATGTTCATAAAATGAGAGTGAAAAAGGCAAAGACGGATTTTAAACTCCCTTAAACATGGTCACTTGTGTTATGTTTTAATACATAATACATAAACATAATACGAATATTTACTATGCCATTTTGTTGTCAGTATAATCAAATGTATTATCTGTTTTAATTTACAGACATATTCTGATGGAGAGAGTAAGATAAGATAAGATAACCTTTATTAGTCCCACACGTGGGAAATTTGTTTTGTCACAGCAGGAAGTGGACAGTGCAAAAGTTATGAAGCAAAAATTAATAAGAATAAATACAGTACACAACTGTACAGAATAGAATAAAATACTATATACAGTAGAATAAAATAGAATAAAATATACAATAAGATAAAAATAGAATACAAATGCTATATACAACTGAGTAAAAATACAACGATGCCAGAAAAGATTATTGCACTTAGTGTTATTGCACATGTGTGGATGTGTGTGTTTGATCAGTTAAAGTCTTTGTTGTAGAGTCTGACAGCAGTGGGGAGGAAAGACCTGCGAAATCTCTGCGAGTAGCCATACAAGCAGGCAGGATTTCACAGAAACTTTAAATTCTGACAAATGTGGTAAATATTCCTATCTAAAAGTCGCTCCAAGTAAAGTGTTTTGTACATGTTTGTATCCTTTAATCTTTTGAGCTATATTGTGCAAAAGTCATGAGCCACTCCTTCTTTCTTTGTTTTTTGCTGTAAAAATAGGAAATAAGCGCAGTGATTTACTGAAGTCTACAAAATAATGTCTACAAACAGACATGGAAACGCAGTATATTAGAGTAGAACAAAACTATGATATGAGCAACTTTAGTCTTGAACTCTCTTAACCAAGCTTTCTGGATGGCGATGTCTTCTTTTTATTGAATTTCTTTAAGCATGGTTCAGGAATAGTTCTCCAGGCTTTTTGTTCTGTTCTCTGTCAAGATGATCCCACACAACTTTAATAATGCTGAGGCCAATCTATGTATTGTGATAATGTAATTATGTCAACATCATTAATATGTAATTTAATAACTAAATAATTTACAAAACATTCTGGCTTTGGCCTGTTTGAGGAAGAATACCTGTCAGATGACCCCGAGCTCCAAGAAGCCATTTCAAGGTCTTTAGCCTCAAGTGCAAGTGAAAGGTCAGTACAACACAAACTTTTACTTGTCATGTTGAAAGGTCAACATATTACCGTTATTTGATGTTTGTTGCAGAAAACGAGTCACCTACTGTCTAGTTTTGGATCAGTTTGAATAAGCAAACTACAAACTGCAACCTGTGATTTCTGTTGTCATTTGAAGATTACCAAGGCTATCAGATTATATATATTTTACTTGATATATGTTTTGGTTTATTTTTACTTTTTTGAATGGTGGTTGGTTGTCAGTGTTGGATCTTGTTTTTTTTTCTTGTTGTTCTTGTATTTATGTAGTGTATTTATATTATTTATAAATACTAGTGTATTTATGACAAGATAAAAATTTAAACTTTTTTTCCATTATCACAAACATTCTTGATTTGTATCTTTTTTGTTAAATATCAATTACAGTCTTAAGGATGGTACCTCATTATTCTGTTGGTGGGTTATTGCCATTTAGACAAGTATGTATGTATACATCTCACTTACACCCTGAGCTGTTTCCTGTTGTTCTCGCTATAAGGCCCATGATCATGAGTTTCACATCCTGAGCACATCCTGTACCAAATTTACCATATGCTGTTACAAGCAAAAAACTTATTTTAATACCCTATGATTTGCACATTTATTAACTTCTGGATTACTATGACACTTACTGAAATACTCCTACATAATATCTATCTATCTATCTATCTATCTATCTATCTATCTATCTATCTATCTATCTATCTAATGCCGTTTAGGAAAATATTATATATATATTGCAATCAAATTCTGAATATATACATGTAGAATGATCTTCTGAATGTATGGAATGAAACTTGATGTCAAGGAGGCGCTTGCGCCATCTAGTGTTTTCCTTGTTTGTACCTATGAGGAATGGCACTATGAGCCAGTCCGCACGGAATCTTGTGGCTCAAATTCTAAGTAATGAGGAGCTAATTACCAACCTGGCAAATGCATGTTCTGGACAACCTAATATTTGTACTAGTATGCTGCATCGTACTACTTATGAAGAAATTTATTCACTTTTTCATCGTGGAAGACCAAATGCAGTGAACCTCTCCGGTCAACTGGAAATTAAGTTGGTTTAGTGTCTGTTACTTACTCATCTTAGGCATTGTGTCTTTGGTTAAGTGTCAAGTCTTTGTGAAAATCATATTTAAATTTAGTTAAATATTTTGAGCAGAACGAAATGTACCCCTGAATACATGAAAAGTAAAAGCTGTGATCTTAAGGATGGTACCTCATTATTGTGTTGGTGGGTTAGACAAGTATATTTCTTTACCGATTGTGTAGGTGTGTGTGTGTGTGTGTGTGTGTGTGTGTGTGTGTGTGTGTGTGTGTGTGTGTGTGTGTTTTAATCAGGTCAGTTGTCTCAGTGTTTGAGTCCTCTTGTATGGAGATTAAATTCTGATTGCCTTGTGTTATGTTCCCCATGCCACATCCTTGCGGTGAACAATGCTGCATCATACTTTACCTCCCCATATCAGATTACTTTTCTGAAATTTCACTCTTTTTCTCATGCTTCTCAAATAGCAGTTTATCTGTACTGCCGCACGTGGGATATATTCAGTCGAAATTTAAATTTCGTATCATGTGTGATGTCACCCTTCATTTTCAAAAACATTGTAAGGAAGGAGCAAACACATCAGGAGTCTGAAAGTGTGATTGAGCCCTCACATGGTCATAGATCCACTTTTCGGGGTTCTTTTTTAGATTTCCTGTGAAAGTCTGAAATGGTTCATATTTCCATTCCATTCCCTCCCCCCACCCTCTCTCTCTCTCGCTCTCTGTTTCATTCCCTGAATCTTTCTTTGTGTGTCAGTCTGTGTGCAGGTGGCAGCAGGACAGCTTCAGTGCAGACAGACGTTCCACGCTCCCTGCAGAATCATAGCCCATCAATCATGTTAACATGTTAACTAGTGGGATTTATTTTATTCACCAGAAAACAGTGAGGATCCCATTACAGAGAGTGGCCTAAGGGCAGAATGTGTATGTGTGTGTATGTGTGTAAATGTCTGAGTTGGGGGGAGACCCTCTGGGGAAGACCCCTTTCTCTTCTAGTGCAACATCCAATCTCTCTCAGTGGCACAGTGTGAGAAATAACGATATGTAACGAAGATGTAATGAACAAAAGTCAGTTGTTTTGCTTTGTTTTATTTTTTAAAAAGTCACTGAGTTGTTGTCAAAATTGCAATCTACTGCAGCGGATTTCCAGTATGTCAGGTTCGATTCACCTAAAAAAAGCAAACTTATATTCAAATCACTGGTTCCTTGTTATTGAGAGAAGTTAGAGTGTTAGCAGCAACTTACATGTGCGAATTGGAGGCCTGCTCAGATGCGACCAGAGATTTACACTCCACTGCTCACTTTCAGAGTGTAAATAGGATTAGCAAATAATACCAGGTGTTCAAGTTACCACACCTGACAGCATATGACAGGTTTCATTTTGCCTGAATCGCAGAGGCATGTATTACAGTCTGGCTGGGATGCATACACTGACTGTGTTTTTGCTTGAATTTGTTCTCTGTACCATGCTCTCCTGAGTTTTAAATGCACTTTAGAACAGCACACAGCAACACTACATATGAGCGGGCGTAGGGAGGTTTGAGGTCTTCACTCACCCCGGTTCTGTTAGCTGTCAGGGCTGGGAAGCTGGGAGGAGGTGCTGGCCGTCAGACTGAGGTCTGGGATGCGGGGCCTCCCTGGTACTGCAGATAAGGAGGTGGTCCGCTTGCCTCCACCCCAGAGAGAAGGGTTACATCTCCTGGGTCTAGGTGCGGCTTGCCCCTCTGAGGGCGGGGGTACCTGGACCTGGGATATAGAGTATGTTTGGGGAGTGCGACTGTCTGTGCAGTGTCTATTTGTGTCTGTCTACACGTTGGGTGAGTGCCGAGTATTTGGTTGTGCATATGGGGTGGGAATGCACGTCTGTGTCCGCGTGTGCCTGTTCGTCTGTGTCTATATGTCAGGTTGGGTCTTAGACTCAACCTCTCTGGGTACATCTCAGGCCCTCCAAAGTACGGAGGCCTATCTCCCCTCACCACACTCCCTGCCGGTGGCTGATGCCCTCAGACGTTGGTGTGTTGGTGGTCCTTGTCGTCTGGGGCTGGGCGCTCATGTATGTACCGGCTCACTCCTGGTGGCCGATTGGCGGGGCCGAGCGCCTGTGGCCCGGCTGGGCTCCTTCCGGGGGGTGGGATGCCCTCAGACCTCTGGCCTCTGGGCCTGAAGCTCGGTCCTCTCTGGCACAGCTGGCTGCCGGCAGAGCCCGCGGGCACACCACTGCAACCCCCTCTGGCCTCTGCTCCGTAGCTGCGGGGTGACCTCTCATTTGGGGCTCTACTCAGCTCTTCCCAGGAGGGTGGCACGGTTCCCCCCCCCTTTGGTGGTCCTCCTCGGGTCCTTGTTGATAGGTTTGTAGCTTGAACCCATCCGCTGGAACGTTGAAGACAATATAATTACACTGCAAAGCAAGACACAAGTAGGCAAAGTTCTTCATGTTACTCGTGCACGGGAGAAAACCGGACAGAGCGCTGTTCCTTCGCTTGACCCCAGTTGCTCTCGTCCGTTCTCCCGTACCACTGTTCTTTTATTGAGGTTACATGAATATGCATAGGTTCATTAACATATGACGTCTACATACACACAAAGAGTACCGTGTGTGTGTGTGTGTGTGTGTGTGTGTGTGTGTGTGTGTGTGTGTGTGTGTGTGTGGGTGGGTGTGTGTGTGTGTGTGTGTGTGGGGGTGTGTGTGTGTGTGTGTGTGTTACTGCTGATCAAAGGGTCCTATACGCACAAAGGCACACAACAAACATCCTTGGTCAGGAAGAGAGTAGACCCCCCCTCATCCTAGATAACACCGTGAGGAAGTCCAGCAGTTCATTTATAAACAAAAGCACTTAGACTAGAACAGACGCAACTACGTTAATCCTACCGTAAAACAATAAGACAAGGCACGAACTCTCGTGCCCTCAGTGTGCTCTCTAATACACACAAAGTTTGCAGACTATTAAGTATGATCAAACCTCTACCAATCTAAAACTAATTATAAACTCTAAGCATATATAAGTAAATATTTCTAAGCATAAATGACAATCAAAAATACAAACTCTAACACTTGTTGTCACGGTCCTGGGTCTCCTGACCCAGCGTTTTTAGTTCTTTGTGATTTTCGTATTATTGTACTTGTGTGTGATTTATTCTATGGCTTCTAGTTTTGATCCCTTGCCCTTCATGTCTCCCTGTGTGCCCCTCTGTGTATCTGTGAGCCCTCGTCTCTCCTTATGTTTTATTCCATGCTTCCCCTGCCCATTATGTCTAAGTTCTCCCCGTGTTCTCTCTTCCCCCTGTGTGCCCTCTATGTATTTATGAGCCCTCGTCCCCTTTCGTGTTTATTCCGTGTCTCCCCTGCCCGTTACGTTGGTGTTCTACTCGTGCTCTCTCTCCTCTGTACTTCCTGTTTCACCTCTCCCGTCAGTGTTCAGTTCACCCCGCCCTGTCTCGTTATGATTATCAGTGTCACCTGTGTTCCCCGTGTGTTCCCACTCCCCTCGTTAACCCTCTGTGTATTTCTGTCTGCGTCTCCCTCTGTTCAGCGTGACGTCGTCCCTCATGCTGTGTGTGGATCTCCCTGTGTCTCTCTGCGTATGTTAGTTTACTTTTCCCAGTTTAGTTTTGTATTTCCTATGTTCTGCCATTCCAGCATTAAAGCTGTGATTTTGAGTTCATCCCCGTGTCTGTGAGTTTTGCGTTTGGGTCCTCCTCCTGCCTGCCACACAGCCGAGCCTTGACAGTACGACGTCACCACAACATGGACCCAGCAGACTTACCCGGGGAGAGCGATCTGATACGTGTCCAACGCCTAGTCGAGTGGATAACCCACACTTCCAATACAAGGGCAAAGATTGTGGGGATAAATGCTATCGAAGCAATCCTCAAAGGAAATTCTCATCTCCGCCAGGTCAGGGGATGTTTGGACTTATTGGCCAATTTGAATGAAGCCCGGGAGGCGGCGCGAACTCGGGAAATATCAGACTTGGCCCAGCAGCAACAGACAACAGCCACCCTGGAGCAGCCGCGTCAGTTTCACCGGCCGGATGAGGTTTTGCCCGGCCCTTTGGAGCTATCTGCGGGGAAGAAGCGTCGATCACGCCGCGGGCGCGCCACCCCACAGCCGGACGTTCGGACTTTTACATCGCCGACTGTGGTGAATAAGGACTCTTTTTCTGTGTCGAACCGTGGGACTATTCGTTCAGGGGTTGTGTTTTGTGCTACGGACGGTAATGTGAACAGTTTATCAGCTGCCCAGCCTCCTGACGCTCTCTTAGCTGCCCAGCTACAAGCTGCGTCTCCTGTGTCCCCGCTAGCACAGCCATTAACTCCACCACACGCTCCATTTTCACCTCTACCATCGCGTCAGTCATCAGTTCGGTCTGCCATTCAGTCGCCCTTAGTTCCGTCATCCACACTACCACCTGTTTCTCTTCCACCACAACCGTCGCTTCACCCAGCCACTCAGGCTGCTACTCAGTCAGTCATTCAACCCATAGCCCTGCCGTTAATATGCTCTGTAGCTGAGCCACTAGCCGCACGACCCGCAGCCACTTCAGCCACTCCTCCACCCGTCACACCTCCACTACAACCATCACTGCAGTCTCTAGCGCAGTCACCTGCAGCTCTGCTTTCCCCAGTGCAGTCTCCAGTGTCCCCAGTGCAGTCTCCAGTGTCCCCAGTGCAGCCTCCAGTGTCCCCAGTGCAGCCTCCAGTGTCCCCAGTGCAGCCTCCAGTGTCCCCAGTGCAGCCTCCTGCAGCCCTGCTTTCCCCAGTGCAGCCTCCTTTAGCACAGTCACCCACTCAACCACCAGCACCACAACCGTCACTACCTCTAGTTCATTCCCCTATGAAGTCATTAACTCCACCACCTACTCCACTCTCACCACCACCGTTACTACAGACATCAGTTCAGTCCCCTGTGCAGTCATTTACTTCTCCACCGTTAGCAGCTCAGGTCCCCGTGTGTCCAGCAGCTCAGGTCCCCGTGTGTCCAGCAGCTCAGGTCCCCGTGTGTCCAGCAGCTCAGCTCGCACCTGAACCTTTGGCCCAGTTCCCCGTAGCAGTGCAGTTTTCTAGCCAGCTTAACATTGAGCCCGGGGTCCCAATCCTCTCTGGCTCTACATCGGCTCCTGCTGGAAGCTCGGATGAGCTCATCCAGGACTCCGCGGCTCCCACGCCGCCATCTACCTCGTCCGCTGGGGGTTCCAGTGAGCCCGGCCAGCACCTCCCTGTCTCCGCTGGAGGGTCCGAGGGGCCCGTTCAGCCTCCCGTCTCCGCTGGAGGGTCCGAGGGGCCCGTTCAGCCTCCTGTCTCCGCTGGAGGGTCCGAGGGGCCCGTTCAGCCTCCTGTCTCCGCTGGAGGGTCCGAGGGGCCCGTTCAGCCTCACGCCGCATCAGCTGGAGGGCCCGAGGAGCCTGTCCAGCCGCCATCTGCGACCGCCTCGTCATCGCCTGGCCCAGCTACATCCGCCTGTGCTGCAGCTCCGCCTGGCCCGGCTACATCCGCCTGTGCTGCAGCTCCGCCTGGCCCGGCCTCAGCCTCTGCAGCTCCGCCTGGCCCGGCCTCAGCCTCTGCAGCTCCGCCTGGCCCGGCCTCCGAGTCTTCGTCCTCGCCTGGTCCGGCCTCCGAGTCTTCGTCCTCGCCTGGTCCGGCCTCCGAGTCTTCGTCTGCCGCAGCCTCCTCAGAGCCTTCGTCTGCCGCAGCCTCCTCAGAGCCTTCGTCTGCCGCAGCAGCCTCAGCCTGTGCTTCGCCTGGTCCCGCCTTGACTGGTCCCGTCTCGACTGGTCCTGTGCCCACCGGGCCTCGGCCAGTACGCCTGACACTGGAGGGCCGCCGCCGCCTTCCGCACGGCCGGCCCCCGGACCGCCTTCGCCTGAGTGGCCGCCGTCGCCTTCCGCACGGTCGGCCCCCGGACCAGCGCTGTCATCGTCGCCGCCGCCTCCCGCGCGGTCGGCCTCCTGAACTGCTCTGTCGTCTCCTTCACCGCCGCCGTTGCCTTGCGCACGGCCGGCCTCCTGAACTGTTTCCACGTCTCCGCCGTTGCCTTGCGCACGGCCGGCCTCCTGAACTGTTTCCACGTCTCCGCCGTTGCCTTGCGCATGGTGGGCCCCCTGAACTGCTCTGTGTTTGAGTTATTTTCTTGGGCTCCGGTGTTTGCTGTGCTCTTCTTTTGTTTTCTGTTCCGAGCCCTCCGTCCTGGGCCCCCGCCGCCCGCCCTGGGTTGTTTTCTGTTTGGTTTTGTTTTTCTGTGTTTGGGCTGTCTGGAGCCAGCCCTTGAGGGGGGGGTACTGTCACGGTCCTGGGTCTCCTGACCCAGCGTTTTTAGTTCTTTGTGATTTTCGTATTATTGTACTTGTGTGTGATTTATTCTATGGCTTCTAGTTTTGATCCCTTGCCCTTCATGTCTCCCTGTGTGCCCCTCTGTGTATCTGTGAGCCCTCGTCTCTCCTTATGTTTTATTCCATGCTTCCCCTGCCCATTATGTCTAAGTTCTCCCCGTGTTCTCTCTTCCCCCTGTGTGCCCTCTATGTATTTATGAGCCCTCGTCCCCTTTCGTGTTTATTCCGTGTCTCCCCTGCCCGTTACGTTGGTGTTCTACTCGTGCTCTCTCTCCTCTGTACTTCCTGTTTCACCTCTCCCGTCAGTGTTCAGTTCACCCCGCCCTGTCTCGTTATGATTATCAGTGTCACCTGTGTTCCCCGTGTGTTCCCACTCCCCTCGTTAACCCTCTGTGTATTTCTGTCTGCGTCTCCCTCTGTTCAGCGTGACGTCGTCCCTCATGCTGTGTGTGGATCTCCCTGTGTCTCTCTGCGTATGTTAGTTTACTTTTCCCAGTTTAGTTTTGTATTTCCTATGTTCTGCCATTCCAGCATTAAAGCTGTGATTTTGAGTTCATCCCCGTGTCTGTGAGTTTTGCGTTTGGGTCCTCCTCCTGCCTGCCACACAGCCGAGCCTTGACACTTGTACTCTGGGGCCTCTGGATATCTGGGGCCTGGATCTCCTCCATGCCTGCTTCATACCCTGGTGGACGGGGCTATGGCTCCCCACACTCCCTAGCAGATCGTTACATGGAGAAACCTTTGGAATAGAAGCATGCTGATCCACACAGGTGTGCACACGGGTGTACACACGGGTGTTCACAGACGCGGACTACACCTTTCTTGGCTGCTGCCTCAAAGCACATTGTGCGCTGTCTATCTTGCGTGCTGCACAATATCGTTTATTATTTAGTATCTACTGTTATCTACTGCTAGCTAGTTTATTGTGATGGTGCTGTTTTTTTTATTATTATGTTGCTCTTTGTTGTTTGCTTTCTCTTCTGTTTTTTTTCTCCATACAGGTGACCCAGGTGTTTTGTTTGTTTTTCTTTTTTCTTTTTTTCTTTTTTTTTCTTTCTTCCCCCCTTCTCACCGTCTCTTCTCCCCTTTGGTTTTCTTTCTCTCCCTCTCTTTCTTTCATTCTTTCTCCCTGTCCTATCCCCCAGTCATGTCTGTCCCGTTTGTAGCAACTGAAAATAAAATAAATTCATAATTATAATAAAGGTCAATCAAATGGACCAATATGGCAAGGCCACGATGATCCACTTGGTAAAATAAATCCGCTTGGCATCTTTCTTGGCCTTAAGACAACAATTCTGATGGCTAAAGATCCAAACGGGACACAAAAAAAAGAAAAAAAAAAGAAAAAAAAGAATTTGTTCTCTGTGCATGTTCACGGGTGATGGGCAACGTAGGTATAAGTATGCAGTAAAGGTGATGCTGATATAAGAATGAGCAGAATGTCAAAGATATGCCCATAAAAGTTTGTATTTTAAATGTCCTTTCTTCTTCTTTCAGTCTTCTGACACATCAAATTTGATGGAAAATCACCATTAACCGTAAGTGACATTTTTCAGATGAAAAGTAACAAATGTGAAAGGATTTAATTAATTAATTTCACTCTAGGTCCAGCTCTTGGGATCAATTTCTCGATTTCTTGGGATCAATTTCTCGATTTGATCCTCAAGATGATACATACTTTCCTCATCAGTTCAGTAGGAATAAAGATTATTCATAAAATTAGTTCAGAAATACTTTTTTAAAGGAGTTCTGCATTGGTGTATGAATTAAATGCATGTTAATTCTCTTTGTTTTAAGCAAGGTGTTAACAGTTTACTCTTGCTTACACATTTTGTGTATGAAGTATAAAATCCACAAGTGATATTTTACTCTCTAAACATGGACAACATTTAGGCTGACCATGTTATAGTACGGAACAACATTTTAAGCTCTATTAGTAGCTCTTATGTTTCATAGTTAGCGTTACATAAGTATATATATATGTACCCACAATAAATGAAACATGTTAAACAAAACAAATGTAACAATTCACCTTCAAATGTCTCTGTTTTTTCACTTAGTTTCCATTCAGTCAGTTTTCTTTGCACAAAATCACCCATGACCAAAAATCGAAACTGAAAGATAAATTGTAATTTCCATTAAACCATTCCTCCTTTATATACTAGACCTTTCAACTCCCTAAACTGATCAGTAGAGCAGTTACATATATGGAAAGATTCATCAGAACAAAAAAATTTTGTGTGTGCTCATCTGCTTTTAAAGTTAATGCGAAAATGGTCAGTTATGGAGGATGAAGTTAGCAGGCAAAAGGAGAAGTCCAACAATAAGCAGGATTACAAAGAATAATAAGATTCAGATTAAACAGAAAATAAAAAGACAGACGTGAATGAGTCTGATGACGAGTTGATGAGAGGGACTGGATGTTTGTTAAATGTAGAAACTGTCTCGGTTCATTGTTGTCTGTATGTCAATTAGTTAAAGGGGTTAAGTAGAAAAAGAAAGGAAAACAAAAAACGTTTTAAAATAAATAATAATATATTAAATAATAATAATAAATAAGAAAAAGTAAAATCACTTACAACAACTTCTGCTAGTATATGTATTTTGCACTATGTAAGAGTGGTCCCCTCACATCACTGACACAGGACGTATTCTGGGTTTTTTTTCTACAGTCTCATTTATTTAGTGTCTTAGTATAATATTTACATTTTGAACACAACAATCAAACTCCAAACACTCCAGTTCATTTCTGAAGTACTGTGTTTTTACTCAGGTAATTCTATTAATAATTTTTTTTTTTTTTTAGCAACTTGAGTTTAGATGTGTGGAGTTAGATATGTTACAGAAAGTGTTGAAAGTAATGCACATACCAGAGAGTGATGCAAAGTGCACCCCGAGAAGTTTTTTTTTTTTAAGTATAATAAACAGGTTTCTCATTTGCATAGGGAAAAAGCTGTAGATATCCTGGAGTAGGTACAAGTAATTTGCACGCTAGTTTGACTAGCCACACCCAATTCTTCTCAAAACAAATGACCTCTTGTACAACCATCACAGCCACCATTTATCTTGCATGCAAATGAATTATTATGTGTGCAAATGATTTGTACTTGTCCTATTCTGGGATATCAACAGCGGCTCTTTGTTCATGCAAATAAGAAACGTGTTTATCCCAAAAATACTAATAATTTCTTTCACTTTGCTGATATGTGTATTTCTTTTAACAACATGTTAAAACGACCAAGGTTGTAAAAAAAAAAAAGTGTTTTCATCTTAAACCTAAAATAAATACAAATACTTTTATTGAGGTTTCAAGGTTTTCATGGACCATGTGAAGGTCATTTTTGGAAAGTTATTCTTGTTGCAGAATGTGAATGCTACCTGACAAAAATAAATGTTGGAGAAATGGAGGCTGAATAATGGACAGCAGAATACTAACATCATAAAATCAAAGGAAAGCTCACCACTCGGATGATTTCCAAGTTTCCATCATTTCTGATGGAGGCTTTAACATGTGAAGATGGGTGCCTATTTGTGAAATCTACATATTAGTCTTTCATGGAGTTCTCTGCATTACACCAAAGACACATACATCAACTAAAAGTGAGTGCAAATATTCTGGTACAAATCCAAACACAATGTCAAACAAAGGAAGTCTGGAAAGCAAGGACACTCCTTTTATTCCATCCTTCACGACCTAAAACTTCTCCACCTGCATAAGATTTTTTTAATTTTATTTTTATTTAACTGTTATTTAACCAAGATCCCATTGAGATTAAAAACCTCTTTTTCAAGGGAGACCTTGCCAAGTAGGCATGGGTATCGTTTAGGTTTTATCCGATACCGGTGCCAAATCGGTACTTTTGAAACTGTGCCGGTGCTCAAACGGTGCTCAAACCGGTGCTTAAAGAATGGAGAACACAAAATTGGTCCAAAAACATATTTGCATGGGCAAACAGCTTCTTTGATTCCCTGAAATATAAAGTACAAATGATTTGGGAACATGTCCTCCATCTCCTTTTCCCAACCACATTAAAGCCAATGTCCTGTTCCACCCACTGCACACAAAGCAAACAACCCCATGCAAACAAAACACACCATATTTACTCAGAAGAAAAATTAAGCTTGAACCATTTGCTGAACACAGGCCATCTGAAAAGCAAGAAAACTAAAAGCAAAATAAACAATCTGACCACTAATGAGCTTTAATAATTGATAAATCGCCAAGAGACCTTATATAAATCCTCGCTGTGAAGGAGATATTATTACAAATAATTAGCAAATAATACCAGGTGTTCAAGTTACCACACCTGACAGCATATGATAGGTTTCGTTTTGCCTGAATCGCAGAGGCGTGTATTACAGTCTGGCTGGGATGCATACACTGTGGTTTTGCTTGAATTTGTTCTCTGTGCATGTTCACGGGTGATGGGCAACGTAGGTATAAGTATGCAGTAAAGGTGATGCTGATATAAGAATGAGCAGAATGTCAAAGATATGCCCATAAAAGTTTGTATTTTAAATGTCCTTTCTTCTTCTTTCAGTCTTCTGACACATCAAATTTGATGTAAAATAAACATGTTAATATATATTCTGTGTGTGCATGTGTGTCTCCACATGTATGTTTTCATACATGCCTGAGTGTTTTTGTATTTGTGCATGTGACCGAGCTTTTTGTATCTCCGTGGGTGATATAAGTTTAGGGCTGTTTGATTGTTTCACCACCTGTGCCCGACATGTCTGCAGATTGGTACCTCCCACCCTGACACTCAAATCAAACACGGCTCAAGTTTCCTGAGCTGTCTTTTGTGTGGAGCGTGTTAAGCGATTTTTAAAGTGGCCCTTTCTGGTTTCTCCTCCAGGGCTGAGGGGACACACTCCCTCTGGCTCGCTCTATCTCTAACTTTCTCTCAGTTTTGTTTTCCCTTTGTCAATTGCAGCTTCTCTCAATGTATCTACCCATCTTTTCTGTGTGTGTGAGGAATGAACACAGTGAAGAGAAAAAGAAGAATTTATTTTAGAAAGTTTTCTAATAAAAAAAAAGTTTCCTTGAATCTTCAGTGGCTACAATAAGATGCATTTGCATTTTAGCAGTTAGTTCTCTGCATTCCACAGATGGTTCAAATGCTCATATCTCACTTCTCATTAAGTATTTAGCTGGCATCCTATTTGCATAGCTGAGAACAGAGGGGAGAAACGTGTAGATGTGTACGAGGTGGCTAACGAAGTGGCCTAGAGATTGCATGGATGGATTCTTGCCAAGCAACGCCCCACCTGCTTGCACCCGCCACTTACTCCCAGTCGTGACTGCCCCCAACCCCCTAGCTCATTGAGTGTGCCCACTCTAAAAGCTCACAAATTCTGCTCCCTTTGACAATGGTTAGGTCAGCCTAGATAAAGCACGTCTATTAGAGGCAATCGAGCTGGCGGGACAGAGTGACAGAGACACACAGGAGGGCAAAACAGGAGGGGAAGGAGTAGGAAGGCTTTGACAAATACCAAAGGTGGCCATAACTCTGCTTGTCTTCCTGGGAAATTTTTGCATGCTTTTTTTCCCTTAGAGCTTGATAAGTGTTTCTGAATTAAATGGGTTTTAATTAGCAGTCATTAAGAAGTTCATTAGCAAATTGCCTGGCTGTTTGGCTGTTTCGATGGGGATGATGGCGCTGCTCTCCGGGGCTCGCTCTGTCTTTTTACCGTGGCAGTAGTGCGTTTGGGTTTAAAGGAGAGGAAGCAGACATTTAAAGAGAGAGTGTGGATTTAAAAAGGAGAGAAAGCACAAGAGAGGGAAAAATCTGATCTGGACACTTTGCACTTGTTTCTAATTTTTTCTGACCTTTCTCACCTCCTCTCATTCTGCACCTTTTTCTCTCTCACTTCTGCATCCTCCCCATTTTGCCCACATCTCTCTCTCACTGTCAGTGGTTACTTTGTGGTTATGTGGTGATGGAAGCTGATAGCTGGCAGTTGAAGGCTGTTCTGTAGGGCTTAAGAAGAATCCATCTGTGACTGCGCGGTTGCAGTTTAGTCAGATGGTGCAGACTGGCCTGCTGAGGTGGCGTTACAGAACGATACTCGAGATGAAAGCACAGGACATGGACAACAAAAGCCATGATAGTAGCACAGTTATAGAAGCAGATAGTATTTGGTGGCTAGGCTGTTGTACTTACACTGCTTGAGAAATTGTGTGGAAATGTAGCATGGTTAAGCAAGACAAGTGACTGTGTGTGTGTGTGTGTGTGTGTGTGTGTGTGTGTGTGTGTGTGTGTGTGTGTGTGTGTGTGTGTGTGTGTGTGTGTGTGTGTGTGTGTGAGGGTGTTTTATGGAGAGGCACATGGAGACAAAAAAAAGCTTCATATTTGTTTATTTACTTTATGGTTGTGGTTCACTCATGTCATAACTGCTGCTGTGTTTCTTTAATTCATTACTGTAAAATTGTATACAAAAGTACACACAATATTTAGTCTTATTTACTTATTATTAGTCCTAGTTTTAGAGTTTTTTCAGTTTAAAATAATGATATAAAGAATATATAAATAAATACACCAATTGTGCTCACCTTGATAAAAGCTTTGGTCACATTCTCACACAGATAACCAGACCTATCAGCATGCACCAATATCTTTTAGGAGAATGATTAGAGTTTGGAAATGAGGAAGTGCGCTGGCTTCCCTCACATGAAGACATGTACAAATTAACCTTCCTTTAATCTCTCTTTCTCACTGCTGAACATACAGTGGGGCAAAAAAGTATTTAGTCAGCCACTGATTGTGCAAGTTCCCCCACTTAAAATGATGACAGAGGTCAGTAATTTGCACCAGAGGTACACTTCAACTGTGAGAGACAGAATGTGAAAAAAAAATCCATGAATTCACATGGTAGGATTTGTAAAGAATTTATTCGTAAATCAGGGTGGAAAATAAGTATTTGGTCACCTCAAACAAGGAAAATCTCTGGCTCTCACAGACCTGTAACGTCTTCTGTAAGAAGCTTTTCTGTCCCCCACTCGTTACCTGTATGAATGGCACCTGTTTGAACTCATCATCTGTATAAAAGACACCTGTCCACAGCCTCAAACAGTCAGACTCCAAACTCCGCCATGGCCAAGACCAAAGAGCTTTCGAAGGACACCAGGAAAAGTATTGTAGACCTGCACCAGACTGGGAAGAGTGAATCTACAATAGGCAAGCAGCTTGGTGTGAAAAACCAACTGTGGGAGCAATCATCAGAAAATGGAAGACATACAAGACCACTGATAATCTCCCTCGATCTGGGGCTCCACGCAAGATCTCATCCCGTGGGGTCAAAATGATCATGAGAACGGTGAGCAAAGATCCCAGAACCACACGGGGGGACCTGGTGAATGACCTGCAGAGAGCTGGGACCAAAGTAACAAAGGTCACCATCAGTAACACACTACAACGGCAGGGAATCAAATCCCGCAGTGCCAGACGTGTTCCGCTGCTGAAGCCAGTACATGTCCAGGCCCGTCTGAAGTTTGCCAGAGAGCACATGGATGATACAGCAGAGGATTGGGAGAATGTCATGTGGTCAGATGAAACCAAAGTAGACCTTTTTGGTATAAACTCAACTCGTCGTGTTTGGAGGAAGAAGAATACTGAGTTGCATCCCAAGAACACCATACCTACTGTGAAGCATGGGGGTGGAAACATCATGCTATGGGGCTGTTTTTCTGCCAAGGGGACAGGACGACTGATCCGTGTTAAGGACCGAATGAATGGGGCCATGTATCGTGAGATTTTGAGCCAAAACCTCCTTCCATCAGTGAGAACTTTGAAGATGAAACGAGGCTGGGTCTTCCAACATGACAATGATCCAAAACACACCGCCCGGGCAACAAAGGAGTGGCTCCGTAAGAAGCATTTGAAAGTCCTGGAGTGGCCTAGCCAGTCTCCAGACCTCAACCCCATAGAAAATCTGTGGCGGGAGTTGAAAGTCCGTGTTGCTCGGCGACAGCCCCAAAACATCACTGCTCTCGAGAAGATCTGCATGGAGGAATGGGCCAAAATACCAGCTACTGTGTGTGCAAACCTGGTAAAGACCTATAGTAAACGTTTGACCTCTGTTATTGCCAACAAAGGTTATGTTACAAAGTATTGAGTTGTATTTTTGTTATTGACCAAATACTTATTTTCCACCCTGATTTACGAATAAATTCTTTACAAATCCTACCATGTGGATTCATGGATTTTTTTTTCACATTCTGTCTCTCACAGTTGAAGTGTACCTCTGGTGCAAATTACTGACCTCTGTCATCATTTTAGGTGGGGGAACTTGCACAATCGGTGGCTGACTAAATACTTTTTTGCCCCACTGTACATTCATTACTCCTTTCCTAGAGTCTTGAAGCCAAGCCAAAGACAACATGTTTGTGCCTCAGGACAGCTTAACCGTCAGGAGCAAGTCTGTACCGGTACAGATTGTAAAACATCTATTATAACACACCCATTGCCTGAAGTCATTCTTTCTCAGTACATTGTCCACCGAGGTTTCAATATTTTTTATTATAATTAATTATAATTATAACATAATTTGTCACATATTAATAAAAGTAGCAGTCTTCAGACACAACCTGCTTTCGACGTATAAATAAAGATCTTTGTTTACACACTGGCATGCTGTTACATTAATTGTAAGGGGCAAGTTTGTACTTGTCCAGTAATTATTGTACCAGTATAGTACCAATAAACATTGTAGTCATCCTTTCTTAGCTCAGTGTCCGCAAAACTTTAAACATTTTTTGTTTTTTATAGATAATTAATTACAGTTCTAACATTATTTTAGTCACATATTCATAAATGCAGCAGTCTTCAGACGCACCCTGCCTTTAATGTATTTAAAGTCATGCCCTAACTGGAGTTTTTACTCTTTTAATGCAAACCTTTCACCACTAAGACTTTAGTCAATGCTGCTAACCACACGATGGTCCTTGAATTAGCTTTGAAAATTCACATGAATGAACTGTTGCTCACCGAGTAGAGCCGTATTGTGAGAGGGTCACCATGGCTATTAGCCAGGCCAGCTTCTGGGAGAATGGTTCTGGCCCCTGTTTTTTGTTTACAGTGTGATGATGTGAGGGGAGCCGCGGTGGAGCAATGGACTCCAGGATGAGATGGGGATAGGAGGGTTCTCCTCTTCTGCCTGGGACGAGGCTGGTCTGGACCCTGCTCTGAAGGAGGAATTTCGGTCCTGCTTGTGAACACCTAACAAACATTTATCCTTTGTTGTGGGACAGTTACATTGTGGGACAGGGTGGGAGTTTAGCGAGCATAGAACATTGTGTTTTATATGTTTTTTTGAAATTGGGATTATTTATTTCTGGGGATTTTAGTACCTTGACAACATTTTATTGCTTGTTTTTAGAATTGTTTTTCATTCTTCCTCCCTGGTTTGGAAATAAGCTGTTTCTGATGAGACTTACATCATCTATGTGCCCTGGGTTTCTGACTCGCGCACTCTCCCCTTGTATCTAAAGAACCAGCCTGTATAGTAAGACATTCGCACCAGCGTGTCTACATATTCACGAACAAAAACATCACAGTGCTGTTGGTTTGACTGTTGCCACTCGCCAAAATAATTTGTGTCAACAGCTGATTGTCAATGAAGGAAAAAATAAGTAGCTGTAGTTAAATGTAAGTCAAAAGAAGCTAAATTAAAAACACTTAAAAACAGTTGTGTGCCTAATTACTCTGGCTTTGTTATCTGTCATGTTTTAGTGATGCATATATTTAATATCAACTGCTTATAGCTGTAAGTTCAGTTTAATACAGACAGTCAGACAATTTAGTTGTGGTCAAAATACAATATTTAAGTGTGTATGATTTATTCATTGCATTTTTTTTTCTTCAAGGGCTTTAATTACCAGATGCATGCTTAATCATCAAGGTAAGTAAATCCCAAATGTACTGTTTGGGAAAACCTGCAGTCAGTTGAGACTGAAGAAGTCACTTGGATGAGTGACAAAACATTTGTCTCACTGAAAACACTACGCGCAGATGAACACAATCAGCCTTTTGGGCTATAGTTACCAATTTGTACATTGTTTCCTTTTTTATCTATGCTGAGTTTTCAGTTCTCTGAGTCATATCAAAGTGTTTTAGTACTTGGTTTTAATGACTTATGAAAAGGAAAAAAGATACAATCTCTGACATCTATTCTGATTATTTTTTCATAAACTATAAACTACATTCACTCCTACAGGAGAAAGCTAAGTGCCCCAAAGAGAGAGTGGCCCTTTCTGCTGCCACACATCGGTCTCTGGACAGGAAGAAGAAGTAAGACAAGAAATGGAAACACATGTTTTGCAATAATGCTGTTGAGATCCAGTGATCAGTGGTGTATTTGGACTTCTTTAGGGTTGGTGAATCTCCAGCACAGACTAAAAAGATGCAGCAGAAGCCAAAAAGCCCCACTACCAACAGGTGTGAAACACGGCTGTGGGATGTTATTACTTTTTGGTTCATTTTGTGTTTCCCTTTATGCAATTTCCAGATTATATTCTCCAGAGGTTATTTACATACATTCAGCATTCCTTTCCTAGAGTCTTGAAGCCAAGCCAAGGACAAACGGTTTGTGCCCCCAGGACAGTTTAACCGTCAGGAGCAAGTCTGTACTGGTCCAGATTGTAAAACAACTTTATAATACAACCATTTCCTGAAGTCATTTTCTAGATAATCCTTCTTTCTAAGCTCATTGCCCACCAAGGTTTAAACTGTTTTCTCTATAATGAATTATAATTCTAACATCATTTGTCACATATTCACATAAAATGTCACATAAAAGTAGCAATTTTCAGGCACAACCTTGTTTCAACGTATAGACAAAGATCTGTGTTTACACTCTGGCATGCTGTTACATTAATGTAGCTTCACACAACCACAGATGCACAGCAGGCATTCAGTGTGGACTTTGTTTCAGAAATGACTGAAGAATAAGAAATTGATGGGACCAAGAAACAATATAAGACATTTATATAAAAAGTATTTCTGTAATATTGTGTGAATTGATGCGTGCAGTGCAGCACCACGCTGATTTCATATTTGTGCACTTGTAGCATTCAGTGTTGAGTTTTTTCTCCCACACTGCCATGTGTGTCTTTTAAACGATGTTTGATTTCATTTAAAATGTCAGATTGTTTTTTCTTTTTAGTTTTAGGTCAACTTACGGCATAAGTCTATATACGAGCTTCTTTTCTGTTGTTTGCTTCACTGATGGTTCATGACCCGGTAAACATGTTTAACATGGTATTAAACAAGGGTCCTACTTAGATATTTAATTCTGGCCTATGATAAGGTAATAAAGCCACATATGAACAGTGGTCATGTTTATTTTTCAAAAATCTCTAAACATCATTTACTGTATTTACACATCCTTTTTTCTTTTTTAGGAACGAACAAATTTGAGTAATTTGAATTGACTCTGAATAGCAGCACAAATCCAGAGTGAAGAAGGAGGCCAAACAGATTTTTCAGGCATATTTAAGTAATAAGACTTTAATTATAATCATTTTTATGTAGCAGGATACAAACATTCTTGAGCAAATCAATCTGTATTATATTCAATAGACTTGCACACATTGCAGATTTAAACAGAATAAGTCTCATCAGCCATTACACAATAATATGAGGTAATATGAAGCTTTATGATCTGTTATCTCAGTAATAGCAATCTGTATCAGGATGCAGTAAACCACATTGATCCACTCACCCCGGATTTTTAGCGTTAATTCACAAAATGTTTATGTGTCACAATAATTTGCATTTCAGTTTGAATAGAGGTAAACTGACATGTATGATAAATACGTAGTGAATACAAAGTTGGGAAAGGCAAGCTTTTGGCTGTTTACAAATCACTCCATAATTTCCTCCATATACAGATAATACACATACAGTACTGAGTGATATAATCCTACATTACACTGACTACATTATGTCCACACTGTCACACCAAAAGAAAACGTAAGCCACAGATCTCGCACACATATGAACAAAATGACTCCAAACTCCTTTGAAAAAACTTCATCATCATTCATTTTTCCAAGATTTTCACTGTAGTAAAAACAGCCATGTGCCATGATATACAAGACAGAGAAAGCACCTTAGCTGTGCTGGAACTTTAATATCTTTCATATGAGTTTGGTAAAGTCACCAGCCAACCATCCACATACATGCATTTACACCTAACATCCCTCAAGAAGAAGGCTTTGAGCTGAGTTGTCCTTTCCACTTCCACAAAGATAGTCCTTGATGCACTGTCAGGAATCATCCTGCTGTCCTCTGCATCACGTTTGATATAAAACAGCTGGACCACAATGACTGAAATAGCCGAGCACACACAGTTGGATGTGCAAACACAGTTCTCTTTAAACCTGACGATGAACTGTATTTCTCCATAGCAGCCATTCTTGAGTTTTATGACACAGTCTCTTGTCTCTTCATGGTTTACAGAGTAAACAGTATTTCTGTTGATGAAGCTGTCAAAGGCTTCCACTGATCTGAATGAAACAGGTCGATTTAAGAGCTCTTCTATTGCTAGTTTTATGGATCCTGTGATATCCAGATGCCGTGAATTTCCAAGCAGATCGTAACAATCAGTGGTTTCATTTACTGGTGAAATTCTGGCTAACGGAGAATTTCCGTTAGAAACAAGGGAGCGAAGGTGACTCGGCAGGCGCTGCCAACGGAGAAACTTGTCTTGAATTTTTTGAGGATTGTAGTTTATGTTGCTAAGCAGTGCCCTTAAATTTGCACTGTTCCTCTCAAAACTGAATGCTGATGTTGCCCAGAGAGGCCCCCAGTTACGCACACAGTCAGCTAAGTGGATCAACTGATGGCAGTTGAATGAAACGTTTTCTTCACCATAGAGTTCTTCCATGTTTCTAACAAAGAGTACCAAGTTCTCATGGGCCAGCTGAAGGTCATTTTGGGAGACTGATTCTTGTAGCAGAATGTGAATGCTGATCGACAAACAAAAAAAATGCTGGAGAAATGAAGGCTGAAGGATGCCTGGTAGGACACTAACAGCATAAAATAAAAGGAAAGCTCGCCAGTCAGATGCTTTCCAAGAGTCCCGACCCTTCAGTGACTGTAGAGATCTGCTCATTTCTGATGGAGGCTTTAAGAGATAAGAGTCCATCTGTGAAATCTGTTGACCTACATACCAGTCTTTCTTGGAGTTCTCTGAGTTCAGCCACAATCCAATAAGTTGCTTAGTCACACCAACTAAAACTGAGTGCATATATTCTGGTACAAATCCAAACACAATGTCAAACAAAGGAAGTCTGGAAAGTAAGGACATTCCTTTTACACCATACTCTGAGGTGTTTTCAACAAACATATTTTTTGATCTTGATGCTTGTTTAGTTTCATCATATCGGTATGACCTCATAGAGCCAGAGCCTTTTGGTACCACTGTGCCAGGGTGTAAACACCAGTCACAACCATATTCTCCATTGAATTGTTTGCAATTCCGGAGAAGTGGCCTCGCCACAGCGTCAGAGGAGCAAACCAAGCAGAAGACTTTTGATGAATGAAGAGTGCCTCTGCTGTCTCTCCACTGAAATGGATTTTGGGCTAAATCACAACATTCATCCACAAATGGTTTCAGAAATGTGTTCATATGAGGTTTTCCTTGGCCAAACCAAAATCCAGCAACTATCATATTTTCCTGTCTTTGTGTGTAAGGAAGTTCATTAATAACAAACTGAAGGGGCCAAATTGAGTATCTGGTGGTGCTAAAAATTGGTACTTCATCAAAATTCCATGTCAGTGTGAGATCATCTGCAGCTAGTTTACCCTCTCTGAGGAGATTCTGGTACATCATCCCATCCATCACATCTTTGATGTTATCATGCTCATCTTTAACTGTTTTAGGTAACAACTCAGTGCTGTGGTTCTCAAGGATACCTTTCAGAAGGTCTTTCAGGGATGAGTACAGAAAGAAGTTTCCATTTTGAATGCTGCTTGCTTTGTTGAACACAGAGGCACAGTGAGAACAACAAGAATCAGGATCGTTTCCCATGAAGTTTTTACACTCTTGACAGTAAAACATTGTAAATGTGGTTGGACTTTGTCCTTGTGTCACTGTTGCCCAGGAGCAAATTGGTTCATTACTCTGAAAAGACAAACAAACATGTGTTTTATATACACAAATAATATTGGGATAACAACATGACTTGAGGAGAAACATCAATATTCCTTCTTACTGTGTCACTGCCTCTGTCAACTGCTGAAGCAGACTCCAACTGAAATGGATAAATGTTGTGGTCCTGCATCTAAACCAAGGCCAAAACATCAGCCAGGCCTACCTATACTCTTAATATTTCATATTCACGTGATGAAGGTGCATTTCAGATATTTATATTAAACTAATTTGAAGCAGTTTGAATTTGTTAGCTTCATTATTTATTGCTCCTCTTATTGCAGCATTATGGAGACAAAATGTTTGTCTTCAGATAAAATCATTGTAAATCACTGGATCTTCAACCAGTTTAAAAGTATCTTTTCTGACTTCCTTTCTTACCCTGTCTTTGCCATCTGTTGTGTCAGACGCTGAAGAAGATTCCAAATGTTGAGGAAAAATGTTTGGCTCCTGCGTGAAAACAAATACCAAATAATTATCCAGACAAGGCACAGGCCTTCATGTTGTTTACTCACAGTTTGTGAAAAACAGTTGAGCTGTGTTGGAGAATTCTGCAGAGGACTTAGGTAAACAGCTAACCTGGTTCACTTTGCTCATATTGACACCTGTTTTACTCTAAAGATATGAGTCCTTGAATCCATCAAAATGTATTTTTGATTAGTGCTGTCAACATTAATCTCTTTAAAATGACATTAACGCCATAATGTCATTTTAACAATATGGCACAAGCTTGTTATTGTTTAGTGGCGTCCAGCTCACCCATGGGGAGATCCACGGTAACCAGCTAACGTAGATTTGCTGCGTTAATGCGGCTATGGTGTCAGGACGTCAAGTCTGACATCCTGTCAAGTTCAGGGTTCATTTTAAGATTATAATCATGACCTATAGGGCCCTGCACGGTGTAGCTCCAACTTACATCAGTGATCTCCTTCTGCCTTATCGCCCCAGCAGGTCCCTGAGGTCTTGTGACCAGCGCTTGCTGGTTTTCCAGCATACAAGGTTAAAAACAAACAATGACAGACCGTTTGTGTCAATGGCTCCCAGACTCTGGAACTCGCTCCCTTTGAGTTCGAGATCTGTGGACTCAGTCATTTCATTTAAAAAGCAGTTAAAAATGTATCTGTTTAAACTTGCTTTTGGTTGCTTTTGTTTGTTTGAGGTTGTATGTCCATTTCTGCTTGTGTGAAGCACTTTGTGATTTTATCTTGAAAGGTACTATTTAAATAAAATTTTACTTACTTACTTTACTTAAGGAGATTAACGCTGACAACATTAATTTTTCTATAATAACATGATGACATTAATAACAAAAATGATCAAAGATTAATCACTCAATAATGAACCATGTTCAGGCACAATGAGATCATACCATTTCTGGACTGTCCTCTTGCTCTGCGCTTGTTTCCATCATGTCAGCAGAATCATCATGTGTTCTATTCAAGTCCTGCAGTGGTGAGGGATAAATTTAAGATGTATTTCGTATAATAAAAGAAGTGTGATCAGTTTTGTTATATTGATACCTGCCAGTGTGAAATGCATTACATGCACAGTAAATGCTACATTAAATACATTATCTTGTACTCGAGTATTGTGAGGTTATTTTTCTGAATGTCACAGCGCTCACACACAACCTCCACTCTGATGCATTGCATACACTATTAATCTACTGATCTTCACCGCCATTTTTTTTTTTTTATAAAAAAAACCCTCAGTATATTTAAACTTTTATGGCTTTATGTTCCAGGATTTTTTTGTAACATTTAATAAAACATTACCTGTAAGTATTCTCTGAGTCTCCTTTTAAACTTTACTCTTGGTCCAATTTTTGGAATCAAAGTATTGATTCTGCCTGACTCGAGACTTAGGAAAGCTTCTTTGTCAATACCCTCCTCTGCAACAAAACGAAGTATTCCAATTGAAATTAGACAAACAAATATCAATATGGCATTACAGTACAGCAGTAATTTATGAAGGACCAAACCAAACTATAATAAAATACCTTCAAATCTGTGAATCAGCTCACTGAGATGCCATTCAGTTAATTTTTCCTGGACAAAATGACATGTCTCCATCTACAGAATCAAAACAAACACATCACACATTAATGAAACAATAGACCTGCTGATATAGAATAAAAAATAGCTGCCTTACCTGTAAGTAATCTTTGAGTCTCTTTCTAAACTTTACTCTTGGTCCAATTTTAGGAAACAGTAAATTAATTCGGATTGAATCTCCAAGGTTTAGAAACGTCTCCTTGTCAATGCCTTCATCTGAAATAATGCCAACAACAAAATAAAATATTCAAAAGTCAGATGAAGCTAACACTGCAAAACATTAATATTCATCAACTTTGAATATGAAAGACTTTTTTTATTGTAAGTCATAAATCACAGGAATATCCAGACCGACTTCTGAATCAGTAAATTTCGATGCTGTTCTAGTGCCATTACAGATACAACAATTTCCATTAAAGAATAATAATAAACTCATACCTTTAAATCTCTGCATGAACTCACTGAATCCCCATTCAGTTAGTTTGTCCTGGACAAATCCAGATGTCTCCATGGAATTTGCTGTGGGGACAATCAGCAATAACTGATTTATTCACATTTAAAGTATTATTCACTAAATAAGATCATTTACTTTCCTTTGTGGTTCTGAAGTGTCAGAGGTTTACGTTTCTATTTATCTCAATAACCCTTTTCATGTGACAACAGGAGGTAAATGTTTTTGTCTTTTAGCTGAATTGAACTCCTGCAACTTTTGCGACTTCATGTCACTCTGTAGAGTTCATCTAAATATCTAAAGTTTCCAGTTTAGTGAAATGTGTTTACACTGATACAAAGTTTCAGTTTTAATTTTCATTTGATTTCTTCTGTCATAGTGGAATAATATGATTTTTACAGAGCCAAAGTTTTTTAAGGGGCAAAAAATGTGAAATTAGCAGGAAACTGTTGTTGCAAACATACTGACATTTTCACAAAAACATATTCTAAAAGATCTCATTAGATCTTATTAATTTCAGCGTTGATAGTTTACATACACATAATGTGCTACAGGCACCGTTTCAAAACGTTTTAGTCTCCAGATGTCATTTACATAAAACGTATTTGTGATATCTTGTTTAATCTCTCCACTCACCTTTGCTGTCATCAACATGTTGACAAAAGCATGCATTTTTGTCATTGGCACTAAAACTATAGAGACTAAAGACCTGAGACTTTACCATCAGCATACTTTTTTCTTCATACAAGGAAGCAAAAGCAACTGAACTACTCTAACCTTCATTTCTTACTTAATAGTCAACAGGAATAAAAAAAAAAACAATAGGAAGGACATTGTCAAGACTGACAGGCAGGAGTAGTGTTGGCCGTATGACACTGATGCTCCCACACAAGCTTCAAACTCAAAGTTACATTTTCCTTGAACCACTATTTCAAAGGTTGCTTCGGTGTGGAAAATCACATGTCCCATGTACATGATCACTCCCCACCCTAGTTACTGAAACATGCGCTACCATCCCAACACATCCTGTTTCCCCTAGGACACCTTCATCTACCTGCTACATTACATAAGTTTACAGAATCAACTGACCAATCACAAGCCACCCCTTCTGAGCCTCTATCTCTCCAACGCCAGATCTCTCGTGCAAAAAACGGATGACCTGGAATTACAACTAGTGGGAAATCGCTATGTTCGTGACTGCTGTGCCTTGATCATCACTGAAACCTGGCTTCACCCGGGAATACCCGATGCTAGCGTGCAGCTAGCAGGCCGCACTCTGCTCCGCTGGGACAGGACAAAGGACTCCGGTAAGAGCAGGGTGGGAGGGCTCTGTATTTACGTGCATGAAAGCTGGTGCAACAACGGGACAATTATAAACAGTCACTGCTGCCCGAACCTCGAGTACATGTCGGTAAGATGCCGGCCTTTCTTTCTACCGAGAGAGCTAACAGTAGTGATCATCACGGCTGTGTACATTCCACCCGATGCCAATGTAATCACGGCACTCTCTATCCTGCTGAACACCATTAACAAATAGCAGCGGGCCCACCCGGACGGTGTTCACATTATCGCAGGTGATTTTAATAAGGCCAATATAAAGACTGTACTCCCAAGGTTCTATCAGCATGTCAAATGTCCCACCAGAGGACACTATTTATTACATATTACTTATGTCTTGTATATTGTATATTTTATATATATATGTTTTTCCCTTTGTTAATACTGTCCATATGTACATAGCGCTGCAGAATTGTACCCCCCCAGCATGTTTACACTGAGCAGGAGAAGCTCTGTATCTCATTGTACAACTGTATAGTGACAATAAAGGCATTCTATTCTATTCTATTCTATAGAATCAACTGACCAATCAATCCATCGTTATAAAATTGTATTTATATCATTCACACAATGAATGATATAAATACTTTGATACAATCAGCAAATGGAAATTGAGATTTCATGTGCTGTCTCCTATTTCATTACTAGATGTCACTGAACAAAGCTTTGAATGAATGAACCAATTTTCAACAGGACTGATGAAGTGGTTCAATAGAGGTTCATTGTTTTATTTGCACATCACTAGGCAGGAGTTGGACCCAAACGCAGCATTTGGAAGATGGAGTGGTAAACTAAAAAGTGACCTTATTAACTTGAACTAAGTGCAAAATAATTCAGATAAAAACAAAACAAACAAACAAACAAACAAGGAGATCTGAATCTTCGAGGAAAACAGACTACACAAGACTAAGGGAAAGAAAAGCGTCTGGACTTCGCTTGTTCACCTCTCATCCGAGAAGCTTCTTCAGGTCTAAGGTTAAATAGTGGAGAGTCTCAGAGACTCCCAGATTTAAGCCCTATGGGAGAGTTCAAATAGTGAACAGAGGCAGTGGCTTACAACACCAACTATCTGCCATCTATAATCCAGTTTTGAGATCCCTTCCCAGACACCTCAACACCCACACACATCATAGGGCCTTCTGACCTCAGGAAATCACATGATAGGGTGGGGCTAGGTTTCACAATGCCTGTGTCCCAATTCAGGGTCTGCATGCTTGAAGTACGCGCACTACGTATGGTGCGTACTATAAGTATGAGAAGTGTGGAGGTTTGTGAAATGGGACGGTATACGCTTCGTCGCGCTGTTCAAGTTGCCTAGCAACCATGATACTAACCGCGAGACACGTTACATACAGCTTTGTTCGACAGAAATGAAGGAGAAAAATGTTTTGTTAATCATTCATTTTTGTCATGACATCACTTTGATTAGTTGAGTGTCTGAGGCTGAGACCACAGGACTGTAAAACATGATTGTTGGGCTTCATTTCTGTACTGAACAGTCATTTCAAGATTAGTTAGTAAATAACAATTAGTTAATGTTGTTCATGAGACTAAAGTCATCTCACTGTGGTAATGTAAATATAATATGGCCAATATTATAGTATTGTCAGATTATTATGATATTTATATATCTATATATATATATATATATATATAAAAAAAAACACCCAGCACGCCCCTGCGGGCGGTTTATCCTTCAAGCTCGGGTCCTCTACCAGAGGCCTGGGAGCTTGAGGGTCCTGCGCAGTATCTTAGCTGTTCCCAGGACTGCGCTCTTCTGGACAGAGATCTCCGATGTTGTTCCCGGGATCTGCTGGAGCCACTCGCCTATCTTGGGAGTCACCGCACCTAGTGCTCCGATTACCACGGGGACCACCGTTACCTTCACCCTCCACATCCTCTCGAGCTCTTCTCTGAGCCCTTGGTATTTCTCCAGCTTCTCGTGTTCCTTCTTCCTGATATTGCTGTCATTCGGAACCGCTACATCGATCACTACGGCCGTCTTCTTCTGTTTGTCTACCACCACTATGTCTGGTTGGTTAGCCACCACCATTTTGTCCGTCTGTATCTGGAAGTCCCACAGGATCTTAGCTCGGTCATTCTCCACCACCCTTGGGGGCATCTCCCATTTTGACCTCGGGACTTCCAGGTTATACTCCGCACAGATGTTCCTGTACACTATGCCGGCCACTTGGTTATGGCGTTCCATGTATGCCTTGCCTGCTAGCATCTTGCACCCTGCTGTTATGTGCTGGATTGTCTCTGGGGCATCTTTACACAGCCTGCACCTGGGGTCTTGCCTGGTGTGATAGACCCCAGCCTCTATGGATCTTGTGCTCAGAGCTTGTTCTTGTGCTGCCATGATTAGTGCCTCTGTGCTGTCTTTCAGTCCAGCTTTGTCCAGCCACTGGTAGGATTTCTGGATATCAGCCACCTCCTCTATCTGCCGGTGGTACATACCGTGCAGGGGCCTGTCCTTCCATGATGGTTCCTCGCCTCCCTCCTCTTTCTTGGGTTTCTGCTGCCTGAGGTATTCACTGAGCACTCGGTCAGTTGGGGCCATCTTCCCAATGTATTCTTGGATGTTCGTTGTCTCATCCTGGACTGTGGTGCTGACACTCACCAGTCCCCGGCCCCCTTCCTTCCGCTTAGCGTACAGCCTCAGGGTGCTGGACTTGGGGTGAAACCCTCCATGCATGGTAAGGAGCTTTCTTGTCTTTATGTCAGTGGCTTCTATCTCCTCCTTTGGCCAGCCTATTACCCCAGCAGGGTACCTGATCACGGGCAGGGCGTACGTGTTGATGGCCCGGATCTTGTTCTTACCATTCAGCTGACTCCTCAGGACTTGCCTGACCCTCTGCAGGTACTTGGTGGTTGCAGCTTTTCTTGCGGCCTCTTCATGGTTCCCATTCGCCTGCGGGATCCCCAAGTACTTGTAACTGTCCTCTATGTCTGCAATGTTGCCTTCTGGTAGTTCAATCCCCTCAGTTCTGACTACCTTCCCTCTCTTTGTTACCATCCGACTACACTTCTCCAGTCCGAACGACATTCCAATGTCATTGCTGTATAGCCTGGTAGTGTGGATCAGTGAATCGATGTCTCGTTCACTCTTGGCATACAGCTTGATGTCATCCATGTACAGGAGGTGGCTGACAACTGCTCCGTTCCGTAGTCGGTATCCGTAGCCAGTCTTGTTAATGATCTCACTGAGGGGGTTCAGGCCTATGCAGAACAGCAGTGGGGACAGAGCATCTCCTTGGTAGATCCCGCACTTGATGGTGACTTGTGCTATGGGCTTGGAGTTGGCCTCTAGTGTTGTACGCCACATCCCCATTGAGTTCCTGATGAAGGCTCTTAGGGTCCCATTGATCTTGTACAATTCTAGGCATTCCAGTATCCAGCTGTGGGGCATTGAGTCATAGGCCTTCTTGTAATCAATCCAGGAAGTGCACAGGTTGGTCAGTCTGGTCTTGCAGTCTCGGCTGACTGTTCTGTCTACCAGTAGCTGGTGTTTTGCGCCTCTGGTATTCTTGCCAATTCCTTTCTGTGTCCCGCTCATGTATTGACCCATGTGCCTGTTCATCTTAGCCGATATGATGCCTGACAGGAGCTTCCATGTAGTACTGAGGCAGGTTATTGGTCGGTAGTTGGAGGGGACCGGTCCCTTCTTTGGGTCCTTGGGGATCAGGACCGTCCGGCCTTCGGTTAGCCATTCCGGGTGTCTCTCGTTAACTAGCAGCTGGTTCATTTGTGCTGCCAGACGCTCGTGGAGTGCAGTTAGCTTCTTCAGCCAGTAGGCGTGAACCATGTCGGGCCCTGGTGCTGTCCAACTCTTCATACTGGAGACCCTTTCTTGGATATCTGCCACTGTGATGGTTACTGGACCCTGTTCAGGGAGGTCGCTGTGGTCTGCCCTCAGATCCTCTAGCCACTGAGCATTGCCGTTATGGGTTGCATCCTTCTCCCATATGCTCTTCCAGTATTGCTCCGTCTCCAGCCTTGGTGGTGCTGTTCTCTTATTGTTCCCTTGCCACTGAGAGTACACCTTTGCTGGTTCTGTGGAGAACAGCTGGTTTATTCTCCTGCCTTCTATCTCTCTGGTGTACCTCCTCAAGCGGCTGGCCAAGGCTGTGAGTCTTTGCTTGGCAGTTTCCAAGGCCTCAGGTATGGACAGCTTGCTGTATTTCTTAGGCACCTTATTCGTCGCACCTTTCTGCAACTCCGTTAGTTGGCTAACCTCTCTCCGTGCTACTTTGATCTTGCCCTCTAGCCTCCTTCTCCATGGAGGGTACTGCCCCTTGTGGCTGTTCAACTTGTAGCCAAGCATCTCACTGATCACTGCTGCCGTATTGTAGATCAGCTTGTTAGTGTCGGTAATCGTGGTTGTAGGTATTGCCCGTAGTGCTGCATTAACATCATCTAGCAGACCTTCTGAGGGTACTTCACGTAATCTTGGTAACCGGCTACGGGGGATCCAGGTTTCAAGCTTGGCCATGATCCTATTTTTCAGGTCAGTTCCTCTCGCACTCAACGATCCTTCTCCTATCGCACTTGGGGCTATGTACCCAATCTCGGGTGGGGGTGATGATATCTCCCCCCTGACCTGGCGTCCTGACTCCTCCTTGCCGTAGCATTTGTGTTGTACCTCGTCAATCTCTAGCTGTGAGAGCAGTCCCTTCTTTCGAATGTTGGAACACTGAGCTACTAGTTGTTTCGCCGTCATTGTGGATGTTGGGTATCGAAGAATCCATAGGTCCCTCATCCTATTCATGTAGCCCCTTCCGCCGGGGTTACTTGCGTAGTAGCATTCCAACAACGCCCTGTTTTCGTCCCTTGCCCACCGATGCCTTCTTGTTCCAGTAGCCCACTTTTCGTCAGGGTGCCCTGGTTCCTCAACACCTGACGCGGACCTTGTTGATCCGGGCGACGTCCGAGCCGGCATGCCTTCATATTTATCTGTCTCGCTCATGTCTGCGGTAGGCTTGCTTAGCATACGGGGTCTAGCCTTAGGACCCTTACTGGATACAGACGCCCCAGGCAGGAATCGAACTTGCGATCCTCTGTTCCAAAGGCGTGTAGTCTAACCACTACGCTATCCAGCTGCTATATATATATATATATATATATATATATATATATATATATAATGTATATTGTAATAACATGATATTATGTTGTTCAAATGTGAAAAGTATATTGTGAGAACAATGAAGTTTTCACATCACATGTGATATAGCTCTATTTTTCTTTTGCCTGGGTGGGAGCTCTACGCTTTCCTAATGTATCGCTTTGAAACCAGACTGAAATGTCTCTGAGATATCGTTAATTTCCAGTAGAGCCTGGAACTGAAGGAAGACATTTTTTGCAGGATTTTGGACAGGAAGGAGAGTTTAGAGATTGGTTTAAAATTTGAGAACACTGTTGCATTGAGATTTGTTTTTTGTTTTTTTGTTTTGGGTTTTTTTTTTTTGAGAAATGGGTTCACTATGGTATGGTTAAGATCAGCTGGGATGGTTTTAATAATGGTTAAAACTTTAGGTCCAATTGTGTCAAAGACACTATTATCTTTGACATTATTAAAAGAGAGAGGGGATAATAGTGTCACAGGACATTCACAGACACATTTACACCTAACATCCTTCTAGAAAAAGACTGAGTTGATTTGCCCTTTCCACTTCCACAAAAACAGTCTATAAAGCAATGTCATCTTGTTGTTATTAATACATTGTTTGTAATATATAGCACCTTTTCACCAAAGCAATCGTCAGATAAGATATTCATTTTTGACAATCTAAGACTTTTTTCAGTATTATGAATATTTTCTCATAAATTTTAAAGTCTAAGGAGCTTAGAAAGAAAAGCGTCTGGACTTCTTTAAGTTGCTTGAAGACATTTCACCTCTCATCCGAGAAGCTTCTTCAGAGTCCCAGATTTAAGACCAATGGGAGTGTCCCCCATGGGTGTAAAGGGAATCAAAACTGGATTATAGATGGCAGACAGTTGTAGACCGTGTCGTAAGCCACTGCGTCTGTTTACCCTCTGCTTTACCCTCTGTTTACCCTCTTTGAACAGAGGCGGTGGCTTACAACACCAACTATCTGCCATCTACAGGGAGTGCAGAATTATTAAGCAAATGAGTATTTTGTCCACATCATCCTCTTCATGCATGTTGTCTTACTCCAAGCTGTATAGGCTCGAAAGTCTACTACCAATTAAGCATATTAGGTGATGTGCATCTCTGTAATGAGAAGGGGTGTGGTCTAATGACATCAACAGCCTATATCAGGTGTGCATAACTATTAGGCAACTTCCTTTCCTTTGGCAAAATGGGTCAAAAGAAGGACTTGACAGGCTCAGAAAAGTCAAAAATAGTGAGATATCTTGCAGAGGGATGCAGCAGTCTCAAAATTGCAAAGCTTCTGAAGCGTGATCATCGAACAATCAAGCGTTTCATTCAAAAAAGTCAACAGGGTCGCAAGAAGCGTGTGGAAAAACCAAGGCGCAAAATAACTGCCCATGAACTGAGAAAAGTCAAGCGTGCAGCTGCCAAGATGCCACTTGCCACCAGTTTGGCCATATTTCAGAGCTGCAACATCACTGGAGTGCCCAAAAGCACAAGGTGTGCAATACTCAGAGACATGGCCAAGGTAAGAAAGGCTGAAAGACGACCACCACTGAACAAGACACACAAGCTGAAACGTCAAGACTGGGCCAAGAAATATCTCAAGACTGATTTTTCTAAGGTTTTATGGACTGATGAAATGAGAGTGAGTCTTGATGGGCCAGATGGATGGGCCCGTGGCTGGATTGGTAAAGGGCAGAGAGCTCCAGTCCGACTCAGACGCCAGCAAGGTGGAGGTGGAGTGCTGGTTTGGGCTGGTATCATCAAAGATGAGCTTGTGGGGCCTTTTCGGGTTGAGGATGGAGTCAAGCTCAACTCCCAGTCCTACTGCCAGTTTCTGGAAGACACCTTCTTCAAGCAGTGGTACAGGAAGAAGTCTGCATCCTTCAAGAAAAACATGATTTTCATGCAGGACAATGCTCCATGACACGCGTCCAAGTACTCCACAGCGTGGCTGGCAAGAAAGGGTATAAAAGAAGAAAAACTAATGACATGGCCTCCTCGTTCACCTGATCTGAACCCCATTGAGAACCTGTGGTCCATCATCAAATGTGAGATTTACAAGGAGGGAAAACAGTACACCTCTCTGAACAGTGTCTGGGAGGCTGTGGTTGCTGCTGCACGCAATGTTGATGGTGAACAGATCAAAACACTGACAGAATCCATGGATGGCAGGCTTTTGAGTGTCCTTGCAAAGAAAGGTGGCTATATTGGTCGCTGATTTGTTTTTGTTTTGTTTTTGAATGTCAGAAATGTATATTTGTGAATGTGGAGATGTTATATTGGTTTCACTGGTAAAAATAAATAATTGAAATGGGTATATATTTATTTTTTGTTAAATTGCCTAATAATTATGCACAGTAATAGTCACCTGCACACACAGATATCCCCCTAAAATAGCTAAAACTAAAAACAAACTAAAAACTACTTCCAAAAACATTCAGCTTTGATATTAATGAGTTTTTTGGGTTCATTGAGAACATGGTTGTTGTTCAATAATAAAATTATTCCTCAAAAATACAACTTGCCTAATAATTCTGCACTCCCTGTATAATCCAGTTTTGAGATCCCTCCCCAGACACCTCAACACCCACACACATCATAGGGCCTTCTGACCTCAGGAAATCACATGGTAGGGTGGGGCTTGGTTTCACAATGAGCTCACCCCAAACCTTGGCTGATTGTGACCAACACCTGTTTTCACACCTTGGCTCATGTGATTAGGTAGAGGATCAATAGGGGGTCCATGTCCATCTTAGGGGACACTCCAATAGGGTTTAAATCTGGGACTCTCCACCATTTGACCCAGGAACTGAAGAAGCTTCTCGGATGAGAGGTGAAACGTCTTCAAGCAATTTAAAGAAGTCCAGATGCTTTTCTTTCCAAACTTCTTAGACAAGCCTGACCTGGATGACTGAGAACATTCACAGACATACTACAAGAGACAAAATGTCACCAAAATAAGACAGGAAATGTCTGAGATTTACCTGGACTAAAATACATGCGCTTCACACACACAGAAGGCAAACCACAGAGACACGATAGGCTTAGCAAAAGAGACACTAAGGACAAAACACATAAACAAGACTAGGAAACAAAAGAGAACCAACAAAATTAAACAAGACACCGGAGACTATAAATATAGATAACAAACCTCAGAACCCCTATGAAATACTGAACTCTGGGCAAAATAATGCAAAGTATCAAGTGAAATTATTCCTGAGATTGAAGAAAAAGAACCATGAGTCCATAACAACAACAAAAAATGCTGGGACTAAGACCCAGGACAATGACAAATATAATAGACTGATTCAGTATCTACTTACATGTGGTCTCTTCTACTGAACTGAAGTCTGTTTCTTCTGTGTATTTTGCACTTTGTATGAATAGTCCCCTCCCACCACTGACACAGATCACATGGTGACATATTTTGTGTTACGCAACAGAACAGCAGATCTTAAACACTGTGTCATTACTCAGATAAATCTGTTGATTCATGTTGATTAGAAGAAATAGAAAAAAAATCATTCTAGCAACTTGAGTTTAGATGTGTGGAGTTAGATATGTTACTGAAGGTGTTGAAAGTAATGCAGATACCAGAGAGTGAAGCCAAGTTGCAGACCCTGAAGTTTTTTTTTTTTTTTTTTTTTTTTTAATAAACTGGTTTCTTATTTGCATAGGCAGAAAGTTGCTGTTGATATCCAGGAGCAGGTAGAGGTGATTTGCACACTAGCTTGAATACCAGAGGCGGAGCCAGACATTTGAAACACCCGGGGCTTAGCCCTGAAGGGTAGTATGCATGTGGGATTTCTTTCTTTCTTTTTTTTTTTTTGGGGGGGGGGGGGGAGAAATGACTGAAAGATTAATTGGCTCTGTTTTGAATTTTGTTCAAAAAAAGAATGACTTCATATAGGGAAAATATATATCACATATGCAGGACACCTTAAACTAGTTTTTTAACTAAGCAGCAAGGCAGAACAAGGTCAGGGCTGTATCAAGACACGAGGAGTAAACCCCTTTTCAACCAGACCCAAAACTGATCAGAATTAAAACAGGACTACAACAGTTCAAAATCAGGACTAAGGACTTAACTGGTGGTGGTCAGAGGGCCCGGTGGCGCCAGTGTCCGGCAGCCTCGCCTCTGTCAGTGCGCCCCAGGGTGGCTGTGGCTACAATGTAGCTTGCCATCACCAGTGTGTGAATGTGTGTGTGAATGGGTGGATGACTGGATATGTAAAGCGCTTTGGGGTCCTTAGGGACTAGTAAAGCGCTATATAAATACAGGCCATTTACCATTTAACCAAGACAGAACCAAAATCAGAACTAGATGATAGTAGCACTAAAAATCATCATAGACCTGCACTACACTTATTTTTTTAATTCTACCAAAGTCCACTATTTAGATTGAGAAAAGTTTATATAATTATTTAGCCTTGTTGTGCAAACAAGCCTAATAAATGTTCAAGCTTAATAAATGTAGAATTTGAAAAATAGCAAACCTAAAAAGAAACACTAGGTACGAGATACATGAGGACCTATGATACGGTGATACTTTTGGTAAACAACCATTTGACTAACATGTGTGTCTCACCTGCTCTTGTTCATCTCTGTTCTGTCCTCATTCTCCATCTCCCTCTCTGTTCCTCTCTCTCTCTCTGTTCCTCTCTCTCTGTTCCTCTCTCTCTCTCTGTTCCTCTCTCTCTGTTCCTCTCTCTCTGTTCCTCTCTCTCTGTTCCTCTCTCTCTCTCTCTCTGTTCCTCTCTCTCCCTCTTTGTGCTGACAATCATCAAATATACAGTTGAAACCACATATTTATGTACTCTTCAGATCAAAACACAAACACTTTTTTAATTGTAACATCAAATCAGACTAAATGTTAATTTTTTTAGATTGATAAATATAAAAAACATATTTGTTAACTTTAAGAGTAAGGAGAGAAATTATCTGTATTTCTTAATTGCAAATGGCACCAAATTGTATGCAAAACTGAGCCACACTTATGGAGCTCCACAGTTCTTTTCCTGGTGTTGTGGTTGACATCTCTTGATTTTCCCATGTCACAGAAACAGGCTCTGTGTTTTGCCTTATATGCATCCACAGGTGTGCCACCAGTTTACTCACCTGGACTCTACTAACCTATCAGAAGCTTCTTCAGCTCAGAATGGAATCGTCTGGAGTTTTCTTATTAATTAACAATAAACTTAGTGTATATGTACTCCTAAATTTGATGAAAGTGATAAAAAATAGAAGCTCTGTCTCTCTTTATTCTGACATTTAACTAATTCAAAAGATATTTCAATATTTATTTAACCAAAACAAAACAAGTTTACTCTAAATTGATGTTGTACAGTAAAAAAATGTTCTTGTGTTTTCCATAAAGTGTATGTAAATAGATGATT
This sequence comes from Astatotilapia calliptera, assembly GCF_964374335.1. Lineage (NCBI taxonomy): Eukaryota > Metazoa > Chordata > Actinopteri > Cichliformes > Cichlidae > Astatotilapia > Astatotilapia calliptera. The sequence continues at coordinate 14,980,548 of NC_137425.1, read as the reverse complement.
TAAACTGTGAATATACTGCTGTGTATTGAAGTTCCTCTTGTTTTGCATAGAAATATACTGAACAACACAATGACTTAGGCACTTATGCTATGAAGCTAACGATATATAAAATACTACCAGAGTTTTTTCTTTGAAAGAAGCTCCTTATGTCCATTCTTGTATATCAGTGCATTACTGAAACCGATTTATTTAGCCGTGGAGGGTAACAACTGAAAATATGAAATAAACACACATGTAAGCTAAGAAACAGCATTGTTGTTGTTCGGCTTTTCATTTCGCCATTTGTTGATTCACTTGAAGAGCAAGTAACGTAATATGGGTCAAGTGATCAGTTTGATATCAATCTTTCGTGATGCACCGTCATATTTACATTATTTGTACGGTACGAATGATTTGCTTTGGTACCTGGTCAAACTTAAGCTCTCCTTAGTATGGCTGGCTCCGTTTCTCCAACAGCGCACTCACTGCTGGCAGCAGCTGCCCCGCCCTCTCGCTCAGTCGCTTAGTGCCTGAGCTCGGATCATACCAATATCAGGGGGGATTCACGCACAGTCGTAAATTCCCACAGTGTGCACTATGTGCTTCGAATATTGTGTGTACTTTTTGTTTTATACAGTTGTCAGCCAGACATCTAACTATGAAAAAAATTACACTCCAAAAGACCCCGGGCTTCTGACAAAACAACCCGGGCTTAAGCCCAGTAAGCCACCCCCATGCTCTGCCCCTGTTGAATACCCGCTCCTAATTTTCCTCAAAACCAATGACCTCTTGCACAACCACCACCAACACCATTTATTATGCGTGCAAACAAGTTATTATCTGTGCAAATGATATGGTATCCCTATCCTGGGATATCAACAGCAGCTATGAAGACTATATAGATGTGCTCATTGCTGATGCAGGCCTTAACATGTAAAGACTGTTGTTGTACCTACATGCATTTAACCAAAGACACACACACCAACTAAAACTGAGTGCAAATATTCAGGTACAAATCCACACAAGGAAACACAATGTCAAACAAAGGAAGTCTGGAAAGCAAGGATACTTATTTTACTCCGTACTTTGATGTGTTCTTTTCAGCCTCTCTTACATTTTCAACAAACATATTTGTTAATCTTGATGTTTGTTTCATTTCATCACATCGCTGTGACCTCACAGATACAGAGCTTTGTTACACCACTGTGCCAGGGTGTAAACACCAGTCACCAGCAAATTCTCCATTGAATGGTTTGCAATTCTGGAGAAGTGGCCTTGTCACAGCATCAGAGGAGCAAACCAAGCAAAATAATTTTTAGGAGTGATCTATGAATGGCTTCATGTAGTGATGTGACGTTCTGTATCGAGGCTTCGAAGCTTGTGTCGAGTAATGGAGGGGGCGTTTCCGCGAAGCGCGTATCGAGGCTTGCTTCATTTATGGGAGGAGCTGAAAATGATGACGTCCGAAGCCTCGCTGCCCGGCTGTACCACGTGACTGGTTCATGAAGTGGTTCGAACTTTGCCGCGAGATATGACAGCGATATAAACCCTCAGACTTCATTCAAAATGTGGGTGTTTGATGGAGAGTTGCGGTTAGTGAGAGTTTGGAGACAGTTTGGAGGTTTATGAGAGTGAGGAGAGAAAGTCAGGAGAGAATGGAGCCAGCTAAGAAGAGGTGGATGTCCTCCCCTGTGTGGGAACATTTTGATTTTATTCCTCCCAACAAGGTATGTAAATTTCTACAGAAGATGTATTTTCATAATACTGATGGTGCAATAAAACTTATGTTAAGCTGTCTGTACTCTTGTACAAGGTGAAGTGTTTGCTATGTGCCAGGGAGCTGGGATATAACAACAACATCCATGCTTAGGCACTACAGAGCTTTGCATGAGAATAAGGGGGACACCGATTGTGGAGCAAGACCAGGTGAGCCATCAAATGCAATGATAATATAGGATGCAGTAATGTTACTAAATGATATAACAATATTATACAACTGTTATAAGTTACGTATGTGATATTTATATTTGTGCTTTATCTTTATTGTCTTTCCTCAGGAGAACAATCTCCAATAGATGAAGACCTGGTCAGCATGGTGATTGAGGACTCCCAGCCATTTAGCATTGTGGAGGACAAAGGATTCAAAAGATTTGTTAAATCATTAAATCCCAGCTATGTTCTCCCCACTGAAAAGGTCATAAAAGCAGTGAAAATTTAGTTTTTACAGAATAAAATGTGAACAGGCAGGACCGAGGCTCAAAGCCTCAGTGTGTAGCTGTCCATACCTCAACGTTACAAAAGCACAACTACTGTCCACACCCCAACCACACCTCACCTCACAGTAAATGATCATTTCCATTTCAAGCATTTCCAAATAATCATTTTCCATACTGCCACTATAAATATACACAGTATACTGCCATCACTACAATATACATGTTTTACACACTCCTTTTGTTGTTGACATTTACAGGCTGTGTGCAAAATGCCACACTCTTCAAATTCATGCCAGCTATTATTTTTACGTCCAGTAGGTGTCCTGCTAGAGCAAATGAAGCTTCATGAAGCTTCGCGTTGGGGTGAACCAATTGGATGAAAAGCTTCAGTGCTTCATGGGGCTTCATCTGCCCATCACTAGCTTCATGTGTGTGAAACATGTTTATATTAGGCAAATTTTAATGGCTTTATATTCCAGGATTTGGCTGTTTGTTGTTTTTTTTTTAAATTACCTGTAATATTCTCTTTATAAACTTTACTCTTGGTCTGATTTTAGGAATCACAGCAATCCAAGCTAAACTGGCACTGAAAACTAAACACAAGGCAACACAGGCTTAAAACATGACGAGAGAACCACAGCACAAAGAGAGGGTACAACACCACACAGAGCAAACACAGGGCTTAAATACACACTGGTAAATAATCAGGGAACTGGAGACAGGATGGAAACACACCTGGGAGAAATTAGAACTAATGAGAGAAGGGGAAGCAAAACTAGACTCACTGCATGTAGGACTGGGACTATCAAAATAAAGCTGGAAACAAAAGACAATCCACAAAGACACGGACTTGACACTGAGAGACAGACTGAAGGAATATGACACATGGAACACAAGGAAGACACTGACTTAAACTAGAAGGCAGAACAACAAATAACATCAAGAGAACAAAACCATGAGTAACAAATAATCAGGAAGTAGAACTTAAACACAAAACACTGGGTAACAATCAGGACCATGACAAGCAGATTGACATTTCTGGCTTTTAGCCAAGAAGCTGTATATCTTTTGGTCATGTCACATTGTATGAGTTTACATGGTCACAGGGGTATAAAACCAAGCATTTATGAAACAAACAAACAACAAACATTTATGAAACAAGATCACCTTTGTGATGAACTGACTTTGAGACTGCAAGCCTGTCCCTTACATCACTGAAAGAGGTCACATGTACACATGCGCACTGCAGTACCAGACTCTGTGGCCACACAGTGGTTTAATCTTTTTTTAAAGGATAACCCTTTATTTCCCTGAAATAGAAAGTACAAAGGATTTGGGAACATGACGTCTGCCATGACCATTTTCCTAACCGCATTAAAGCCAATGTCCTGTTCCATCCACTGCACACACCCAAAGCAAACAACCCCATGCAAACAGAACACACCATATTTACTCAGAAGAAAAATTAAGCTTGAACAACTTGCTGAACACAGGCAATCTGATTGCCTGATATTGCAACTATAATCTCTATCTAATGTTCTCTGTCATTCAGTATTGTCACTGTGATCCTGCTGTTCTTTAATTTTTTGCTCCTTGTTGTTATTTCTGTTGACAATGGGAGTGATATTGTGTAATGAAATTGCGCAAAGAGCAGCTCAGTTATCATAGTTTTGAAGGAAAGGTTTAAAAATAATTTGAAATAACAATTGTTGTGTAATCTTTGGAGATGTTTTAGACTACAGATAAACTGGAGTTTATTTTTATTGATGATGTAGTTATCAAGTTTCCCTTATAGATGACAGAAGAACTATTTTTAATAATTGTTAAACCAGCGAACAACCGAAACCCCTTATTTACTCTAAAGTGAGAGGCCATTCCTGTCCGAAAGGTTTACAAGATAAGAGTCAAGAGAAGATTAGTTTTTCCCAACTTGCACGTTTCTCCAAATGTTCTTAGCTCCCTCATCTACTCATCCATGCAGTAACACATCATGTTTAACCACAAAAGGACTCCAACTGAAATAAGAAAAGTTTTTGTGTCAAACGAGAGGCTAATCTGATACTATGTAAAACATCAAAAATAAAATATAATAAAGATTAAAAATAATAATAAAAGATTTACACAAATATCTTTAGTTTTATTGTATTGTAAAACCAGACATTAGAACAAGATGTAAATCTTGCAGTCTGGCTAAGATGTTAGTTAACTTACAATCTGTATAATGTAACCTGCAATTTTTGTGGAGTGTTTCAAACTACAGTGATGTGAAAAAGTATTTGCCCCCTACATGATATGTTTTTTTTTTCTTGTATGTCCATTTTGTGTTTACTTGTATAATTTTTTTCTAATGTTTTAATTTGTTTGCTGATCTGAAACACTGAAGTGTGACAAACACAAAAATAGGAAATTAGGAAGAGAGCAAACACGTTCTAACACCACTGTATGTTGGTCCTGAAATGCAATTGTTTGGTGGTTTTAGGGCAAAAAGATCTAGGTTATAATAAATATGTTTCCATCTTATGACTAAAATAAATATTTGCTTTCACTCAAGATTTATTAAACAGTATACAATATCAACTACATGCATTCTTTTAGAATCAGTACAGATTAGGAAGCAAGAAAACAAAATAATATAAAAACTACATCACATTGTGCTGGGAAATCCAGATGTGTGACTCCAACAGGAAGCAAAATAAACAATGAAACCACCAGTGAGCTTTAATAATTGCTAAATTGTCAAGACGGCTTATAAAAATTATTCCCAAGAAACAGATTTTATTACAGCAGTATAATCATCAAAAGTTATCTGTGGCTTTAACAGTTATTTAATTTAATATTTAGAGTTGGGGAATGGCTGCAATCACAGCATTGTAAGATGGCGGAAGAGGCCCCCTCCTCGATTCAGAGATGGTCTGAAAAAGCACTTTTGCAAATATATAATGTCTTGATAAATCGAGTAGATATTTGAAGTTTACACTGCAACATTCTTGCCTGAAAATATCTTAAAAGTTTATTTTGTGATCCAGAAAGAATAATATTTCAAACTCCGCTACTATGCGTTCCTCTGCCACTGCCTCATTTGAGTTTTGGAGGAAATGCATTCTGGGATATTGCATCTCGTCATTTCGAGCTGATTGGAGACCAAAACAGCCAATCAGATTTTTTTGCATCCAAGTTTGAGATTGGCTGGTTTTCTGGCACAAATATAACGGTGTACAGAAAGAGTTGAATGCACACGGGCAGAAATGTTGAGAACACGAGCAACACATTGCGAGCAAGCGTAAATGCAAAAACTGAGCAGAAGGGGCTGCTATTGTGTGTGTGTGTGGATAATAGCAAACACCGAAATAATTTTTTTGCACGCAACAGTGAATTTTGTTCACTCAAAATTAGCTTTTCTTTGCTCAAAATAAATTTCTCCTCAAAATGCAACACTTGTGCCTGCAAATTTTTTTTTACTACGCTCAGAACAGTGGCACAAAAATAACGCCATAGATAAGAAAATCTGCTGAGGGCAAAAAGGTGTCATGTTCTTAATGAAATGACAACAAGACTGAGTGACTTTCAGTTTCTGATTAAAAGAAAATGAAACTGAACTAAAGATCAAATCCTGCCACTTTTCCATTTACATTTTGTTCTCATACACAAATCTACTTAATGCAAAACTTCCCAGAGGTACAGGAAAATTTGCATTAAGCAAATTGTTTCTCGTACACATAATTAACCTCTGCTTCTGTCCTCCTCTTCAGACATGAAAACAAGCACAAGAATCAAACTGTCACGGCTGGGGGAGGGAGCCGTGTGGTGTGGAGGAAAAGGAGGACCCAAAATGCAGCAAACTGATGATACGAATGACGTTTTATTTACAGGGTGGTAGTGGCAAAAACAGGCAATGAAGCACGAGTAATTACAAACGGAAACCTAAACTGGGAGAAACTAAGTGACAAACCTGGGACCATACAAAGGGGTGCGGGGCAGAGAGACGCAGAGACAGGAACACCATAGAACGCAGATGAATGTAGATTAACGCAGTGATACATGGATGAACGCAGACGAGCCGACAACAAACACAGACCGACACCCACTAAATATACACACACAAGGTAATCAGGTAATCGCACACAGGAGGGAAGAACAGCTGATCTGAATACACATGATGACTGGAGGACACAAGCTGAACACAATGACAACAGACACAGACTTTCAGAACAAAACAGGAAATCTAGAACCCGAACCGGACACAAGGGGGGAGGACACAGAATAACTAGACAGAGGGAAATAATCACAAAACAAAACGCTGGGTCAACGACCCAGGACCATGACACAAACGAAGCAGGGAAAACAGTCCACACCCAAAACACTAAAAGGCCTGGATCAGTTCTGTTTTGAAATCTCTCGGCCCTTATTTCTGAAGTGAAGTTGTGGTATATCTTGATTTAAAAAAAATTTCTTCATGTAAAACTAACCTTTTCTGGAAGAATAACACAAAAAGAAGGTTGGCAACAAAAGTTACCCTCTCACAATTTGCACCTTTACTAATGTTTTATCGAACAGTATACAATATCAAATACATGCACACCTTTAGATTTAGAGCAGATTGAACTAAATAAAACAAAAAAAAAAGTTGCAAATAGCTGAATGATGTAATTTTCGTCATAGTTTAACAGTTTCTTCTATTTTGCAACATTTCTCATGTGGTCATTGATATGAACCATCATCGTACAATAAGCAAATATTTGTCCTTAAAAACTTTTAATTCAAGACCATTATTGTGGAGTATGTCTCAGCTCTGTGACCAATGAATAAAAAATATTAAAAGAAACTTGCCAAAACTGTTATAACTGTTCTACTTGGACACTTACTCTAAAACCTTACTGACTTTTGTAAGAGAATTGCAACAACATAGATAAATAAAGAGCAATTGTTGAAAAGGAAGATACATGTGAAACTATCGTCCAGAGGTGGGACCAAGTCATTGTTTTGCAAGTCTCAAGTAAGTCTCAAGTCTTTATCCTCAAGTCTCAAGTCAAGTCTCAAGTAATGTCAGGCAAGTCAGAGTCGAGTCTCAAGTCACTGGTGTAAAAGTCCGAGTCAAGTCACAAGTCTGAAACTTTGAATTTCAAGTCCTTTCGAGTCTTTAAAAAAAAAACGAAAAAATAATGTTGCAGTTATGCTAAATGTAAATATTAGACCATGTAATTTTTTAATCTGTGTTTTTCTCAACACATGACAAAATAGTGAACTTAGAAAATATACACAAATTGTGAAATTGCACCTCTTTAAAATGCAGCTCAATTAAACCTAGCTCCAAGAATAATTTTCACCGACAGTTCTGAGATAAGCTGCATGTTATTCTTGGATGCGGTTGTAGGACCGGCTTTAAAATCGCATGACAAAAATATCATACATATTAAAAAAAACTGCATCACCAACGTAGCCTGGAAAACATTTGCTAGTTAGATGAAGTCAGCTATCTCATCTTAGCATATTTATATGCATATTTATAATCATACGGTTCTTGGAGTGAGTGCATACACTCATGAAGTTTAGTAACTTCAGGTCACTGCAACAAGCCCAGGTACAGTTTACCGACGGATGGGTACAGGACCTTGAAATGCACCGTGTAGAAAGTAAAGACCATCGTATGTATCATAAGTTTACCAGTCTCACAAATCGTCGTCATAAATACACATTCGTTAACCGTTTATTAATAGGACCTTTGAGCTCAACGGTAATTAATTAGTAGTGGAAATAATTTCTGGTACGCATCACAGAAATGTAGCAGTGACAATAATACTGTATGCTGTAATCGTACTGGACAATTAGTGATACAAAAAACTGTTTTATCCTGTGAATAAAAGTATATGTTTTTGTCAATGTACCATAATAACAGAAGCGAAACGCAATATTGTGTCAGGACAATTCACTATTTATGCACAATAAATAAAGGAGCATAGCGCGACCATTTCTGTTCAGCGCCAGACTTGCTTGTAACCTATATCACCAATTATGTTATGAAAATGACGTATTAAGTACTAAAAGACACTGACCTTCGTGTAAATGCTTGGAGCAGACTAACCTGTGAGCTGGAGTGTTCTGGGACGTTATATTTGATCTTTGAATGGCTGCAATCCAGACCATCCGTCGCGTCTTTGTTACTTTGGAAACATGGCTCGAACAATTTCTCTTCAACGACATAATCCGATAACAACCGATCTCTTTACTCGTCGGCTTCCCGTGGCTGTCATGCGACCGGCTATTGCAGTTAATCATACAACAGCTTCTTGACATTTTTGTGTTTCTTTTTATCGCTGTGTGACTGATTTCAATTGAAAGCCTGCGTGCGCTAGTACCGCTTGCCACGAGTTCCCAGAATCCTTTGCGGTTCTACCCGTGAATGACGTCACATTTTCAATCTCCATATAATATGCATGTTAAATTTTATATTTGGGGTAAAATATCAAGTCTTTTCAAGTAAACCGGTTCAAGTCCAATTCAAGTCCCAAGTCATTGGTGTAAAAGTCCAAGTCAAGTCACAAGTCTTAGAACATTTTTTCAAGTCAAGTCTAAAGTCATAAAATTAATGACTCGAGTCTGACTCGAGTCCAAGTCATGTGACTCGAGTCCACACCTCTGCTATCGTCTTCTTTCAGCTGCTTCTGTTTAGGGATCGCCACAGCAGATCTGCCTCATTTTACTCTATTCTTGGGATTCTCTTCAGTCACACCCTCTGCATGTCCTCCACCACATCACTGCATCTTCTCTGTGGTTACATGCTTTTATTTGTTTTAACTAAACTTCTTCTGAGAACATACATTTTTATTTGCTTTTAACTGAAGGACAATTTCACTGCTACCACTGACAGTAACCAACTTGCCTCACTCTTTCACACACTTTTGAAAACAGTCTCTACAAATCTCTGCTTATTACCGACAAAAGTAAAAAAAATTGCAAAAAGCTGCAAGATTAAAAAGAAAATGCATCAACACAACAATATAATGTCTTTGGTAATGATGTTACCAAAGACATGATTTCAGAACTGCATTAAGTGTGTTTAAGTAGAATGAATGTAGGACACATTTTGAAAAGAAACTGTCGTTGGTACAATAATAACAATAATAGTAAAAAACACTTAAATATAAAATTGAAAACAAAACATGTGCTTGAAAAAATTCAAAACTATAGAAAAGATACTTAAAAATCATAACATAACATGGAACATGAATGGAAATCATATTTGCTTAAAATATGTATTGAAATTTGTATGTTTAAAAAACAAATACAATATTGAAATTGAGAATCTCATTAGTAACATTGTGGAATCAGTTCCTAGTCAAAATATGACCTTTTGATATTCCCTCAGTTAGTGACATTTCTTCATCTGACGACTGCGCTATTTTTAAGTTTGTCATAATTTTCCTTCACCATTGAAAGCTCTGTTGAAAAATCTAAAACAAGCAAACAAAAAAGGTCAAAAATATTAAAAATAAGATATTCAGGTTTTGGTGAAGTTGAAGTTGTATTTATTGTCTTTAGAAATGTTTACCTGGAAGTGAGCAGTTATCAGTCTTAAGTGAGAGTTCAATTGATTCCATCATCGTTTTCTGCAGCGTCTCTAGGATGTATTGCTAAGATAGTACCAAACTTTTAATCACTTATCAAAGAACCAGTGAGAAATACATTTAAAAAACACAACTTAAGATGCGTTGGAGGTTGCTAGGACTGAGGAAAGTACTCAAGGAAACACTTTTCTTATAATATCCACTCAAACAGAAAAAGGCATTGTGTAAATATTGGACAAAGGAAAATTGATGTGCAACAGTATGGTTTAAATTGTGTTCAAATATAAATATGTTTAAATATAAAATATAACAAACCATCAAGGCATTCAGCTTCTCCAACATGGTATTTTTTGCCCGCTCAAACATGTTCTTATTTGAGTGCACATGTCTCTCAATAGTCTCCCTCATGTTGTTCAGTGTGCCTGGTCCTCTGAATGCTGCGGCCTCTAGAGTAAGACATAAAACATCTGTCAGACTTTTGATGCAGAATCATGATAAAAAGAAATGTATCGTAGCGGCAACTTATAAATCTCTTTATTACTGATGTAGCTTTCTTCCATAATTTCTTTAATTTTCTGTGTCACACTGTTGTAGACATCTTTCTTCTGCGTCCGGATGATTTTATTGAGTTTTGCCTTGATTTTTTCCTCCTTAGAAAAAAAAAAAAAAAAAAAAAAAAATATATATATATATATATATATATATGAATCATTATTTTTCTGTTTTCACTAATATTGGGAAGTTTAATCTTTTACCTCTGTCTTGAGAAATCTCAGCTGCAGTTCAACATCTTTGTGGTATTTATTCAAAAAATCGGTGTTAAGTGAAAATGTTTCAATTACACCATTAAATGCGCTGCATTTAACTTCATTTCTGAAACATTTAAACAGGATGCTTTTAACAGACAGAAGTAGAATTTTTTATTTTAAAACTGACTTTTACATATCCATTTCATGTTTTTATTTGTTAAAAGGTGTGGTATATAATGTGTATCCTTACGGGAAGGTCTTTCTGAAATCTTCATCAATGCTGTCCATCAAGTATGAAGCTAACATCATGTTAATGTTTATTTGCTTCCCTTTTTTTTGTTTGTAGATGCCACCACTCTGAACAACACGCTTTAGTGTCCAGTGAAAAGCACTACCCTTCTTTCTCTGAAACAAAGTAGAGAACATTTTAACACATAATCATATAAAATGCAAAGTTCCTTGTGTTGATGGAACTAGCTTATACATACATAATACAAGAAGGTCTTCAGTTTTTGTCCATATGAACAGATGGAGCTTTCAACTCCCTTGCTAAGGCATCTCTCAAAAGTCCTATAGGCCTCTGCCATTGCTTTTGCGACTTGCGTAAGTTGTTGGCTCATTGTTCTCTCAAGTTCTCCACACACATGTTTTTTACTAGCCTAAAATAAATTTAAAAAAAAAGAACATGTTACAATTTTTATCAAACTATATCAATTTTAAAAAGAGCTTCACAAACGAGTCAAAAGTAAAAATACAAGCGAAAAAAAGAAAAAGAAAAAAAAAGCAGCATTTCAGATTAAGGAATAGGTATGGGCAATATTTTTTGGTTTGTTTGGACAGAACTTTGAGATTCAAAATTACTAATTCATCAACTACTCGCTCAATGCAACTTCCAATATTGGATTATTCACAACCTGCAACTTATCTTAGAGAAGTGCTATCCTGGCACTTTCTTATTCATGTCTAAGAATGTAAGAACATCTAACACAATAGCAAGAACTGTTCTACTGGCCCTCTCCTCACTTACAACATGCTTTCAGGATTTAATGAAACTGTTTAAAAACATACATCATACCAATATTCTTTGATTAAAAATTCCCTTCTGAGTAAATTTCTTTTATTTTCTCAAGCAGTTGAAAATTGTGTTTTATTCTGCTTTATAAAATGTTGTATTTTTACTTTGCTGTTGCGCTTTCCTAAAAGTCTTTAAGATTCACATTTCATGTGCACCTTGTCATTTTCCAGTGAAACTGAACACACTTTACTAAACTTACTTTCAATAAACACAGCTTTAAAAACATATTAATCACAAATCTGAGTATTTATTACCACTTACCACTCCTCTGCAGTTGGCCCCTTGAATCAAAGACAGAATCCCATAAGCTCCAGACACATAGTTGAATGTCTCTGAGTGACAGTCATTGAGATCTTGCAAAAATTGCTGAAGTTTGGGTATTTCTGTTAAAAGGAATTTGAATGCTGAAATTTTACATGACTGTGCATACTTTGATTTAAATCCAATCGTTCACTCTTGCTTCAGTTAAAAAATGCAAAAAAAAAAAAAAATTTCTTAGCTATAATATTGTCATTTAAGGAGACTTTACCTACCAGTTTCATCTGCATTTAAGCGTTTCTTTTTTAGAAACTCTTTGGAGCTCACTGTGAAGACCTTGAAATGGTCAACAGTGAAGTGTTTCTGGGGAAAATGGATTTCATTTGAACACAATCTTAACATTAAAAAGAGTTGTTGTGTTAGTTTTCTTCAGCTTGCTCACCTTAATTTTGTGTAGCCTGCTGAATTCTTTCCTCACTTCATCTTTGACTTGCATGTTTCTTTTAACTATAAGGTCCCGGCGTTGAGCTGCTGAACTAGAAGAAAAGATATTTGCACATATAGTTGGACAGTAAGGGGGAGTCTCTAACTAGACCCTTTCTAAGTAAGCAATAAGTGCACCCTTACTGGGTACGTAACAGCTAGGTACTGCTGATAAAATGTACTTGATTAATTAATTAACGAGTGAGCACCGCTTTAAAAGCAGACGTTGTTGTTGAGACAATCCTATAAGTGGCCATCTAAGAAAATTCACCTGAAGGTCAGACTGAAATTCTCAGTGAAATTCAGGGAAATACAAAAAACAATCAAGAGCTACATGTCAAGCTCTACAGGCTTCAGTTAGCATTCTAAATGTCAAAGTTCACAATGATATGGTTAGAACAAAGACTAAACAAGTATGGCTTGTTTGAAGAGTTATAAGGGGAAAACCTCACTTCTCTGGAAAGAAGGTGGCACCATGAGGATTGCAAACTGGGGCTCATTTTACAGCCACTGGAACTGGTCACTGGTAGCTTGAAGTTATTAAGTTGACCTTGAACTTCTATGGTATACCGAAGTATTCTAGAGCCTGTTGTGACGCATCTGTCTGACACCTAAAGCTTTTCCAGAATTGGGTGTACAGCTATACACATTTTGTGTCATACTTACTGGTCATCTGAATCTTCAATGTGATCTGACTTAGTGCAGATAAATAGGATTTGTCGACACTCGCCACCATTTCCAATATAGCTGCTGGCACTTTCCAGGATCTCCCAGGCTTCTTTTTCTGCGATTACTCTATTAATCTCAGTTACAATCCACACAGTAGAACAATTTTCAACAATCTGAAAGAATATTATAATTCAACTGTAAGTAACTTATTATCAAAACTTCATATTTAAAAATAGACAGTAGTGAATATGTGAATAAATTACTTGTTTCCACATTTTATCTCGACTCTTGTTACGGTCACCATTTCCAGGAAGGTCCACAAGTGTGACATGCTGGAGAAAATCATTGTTTGGCACCCTGACAGTCACACATTTCACTAGAGGCCAGTACCACTTCTTTACATCTTTATCATTTCCCTGTTTAGAGTCACTTCTTGTGTATTTGACACATCTTGCAGAGAGTTCTTTAGCCTGCAATAATTTTAAAAAAGTAAGACATCATTACTCTAAGCACTACAAGTGTTTTACAAGTTAAACCATTAGAGCAGCAGAAAATATGACAGAAAAGCACATTTTTTTAAAAAACAGTGCACACAGAAGAAAAATAAATATTTCATTTATTTTTAAGATATTTACTTACTTGCATGTTGTTCCTGTTTTTAAAGCAAATGTGAACTCCTTACAAACCCAACCAGCTTTGATGTTAGGAAGACCCCAAACAGTAGCCTTGTAAGAATCTCTGGTTTTAATACCAGATCAGTGCATCACATTGGGAGCACAAATGGGATTGTGGGCCTAATTTATTTCACACATTCACTGTGTTGCACATTTTAAAGTCATAACCCAGAATCAGACTATTAAAGTCTGGGTTCTTGCACCTTGTCCTCTTCTCTAAAGTTAAATTCAACTTAAACAATGCACATTGCAAGTACAGATTTGCATTTGTTCAGAGTAGGACTGTTTTGGTGTAATTTAACCCTTAGATACTGGTCAGATCAAATTTGACCTGTTGTGACATTTAACAGTGTGCAATACACATACACTTATTCTTCTTTTTTATACTAAGTTAATATACTGTGTTGTGTTGTTTGTTACGTTGTGATGTGTCATATCGTGTCGTGTTGTGTTATATGTAGTGCCGACGTAGGACAGTTTTTCCAATTTCATTGTACTACTGTACTATGTATGACTGTGCAATGACAATAAAGAGTTATCTTATCTTATCTTATCTTAACAGCAGTAAAATCCTGAAATGTGACAACTTTTATTAAAATGACTCAAAAAACACACATACTTCAGCTGTACTTGAATTTTGAACCAACTTTTCAAATAGAAAAAGTTGATAGATCCATCCATTCATTCTCTTCGACTTATTCAATCTAGGGTCACAAGGGGGCACAGACCTATTCCAGTTGCCATATGGCAAATTGGGGTACACCCTGGACAGGGTTGCCTGTCCATTGCAGGGCTAAAAAGAAACTATGAACTAATGACAGATAATATAACAAAATACAACAGATTTTTAGTTAGTGGACAATGGTCTCATACATGTGATGTATATTGGGCACACTAGTTAAGTTGCACAGTTGAGGATTACTGAAACCAAAGCTGTATGTAAATTATACCATCCTGAATACATCACCCCTGCAAGAATGCGTCAGTAAGTAATAGAGCGGTGATGTCTTACTGATTCACATGACAAAATCTTCCTCCTGCCTTGGAGAAATTCTGGAATTTCTCTGAAATATTTTCCATCCATGAGATCTTCAGAGGACTTTCCTTTCCATTCTTCTCCATAGAGCGCTGAAAACTTTTCACTGATGTCATGATAGTCATTATCAACATCCATTTCACAGTCTTCATTATCCCCAAGAAACTGATGAGATGACCACAACTCATCTTTCCACTCCTAAAAAACAAAAATGCTTCTCAGTTTTATTAAAAGGGCCTAAACCCAGAATACTAAGAAATTATATTTCTGCAGCTAAAACTAATTTTACCTCTGGTGTGATGAACTCAATGTCTGCCTCATAGTTAGAGCCTTGCATGTTAGCCTCCACTTTGATCATGACTGAGGTGCATGCACTGACACTTCCAGAAGGCAAAAGGTTCTTCTCTTCAATGATGGCATTTATCAGAGAACTCTTTCCAGCCCCAGTTTTACCAAATACACCAACCAGCTCCCTCTTGTCTGTCTCCAAATCACTAATTTTTTTCCTGTTAAATAAGATTGTAAATATGGGTTAACTGATCCAACTGACTACACAAATAATCATCACAATGCTTTTCACGTTTCTATAGCTTTTGTTTTTGCTAAGAACTCAATCTTTTAGATGCTATCTCAGAAAAAATTATAGAAATTTAGTAGCTGAAGAGTTAAATTTTTACCTCAAATTTATGGATACCATAAACAGCAAATAAAAGTAGCTGTACTATACAGAATAAAAGTCTGGCAGACTTAAATCGAATCCAAGTGAGACTAATTGTGATCCACACTAAAAGCATTGGAAGAATTCATTTTCTGTTATAACCTGTCTGTCAGCAATACAACTTTAAACTAACTAATAAAGTAAGTAATAGTAAAAAGGTCTTGAGTCTTACAAATTAAATAAGGAATGAATGTCCATGTTACTATGATTATTTATGATTCTAGAATCACTTGCTGGCAAACAAACAAACATGGCTTTCTAACATGGCTATACAGACACAACAAACGTAATACTCACTTCAGGAAAGCACTGAGCTTGTCTTTTTCGTGTAGTCTGGCATGGACGAATTTCATTATGTTTTTTACATCAGACAGAACGATTGCTTCTGTAAGCAAAGAAGTAAACAACTATTTAGCAAGAGCTATAAACCTATGGATCCATCCATCTTCTACTGTTAATCCGAGTCCAAATCTGAATTTGACGCAAAAGACTTTTCTCACAGGATCAAATACCCTGGTGAATCCCAAAAGACACATATAGATTGGTTTGGAAAACTCCCATGCAACCTAGAATATCTTTGGCAGCATACAGTGCTGGTACAGTGTTTTGTGATGATTACGATGGCTGTATTTTTATTCCTGAGTCAAAAGGTTTATTTCATAGCTGGACTGTGCCTAGCACTACACTGGCAAAGACTTTTCGGCGGTAGTCCACCACCTTGGTCTGTCAGTCTAACTGCACTGTCCCACCTCCATGTGACATTGTAGAAGCATATCAACCAAAACAGCCGCACCACATACAGATCCCTGAGAAAAATAAAGGAGAATATCATCCACCCCAGTTGTCTCAGTAACCTTACACAAAGTAATCTCTCTAATTCTCACATTCGATCAGTCTTGCTTCATGGACTCATTGAAAACCCCCCACTTTTTGGTTCAGCTACTGTCAGATCTGGAAGAAGTGGTGAAAAGATGAATCTGAAAAGCTAAGAGAGAAAGAGAAAAAAAATCCACTTACAATAAATGAAACAAAATATGTCAAGGTAACTGACACCGACACCAACAAGTAACAAGCCCTCACACTCACAGGAGGCTGATGTTGCTAGCATCCACCATAGAGAAGTACATGAGGGACAGCAGTTCCCAAAAGAGTGAAAAAGGAATGGCGAAAGGTGAAATTACCATGGTAAGAAAATAGATGAAAGGACATAATTTGGGAGAGATTCAAGGATTACGGTAAAATGAATGGCTACTTTGACGATATGCCACACCTAATCTTTAAACTGTGGCTTTTAATTGTCACATGCTACATTGCAGTGCAACTAAGATATGCTGACCAAACAACAGCTTTACCAATCTGATTAAACCTGTTTAGACTAACATCTAGACTAATTGTAAAACAACAAGTATCTCATTGTTCCAGCATCCAAGAGAAGTAACTGCTAACACAACTCAAGACTGATGCTGTATAACGCAAATGCTATGGCAACGGTGGGACAGGTCACGTCAGGTCAGAGGGGATTTTATGATCACCAGATCTCACAGAACTCCAAGAACAACTGGTGTATTGAAGGGATTGAGTACGAGAGCAGCTGAGCTTAAAGAAAATATTGTGGCTACGCTGGAAACCTGGATCCTCCATGGTTGATTACCAAGAGTATGAGATGTATCCTCTGACAGTCTACTAGAAGAACTGAATGCAGCATTATGGATAATCTTTACTATGACCATCACTGAAACCAACCAGTTGATCTACACCACAGAAGCAGTGATCTTTGGGATGCTTGGATACAAGATTAAAAAAAAGGCCACAAGAAGCAGTATCCTCCATGAAAAAGGAGACTAGAGGCCAAGATCAAGGCAGCAAGGATGGAAGTTAGCCAATTATAAGAGCTCCAGAAAGGTGTGATGAAGAAAGGGATGCTTAAGAAGTACAGCAGGCTACCCATGCCTGAAGCAAAGACTCATAGCCTTCACTAGCCACCTGAAGAGGTACACCAGAAAGATAGAGGCCAGGAGGACAAGCCAGATGTCCTTCTTCAGTAAACCATACAAGGTGTACGCTAAGTAGCACTGGAGGAATATAAGAACAGCAGCCCCACCAAGCCTGGAGATGGAGCAAAAAGACTGGCTGTAGTGATAGATGTAACTATATCAAGATATGATGTCATTAGGAAGAAGTAAAACGAGAAGCTTGAGAAATTCCAAGGGCTGAGAGAAGAACTTTATAAGATGTGAAGGGTGAAAGCAGAGTGGTCCCCACCATGGTAATCAGAGCACTCAGGGCAGTAATGCCCAAACTGGGAGGGTGACTACAACAGATCCCAGAAACACCATGTGAGCTCTATGTGTTAGAGCGCAATCCTGAGAATAGCAAAGATACTGAAAGGATCCTCCGGCCTGAAGCTTTCAACTGTCATTAATCTACATTCATACAAATGACATTTAGGACCCATTAACCAGCCCATAGGCTGGAAGAGGAGAAATATGAGTAAACCCAGCCCTGCCAATCACAGCTCACTAAGCTACCACTTCAGGGTTAGTGGTTCAGCTCCTGCCAGTCTCAGCAAGAGTAACTCCAGTTCGGGGGCCAGGGTACCTGGACCTGGGATATAGAGTATGTTTGGGGAGTGTGGGTGTGTGTACAGTGTCCTTTTCTGTTTGTCTCCATATTGGGTGAGTGCAGAGTATGTGTATATGTGTGCATGAGAGTGGGAATGCACGTTTGTCCCGTCGGGTCTTCCCTCTCTGGGAGCATCTCAGGCCCTCCCAGGTATGGGGGCCTGGGAGGGCCTGTGTGAATGTAATGTATCAGGCACACAATATGGTAACTTTAATTATGGTATATGTAGCACTCATGTTGTTGCCTCTTCAAAAGTAAATTTTAATAACATACTTTTACGCCAATAAACCAATACATTAAAAAATGGCAGATTTGTTTAATGGCCAATGTTTAGAGAGAAATACCCAATGGTTGGGAGCTACGTTGTCGTTTAGCTGGTGGTTGCAATTTGCTGGACTCGTCCGGTAGGTCGAACTTTCTCTTTCCTAATTGGATAGAAAAATATTTAAAGAAAAGGATAAATATACAACTTTGTTCTCTGGGATTTGCTCAGGAGTCAAATTTAATATTTAATTTCAATGATATTATTCTGTCCAAGTGACTGTTGTCTTGAAAATACTGCTCAATACTGCTTGTAATAAATAAGATGGCATACATCTTACCTTTACCACTTGTGGATGGCAAAACCTGGGGATCAATGTACATATTAATGCATGAGATTATATATATGTGTGTGTGTGTGTGTATTAGGGATGCACCGATACCACTTTTTTGAAAAACGAGTATGAGTATGAGTACTTGCATTTCAGTACTCGCCGATACCGATACTGATACCGAGTACTTAATAAAAACACGATTTAAATTTACAGGTAACAGCTTTAGTCCTATAATTTAACAAAAAAACCCAAAAAAACAAAACAAGGGACTGGTTTGGAATTAAGAACATTTATTTAAAATGAAAAGCATGTTGTATGCAACATATTCATGTATTCGTGTATTTTAGTTACAAATATATAATATTTCAGATGTAAAATAATCTTACATTTAGTACTGTAGTTTATCATTGAATACCTATAGCACACAGACTTTACCTTGGGTCAAATATGGTGGCGATGAAGTACAGTGGGTTGTTCTCGACGTCACTGAAGCACTTCTTGACAGCTGCCAGTAAGGTTGCTTTCATTGTCTTGACGCCGTGGTCCTCGTCTGTTTCTCTGTTTAGAAGTCTCACTAGCACAGTCACAGCTGGCATGACATCAGAGGCTAGTGCATCGTAGCTGCTCACTTTTGTAGTTAGTTCCTCAAAGGGGGTGAGGATGGCAACAGTCGTCTCCATAAGAGCCCATTGGTGAGCGGTGAGATAGTCAGAGAGTTCATGCTCGGACACATACACCCCAGCACTCGCTTTTGCTCAATGAGGGACTGGAGCATGTAATACGTGCTGTTCCAGCGCGTCTGTACGTCCTGCTGCAGTCTCTTTATTGGTTGGTTGAGCTGTCCCTGAATGTCCTCGAGGCGGGAGTAGGTTAAGGCGGAATGTTTAAAATGCCCAACTATTTTCCGTCCCACTGCTATAGCATCAGCTATGCTCCTCTGTGCTAATAAGCATGGGTAAATAAGCGTGGGTAAACTCTTTGTACTCGTTGTCGTGTTGGGATTTTAGGTGCTTGATTAAATTACTTGTGTTAAATGCGCTACCTTTTGAGCCTCTGGACAATTTCGCTGAGAACAATTTGCAATCCACCTTTGTTTTGTTGTCTTCATTCACTTTAAAATAGTTCCACACGGCTGATATGTCTCGCCTCGCCTTCTCCCTGCTCTGAACTGCAGCCGGGGCCTGGGGGCGGGCACTCGGCACCTGTGATTAACCCTTTACATGCCGCTCAACACAGATAGGTCTCAGACCATGGTATCGGTCCCTGGTATCGGGGGACTTTTAACGAGTACGAGTACTTTAGAAAATGTGGTATCGAGGCCGATACCAGATACCGGTATCGGTGCATCCCTAATGTGTGTGTACATATATAATTCTTACCCGATCTAATTCAGGTGCATCTTCTTGCTCCTGTTAATAGTGAATACAAAAAATCAGTGCAAAATAACTGAAATACATAATTGCTATCATTGATCTTAGCCAGTTATAGCAAAATTGTATCTAACTTACTTTAGCAGATAAATTGACTGTTTCCTCATTTGCACTTTGTTTTTCCTAGCAACAACAAAAGAGGCCCGGTAAATAGTTCTGTTTTAATCTGTTATTTGCAGATACCAATGTAATTTTAACACAGATTTGCATAAATTGAGATTTATCAGACCAAATGTTACAATGTACAATAAGAAATATTAAATTGCATACAGTAAAATTACCTTTAACTGCTTGAATCTCTTCTTGAACTTTAATCCTGGTCCAACTTTTGGAATCAATTTATCAATGAGTTCATCATTAAGTTCATAAAAGCTTTCCTCTGTAATTTCTTCATCTGTAATTAAATAAATCTTAGTAATGCAGAAGTGCAAATCATTTAAAAATTACTACACATGTCTGTGAAGGTTCTCAGTCATCCAGGTCATTGTAGTCTAAAGAGCTTAGAAAGTAAAGTGTCTGGACTTTTTTAAGTTGCTTGAAGACGTTTCACCTCTCATCCGGGAAGCTTCTTCAGTTCTAGGGCCAAATGGTGGAGAGTCCCAGATTTAAGTCCTAGGGGAGTGTCCCCCAACGGGGTCAAGAGCTCCCTGTTGATCCTCTACATAATCCCACGAGCCAAGGTGTGAAAACGTGTGTAGGTAACAATCAGCCAAGGTTTCAGGTGAACTTATTGTATACAACCAGGACACTATTCACTATTCATTCACTCTCGTATTCACACACGCCCAAGGACACAATGACCAGGACAGAGAGCCCGGGGATTTTGAACCAGCGACCTTCCGGTTACAGATGCACATACCCAACCCCCTGAGCCACGGTCGCCCCAATAGAAGAAAGACAATATGCTCTTCCTGATACAGACCCAAATCTCCAGCTGGAAACAATCCAGTGACCTTTCGCTTGCCAAACTGACGTGTTAAACACTGCATCACATCAATATTGTTTAAAATCTGTGCTCATCAGTGATGCATAGTAATACCTTACCTTCAAATTTATCCATCCACTTTTGTAGATCCCATTCAGTCAGTTTGTTTCGCACAAAATCATCCATGACCACGAAGAAAAACTGAAAGATAAATTGTAATTTCTAATCAAACAACAAAATGGCTAGGAATAGGCAGATATATAAACAATACGTTTAGAGCAAAAGTTCAAATAGTTTACCTGCTATTGAAGATGCGGTAGAAAAGGTTCTTTCAGAGAGGGTGAAGTCAGCCAGAAGGCATAGACTGGGAACAGTCAGGAACAAAAACAAAAAAGGAGAAGTCCAACAATAAGTAGAAGTTTTAAAAACAAAAGTCGATTAAGGTACAAAAAAAAAAAAAAGCAAAAAAGCAAGAGAAGGTAAGTAGAACAAAAGGAGGTGAGTGGAACCAGATCTTATCATAAACAGATGCTAGTCAGGGGATGAGTAAGGGTAAGTGCTAAAAGATGGAAGAGCTAGTGTTATTGCAGAGGTGATGGAAATGGCTGGATGTTTGGCTCAAGGATTTTAGTGGACATGTAAAAATAAGGAGCTGAATACAGGAACACTGACATTTAGTTTTGTTTAAATGTGACAATTTTTTTTTTAAAAAGCCACTAGGAAAAATGTAAAAAGAAATAACTTTGGAAAACAAATACATTAAGAAAAAACAAACAAACAGTAACTGTTAGGTATGACAAGCAAATGTGCTCTTTGGACACTCATTCTTTACTATTCTGTCAAAATGTCAACACAGATTTGATGAAACAGAAAAAAAAGAGTTTCCAAAAGGAAGTTTTAAAAAGTTCTGTAAAGAATAAACATAAATGACATGACACAGATTTGTTCCATGTCTTCATTATTTATGTATTTATGTTATTCATCTATGTTTATGTTATTTACAAGGTCAGAAAGGCTGCAGGAAGCAAGATTGATTGAATAAGTGATGCAACAGCATGGCAAGATTGTTTTCATAATATACACAAACTGAAACTAAAGAACAATGCATTTACAAATTTTCCTAATACAAAACTTTACAAAATTACTTACAAATTCTTAAGTAATTTAATTGTTGTTATTAAATTACTTAAGAATATATACATTTACCAAATATAAAATTAGTTTTGCTGTATCATAACTGGGTAAAACTTTAACCTTATTAAAACAGCCTTAATTAACTATGATGTGTTTTTGTCCTAAGTAACATTATCAGTGTTTTTAATGACACTGAAGGTGATCTATTCAGCAGCTGCACTGAATCCATGAAATAGTCACAGGTCAATATTAGTAAAGCTGCTACTTAAACCTGAGACTCAAAAGGACAATACTTTGAGTTCCCCATCCCTGTCTTCACTGCCTTGCAGGCAAAAACAATATAATTCATGCATGTTTTTTGTCCCGTTTTGCAGATTTTGCAGTCATAATCTGAATGCGATACTGCACCAAACAGACTTGCTATTTCCAAGATAACCCCAACCTATAAATTCTCTATTTATCTGTTTATTTATTCATGTCTATAACAGACCTGGGGCCCGTTCTTCGTACGTCGCTCACTACATCCAAGATCAAATGACACATCCAAGACCAAACCATCGCGCTAACCGTGAGCTCGCTAATCCGGTTCCCCGAACACACCTGTTGTTGACGATTAGTACAGCTGGACGCAGTAATGTGACATCACTGGGTGTCGTAAAAGGGGCTACGCATCGATAGTAGAAACATTGATCGGCAACCCGCTGATTGGTCGGCGAAAATGTCGAAGGGGCGCGCTCGGTATTTTCCGGCAACAGAGCAAGAACTCTTGATTGAGGGATTTCAGGAGTTTCAGCTAACTTACTTAGCGAGGTACGAAGAACAGGCCCCCGTTCTTCGTACCTCGCTAAGTAAGTTAGCTGGATTTGATTGTTGACGATTTCGCGTGATCTTGGATCGTTCGGTTCCCCGAAGCTCATCCGGGACTTGCTGCCATAGCAGCAGAGCCGTAAGCGTAAACCTGCTCGGGAGCAGGTTTACTTTATGTAAACAGGATTAGATCGCGGCCATGCAGGTATGTCCGCTTCATTCATACGAAAGCAACAGCGATATTCCACCACTGTTTCACCTTAAATAAATAACATCAATGTAACTAAAGATAATGCAGCACTTGATCCTGTTATTGATTTCACACAGATACATACAGGTCATTTCCTAAAAAAGGGAAATGTACTATTAACATTCTATTACATGTATGTGATTATTACAGATGTAATTCATATTTCAGAGTAGTAATTGTAAATTACTTCGTGTAATCAAGATGAGAGACCACGGCTATAAAAGCGAAGGTGGATTTGGGAAGCCTGTCGCAGCCATGTCCTGTCCGTATACGCGAGCCACCCACTGCGGAAGGTGCAAGATTGATAAGGAGAGTCCTCAGAATCCAGCGTATATTGCAGGACAGACAGGATCCTTTAGCTCAGCGAGACAGTGTGCTCATTGAGAGATATCGATATTCCCGTGAGGGTATTATTTACTTAACCAACTTGTTGACGAGGGGGTGCAGGACCACCACCTGTCTTTTGTTGCTCTGCCCTTTTCTTGGTTGCTGTTATGAACAAACAAACAGTTTATATATATAAGTGATAAATATTACCATTCTGTAGAATATTCTTATATTTCACTTTTACTTGTTCCCATGTTCTAGTGGGTCCTGTTGTGGCTCTAATGTGAAAGGGGATATAATATAACATAATATAATATAATGTAATATAATATTGGATAATATAGTGTAATATAATAAATCTACCCTACCGCCTACTGGTGTTGGCCAGAGGGGCCGATGGCGCGATATGGCAGCCTCGCTTCTGTCAGTCTGCCCCAGGGCAGCTGTGGCTACAACTGTAGCTGCCTCCACCAGTGTGTGAATGTGAGAGTGAATGAATAGTGGCATTGTAAAGCGCTTTGGGTGCCTTGAAAAGCGCTGTATCAATCCACTCCATTATTATTGTTATTATTAAATTACTTACGAGTTTAATTTGTCAGTAACTTTCTGCCAGCCCTCTCTCCTTGCTTTTGCAGCCTTTGCAGTGTTCCCTTGCGTTCTGATTAAACTCTGAAACTCCTGAAATCCCTCACTCAGGAGTTCTTGCTCTGCTGCCGAAAAATACCGAGCGCTCTCCTTCGACATTTTCGCCGACCAATCAGAGGGTTGCCGATCAATGTTTCTACTATCGATGCGTAGCCCCTTTTACTACACCCAGTGATCTCACATTACTTCATCCAGCTGTACTAATCGTCAACAGCAGGTGTGTTCGGAGAACCGGATTCTGGGCCCTATTTCAGGAAGCCGGTTTAGAAAACTCAGAGTGAAAAACGATACTCAGGGTTGAGTAACCCCGAACTGTCCAACTCGGAATATTCGGTTTCAGAAAGGCTGATAACAATTAGTTCAGTCAACGCGGAGTTGCTTTAACCCCAAGTTAAGCGCACGCACGAGGATACATAAAGCCCTGATCAGTGGAGCACAGATTAAGCGAGTCACCATGGAGACGGAGGGAAAGAAGGCGCGGTCAATGTATCTTACAGCGCTTGAGGCCGAAATTCTGATGGCAGCATATGCCGATAACATGCAAATTTTGCGGAAAAAAAGTAACACAGCCTCAGCTGCAAAACAAAGGGAGCATGCATGGCAAAACATAGCCGACAGAGTCAATGCGTGAGTGTTAATTTAAACATTGATCTAGGGATTTCCACCCATTTAACACGTTATTTTATTATATGTTATTTTATTTTATATTTTATACATTTTATTTCGTGATGTGATGTGAGCGCAGGTGCAACCCAACAGACCCCAAACGTTCCTGGCAGCAAGTAAAAATGAAATATAAAAATATAGTCCAAACAGGTAAGGTGTAATTGTATTATGAGCCATAGTGCTTGGTCTGTTTGTCCGATGTAAATCAATTGCAGTTAGAGGCTACATTAATTTTCTTTCTGTAAGCACTTATTGAAATTATCTGAGCACATTACAAGTAAATATTTGCTTACTCTGTATGCTCAAATGTGACCCGTTATAGCAAACAGAAAAAAAGCGGAGGCCCGAAAAACAGGTGGGGGTCCTCCACCACCACTCACAGAGCCTGTCCACTTGGCTTCCACATTTGTGATAATGTTGGCAGCATCATATATGATCTTCACAGTGCAGAGAACGCAAATTAGCATCCATTACTATAATAAATAATTTGTTAGTTTGAAATGCTACAGGGAGCTATGTACCTGTACATTAATGCTGTGGAAAGACTTCCTGTTCACATAGTCTCCTTCATTTACTGAAGGAGCAATGATTGGAATGTGAGTGCCATCTGTACAGCCAATCACGCCTGGGAACCGTGAAAATAAATGTAAAATTTAAGTAGTAGTTCAAGTATCACCACATCATGAATTAAGTTTTGTTCATCCTGATACCTGCAATTTTGTGGAAACCCTCTTTGATAAATCTTGTGGGTCTATGACCGGGGAACACCACAGACGAGTGCAGGAGACGTTTCAGTGCAACTGTAACATTCCTGACTGCCCGACAGACGGTAGCCTTGGAAACGTGCTCAGCGTCACCAATGTTATACAGAAAGCTCCCGTTTGCAAAAAACGAAGTCCAATACAAATAATATGAATAGAACTGAGAGGATGTCCGCGATGTGTTACATGAGTAATATTAGGCCTGAGGATGTTATTCAAATAAATTATAGATTGTGCTGAAAAACGGTAACATTCACACAGAAAATCATCAGGAAATGATAAAATGTCCAAACGTGCTCTAATCACTCTCTCCCGGCGGAGAGCTCTGCGGAGAATTTGGGCTTCATCTACTGGCTCTTCAAGGAAGGGGCACGCCATGTCCGACACTTCCTACAGTCAGGTTTCTGACAAAGAGGCGGAGAAAGTCAGGGTTAGTTGAAGTAAACCTGCTAGGGGGCAGGTTAGCTTCACGGAGTGTGTCGTCATAGTAACTCACTCAGGATCAATCTAAACTCGCTTTGTGAAACCGAAAACCCAGAGTTTTCGTTCACTCAGGGTATACTTACTCAGAGTTTGCACTAAACCGGCTTCCTGAAATAGGGCCCTGAGTGTAAAATAAACAATTTATTGACATCCACTTAAAACTTATCAAATTAAAAGAGCAATTGCAATTGCACATGTACTGTCAATTCAGAGCTGTGGCTTATAGGTGAATGGGATGCCAGACGAGAACAAGTCCAGAAAAGCCACCAACTCACACGTGTGGCTCACTTGCACATACAGGTGCAGACACACTACGGTGCAGCTCAAACAACGGGTACATAAACTGGTACCACCACTAAGGCACCCACTCACTTCCACTTTATTCCTTCAGCCCCTGATTAAAGGAAACAAATTATTAATTTATCTATAAAAATAATAATGTTTTTTGTCCGGTCCCGCAGATTTTGCAGTCATAATCTGTTCATTTCCATTCGTTTTGCTTCTGTTATTACTTTACATGAATAATATGGCCATATCCAAGCACTGACAGCAGGGATAAAGAAAGAAAAAGGAATGAGGGAGAAAAACGGAGAATATAATGAAAGGATAGAGCACAAACGGAAAAGCAAAATGGATCACCAACTACTGCACCTGTTGGACAGCAAGGCACACATACAATGTTCCTGTGTGGGGGGGTTTTGTGGGGTTTTTTTTTTTTTTTTTTTTTTTGTTGTTGCGTGTGTGGCAGTGCGAGTAAAAGGGAATGATGTAACACGAACACACCAAAATGACGGCGGACCTCAAAAGTTACTTATCAAAAAATGACAATGAATCCACATTTTTGCACAGATTTGGCCTTATAAAGGCATGTGGTCGGAAACTTTTGATCAGCCTGTTGTTTTCAATACATCGCATGCTCAAAAACTGTTTTGTCTCATTCCCATTTCTGTTTGTATGTTGAAGCTCCACGTTAACCTTGTTAAGATCAAACCATGCAAATAATTTTTCTTTTCTTTTTTTTATAACCATTTTTCTAGTGGTCATAAACTTTTGATCAGGACTGTATATTATCAATTTACAAATGAAACGTTCGTTCAAAAACCAAATGTACATACACAAGTACAAACAACAGTACTGGGAAGTTGTTATAAACACAAACTGCTCGAATTGAATAATTCCCGAACGAAAGAAGGGAGAATACAAAGCATAAAGGCAAAGCACCTGCACTTCTCTTAGTGTATGCCAGAGAAACAGTAGCGGCTCCACTGTAATGCTGTCAGCCGCCCACCCAGGGCCAGACATGTTGTGAATGCACGGTAAATTTAGCATTTACAGTAAAAGACTATTGTGACAGAAATAATGCTAAGACCGTGAAAAATCAAAGTTACATACCGATCAAACGGCTTCTCCCGATTCTCTGCAACTACGACCTATAACTACACCTGTTTACTGCGATGTAAAATAAACGTAAAATACGGCACAATATTAAAACATACCAGCAATCGATGGAAGGAAAACTTCAGAGGAAACAATCCGCAGGTGATCTCTACAAAAACACGAGTATCACCAAATCAACCAAAATGTAACCAATTCAATCGGAGGGAGCAGCAACATTTTTAAGACTCCTATACCTGTAACAGCTCGAGAAGGCAGGTGACGAAGACCCGGAAGCGAGGAGATGGAAGCTACGATTGAACACAGGACATCTATTTGCCTGATTTCAGTGACATCGTACCAGTATTTTTATTCTCACATAATCCCGCTTTCTTTATTTTTTTGCTCCATGTTGATAGATAGATAGATAGATAGATAGATAGATAGATAGATAGATAGATAGATAGATAGATAGATAGATAGATAGATAGATAGATAGATAGATAGATAGATAGATAGATAGATAGATAGATAGATAGATAGATAGATAGATAGATAGATAGATAGATAGATAGATAGATAGATAGATAGATAGATAGAATATCCACTACAGTATCCAATCCAATTATACAGTTATTGCTATTATTGTTACTACAAAAAAGAAGATTCAAAATAATTTTAAAATATCAGTTGTCATTTCACAAGTGGCACTTTTCTGTGAAATTCTATATGAAACATTTGCACTGAATCGTCTCTTACAGTGACACCTATTAGCTGTTAATGAGTAGTTAAAGCAACATTAATCTGGTGAAAGGGGTAGTCTTTGGAGATGTTTTACACAGCAAGTAAGTTATAAATGCATCAGAATTTTGAGTTTATTTTTGTTCATGATTCACTTCAATTAAATTCCAATTTAATTGAATTTATTTAGAGCTAAATCATGACAATAATTGACTTATGCATTATATTGTAAGGTAAAGAAACTACAATAATGCAACAATGCAAACAGAGAAAAATCCCAAAACCATGTGACCCATATGAGCTCCAGCAGAACCAGACTCAGGGAGGGATGGCCATCTTCCACAACTGGATGTGGTAAGAGGATGAAGATAACACAAAGACATGCTGTGGAAGAAAACCATAGATTGATAGATGTTGAAAGAGTAATGTATAAACAGATTATACGTTTCAAGGCTTGATAGTAGAGATATTGTCTGTCTCCTGAATCCAAATTGGGAGCAGGTTTCACAGAAGAGAAGCCTGAAAACTAAAGGCCTTCCTCTCATTCTACTTTTAAATACTTTAGGAACTACAAGAAGGCCTGCAGTCTGAGAAGGAAGTGCTCTAATGGGGTGCTACTGTACTATAAGGTTATTAAGATAAGGCCTGATCATTTAAGACCTTGTATGTATAGCCTGGAAGAAAGCAGTACGACATATTTGTTTAATATGCACATAGAAGGACATATACAGCTCCAAGATTCCTCACTGGAGGCCAAAGTAATGTCATCCAAAATAAGCATCTGGTTAGATACCATATTTCTAAGATTTTTAGGGCCGGGTACAATAATCTCAAGCACAGTGTAAAGTGTAAAGATAAATGTCGTCATGATAAATAGAAACTGAAACTATGGCAAATAAAAACTATGATCAATCCATTTGCATCATATTCATTTGCAGATCATTTAAGGCTAATTGAAATATTGTATTCAGGAGGAACACCTTCCTCCCTTCTGCTATTACTTTACTATATACACAGTCCCAACAAAAACAAACATTACATCATGTGACAACATGGGACAGATGTGGGAGGCATGGCAGGATAATAAGGACAAGAGCAAGTAACCAATAATGATGACATATATGGAAGACCAGAACAGTCACATGCATCGAAATAGACAATTCTCTGTTGAAATAATTAATTGTATAATGAAATATGCATTTGTAAATTCATTTTTAAAAACAAAATTGTAATTATTTTATTTATTTAAAAATTAAATAGGTAATTTCTTATTTGATAATTTAATTTAAAACAAAAACACTATTTAGAAATCAATCTTTCAAGATGAATTGTTAAACCATTAATAAATACTTCAAAAATTTTTTAACTCTCAATAAAAACCTCATTTCAAAAACTATTGAAATCCAGATGACAAAACATCTTTCAAAATCTTTAAGTAACAATTTAAAAAGGAGAAATAAGTAAATGAATTAAAATTTTGTGGAATTGATGTTTAATTTAAAGTTTTTATTAATGGATTAATTTATTTTGAAATATTGATTTTTATTACACACACACACACACCTACACACACACACACACACACACACACACACACACACACACACACACACACACACACACACACACACACATATACATACTGATATGGGCAGAAGAAAACTCAAACAAAGCTCTAAAGCTATTAAGTGTCCACCCAGGCCCAGGCTGATCAAACAACTTCATCTGAGTATAAAACAAAGTGGCCCACCTCTAACAGCTGCTCAGATGGCAGCTACTATTTATAGTAGCACCATATAATGGGATTGGCCACTAATTGGTGATTAACAATACAATATGAAATATAATAATCATTCAC
Organism: Astatotilapia calliptera; assembly: GCF_964374335.1. Taxonomy (NCBI): domain Eukaryota; kingdom Metazoa; phylum Chordata; class Actinopteri; order Cichliformes; family Cichlidae; genus Astatotilapia; species Astatotilapia calliptera. The sequence continues at coordinate 14,950,510 of NC_137425.1, read as the reverse complement.
CTACAATTCCATTCACATTGCATGTCAGTGTAAAGCTTGTTTTTGGTGTTATTTATAATTGATAAACTAGAGATTGTAATGTCCAGCATGTTAGGCTCATAACAAAGAAGGGATATGTCTGTGAAGCTTCTCAGTCATCCAGGTCATCATAGTCTAAGGAGCTTGGAAAGGAAGCTCTGTTCGAACAGAGGCAGGGGTTTATAACACCAACTGCCTGCCATCTCTAATAATGTGATTTCCTGTTGTCAGAAGGCCCAGGATGTGAGTGGCCCTTAATGCCCACTCATATCCTGCCCCATAGGGTTTGGCTTGGTTTTACAATAAGTTCGCCTGAAACCTCGGTTGATTGTGATCCACACCTGTTTTCACACCTGTCTCTTGTGATTACATAGAGGATCATTAGGGTGTCCATTGTCCCTCTTGGGGGGGGGGGGGGGGGGGGGGACTCTGGGACTCTCCACCATTTGAGCTTATCAATCGATACTTTATTTATATAGCACATTTAAAGACCAAAGGTACACCAAAGTGGTTCTCAATAGTTAAATATGAAATAAAATTAATTACATGTGAGTACGATAGTAGAGTACAAATACATTGCCAGACAAAAAAAACCCCCCCAAAAAAACCGCACCGATTAACCCGGGAGTACTATGTTAAAAGAAATATTTCACTCTTGGTGTAAAAGTTAGGTAAAATCAACACAGAACTATCAACTGGGGAAAAAAAACAGTAACACAATAGGTTAAAAGTACACACAAATGTAACAAAAGCACAAAGTCCGATAAATCACTAACTAATCGAAAATGCAAGATCAAATAAATAACCTTTCAATCGTGTTTTAAAAGATTAAATAGATTCCGACGTGTGAATATCAGCTGGAAAACTGTTCCAGAGGTTAGGTGCAGCAATGGCAAAGGCACGATCCCCTCTGGTTTTCAGCTGGGACCAAGGTTGCACCAAGAGCATTTGACTCAATGATCGAAGTGCTCTCCTAGGAGTATACAGGCTGAGAAGTTCAGTTAAATAGCATGGTGCAATATTATTTACGATTTTGAATGTAAGCAATAAAATCTTAAAATTAATCCGATATTTGATGGGCAGCCAATGTAGATCAGTAAGGTTCAAGGTAAAAGAATCAAATCTTCTAGTACCAGTTAAAAGACGTACCGCTGCATTTTGGACAAGTTGTAGTTTATGTAGAAGGACAGATTGGAAGCCCAGGTAAAGGGAGTTGCAGTAGTCTAATCTTGAAGTAACGAAGGCATGGATAAGTTATGACTGAAGAAGCTTCTCGGATGAGAGGTGAAACATCTTCAAGCAACTTAGAAAAGTCCAGACGGTTTTCTTTCCAAGCTCCTTAGACAACAAAGAAGGGAATTCCACACAAACAATTTTACCATATTCATTTATTAAGCACAGTGGTAAAGCAAAAAAAGCAACAACAACTGTGTGCTTACCTATAACCTACCTACAAGTGACTGAAACTAGAAAAAAAACGGAAAAGCCACAAAAGGGGAAAAAAACAACAGCAAGAAAAAATAAATAAATAAATTGGGTGCCAGAAAAGCCTCAGCCTTCTTAGAGGAGGGGGAGGGTGGCAGCCATCTTAAAATTATATCACCTTACATAGGTTCCCAAACAGGTGAACTCCTTTTCTCATAATGGATGGGAAGAGCCACTAATGATGGTCTGAACAAAAAGGAAATAAAAACAGGCCCACCAAACGATAACACGACATTAAGGCCTCACAGGATGTAAAACGCATTTTTCATCATAGACCACATACAGCTCACTTCTATCACAGATGGGTCAAACCAACTCCAATTTCTGTCAATGTAAAGATGTTTAAATACACATGTATACAATGTTATAGTGATTTCATATTTCCAAAAACTGTAATGCAATGGGTTTTTGTATGTTTGTTTTGTTATGGAGCAGGATTGTTTACTAAGTTTGGATCCTAAAACTTAAAAAAAAAAAAAAAGTCAAGAACCAAAGAGGAAATACATTTTTCATAACACAGGACTAAGGAACACCAAGGGAGAAATTAAGCTGTAAACCAACAAGACAACATGACTAAATGAGAGGAAGAATACAAGAAATAATCTAAACATTACACAACTCTATAATGTCATGTAATGATTTAATATGAAAAACTGTAACTCAGGGTAAGCAGATCAAGCACATAAAAAATATATTCTCAAGCTTTTTAAACAGTATCAGTCAAAATGCATAAATAGTTTTACTTAACTACTGAACGATGACAAATGGAAGATATGAATTATTTACATCTTAATATTGCTTTTAACAATCCTCACACTACACTAGTCCCTAAAATGGACTAATTGCAGCCTCTAAGATGATCAGCATATGTACTTAAAACAAATTTTAACATTTTTAAAGACAAAAAACATTGACATTTGACAGTTGATAACATTAGGATTTACAGAGTTAGTGATATTTCATCATCTGGAGTGCCTACAAGTTGATCATAATATTTCTTCACCATCTCAAGCTCTGTTGAAACATCTGAAAAACAAAATATTTTTTGAATTGTTTCCCCCCAGAGTGACACACATATGTGTGAATGAGTAATCAGTTATTTATTCATTTATTTTTTTAAAGATAAATATATAGACACCCCTGCAAGACTGCAAAGATAAAGAGGGAAGGGAAACAATTTGAACCAATGTAATTACATCAAACTGTTTACCTGGGAGTAAGCACTCTCCAGCTTTGAATGAAAGTCCAATAGATTCCTTCATAGTTTTCTCCAGAGTCTCCAAGACGTATACCTAATTTAAAATTTTAAAGTTTTTCATCACTTACCACAGACTAAGATACTGTGTTAAAGTTGTATTTAGAAGGTTCTCAGACTGGATGAAAAATATGAATGGAAACAACCATTTTTGTATAAGGCTAATCCAGTTAAATACAGAAAAAGGCTTCAGGTGAGTTATGAGAAAATATGTTCATCATAATTCTTTATAAAACATGACAAACCATCAAATCGTGCAACTTCTCCAACATGGTGTTTTTTGCCTGCTCAAACATGTCCTTCTTTGAGTGCACGTGGTTCTCAATAGTCTCCCTCATGTTGTACAGCATGCCTTCTCCTGTAAATGCTAAAGCCTCTACAAAAAGACAGAAAACTCTTCAGACTTTTCATGCCAAATAATTCTAAAAAATAAAATATCTGTTTCACTGCCAAGTTGTGAATCTCTGATTTTATTTCTTACTCTTGTAGCCTTCTTCCATAATGTTCTCAATCGTCTCTGTCAGACTGCTGTAGACATTTTTCTTCTGTTTCTGGATGATTCTGCTCAGTCTTGCCTTAATATTTTCTTCCTTACAGACAAACATGAAATAAGGATGAACTTTACCATCAGTCCATTGATAGACAGTAAAGTTTCACTTCTTACCTCTGTCTTGAGAAATCTGAGTTGCAGTTCAGCATTTTTGTACTTTTCAATCAGAGAATCAATGTCAAGTGAAAATGTCTTGATGACTCCATTGAATGCTCCACAAGTTACTTCATTTCTAAAACATGTAAACATTGTAGATCATAATGGCTTAACTGGCAAGTTTATATGTTATAAATTACATATCTTGAATGATATTATGTGACTGTTTAGAACATGTTTTTATTACGGGAAGGTTTTTCTGAATTCTGCACCAATGCTGTCAATCAGACAGGAAGCCAACTTCATATTAAGGTTTATTGGTTTCCCTTTTTTTGGTTTGTAGATGCCACCATTCTCAACGACACACTTCGGTAAATTGTAAAAAGCACCACCATTCTTTCCCTGAAACACAAAAGAAAACTCAGAATTATTGCATTTTACATTGTCATGCAAAATCTGTATGTATTTTAACTATGATTAAACTACATACATCATACAAGAAGTTCTTGAGTTTTTCTCCATATGAACGTTTGGATTTCTCAACACCATCATCAAGACATTTTTTTAAAGCCGTATAGGCGTCTTCCATTTCTTTTCTGACATTATCAAGTTGGAGGCTCATGTTTATCTCAAGTTCTTCACACACCTCGCCTTTTTTACTATTCTGAAAAATATTTTTATTAGTAAAACCATAAAAACTACTTGTTGTTGTTTCTTAATGAAATTCAGTTGGTTTAAAAAGTCACTCTCCTGTAATACGGACCTAAGAAGCAAAATAGAACAGCAAACCTACACGAATCAATCAAATAATAACTCATAAATTAGTAACAAAAACCAATAAAAGAAACACAAATACATATGAGAAATCCAAACATTTAAGAGAATATTATTTTGTATCTCTTACTTGACCTTACCACTCCTCTGGAGTTGGCGCCTTGAATCAAAGACAGAATCCCGTGAGCTCCCTTCACATAGTTTACCGTCTCTGAGTGACAGTCATTGAGATCTTGCAAAAATCTCTGAAGTTTGGTTATTTCTGTTTCAAGGACATACATACATAGTTTAATTAAAATTAAACAATTCTTCTTTCAATCAAAGCAAACTGAAAAAACATTAGCATTCTAGCTATGCATGTTATGTTTACATAAAGGAGACTTCACCTACCAGTATCTTCTGGACTTAAGTAGTTTTCTTTTAGGAACTCTTTGGAGCTCACTGTGAACACTTTGAAAGTGTCGTCAGTGAAGTGTTTCTAGGGAAAAATGTGATTTCAATTTAATGCAAATGTGGAGAGACTTTGCATTAGACTCTCTGTCGGACTATAAAATTCACCTTAATCTTGCTTTGCTTGTTGAATTCTATCTTTATTGCATCCTTGGCTTGCACATTTCTTTCAGTTAGTAGATCATGGAAATCAGCTGACGAACTAAAAAAAGGGGGGTAACACACACACACACACACACACACACACAAAGAAATATACTTGTCTCAATGGCAATAACCCACCAACAGACTAATGAGGTACCTTCCTTAAGACTGTAATGGATATTTGAGAAAAAAGTGATACAAATCAAGAATGTTTGTGATAATAGAAAATAAGTGACAGGAAGACAGTGGGAGAAACAGGAAGTCTACTTCAGAGTCGGAAGCTCCTGCAGAGTTAAGTTGACGGTGAATATCTGAGATTTTACGGGTGAAAAAAAGAGATAAGAGAATTACAAAAGTCAGCAGAATACATATGGGAGGAGAATATGTCTCGAGTTTTTGTAATTTTACTGAACAATGAAAAGAGAGACCTGGAGTTACCTTCATTAGAACTGATTAAACCAAAGTAGTATGCGAATTTGGCTGAAACAATGCAGTCCTTATAGAACAAAACATGATCATTATACATTTCTTTATGTATAGCAAGTCCAGTTTTCTTGAATAGACGTTCGAGTTGGCGTCCTTTAGCTTTAAGATGACGCAGGTTGGGGGTAAACCATAGTGCTGAATGGGAAAATGAGACAGTTCGATGTTTAAGTGGAGCAAATATGTTACGAAGGTTATGAAGGTTGACATTATAATGAGAAACAAGTTCATGAGGGGTTGAGGAGCTGTGAATAGACGGAAGGCCATGGATGGCAGATCTCTCTGGAAAGAGGGATTTTGTCATTGTCCATATGAATATTGAAGTAGTCAAGAAGTCACTTGGATAAGTGATGAAATATTTCTCCCACAAAACGCTACATCCAGATGAACAGATTCAACTTTTGGAGACATGATCTAGATGGATTATGATTTGTTCGGAAGTTTCCTATAATCTCATAGATTTTGTACCCATACATAAAGCTGCCTTGCCTGCGTCACTCTCAAATAACTCAATTTCCTTCTGACCAGGCAATTCTCTTTTCATTACTCAGTGCACCTTATTTAGTAAACTTTATAAAATTGTCTCAGCGTCTGAGACTCCTTTTGACCTAAATGTTCTGCATTAATAAAGCCAAACCCTTTGCTTCACTCTCTGTCTAGCCTGGGTTGATCTTCTATGGAAACACCCTGCAGCTGATCAGCATGGGAAATTTACTTACAGATCATCTGAGTCATCAAGAAGATCAGACTTGGTGCAGATAAAGTGAATTTGCTGACATTCGCCACCATTTCCAATCAGACTACTGACACTGTCCAGGATCTCCCAGGCCTCTTTCTCTGACGTTGCACGATTAATTTCAGTCACAATCCACACAGTAGAACAATCTCCAACTATCTGAAAGGAGAATAACATCATCGTCTCAATGCTTCATCAAAAGATGACATTACTGTTTGCACAGAATAAAGCAAAGAGCAGTAAATGTGAATTACCCCTTTCCACATCTGATCTCTGCACTTGTTACGGTCGCCATTTCCAGGAAGGTCCACAAGTGTGACATGCTGGAGAAAAGGATTGTTTGGCAACCTGACAGTCACACACTTCACCAGTGGCCAAAACCACTTTTTTCCTTCATTACCTTCTCCTTGTTTTGAATCACTTCTTGTGTATTTGACACATTCTGCAGAGAGTTCTTCAGCCTGCAATAAATAACAAAAATAAAGCAATGCAAGACAGTTTTACTTCAATCCTACACTGCAAGTGTGTTACAGATTGCTTTAAAGAATTACAGTGCCATAAAAGATGACAAAAAAGCAATTAACTAGTCTCAGTAAAAGTTTGCATGAGTCATTAATTTTAGATTTAAATGTGATCAGCAGACCTGTTTTATATCCGTGTGGAATAGTTTTCTATAGGAGATTGCTGCAAAAAGTGCAGCCTTACCTAATGCCCACCCTACTGTTACTCATTTTATATTAAGACTTAAAATCTAGTTGGTATGGTGAGTAACCTTCAGTAACAGTAATAAATCACTGTGTTGCACATAGTGAAATCACCCAAGAATCAAACTGTTAAATGGTGTAATTTAACCCTTAGATACTGTTCAGATCAAAAGTCACATTTAACAGCAGTAAAATCTTGAAATTTGATGACTTTTCCTAAAATGACACACACACACACACACACACACACACACACACACACACAAACACAAACACAAACACACACACACACACACAAACACAAACACAAACACACACACACACAACTTGAATTTTGAACCAACTTTTCAAATATAAACAGTGTTTAAAATGACTGATCCATCCATTCATTCTCTTCAACTTTCTAATTTAGGGTCTCAAAGGGGGCTGCAACCTCTCCAGTTGCCATATGGAGACAGTTGGGGTATACCTGGAACAGGTTGCCTGTCTGTCACAGGCCTAAAAAGAAAATATGTCTGAAAATGACAGATAATATAACAAAATAGAACAGATTAATTTTTTTTGTTAGTGGACAATTGTCTCATACACCTCTTACTGTAGGTTGCACAGTTCCTAAATTACTGAAACCAAATACTATACTTAATAACAGCAAATTTATAAAATTTTAACACATCACACTTCCTGTTTAGTAATAGAGCGGTGATGTCTTACTGATTCACATGACAAAATCTTCCTCCTGCTTTGGGGAAATTCTGGAATTTCTCTGAAATATTTTCCATCCATAAGATCTTCAAAAGACTTTCCTTTCCATTCTTCTCCATAGAGCGCTGAAAACTTTTCACTGATGTCATGATAGTCATTATCAACATCCATTTCACAGTCTTCATTATCCCCAATAAATTGATGAGATGACCACAACTCATCTTTCCACTCCTTAAAAACAAAAATGCTTCTCAGTTTTATTAAAAGGGCCTAAACCCAGAAAAATAAGATATTATATTTCTGCAGCTAAAACTAATTTTACCTCTGGTGTGATGAACTCAATGTCTGCCTCATACTTAGAGCCTTGCATGTTAGCCTCCACTTTGATCATGACTGAGGTGCATGCACTGACACTTCCAGAAGGCAAAAGGTTCTTCTCTTCAATGATGGCATTTATCAGAGAACTCTTTCCAGCCCCAGTTTTACCAAAGACACCAACCAGCTCCCTCTTGTCTGTCTCCAAATCCCTAATTTTTTTCCTGTTAAATGAGAGGAAGAGTTAAATTTTTACCTCTAATTTGTGGATACCAGAAACAGCAAATAAAAGTAGCTGTACTATACAGACTTACCAGAAATTCACAAGAATAAAAGTCTGGCAGAAGTAAATCGAACCCAAGTGAGACTAACTGTGATCCACACTTAAAGCATTGGAAGAATTCATTTTCTGTTTTAACCTGTCTGTCAGCAATACAACTTTAAAGTAACTAATAAAGTAAGTAATAGTAAAAATACTTCACCAGTCAAGAAATACATTGGTGAATACTAGCACAAAATGTAGGTTCATGTAGGCTCAGCAAAAAGAAAACTGTTATTTCTTGTAATGAACATCCCCCAACAATAAAAGACAGCTCATGTGCTCCCAAACAATGGAGGTCTTGAGTCTTACAAATTAAATAAGGAATGAATGTCCATGTTACTATGATTATTTATGATTCTAGAATCACTTGCTAGCAAACAAACAAACAAACATGGCTTTCTAACATGGCTATACAGACACAACAAAGAATACGGAAACTTAATACTCACTTCAGGAAAGCACTGAGCTTGTCTTTTTCGTGTAGTCTGGCATGGACGAATTTCATTATGTTTTTTACATCAGACAGCACGATTGCTTCTGTAAGCAAAGAAGTAAATAATTATTTAGCAGGAGCTATAAACCAGTGAAACCATCCCAATGATCCTTTCTCTGAGTCCTTTCTGAATGACCATCTCACCATATCACTAATTTCTCACTCCACTCTCACTTGTGAACAGGACCCAAAGACATATTTTACTCGAAGCAAAAGTGCTTTCCTGAGTGGCCACTCCATTCTTTTCTCACAGGATAAAATACCTTCTCGAATTCCAAAAACCCCAAATAGATTGGTTTGGAAAACTCCCGTGCAACCTCAAATATCTCTGACAGCATAAAATGATGGTACAGTGTTTTGTGATGACTACGAATGCTGCATTTTCATTCCTGACTCAAAAGGTTCATCTAATAGCTGGACTCTCCTCTGCACTGGCAGTTCGGAGTTTTTCGTTCAGCTACTGCCAGATCTACATTCCACTTGGCCTATCAGTAACTGCCAGCTGATTCTCGAGCCCCACAAGCTCAAAACCATGAGTGACAGGATTCCTCCCCAAACCTGATCCCTCCACCTTCAGTGCCCACCAGGGCTTGACTGGTAATCTGGCATACCAGACATTTGCCTGTTTTGCCAATGTGCTTTTAGACCAATGACTGCTGTGGACCATCCACACAAACACTGACAGCTGCCTATTCATTAATTAACTGCTATCATTAACTGACACTGTTTTACCCAATCAAATCGCTTAACACAACCAGGCCCTCTCCACCTTTGCTGTGCACTCACACACCTTGTAGAACTGAGTTTATTGTGGAAGAAGTGGTGAAAAGATGAACCTGAAAAGCTAAGAGAGAAAAAGAAAAAAAATCCACTTACAATAAATGCAACAAAATATGTCAAGGTAACTGACACGTTAGCAGCTGCGCCATCAACGGTGGTACCAACAACAACACCGACACCAACAAGTAACAAGCCCTCACACTCACAGGAGGCTGATGTTACTAGCATCAGCAAAGGAGAAGTACAGGAGGGACAGAAGTCCACAAAAGAGCGAGGAAGGGATGGAGAAAGGTGACATTACCACGGTAAGAAAATAGATGAAAGGACATAATTCGGGAGAAATTCAAGGATTCCGGTAAAATGAATGGCTACTTTGATGATATGCCACCTAATCTCTAAACTGCGGCTTTTAATTGTCACATGTTACATTGCAGTGCAACTAAGATATGCTAACCAAACAACAGCTGTACATCTAGCATCTAGACTAATTATAAAACAACAAGTATCTCATTGTTCCAGCAACCAAGAGAAGTAACTGCTACCACAACTCAAGACTGATGCTGTATAACACAAATGCTATGGTATTGGTGGGACAGGTCACGTCAGGTCAGAGGGGATTTTATGATCACCAGATCTCACAGAGCTCCAAGAATAACAGGTGTATTCAAGGGATTGAGTACGAGAGCAGCTGAGCTTAAAGAAAAGATTGTGGCTACGCTGAAAACCTGGATCCTCCATGGTTGATTACCAAGAGTATAAGACGTATCCTCTGACAGTCTACTAGAAGAAGTGCATGCCAAGGTCAAGGCAGCACAGAGGGAAGTTAGCCAATTATTAGAGCTGCAGAAAGGTGTGATGAAGAAAGGGATGCTTAAAAAGTATAGCAAGCTACCCATGCCCAAGGCCTTATAAACTGCTAGGCAAAGACTCATAGCCTTCACTAATCACCTGAAGAGGTACACCAGAGAAAGAGAGGCCAGGAGACAGTCAGGACCCATTAACCAACCCATGGGCTGGAACTGGGGAAATATGAGTAACTCGGCCCTGCCAACCACATCTCACTAAGCTACTGGAGTAGTTCAGCTCCTGCCAGTCTCAGCAAGAGTAACTCCGGTTTTGAACACTCCAGCCCCCTTCAAGATGACTGGTTCTGAGCTCATGGTGTCTTGTAGTAAGCCCAGCTAAGTCAGGCTCCTCGGCTCCAATGTTAGTCAATACAAAATGTAATACAAAGAGGAAAAATGTTTGAACATTATGTATCATGCTCATAATATGGGAACTTGGCAAAAACATTAAATATTTAATTATGGTATATGTGGCATGCGAGCCGTTGCCTCTTAAAAATTCTATTTTATTAACATACTTTTACACCAATAAACCAATGAAAAAAATGCCATTTTTGTTAAATGGCATTGTTTATAGAGAAATACCCAAGTATGGTCTTGGTTGGGAGCTACGTTGTCGTTTAGCTGGTGGTTGCAACTTGCTGGACTCGTCTGGATGTTCAAACCTTCTCTTTCCTAATTGAATAAAAATAAAATAAAATAAAAATAAAAATGTACAAATAAATAATTTTAAATGGGATTTGCTCAGGAGTGAAATTTAATACTCAAACTGACTGGTATTATTCTGTCCAAGTGAAAACACTGTTGTCTTGAAAATACTGCTAATACTTGTAATATAGGTAATAAAGGCATACATCTTACCTTTATCACTTGTGGATGCCAAAACCTGGGGATCAATGTACATTTAATGCATGAAAAATTATGTAATCAAATATAGGAATTTAATTATATATAAATCTTACCTGATCTATATCAGGTGCTTCTTTTTGCTCCTGTTAATAGTGCAAAGTAACTGAAACACTGTAATTGCTATTATTGATCTTGGCCATTTAAATGAAATTGTATTTAACTTACTTGAACAGACAAATTGACTGTTTCCTGATTTATGTTTTGTTCTTCCTAGTAAGAACAAAAAATTCCAGGTAAATAGTTTTGTGTTAATGTGTGTTTGCATATACTAATCCAATTCTAATATAAATTCACAGAAATTGAGATTTATCAGACCAAATATAACAATATGCAAAATAACTTTAGAAATAAACTGACTGAGAACCTTCACAGACAACTTTAGAAATACTAATTACATGCAGTACAATTACTTTTTAAAATTTATTTATTTATTTATTTCTGTGTCTGTCCCGTTTGGTTCTTTAGCTGTCAGAATTGTTGTCTGAAGGCCAACAAAGATACCCAACGGATTTACTTTACCAAGTGGATCATCACAGCTTTGCCGTATTGGTCCATTTGATCAACATTTGTTATTATTATTTATTTTATTTTCAGTTGTTACAGATGGGACAGACATGGTTAGGGGATAGGAAAGGCAGAAAGAAAGATGAAAGAAAAGAAAAACAGAATGGAAGAGGGACAGTGCGAAAGGGTACTTAAAAAGAAAAACAAAAATCTCGCTGATCACCTATTAAGAGAAAAAAAAGAGAAAACAAGCAAAAAAAGAGAGCAGCATAATAAACACAACACAAGTACAATTACCTTTAACTGCTTTAATTTCTGCTTGAACGTTAATCTTGGTCCAACTTTTGGAATCAACTTATCAATGAGTTCATCATTAAGTTCATATAAACTTTCCTGTGTAATTTCTTCATCTGTAATTAAAAATTTAAATCTTAGTAATGCAGAAGTGCAAATCATTTTAAAATTACTACACATATGCATATGATGAAGGAGAGTTTAGTTATTGACACAGCTGTTAAAGTGTAATTTGCCCTCACAGGGGCAATTTAATACATTGGCTCTTTGAATTGAAGGCATGTCATTTGTGTTTTCTTTTATTAATTTATATTTTACTTTTCTCTGTTAAATTAACAACCTACAAGATGCTACAGAAAAGTAACTATCATAACTATTATCGAGATTTGTATAAAATGTACCAATGTGTTGCCGTTGGTGCATATGTACTACTCCAGTACAGTAGGAAAATTACCTGCTTTGCTGCTCAACAAAGTTGCAGCATTTATGTCTACACTAACAGATTCTTTTTCAGTATTCATTGGCTACTCTCTTGCTACAAGTTGTTGCCGCAGTGGGTGGCTCCAAATGCTTCATTAGGCAATATGCTCTTCCTGATACAGACCCAAATCTCCAGCTGGAAACAATCCAGTGACCTTTCGCTTGCCAAATTGTCATGTTAAACATCACATTATTATTGTACAAAATCTGTGCTCATCAGTGATGCATAGGTATACCTTACCTTCAAATTTATCCATCCACTTTTGTAGATCCCATTCAGTCAGTTTGTTTCTCACAAAATCATCCATGACCACAAAGAAAAACTGAAAGATAAATTGTAATTTCTAATCAAACAACAAAATGGCTAGGAATAGGCAGATATATAAACAATACGTTTAGAGCAAAAGTTCAAATAGTTTACCTGCTATTGAAGATGCGGTAGAAAAGGTTCTTTCAGAGAGGGTGAAGTCAGCCAGAAGGCATAGACTGGGAACAGTCAGGAACAAAAACAAAAAAGGAGAAGTCCAACAATAAGTAGAAGTTTTAAAAACAAAAGTCGATTAAGGTAAAAAAAAAAAAAAAAAGCAAAAAAGGAAGAGAAGGTAAGTAGAACAAAAGGAGGTGAGTGGAACCAGATCTGAACATAAACAGATGCTAGTCAGAGGATGAGTAAGGGTAAGTGCGAAAAGGTGGAAGAGCTAGTGTTATTGCAGAGGTGCCGGAAGTGGCTGGATGTTTGACTATAGGATCTTAGTGGACATGTAAAAATAAGGAGTGAGTGAAAGACTAAATATTGAAACACTGACATTTAGTTTTGTTTGAATGTGGGAAAAAACCCAGATAGGAAAAATGTAAAAGGAATAACGTTGGTAAACAAATACATAAAGACAAAACAAAACTAACAGCAACTGTTAGGTATGACAAGCAAATGTGTTCTTTGAAAACACTCAGATTCTTTACCATTTTGTCAGAATGTCAACACAATTTTGATAAAACAGCACAAAAAGAGTCTGGGTTTACTTCCAAAGCTATGTTTAAAATAAAAATTTATATAAATAAACACCAAACTTAAAAAAAAACAACTTTCCAAAAGGAAGTTCTCTGAAGAATAAACATAAATGACATGACGCAGATTTGTTCCATGTCTTCAGTATTTATGTATTTATGTTATTCATCTATGTTTATGTTATTTACAAGGTCAGAAAGGCTGCAGGAAGCAAGATTGATTGAATGAGTGATGAAACAGCATGGCAAGATTGTTTTCATAATGCATATACAATTTCGCCTAATACAAAACTTTCCAAAAGATGCAAGAATATATGCATTTACCAACAGTTTTGCTGTATCATAACTGGGTAAAACTTTAACCTTATTAAAACGGCCTTGATTAACTATGATGTGTTTTTGTCCTAAGTAACATTATCAGTGTTTTTAATGACACTGAAGGTAATCTATTCAGCAGCTGCACTGAATCCATGAAATAGTCACAGGTCAATATTAGTAAAGCTGCTACTTAAACCTGAGACTCAAAAAGACAAGATTTTGAGTTCCCCATCCCTGTCTTGCACACACACTGGTGCAGTTTAAACCAGAGGTCCATAAATAATCAAGGCACATGGAAGGTCCCACCACTAAGGCATCCAGTCACTTCCACTTTATTGCATCAGCCCCTGATAAAAGGAAACAAGTTATTAATTTATATAAAATATTCATCTAAAAAAAAAAAAAAAGCCTCTGTGGTTAACCCTATTGCAGAAACACTGGTGCAGCTGCAGCTAGAAAACGGAGAGAGGGCCTATGTAACTACAGGGGTCCAACAAAGAATGGCCACGCATCATACTGATGTCTTCGGTAATTTATTTTTCTCTCTCTCTCACTCTTATTGTCTTCAGACACCATGAAAACTGAAGAAACACAAAGTTTACAACATAAATGCTTTGAGCTTATCAGTCTCTCATATCAGTGTCCATAAACAGTCTTGTGCAAGCAGAACAGAAAAAATGCATAATAATGGATATCACAAAAATGTCCTCTCATTACCAGTGTAGAACACATATGCAACATTATACAAACAATATACATGAAACCATACCATGTGCGCCTCTTGGACCACATGCAGAATAACATTAACGTTGAGGCTGTAGATGCATCTGTAGCCATGTATCCATGCTAGCTCCACAATGCCATGGTTGTGCTCTCAACCAAACTCTGGTCATGTGACAAACTCTACCTCATACAAACTTTACAGCACTTTACATATTTAACAAACCCATATTTTGTAATCACATATTTTAGAAATGTTTTTTTTTAATTAATGTTAGACTTTTATCATCTTATCTTGTAAATAAATGAACTAAATTAAGCATGAATCTATCACAGAAACATGAAATAACCAACTTTATTTGAACTGTCTCAGGGACAGTTACAGCCTACTTCCAATGGTGTAACACAGTCCTGATCAAAAGTTTAAGACCACTTGAAAAATGGCACAAAAAAAAATCATATTTTGTATGGTTGGATCTTAACAAGGTTCCAACTGGAGCTCGAACATGCAAAAAGAAGAAATGGGAGTGAAACAAAACATTTTTAGAAGGTTATTGAAAACAACGCTTAAACTGAAACAGGCTGTTTTACAGTTGATCAAAAGTTTAGGACCACACCTCCAAAAAACCCAGTAAACACCCAAATAGAAGTGTTATTGTTGATCACTTCAAAAATTAATATTAATTGTTATATATTCAAACTGCTCGAAATGAATAATTCAATACATCAAAAACACATTAACAGGCTTCCATATGCTCTACATACGGCTTAAAGGCTATTCTAAAATCTTAAACCAGAGCAATGCACAAAGATCAAACGATCAAGATCAAATCACTGCCCAGACAGTTACTGAAATGAGAAGAATAAAATCCGAACGAAACAAGGGAGAAAACAAAGCATAAAGGCAAAGCAGCAGCACTTCTGTAAGTGTAAGCCAGAGAAACAGTAGCGGCGCCACTGTAATGCTATCAGCCGCCCACCCACATGCTGTGAATGCACGGTAAAATTAGCATTTACAGTAAAAAGACGATTGTGACAGAAATAAAGCTAAGACCGTGAAAAATCAAAGTTACAAACGGCGTCTTCCAGTTCTCAGAATGGAGGTTTCTGCAGCTACGACCTATAAACACACCTGTTTACTGCGAAGTAAAATCATTAAATGCACAGAATTAAAACATACCAGCAATCGGTGGAGGGAAAACTTCAGAGGAAACAATCCGCAGGTGATCTATACAAAAACATGAGGAGCACCAATCAACAAAAATGTAACCAATTCAGTCGGAGGGAGCAGAAAAATTTACACGACTTCTACCTGTAACAGCTCCAGAAGGCAGGTGACGAAGACCCGGATGTATACAGCAACAGGTGAGCTAGTGAGGGATGCTTAGATGGAAGGGCGTCTAATTCGTGATATCGTACCAGTAGCTTTATTCTGAAATAATCCCCCTTCCTTTAATTTTGTGCCGGAGACTGACGAGGTACAACAGGTCCGGGGGTGGGGGGATATAAACCACATATTTGTTTAATATTCACATTGACGGACATAACTTCAAGATTTGACGCAAAAGTAATGTCATCCAGAGTAATAGATAGTCTCGAGGACAAGTGTAAAAATAAATGTCTTCGAAGACATTTATTTTTACATTTATTTACATTTATTTTACACAAATAGAAACTGAAACTCTGGCAAGTAAAAACTATGATCAAGCCATTTGCATCACATTCATTTGCAAATCGTGTAAGGCTAATTCAAAGACTTCATTCAGGAGGAACGCCCTCCTCCCTGCCATCATTGCTTTACGCACAGTCACAACAAAAACAAACATTACATTTGACAACACGGGGCAGACGTGTGTGCGTGTGTGTGTTGCGAGAGCAAGAAACCAATGATGTCAATACGAAGGACCAGAAGAGTCAAGTGCATCGAAGTGCATCTGTGTTAAAATAATGAATAGTGTAACAAAATACAAAATTATTTTATTCATTTAAAAATTAATAAATTAATGTATTACTTAATAACTTAATAACACAATTTATAAATCAATGTTTCAAAATGAATTATTAATCAATGAATAAATACTTCAAACTAAAACAGATTTCACAATTTTTTTAACTCTCAATAAAAACCTCATTTCAAAAAGCATTTTAAAATGACAAATTAGAAAAAACTGATTTTCAAGTTGCAATTTAAAAAAGAGAAATAAGTAAATTAATTCAAATATCAAGGTTTTTAATTTTCCATTTTTGTTAAAATCCAAGTTGAATTTAAAGTGTTTAATTGGATAGATAATTTAGTTTGAAATATTGATTTGCAATATTATAAATATGTATATACTGATGGGCAGAAGAAAACTTGAACAAAGCTCTAAAGCTATTAAGTGCCCACCCAGGCCCAGGCTGATCAAACGACATCACCTGAGTATGAAACAAAGTGCCCCACCTCTAACAGCTGCTCAGATGGCAGTTATTTATAGTAGCACCATATAATGTGATTGGCCATTAATTGGTGATTACCAATGCAATATTAAAATATATCATTATTATTTCTCCTACAATTCCATTCACATTGCATGTCAGTATAAAGCTTGTATTTGGTGTGAATAATAATTGTTAAACTAGGTATTACTGTAGAGTTTTTGACAGTACTCTCTCATTTCAGTCTCACATTAATTACATAACTCGCTCTGCATACTTTCACTTATGTAACATTAACCGACTTCGTCCCTTCCCACCCGGTATCCAGTAAGGGTCCTGGCTAGACCCCCCATGCTAAAACCAAGCCCTGGAATGGCACGGCTACGTCTGCAGCCAGTCCACAGCTCGGACACAAGCATTTTATACATGTTGTACTCTGTATGATTGTGTATGTGTCAAATAAAGTTGGTTGCTTAGTTTGCTTAGTTCCCTACTCCCCATGCTGCTGCCATCCTTGTCCATAGTCTTATTACTTCTCTGATTGATTATTGCAACTCCCTCTTATTTGGTCTCCCTAATAAGTCCCTCCATAAACTTCAACTTCTTCAGAATCCTGCAGCTCGGGTCATAACTCATACGCCCTTAAGGGACCATATCACCCCAATTTTTCAGCAGCTTCACTGGTTACCCATACAAGCTACGATAAACTTAAAAATTTTAGTTCTCACATTTGAGTGCATCCACGACCTTAACACTCCTTATCTTTGTGATCTGCTTCATATCACCACTGTTTCCCGCTCTCTCAGATCTTCATCTGCCATTCATCTTGTTGTCCCTTCTGCTGGTCTTATCACAATGGGGAACAGAGCTTTCAGTCGCTCTGCTCTTTGGCTCTGGAACTAAGTCAGATTTTACTTGTTGACAAAATCTTGGTTGCTTTTTTATTTGTGTGTGTGTGTGTGTGTGGGGGGGGGGGGTTGTATTTTAATTTATTTTTAATCTATTTTAATCTACTGTTTTATTTATCTTTATCCATGTTTATCTTTTTCTCTTTGTAAGGTGACCTTGGGTTTTAGAAAGGCACCCTCAAATAAAATGAATTATTATTATCATCATCATCATTAGTAGTAGTAGTAGTAGTAGTATTAATATGCACAGCTTGTTAGGGACATGACAAAGGGAATTCCACACAAATAATTTTACCATATTCATTTATTAAGCACAAACAGAGGTAAAGCAGAAAAAACAACAACAACTATGTGCTTACCTATAAACAACAAGTGACTGAAACTAGAAATAACCACAAAAGCCACAAAAGCGGGAAAAAACAAAACAAAAACTAAATTGGGTGCCAGAAAAGCCCCAGCCTTCTTAGAGGAGGGGGAGGGTGGCCACCATCTTAAAAGAATATCACCTTACATAGGTTCCCAAACAGGTGAATTCCTTGTCTCGTAATAGATGGGAGGAGCCACTAATGATGACCTGAACAAAAGGAAATAAAACAGGCCCACCAAATAATAACAAGGCTTAAGGCCTCACAGGATGTAAAACTTATTTTTCATCGTAGGCCACATACAGCTCACTTCTATCACAGATGGGTCAAACCATAGAAACTCCAATTTCTGTCAATGTAACGATGTTTAAATACACATTTCTACACTATTATAGTGATTTCATAGTTCCAAAAACTGTAATGCAGACGTAGCCATGCCATAAGGAAAATCAGTGAAGGTACACACATCAGGGACAAGAGGAGACAAAAAAAAAGACTTAAACTGGGCTCCTAACTGGGAGACCAGTTTGAGGACAGTAAAAAAACACCTTAGCACAAAAAAAGCACATGAATATTCACATGTACACCACGTAAGCACATGACATGCATTGGAGGCGTTTGGGATGGGTGAGGGTAGGTGAGTGCGTATCTGTGTCAGTGTACTTGTGTGTGTGTGTGTGTGTGTGTGTGTGTGTGTGTGCGTGTGTATGTGTATCCTGTGTTCAGCTTGAGAGACTGTCCTTTCACCTAGTTAAGCAAAAGTCAATAGTCCACAGCCTTTGCAGGAAATCAGAATTTTACAGTTGTTCTGACTACTCACAGCTCTACCCATAGCTTCGATCATAGCGGGTAGCCTTGTGGGGTTTATAACAACTGTCACTGCTTTCTTCAATTTCCAATAAACCAGGGCCAAGCCATCTCCGATCAGCAAGAATCCTGTTATAATGATTCCAAATAGGTAGATGTCTTCAATGTCCTCAGTCGAAAGTCCCGCCAGGCACACGACATGCCACTTCTCCTGCCATCGTGCCATCGGCAGGGAACGTCCCTCCAGGACGGTTGAACTCTTCCGAACCCAGGCTTTTCATCGAGAAGTGAGTGTCAATTGCATTTAGGGATCAGTTGATCAAATTCATAGTTCTTCTTTAGGTATTAGAGATGAGGACTGAGAGGCTCTTCTGGGGTTAGAGATAGACACGACCAGATAAAAGACACGAGAAGCCAAGCAGGAAAGATAAGGGAGGGAGAGGGAGAGAGATGCGTCCACCTCCATCAGAGCCAAAGCAAGCAAACAGAATCTATTGTCTATTAAAGACAAAAACACTGACATTTTTTAAAAAAATTAACAACAATAATTTCATACTGAAGATAAAATCTTAGGATTTACCCAGTTATATTTCATCATCTGGAGTGCCTACAAGTAGATCATAATGTTTCTTCACCATCTTAAGCTCTGTTGAAACATCTGAAAAACAAAACTTTTTTTGAATTGTTTCCTCCCAGAGTGACACACATACGTAAATGTGTGGCTAAATGAATAATGAATAAATTTTTAAAAAAGATAAATAGACACCCTTATTGTTATCAGCAGCAAGATTGCAAAGATAAAGAGGAAAGGCAAACAATTTGAACCAATGTAATTACATCAAACTGTTTACCTGGGAGTAAGCACTCTTCATCCTTGAATGAAAGTCCAATAGATTCTTTCATAGTTTTCTCCAGAGTCCCCAAGACGTATACCTAATTTAAAAATGTAAAGTTTTTCATCACTTACCACAGACTAGGATATTGTGTTAAAGTTGTATTTAGAAGTTTCTCAGACTGGATTAAAAATATAAATGGAAACATACATTTCTGTATAAGTCTATTCCAGTTAAATACAGAAAAAGGCTTCAGGTGAGTTATGAGAAAATATGTTCATCATAATTCTTCATAAAACATGACAAACCATCAAATCGTGCAACTTCTCCAACATGGTGTTTTTTGCCTGTTCAAACATGTCCTTCTTTGAGTGCATGTGGTTTTTAATAGTCTCCCTCATGTTGTACAGTGTGTCTTCTCCTGTAAATGCTAAAGCCTCTACAAAAAGACAGAAAACTCTTCAGACTTTTTATGCTGAATAATAACAAACATAAATATCTGTTTAGGTGATAAGTTGTGAAGCTCTGATCTTATTTCTTACTCTTGTAGCCTTCTTCCATAATGTTCTCAACTGTCTCTGTCAGACTGCTGTAGACAATTTTCTTCTGCTTCTGGATGATTCTGTTTAATTTTGCCTTAATCTTTTCTTCCTGAGAGAAAAACATAAAGTATAGATGAACTTTACTTATTGTTTATCAATGGGCTAATGTATAAGAAAGTCTCATCTCTTACCTCTGTCTTGAGGAATCTGAGCTGTAGTTCAGCATTTTTGTACTTTTCAATCAGAGAATCAGTGTTAAGTGTAAATGTATTGATGACTCCGTTGAATGCTCCACAGTTTACTTCATTTCTAAAACAAGTAAACATTATGGTTTATAATGACAGAATTGGCAAGTTTACATGTTATGAATTACATATCTTGAATGATATTATGTGACTGTTTAGAAGATGTTTTTATTACGGGAAGGTCTTTCTGAATTCTGCACCAATGCTGTCAATCAGACAGGAAGCCAACTTCATATTAAGGCTAATTGGTTTCCCTTTTTTTGGTTTGTAGACGCCACCATTCTCAATGACACACTTCCGTAAATTGTAAAAAGCACCACCATTCTTTCCCTGAAACACAAAAGAAAACTCAGAATTATTGCATTTTACCTTGTCATGTAAAATCTGCATGTATTTTAACTATGATTAAAAAACATACATCATATAAGAAGGATTTCTTAACACCATCATCAAGACATCTTTCAAAAGCCCTACAGGTGTCTTCCATTTCTTTTCTGACATTATCAAGTTGGAGGTTCATGTTTCTCTCAAGTTCTTCACACACCTCGCCTGTTTTACTATCCTGAAAAACATTTGAAGGAATAAAACCATGAAAACCACTTATTGTTTTTTTTTAAAAAAGATTAATGAAATTCAGTTGGTTTTAAAAGCCACTCTCCTGTAATAAGGACCTGAGAAGAAAAAATGGAGCATCAAAACCTTATGAATCAGTCAACCAATTAATAACTCATAGTTTAATAAATATAGCAAAACCAAAATTAGACACACAAACACAATTGATGAATCCCAACATGTAAGAGAATATTATTTTGTATCTTTTACTTGACCTTACCACTCCTCTGGAGTTGGCGTCTTGAATCAAAGACAGAATCCCGTGAGCTCGATTCACATAGTTTACTGTCTCTGAGTGACAGTCATTGAGATCTTGCAAAAATCTCTGAAGTTTGGGTATTTCTGTAAAATAAATTTCAATGTTACAATTTTACATTACGTACTTATTTGAAATTAAATAATTCTTTCAGTCAAGGCAAACTAAAAAAAACAAGTGCAATCCTATGGAGGACCAGGATTATCAAAATGAATGAATTAAAAATGCAATTAAATAATTAAATATATGTTTCATTATTTAATTAAAATTGGAATTAATTAATTAAATAAATATTTCAATAATCAATTAAATGTCCATTCATTACATTTAAAGCATTTATTTATTTCAAATTTTATTTTATTAATGACATATTTAATTAATTGTTTAATGATGTATTTATTTAATTCATTTTGGCACTCTTGGCCCTGCCTCTGTCTTCATGAATTTATTTTATCTGTCAGCCTCACCCATCAAAGTCAGGGGTCGGGGTTAACACTGCAACCGCTGCTTGTCTAACATCTGAATGGTTACAGTGCAAAGTAAGTCAAGACAGGTTGATCCTAAATAATTGACTGCTATGAAATGGTGATAGTGTGGACTTGGGGCAGCCAGGTATCCCAGAATGCATTTCAAAACAGAAGCGGCAATGGTGGTGGCGCTCTAAACTGTAAGTAAAGTTTTAAAATACCCCGTTTTTCTGTCATAAACTCTACTTTTAATATTATTTTAGCTGAGAATTCAATGGCGTAATCTTCACGTATCAGGTCAGGTTGTCAACATAGAATATGTTTGCAAAAGTTACCTGGTTATCGTCACAGTTTAACGTGGGCACTGTTGCTTTATGTAACGTAATGTCGGAGCAATATTCTGCACAAGATAATCAAATGTATTTTTTTTTTCCTGAGCGCAGAGCTGCTGGAGCTTGTTTCCCTTGTTTCTCTGTAAAACGGGATTTACGGAGAGTGAAGGACACTTATAAAACTACAGAGCACCTCATAGGCGAACCCACTTTATCAGCAGCTGATATCGAATCACCGGCACACGGCTTTAATACCTCCGCTGAGTTTTAGCTCTCAGTGGAGGTTAAACAGCAGACATAATTTATTCAGGTTCTGTCTGTCAGGTCATGTTTACTTCACTGTTTCATTTACAACAGAGCAAATCTGATCGGCTCTGATTAAAGTTTTAGCTCTCACGTCTTTCGAATAGTCTGATAAAGATGATTTTCTGTAAAAGAATATCGATATGACCCCTGGCGTATATGACCGTTAGATTACTTTGATGCTGCCAACACTTTGTGCCTGCCCTGGGAAACCCTGGGTTAATTTAGAGAGCTGACAACCAGCTTCGTGTGAGCATTTATCCTGGTCCCAGTGTTAGGGTCAGTGATTCCAGAACACTGAAAAATATCCTGGATATGCTGATCTCGCTCTTGGTATACAGGGCTAAAAGACAGCAGCTGGACTTCATTGTTTACCTTCATGGTTAATATTCATAATGAAAATATTAGTTGAACATTGTGAAGTCTGTATGTTTCAAAGTGTCTAACAAGCCTGGTACACTTAAACCTGACAGTTAATATATGAGGGAAACACCAACGCCGTTATCTCTTTTAAAAAAGATTATGCGTTTATGCACTGGTGACACTGATTATTGAATGTAAAAGTCAAAGTTCATCAGATTTATTTGCTCTCTCTCCTCCTTAAACATAATTTTAATGTTAGTTTTAATTCAGAATTGGCGACTGAAACAAGTGTGGCACCTAGGAACATCAGGAGATAAAGACCCGATAGATATAACCTTAGTAAAGGAAGTTGGTGTTCAACCTCCAGTCAGCTGGGGTTATGACAGCCATGACACACCAACCAGATATCTGAAGATTAAAACATTACATTCTTGGCTAAAAAAATATTTAAAGTGTATTTGGTGACACACAAACTGGGTTTTTCAAAGTACAGCTCGGTTAGTTTTTACATGTCCTTGTTGGCGCAGAGAAACGCCCACTTAAAGAATAGCCACCAGGCCACAGCTATGGTTTTGACTCGAACAACATTAACCCCGCCCCCTAAAGTTGATGGGTGAGACTGACAGCTAAAATAAAATTCATGAAGACAGTGCCAGGGCCAAGAGTGCCAAAATAAATGTAAGATATATATAATTAAATAATTAATTAAATGTGTCAATAATTAGCTGATCAAATGTCTAATTAATTAAATAAACGTTTGAATAAATAATTTATTACATGTTTTAAATATATGGTATATTTAATTAATCAATTTGGTCACTTCTGGCCCCCTATACATTTGAGTTATTTAGAAGGAGACTTCACCTACCAGTTTCTTCTGGACTTAAGTAGTTTTGTTTTAGGAACTCTTTGGAGCTCACTGTGAACACTTTGAAACTGTCATCATTGAAGTGTTTCTAGGGAAAATGTGATTTGATTTTAAAGCATTCTTGCAACTGTGGAGAGTCTTTGCATTAGATTTTCTGTCAGACTACAAAACTCACCCTAATTTTGCTTCGCTTGTTGAATTCTTTCTTTATTGCATCCGTGGCTTGCACGTTTCTTTCAGTGATTAGATCATGGACGTCAGCTGATGAACTAAAAGAAATGTAAATATATATATGTATATGTTCTGTACACCATCATCAGTTTGCAGGAGGTTGTGTGGTTTTGGCTTTCAGGTGGAGTTGTGGGAGACTCCTTTTGTGACCAAGCTGAGCTTTGCCTAGGTGGCTTTTGCACACTACTATTATTGTTATTAATCTTAAAGCATTATGAGACATGTCAGCAGGTTCTCGTTGGACCATGATTTGTTAGGAAGTTTCCTATAATCTCATAGATTTTGTACCCATACATAAAGCTACCATGATCCCATCATTGCATCTCTTTCTCCTCCTACTCCTGTTTTATTCTTCAGCCCCTCTTGCTGTTCCAAACCCTTGCCTGTGCCTCTCTTAAATAACTCAATTTCCTTCTGACCAGGCAATTCTCTGTTCATTACTCAGTCCACCTTATTTAGTAAACTTTATAAAATTGTCTCAGCATCTGAGACTCCCTTTGACCCAAATGTTCTGCATTCATTACAAAAAAGTCTCAACTCTGTGCTTTATCTCTCCTAGCTTGATTTTAAATGGAAACGCCGTGTAGTTGATCATCATGCAACATTAACTTACAGATCATCTGAATCATCAAGAAGATCAGACTTAGTGCAGATAAAATGAATTTGCTGACATTCGCCACCATTTCCAATCAGACTACTGACACTTTCCAGGATCTCCCAGGCCTCTTTCTCTGATGCTGCTCGATTAATTTCAGTCACAATCCACACAGTAGAACAATCTCCAAGTATCTGAAAGGAGAATAACATGTCTCAGTGCTTCATCAAAAGATGACATTACTGTTTGCACAAGAATACAGTATAAGCAAAGAGCAGTAGATATGAATTACCCCTTTCCACATCTGATCTCTGCTCTTGTTGCAGTCGCCATTTCCAGGAAGGTCCACAAGTGTGACATGCTGGAGAAGAGACTTGTTTGGCACCCTGACAGTCACACACTTCACTAGTGGCCAAAACCACTTTTTTCCTTCATTGCCTTCTTCTTGTTTTGAATCACTTCGTGTGTACTTGACAACTTTTGCACAGAGTTCATTAGCCTGCAATAAAAAACAAAAGTAAAGTAGTGCAGTTTAATTTCAGTCCTCAATGCAAGTGCTTTACAAAAACCATCAAAAAGTCAGTGACATAAAAGATGACAAAAGAACAATTAATTAAAGAAACTGGATCACTAAAGCTGGAGTAATTAGTTTTAAAGTTTAGCTTTAAATGATCAGATTGTGTACAAGTATGTCTATCACAGAAGTATGGGATAATGTAGCTTCCCCTTGTTTTATATTATACCAAGACAGTCCCCCACTCTGAGGGGTACTGAGGGGGAATTCAGGTAACGGTAATTTCTATGGAAATTGTTGCTTTGTTGAACTGTTTAAAACGATCAACCATTTGATAATTTAGAAAAAGGATCATTGCCAGCCACAATTAAAATGTATTTAAGAAGTTATTTAGGAAAAGTTTTATATTCTTTATAACTAGTATTGCTCTTAGCAGAAACAACTTTATGTGGGCATGTTGTATAGTTGTCCACAAATTTGAGACATTAAAAAGCTACTTTACACTGCTCCCTTATTTAAAAGGGGGCACCTCTGCGGGTAACTCAGCATGTTTTGATTGACAGAGTTGTACGCCCTTTTGCCTTTCCTGATGCAACTGGCTGTCAGACATTGACTTGCTAAAATTTCTGGCCCCTTTGATTCACTTTTTGCAAAAGGTGCTCAGTAGTGGATTTCTATGAATAAATTTAAAAGTCGTTAAAAATTTAACATGTGAAAAAGCCAACTATTTAATTAATTTTGCTGTATATATATGATAGATATAATGTAATATGAGAGTTTTTGTCTTACCGATTCACATGTCAAAATCTTCCTCTTGGATTGGAGAAATTCTGGAATTGCTTTGAAATATTTGCTCTTCATGAGGTTTTCAGAAGACTTTTGTTTCCATTCTTCTCCGTACACTGCTGACAGCTTTTCCACAGCATCATGATAATCATCATTATCTTCCATTTCGTGATCTCCATTTTTGCAAGAAAACTGATGAAATGACCACAACTCATCATTCCACTCCTAAAATAACATTTTTACATATTATTTATTGAGGCATGTACCCAGCCTTAAGCCCCCAGAACTGCACTGTAACACATGATTTAGTTTTAAGTAAAAATGAAACTTTTATAATTCAATTTACCTCTTTTGTGATGAACTCAATTTCTGCCTCATACTTTGAGCTGTAGGTGTTAGCTTCCAATTTAATCATGACTGAGGTGCAGGCATTGATACTTCCTGAGGGTAAAAGATTCTTCTCTTCAATAATGGCATTTATCAAAGAGCTCTTTCCAGCCCCAGTTTTACCAAAGACACCAACCAGCTCCCTCTTGTCTGTCTCCAAATCACTGATTTTTTTCCTGTTGATCAAGATTTTAAATATGGGTTAAACGATTCAGTCATGAAAACATTTTCAAATGTAATTAAAAAGGTTTAAAACAATATTTTGACATCACTAATGCATAAAAGAATAGTGATAGTCATTATAGTATATATGTCATTATAGAATATCCAAATAATTATCATTAGACGTTTCAGTTTTAAACACTTATTCAGCTCATTGTTTATTGTTGTTTTGGTTCATAGCTTCATTGTTTATCAAAAAAAGTGCTGATGTTTCTATTATTAGCTATTGGATGACATTTTTTTTAAGTCTAAGTGGGATACACATTAAAAGTCAGATGTTCAAACCATACAAATTATAGATGATTTAATGCTTTAGTATCATTAAATCATCTATAATTTGTATGGTTTGAACATCTGTTGTTGTTAGTCAGAAGTAAAACTTAACCTCCGAAGACCCGAACTCTTTCATGGCATGCATTTTTAATTTCTCTTTGCTATTTGGGCTGATTGGGACCTGATGAATGTAAAAACAAAGAATTATCAGATTTTTTCTTTTTACCTGAGTTTTGTTTCTAAAAAATTGGGATCCACATATGAGTACATTCGTTTTAATTTTGATAGAACAGTGGCAGTATAATGTCCTCGTAAGTGGATATCAGGCCCTTGTAGAGCAAAATTTAGTATTTTGGTCTAGACAACCCAAATTGTGATGTCTACATATGTGGACGCCAGGTCCTAGGAGGTTAAAAATAGATAAAGAAACCAACATACCAAACAGACTGACACTAGAAATAAATGGTTGAATATTGAACCAAAAGGATTTGAGACTAAGCTAAAAATAAACTGCTTTGTTTGTGAAACCTGCACATGGTCATGAGTGGAACCATGCACATATATTACAAAACGTAAAAAATTAAGGCCCATTCATTAAAAAATATGAAAATTAATACTCACTTCAAGAAAGCACAGAATTTGTCTTGGTGATGTAGTCTGGCATGTGCAAATGTCATGATGCTTTTTGCATCAGACAGTATGACTGATTCTGTGGGGATGAAAGTAAAGAACTATTTAGCAGGACTTCTAAACTAGCATGTAGTCAATGTAAAATCTCATAACAACAACAACAAAAAAACAACAAAAAATTTTGTTAACAAAATTCACAAAAAGTGTGAATTAGAGTATATCAGGAGCATAATGTGACAACTTACCGACAGACATTAATATATCATGCAACATGCTGACTGTTAAAATTTGATAGCAGCCCAAAGAAAAAGTAATTTCTAACACCAAAGCAGAAACTGACTGTGGCGGGCCGTGGGCGGCGGTGTTGCGACAGGGAAGGCAGAAGCACCTGTAATCATAATCACTCTTCGCTAGCTTAAGAATGGTGTAGGGTCCTGTAATATTGTTGTTGTTGTTGTTGTGGGTATGTGTGGAAGTGTATTAGAACAGCAACCATAGATAAAAGTATGTTGAAGAACGTAGAATTGTGGTCACGTCATGCCTCATTCCTGCCACGCCGACATTTTATATTTTGGAAAAATTGTCCTGCACAGAAATTTAACCCTATAGTGGCTTCAACTGTAAAATTGTTCAGAAAGAGTTGTAAATACCTGCAAATCCCGGCACAGACAGACGTTGTCGCTTAGCTGGTGGTTGTAACCTGCTGGCGTCACTTTGAAGATCAGATTTTCTCTTTCCTGATTGGACAAAAACAAAAGAGAAAGAACAAAAAAAGTTTCTCTCAGCATTGAAAGTTGTTCTCAAAGTTTGATTGTACAAAATAGTGCTGCCTTTAAAACAGATTAATGAGATGCAATAAATAAGATGCGTGTGTCTCACCTGTATCACTTGTGGATGGAAAGACCTGAGGATGAAATTTAGTTATACAGATAATTATTCAACCAGCAGATTGATGAAGAATAGATTATAATTATATTCCTGCTTAACATCTCATCCTGTCAGACTATTCTTTTTCCTAATTAAGTCTCAGTCACACTGACCTGTAGAGACGGTCGGTGAACCCCTACAGCAAGTTGTAGTTGCTAGGTTAAAATGTGTATTAACGAACCCCCGATGAATTAAGTTTTTAGATTCAGTCTCTATCAGCCAGAGGATGGAGCTTTACTTTGTCTCAGGCAGTTGGCCCAAATGTCTGAAATTCAGTATAATCCTTACCTGAGCCAAATCAGCTGCTTCTTGCTCCTGTTTACACTGCAGATAAAAAGTGCAAAGCTGTGTACAATATTGAGCACTTAAACATGTATTAAAAATGTCATTTGTCATATAGACACTAAATCTTAAGGCAACAAAACAACACAATTGAAAAGAAATGACTGTTTCCTGATTTGAGTTTTGTTATTCCCACAATCAAAAGATTTTAAATCCAAATTAGTGAAGAATTAACAAAAATTCCACTACATACGGTATCTAGATAATTCAAACCTCTATGCACTAAAATAGAAATGATAGAAATTAATTACCTTTAACAGCCTGAGGTTCTTCTTGAATTTCACTCTTGGTCCAGCTTTTGTGATCACATGATCAATTTCTTCATCATCAAGATCATACAGACTTTCTGCATCTATTTTTTTATCTGCAGTTAAAGATAAAGTTGAAGAGATAAAGATTATTCTCAACTTGCTTGAGAAATTCTTGTTAAATGAATGAAAGAGATGAATGCTCTTCAGTTTTAATTTAACTCACTTTTATGTCTAAAAACATTTTGTGCAGTATGGACAAAAATCTCAAGAATCTATGCTGTTTCAGAGTCAACAGATCACATCAGAATCAATATCTGTACCCATCACGGATTTACGTTAATACTTTACCTTTAAATTTCTCCACCCACTCACTTAGCCCCCATTCAACCAGTTTGGTTCTTACGAAATCATCCATGACCAAGAAATGAAACTGAAATATACAATTTAATATTTAACCAGACAGCACTGCTTTACAGATTAGATCTTTGTGATCAACTTCTCCTTTAATGCATATATAATCAGAGACACTGATATTAAATTAAAATTAAAAGTTCAAACTGCTCACCTTTTGTCGAAAGTAATGCAGGAAAAGGCTGCTGAGGGAGATGTGAGGGAAGCAGTGAGACACAAACACGAAACAGGCGGGAAAAATAAAAATCAAACAAAAAGCAAAGTCCACAAACAGATACGATTAAAAACAAACTGGAACTGTGTGGCTCAGACTGCACAATTGCAACTGCTTCTATTCATATAATAGAAAGGCTAATCCAACATGAGTAAAGTGCCTGCAGGGAAAAGCAGAACTGATAACAGAGAAAAGCAGGAAGAGGTGGTGTTTGTGCAGAAGGGTGTGGCTGAAAGACAGGTAGCAACCTGCCAGACAGTGTTTTTTTTTTGTCTTACACAACCCAAAGGGATAAAAGTTTACAAATGTTATGGGTTAAAAACAAGACAAAAACACTGTTTTATGTATACTTACAGTAAACTGGAAAACAAAACATTAAAAAAGAAGAAAAAAAAGTGGTCATCACAACAGACAGCTCAACATGTTAGGAATCTGCTCACTTATACATTTTGCATAGTTTTAACATTACACCATCCAGCTGCTATATCTATATATCTGTATCTATCTATATCTTATATATATACACATGTCAAACATACTACTGTTTAATTATCATATATTACCCTATCATATATCACTGACATCACTTTGTGACATAAGGTATATAATCTCACAAATATACTGGTTTGTTACTTATTTATGATTTTTGGGGATGTTGACAAACCCAAATTTTTAAAATCAAGCTCATGCATAAGGAAGACGTTTTATACTTAAATTAGTCATTATTACTTATGTCAGGGGTTCTTAAACTTTTTTTTTTTTTTTACCTCGGGGCCCAACGTTTTCACTACAAAGTGACTCATGGCCCATTCAGATATTAACACTGTATTCAATAAACCGAGTTTACTTTTGGTTTGATTTATATTTAATAACTAAATCAAATGTACTTCATTTTAACAACTAAAACTAAATAAACAGGATGATGACATAATGCAATGTAATAATCACAAAGACATTTATTACTTGTATGTGAACCTGGACATAAAACAAAATGCCAAACAGGTCAACAATTCATGGAACAAATCCAACTGCAAGTAGAAATTGAAAGGCTCGAGTCAAGCTTAATAATAATAATAATAATAATAATGGATTGCATTTATATAGCACTTTTCTAGGCACCCAAAGCGCTTTACAATACCACTATTCATTCACTCTCACATTCATACACTGGTGGAGGCAGCTACAGTTGTAGCCACAGCTGCCCTGGGGCAGACTGACAGAAGCAAGGCTGCCATATCGCGCCATCGACCCCTCTGGCCAACACCAGTAGGCAAGTAGGGTAAAGTGTCTTGCCCAGGGACACAACGACCAGGACAGAGAGCCCAGGGATCGAACCGGCGACCATCCGGTTACAGATGTGATCCCCAACCCCCTGAGCCACGGTCATTATTTTATAATGATAAAAATAATAACTCGTCTAGTTGCAAAGAGAAAAATGTTGTACTTTTTAGTCTTTCCAGAAGCTGATGCTGTATGTCTAAGACCATGTCTGTAATATGGTGGCTCAGAGTTTCGTTTGAGAGTGGGATGGTCAGTAGCTTGTTTGCAGCAGCCTCTCCCATCAGCTTATGACACATATACAGTATACAGCAATGGGTAAAATCAGTTCAGTGCTTCGTTGGGTAGCATTAGTCCACACTTTGCACACTGGGCTCTCAGGTCCGCCTCGTTTCCTCCGTTCACAAACACATACTTCAGGAAGTCAGGGTTAAACTTGCACAAAAATGTTGCCTTGTGGACGGGGGGTTGTCACTTTTATGTTCATTTTTGCATTTTAAGAACTTCTCCATATATTTTGCTATTTATAAACAGCGGGCAGACTGTCTTCTTCTGGTTGCTTATTGAGGCTGATTAAACAACCCCCAACAAGTGGTGGGAAGCTGCATTGGAAGTGAAATTATTTTTAATGGACAGGGACACAGGTGTAAAATACCTTTTTTTTTCCCAGCCCTCAAAGTGTGGCTCATGGCCCAGTGGTTAAGAATCACAGACTTATGTGATGCAGTATCAGTTTATACTGTAAATAACTACAAGAGGGTGGACAGGGTATGCTTTGACACATTTGTGAATCATTCAGAAAAACTGAGAAAAAGGTTGATGAAAGATTGATATTTATTCTGGTTCTTTTTCCCCCCCTCAAAAAACAAAAAGAAAGCAAACAAACGAAAACAACAAAAAACAATTCAAATTCAGAAGGATTTCCATAAGAGTAATGGGAGTAAAGACTATTCAGAGACTTATTTCAATGACTTTAAGCATTGAAAAATGCCTTAGTGGAATAAAATAAACTTCTGGCTATAATATTATGAATACGGCTGAAAAACTGTAATGAAGAAGGTCAAATGTTTTTGTCAAATTTTTATAACTTATATTAACAACTGAACCTAAACAAAAATGATGGCATTTTAGGATACTCATACTGATAGGTTTGTAGCTTGAACCTATTCGCTGGAACGTTGAAGACAATATAATTACACAGCAAGCAAGACACGAAGTAGGCAAAGTTCATATTCCTCGTGCACGGGAGAGAACCGGACAAACGCCGTTCCTTCGCTTGACCCCAGTTGCTCTCTCTGCTCCCCCGTAACACTGCTCTTTTATTGAGGTTACATGAATATGCATAGGTTCATTAACATATGACGTCTATATACAAACAAAGAGTACCTTTCCTGTGCGTTGTGTAAGTGTGTGTGTGAGTGTGTGGGGTCAGAGTGTGACCCCATAAATGACTTCCCTTAACCTGCTGGTCTGAAAAATCCAACAATCCATCTATATGTAAAAAGCACTTAGACTAAAACTGACATAGCTACATTAATCCTACCGTAAAACATTAAAACAAGGTACGACCTCTTCCCATGCTCCCAGGATGTAGGTGTGCATTCCTGGAATGCATTCCAAGCCTTTGCAGCCTGCTAAAGATCACACATCCTATCACTACACAATTGATTATACACCTCTAAGCATATATGGTTAAATATTGCTAAGCATAAATGACAATCAACAATACAAAACCTAACACATGCTAAAAAAAAAGAAAAGAAAAGAATATTTCCTGAAATGTAGAATTTATTACAAAGGTAAATTGGGTTTAACATTTTAAGACAAGCTTTTAGAAATAATGTGATAATATATTTTTAATACAAAATATACTCAATTCTTTTGTGGGGAAGGAGTTAGTGCCTCAAATGGCACCGAGTACTTGGAAAGACCTGCATAACAACAAAAATGGCTGTTAGGTGTGACAGAGGTCAAATTCTGTTAACAACACACAATGTTGTCAAAATATCACAACAGATTCTGCTAATACTACTGCCAAAACAATGTTTATGTAATATTTTTTGTGAAGAATAAACATAGATGACAGGTCAGAAATGTTATTGGGAGCAAGAAACGTACAATTAAAGAGCATGACAAGAAGTATGAATGTGTCCTTGAAAAAAAACTTTTACAAATAAATCTATGACTATTGGTGTTTCTTATACACAAATCCATCTAATCCTAATTCCGATATTGTTTTCAAGAAAAACACCCTCTGCTGTGGCTCTAATGTATGAAAACCTGTCAAAAACACATATTTGAGTGTGAAAAGTTGAGATGAAAAACTACTTTTAATCTCATAATCAGACAATTAATTCCACAGTGAAAAGAACTCCTGAAATTGAGGGAAAAGATGGACACAATGTAGAGGGATAAAACTAGTCATGTAGCTACAGGACGGAGATGGAGCTACTTACCCTAACTGACCAATCCTGTCTCAAAGTTTACAAGATCAATTTTAGGATTCATTAGATTATAGTACTAAACATTTTAGAAGTATTTGTAGGTAAATACAATTACAATTTTAATTTTAATTTTAGATAAAATACATTGATATTCCATTTAATTACAGGGGAACTACGCGTTAGGTATGGGCTGTATTATAAAGTGTTGCCATGTTTTTATCTTCTGTGTTAAGTAGACTGATTTTACATGTACTGAAATGTGTTATATAAATGTCATTGGCATCTGAATGAGCCATAACTAAATTCATAAAATAAAAACATTAAAATAGATTTGAAATATATGTAGAGTGATGTAATGTAAATCTCTTTCAGTTTTTCCTCAAACTGCTCTGTCAGCCTCAAGATTTGAATCATTAAAGATACAGACATTCTCAAAATCAAAGTCAAATGTCACCAAACAACTTTTAAATAGACCCAACAAAAACAACTGAAAATGATTGAGACAAAATCAATCAAAGATGGTTTTTTGATTTAATCAGCACTTCCTCTGGGAGAACCTGTATGTGTCCAGGTTTCTGCAGTTTCTATCCAGTCAGCAAATCTGAAACATCCAAAACTATCACGGTTCTGGGCCTGTGGCCCAGTGTTTTGATTCTATATTATTGTTTATTGGTCTGTTTTCCTTTGGATTCTTGGCTTATGACTGCTGGTGTTTTGGTTTCTGTTCTATATTTCTTAGCTTCTGTATTCCTTTGCCCCGTGAGTTTATGTTGTTTCCCAGTTTAGTTTAGTTTGCTTTGTAAGCTTGATTTCCTGTGCCAGCAAATAAAGCTGAGATCAAAGCTTTTGAGTTCATCCCTTGAGTCTGAGTCCTGCATTTTGGGTCCACCACTCCTGCTTGCCTGCCTGCCACACAGCCAACCATGACAAAAACAGAAAAGGAGGTTTAACAAAGAGCGATAACAAATGGAAACTTTGGTTTCCATTGGTTCCATTAAGGACAATTGTTTGAATTTAAAACATTTAATGTAATACTGATGATGACATTTAAGGATTTACCAAGTGATGTTTCATCGTCTGGAGTGGCTGCAAGTTGATCATAATATTTCTTCACCATCTCAAGCTCTGTTGAAACATCTGAAAAACAAAATATTTTTTTAATTGTTTCTCGCCACAGTAACAGGTCACTCAGTAATTTAGAAGTTAATTAAAAAATAGATAGACAAAAAGGTAAACAGACTGTGCTATCAGGTGCAAGACTGTAAAGATAAAGTGAAAAGGAAGGAAGCATTATCAAATGTAATTACAGCAAACTATCCTGTTTACCTGGGAGTAAGCTCCCATCAGTTTTAAATGAACTTTCAATGGATTCCTTCATAATTTTCTCCAGAATCTCCAGGATGTTTACCTATTTTAGAAATTGTAATTACTTATCACAGATCAAAATGTGTTAAAGTCAAATACAATGACATTTAGAAGTTTCTCAAACTGCATTAAAAATATAAATTGAACATACATTTTTGTATAAGTCTATTCCAGCTAAACATAGAAAAAGCCTTTGCGTGAATTATAACAAAATATGGTAATCATATTTCTTCATAAAACGTGACAAACCATCAAACTGTGCAACTTCTCCAACATGGTATTTTTTGCCTGCTCAAACATGTCCTTCTTTGAGTGCACGTGGTTCTTAATAGTCTCCCTCATCCAGTACAGCATGCCTTCTCCTTCAAATTCTGCAGCCTCTACAATAAGACAGAAAACTCCAATCAGATTTCTCATGCCATATAGTGTTAAATATAACTATGTGTTTGTGGTAAGTAGTGATGCTCTGATCTTATTTCTTACTCTTGTAGCCTTCTTCCATAATGTCTTCAATTGTCTCTGTCAGACTGCTGTAGACTCTTTTCTTCTGTTTCCGCATCATTCTGTTCAGTTTTGCCTTAATTTTTTCTTCCTTAGAGAAAAAATATGAAATATGGATGAACATCATTTTAAAATCACATCAAGTCATAATACATTTTTTTCCTTTTACTGTCCATTAGTTTAGACAGGAAAGTTTCATCTCTTACCTCTGTCCTGAGAAATCTGAGCTGCAGTTCAGCACTTTTGTACTTTTCAATCAGAGAATCAGTGTTAAGAGAAAATTCATTGATGACTCCGTTGAATGCTCCACATTCTGAGTCATTTCTAAAACATATAAACGTGGTTATTAATGGCAGAGTTGGCAAGTTTATATGTTATAAATTATCTTGAATAATATTATGTGACTGTTTAGAACTTGTCTTTTCTTACGGGAAGATCTCTCTGAATTTTTCATCAATGCTGTCGGTCAGACATGAAGCCAGCTTCATGTTAAGGTTTATTAGGGTCCCTTTTTTTGGTTTGTGCACGCCACCATTCTCAACAACACACTTCAGTACCCTGCAAAAACCACTGTTCTTTCCCTAAAACACGAAACAGAATTATTTAAACACATATTCATGTAAAATCTGTTGTTTTGTTACAACTATATTGAAAATACATACACGATACAAGAAGTTCTTGAGTTTTTCTCCATATGAACCTTTGGATTTTTCAACGCCATCATTAAGACATTTTTCAAAAGCCGTAAAGGTCTCTTCCATTTCTTTTCGGACATTTTCAAGCTGGAGGTTCATGATTCTCTCAAGTTCTGCAAACACCTCGCCTTTTTTACTATCCTGAAAAATATTTGAAGTAATAAAGCCATAAAAACTACTTGTCGTTTCTTATAGGTTTTTGAATTCAGTTGGTTTTAAAAGTCACTCTTCTGTAATAAGAACCTGAGAAACTAAATATAACAGCAAAAATGCATGAGACAATTAATAACCCATAAATTAATTAAAAATAAATAAATAAATAAATAAATAAATAAATAAATAAATAAATAAGAAACACAAAGATAATTGATGAATCCCAACACGTAAGAGAATGTTGTTGTATATCTTTGACTTGACCTTACCACTCCTCTGGAGTTGGCTCCTTGAATCAAAGACAGAATCCCATAAGCTCCATTCACATAGTTTACTGTCTCTGAGTGACAGTCATTGAGCTCTTGCAAAAATCCCTGAAGTTTGGTTATTTCTGTTAAGAAGAAATTTCAGTGCCACAGTTTGACATTACACACTTTAATTCAAATTAAATAATTCTTCTTTCAGTCACAGCAAACTAAAACAACATGTGCATCAAGACTTCACCTACCAGTCTCTTCTGGACTTAGATGCTTCCCTTTTAGGAACTCTCTGGAGCTCACTGTGAACACTTTGAAACTGTCATCAGTGAAGTGTTTCTGGGGGAAAAATGATTTAATTTTAAAGCATCCTTACAACTGTGGATAGTCTGTATTATTTTCTGTCAGCCTATAAAACTCACATTAATCTTGGTTCGCTTGTTGAATGCCTTCTTTACTTCACCCTTGGCTTGCATGTTTCTTTTAACTATTCGATCATGGATATCAGCTGATGAACTACAAGAAATGTGCATATATGTACTGTTACCATCATCACTATTATCATCACCATCATTAATTTGGGGCAGGCTGGGTGGTTTTGATTTACTCTTGGGCTACATCCACATGTCCACAGGTATTTTTGAAAACTGGGAATTTCTGTTTTCGTTAAAAAAAAACCCCCAAAAAACATTCACATGTGCACTTAAAGGAAAATATCTCTATTCACATGTAAATGCAAACACAAAGTCAAACGCTGTCAAGAACATGCCAAATCCTAACCTTCTAGAAATGTTGGCCAATCAGAACTGTAGAAGCCTGGGAGGGAACGAGTAATGACAGTATTTTAGATTTTGCCTCACTGGCTCTCTTGGCCAGAGTTTATTCAAATAAGAAAGAAACTGACAAATACTACATTAGTCTGAGTGATTCAAAATCATAAGTCACAGCGCTGTGAAATATGGCTGGTGTAGATTCACAACTTAGGAATAGACAAGATGCATACAGCATACAAATATTTAGTTTTATAAAATTAAATTTAAATGACGTGCCAGGAGTTCGCTGTTCTCGAGTTATCGAGCTGGTGGGTAACAGATGTCTCCGAAAAAGTCGGCGCACTTTTGCAAATATGTGATGTTTTGATAAACCAAGCACATACTTGAAGTTTACACAGCTACATTCTCACCTGAAAATCTCTTGAAAGTTTATTTTGTGACCCAGAAAGAGTAATATGAGTAATATTAAAACTAAGTAGCTGCCGCCATTGTTGGAAACTGGAATAGGCTGGGCCGCGCTATGAATTCTGGGATATGGTGGGCCACGAAGGATACACCCGACCCATCCTTCAAATCTGGGGAAATGAAGGACTTCCGATTTCCTATAATCTCATACATTATGTGCAACATACATAAAAGCTGCCATGATGTCAGT
This sequence comes from Astatotilapia calliptera, assembly GCF_964374335.1. Classification (NCBI taxonomy): domain Eukaryota; kingdom Metazoa; phylum Chordata; class Actinopteri; order Cichliformes; family Cichlidae; genus Astatotilapia; species Astatotilapia calliptera. Next base: position 14,912,908 of record NC_137425.1, on the reverse strand, counting down.
TACATCACTTTCTCCTCCTGCTCTCCTGTTATTGCTCACCCTCTTCTCTCTTGCTGTCCCTCTAGAACTAAAAAAATTCCACTGCCTGTCCCATTCTCCGCTGTTCCACTCTGGCCAGGGAATTCTCTGTTCATTACTAATTCCACCATCTTCAGTAAACATCATAAAATTGTATCTCATCTGAGACTGCTTTTGACCCAAATGTTCTGTATTAATTTTTAAAAAAGACTCCACCCTGTGCTTCATTCTTTGTCTAGCCTGGGTTTATCTTACATGGAAACACCGTGTAGTTGATCAGCATTCAAAATTTACTTACAGATCATCTGAATCATCAACAAGATCAGACTTGGTGCAGATAAAATGAATTTGCTGACATTCGCCACCATTTCCAATCAGACTACTGACACTTTCCAGGATCTCCCAGGCCTCTTTCTCTGATGCTGCTCGATTAATTTCAGTCACAATCCACACAGTAGAACAATCTCCAACTATCTGAAAGGAGAATAACATGTCTCAGTGCTTCATTGAAAGATGACTGTTTACAGACAACACAGTATAAGCAAAGAGCAGTAAATGTGAATTACCCCTTTCCACATCTGATCTCTGCTCTTGTTACAGTCACCATTTCCAGGGAGGTCCACAAGTGTGACATGCTGGAGAAAAGGATTGTTTGGCACCCTGACAGTCACACACTTCACTAGTGGCCAAAACCACTTTTTTCCTTCATTACCTTCTCCTTGTTTTGAATCACTTCTTGTGTACTTGACAAATTGTGCAGAGAGTTCATTAACCTGCAATAAACAGCAAAAGCAGTGCAGTTTAATTTCAATCCTCAGTGCAAGTGACGATCGCTTTCTCAGAGATTTTGAGAAAGCGATTCATGCCTTCATCTCATCGCGTCTCGACTTCTGTAATAGCCTCTATTCTGGTATTGCCGCTACATTAATTGTCCGACTGCAGCTAGTCCAAAACACTGCAGTACAGCTCCTAACTGGGACACGCAAGCAGGATCACATATCTCCCATACTTGCATCATTACATTGCCTACCAGTCAGCTTTCTAATTGATTTTAAAAATTTTAACACTTGTTTTTCAGACGTTACATGACCAAGCCCCTATATATCTTGCTGATCTCCTAACCCGGTATTCTCCCCCAAGATTTATTTATTTTTTTAAATTTTTTATTTTATTTAGAACGAGGGGCAATACATATCAATGAACATTTTAACAAATATAAATATGCCAGGTTATAGCCTTGGGCTAATTTCCATCTGCACACCCTCTGGCAGGTTGGTGTTAAACACAAGTTAGTAAAAACATACAGAGACACTATTTACAGGTCATGTGACAAGGACAAAAACAGTGATCACATTATACCAGAACAAACAATGACAAGAAGAGTGGACACAGAGGACAGTATAGATAACAATAACAGAAACACATCAATTATATTGCACAAACCCCAGTATTGCACATGCCCTGACTGTCCTGATATTGCACTCACCCATTACACTCATAGTTGTTTCCCTTTTCTTTAATACACTAACTCTTTTTTCACGTCCAATATAAAGCATGATTAGTAAACATGATCACATGTTTGAGTGTACCTCAGTCGCCCTTTTAAGTGACTCTTAAAGATGGGTAGACTTGTAGGGTCTTGAGGTCTGCCGACCAAATGCTTTTGGTTGTCCCAAGGTCGAGGTTAAAACACAGAGGAGACCGGGCATTTGCCGTCACTGCTCCTAAATTATGGAACTCATTGCCTTTTCATATCAGGACCTCTCCAACAATGTAGACTTTCAAAACCCGTTTAAAGACCCACTTTTAATCTCTGGCTTTTAAATCAAGATGAGACTGTTTCTATTGTTCTTTCCATGATTCCATTTTTGTTTAATCTATACTTAAACGAAAATACAATATATTTTATTTGGTATGTCTTCCGCTTTGACTGTGTTGATGTACAGTACTTTGGTCAACAACTGTTGTTTTTAAAAGCGCATTATAAATGAATAAACTTGAAACTTGAAGTGCTTTACAAAAACCATTAAAAAGTCAGTGACATAAAAAAAAATACTAAAAGAAATTGGATCACTAAAAGCTGAATAATTAGTTTTCAATTTTAGATTGTGATCATCTAAAGATCATTGTTGGATCTCAGTAGGATCTGTTTTGTTGGGATCACTGGATCTGTTTTCAGTGTTTTGTGTTTTTTGGACTTTTGAATCTACGCTGCATGCTATTTTCAGAAGCGAGATATGTTTCCAATTCTTAGTCTTTTGTTAATTTGGTCAGTTCCCTTTTGTGTCCCGGGTTGTCCTAGTTTCACCTGTGTGCATTTTTCCCAGCATCCCCAGTGTGTAGTCTATAATGGCTGTCTGTTATAGTAGTAATATGAGAGTTTTTGTCTTACTGATTCACATGTCAAAATCTTCCGCCTGGATTGGAGAAATTCTGGAATTTCTTTGAAATATTTGTTCTCCATGAGGTTTTCAAAGGACTTTTTCCATTCTTGTCCATACAGTGCTGACAGCTTTTCAACAGCATCATGATAATCATCGTCTTCCTTTTCCTGATTTTTATTATTGTCAAGAAGCTGACGAAATGACCACAACTCATCTCTCCACTCCTACAAAAATAGATGACAAGCCATTTATTGAGCCATGTACTCAGGCGTAAGCCCCAAGAACTGCAGTGTAACACACATACTAAACAAACTTTGGGAATTTGTTTTACCTCTTTTGTGATGAACTCAATTTCTGCTTCATACTTTGAGCTGTGTGTTTTAGCTTCCAGTTTTATCATGACTGAGGTGCAGGCATTGATGCTTCCTGAGGGTAAAAGATTCTTCTCTTCAATGATGGCATTTATCAAAGAGCTCTTTCCAGCCCCAGTTTTACCAAAGACGCCAACCAGCTCCCTCTTGTCTGTCTCCAAATCACTGATCTTTTTCCTGTTGAACAAGATTTTAAATATGGTTAATGGATTCAGTCATGAAACATTTTTAAGCATGCTTCAAAAGATTTCAAATGTATAATCATGGTAGTGATTATTCAATGAATCATTACTAGATATTTCAGTTTTATACACTGGTTCCACAAATCGTTTATTATATGTTGTTTTATTTTACTACAGAATTATTTCAGCATCTGTAATTGTACTGCTGTATGTCAGCAGTCTGTGTCATACAATCTGACACAAGAGACAAATTGGTGAATATTAAACCTAAAGGGTTCATGAACAGGTGGCACGGTGGCATGATGTTTAGCACTGTTGTCTCACACCAACATCTGGCTGGGGGGCTTTTTATTTTGAGTTTATCTCCATGTTTGCCTCGGTTCTCTCCCGGTACTCTGTCTTTCTCCAACAGTCCAAAGACGTGCAATTAGTATTGATTCTAAATCCTCATCAATGTAGTTACTCATTCCTGTGACTGTTTCTTGGTGTAACCAGTGTGACATCCATAAAGTTTGTTTGGACTGAATTATTTTAATTGTTGTGATTATCTGAATATACTGCTTATTTTTGCGTGTGTCAAGACTCTTGAAAGATGGACCATCTTCTCTGTGTGACTAAATTACACATAACTAGCAGCTTCTGAGGATGTTTTACAGCCATTTGCATCTGCATTTTTGCTTTCTTTAAAAACAATCTCTCTTTGATCTGTTTGTGAAACTGTCACACGATCAGGAGTGGAACCAGGCCCATACATTACAAAATATGAAAAAACTTAATACTCACTTCAAGAAAGCACTGAGTTTGTCTTGCTCATTTAGTCTTTCATGTACAAATGTCATGATGCTTTTCACATCAGACAGTATGATTGATTCTGTAGACAAAAAAAGTAAAAAAAAAAAAAAAACTATTTGGAAGGAATTATAGATTAGAATCAACAGAAAATGTAAAATCTCATGTTAAAAAAACAAACCTGTGTGAATTAGAGTATATCAGGATCATAATGTGACCACTTACCAATCAAACTTACTATACCATGCATCATGTTACTGTTAAATTTTGACAACAGCCCAAAGAAAAAGTAATTTCTAACATCAAAGATGAAACTGGCATGTTGGACAAATTGTGCTGAACAGAAATTTAACCCTATAGTGGCTTAAACTGTGACACTGTTTAAAAAGAGACGTAAATACCTGCAAATCCTGGCACAGACTGACGCTGACGCTTAGCTGGTGACTGCAACCTGCTGGCATCACTTTGAAGGTCTGATTTTCTCTTTCCTGATTGGATAAAAACAACAAAACAATAAGAACAAAGCATTGAAAGTTACTCTTAGTAAAGTTATGTAGATTGCAAAAAAATACTGGTGCCTTTAAAACACCGACTAATATGAGATGCAATAAATACGATGCATGTGTCTCACCTGTATCACTTGTGGATGGCAAGACCTGAGGATGAATATGAGTTATACAGGAAATTATCACTATTTGTATTGGCATTGCTCTTTAACAGCATTTAAAGGACACTAACGTACAAGTTTTACAATCAACAAACTTAAATGCAGTTATGTTTTCAACCAGCAGGCTGATGAAGAATACATTATAAATTACCTTCTTCTTAGTAAACATCTATGAGACAATTCTTTTACATAATTAAGTCCCAGTCATAAAGACCTACAGAGACAGTTGGCGAATTCCCTAGCTAGGGCAAAATGTATATTTCCCAACCCCCTATGAATGAACTTTTTAGATTCGGTCATTTATTGGTTTCTGTAGAGAGTCGTCAGTTTCTATAGACCAGAGAATGGAGCTTTACTTTGTCTCAGGCAGTTGGCTCATGTGTCTGAAATTCAGTATAATCCTTACCTGAACCACATCAGCTGCTTCTTCATGCTCCTGTTCATACTGCAGATAAAAAGTGCAAAGCAGTGTTTAATATTAAGCTCTTAAACATGTATTAAAAATTGTATTTGTCATATGGACATTAAATCTGAAGGGGGAAAAAAACGGTTTTAAACTGACTTGAAAAGAAATGACTGTTTCCTGATTTGAGGTTTGTTCTTCCTACAACAGTAAAAACAGTTTAAATCTATATTAGTTAAGAATTAACAAAATTACTCTACAAATAATTACTGCCAGTGAGACACAGGAGGCCAGGATCACAGAATTGGAGATTCTGCTTCGCACCCTCAAAAATCCCTTAGCTAGCCAAGCCCCTTTAGCCCGTGGAGCCAAAGGTAGCGTAGGCCCAGTTAGCTCCCTCTGGCAGATTGTCCCGAGCAGCCGGGGAAACAGGATGACTGGGTGACGATGAGGACGAAGCACAGTCTTAAACAGAAGCTCCTGGTACACCACCAATCTGTTCATGTGTCTAACTGTTTTTCCCCACTTTTCGAAACACCTGCCAGGCATCAAACTCTGGTAATTGGTGATTCTGTTCTGAAACATGTAAGGCTAGAGAAACCAGCAAAGACGACCAGAACAGATGACACTGAGGGAAATGTAAAACTGAAAGGTAAACATAAATTTGGCAAAACTGTAATTTACGTCGGCAGTAATGACATCTGGTTATGTCAATCGGAGGTACTAAAATTAATATTGAATCAGTATTTTACCGTATAGGCAACAAAATCAAGCTTTCCTTTGTCTCAGGCAGTTGGCTAATATATCTGAAATTCAGTAAAATCCTTACCTGAACCAAACCAGCTACTTCTTCATGCTCCTGTTTACCCTGCAGATAAAAAGTGCAAAGCCGAATACAATACTGAGCACTTAAACATGTATTAAAAACTGCATTTCTTGTATAGATACTGAACCTCAATGCAACAAAATAGTTTGTAACTTAATTGAAAAGAAATGACTGTTTCTTGATTTGTGTTTTGTTCTTTCTAGCACAATCAAAACATTGCAAATCCATCTTAGTAAAGACTTAACAAAAATTGCGCTAGATATTATTACGAGTGTTGGGCAAATTACTTTGAAAAATTAATTTGTTATAGTTAGTAGTTACTTCTTCAAAAAAACTAATTGAGTTAGTAACTGAGCTACAATATTTTAAAAATAAATTATTACTAGGAAAAGTCACTATTTGTCATGGTGCTGGCTCGTTGACCCAGCGTTTTCTGTTTTTATGATTATTTTCCTCTGTTCTAGTTATTCCGATTTTGGTATTCTGTGTCCTCCCCCTTGTGTCCGGTTTGTGTTCTAGATTTCCTGTTTTATTCTGAAGGTCTCTGTCTGTTGTCATTGTGTTCAGCTTGTGTCCTCCAGTCATCATGTGTATTCGGATCAGCTGTTCTTCCCTCCTGTGTGTGATTACCCGATTACCTTGTGTGTGTATATATAGTGGGTGTCGGTCTGTGTTCGTTGTTGGCTCATGTGCGTTCTATGGTGTTTTGTTCCTGTCTCTGCGTCTCTCTGCCCCGCACCCCTTTTGTATGCTCTCAGGTTTGTCATTTAGTTCTCCCAGTTTAGGTTTCTTCAGTTGTTTTGTCATGCCTCACTGCCTGTTTTTCCCCCACTCCACCACTTGTAAATAAACGTCACTCGAATCATCAGTCACTGCCGCATTTTGGGTCCTCCTTTTCCTCCAACACCACACAGCTCACCCCGCCAGCCGTGACACTATTACGTTACAAGGTTACAAAACTGAGTTTACAACTACACATTTGATTTACAAGTACAAAATATTTATGACCACAATTTAAGCCCATAGAAAGGGTGGAGTTTTTTGTTTTTGCTCCTTAGAAAATGCAGCTTTTACAGTTTCCTTCTGCAGAAAAATAGCAATAGTATTCAGGAGAAAATCTATCTAATTTATAGTATCCACTTTAAATTAGCTGAAGACAGCTTCATACATCTGTGTGTTGAAAAACTGTAACACGTCCACACCACATTTTCTTGTTAGTAACAGTAACAGCGTTGTAACAATAGAAATAGCAAATAGTTAGATTACTAGTTACTGAAAAAAGTAACAGCGTTCCTTTTATCGCTGCTGTTTCCATCACTGATTATTACTGCCAGTGCATTTTTAAATATACAGATAATTCTAACAAAAATTCACCTCTGTATATAGCAATATATATATATATATGTATATATATATATATATATATATATATATATTTTTTTTTTTTTTTTTTTTTTTTAAACTTAATTACCTTTAACAGCTTGAGTCTCTTCCTGAATTTCACTCTTGGTCCAGCTTTTGTGATCAAATTCTCAATTTCTCGATCATCAAGCTCATACAGACTTTCAGCATCGATTTGTTCATCTGTAAGAAAAAATAAAGTTGCAGAGATAAAGTTTATCCTCAACTTGCTTCAGAAATTCTTCTTAATGAGTGAAAAAGCAATCAGCCCAAATCTATGAGCTGTTTTACAGTTAACAGATCACAACAGAATCAGTATCTGTACCAATCACAGATTCACGTTAATACTTTACCTTTAAATTTTTCTACCCACTCACTTAGCCCCCATTCAACCAGTTTGTTTCTTACGAAATCATCCATGACCAAGAAATGAAACTGAAATATAAAATGCAATATTTAACCAGACAGTACTGCTTTACAAATTAGACATTTGTGATCGACTTCTCCTTTAATCCATATATAATCAGGGACACTGATATTAAATTCAGATTAAAAGTTCAAACTGCTCACCTTTTGTTAGAAGTAATGCAGGAAAAGGCTGCTGAGGGAGATGTGAGGGAAGCAGTGAGACAACAATAGGAAACAAGCGGGAAGAAAGAAATCGAGCAAAGAGCAAAGTCCACAAACAGATACGGTTAAAAACAAACTGGAACTGTGTGGCTCAGACTGCACAGGTGCAACTGCATCTATACATAAAATAGAAAGGTTAATCCAACATGAGTAACGCAGGAGCAGGAAAAAGCAGAACGGAGAACTGAGAAAAGCAGGAAGAGGAGGTGTTTGTGCAGAAGGGTGTGGCTGGCAGACAGGTAACAACCTGCCTCGGAGCAAATGTTTTGTTTTTCTTTTTTGTTTTACTTTTTAACAGAGGAGTGAAACGATGTTGGGTGATGAACACTTTAAAAAATAATTATTAATACCATCTTTAATCCTCAAAAGTATTAATAAAAATAGAAATTGCCACTCTGTTATGTCACAGTCATCGGGCCAGCCACAACCATCCCACAATAGATAAATGTAACTGTTAATGCTGGGCTTATGCTGGGCAGACACTGTGCGATTTTTTCAGTCGCGTTATTCAGCTTCTGCTCAAACTGTACGATTGACTCGCAGGGGTTAGAAGTTCGTAGGTCACGATGCAGGGTCTCACACTATACGGCCCGATGCTCTGATGCGACCTGAGTGCTCAAACTGTGCGTCCATAAAATGAAGGTTATAACAGAAATTCTGTCGCTCGCTCTCCCTCTCTGTCTTTCACTCACACAGACATGCACACCACCACCATCAACTTTGCTAAATTGCTAATGAAAAACATTTATCAAGCAGCTGTGATTGAGCAGCACTATACATCCAACTATTTTCACGGTTGTTGTGGTCGTGATAATTTTGTGAGGCCACATCGAAAAGGCTCAGATGAGCTTGCCATAGTTCTACAAGTTGTGCCTCCATCGCTTGTGTCCAGATCACACGCTGCACTGCCGTGCTACGCCGTCTTTTTCGCTGACATTTGTGTTTGCGGGTCCGCAGTGTGAGAAGCTGCGGTGACACCCTCACGACCAAGTGATTGATGATCGGGAGCTGGTCGTGAGGTATTAATCGCTTCTCGTTACCCCACGTATACTACACGATGCACGACGCACGATGAAGGCCAAAATCGGGCCGATCGCCAAAACGGTCGCACGACTCAAAAATCGGCTCAAAATGGGCCAGAAATCGCACACTGTATGCCCAGCATTAGTTTGACTTGCTGAATTATGGTGTATAGGTAGTAGATTCACTGACAGTTAGAAGGAAAAAGAATTTATAAATCTTGGCTGAAAGTTGTTGCTTAATCAGTGTTTGTGTTTTTAGAATGGCGTATTTAACATGCTCAAATGTTGTATCACTACATAAAAGGATTGCGGTTCACACAAACATTCCTTCTTATCCTCCCTACGCTATTCGTTTTAATGTTAATGTATTCACATTGTAAAACAAAAAAAAAAGGGACAGCATATGAAAAGGCAAGGCAAGGCAAGTTTATTTGTAAAACATACATTTGTAGGGCCACATAAAGTATCTGCAGTTTGTGATGTGATAGAACTGAAACAAATGATTTTCCTTCCATATTCAAAGTGCCAAAGAGAATGAGATCCCTCGGTTCATCTCTGTCTAAAAGTGGAAAAGAAGGACTTAGCATCCAGCCTTTTTATGGGAATCGTGATGCAGAGTGATAAAACTGAGTTTACTTAGATGTTATTTTGCTAATGGTTAATCATGTTTAAATGTAATCAATATGATGAAATAGAAAGTGTAGTTTGAGTAATAAAATTATTTGATGCCTGACTTCTTCACCTGGATTGCGGGAGTGCTTTTGACTACGCTGCTCATCCTTTAAAAGCAGGGTCAAACCATCCGCAGCTCTTATTACGCTGCCTTGATGATGTCAAACAGTGGTTGTCATTAAATTTTTTAAAGCTAAATGAAAATAAAACTGAGGTTGTCATTTTTGGCAACTTTAATCATATCGACAGCACTCTGGGCACCCTTTCCTCGTATTCTAAAACACATGTAAAAAACCTCGGTGTTGTTAGGATATTGCTTCAGGGAGCAGACATGAAACCGTCTTAGGTTTTAGCCATCACTTTTTTATTGTCTCCACACCACCCTCCGGTGGCTTCCACATGAACTGCACCTTAAACAACAACTGTTTACTCATATCATGACATCCCCCTTTTTTTTTTTTTTTTTCTACAACAACAGGGGCAAACAACAAAGCAACCCACACCACCACTCAAGGCCCACGACCTGTGGAAAAAAGAAAGGGAGAAAAAAAAATGCCTCTTGGCATACTCACATTTCTCTCCAGTGAACATATTTTTTCTTCCCATTTTTTTTTAAATTTATTTATTTTTTTTATATCAAAGCATGTGCTCAAAACATAATGTTCATTTTATTCCTCAATAAGCCTTCTGGGCTTGGAAACAATACGTCCACTCGCAGTTTTGGGTGGGGAACTTGGAAACTCTGTGGGAGTGACATTTGTACTTTGCATGTCCATCTCACTTTGTCCCTGTGTTTCATCACACTCATTTTGCTGTGTTACATTTTGATTGTCCCTTGACTGCCTTAGAAACTTTCTGTTCCTTCTATATGTCTGTCCATCAGGCATCTGAACAACATAAGATCTTGGATGTTCAGATAAACCTGTCACCTGAGCTGGATTCCATACGCCCTGTTGCCACATTCTGACAGTGTCACCAACCTGCAGTTGCTTAAGTGCTTTGGTTCCTTGGTTAAAGTATTCTCTCTGTTTCTGTTGTCTTGTTTCTAACAACTGCTGCACTGTCTTAGTGACCATGTGAGGTTTCAATCCTTGCGATGTCGGTGGAAGTATTGTTCTTATGCGTCGACCCATTAGCAGCTGGGCTGGTGACGCTCCAATGTCCTCCAACGGTGTACTCCTCAGATTTATTAATGATAGATACGGGTCATTCCCCTCAGCTTTTGCCTTTTTTAACAAGAGTTTCACTGTTTGTACTCCTCTCTCTGCCATTCCGTTTGACTGTGCATGGTGGGGGCTCGTAGTGTTGTGACAAAACTCCCACTCTTTTGCAAAGTCTTGGAATTCACGGGAGCTGAACTGTGGTCCGTTGTCTGAAATCACCGTTTCAGGAATCCCGTGTCTGGCAAATTGTGACTTAAGATGAGTGATAACTGTTGCACTTCTTGTGTCTGACTTCAGCCACTCAACCTCAATGAACTTGGAATAGTAATCCACTAAAAGGAGATATTCCTGCTGGTCAAAAGTAAATAGGTCCACACCTATCTTCTGCCAAGGTCTTTCAGGAACACTATGTGGATGTAGTGGTTCTTTGTTCTGTCGTTTCTGGTGAGTACTGCACACATCACAGCAGTTCACCATCTCTGTGATACTCTGTGACATTCCAGGCCAAAAGGGTACTTCTCTCGCTCTGCGTCGGCAGCTTTCAATACCCAAGTGACCCTCGTGAATGCGCTTTAGCATTTCTGCTCTCAGTGCTGCAGGAACAATAAGCTGCTCTCCTTTGAACAGAACTCCATCCACTACTGAAATTTGTTCCCTGTAATTCCAATACACTTGGATTTCTGTTGCAGCTTGGTTTCTTGTTTCTGGCCATCCATCCAGAACTGTCTCTGTAAGTTTAGTCAGTGTCATATCATTCCTTGTTTCCTTTCTGAATTCCTTTAGTTTTGCACTTGTCACAGGTAAGTTGGAAATTACCATGTGCACCTGGTCTTCTATCTCATTATCAGATGAGCTGGTCACTGGCAAATATGCTCTGGATAATGTGTCTGCGATGTACATTTCACTTCCTGGCTTGTGCTGTACTTGTACCTGATATTTTTGCAGTCTCATTAGGAGTCTCTGTATTCTTGCTGGAGCACTGCTCAACGGCTTTTTCATTATCACTTCTAGTGGTTTGTGATCTGACTCCACATTCACTTCTCTGCCATACACATACTGATGGAAACGCTCTGCACCAAACACAATTGCCAACATCTCCTTTTCTATTTGTGCATAACGCTGTTCAGTCTCTGTTAATGAGCGTGATGCATAAGCAACTGGCTTGCCATCTTGTAGTAAGACAGCACCGAGTCCACTTTTAGAAGCATCGACAGATAGTGTTACTGGAAGCTGTACATCGTAGTATCTGAGCACAGGAGCTTCAGTAAGAATTGTTTTCAATTTGTTGAATGCGTGCTGATGCTCACCTTCCCACTGCCATGCAACATCATCTCTGGTAAGGCCGCGTAATGGCTCTGTGTGTTGTGACATGTTTGGAATGAACTTTGCTAGGTATGTCACCATACCCAGAAATCGCTCCACATCTTTTTTGCACTCTGGTGTAGGCATTTTCTTTACTGCCTCTATCTTGCTCTGATCTGGTTTCAAACCATCTGCCGAGAAGATGTGGCCAAGGTATTTAATTTCCTCCAGGCCTACCTTGCATTTGTCCTTGTTCAGCTTAAAATTTTTTGCTCTTGCTCTCTCCAGCACTTGCCTCAGTCTGTCGTCATGCTGTACTTTAGTCTCTCCCCAGATCAAAAGGTCGTCTATGTATGTCTCGACGCCATCAATCCCCTCAAACAGCTGCCTCACCGTCCTGTGGAATACTTCTGGAGCTGAATTAATTCCAAAAGGCAGGCGAAGGAATCTGTAACGACCAAAAGGTGTGTTGAATGTACAGAGACGAGAGCTGGCTTCATCCAATTTAAGTTGCCAAAATCCTGAGCTTGCGTCCAGCACAGTGAAGTATTTGGCCTTTGCCAGTCGGCTCGTTATCTCTTCAACTGTTGGCAACTGGTAGTGCTCTCTCATGACTGCTGTATTGAGATCACGAGGATCTAGGCAGACTCTCAGTCGTCCAGTAGCCTTTTCCACAATGACGATTGGATTTACCCACTGGGTAGGCTCTTCAATTTTTGTAATCACCTCCATTTTTTCCATTCTGTCCAGTTCTACTTTGAGTTTTTCTTTGAAGATGTCCATTTCATCACTTTTATTCAGTGCCATCACTCTCTTGATGAGTCCCATTTCTTCACATGTTTGAATTCCCAGAATTGGCTTGGTTTCTGATTTTACGACAATGAACTCCAAAGCAAAACTTTTCTTTTTGTATTTCACTGCCCAAGTGCACTTTCCTTTAACTGCTATTTTGTCTCCGGTGTATGTTGACAACCTGACATTTGTGGGTCTAAGCATTTGCTTATTTCCTATTCTTCGTAGTAGACTGTAGGGAACCACATTGGCTTGTGCACCAGTATCAAGTTTGAATTTCACAGGTTTATGGCCAACTTTTATTTCTACAGTCCATTCATCTGTTTGTGTCCGTGTTTTTGCATTTACAGCCCCAATGAACAGACTTACCTGCTGATCCGTGGCTTCATCGGCGACAGTGTGCACTTTTCTCGATCTACACATTCTGGCAAAGTGATTCATTTTCCCGCAGTTCTTGCACTGTTTGCCATAAGCAGGGCATTGGCGTGATGCATGCTTAGTTCCACATCGTTTGCAATTAAACGTGCTTGCTTGGTCTTTGTCGTTCGGTTTCATCTTACTTTGTCTGTCTTTTTTGCTTGTCTGCTTATGTCTCACTGCATCTACGTCTTTACTTTCATGTGCAGAGACTTGAGCATTGCGATCCTCCTCATGCATTTGCTTGATTTGAGCTTTTGTGGTCTCAGCTGCAATGCAAAGCTGAACTACTTTTTCGAGAGTAATATCATCTTCTCTTAACAGCCTTTCTCTCATTGCATCCGATGTAATTCCACACACTACGCGATCTCTGATGAGGGATTCTTGCAGTTGTCCAAATTCACATGACTTGGCCCTTAGCTTTAGCTCCGTGATGTACTGGCTAATTGGCATATCCCCTTGCACACACGTGAAAAACTTGTACCTTTCATAGGTTATGTTCTTCTTTGGGCTACAGTATTCCTCAAATTTCTCCATTATTTTCGTCAGCTTATGCTCATCACCATTTTCCGCAAACGTGAAGGTATTGTACACTTCAACCGCTTCCTCTCCAGCAACGTGAAGAAATAGTGAAGACTGTACCTCGGGTGGCTTGCTAGCACCTCTTGTAGCCGCTAGATACAGCTCGAACCGTTGCCAAAACCGTCTCCAATTTTCCGAGAGGTTCCCTGGCAGCAAATCAAGTCCAGCTGGCGGCTTAAGCCCTTCCATGTGTGCGACACTCTTCTATAGCCTTATCAGTTCACTTCTGACACCATGTTAGGATATTGCTTCAGGGAGCAGACATGACACCGTCTTAGGTTTTAGCCATCACTTTTTTATTGTCTCCACACCACCCTCCGGTGGCTTCCACATGAACTGCACCTTAAACAACAACTGTTTACTCATATCATGACAGGTGTTTACATTGATGGTTCTTTTAAATTGAATAAGCAGGTGAGTGCAGTAGTTCAGTCCTGTTTTTTTCAGTTAAGACAGCTAGCCAAGGTAAAGCCATACCTTCCGGCTAACGTCTTTGAGCGTGTTATTCACCTTTTTCTTACTTGCAGATTGGACTACTGCAATTCATTGTATTATGGTCTAGATCAGGCCACCATCCATCGTCTTCAGATGGTTCAAAATGCTGCTGCTCGCCTGCTAACTGGTACCAAACGGAGAGAGCATATAACCCCAGTTTTAGCTTCTTTACACTGGCTTCCTGTCTCCTACAGGATCCAATTTAAACTTCTACTTTTTGTTTTTAAGTCACTTAATGCCCGAGCCCCTCCTTACCTGTCTCAATTCAATTCTTTATTTATTTGTCACATGTAGTTATAGCTGGTACAACATACAGTGAAATGTTTTTTCTGGCTAAAAAAGTACTCCCCCCGACTGTGCAAACATGCTAAAAAAGATTTTACATAAAACTAAGAAAAAAAGGGAAAGAAACAAAAGTTAAAAGTAAAAAAAAAAAAAAATATATATATATATATATATATATATATATATATATATATATATATGTAAAAACAATGTAAAAGTCCATATGTTTGTGCTTATAAGTATATATCCATGACGTGCAAGATATTGCACTGTAATGATTTGAATAAAAAAACTATAAAAATATACATATTTACATAGTACAGATGTATATAATAAGGTACGGATAAGGTTCAGAGAAAAAAGTAAAGTGCAAATTATGTACTGTGTGTGAGATTGTCCATCATGTTGTCCGGTTTGTGTTTTGGTTGAGGAGTCTCACTGTTTGTGGGTAAAAACTCCTCCTGAACCTTTCTGTTCTTGTTTTCAGGCTACAGAGGCGCTTCCCTGACCTCAGTGGCCTGAACAGTTTGTGGGCGGGATGGCTGGAGTCCCTAATGATCCTGATGGCCCTGGATCTGCACCTTTCAGCATAGATGTCCTGCAGTGCTGGTAGAGGTGTTCCCATAGTGCGTTCAGCTGTGCGCACAACCCTCTGCAGGGCTTTCTGTTGCTGTACTGTGCAGTTCCCGTACCACACCATGATGTTGTTGCACAGGATGCTCTCAATGACACCAGTGTAGAATCTCCTCTGTATATTCTTGGAGATCTTAAACCTCTTTAGACGCCTCAGGTGATAGAGGCGCTGTCTGCCTTTACTAATGAGGAAGTCCGTATGTGTACTCCAAGTGAGGTCCTCGTTGATGTGGACACCGAGGTATTTGAAGTTGGAGACTCTCTCCACAGGGGTTCCATTGATCTGAATTGGGGTGTGAGTTTTCTCACCTCTCTGTTTTCTGAAGTCAATCACCATCTCCTTTGTTTTGCTGATGTTCATGGAGAGGTGATTTGCCTCACACCACTTTGCTAGTCCATCCACCTCACTCTGGTAGGCCCTCTCGTCGTTCCCAGAGATGAGTCCCACCACCACTGTGTCGTCAGCAAACTTCACAATGGAGTTAGTGGGGTGTCTGGCCGTGCAGTCCGCGGTGTAGAGGGAGTAGAGAAGGGGGCTCAGTACACATCCCTGGGGGGCCCCTATGTTCAATGAGAGTGTATGGGAGTATACATCCCCTATTCTCACTGACTGTGGTCTCGCGGTCAGGAAGCTATGAATCCACCTGCACAAAGATGTACTGAATCCCAGATCTTGGAGCTTACCCGAGAGGGTGTGGGGCACTATGGTGTTGAATGCTGAGCTGTAATCTATAAACAGCATTCTCACATAGTTCCCACATCCCTCATCTAGATGGCTCAGTGTGGTATGCAGGACCTGTGCTACAGCATCTCCGGTAGATCTGTTTGTCCGGTATGCAAACTGCAGTGAGTCGAAGTCGGGAGGAAGGAGGGAACTGATGAAGGGTTTCATGAGCCTCTCAAAACACTTCATCACTACAGATGTTAGGGCTACTGGGCGATAATCATTTGTCTGAGCTCCTCTCTGCCTATGCTCCAGGAAAAACCACGAGGTCTAGCTCAAAACTAATGTTGTCCATCCCACGGACTAACCTCAAATCCCGTGGTGATAGATCCTTCTCTGTGGCAGGTCCCAGACTTTGGAATAGTCTCCCCTTAAATATTAGATCTGCACAAACACTTGAGCAATTTAAATCTTTACTAAAGACACATTTCTATGCCCTGGCTTTTAACACACTATGACCCAAGCATTTTGGTCTTATTTGAATTAGTTTAGTTATTGTTTTAATTCTTTTACTGTCCGTTTATTGTTTTTTATTGTTATTATTGTATTACATTGTTGCTTCATAGGTACAGAGAAAAACCCAACAATCATATGACCCCCTATGAGCAAGCACTTTGGCGACAGTGGGAAGGAAAAACTCCCTTTTAACAGGAAGAAACCTCCAGCAGAACCAGGCTCAGGGAGGGGCGGCCATCAAATTGGAGTCTATTAGATAGATATGATACAAACCATTGCAGTGCAGTACCTGTAATACCTACAGCATGTTCTAATCGCTCTAATAGGATATTATGGTCGACAGTATCGAATGCTGCACTGAGGTCTAGCAGGAAAAGCACAGAGATGAGTCCACTGTCAGAGGCCATAAGAAGATCATTTGTAACCTTCACTAAAGCTGTTTCTGTGCTGTGATGAGCTCTGAAACCTGACTGAAACTCTTCAAATAAACCATTCCTCTGCAGATGATCTGTTAGCTGTTTGACAACTACTCTTTAAAGGATTTTCGATATGAAAGGAACGTTGGAGATTGGCCTATAATTAGCTAAGACTGCTGGGTCTAGAGATGGCTTTTTGAGTAAAGGTTTAACTACAGCCAGCTTGAAGGCCTGTGGTACATAGCCGATCATTAGAGATAGGTTGTAGTGATGGGTCGTTCGCGAACGAAATGGCTCTTAGAGCCGGCTCTTTGACGTGAACGACGCGAGCCAGCTCCTTATCGCGAGCCGTCACGTGGGTTTTTTTTTTTCTTTCTCTCACCCTCTCTCTCTCTCTCTCTCTCGCACTTTTTTTCCGCTTCACTTCGCACCTGAGCCTTGTGCACCTGAGCCTTGGTGTGTTCACACCGAACGCGATGGACGCGAATAAAACGCCCCAAACGCCCCTAATTTGACGCGTGTACATTCGCGTCTCAACGCGTGTCCAAGAAAAATCCATCGCGCGTGAACCGGAAATGTGGGAGGAATGTGGGAGGGAGTTGTGCCAGACCGGTATCTTTGCAAGATGGCAGCTATCGAGCTAGCGCTTGAAGAGAGAGTCTCCCTTCTCTATGTACTGTGGAGAGCAGAGCAGCAGCGTAAAAGACGTCCTCGCCGTACCTGGGTCCATCAGGTCCTCCAGAGGCATGAGCAGTTTGGTGAGTTTCACCACTTGCTCCAGGAGCTGCGCCTGGATGACGGCCGATTCCAGCGCTATCACCGTCGGCCAGTTTGAGGACCTGCTTTCCCTCGTCGGTCCCAGCATCGCCCGCCTAGACACCAACTACAGACGCTCAATCCCACCTGCAGAGCGCCTGTCCGTCTGCCTGAGGTTAGTAAAACTATTTAATACGGTAGTCCTTTATTGATATCTGTGCTAATATGCTAATCCATCCAGTTATACACTGCTAACATGGATGTGCTATGCTAACAGTGAATGCTGTCGGTGTTTACTGAAAGCAAACTGTGGTACAGAGACGACTCTTTATAATATTTCTAGTGATACTCAGAAGCTCTCATCAAGTCCCGATTTAATTCGATTTATGCTGTTATCAGTGTTTGCATGATAGCATGGCTGTGGTGTCACATCAATGTATGCGCTCGGTGTTTGCTGATATCAAACTGTAGCATTAGGACCACTGAGTTAACCTTGTAGTGATACTCACTCCTTTTTATTTAGACCTGGTTTAATTCTGGGATAGTTGAATATTTGTATATAATCCCTGCAGCTGTCAGACTCTATAGCAGGGGTCACCAGCCTTTATTAAAACAGAGTTAGATAAAACTGTGAACAGTTTGGTTCATCTCTAGTTACATGGTTCTATCTTGATAAGCTGTCTTATCACAGATTAATTTTTCAAAAATATTAATGATTTAAGCAAGGAAAGGGCTACATGTCAACACACAACTCTTTATTTCTATTAATGTCTTACTTCATTCCTACCTGATTGACATGTTTAGGAATTATGAGTGATTGGCTCACTGTAGTTGTGAAAGTTGCTACCAATCAAATTATGATATGTTAAAGTTAAAACAAAACACAACTGTTTTAGATATTATCTAATATACATTTTGTAATTATCCTTATAATTACAAAATGTTTTATGTAAGATTTAAGTTTTGTGATTTATATCTGACATCACAAAAGTATTTTGGAATTTGAATAATGTATTTTGTAACTGCAGTACACATAATACTGATTTTGAACAATTTTGTCCAGGTTCCTTGTCACCGGGGACTCCTTCAGGACCATCGCGTTCAGTTTCAGAGTCGGTGTGTCCACGGTGAGCCAGATCACCCCCCAGGCAGCGACGTCCATCTGGGACTGTCTAGTGGACGACTTCATGGCTGTGCCTTCACCTGGAGACTGGCGGTCCATCACAGAGGGATTCCAGGAGCGCTGGAACTTTCCTCTGTGCTGTGAAGCTCTGGATGGGAAGCACATCCAGACAAAGGCACCCCATATATCATATAGGAGACACACACATTGATATACACTAAATATTCATTTCATTTCTTTTTTGTGGTGCCCAAATTTATGCACCTGCTTGATTTTGTTTAAACAATTATTGCACACTTTCTGTAAATCCAGTAAACTTCTTTTCACTTCTCAAATATCACTGTGTGTGTCTCCTGTATGATATTTAACTGACATTTTTTATTGTAACAACCAACGATTTATACAGGAAAATAATGTCTATTAACAAGGTTGCCCAAACTTCTGCATCCCACTGTATCAGTATATTTTGTCATTAGTATAATATGAAATAAATTCTACATGTGTCAAGTCGTGTGCCAACATTTGCTGTGTAGTAGAACTGAGACATTAGTCATTATAAACATTTATTTGAAATAATATTAAAAGTCTCAAACAGAAAAACATTAAACATAAATATATAAAATATAAGTATTTACAGAGAGACAGGAATAAAAAGGACCAGCTGCTCTCCAGAGCAGGAACAAGGCTGAGGAGGAAATGCTCCATTGGAGACTGGTGTGGCCTCTTCAGGGACTCCAGGATGGCCAGCTCCACCACCGATGGACCGTCCTGGGACCCGTCCCTCATCTGCCTCGGAGCCGTCCTCCTCTGTGGGCCTGTAAAACAGCACAAAACACAAAGAAATGAGAAGGCTGCTACTAGATTTTAATTTCAACATTGAAAAAAAAAAAAAAACAATAACAGGATATAATCAGATTGGTTGTAGATATTTAGTAAAGGTGATCACAAGGGAATCCCACCGACTAAAAAGGTATCAGTGCTTGCTGTACATATCTGTGGGTGCAGCAGCAGGAGCTCAGGGACTGGGGATGCTCTGCTGCAGAATCAGTTGGTTCTATCAATACAGTATTAAATGTTAACAGGTTGGATATAATAATCGTAGAGTAGACAGTGGTCCCTCATTTATTGCAGGGGTTCTCAGAATAACTAGCCCCTGGTCACAGTTCTCACAATTGATTCTCAAAGTGCAAACCTTTGTAGATTGCAAAACGTAAAAGTATTATTATGCCGCGGTTTGTCTTCATCTGCCCGCCACTTTCGTGCACCTTTTTCCCTCACGGTGCAGGTGTCTATTTCCGAATGAGGCTCATAGTTATGGGTGTTTTTGTGCTGTTTTTTCTATTGGACGCGATGGTTATCAAAACCAAACGTGATAAATTTGGCAAGCGCAGGAGATTTGTCAATCAGGCTGCAGAATGCAATGCTGTACTGTGCAATAAAAAATCAGCGAAAAAGCAAAGCAGTGACGGATGAACAGCGGGACCACTGTGTGCTGTTTATTAATAAGCAATAAAATATATTCCTAAATGACAACATGCATAAAAGCAGAACGGTATTTGTACGTCAGTGGGAAAATAGCGGTGGCTTGCTAGCTTTTGTGCGGCTTCCCGGGTCAGTGAAAACTTTCAAAAGAGAAATGAATGAACTTACCAGGTTGCCTGATCTCTTCACATATCTTCCTCCAAGCTCGGTCCTTTTTATTCCTGTCTCGGTACTGAAAGCAGCTGGTGTTGTACAGCTCCGAGTTGTTTGCTACCGCATTGATTAGCCTTCCCCTCCATTGAAGTATGAAAGGCTTTGGCTGGATCTGCCCCTTTGACCTAGGTAACAGCCACGTCACCAGGCTCCTGATTGGTTGTCGCGGCGCGATTTGACGCTGGAGTTCAGATTTTTCCAACTCGAGCGGTAGACGCGAAACGCGCGTATGCACAAAATGCAACACAAAAACTCACGCGCGTGGTTTTATTCGCGAGTCAAACGCGCCAGACGCGCTACACTGACGCGCGTTTCACGCGTTTTGGCGTTTTCGCGACGCAAATCTGCTTCCGAATTTTCGCGGGACCCGCAATCGCGCGTCATCGCGCCTTTCCATTGACTTTACATGTAAACCTGACGCTCTATTCGCGTCCATCGCGTTCGGTGTGAACACACCGTTACACTCAGTAGCACAGGAACAGAGCCAGAGGGAGAGAGAGAGAAAGAGAGCCAGGGACAACAACGTCACATTAGAAAGGTAAAGTAATCATCCACAACTATTTTCGGTTGCAGATGATAAAGGATTCAGAAAGTTTATTCATGCAGGCCCATATGACAGAGAATATGCATCTTCTTTTTGTTTTCATATTATAATTTATATTTAATTGTGTTGTGGTTTGCAGTGTTTTGTGTTGTTTTCACTTTAAATTTGTAAAAGGAAAAAGCTGAAAATTTAAATAGTTAAAAGTTGAAATGTGAATACTTGATTTTTGTATTATATGATTTATTTATTACATTTTATGTGGAGTGAAAAAATAAAAGT
This sequence comes from Astatotilapia calliptera, assembly GCF_964374335.1. NCBI lineage: Eukaryota > Metazoa > Chordata > Actinopteri > Cichliformes > Cichlidae > Astatotilapia > Astatotilapia calliptera. The sequence goes on along the minus strand of NC_137425.1, from coordinate 14,891,881 downwards.
ATATTTACAGTGGCCCCTACAGACAAAGCACATACAAACTTCAAATCACGTACGAACTCTGAAGCACGTACAAACTCCAAAACACGTACAAACTCCAAAACACGTAAAAACTCCAAAACACGTACAAAAGACAACAGAAGTGCTCCAGGATGCTGGGCGCAGTGTTGAGCTTTTGTTACCGAGTGGCTACACAAGCCAGTAAGTACCAACGACCGGATTTGGTGTGTGGTAGTAACAGGTAAATGAACTTTTTTTTTAAATTATTTGAATATATATGAGTGCCTGTGTAGAAATACACAAACAATACACACATGCTTTCAATTGTGTAATTTAAGTGATCTAGTAGCTCTGCTTTGGAAGTTCAGTTCATGCTAGAAATGTGTTTTGGAGTTTGTACGTGTTTTGTCTCTAGGGGCCACTGCATATATTTATATATAAACATATACAAATAAAACCACTTTTTTTTACGTTAGTAATTCCTTTTGTGCATAATTTTATATTATTGTTAATAATAAATTAATTAAAGCAACAAAACAACCTGAAGAGCCGGTTCGGAGCCGAAAGAGCCGGCTCTTTTTAGTGAGCCGAACCGAAAGAGCCGGATCTCTAAAAAGAGCCGGAAATCCCATCACTATTCTCTACACCGTTATATTTGTGCCACAAAACCAGCCAATCACAGACTTGGATGCAAAAAAATCTGATTGGCTGTTCTGGTCTCCAATCAGCTCGAAATGACGAAATGCAATATCCCAGAATCCATTTCGTCCAAAACTCAAACGAGGCAGTGGCGGAGGAACACAGAGTGGTGTAATTTGAAATATTACTCTTTCTGGGTCACAAAATAAACTTTTAAGATATTTTCATGCGAGAATGGTGCTGTGTAAACTTCAAATATCTGCTCGATTCATCAAGACATCACATATTTGCATAAGTGCTCTAACGTTTTCTCTCTCTACCGTTCCATGCTCCTCCTGGGTGAAAAATAATAGAGGCAACCGTCTGGACACTTTGTAATGGCGGGCATATACACTGAACTTGTAACTCTAGAAAACTGACGTGGAGTCTCACACAACAATCCCACGTCGAGGAGCGCTCAGCCACACTGTTAAGTAGCTGCTCAACGAGCCTTGATCAGCTCCAGGTGTGTGTGATGATCTTCAGGTGTGCTCAGCAACCTGGAAAGGCCACACTCACCAAGCCTGAAGGTGCCTGTCACAACTGCACCAACACACGCGCACACAGACATACCTCCATATACACAAGCATGAACACGGGAAAGGCAGCACAGTGCAGAAAAATATATAAAATGGACCCCAACTGCTCATGGACCCTGGGTCACTCAGACAATGTTATATTACAGTTTTTTTCTGAATGCTTAAACCCTAACTGTGGTTGTTATAGCACAATTTCTAAAACTATTAATACTTATAGCAAAACCACTCACTGAGTTTGCAAAACTAAAAGCACAAACACTGCACAGCACTCTTTTTGCAGAACTGTTAACACAATTCACTGCTTTACGCTCAATTTCCAAATGATCAACACACTCCTAGCAAAACTATACACATTTACGGCTATTATTGTGTGGATGCTTTAAGCATCCACACTGTTGAGTTCCTTCTTGATGTTTCTGTACACTTTTCGCTGTGGATCTACTTCCACAATTTTTGTGCTATTTTCACCGTTCAAATTTTAAACTATTCTGCTATTTCTGCTAATGACGGCTATGTCTTTTGGTATTTTTCACTATTATACTTTTTAAAATATTAAGCCTTTTTCCTTTAATTTGAAATGAATGGGAAACTTCTGCAATTCTGCTAAAATTTGCTTGTTTTTGAAACTTAACTACTTCCTCATATTTTCACCTAGAACAACCATTCAAACTTTAAAATGTTCTCAAATTATTGGGCTATTCAGGTATAAATCAGCTTTTTCAAATCTTTTACCGTTTTACTTTTATGCCTCTTAAAGTTTTCAGTTGCAAAATTGTGATTTTTCACAAAATACATGCGTTGTTATGGTTGCTATGCTGTTGGCTTCCAGTGTGCCACTGAAGGTTTTGCAGTCTTTTCTTCATGTCCGAACAACTTCTTGCTACTTGCTCAATTTTCACTCAACTTCCACAAATTATACATCAAAACGTAGGTATTTTTGCTGGCTTTCAGGAAATGTCACCATCATTGTTGTGGGACTTACAGAATTTTTGCAAATCTCCTCAGACCAACACAAAGTCGGAAAACTCTCCATAGAAAGTCAATGGAGAGTTTGTTCAAAATCACCGCTTGATTTCTGTAATGAGAGGCATATTCGAATCGTCATATCTCCTTAACGAAATAAAGTTAAGACATGAGGCTTGTCCCAGTATATCTTCAGACACTCCTGACGCTCACAATTCAAGAATTTCTTTCTCACCTATTACCGTTCTGAAATGAGTTAGACTTGTTTGAGGGTAGGAAATTCGTCCTTCGCTCAGATTTCTTCAGATTTCAAACTCTGGAAATGAACCACTTTTTTCTCTCGTCATAACTTTTTGTTGGATTTCCACAGAGACCTGAAAATTTCCATGACTGTTCACCAAATCCTGCTGTCTCTTACGGTGAAAGAATGATATCGATGATCCAAATAGATTTAGAGTTACAAAGCGTTGTTTGAGGGCAGGTCAAGGCAGTTTTTGCTTCGCTCTACTCAGTTATGGTGCATTACAAGTCAAATATCTTTAATAAATCATATTTTAATGATAAATTGTCAACACTTTAAGATTCCTCATGTCTTCTGAACAAAATTAGGGTTAGGAAATTATGGTCATTTGTTTGAGGGGAGTCCTCACTATGAGAAATAGACTGCAAAAATCCTGTGTCTCTCTGTGCTGCGTGCACCTGTTTTGGTGGGAAAAAATACACAGCCTCTCTGATTGGTGGATTCAAATTCAGCAACTCCCAGGCTGCTTGACTGAGCTAGAAACTTGCTTCTCTCTCCGTGTGTGTGTGTGTGTGTGTGTGTGTGTGAGTGTGTGTGTGTGTGAGTGTGTGTGACAGAGGGAGAGAGAGAGAGAGAGAGAGAGAAATTAAATTCAATATATTTAGACTGGTTGACTGAATTGGATCATGTGTGTGTGTTTTTCTGTGCATGTGTGTTTCCTTATGTGTCCATATTTGTGATTGTTATATATATATATATATTTTTTTTTCATTTAACAAGTATATTTAAGGGACCCTCAGCATGGTCAGCACTTTTTCAGCTGTCAATTTTGCTTTTCCAATTTTTCTGTTTAAGTTATTACTATTGTGCTAAATCATACTATTTCTGCTATTTTATAAGATTTGTGCTAAATATAGTATTTCTGCCAAATATAGTATTTCTGATTAATTATAGTTTTTCTACCAAATCATAGTACAGTATTTCTGCTTTTTATAGGATTTGTGCTTAATACAGTATTTCTGCTTTTTATAGGATTTGTGCTTAATACAGTATTTCTGCTTTTATAGGATTTGTGCTTAATATAGTATTTCTGCTAAATGTAGTATTTATGCTTAATCATACTATTTCTATATATTTCTGCCAGGCAGCCAATCCTCTGTGAGGACTCAGACATTCAAATGCACATATCAGGGCCTGCACGGCTTCCCAGCCAGCCAATCATATCTGAGGTCTGCCGTTCCTTCTCTCGTCATATCTCAGCGACGGATGTACAGAGAGCAATGAAAATCGCGGTCAAAGTACACCAAAGTCCGCTGATTCACCCAATACAAGAATTATGCTTCTAGTCCACCTAGTTTTTGAGTTACACAAAGTTTTGTAACTCCAAAAAACGGCGTTTTTCGCCTCTCACCGTGATCTAATTCTGACTGCTCATCACCCTGTTTTTCAAGCCGCCCGCTCTATTTCCCAGTGGCGCAGTTGGTAATGACACGGGTCTGCAAACCAACGGTCGTGGGTTCGATTCCACCTTGTCAACATGTTTTTTTCCCTATAAATTAATACACTATCACAGACCAGTAATTCATATTCATCATTTATTACAATTCTGCAAACTTTTATGATTTTACCAGCTTTTCTAATATGGACCTCACATTCTTGTTAACACTCCATGGCACAAATACTCTTCCCTTTAGGCTCTGTGTATGTTTGTGTGTATCAATATTTCTCCCATTTTAAAGTATTACTCCTCCATAATTGTATTTCTGTTAAATCAAAGTACTTTTACTACATCTTAGTACTTCTGCTCAATCATAGTATTTCTGCTAAAGTATTTCTGACAAATCATGATTTTTGTGCCAAATCATAACATTTGTGTTATGTTAAAGTATTACTACTAAGTGGAGGAATTTCTGTCATGTTACAGTATTTCTGCTAAATCATACTATTTCTACTATATTATATTTTTCTTTCTAAATACAGCACTTCTGCTATATAATTGTATTTCTGCTATGTTATAATATTTGTGCTAAACCAGAGTATTTGTGCTGAAACATAGTATTTCTGCCAAATGATAGTATTTCTGTCAAATGATAGTATTTGTGCTAAAACATAGTATTAATTTAAAATGACAATATTCATAGTTCATCACAGTGTCTCTGGTAAATCACAGTATTTCTGCTCTGTTGTACTATTTTTCTAAATCATAGTGTTTCTGTAATGCTTAAGTATTTTTGGCTAAATATATTCTTTCTGTTATCTTATACTATTTCTCCTAAATTCTTGTATTTTTGAGAAGTTATCATGTTTCTGGTAAGTTACAATATTTCTGCTAAGTTCTGCTATGCTATTGTATTTCTGCCAAGTATTATGTTTCCTCTAAGATATTGCAGTTCTGCTAAGTTATTCCATTTTAGCAAAGTTCCTTTGCTTCTGCAAAGTTTTTACAATTTCTGCAACTTTTCAGCTTTTTCAGCTAGTTTTTGCATACAGCTTCAGCTTTAAAGCATCCACACTGCATTTTCGCAGGAAATGCAAATTTTTCTAGTTTACACTACTTTGCCAGCTGTCTGGCACACTGTCACATGTGACAACTGTTTTAGATAATTAGTTCACTTTGCAATCAGCCTAAGCACTATAAATAAGGTACAGGTAAGCTGTGGAGTACAATGGAGGGAGCAGGAAGAGTGAGTAGAGTGAGAATTAGAGGAGGCCAAGGAAGAGGACGTGGAGGTGAAGAAGTAGGACAAAGAGGATGACAAGGAGAAGCAAGCGGAGGATGAGGAGGGGGAAGAGGAGGACGAGGAAGGGGGAGGGGGAAGGGTAAGAAGAGTAAGAAATAGAATTGCTGATGACATCAGAGCCACAATAGTGGACCGTGTAATCAACCATGGAATGACCCTGAGGGAAGCTGGCCAACGGGTTCAGCCTAACTTGAGCCGCTACACTGTAGCAAGCATCATAAGGACATTTTGAAATGAGAATCAATTAGTACAGTCACTTTGCACTAAGATTTGTAGCACTGCCATATGCTAATGAGGAACACAACATTACCATAGATGTAAAATTCCAGAAGATATTTTCCCCGGTGCTTTGGACTAGAGGACATTGCATGTGATGTAGACGAAATTCTGTGGCCGGACCCAGAGAGACGACACGATGTAGACTGATTTCTTTTTTTTCCTCATTGAAATTACTATTTTGTTTTGACTTGGAAATAAACACTTGTTTTTGTTTTGATGTGTGTGAATAAACACCAGGGCCCTGTGCTTCGTACGTCGCTTACTACATCCAAGATCAAATGAAACATCCAAGACCAAACCATCGCGCTAACCGTGAGCGCGCTAATCCGGTTCCCCGAACACACCTGCTGTTGACGATTAGTACAGCTGGATGAAGTAATGTGCGATCACTGGGTGCCGTAAAAGGGGATACGCATCGATAGCAGAAACAGTGATCGGCAACCCTCTGATTGGTCGGCGAAAATGTCGAAGGAGTGCGCTCGGCTCGGTATTTTTCGGCAGCAGAGCAAGAACTCCTGAGTGAGGGATTTCAGGAGTTTCAGAGTTAAATCAGAACGCAAGGGAACACTGCAATGGCTGCAAAAGCAAGGAGAGAGGGCTGGCAGAAAGTTGCTGACAAATTAAACTCGTAAGTAATTTAATAATAATAATAATAATAATATATTGGATTTATATAGCGCTTTTCAAGGCACCCAAAGCGCTTTACAATGCCACTATTCAGTCACTCTCACATTCACACACTGGTGGAGGCAGCTACGGTTGTAGCCACAGCTGCCCTGGGGCAGACTGACAGAAGCGAGGCTGCCATATCGCGCCATCGGCCCCTCTGGCCAACACCAGTAGGCGGTAGGGTAGATTTATTATATTACACTATATTATCCAATATTATATTACATTATATTATATTGTTATATTATATCCTCTTTCACATTAGAGCCACAACAGGACCCACTAGAACATGGGAACAAGTAAAAGTGAAATATAAGAATATTCTATAGAATGGTAATATCTATCACTTATATTGCTTTTCGTCTCTTGGAAAGAGACCCTGAAATAATCTGTTTGTTTGTTCATAACAGCAACCAAGAAAAGGGCAGAGCAAAAAAAGACAGGTGGTGGTCCTGCACCCCCTCGTCAACAAGTTGGTTAAGTAAATAATACCCTCACGGGGAAATCGATATCTCTCAATGAGCACACTGTCGCGCTGAGCTAAAGGATCCTGTCTATCCCGCAATATACGCTGAATTCTGAGGACTCTCCTTATCAATCTTGCACCTTCCGCAATGGGTGGCTCGCGTAAACGGACAGGACATGGCTGCGACAGGCTTCCCAAATCCACCTTGGCTTTTATAGCCGTGGTCTCTCATCTTGATTACACGAAGTAATTTACAATTACTACTCTGAAATATGAATTACATCTGTAATAATCACATACATGTAATAGAATGTTAATAGTACATTTCCCTTTTTTAGGAAATGACCTGTATGTATCTGTGTGACATCAATAAAAGGATCAGGTGCTGCATTATCTTTAGTTACATTGATGTTATTTATTCATGGTGAAACAGTGGTGGAATATCGCTGTTGCTTTCGTATAAATGAAGCGGACATACCTGCGTGGCCGCGATCTAATCCTGTTTACATAAAGTGAACCTGCTCCCGAGCAGGTTTACGCTTACGGCTCTGTTGCTATGACAGCAAGTCCCGGATGAGCTTCGGGGAACCGAACGATCCAGGATCACGCGAAATCGTCAACAATCTAATCCAGCTAACTTACTTAGCGAGGTACGAAGAACAGGCCCCAGTACTTGAAGTTCGGATCCCACTATGTTTACGGACCTATGACAAAAGTATGACCACAAACTGACATAGCCTACCTTGTGCACAGAGAAAGCAAAAGTCAGATTTTTTTTATTCATACCATCAGTGTGTAGTTGGTGCATTGTGTGCTTATTAATGTGATGGCTTGTGTTAACTGTTTGATACGAAAATACCATTTTTACAAAGGTTTGCAGAGTTAAGCAAGGTTTATTAGCTTTTACAAGTAAACAATGTTTTGCTGATTTGGTGAAGGGTTTTCTTATTTGCATGTAGAGTTTAGCAAAAATAGCCAATAGTTTTAAAAAAAGAGCTTAAGTCATCAGAAAAAACTGTAATATCACACAAAAGGTTATAAAAGGTTACTTTGCCTATAAAAGTTAACAGATCCTTGGGCCCTATTTTCCAGACCACTAAACTTTAACCCAGTTAGTTACCAGGTACACAGATTATAGAAGAGAGCTGCTGATAAGACATGTGACTGGAGGATTGTAGATGACCTGTAAGGCCACCCAGACAAGAACACCTTCAGAGGAAGCAGTATCCACAATCATTTGACTTAATGGCTTGTGGTTCAGTCTTCAAATATAATTTTGTTGTATGTTACAAACTACTGTGGTGCTGCAAAATACTTTTTGGCAGGGAGCTTATTTTTAGGCAAAAATAAGATCAGGATTTGAAAAATCATGTTTACATCTTACAGCTATGGAATCAATACAGAATAGAAACAACAGAAAACAATATGATATAATAGCTAAAGCAGAAGCAGAGACTTATTTTTTTGCTGCTGCTTTATTACTCATGTGACAACCAAAGAAACCATTGTATTAGAGTAAATTCATATTTATGTTAGAAATATAAGTAAAGTGGTATACATAAGTCATGTTCTATAGAAGTTTAAGAATAAAACTGACAAATACATCAAGAAAATAAATCTTTAAAACTGGAAAGAGTCTGAATATCACAGTATTCCTGTAAAGCACTAAAATTAAAATCTGTAACATTGTAGTTCTACCGCTGTATAATTTTCTGTATAACTAGGGTCTACAAATAATGACCAAATACAACAAAATGGAGAAAATAGACATCAAAACATTTTTGGACAGAGTGCTGCCCTTTTGGTTTAGACCCTAACAACTAAAATCTTAAAAACCTTAATACCCCTGAGAGGAATTCATGCTTAAAAATTTTCATCCTTTTGCTTATCCAATTCGGGGTTGCTGGAACTCTTTCCCAGTTGTCATGCAAAAGGCAGAGTACACCCTGAAGAGCTTGCTAAGGTTATTCCACTCAAATAAAACTAAAGTAAAAACTAAGACTAGATATGAATATTTTAGTTAAACAAAATAAAAACAATAATCAACAGAAATGATTAAATGACCTCATTTGAAATACAAATCAGTTTATAGAGGAAATAGCCTTAGTTTCAGTATTTGTTAGTTTGGTAAAAATGTTATTACAATGTGCCTGACATGTTATTGATGGACGTGTTTGAGACACTGGACATGTACAAGACAAGTGGGTCAACTGTTTTCAAAAAGTGAAACATTCCTATTGTTTCTACTGGTTTTCGTAATTTTGCCTCTGACAAAACTGAACTAAAACTAAACATTTTCAAACAATAATAAATTGAAAATAAGAACAGTCTTGAAACTTACTGAAACATGAAATAAAAACAAAAAGTCAAAATGAAATAAAATAAAAATTAATGACAAAATACAAAACTATAATAACTGTGTCACACAGCTAACTATCATTCTTGCTCACATGCACATCTATATCCAAGATCACCAATTAACCTAACCCCCATGCATGTTTTAGCCTGTGTGAAGAAGTTAGAGTACACAGAGAGCACCCACACAGACACAGGAAGAACATGCAAAGTCCACACAGAAAAGCCACAAACTGGATTCAAACCCAGGACCTTCTTGCAGTGAGGACTGAAAAATCAAATTTCATCAAATTCATTAAAAGTCAAACACAACATTACAGAAATATCTGTGGCGATATCCAGAGACCTCATGCTTTTGGTCAGTGTTCCCTCAGAGATGTTGAGTGGGTCATCAGGTTTCTGCTGTTACTGTGTGGAGCAAATCTGAAACATCCAGTAATAATAAGCACAAAGATTTTTAACACTCAGTTGCTCAGGCAAACAGAACAAGTGTCAGTACTTAAGATGTGCTTTAAGATGTCTTGAAAGCTCCTCAGCCTAGAATAGAAAATCTTAATATCTGTTGTTTCTGTTACTGTTTGTGTAGAAACTCATTTTTGGAAACACTTTATTTGAACCTGTTTGAGGTGACTCGGATACAAAAAGGGTAAAATAACACAAATTATAAGTGGTGATATTATTCAAATACTTCATCTGTGCTTAGCAATAACAAATTCAGCATGTTTACCTCAGCTGTCAGTCTGATATGAGTCAATAAGTCACTTCTGTCCAAAGACTGTGGACAATATTCAGGGAAGTTTTTGAGCAAAACCTGAACTTTTATGTTGGTAGTGCTTCTGGTGTCACCACTGTTAGCAGTTGTTTAGCAGCTGCTTCTAAACTTTTTTTGAAGAAGATGTAACGTTGTGGTGTCATACTTTAACACTGCATAACATTACCGGCCACAATGAACCAGTTGGATTTTTTAGCTGAGATGATGAAAATACAAAAGGACAGCTTAAATGGCCATATGTAATTTAAAATGGCTACTTCTAATCTCTAAATTATGAAAAACTTATAATTGACACTAAACACAATTAAACATATTTTATATATTATATTTTATATATTAAACAATTAAAAGTTACTGTATATTTAGGTGCTTAGGATTGTCATCAAATTTCACCCTCTTTCTTTGAGAATTCATAGGAACTTTTAAAGTAACATGAAATAACATTTAAATATTTACCTGGCTACTATGATGTTATGTCTCCCTCTTGACTGCCCTTACCTTCATTGTAATGTTGCTGCACAGTTTCAAGATGCTCTGAAACATCTGAAAAGCAAACAAATATATAAAAACATGGGCTTAGCATTGTTCAACATTTTACTAACGATTTACTTTCATAGCCTATATTTTCTTTACCCGGGAGACTCTCACTCAAAGCTGATGCCTTGAGTGAGAGTTTAATGGAGTGGTCCATGGTCTCCTTTAGTTCCTTACAGATGATCATCTAATTAAACATCAGAGCTTTTATTACTTTTCACAGAGTCAAATATTGAGGTTTAAAACAACTGAAACATCTGAATTAATGGGTAGATGTTTGTTCTTGTGGCCAGTTCATATTTTAAGCTCTTCAGTTCAACTCATCATTGCAGACTAAATCTTTGTAATGCTGAAAAATACAAATATTAACAGCCATTCGCTAATCTTTAGAGAATGTTCAGACTGAGCAAAAGCACTCAAATATAGAAAAAACACAACATGGTCTCAAATTAATTTGTAATGTGACAAACCATCAGTTCATTCATCTTCTCCAACATGGTCTTTTTTGCGTCCTCATACATGTTCCTATTTAAGGATACATGTTTCTCAATAGTCTTCCTCATTTTTTTCAGCGCACCATTCCCTGAAATTTTTCGTGCATCTACAAGAAAAGAATAAACTTTGTCAAAACATTTTTTATGTACAATTGTGATTTATTACAGTGACAAGCTGACAATCTTCTTACCTTCATAGCACTTTTTCATGTTTTTCTCAATTGCCTCTGTTAGACTGTTGTAGATGATTTTCTTCCCCTTTAGGATTATTTTGTTGAGTTTTGTCTTAATTTTATCCTCCTTAAAAACATGAAACATGGATCAGTTAATAAACAGAATTAGTATTTGTAGAGTGAATAGGTAAATTCTGCTATAATGGACTGACAAACTGGATTGTTTCATGTCGTACCTCTGTCTGGAGAAATATCAGCTGCAGTTTGACATCTTGGTATTTTTGAATCAGCGAATTTGTGTCAAGTGAAAATCTACTGATGACTCCACTGAAAGATCCGCCTTTAACATCATTTCTGAAAAAAATGTTTCACGATGGCAGTATTGACAAGTTTGTTTTAATCATTTTAAGTATAGTGTAATATGATAGTAATTTGTTTATTCTCACGGGAAGGTCTTTCTGAATTTTTCATCAATGCTGTCAGTCAAGCATGAAGCTAATACGGTGTTGAGATTTATGTGTTCCCCTTTTTTTGTTTTGTGGATGCCGTCTTTTCTAACCACAGCCTGTAGTGTCTTAAAAAAACTAGGCTGTTTCTGTAACAGATCAGGAAAACAATTCTAAACACATGCTCATATAAAGTGCAAAATCTGTTGCTATGATGTGAATTATAATAATTAAAATTCAGATACATACATCACGGTCCAAAAAGGATTTCAGTTTTTCTTCAGAGGTTTTGGAATTTTTAACGCCTTCTGTAAGACATTGTTCAAAATCCTTGATCGCTTCATCAACTGCTCTTTTGACTTGATCAAGTTGTTCTGTCATGTTTTTCTCGAGAACTTTACATACATCATCTGCTTTTCCAACACCCTGAAATTAAAACAGTATATTTATTTTCTATTAAAGCAGTAATAACATAAATACAACTCTTTTTTAATTAATCATTTTGAAATGTTGTCACTCAGTGCCTGTCAAGAAATCTTGATAACTAAAATTTCGTTAGGTGTCAGATTTATGGAAACATTTGAAGTTTTAAATTTCAGTAAAATATTGTTCCACATAGATAACTTGACCTCACCTCTTTTCTGCACCTGGCACCTTCAATCAAAGATAGAATCCCATAAGCTCCACTCACGTAGTTTACTGTCTCTGAGTAACAGTCATTGAGATCTTGCAAAAATCCTTTAAGTTTGGTTATTTCTGTTGAGAAGAAATTTCAGTGCCACACTTTGACATTACACACTTTAATTCAAATTAAATAATTCTCTTTCAGTCAGAGCAAACTAAAACAACATGTGCATCAAGACTTCACCTACCAGTCTCTTCTGAACTTAGATGCTTCCCTTTTAGGAACTCTTTGGAGCTCACTGTGAACACTTTGAAACTGTCATCAGTGAAGTGTGTCTGAGGAAAAATTGTTTAATTTTAAAGCATCCTTACAACTATGGAGAGTCTGTATTATTTTCTGTCAGCCTATAAACCTCACCTTAATCTTGCTTCTCTTGTTGAATTCTTTTCTTACTCCATCCTTGACTTGAATGTTTCTTTTAACTATTCGATCATGGATATCAGCTGATGAACTGCAAGAAATGTGCAAATATGTACTGTTACCATCATCACTATTATCATCACCATCATTAATCCGGGGCAGGCTGGGTGATTTTTTATTCTTGGACTTTTTGGTGAAATGTGTAAAATCTCCCTTTCTTACCAAGCTGAGCTTTCCCTGACTGCTGCACACTCATTGTTAACATGTAGATTGTATTTAAAGACTGGCTGTGGCAATGTTTTTCTGCCTGATGGTGGTTATCCTCCAATTTGTTGAATTCTAGTTTTAAACGTCTTGTCTGGTTAATATCCTCTCACACTCCTACTTGCTAACCTAGGTTGTCAGAGCCTCACACCAAAATACTTACCTGATCACTACAGACTCCCAATTTCTCCCTGACAGTCATTGAGCACTCTCTCCCAGACCATCACCTTAGGGTGGTGCTCTCCACTAATTCACCAGTTCATTTTATATATTTGTTTCATTATAAATAAACCTATTACGCTTCAGTTGTCTGCCTTGCAGCTCCAGTCATTTATGATGATATGGCTTTATTTGTTCAATGTATTTATTTTGACTCTTTTAAAAAACAAACTCGCAAATATTGAAGGCTGGTACCATTTATACTTTTTGGATCGTGACATCACCACACGCTGACATGCTTACACACAAGTTTTTTTTTGTCACAGCAACTACTTTAACTTTGTTGCGGACGGACAGTGTAATGGTACTTTTGCTTTAAAATGTAAAATTGTTGAATTACTTGACTGTAATGGCCAGGATATGCATGATGTCATATAATCTCATAGATTATGTGCACCATACATAAAATCAGAATCAGAATCAGAAAGGGGTTTATTGCCAAATGTTGAGCAGGTTTACAACATCAGGAAATTGCTGCGGTGCTTCAGTGCAAACATAGTGTCATAAGTTGGGCTTAAATAGACATGAAAAAATAAAAGTAAGAATAAGAATTAAAAGTGCTACGTAGAAAGATATATACATGAGATATACATGAGATATATACATGAGAATAAGAATTAAGAGTGCTACGTAGAAAGATATATACATGAGTGCAGGTGGTGATCAGTGCCAAACATGGAATGATGCAGTGAACACAGCGTAGGGTCATGTGTTAGTGGCGGGAACAGTCATATGGTTATTGTTCATGTGTCCAACAGCAGAGGGGAAGAAACTGTTCTTATGGCGAGAGGTTCTGGTGCGAATGGACCGGAGCCTCCTGCCTGAGGGGAGCAGGTCAAACAGACTGTGTCCAGGGTGAGAAGGGTCAGCTGAGATCCGAGCTGCACGCCGCAATGTCCTGGAGGTGTACAGGTCCTGCAGAGATGGGAGTCTGCAGCCAATCACCTTCTCAGCAGAGCGCACAACACGCTGCAGTCTCAGTTTGTCCTTGATAGTGGCTCCAGCGTACCACACGGTGATGGAGGAGGTGAGGATGGACTCGATGATTGCAGTGTAGAATTGCATCATCGTCCATGTTGGCAGGTTGAATTTCTTCAGCTGCCTCAGGAAGTACATCCTCTGCTGGGCTTTCTTGATGACGGCGGTGATGGTGGGCTCCCACTTCAGGTCCTGGGTGATGGTGGTACCCAGGAAGCGGAATGAGTCCACAGAGGTGATGGGGGTGTCAGTCAGGATGATGGGGGGGAGTGGGGCTGTGTGCTTCCTGAAGTCCACAATAATCTCCACTGTCTTCTGGGCATTCAGCACCAGGTTGTTGTGGCTGCACCAGGACACCAGACGTTCAACCTCCCTCCTGTAGGCAGACTCATCCCCGTCCGAGATGAGCCCAATAACGGTGGTGTCATCTGCAAACTTGATTAGCTTGACAGACTGGTGGGTGGAGGTGCAGCAGTTGGTGTACAGGGAGAAGAGCAGAGGAGAAAGAACACAGCCCTGAGGGGAGCCGGTGCTGATGGTCCGGGAGTCCGAGACAAAAGCTGCCATAATGTCATTTGCATCTCTTTCTCCTCCCGCTCTCCTGTTATTGCTCGCCCTCTTCTCTCTTGCTGTCCCTGTAAAAAAGGGTTAGGTTTGTGTATGGGATTTCCCATACCCCCTGAATGCACCATAGGCGTATTTCCGCAGCTTCAGTTCAGAGTAGTGATGTGCCATACCACTGATTTCCTTTCCGATCCGATACCAAGTAAAAGTGTTGTTGGTTCTCTGCTCTGTGTACCAGTTGATAAACAGTGTAAAGTTGCCTTCAGTGCATAGTTGTATGTGGTGTCTTAATGCATAATGTCTGACTAAGTTTATGTAACCAGTCTGAAGAAATATGTCAGCTTATTTACTTGTATACTGCATTTGAGTACACCTCAGTTGTATCTTTATGTTTAATGTGCAATTTGAGTTATAATTGGTTTGTATCATTATGTTTTGTCTACAGAAACCACACACACACACACACACACACAAACAAACACACACACACACTTTCGCCCACGTCTCCGAAAACGTCGTCACACTTTTGCAAATATGCAATGTCTTGATAAACCAAGCAGATATTTGTAATTTACACAGCTACTTTCTCGCCTTAAAATATGTTAAAAGTTTATTTTGTGACCCAGAAAGATTAATAAGAGTAATTTTAAAACTTAGTAGCGGCCGCCATTGTTGGCAGCTGAAATTTGGCTGGGCCAAGCTATGAATTCTGAGATATGGTGGGCCATGAAGGACACACCCGACCCATCCTTCAAATTTGGGGAAATGATGGATGGATTTGTCGGCCGCATTTGAAGGAGTCAATGAATTGGGACAGCCTTCGTCACCTGGCTGTGACGTAATCGGCCTTCAAATGCAGCCTCCGGAGGATGCAGCCAACGTTTTGGGACAGTGCTGAAATGTTTGTAAAGAGAGGATTCGCTAACGCTTTTGGCTAAACAAGTCATTTGTACTGTTATTGTGTATTTGTCCTTGTCTTTGATTTCTAAGAGCATTTCATGTTGTTTTCTCAGTTTTACCCTACTTCAACTGGCCTAAGTAAAGGGAGTGAAGTCAAGCCCTCTTGTCTGCGTGGTCATTTTGAAGAGGAGTTTAGTCTGAATGTCGACTAGCAATGCGTTAGAGGCAGAGGACATTACAGTAAAACGACAGCCTCTCAAAGACCAGTCTCATGAGGAACTGCACGGCATATAGAGCTATCCTCCAGAAACAGCTCAGCTCTAAGATTCAGCTGCAGATGTTGGCAAAATCCACTCGACAGCAACATGTCACAGAGAACCAGTACATTCATGAAAATCAGATCTAATATATCTGGCTCCTCCAGGCATTCTAGGAGTTCAGCTGCAAGTAAGGCAGGTGCCGCACAAGCACGTGCAGAAGCTGAGGCAGCTAAGGCTGAAGCAGCATTCATGGATAAAAAGAATGATCTGAAGTTGCAGCAAGCAGAACTAGAAGCCTCTATGCAGCTTCGAAAAATGCGTCTTGAAGCGTCGTTGAATAAAGTACGCATGGAAAAAAGGGCTGCAGCTTTGGAGGCTGCAGTGATTCAAGATAATAACGAGACTCTTAGTGAAATAGATGTTCCTGCTGATGACCCAGTAACACGCACAAGGGAATATGTGAAGGGTGCCACACATGGCAGCCAAACCATGCCCATTCTAGAAACCTCCAATGGTAACACAGAGATGAAGCTCCCTCAGCATTCGCTGATCATAGACTCTTACGCCAGGATCTGATGCACATACTTGAGCAAGCCCCAAGCCATTTGCAGTACCACACATCCAAGCACGAACCACACACATAGTAGCAATTCTAAAGGAACATTTCCCAAGCAAAGCAGAGCAAAGTGACACTTACACCCCTAAACAAGAACCAACGGTCAGTTATGCTCAACAGCCTCTAGACAGTGGCTACACTGGCACCGCCTATATTACAACCCCAGACAACTTCAGTCACCCACATGAGACCACATGCCAGGAAAGGGGTCCACTGTACACTCCGCTAGAAATGGAGCAGAACATGTCAGACCTTGTTAGATTTATGGCTCGACGCGAACTGGTGTCTACAGGGCTCCTTCACTTCAACAACCGTCCCGAATGCTACAGAGCCTGGAAAGCATCGTTTATAAATACCATCAGAGGCCTCAACCTCTCACCAAGCGAACAGCTTAACCTTCTTGTGAAATGGCTAGGTAAGGACTCAGCTGAACATGCCAGACGAATACGATCCGTGTCTGCGAAACAACCAGCAAACGGACTCAGAGCTATGTGGGATAGGCTTAATGAATGCTATGGTGCACCAGAGGTCATCAAGGGTGTCTTTTTGAAAAGATTAGACAACTTTCCCAAGATTCCAAACAGAGACGGTCGTAAGCTAAGAGAGCTAGGAGACTTGCTGTCGGAAATACAGGCTGCCAAAGAAGATGGTGACCTGCTTGGGCTTAGTTATCTGGATACTCCTCATGGTGTTACCCCTGTGGTGCAGAAGCTGCCATTTTATCTCCAGGAAAAATGGCTTTCTCTAGGCTTTAAGTACAAAGAAGATCGCAGGGCTCCCTATCCCCCATTCGGCTTCTTTGTGTGTCAGGAAGCACGGATGCGCAACGACCCTGGCCTTACACAGACAGCATTCAGCAGTGAGTTATCAGTCTAAAGCCGAAGGTCACAAAGCTGTGGCAGTTTTTAAAACGAGGGTCTCTCCGGATCCTATACCCCCTACCAACGGTACAAGGACTGCATCGTTTGGCACCCAATGTGGAAGCGAGTCATCCACTAGAGATGATCCAGCAGAGCGCTGCCCGCTACACAATAAACCCCACCCCTTACCCAGGTGTTGTGGGTTTAGAGAGAAGCCAATCCGGTCGTTAAGCGATGACGTGACGAATCCTACTTCCGGGCCTAAAGTAGTCTGGGTTTAATATGGCTTTTGTGTTGTTAACATGTTTAATGCTATGTATTTTCTTCTATTTAATCTCAAAAAGCTCATAAAATAGTCAGTGATCACTGTTGACCTCCCTCAGCTTTTATTACCGCTAATCATTTATTTAAGCTCTGTTTTTTAAAACCTTAGGATGTAACTACAGCCCAGCCCATGCAGCAGTATATGAATGACTAACCTCGTATTGTGGATGGATTATCTCAGTTGTTCTCCCGGCTGAAGTTTGGTCCTTTTACAGCATCCTGCCATGCGATTACATTTGTTCCTGACCACCGATAACACTCACGTTAACTTTTATCGAGTGGAAAAAAAGTTAGCTTGTTTATATTATGCTAACATAGCTGTGTCGCTAGCGGTCACGTAGCACATACCAGCTATATACCAGCTAGCCAAACTTCAGTAACCATACAGGGAGTGCAGAATTATTAGGCAAATGAGTATTTTGTCCACATCATCCTCTTCATGCATGTTGTCTTACTCCAAGCTGTATAGGCTCGAAAGCCTACTACCAATTAAGCATATTAGGTGATGTGCATCTCTGTAATGAGAAGGGGTGTGGTCTAATGACATCAACACCCTATATCAGGTGTGCATAATTATTAGGCAACGTCCTTTCCTTTGGCAAAATGGGTCAAAAGAAGGACTTGACAGGCTCAGAAAAGTCAAAAATAGTGAGATATCTTGCAGAGGGATGCAGCAGTCTCAAAATTGCAAAGCTTCTGAAGCGTGATCATCGAACAATCAAGCGTTTCATTCAAAATAGTCAACAGGGTCGCAAGAAGCGTGTGGAAAAACCAAGGCACAAAATAACTGCCCATGAACTGAGAAAAGTCAAGCGTGCAGCTGCCAAGATGCCACTTGCCACCAGTTTGGCCATATTTCAGAGCTGCAACATCACTGGAGTGCCCAAAAGCACAAGGTGTGCAATACTCAGAGACATGGCCAAGGTAAGAAAGGCTGAAAGACGACCACCACTGAACAAGACACATAAGCTGAAACGTCAAGACTGGGCCAAGAAATATCTCAAGACTGGTTTTTCTAAGGTTTTATGGACTGATGAAATGAGAGTGAGTCTTGATGGGCCAGATGGATGGGCCCGTGGCTGGATTGGTAAAGGGCAGAGAGCTCCAGTCCGACTCAGACGCCAGCAAGGTGGAGGTGGAGTACTGGTTTGGGCTGGTATCATCAAAGATGGGCTTTTGGGGCCTTTTCGGGTTGAGGATGGAGTCAAGCTCAACTCCCAGTCCTACTGCCAGTTTCTGGAAGACACCTTCTTCAAGCAGTGGTACAGGAAGAAGTCTGCATCCTTCAAGAAAAACATGATTTTCATGCAGGACAATGCTCCATCACACGCGTTCAAGTACTCCACAGCGTGGCTGGCAAGAAAGGGTATAAAAGAAGAAAAACTAATGACATGGCCACCTTGTTCACCTGATCTGAAGCCCACTGAGAACCTGTGGTCCATCATCAAATGTGAGATTTACAAGGAGGGAAAACAGTACACCTCTCTGAACAGTGTCTGGGAGGCTGTGGTTGCTGCTGCACGCAATGTTGACGGTGAACAGATCAAAACACTGACAGAATCCATGGATGGCAGGCTTTTGAGTGTCCTTGCAAAGAAAGGTGGCTATATTGGTCGCTGATTTGTTTTTGTTTTGTTTTTGAATGTCAGAAATGTATATTTGTGAATGTGAAGATGTTATTTTGGTTTCACTGGTAAAAATAAATAATTGAAATGGGTATATATTTGTTTTTTTGTTTAGTTGCCTAATAATTATGCACAGTAATAGTCACCTGCACACACAGATATCCCCCTAAAATAGCAAAAACTAAAAACAAACTAAAAACTACTTCCAAAAACATTCAGCTTTGATATTAATGAGATTTTTGGGTTCATTGAGAACATGGTTGTTGTTCAATAATAAAATTATTCCTCAAAAATACAACTTGCCTAATAATTCTGCACTCCCTGCACAAACGTCACTGTTGTTTAGTTTTCTGTCTTCATTTATGTTGGATGTGATAACAGAGCTGTACGTTTTAATTTGTTTCCAAAACCCGCAGTCAGGACATGCTATATTGTATTTAGATAGAAGCTAGCGAGCTAACTTCCTGCTAACTTCTAACTCCGTTAAATGTCATAAATTCCGTTTTCACGGATGCCTGGATGTTAAACTCAATTGTTACATCTGGTAGAGCAGAACACTGATCATTTTATTAAAGATGAAAGACTTTAGACAGTTTTTCAACTCTCAGTAATGCCATAGTGATCGTTTGATATATGGACCTGCAGCGGAGTTTAGGCCCAGACACGGCTAGTGACGTCAGACTTAACGACCGGATAGAAGAAAGGAAAGCGCTCTTAACCCTTTAAGACCTACCATAGAACCAAGTCCGCCAGAGCTTACTTTATATTTTTATATGCTGTAGTGCCATTTTTGGGAACATTTCAAGTTGCTATACATCAATACAACTGTCATAGCCCATATTTTAATAATATGTATGCATTAAGTCCATAGTAACTACATTAATTGCAAAAAAGTGATTTAAAAAGTGAAAAAAGTGCAATAAAGTACAAACAAATTGAAAATCATTTTTGTTTGTTTTTTACATAAATTTCTACTTGGAGAAATTTAAGAGGTTTATCCCTCAAAAATTTAAATACAAAAAAGTTGCAAAAAATAGTTTACAACAACAGGAAATTTATTTTGAGTGTCTTCATAGATTTATTTTTGAGATACACCAATTTTTATCTACTGCAGGAAAAACGAAAAACAATCCTATGATGCAAATTTGCAAAGAAAACAGAATGTGCATCATTCTAAGCATCCCAGCAACTATTCAGAAAAATATAAAGTCAAGCATGACTTATAAAAACACCATTATAGGCTTTTAAGGCCTACAAGTAAAAAACTACATTTTCCGCGAAAATGACGTCACTTCCGGTTTCAGGCAGGAAATGCGGACATGCGATCGTTCGCGCTGACGTCTGTTTCAATGTGGGAAGTGTAACAAACAGCTGATCGTATCGGCAAAGCGTTTTTCGGGAATATTATGTTTTTGTTCCTGTTTTTGTTCCAGACAGGCTCAGCATGGAACCACCTTTTAGCAATGTCGGCATTGACGTGTTTGGGCCCTTGTCTGTATCAGCCCGTCGCACGAGAGGAGGCCACGCTGATAGTAAGAGGTGGGCTGTCCTCTTCACCTGTCTGTGTGTCAGAGCTATACACATTGAGGTAATTGAGTCATTGGATTCCTCCAGTTTCATAAACACATTCAGAAGGTTTATGGCGATTCGAGGGCCTTTGAAAAACATACGCTCTGACCGGGGCACTAATTTCACCAGAGCTTGCAAAGATATGGGGATTCCCTCAAATCTTGATGGGAAAGCCATGGAGAGGTTTCTGTCAGAACACGGATGTACGTGGACCTTCAACACACAACATTCCTCTCATATGGGAGGAGCATGGAAAAGGATGATCGGCATCACACGTCGTATCCTGGACTCGATGCTTCTTCAAATGAGCTCCTCCAAACTCACACATGACGTACTCACAACATTCATGGCTGAGGTTTCAGCCATAGTGAACAGTCGACCACTTGTGCCTGTGTCAAACGATCCTACAGATCCTTTCATTCTTACACCGGCTTCATTGCTTACTCAGAAAGTAGGTCCATGCCCAGTACCAGAAGGAGATTTTGGACATAAGAACCTATTGAAGCAACAGTGGTGCAGGGTCCAAAGCTTGTCTAACACATTTTGGGACAGGTGGCGGAAACAGTATCTGTCAACGCTACAGTGTCGAACAAAGTGGACATCTGACCGGCCAAACCTTAAGAAAGGAAGCGTGATGCTTCTTAAGGACAGTCAGTGCAGTAGGAACAAATGGCCCTTAGGAATTATCATTGATGTGTATCCTAGTAAAGATGGAAGGGTGCCCGAAGTGCAAGTAAAGGTCATCAAGAAAGAGGAACCAAAGCTTTACGTCCGACCTGTGAATGAGATGATCTTGCTCATTCCTCCGGATGACTGAAATGTGTTTGACCTTGTCATATTAGTAGGTGAAATCCGCTGGGTTTCAGACGGGGAGTGTTCTGTCACCATGTAACTGTTTAGTCTGAATGTCGACTCTAGCAAGGCGTTAGAGGCAGAGGACATTACAAGTCCCTCCAGAACAAAGAAATTCAACTGCCTGTCTCACTCTCCGCTATTCCCCTCCCTCTCTGTTTATTACTAAGTCCGCCATCTTCAGTAAACTTCGTAAAATTGTATCTGCATCTGAGACTGCTTTTGACCCAAATGTTCTGTATTAATTTTTTAAAAAGGCTCAACCCAGTGCTTCGCTTTTTGTCTAACCTGGGTTGATCTTACATGGAAACACCCTGTAGTTGATCAGCATGCAAAATGTACTTACAGATCATCTGAATCATCAACAAGATCAGACTTGGTGCAAATAAAATGAATTTGCTGACATTCGCCACCATTTCCAATCAGACTACTGACACTTTCCAGGATCCCCCAGGCTGCTTTCTCTGATGCTGCTCGATTAATTTCAGTCACAATCCACACAGTAGAACAATCTCCAACTATCTGAAAGGAGAATAACATGTCTCAGTGCTTAATAGAAAGATGACTGTTTACAGACAACACAGTATAAGCAAAGAGCAGTAAATGTGAATTACCCCTTTCCACATCTGATCTCTGCTCTTGTTACAGTCACCATTTCCAGGGAGGTCCACAAGTGTCAAATGCTGGAGAAGAGGCCTGTTTGGCACCCTGACAGTCACACACTTCACTAGTGGCCAAAAACACTTTTTTCCTTCATCACCTTCTTCTTGTTTTGAATCACTTCTTGTGTACTTGACAAATTTTGCAGAGAGTTCATTAGCCTGCAATAAATAATAAAAGCAGTGCAGTTTAATTTCAGTCCGCAATGCAAGTGCTTTACAAGTGCACTGACTATTAAAAGTCAGTGACACAAAAAAATCAGGTCATGTGAAATCCTTTTTAGAACAATCAACCATTTGATAGTTTCAATAAAGTGCCTAATTATTATTCAAAACCAAAATTAAAATACTCTTTTTTTTATTTATTTAAAAGTTTTTATTTTCTATTTTAAATCACACTAAGTACACTCTTGGTCTCAACAGTTATTATTACTATTAGCAGAAACTACCTGATCTCAGTTATTTTGTACAGTTGTCCACCACTTTGAGATATTAATAAGCCACTTTAGACCGCTCCCTTATTCACTATAGCGGATAACGTGCCATGTTTTGAATGTCAGGGTTTTACACCACTTTTTGCCATTCCTGACACAACCGACTGTCAGACACCGATTTACTTTTGATTGTTTGTCGTCATTTTGATTCAATCTTTGTTGACTTTGCTCAGCAGTGAATTTCTACAGAGAGATTTAAAAAGGGTAAGAGTAGGTTAAAACAAGGAACTGATCACTGTTGTGTGAAGAGGTAAAGGTTCCTACTGCGATGTAAAAAAAAATAAATCATGCTCTACATCAGTGTTTTCCAACCTTTTGGAGCCACGGCACATATTTCACATCAGATAAATCACACGGCACACCACCAAAGAAAAATGTCAAAAAAGCATATTGATAATTTTTCCGTTCACCTGGTATAGCGGAATTGGTTCGGTTTGTCTCCAATATACCTTTTTAGCTTTCTTCTGAAGGCCTTAGTCTTGCTAAGGCCTTCATCTGGGTTGGAATTTTCTCCAGGACCCAGGTCAGTTTGACTACTTTTTCTTTTCAAATATTTATCTATCGTTATCATGTGCTGCGTTGTCTCACTCACAGCATGACTGTTGTATAATTTCTTCTTCTTCTTCTGTTTTACTAGCAGTTGGTAACCCATTTAATTAGAGCAGGTAGTTCCAGGGCACACCTGATCATTTCTCAGAGTGGTTGGGAAACACTGCTCTACATAATGGACCTGGACCAGTCTTGGGATCTGTTAACCACAGTTATTACAAGAACAGATTTTTTTTCTGGATATGTGATCATCTAAATGTGATTATGGGATCTCAGTAAGAACTATTTCGTTGCGATCACTGCATTTCAGTGTTTTGTGTTTTTTAGACTTTTGAATTTATGCTGCATTCTGTTTTCTGAAGTGAGTTATGTTTCTAGATCTTAGTCTTTTGTTAATTTGGTCAGTTATCTTTTTTGTCCAGGTTGTCCTAGTTTCACCTGTGTGCATTTCTGTCATGTAACGGTGTGTGGCAGGCAGGAAAATAGGACCCAAACGCAAACTCACGGGAAAACAGGACTGAACTCAAAATGCAGCTTTAATGCTGACAAAAAGGTGACAAAAGATAACGGTGATACAAAAGCGATACAAAACTAAACTGGGAGATGCTAATTGCAACACATACCAGAAGACACGGGGAGACTCACACACAGCATGAGGGACGACACGACACTGACTCAGAGAAACACGGGGTTTAAATACACTGGGAAGTAACGAGGAGAATGAGACACAGAAGGAGGGCACAGCTGGGAGAAATCAGGACTGACGGGACAAGCAAAGCAGGACACATTCACATAAGACACGGACCATCAAAGTAAAACAGGAAGTATCACACAGAGACGCGAACTTGACACAGTGGAGACAGCAACTAAGAAACACAGAGACATAAACCATAAGGCAGAGGTCTAAGAACCAAAATACACAGGGAAATACTCATCTGGGAACACAAGAGACTAGACTAGAGGGAGTAACAAAAGACCAACCATGAGAACATAATGCACAATGCAGAGTGACAGAAAACAAGAAACTCAAACATGCA
Source organism: Astatotilapia calliptera (assembly GCF_964374335.1). NCBI lineage: Eukaryota > Metazoa > Chordata > Actinopteri > Cichliformes > Cichlidae > Astatotilapia > Astatotilapia calliptera. The sequence goes on along the minus strand of NC_137425.1, from coordinate 14,867,719 downwards.
AAGACACCCAATTACACAGAACAGAGGGGACACAGAGAGACATGAAGGGCAAGGGATCAAAACTAGAAACCATAGAATAAATCACACACAAGTACAATAATACAAAAATCCCAAAGAACTAAAAACGCTGGGTCAGGAGACCCAGGACCGTGACAATTTCCCAGCATCCCCAGTGTGTAGTCTCTTATGGCTGTCTGTTATAGTAGTAATATGAGTTTGTCTTACTGATTCACATGTCAACATCTTCCGCCTGGATTGGAGAAATTCTGGAATTTCTTTGAAATATTTGCGGTCCATGAGGTTTTCAAAGGACTTTTCTTTCCATTCTTCTCCATACAGTGTTGACAGCTTTTCAACAGCATCATGATAATCATCATCTTCCTTTTCCTGATTTTTATTATTGTCAAGAAACTGATGAAATGACCACAACTCTTCGTTCCACTCCTACAAAATTAGACGACAAGCCATTTATTGAGGTATGTACCCAACCGTTAACCCCAATAACTGAAGTGTAACACCTATAATAGTTTTAAGTAAAAATCTAACTTTCAAAGCTCATTTTACCTCCTTTGTGATGAACTCAATTTCTGCCTCATAGTTTGAGCTGTGTTTGTTAGCTTCCACTTTGATCATGACTGACGTGCATGCATTGATGCTTCCTGAGGGTAAAAGATTCTTCTCTTTGATGATGGCATTTATCAAAGAGCTCTTTCCAGCCCCAGTTTTACCAAAGACACCAACCAGCTCCCTCTTCTTTATCTCCAAATCACTGATCTTTTTCCTGTTGAACAAGATTTTAAATATAGTTAATTCATTCAGTCATGAAATTTTTTTAGGTATGCTTTAAATAAGAGAGTTTAAAAGAGAGTTATAATCATGGTAGTGATTAACCAATCAATTATCACAATATATTTCAGTTCTATACACTTGTTCCACTAACTGTTTACTGTATGTTGTTTTGATCCACACCTTCTTTTTGTGTCAGTTAAAGTGAAAGTTTCCCCCCAAGAATTGGTAAATACCAGGAACAGGAAAAAAAAATACAGGGAGTGCAGAATTATTAGGCAAATGAGTATTTTGTCCACATCATCCTCTTCATGCATGTTGTCTTACTCCAAGCTGTATAGGCTCGAAAACCTACTACCAATTAAGCATATTAGGTGATGTGCATCTCTGTAATGAGAAGGGGTGTGGTCTAATGACATCAACACCCTATATCAGGTGTGCATAATTATTAGGCAACGTCCTTTCCTTTGGCAAAATGGGTCAAAAGAAGGACTTGACAGGCTCAGAAAAGTCAAAAATAGTGAGATATCTTGCAGAGGGATGCAGCAGTCTCAAAATTGCAAAGCTTCTGAAGCGTGATCATCGAACAATCAAGCGTTTCATTCAAAATAGTCAACAGGGTCGCAAGAAGCGTGTGGAAAAACCAAGGTGCAAAATAACTGCCCATGAACTGAGAAAAGTCAAGCGTGCAGCTGCCAAGATGCCACTTGCCACCAGTTTGGCCATATTTCAGAGCTGCAACATCACTGGAGTGCCCAAAAGCACAAGGTGTGCAATACTCAGAGACATGGCCAAGGTAAGAAAGGCTGAAAGACGACCACCACTGAACAAGACACACAAGCTGAAACGTCAAGACTGGGCCAAGAAATATCTCAAGACTGGTTTTTCTAAGGTTTTATGGACTGATGAAATGAGAGTGAGTCTTGATGGGCCAGATGGATGGGCCCGTGGCTGGATTGGTAAAGGGCAGAGAGCTCCAGTCCGACTCAGATGCCAGCAAGGTGGAGGTGGAGTACTGGTTTGGGCTGGTATCATCAAAGATGAGCTTGTGGGGCCTTTTCGGGTTGAGGATGGAGTTAAGCTCAACTCCCAGTCCTACTGCCAGTTTCTGGAAGACACCTTCTTCAAGCAGTGGTACAGGAAGAAGTCTGCATCCTTCAAGAAAAACATGATTTTCATGCAGGACAATGCTCCATCACACGCGTTCAAGTACTCCACAGCGTGGCTGGCAAGAAAGGGTATAAAAGAAGAAAAACTAATGACATGGCCTCCTTGTTCACCTGATCTGAACCCCATTGAGAACCTGTGGTCCATCATCAAATGTGAGATTTACAAGGAGGGAAAACAGTACACCTCTCTGAACAGTGTCTGGGAGGCTGTGGTTGCTGCTGCACGCAATGTTGATGGTGAACAGATCAAAACACTGACAGAATCCATGGATGGCAGGCTTTTGAGTGTCCTTGCAAAGAAAGGTGGCTATATTGGTCGCTGATTTGTTTTTGTTTTGTTTTTGAATGTCAGAAATGTATATTTGTGAATGTGAAGATGTTATTTTGGTTTCACTGGTAAAAATAAATAATTGAAATGGGTATATATTTGTTTTTTTGTTTAGTTGCCTAATAATTATGCACAGTAATAGTCACCTGCACACACAGATATCCCCCTAAAATAGCAAAAACTAAAAACTACTTCCAAAAACATTCAGCTTTGATATTAATGTGTTTTTTGGGTTCATTGAGAACATGGTTGTTGTTCAATAATAAAATTATTCCTCAAAAATACAACTTGCCTAATAATTCTGCACTCCCTGTATTGATAAGTCACCAAAACTTCCTAAAAATATCAGTCTTTGTTGGTCTTAACTTGGATAGTTATAGTCTACTATTGAATCATAAATCAATGTATCCTTGTATTTGTCGCTTGCAGTTGCCTGGATTGAAAATTGGAACTTGCTGAACGTACATACAATACACAAACATCACATTGGGGAGACAGGTCAGACTAGGTGGCATAAAGTGAAATGTATAACACAAAAAGGCAATCGAGGAGAAAAAAGAAGAATTGGTAGATACCAGGAACAGGAAAAAAATGTAGCTCAGTCACCAAAACTTTCCAATAAATTTTACTACTGTATTATTTCAGCGTCTATAATTGTACTGTTGTATGTCAGCAAAATATGAAAAAACATAATACTCACTTTAAGAAAGCACTGAGTTTGTCTTGCTCATTTAGTCTGGAATGTACAAATGCCATGATGTTTTTCACATTAGATAGTATGGTTGGTTCTGTGAACAAAAAAGTCAAGAACTATTTAGAAGGAATTATAGACTAGAATAACCAAAAAATGTAAAATTTGATGTTAAAAAAAGCAAACCTGTGTGAATTAGAGTATATCAGGACCATAATGTGACCACTAACCAATCAAACTTACTATACCATGCTGACTGTTAAATTTTGCCAACAGCCCAAAGAAAAAGTAATTTCTAGCATCAAAGATGAAACTGGCATGTTGGACAAATTGTGCTGAACAGAAATTTAACCCTATAGTGGCTTAAACTGTGACATTGTTTAGTAAGAAACGTAAATACCTTCAAATCCTGGCATTGACTGACACTGTCGCTTAGCTGGTGACTGCAACCTGCTAGCATCACTTTCAAGGTCTGATTTTCTTTTTCCTGATTGGATAAAAACAACAACAAAAAATAAGAACAAAAAAACGGTTTTCTCTCAGCATTGAAAGTTCTTCTTAGTAAAGTTATGTAGATTGCAAAAAATATTAGTGCCTTTCAAACACAGAATAATATGAGATGCAATAAATATGATGCATGTGTCTCACCTGTATCACTTGTGGCTGGAAAGACCTGAGGATGAATATCAGTTATACAGGAAATTATCACTATTTGCATTGGCATTGTTCTTTAACAAAAGGACACTAACATACAAGTTTTACAATCAACAAACTTAAATGCAGTTATGTTTTATTAACCAGCAGACTGATGAAAATTGAATTACAATAACCTTCTTCTTACTAAATATCTGTGATCCTACTAGACAATTCTTTTACATAATTAGGTCCCAGTCTCAAAGACCTACAGAGACGGTTGGCAAACCCTCTAGCTAGGGCAAAATGTATTTTCCCACCCCCCTTTGAATTATGTCTTTAGATTAGTCATTTATTCGTTTCTGTAGAGAGTTGTCAGTCTCTGTAGACCAGAGAATGGAGCTTTACTTTGTCTCAGGCAGTTGGCTCATATGTCTGAAATTCAGTGTAATCCTTACCTGAACCACATCAGCTGCTTCTTCATGCTCCTGTTCACACTGCAGATAAAAAGTGCAAAGCCGCATAGAGTATTGAGCTCTTAAACATGCATTAAAAATTGTATTTGTCATATGGACATTAAATCTGAAGGAAAAAACAGTTTTAAACTGACTTGAAAAGACATGACTGTTTCCTGATTTGAATTTTGTTCTTACCACAATCAAAATGATTCAAATCTATATTAGTTAAGAATCAATAAAATGACTCTACAAATAATTACTGCCAGTGAGACACTGTTGAACACCCAGTGGTGTTTGTGTAGCTTATCTGCGTAGCCAATTTAATTAAAAACGTATAACTTACTTCAAGGTGTAATCTTCACACACTCTCTGTGTATTTACTCACTAATTACCTGTCCCTCCTGCACTTTCCTGCTCATTGTGTCAGATGTTTAGTTACTCCTCGGCAGGGATGGGTACTGGTTCTGACATAAACGGTAGTAACCAGAAAAGCAGCACACATTTCGGTGCTTTATTTCAGTACTTTTTTTTCTTGAGCTGTCATACAGCTGTCTTCTTGTTTGATAGAGTGATACCATATATGCCCTATAGCTGCAGAAAAGGCTAACATTGTTATCTTTTTACAAAAGAAAAAAAAAACAGCTAAACATGAGAGGTTTTATGACAAAGTTTGTGTTTTCCATTGTTTAAGCACTGGTTCCAACCAAAGGATGTATCTTGTATCAACAGAAAAGGCTAACTTGGTTATCATTTTGCAGAAAAAAAGAGGAGACTGCTAAAAATAAAAACATAAGAGGTTTTTGGGCAAAGTTTATGTTCTCCATTCTTTAAGCACCGGTTTGAGCACCGGTTTGAGCACCGTTTAAGCACCGGCACCGTTTCAAAAGTACCGGTTTGGCACCGGTATCGGATAAAACCTAAATGATACCCATCCCTACTCCTCAGTCTCCTTTAGCAATAATGAGACTTGCATTAAATGTACCCTATTTACAACTCTGGAGGCCAGGATCACATAATTGTAGACTTTGCTTCGCACCCTTAAAAATCCCATAACTAGCCAGGCTCCTTTAGCCAGTGTAGCTCCCTCTGGCATATTGTCCCGAGCAGTTGGGGAAACAAGATGACTGGGTGACGATGAGGAGAAAGCACAGTATTAAATAGAAGCCCCGTGGCACACCACCAACCCATTCATGTGTCTAAGTGTTTTCCCCCATTTGCAGAAACACCCGCAGGGGCTCAAACTCTGGTAATTGGTGATTCTATTCTAACACATGTGAAGCTAGAGACACCAGCAAAGACAACCAGAACAGTCGACACTGAGGGAAATTTAAAACTGCTGGCTAAGTGTAAACATAAATTGAATAAAATTCTAATTTATGTCGGCAATTATGACACCTGGTTACCTTAATGGGAGATCACTAAAATTAATACTGAATCAGTATGTAACTCTATAGGCAAAAGAATTGAGCTTCATTTTGTCTCAGGCAGTTGGCTCATATGTCTGAAATTCAGTATAATCCTTACCTGAACCACATCAGCTACATCTTCATGCTCCTGTTGACACTGCAGATAAAAAGTGCAAAGCCAAATAAACTGAGCACTTAAACATATACTAAAAATTGTATTTCTCATATAGATACTTCATCTCAAGGCAACAAAACAGTTTGTAACTTACTTGAAAAGAAATTACTGTTTCTTGATTTGTGTTTTTTTCTTCCTAACACAATCAAAACATTGCAAATCCATATTAGTAAAGAGTTAACAAAAATTACACTACATAATATTGCTGCCAGCACATTTTTTAATATCCAGGTAACTCTAATAGAAATTCACCTCTGTACACTAAAACAACAATGATTGTTTTAAAAAAAAAAAAGGTAATTACCTTTAACAGCTTGAGGTTCTTCTTGAATTTCACTCTTGGTCCAGCTTTTGTGATCAAATTATTAATTTCTTGATCATCAAGCTCACACAGACTTTCAGAATCGATTTGTTCATCTGTAATTTAAAAAGAATTTGCAGAGATAAAGTTTATTCTCAACTTTCTTCAGAAATTCTTCGTAAATGATTGAAAAAGCTATGGGCACAGATCTATGAGCTGTTTTACAGTTAACAGATCACATCAGGATCAATATCTGTACCCATCACAGATTCACATTAATACTTTACCTTTAAATTTTTCCACCCACTCACTTAGCCCCCATTCAACCAGTTTGGTTCTTACGAAATCATCCATGACCAAGAAATGAAACTGTAAGATAAAATGCAATATTTAACCAGACAGTACTGCTTTAAAGATTAGATATTTGTGACCAACTTCTCCTTTAATCCATATATAATCAGAGACACTGATTAAATTCAGATTAAAACTTCAAACTGCTCACCTTTTGTTTGAGTAATGCAGGAAAAGGCTGCTGAGGGAGATGTGAGGGAAGCAGTGAGACACAAACAGGAAACAGAAAAAAGAAATCGAGCACAAAGTCCACAAACGGATACGGTTAAAATCAAACTGTAACTGTGTGGCTTAGACTGCACAACTGTCTGCAACTGCATTTATACATAAAATAGAAAGGTAAATCCAACATGACTAAAGCGGGTGCAGGAAAAATAGAACTGAGAACTGAGAAAAGCAGGAAGAGGTGTTTGTGCAGCGCAGATGGGAGTGGCTGGCAGACAGGTAACAACCTGCCTCAGAGAAAGTGTTTGTTTTTTTAGTTTGTTTAAAATAAATCAAAGGGATTAAATATTATAGTTTAAAAACAAGACAGAAACAGCTTTATGTATACTTAAAGTATACTCAAGTTGCCAAACTACATTAAGGTAGTTAGAGTAAAAATATCACCATAGGTTTTTTTTAATATGCTGCCACGTGTGTACATTATTATTATTATTATTTATCCCCACATGCCTCCTCCATTGCCTGTAAAAGGGATATGCGTTGATGGGGATGACTGTCATAGACCTTCCAGCTCCAGGCAGAGAAGAACTCTTCAATTGGATTCAAGAATGGAGAGTATGGGGGGAGGTTGAGTACAGTGAAGAGTGGGTGATCTGTAAACCAGTTGCGGACCAAAGCAGCCCTATGGAAACTAACATTGTCCCATATAATGACGTATCTGGTCTGCTCTGGTCTCTGAACATTAGTGAACATGTCAAAGGTGTCCAGGAATGTAATAATGTGTGCACTGTTATATGGGCCCAGGGTTGCATTATGGTGAACAACACCATTTTGACTTATAGCTGCACACATAGTTATGTTACCACCACGTTGTCCTGGGACATTGATTATGGCACGGTGTCCAATGATGTTCCTTCCGAGTCTCCTCGTCTTAGTGAAGTGAAAACCAGCCTCATCCACAACAAATTGCTCATGACCCATCTGCCTCTGCAGATGGGTCATGAGCAAGACATGAGCAAGACAAAACAAACAGCAGGCACATGCACAGCACTACAGTATGCACTTCCAGATTCAGTACCAATGATACTATAGCTTACCTGCACATAGTCATATTGCAGCTGTTTTACACGTTCACTGTTTCTTTCCAAAGGTGTTCTGTAGATTTGTTTCATTCGGATTTTGTTGCGGGCAAGTACACAACCTAATAGAGAAGTGCTCACATTTTGTATGTTCTGGAAGGTGGTGTCATCCTCAATTAGGCACTGCTGAATTTCACGTAGCCTTATGGAATTATTTGCAGTCACCATATTGACTATATGGGTTTATTGGTCTGCAGTGAACATTCTTCCTCTGCCCCTAGCATCTGGTCAGCTAGCAATTCTGTAAAGTAACAGTTTCAGTATTTTTACATCTGTGGTATTGTTGTGTTCCTCATTAGCATATGGCAGTGCTACAAGTCTTAGTGCAAAGTGACTGTACTAACCGATTCTCATTTCGAAATATCCTTATGATGCTTGCTACAGTGTAGCGGCTCAAGTTAGGCTGAACCCGTTGGCCAGCTTCACTCAGGGTCATTCCATGGTTGATTACATGGTCCACTATTGTAGCTCTGATGTTACCAGCAATTCTATTTCTTACTCTTCTTACCCTTCCTCTTCCCCCTCCTCTTGCTCCTCTTGCTCCTTCTTGTCCTCTTGCTCTAACTTCACCTCCTTGTCCTTGTCATCCTCTTTGTCCTACTTCTTCACCTCCACGTCCTCTTCCTCGGCCTCCTCTAATTCTCACTCTTCTCACTCTTCCTGCTCCCTCCATTGTACTCCACAGCTTACCTGTACCTTATTTATAGTGCTTAGGCTGATTGCAAAGTGAACTAATTATCTAAAACTGTTTTCACACGTGACAGTGTGTCAGACAGTTGGCAAAATAGTGTAAATAATAGCCATAAATGTGTATAGTTTTGCTAGGAGTGTGTTGATCATTTGGAAATTGAGTGTAAAGCAGTGAGTTGTGTTTACAGTTCTGCAAAAAGAGTGCTGTGCAGTGGATTGTACCTACAGTTTTGCCAGGTGTGTGTTACAAAATGGCAAACTGAGTGCAAAGCAGTGTTTGTGCTTTTAGTTTTGCAAACTCAGTGAGTGGTTTTGCTATAAGTATTAAGAGTTTTCGAAATTGTGCTATAACAATCGCAGTTAGAGTTTAAGCATTCAGAAAAAACTGTAACCTCTGTCTCTCTTCCACAGCATGTCTTTATCCTGTCTTCCTTCCTTCTCTCACCCCAACCGGTCACAGCAGATGGCCGCCCCTCCCTGAGCTTGGCTCTGCCAGAGGTTTCTTCCTGTTAAAAGAGAGTTTTTCCATCCCACTGTTGCCAAAGTGCTTGCTCATAGGGGGTCATATGATTGATGGGTTTTTCTCTGTATCTATTATTGTACGATCTACTGTACAATATAAAGCGCCATGAGGTGACTGTTGTTGTGATTTGGAGCTATATAAATAAAATTGAATTGAATTGAATTGAACTATACTGAGACTTTTTTGACAAATAAAAAAAAGTTTTACATGTATTTTCCAAAGAAAAGCTGGATATTTAAAAAAAATATTTCAAATTAACCTTTACTTTTTGTGAAATGTGAAAGTTAAAATTCAACTTCTAGAGAAGCTTGAATATATTAGCTTTGCTACTTGTTTTTTAATATTGATGCTAAAACAAGAAACAATTTGGTGAATGCAAATGTTCCTGCACATTTTGGGAAGATTAGCATTATGTAGATTTGTGTATGAAAACATGTAAATAGAAAGGTAGTAAGATTTGATCTTTAGTTCAGTTTCATTTTCTTTTTATCAGAAACTAAAAATCACTCAGTTTTGTTGTTGTGCTCTTTCATTAAGAACATGACACTTTTTGCTTCCAGCAGCCTTTTTGACCTTGCTTTATGTGTGACTGCCCAGAGTAGTTATTTGTCTGTTATCTTGAAAGGGTTAGTTTTGTGGCATATTTTATATGTTTATTCTTCACAGAGTTAAATATAAGCATCATTTGACAGTGCATATCTATCTAAGCAGCTTTGGAAGAAGGATAGTTGTTCTATTTTGCCAACAATGTGTGTTTTTCTTGAAATAAGTACATGAGAATAATCTGAGTATGTTCAAACAGCACCTCTGTTTGTCACAAAAGTCATTGTTACTGTTGTAAGTGGTTTTACTTTTTCTTCTTGATTATTATTATTTCATATAGTCATTTTGCAAAGTTTTTTGTTTCTTTTTCTACTTAACCCCTTTAACTCATTTGAACTTTGCCATACAGACAACAATGATCCAGCCATTCTCGTCAGCCCTCCCTGCTTTTCTCATTCCCTGATCAGTGTCTGTACATGTGCAGGTCAGGTTTTACTTGCTTTCTGACAGACAGTCTTTTGCTCCAATAGAACCATTCATGTCTAGCTTCTTTTTTTAAAAAAAAATCTGAATCTGTTTTTCTTTAATCATGCTGGTTGTTGCACTTCTCCTTTTGCCTGCTAATTTCATCCTCCATAACTGACCATTTTCGGCATGACCAAACAGCTGAGTACACTAACAAAATTGAAGTTCTGATCAATCTGTGCATCTATGTAACTGCTCTACTCGTTCAATTTCAGCTGAAAGGCCTAATTTATAAAGTAGGAGTGGTTTATCTGAAATTTCAATTCATCTTTCAGTTTTGAATCTTGGTCATGGATGATTTTGTGCAAAGAAAACTGACTGAATGGAAACTAAGTGAAAGGATAGTGACATTTGAAAGTAAATCATTACATTTGTTTTGTTTAACATATTTCATTTATTGTGGGTACATATATTGATACTTTTATGTACGTAATATTAACCATGAAACAGAGCTTTTCTCTTGCTTTTCTCATTTGGTGTAAAAACTCTTAGCAGTTTGTTTAAAACACAGAGAATTAAAATGCATTCAATTTATACACCAATGCAGAACTCCTTTAAAAAGGTATTTCTGAACTCATTTTATGAATAATCCTTATTCCTACTAAATAGTAGGAATAGTCTTAATAGTCTGTATCATCTTGATGATCAGGAAATCGATAAATTGATCACAAGAGCTGGACCTAGAGTGATATTAATTAATTAAATGCTTTAACATTTGCTACCTTTCTTCTGAAAAATGTCACTTACAGGTGAATTTGTTTTAGAACTATTATGGTGCGCTAATAGTTGAACGAAAACGACACACTCCGCCACAAACGAAAATAGTGATTTTCGTTTGCGGTGGGGTGTGGTTTGTGGTTTAGCACCAGTTGAGGGGTGGAGCAGCGAGTTCAGGTGACAGCGACAAGGGAGGCTGGGAGAAAGAGCTGATACCTGTCACGCTGATTACATTTCTCCCTATTTTAGGAACTGCTGGGGCCCGGAGAGCTGAGAGCGAAGTGAGAGAGCTGTAGCAGTGAGAGTTGGAGTGTGTGAAACGAGTGGCTTTGAGTTGAGAATTGAATAAAGAGGATTATTGAAACGTGACGCAGAACTGTCTCCTTGTGTGTGCGCGCGTCGTAACGGGGATCAGTAACAGAGTGTTACAGTGGCGCCCAGCTTGCCGCTACGATATGTCAAACCCACAGAACCTCCAGTCAGCTCAGATACTGGTTCAAATGATGGCCGAATTGGCGACCTTGCAGCAGCAGCAGGCGGTAGTGTACCGGCGTCATCTGGAAGACCTGCAGGCCCAGACTGAGCAGCAGACACGGGTGCTACAAAACTTTTTGGCTCAGTTTGGGGCTGCTGCGAATCTGCCCCATCTAGACCGGCTGAAACTCTCCTCACAAGACCAACGTTGCCGGTTCTGTGGTTGCCGCATGGGAGCAAGATCGCCGGCAGGGGAGGTGAGCGTCCGTCAAAGAGTGTTTTTCAATGTTTTTTTTTTATGTTTTTTTTTACGTCTAGTATATTTACTTGAATCAGTAATTACACTTTAGTCAACAGGGTTTATGAAGGGGTTATGTATATCAAATAAAGAAATTATCTGTTTTCTTAGTATCTTTATGACTTTATGCGTATTTTTACCCATATTGTCATCAATCCAGTTCTTTTTTTATATATATATATAGAACTGTGATGTTATAGTTGTTATATTTGCTGCTTTTGGCTAGCTCTCTCCTGGAAAAAACACTTCAATTGTCCTTTACTTTTTATCCAGATAAATAAAGGATATATAACATTTAATTTGCCAAAAATTGACGACAGCAGCTACTTTGTGATAGGAATGATCTCTAAATCACTTGATGTTCTTCGTGAGATATATGATTGACCTGTTTTTGACAGATTTTAATGTCATTTAAAATCTGTCACCGAATTTATAACAGCTTAAATTCCGTGCCAAGGTAGGTTCCCCCTGCGTTGGAAGGACACATTCTTGATATTTAGTTCTGAAACTCTTCTAATAATGACTTATGGCTCCTGAAATTTCGGAGGTTTTAGCTGTCTACAATTACACAAGGATACAAATAATTATCAGTCAAAATGTCCTTGGTTTATTGAAATATAACACCTGAGAACAATAAATGTATCATTTTCTGTTGTAACCGACAAACTGAACGGTAATGTAATGACACTCATTTTTCACTTTTTCACTAAAACTGTTCATCCACGTCTAAGTTGGTTGTAATGGAGGCGGAATCAGTTGGATCCGCTCTCCCTGCCCAGCGAACGCTCCCGATGCAAGGGAAACAAATTCTGTCGGGGATACCTACCTTGGTAAAACAAGTGAAACCTGCAGTCAGCTGAGACTGAAGAAGTCACTTGGATGAGTGACGAAACGTTTCTCCAACTAAAAACAATGAACTTTTCGGGATACCAGTTTCGGTTTCTTTGTTACTCCTGGATTCATCAAAAAGGCAACCTGGCCCTCAGGGTAAATGCCGCTGCTTTAAACAGTCATAACAACATTTACTGTAATCGAAACAAACATCCAGAATATATCATGGCTCAGATTTGATTGAATGTAATTACCCTTTAGTGTTAACTGTGAAAGGGATACTGTACAGTTACTATACTTAAACTACAAGTAGAAGTGATAGCGACTTATCATTTTATTATTTCTGTCCTTGGTTTTAATTAATAATCCAAAGGAAAAAAAATCCCCCCCAAACACTTAAAAGTCATGAAAATTCATTTAGATTTAGCAATTTGATGATTCATCCACCTTAAGCATTATTTAAAGTAATGCAATAGTTACTTTTCCAAGTAATAACTTACTTTTATAATATTGTAACCCAGATACTAATTAAATACTTTTTTTGAAGAAGTAACTATAACTAATTACCTTTTCAAAGCATTTTGCCCAATACTGGTAACAATATTTAGCATATTTTTTTTTAATTCTGTACTAATATGGATTTGAATTGTTTTGATTGTGGTAGGGAGAACAAAACTCAAACCAGGAAACAGTCATTCCTTTTCAAGTAAGTTAAAAATTGTTTTGTTTCCTTGAGATTTAGTATCTATATGACAAATACAATTTCAATACATGTTTAAGTGCTCAGTGTTGTATTCGGCTTTGCACTTTTTATCTGCAGTGTAAACAGGAACATGAACAAGCAGCTGGTTTGGTTAAGGTAAGGGTTATACTGAATTTCAGACATATGAGCCAATACCTGAGACAAAGTAAAGCTCCATTCTCTGGTCTACAGAGACTGACCACTCTCTACAGAAACCAATAAATGACTGAATCTAAAAACTTAATTCATAGGGGGTTGGTGAATATACATTTTGCCCTAGCTAGGGGGTTCGCCAACCGTCTCTGTAGGTCTTTGGGACCGGGACTTAATTATGCAAAAGAATTGTCTTGTAGAATCACAGATGTTTACTAAGAAAAAGGTAATTTATAATGTATTCTTCACCAATCTTCTGGTTGAAAACATAACTGCATTTAGGTTTGTTGATTGTAAAACTTGTACGTTAATGTCCTTCAAATTTTGTTAAAGAACAATGCCAATGCAAGTGATAATTTCCTGTATAACTCATATTCATCCTCAGGTCTTGCCATCCACAAGTGATACAGGTGAGACACATGCATCGTATTTATTGCATCTCATATTATTCTGTGTTTGCAAAAAATATTGATGCCTTTCAATCTACATAACTTTACTAAGAATAACTTTCAATGCTAAGAGAAATGTGTTTTTTGTTCTTATTTTTTTTGTTGTTTTCATCCAATCAGGAAAGAGAAAATCAGACCTTCAAAGTGACCCCAGCAGGTTGCAGTCACCAGCTAAGCGACAGCGTCTGTCTATGCCAGGATTTGAAGGTATTTATGTTTCTTTCTAAACAGTGTCACAGTTTAAGCCAGCACAATTTGTCCAACATCATCTTTGATGCTAGAAATTACTTTTTCTTTGGGCTGTTGTCAAAATTTAACAGTCACATGATGCATGGTATACTAAGTTTGATTGGTAAGTGGTCACATTATGCTCCTGATATACTTTGATTCACACAGTTTTGTTTGTATTTTTAAAATGAGATTTTACATTTTCTGTTTATTCTAGTCTATAATTCCTTCCAAATAGTTCTTTACTTTTATGTCCACAGAAGCAATCATATTTTCTGATGTGAAAAGCATCATGAAAGTTGTACATTCCAGACTAAATGACCAAGACAAACTCAGTGCTTTCTTAAAGTGAGTATTTTTCTTTTCATATTTTGTAATGAATGGGCCTGGTTCCACTCCTGTTCATGTGACAGTTTCACAAACAGATCAAAGACAGATTGTTTTTAAAGAAAGCAAAAATGTCTATAAAACATCCTCAGAAGCTACTAGTTATGTGTAATTTAATCCAATTAAACTTTATGAATGTCACAATGGTTACACCAAGATACAGTCACAGGAATGAATAACCACATCGATGAGGCTTTAGAGTCACCAATTAACCTAAATGCACTAATTGCACGTATTTGGACTGTTGGAGAAAGCCAGAGTACCTGCAGAGAACCGAGGCAAACATGGAGAGAACACGTAAACTCAAAACAAAAAGGCCCCCGATAGTGGTGTGAGACAACAGTGCCAAACATCAAGTCATCGTGTTGCCTGTACATGAACCCTTTTGATTCAATATTCACCAATTTGTTTCTTGTGTCAGTCTGTTTGACGTGTCGGTTCTTTGTTTAGTTTTTTCACGTTATACTTTTGACTTACAGCTGTACAATTATAGTTGACGGAATGATTCAGTAGTAAAACAAACCATCCAAACTAAGACCAACAAAGACTGATATTTTTAGGAAGTTTTGGTGACTTAACTACATTTTCTGCTGTACCTGGCATCTACCAACTCTTTGGGAAAACATTTTCAGTTTAGGTGACACAAAAAGGAAGGTGTGGATCAAAACAACATACAGTAAACAATTGGTGGCACAAGTGTATAAAACTGAAATATGTAGTGATAATTCATTTGATAATAACTACCATTATTACCATTGTAACTGTCTTTTAAACTGTTTTTTTTAATGCATGCTTAAAATGTTATCATGACTGAACCATTTAACCCATATTTAAAATCTCGTTCAACAGGAAAAAGATCAGTGATTTGGAGACAGACAAGAGGGAGCTGGTTGGTGTCTTTGGTAAAACTGGGGCTGGAAAGAGCTCTTTGATAAATGCCATCATCAAAGAGAAGAATCTTTTACCCTCAGGAAGTGTCAATGCCTGCACCTCAGTCATGATCAAAGTGGAAGCTAACACACGTAGCTCAAAGTATGAAGCAGAAATTGAGTTCATCACAAAAGAGGTAAAATGAATTCCCAAAGTTAGATTTGTACTTTAAGCAAAATCATGTGTTACAGTCCAGTTCTTGGGGCATAGGGTTGGGTACATGCCTCAATAAATGGCATGTCATCTATTTTTGTAGGAGTGGCGTGATGAGTTGTGGTCATTTCGTCAGTTTCTTGACAATAATAAAAATCAGGAAAAGGAAGATGATGATTATCATGATGCTGTTGAAAAGCTGTCAGCACTTTATGGACAAGAATGGAGAAGATCCTTTGAAAATCCCATGGACAGCAAATATTTCAAAGAAATTCCAGAATTTCTCCAATCCAGGCGGAAGATGTTGACATATGAATCAGTAAGACAAAAACTCTCATATTTCTTTATAGGAAGCATTCTTGCAAGTGTTGCACTGTGAGCGTCAGCACTGAACAACTCCGCTGTGTTCCAGACTGACTATAACAGACAGCCATGATAGACTAAATACTGGGGATGCTGTCCTAGTTTCACCTGTGGTCTTCACAGGTGAAACTAGGACAACCTGGACAAAAAAGTGAACTGAAGAAATTAACAAAAAACTAAGAAGTAGAAACATAACTCATTTCTGAAAAAATAATTCAGCATAGATTCAAAAGTCCAAAAAACAAAACACACTAAAAATAAGATCCAGTGATTACAACAAAACAGATCCTACTGAGATCCCACAATGACATTTAGATGATCACATCTAAATGATCACATCTAAATGAAGAAAAAACTTATCTGCTCTTGTAATAACTGTGGTTAACAGGATCCAAGACTGGTCCAGGTATTATGTAGAGCATTATTTTTTATTTTTTATTTTTTTTTAAATCGCAGTATAAACCCTTACCTCTTCACATAACAGATTCCTATTTTAATCAACTCTTACCTGTTTTAATATGCCTGGTTTTAAATTCACTGCTGAGCAAAGTTAGCAAAGACTCATTCAAAGTGGCCATAAACTTTAGTGAATCACTGTCTGATAGTCAATTGCATCAAGAATGGCATAAAGTGGTGTAAAACCCTGACAGTCAAAACATGCCAAGTGATCCACTGTAGTGACCCCTTGTAAATAAGGGAACAGCCTAAAGTAGCTTATTAATGTCTCAAAGTGGTGGACAACTGTGCAAAATGCCCACATGAAGTAGTTTCTGCTAACAGTAATACTAGCTGTTGAAACCAAAACAAAATGTCCACAAAAAACACTGGAGCACAGGGAGCAGTTCAGAATCACCTCAGGGGTCAGCAGCACAAAGGTCCATAAATCAAAGGTTCAGGGGGCCGTCTCAGAAGCCAACATCACAGAACTCCCAAAATCCAGAAGTTCAGGGGGCCGACTGTGTGGAAAGCAGCAGCGGCATGGAAACAGTTCCGGAGCTTGACCGCGCGGAAGGTAGCGGCGGCGACAGAGCAGGTCCCAAGGCCGGCCAAGTGAAAGATGGTGGCAGTGACTGAGTTCAGAAAGCTGTCCATGACAAGGAAGAAATCTAGCCAGTGGCCTGGAATGTGGCCAGCGACAGCAAGGTGGTGCAGGCTGAGTTGTATCAGACGCAACAGCAGGAGCAGGTGGCGGTGCAGCAGGCAACAGAGTAGAAGCTGCTGATGCCAGCACTAATGGCTGGACAGGCTCCTCAGACCCTCCAGCTGATATGACGTGATGCTGGCTGGGTTCTCCTTAACCCCCAGCTAGAACAGATGAAAGGCCAGATGGTACAGAAACCCCTGGCTGAGACGAAGCTATCTGGAGCTGCGTTAGACAGCCAGCCAGCTCGGGTTGCCTGTCAGGCTGCAGCAACACATAGTCCATTGAGGGCAGGATGAGCTTGCCTGTGCCGTCGGTGGGGGCTGCTGTAGAGTGTGTGGACAGCTCGCACAAGCTCTCAGCAGAGACAGGAGGCTGAGACAACCCAGCAGAGCACTCAGTGAAAGCTGCTGTGGACCGTTGGGGAGGCTCGAACAGGCTCTCAGCAAAAACAGAAAACTGAGACGCCTGGCAGAGCTCCCAGGGGAAGCAGCAGAGGGAGGCTGAGAGGATTCAGAGCTCTCAGCAGATGAGGGCGGTGGTTGAACAGGTGGCTGAGTAATTGACTTCACTGGTGACTGAGCTAATGAGTTACCTGGAAACAGAGCTAATGTCTGATGCCGAGAACTGAACAGGTAACAGGGCTGGTGACAACACTGGAGCCTGAACTGGTGGCAAAGCAAGTGAATGAGCTAATAACTGAGCTACTGACTGAACTATGGACTGCAGTAGAGGTTGTAGCGGTTGTAGTAATGATGGTGTAGGTTTGCTTACAATAACCAGTCCGTTGTAACTGTATGCCAGGTGTTAATTAGCAGCCAACATGAACGTTCGCACACAGGTAACAGGAAGCACTGCCATAGCCAAGTTAGAACCACAGCAACATCTCCTGGAAACCTCCGTAACTGCAGCAACGGCAGGCAGTATGGACAAACATAACGTAACTGTTATCTACAGATGGTAGTGATGGTGGTTGTAATGGTGGCTGAGCTAAGCCTTCTGAGCCTTAAGAACACAAGGAAAACAGCTGGACGGGCTCAATTGAGCTTCCAGCGGAGACAGGAATGGGTGCAGGCACCTTCTGAACACTAGCCGCTCCCACCCGAGGATTAGGTACAGGTGTGGAGACAGACTGTGCCCTGGCAGTATGGGCTCAAATTGTGGTCATAAATATTTTGCACTTGTAAATCAGTTTTGTATTTGTAAATCAGGATTTGTATGTGTAAAAAGAATTTGTGTGAGTGCAAAAAAGATTTGTGTGAGAAAAAATACGTGTGAAACTCTACACTCAAGTTTCAAGTTACAAGTATGAATTTTGACCCTATTTTTCTTCCTTTCATCTGATTGGCCAATGTCATGTCAATCACAAATTTAACAATCCAATCAGAGAACAGATGGGTTTGGCTACTGGAAGGGTGCTGCCCTCACCCGAGGAACTGGTACAGGTGAAGGAAAGGCCGGGCCCTAGCTGCCCTGGGCACAGAGACTGGAGGCAGAGGAGGTGGCGCAGAAAACACTGACACATTCAATATAAGCTAGACTTTTCTACCACCACAAATCATAATGTTTGAAATTACAGTGTCTGAATTCACACGACAAGGCTTGGAAAACACTGATTCACCAAAGATGGATTCAAAATTCTTTCTGCCATGAAAAAAATTATTTGAAACAACAGTCTTTGATTTATTGTTGTTAACAGTCTTAAATCTTACAATAAACTATGACCAAATATGGAGTGGGTAACACAGATAACACGACAAAGGGTGACAGAGGACTTAAATACATACATGACGTGATCAGGGGAAGTGGTGACACATGAGGACACAGCTTACCTGAATGAAACATAATGACAACACAGGAGAGGATAACACTGGACACTCTAACATGAGACATGGACCTTCAAAGTAAAACAGGAAACATGACAGGCACAGACTAGACACTGAACTCAAACTAAGAACAAAACTCTTAACCAGAATAACACTGGATAACAGGATTATAATGTTCAAAACAGGACAACTAATGAATCAGAAAATAAACCATAATGTGGAAAAAACACCAAAACACAAGAAACTGAAAATGCTGGGTCAAAATGACCCAGAACCATGACACGATGTAATAATTTAAATTTGAGATTAAAAACGAATGACTCAACTTTTAGTGATCAAATTTCCTTAAGCTTTTTACTTTTGTTTTTTATTGCAGGCTAATGAACTTTCTGCACAATTTGTCAAGTACACAAGAAGTGAGTCAAAACAAGGAGAAGGTGATGAAGGAAAAAAGTGGTTTTGGCCACTAGTGAAGTGTGTGACTGTCAGGGTGCCAAACAATCCTTTTCTCCAGCATGTCACACTTGTGGACCTTCCTGGAAATGGTGACTGTAACAAGAGCAGAGATCAGATGTGGAAAGGGGTAATTCATATCTACTGCTCTTTGCTTATACTGTGTTGTCTGTAAACAGTCATCTTTCAATGAAGCACTGAGACATGTTATTCTCCTTTCAGATTGTTGGAGATTGTTCTACTGTGTGGATTGTGACTGAAATTAACCGAGCAGCATCAGAGAAAGAGGCCTGGGAGATCCTGGAAAGTGTCAGTAGTCTGATTGGAAATGGTGGCAAATGTCAGCAAATTCATTTTATCTGCAACAAGTCTGATCTTCTTGATGATTCTGATGATCTGTAAGTAAATTTTGCATACTGACCAACTACAGGGTGTTTCCATGTAAGATAAACCCAGGCTAGACAAAGAATGAAGCACAGGGTTGAGCCTTTGTTGTAATGAATGCAGAACATTTGGCTCAAAGGGAGTCTCATAGGCAGTTACAGTTTTATAAAGTTGAAGATGGTGGACTGAGTAATGAACAGAGAATTTCCTGGCCAGAGTAGAATAGCGGATAATGGGACAGGCAGTGGAATTTTTTAGTTCTAGAGGGACAGCAAGAGAGAAGAGGGTGAGTAATAACAGGAGAGCAGGAGGAGAAAGTGATGCAAATGACATTATGGCAGCTTTAATGTATGTTGCACATAATGTATGATATTATTGGAAATCATGCATATCCTGGTCCTTACAGTCGAGTAATTCAAGAATTCTACATTGTAAAGAATAAGTAGCATTACACTGTCCTTCAGCAACAAAGTTAAAGTAGTTGCTGTGACAAAAAAAAAACATTTCTATGTAAGCATGTCAGCGTGTTGATGTCACGATCCAAATAAAACATGCTGGCCTTTCTCCGAGTGCTTTACGAATAAATGCTACCAATCTCCCATATTTGGAAGTTGTTTGTTTTTTTAAAGAGAAATGCATTAAACAATTAAAGTCATTTTATCATAAATGACTGGACCTGCAAGGCAGACTCGCACAACTGAAACTTAAGAGGTTTAATTACAATGAAAAAATATATAAAATGAACTGGTGTATTAGCGAGAGTATCCAATAACTCGCAGGGACGAAACAAAATCAAATGTTTTTAGAGAAATTAGGAGTTCTTCTTACTATGTTTACAAACACGGCTAAGAGGGAGTCTGTAGTGAACAGGTAAGTATTTTGGTAAGAGACTCTGACAACCCAGGGTAGTAAGTAGGAGCATGAGAGGATATTAACCAGACTACACATTTAAGACTAGAATGCAACAAACTGGAGTACCAGCACCATCAGGCAGAGAAACATTGCCACAGCCAGTCTTTAAATACAATCTACGTGTTAACAATGAGTGGCAGGTGTGCAGCAGTCAGGGAAAGCTCAGCTTGGTAAGAAAGGGAGATTTTACACATTTCACCAAAAAAGGTCAAGAATAAAACAAAACCACCCAGCCTGCCCCAGATTAATGATGGTGATGATAATAGTGATGATGGTAACAGTACATATTTGCACATTTCTTGTAGTTCATCAGCTGATATCCATGATCGAATAGTTAAAAGAAACCTGCAAGCCAAGGATGGAGTAAGGAAAAAATTCAACAAACGAAGCAAGATTAAGGTGAGTTTTATAGGCTGATAGAAAATAATACAGACTCTCCACAGTTGCAAGGATGCTTTAAAATTAAATCATTTTTCCGCAGAAACATTTCCATGATGACAGTTTCAGAGTGTTCACAGTGAGCTCCAAAGAGTTCCTAAAAGGGAAGCATCTAAGTCCAGAAGAAACTGGTAGGTGAAGTCTCAGTGCACATGTTGTTTTAGTTTGCTCTGACTGAAAGAAGAATTATTTATTTTGAATTATAGTACGTAATGTCAAACTGTGGCACTGAAATTTCTTAACAGAAATAACCAAACTTCAGGGATTGTTGCAAGAGCTCAATGACTGTCACTCTGAGACAATAAACTATGTTAATGGAGCTTATGGGATTCTGTCTTTGATTCAAGGAGCCAACTCCAGAGGAGTGGTAAAGTCAAGTAAAAAGATACACAACAACATTCGCTTACATGTTGGCATTTTTCATTTGTCTTTGTGTTTACAATTCTGTTTTTTGTTTATTTATTAATTTATGAGTTATTAAGTGATCGATTGATTCATGTATTTTTGCTGTTCTATTTTACTTCTCAGGTTCATTATTCAAGGAGAGTGACTTTTAAAACCATGTGAAGTTCATAAATCTATAAGAAACGACAAGTATTTTTTATGGTTTTATCCCTTCAAATATTTTTCAGGGTGATAAAAAAGGCAGGATTTGTGCAAAACTTGAGATAATCATGATCCTCCAACTTGATAATGTCAGAAAAGAAATGGAAAAGACCTTTCTGGCTTTCGAAAAATGTCTTGCTGATGGCGTTGAGAAATCCAAACGTTCATATGGAGAAAAACTCAAGAATTTCTTGTATCAAGTATGTATTTTAACTAGTTGTAACAAAAGACACATTTTACACAAATATATATTTAAATAATTGTTTTGTGTTCCAGGGAAGGAACAGTGGTTTTTGTGGGGTACTGAAGCAGGTTGTTGAGAATGGTGGTGTCTACAAACCAAAAAAAGGGAAGCTAATTAACCTTAACATGAAGTTGGCTTCATGTCTGACTGACAGCATTGATGAAGAATTCAGAAAGACCTTCCTGTAATAAAAAAAAAAAAGTTCTAAACAGTCACATAATATTATCCAAAATATTTAATTTATTACATACCACGTTTTTAACATAATGATTATAAAATTGCCACTTCTTTCATTATTAACCAAATTTTTTACATGTTTTAGAAATGACTCAGAATGTGGAGCATTCAATGGAGTCATCAAGACATTTTCACTTAACACTGATTCTCTGATTGAAAAGTACAAAAATACTGAACTGCAGCTCAGATTTCTCAAGACAGAGGTAAGAGATGAAACTTTCCTATACATCAATTCAAACAGTAAAGTACAGTAAAGTAAAACATGAAAAAGTTAACATTAGTTTTGTGAATTGTGATTTAAAATGATGTTGATCCATATTTCATGTTTTGTCTCTAAGGAAGAAAAAATGAAGGCAAAACTGAACAGAATCATCCGGAAACAGAAGAAAAAAGTCTACAGCAGTCTGACAGAGACAATTGAGAACATTATGGAAGAAGGCTACTGCAGTAAGAGATAAGATCAGAGATTCAATACATGGCACTAAAACGCATATTTATGTTCATCATTATTCGGCATGAGAAATTTGAAGCTTTCTGTCTTATTGTAGAGGCTGCAGAATTTAAAGGAGAAGGCATGCTGTACTGCATGAGGGAGACTATTAAGAACCATGTGCACTCAAAGAAGGACATGTTTGAGCAGGCAAAAAATACCATGTTGGAGAAGTTGCACGATTTGATGGTTTGTCACGTTTTATGAAGAAATATCATGACCGTATTTTGTTTTAGCTCACCCAAAGGCTTTTTCTATGTTCAACTGGATTAGACTTATACAAAAATTTATGTTTCCATTTATATTTTTAATCCAGTCTGAAAAAATTCTAAATGTCATTGTATTTGACTTTAACACATTTTTATCTGTGATAAGTAATTAGTTTTTTAAAAATAGGAAAACATCCTGGACATTCTGGAGAAAACTACGAAGGAATCCATTAAATGTTCATTCAAAACTGATGGGAGCTTACTTCCAGGTAAACAGGCTAGTTTGCTGTAATTATATTCCTTTTCTCTTTATCTGTGCAATCTTCTACCTGATACCACTGCGGTTTTACCTATTTGTCTATCTATTTTTTAAAATTAACTTATAAATTACCGAGTCACACACATAATTATGTGAAACACTCTGGGGGGAAACAATTCAAAAAGTGTTTTGTTTTTCAGATGTTTCAACAGAGCTTGATATGGTGAAGAAACATTATGATCAACTTGCAGGCACTCCAGATGATGAAGTGTCCCTTACTGGGTAACTCCTAATATGTTATCAATGTTATTATAATAAATATTTTTAAAATTTTTTGTCCTTAACAGTGTTAACATTTATGTTAAGTAAATATGCTGATCAGCATAGGCTACAATGGGTCCATTTTAGGGGAATCTGCAATTTAACATTTAACCCTTTAAGACCTACCATAGAACCAAGTCCGCCAGAGCTTATAATATATTTTTACATGGTGTGGAGCCATTTTTGGGAGCATTTCAAGTTGCTATACATCAATACAACAATTATAGCCCAGATTTTTATAATATGTATTCATTAAGTGCATAGTAATTACATAAATTGCAAAAAAGTGCAATAAACTACAAAAAAATTGAAAATCGTTTTTGCTTTTTTTAACATATATTTCTAGTTAGAGAAATTTAAGAGGCTTATCCCTCAAAACTGTAAATACAAAAAAGTTGCACAAAATAGTTTCCTACCACAGGAAATTTATTTTGAGTGTCTTCATAGTTTTATTTTTGAAATACACCAATTTTTATATACTGCAGGAAAAACGAAAATAAATATTATACTGCAAATTTGCAAAAAAGCAGCATATGCATCAAAATAAACTATTTCCAGCAGTGCAATATGAGTCCTAAGCATCCCAGAAATGACACAGAAAGTCATAAAGTCAAACATAACTTTTAAAAACACAAGTATAGGCTCATGAGGCCTTGATGGTAAAAAACTACATTTCCGCGAAAATGACGTCACTTCCGGTTTCAGGCAGGTCATGCGGGCATGCGATAGTTCACGCTGATGGACATAGGAAGTGTTATGAACAGCTGATCGGATCGGCAAAGCGTGTTTCTGGAATATTATGTTTTTGTTGCTGCAAGTGCTTTTTATGCAGTTTTTGCAAAGCTATATGTGGAAGGAAACCGTGACCTAGGGCAAGCTGACGGCATAAGATGTAAGTACAACTCCTACGGTTTCATATGCAAAAAACATTATTGCGCTAGCTTACGTGGTTGCAGTGCTACCGGGATTTAAAAATAGTTACGCAAAACAGAGCGTGCCCGCTCCGACCGGTTTTAAAGGGTTAACTATCGCATGTCCGCCATGACCTGCCCGAAACCGGAAGTGACGTCATTTTCGCGGAAATTTAGTTTTTTACCTAAAGGCCTCATGAGCCTATACTGGTGTTTTTAAAAGTTATGTTTGACTTTATGACTTTCTGGGTCGTTTCTGGGATGCTTAGGACTCAAATTGCAATTTCAAAAATAAAACTATGAAGACACTCAAAATAAATTTCCTGTGGTAGGAAACTATTTTGTGCAACTTTTTTGTATTTACAGTTTTGAGGGATAAGCCTCTTAAATTTCTCTAACTAGAAATATATGTTAAACAAACAAAAACGATTTTCAATTTCTTTGTAGTTTATTGCACTTTTTTGCAATTTATGTAATTACTATGCACTTAATGCATGCATATTATTAAAATTTGGGCTATAATGGTTGTATTGATGTATAGCAACTTGAAAAGCTCCCAAAAATGGCTCCACAGCATGTAAAAATATAATATAAGCTCTGGCGGACTTGGTTCTATGGTCGGTCTTAAAGGGTTAAACTAATTATAGCAATTAGTATTCTTTAGGGTGAGGAGTTTTACAATCAATATTAGGATTTAAAAAAAATGTAGACATTATATTATTTCCATTTCCATTGGTTATTGCTCATTGTCAAACCTTTGTTCTGGGATGTTTCAGATTTGCTGACTGGGTAGAAACAGCAGAAGCCTGGTCACAAACAGGTTTTCCCAGAGGAAGTGCGGATTAAAACAAAAAAACAAAAAAAAAACAAACATCTAATTTGGTCTCAGTAATTTTTTATTTGTTTTCATTTGGTCTTTTTAAAAGTTGTTTGGTGATATTTGACTTTGATTTTGAGTATGTCATTACCAGTGATTTTGGATTTTTATTTCTGTAAGACATGTATCTTGTAATGATTCAAATCTTGAGGCTGACAAAGAAGTTTGAGGAAAAACTGCAAGAAATTTACATCACATCACTCTACATATATTTCAAATCTATTTTAATCATTTTATTTTATGTGCTTAGTTATGGTTCATCCAGATGACAATGGCAATTATATAGCACATTTCAGTACATGTAAAATCAGTCTACTTAACACAGAAGATAAAAACATGGTAACACTTTATAATACAGCCCACAACTAAGGCGTAGTTCCCCTGTAATTAAATGGAATATTGATGTATTTTATCTAAAACTACAATTAAAATTGTAATTTTATTTACCTACAGATATTTAACGGTAGGGATTTCTAAAATGTTTAGAACTATAATGTAATGACTCCTGCAATTTATCTTGTAAACGTTGATTGGTCAGTTAGGGTAAGTAGCTCCATCTCCATGCAGCTGCAGGACTAGTTTTATCTCTTTACATTGTGTCCATCCTCAATTGTTTAATTTCAGTAGTTCTTTTCACTATGGAATTAATTGTCTGATTGTGAGGTGAAAAGTAGTTTTTCATCTCAACCTTTCACACACAAATATGTGTTTTTTGAAAGGTTTTCATACATTAGAGCCACAGCAGAGGGTGTTTGTTTTGAAATTATTGATTTATTTGTAAGGTTAGAGTTTCTGTTTTTTTTTTTTAAGGACACATTCACACTTCTTGTCATGCTCTTTATTTGTTGCTTCCTTGCTCCCAACAACCTTTCTAAACTGTCATCTGTGTTTATTCTTCACAAAAAATATTGAAATGCTATTTTATTAAAATGGCTTATATTATGTCCTGGTCTCATCAGTTTTGTTTTCTTCAGTAATTACAAAGTCCACACTGAATCTCTGCTGTACATCTGTGGTCGTGTGAAGCTATATTAATGTAACAGCATGTCAGTGTGTAAACAAAGATCTTTGTTAAATGTCAAAAACAGGTTGTGTCTGAAGGCTGCTACTTTTGTGAATATGTGACAAATTATGTTAGAATTATAATCAATTATAAAAACATGTTTAAATCTTGGTGAACAATGCTCTGAGAAAGAATCATTATCTATGAAATGACTTCAGGAAATAGCTGTGTTATAAAAGGCGTTTTACAATATGTACCAGTACAGACTTGCCCCTGACGGTTAAGTTGTCCTGGGGCAGGAACCATTTTTCCTTGGCTTGGCTTCAAGACTCTAGGATAGGAATACTGGATGTATGTAAATAACTTCTGGCCACTATAATCCAGAAATTACATAAAGGGAAACAGAAAATGAAAAAAAAAAAAAGGAATAAAAAAAAACACACCTGTGTTTCACATCTGTTGGTAGTTGGGTTTTTTTACTTCTGCTGCATCTTGATGCATGCTCAGTCATCCGACAGAGACTTACAATGCTTCTAGGTGAAAATACTCTTAAAAAGGTGTTTGACTTTACTGAGAAGGCTCATCTAGCACAGCACAAGAAGTCTAAGACCAGGCAACAAGGGAAGTTTGACTTACTTGGTATACGTCGGAAACCACCACAAAATACAGAGAGTGGCCAGAAGAGAGAAGGATGCGACATCGAGGATGTGGACAAGTGGGTGAAGAATTAGTCTGACAAGCAGCTCACCCAAACAGAGAAAAACATCCTTGCTAAAGGGTTGAATTTTGCTGTCACACCGAGACAAATCCCGCTAGTGAAACTGATCAAAGCCACAGAAACAGCAATTTGAAACAACAATATTGCAGAAGTGGAAGCAGAGCAACTACGGACGAAAGTTTGGGTCTGTCTCAGTGTGTTTGCTTTTGGAACTGTGTCTTCATTCCACCGACTTCACATACAAGGGTCAGTACTACAGGGAGAAACATGGGTGTGCCATGGGCTCCCCAGTTTCACCCATTGTGGCCAATTTGTATATGGAAGAAGTGGAAAAGAGGGCTTTGTTATTCTACCCTGGAACACCACCAAGCCATTGGTTCAGATATGTGGATGACACCTGGGTGAAAATCAAATCTCAGCACGTACCACATTTCACAGATCACATCAACTCGGTGGACCAACACATCAAATTCACCAGGGAGGATATGAAAAGTGCCAGGTTAGCCTTCTTAGACTGTGAGAGCTGATGCGTACCGTAAACCTACGCATACAGATCAGTATTTAAGGTTTGACTCTCATCATCCACTGGAGCATAAACTGGGTGTCATTTTACAATATGTACCAGTACAGACTTGCCCCTGACGGTTAAGTTGTCCTGGGGCAGGAACCATTTTTCCTTGGCTTGGCTTCAAGACTCTAGGATAGGAATACTGGATGTATGTAAATAACTTCTGGCCACTATATTCCAGAAATTACATAAAGGGAAACAGAAAATGAAAAAAAAAAGTGATAAAATCCCACACCTGTGTTTCACATCTGTTGTTAGTTGGGTTTTTTACTTCTGCTGCATCTTGATGCATGCTCAGTCATCCGACAGAGACTTACAATGCTTCTAGGTGAAAATACTCTTAAAAAGGTGTTTGACTTTACTGAGAAGGCTCATCTAGCACAGCACAAGAAGTCTAAGACCAAGCAACAAGGGAAGTTTGACTTACTTGGTATACGTCGGAAACCACCACAAAATGCAGAGAGTGGCCAGAAGAGAGAAGGATGCGACATCGATGATGTGGACAAGTGGGTGAAGAATTAGTCTGACAAGCAGCTCACCCAAACAGAGAAAAACATCCTTGTTAAAGGGTTGAATTTTGCTGTCACACCGAGACAAATCCCGCTAGTGAAACTGATCAAAGCCACAGAAACAGCAATTTGAAACAACAATATTGCAGAAGTGGAAGCAGAGCAACTACGGACGAAAGTTTGGGTCTGTCTCAGTGTGTTTGCTTTTGGAACTGTGTCTTCATTCCACCGACTTCACATACAAGGGTCAGTACTACAGGGAGAAACATGGGTGTGCCATGGGCTCCCCAGTTTCACCCATTGTGGCCAATTTGTATATGGAAGAAGTGGAAAAGAGGGCTTTGTTATTCTACCCTGGAACACCACCAAGCCATTGGTTCAGATATGTGGATGACACCTGGGTGAAAATCAAATCTCAGCACGTACCACATTTCACAGATCACATCAACTCGGTGGACCAACACATCAAATTCACCAGGGAGGATATGAAAAGTGCCAGGTTAGCCTTCTTAGACTGTGAGAGCTGATGCGTACCGTAAACCTACGCATACAGATCAGTATTTAAGGTTTGACTCTCATCATCCACTGGAGCATAAACTGGGTGTCATTAGGACGCTACAACACAGAGCGAACACCATCCCCACAGACACAGCGGCCAGGGAAGAAGAAGAACACCACATCAAGAAAGCCCTGAGTAAATGTGGTTATTCCAGCTGGACTTTTGTCAAAGCTGGGAAGGCGCCAAAAGA
This sequence comes from Astatotilapia calliptera, assembly GCF_964374335.1. NCBI lineage: Eukaryota > Metazoa > Chordata > Actinopteri > Cichliformes > Cichlidae > Astatotilapia > Astatotilapia calliptera. Next base: position 14,839,256 of record NC_137425.1, on the reverse strand, counting down.
AAGCTCCAGCCGATCCAGGAGAGAAGGACAACCGCTGCCTAAGCAAAAACCTGTAGTGATCCCGTATGTGTCAGGAGTATTGGAGCAGTTGAGACGCCATCCATCTTCCATCCATCTTCATCCGCTTTTTCCGGGGCCGGGTCGCGGGGGCAGCAGCCTAAGCAGAGAAGCCCAGACCTCCCTCTCCCCAGCCACCTCCTCCAGCTTATCCGGGGGAACACCAAGGCGTTCCCAGGCCAGCCGAGAGATATAATCTCTCCAGCGTGTCCTGGGACTGCCCCGGGGCCTCCTCCCAGTGGGACATGCCCGGAACACCTCACCCCGGAGGCGCCCAGGAGGCATCCTTGTCAGATGCCCGAACCACCTCAGCTGGCTCCTTTCGATGTGGAGGAGCAGCGGCTCTACTCTGAGCCCCTCCCGGATGGCCGAACTTCTCACCCTATCTCTAAGGGAGAGGCCAGCCACCCTTCGGAGGAAGCTCATTTCTGCCGCTTGTATCCGTGATCTCGTTCTTTCGGTCACTACCCACAGCTCGTGGCTATAGGTGAGGGTAGGGACGTAGATCGACCGGTAAATTGAGAGCTTCGCTTTTACACTCAGCTCCCTCTTCACCACGACAGACCGGTGCAGCGTCTGCATTACTGCAGCTGCAGCCCCAATCCGTCTGTCAATCTCCGGCTCCCTTCTCCCATCACTCGCGAACAAGACCCCGAGATACTTGAACTCCTCCACTTGGGGCAGGAACTCATCCCCGACCCGGAGTGGGCACTCCAGCCTTTTCCGGCTGAGAACCATGGCCTCAGATTTGGAGGTGCTGATCTTCATTCCCGCTGCTTCACACTCGGCTGCGAACCGTTCCAGTGCGAGCTGGAGGCCTTCACCCGATGAAGCCAACAGAACCACATCATCCGCGAAAAGCAGAGGTGAGATTCTGAGGCTGAGATTCTGAGGCCACCGAAGTGAAAGCCCCCTGCCACTTGGCTACGCCTAGAAATCCTGTCCATAAAAATTATCAACAGAATCGGTGACAAAGGGCAGCCCTGGCGGAGCACATCACCCACTGGGAACGAGTCCAACTTATTGCCGGCAATGCGAACCAAGCTCTTGCAACGGTTGTATAGGGATCAAATGGCCCGTAGCAATGGGCCAGACACCCCATACTCCCGCAGCACCTCCCACCCCGAGGGACACGGTCGAATGCCTTCTCCAAGTCCACAAAACACATGTAGACTGGTTGGACAAACTCCCATGCACCCTCAAGTATCCTTGAGAGGATAAAGAGCTGGTCCAGTGTTCCGCGACCAGGACAAAAACCGCATTGTTCCTCCTGTCTCTGAGGTTCGACTAGCGGACGAACTCTCCTTTCCAGCACCCTGGCATAGACTTTCCAAGAGAGGCTGAGGAGTGTGATCCCCCTGTAGTTGGAACACACCCTCCGGTCTCCAAGCCGCATTCCGCTTGGCCTGTCGATACCTGTCAGCTGTCTCTGGAGTCCCACAGGCTAACCAAGCCCGATAGGACTCCTTCTTCAGCCTGGTGGCTCCCCTCACCTCTGGTGTCCACCATTTGGTTCGGGGATTACCACCACGGCAAGCACCAACCACCTTGCGGCCCCAGCTCAATGCAGCAGCTTCGGCAATGGAGACGCTAAACATGGTCCATTCGGACTCAATGTCCCCAGTCTCCCTCAGAATGCTGTTGAAGCTCTGCCGGAGGTGTGTGTTGAAGATCTCGCGGACTGGGGCCTCTGCTAGACGTTCCCAGCACACCCTCACTACGCGTTTAGGTGCACCAGGTCTGTCCAGCATCCTCCCCCGCCACCTGATCCAACTCACCGCCAGGTGGTGATCAGTTGACAGCTCAGCCCCTCTCTTTACCCGAGTGTCCAGAACATATGGTCGCAGGTCTGGTGATACGATTACAAAATCGATCATCGACCTGCGGCCTAGAGCGTCCTGGTGCCACGTGCACTTATGGACACTCTTATATTCGAACAGGGTGTTCGTTATGGCCAAACTGTGATTTGCATAGAAGTCCAATAACAAAACACCGCTCGGGTTCAGATCAGGGAGGCCGTTCCTCCCAATCACGCCCCTCCAGGACTCGCTGTTGTTACCCACATGAGCATTGAAGTCTCCCAGCAGGACAACAGAGTCTCCACCTCCCAGCCCATTGTTCTTTCAGTCGGCTGGTTTCAGTCATTATGCAAATGTACTGTTTATAAGATTGGGTGAACCTGCAGTCAGCTGAGACTGCAGAAGTCACTTGGATGAGTGAAGAAACGTTTCTTCCACAAAACATTATGTCCAGATGAACAGAATCAACTGTTGGAGCTTCTGCTGCATCTTCATAGTTGTGCGGGAGATTCACCAACCCTAAAGAAGTCCAAAAGAAGTCCAAATACACCACTGATCACTGGTTCTCAACAGCATTAATCTAAAACACATACTTCCATGGTTGTCTTAATACTTTTTCCTGTCCAGAGGCCTCTGTGTCATGTGAATTTCCAAAGCTAACTCAAGGACCATCATATGATTAGCAGCGCTGCCTAAAGTTTTAGTGGTGAAAGATTTGCATTAAAGAGTAAAAACTCCAGTTAACAGGTCAGGGCATGTTGTGTCACGCTGTTGCTACTTCAGTTTCTCAGAGAGCCTCACCCTCTTCTCTGCGGTGTTTCTGTACCAGCTCGTAGAAGGAAGAAAAAAAAAACAAACACGCTATGAGGACTTTAAATACATTAAAATCAGGGTGTGTCTGAAGACTACTACTTTTATGAACATGTGACTAAAATTATGTTAGAATTGTGATTAATTATCTGTTTTTAAAAAAGCGTTTAAAGCTTTGCAGACACTGAGTTGAGAAAGAATGACTACAATGTATACTGGTACCGTACTGGTACAGTAATTACTGGACCCTGACAGTTAACAGCATGCCAGTTTGTAAACAAACATCTTTATACGTCGAAAGCAGGTTATACTGGAAGACTGCTACTTTTATTAATATGTGACAGATGATGTTAGAATTATAAATAATTATAATAAAAATGTTTAAACCTTGGTGGACAATGCACTGAGAAAGAATGATTATCAACAAAATGACTTCACGCAAAGGATGTGTTATAAAAGATGTTTTACAATCTGTACCAGTACAGACTTGCCCCTGACGGTTAAGTTTTTTCACCTCGTGTTCCTCCCATCTTCTGTCTCAAATTCCATAGAAGATGCAAAGGCATTACGAAGAAGCTTTAGCATATGGCATGTATCCAGGATCACATGCACTTTTTAGGTCCATGAGGAGCAAGGCCTGGATGGCGAGAGCGTCAATTTCACCAGTGCATATATCTACTGGTTCCCTGTCATCTTGTGGATGTAAATTTCATCCATCATTAGAGCACACACCTTTTCCTTTCCTTGTTCTCTGTTTGCCTATACATGACTTTGTAGTTCTTTAAAAGATGCTACAGTAAAGCTAGGATCAAATGAGACACTACTGTACCAATTGCAGATGGTGTGACTGGGTGGGAGCGCTTTATTAAAATTCTCATTCCCATACTCATATGCCTTTGGGGTATGGTGGCAAAAGTGCAGTGTGGTGGAAAACTGCTCCTCAGAGTACTTAGCTGACTTTTTACCCTCTTGTATTTAACGCAATATGTGTTTTGGCACTTCATTGATTGACTCAGGCAAAGATGCACACTGATTTGATATCAACAGCTTTTAGTTCTTTGATGACACTTTTTAACTTTTGTCTTTAAACGCATAGACCAGGTAGGCAACTCCAGGCCTCAAGTGCGAGTGTCCTGCAGGTTTTAGATATCACTCTGTGTCAACAGACCTGAATCAAATGATTAGTTCATTACCAGGCCTCTGGAGAACTTCAAGTCATGTTGAGGAGGTCATTTAGCCATTTAAATCAGCTGTGATGGATCAAAGACAAATCTAAATGCCTGCAGGACACCAGCACTTGAGGCCTCGAGTTGCCCAGACCTGGCATAGACCTTTGGCATTGCAATCTCAGCTATTTCATGTATGTTGTGTTTACAAGGTTCTATAATAAAGGAAGCAAATTAGTACTTTGCTGTTACCCTGTCAGACCAGGGGTGCCACTAATGAGGCTGGGCAAGAGAGGGGAGAGAAGAAGAAAGTAGAGAGAGAGGTAAAAAGATGGAGTGCCGCTGTAAAGCCTGAAATAAAGTGTTGAACTCAGACGTCGTCTACCTGATTACAAACTCAACAAATTGGCGACGAGGATGAGCGCTTCAGTACCGAGCCCACCGCCCTTTTTGCAACGTGCAGGTGAGCCGCCGATACCGTTTATGACGTGGTGCAAATTCTTTGAGAACTACATGCTAGCGATAGATGCCACGGGAGAAACATGGCCGGAGAAACATGGGATCAGAGGGACAACGACTGTTCTACACACTGCTGAATCAAGGTACAACGTTTGCTGAAGCCATGACGGCGCTTGAAAACCATTTTGTCCCTAAAGTGAATGTAGTGGCATGCAGGCACACATTCAGACAGCGAGTTCAGCGGGCTGATGAAACTGTAACCCAGTATGTTGCCGCCCTCAGAGCGCTAGCTGTGCCATTGTGGTTTTGGAGTAATGGAGGGTGAAATGATTCGGGATCAACTTGTTGCTAATGCTAATCTCAGTGTTGTTAACCCTCTCAGGCTCAAATTAAGTTTTTTGTTGCTAATGCACAACCAAGTCCTGCAGTGGTACTTCTGAGTAAAAAAAACTGATAAAATATGTATGTGGGGTAATCAGGTTGTTAGTTTTTAACTGTCTCAAATCGGCAACGTCTGCCTTGAGAGGGTTAAAGATAAATTGCTGCTGGAGGAGGACCTTACATTGGACAAGGCAGTTACTATTACGTGTCAGGTGGAGGCTGCGGTAAGGAATGCTACACTCCTCTCTACTGCGCCCACAGCCCAGACTGCTGCAGTACAAGCTGTGGAGGTGAAGGACGCACGTCTTCAGGGAAAAAGAGGAGCGCGACCAGCTCAAGCCCGTAGACCTACATCTAAAGAATGGCACAAAAAGGCAAATGATAAAGAGTAACAGCGTCATTGTTTCAGATGTGGATCTGAGAAACACCTGGCTAATGATAAAAACTGTCCAGCAGCAAAAGTAAAATGTGATGAATGCAACAAAAAAGGGCACTTCGCCAGAGTTTGTAAATCAGCTGTAGTAGTGGTCAGGGAAGTAGTTGTTCCCGAGTTTACAGTCTTATGTGTTGATGATCACAAACTGATGACTGCAGCATGTGATAAGATTACATGCAAAATGAACATTGAAACACCACAGGGAAACTCTCAGGTTCTGGAGTTAATTGTGGATACAGGAGCTTCAGTATCTATCCTTCCAGAAGCCATCTACTAATAACATTTTCCACCCTGTGCTTTGACTGAACTGAAAGTTAAGCTTGTCACTTATGCAAAAGGTGACGTGCCTGTCATTGGCTGCCTACAGGCTTCAGTGAGGGTTGCAAACAATAACAGAACAGTGCCAGGATCATTCTTCATAGTTAATGATGGATCACCTTTGCTGGGGTTGAACTTAATTAAAGCACTTAACATTGATATCATTGCTGGAAAAGTCATCAACAAAGGAGAGGATCCTGCAAGAGGATCACCAGCCAGTAAACAAACATGCATGGTGAATAACATTGATTGTTCTTCTTCCCATCACCTCGGAGCTGTTAAAGGGTTCATCCACAAAGTTCAAGTGAACAAGACAGTACAGCCGGTTTGTCAAAAACTGCGGCATCTACCACTCAGCATACGTGAGGAGGTGTCAGCTGAATTTAAACGTCTACTCCAAGCAGACATCATCGAACCAGTGGATGCAGCTGAATGGGTGAGTCCTCTAGTGGTTGCAAGAAAAAGTAAGGGAGGCTTAAGACTTTGTGTGGATCTGCGTGAACCTAACAAGAGTGTGATCATGGACTGTTACCCTCTTCCTCACATGGAGGATTTGTTCACACAGCTGGCTGGGGCTACACATTATAGCCAGATTGATTTAAGTTCAGCTTATCATCAACTGCCTCTTCACCCTGATAGCCAAAGCCTCACAGCATTCATAACCCATGAAGGACTCTTCCAATTTACCCGAGTCCCATTTGGACTTGCTTCAGCCCCTTCTGCCTTCCAAAAGATGATGCAAACAGTCCTAAGAGACCAGACAGGAGTACAGAACTACTTGGATGACATAATAGTGTATGGACATTCCAGAGAAGAGCATGATGAATGATTACAGGCTGTCATCCCCCAGATAGCAAGGAGACATTGAACAGATGTTGATTTTCCATCTGAACCATCAGAATCGTCAGGATTGAAATGTCAACACAAAACCAATGTTGAAACAACATTGAAATACTGATGAAACCTTACACTGACATTGAAATAACATTGATTCACTGTTGTTCTGTCATCGTTGATTGTTGATCTATTTATAGTTGACAAGGTGACAACAATCACGTTGAAAAACCATCGATTTATGGTTGAGCGGGAAATTAAAGCTGCTACCACTTGGACTATTCCGCAGCACCCCTATCACATTGGTACATCCCTCCAGGTAACCATTGTCTTGGTTGTAGAGCTTGTAGAGCGGGACATTAGATTTACTCTCAGCGGAATTGACCGGAGAAGGCATCAGTTCATGCACTGCACTGGCCTGCACCACGATTAGTATAAGGTAAGAATGAATGACTTTTGTTCTATTAGTTATTTCCACGGTTGCATTTGAATAACAGTAAAACAAAAAAAAAAAAACTTGTTAATGTAAAGTTTCGGATAAAATGTGGGAGCCCGAAATTGTGTCTACTTTCATCTTACAATCCGGCAACAAATAAATTGCACTGCAAACAAAGTCTATCAACAAAGAAAACATTTTCGTTTCATACTTTTCCGTTATATTCCCTTACAAAGCTAGCTTTAACGCTTCGAGGGTTCCTTTGTTCTTGCCGTCGCCTCGGCGCTTGACCCAGACTTTCGCTCTGTAGTTGCTTTTTAGCGTAGTACTACAAAAAAACTGTAAATCTGTGATATATGATTGATAAACGTAAAGGTAACTGTATAAATGTGTTCAATGACTTTGTTACTTTTAATGATTGGTGAGCACCCGCTTCGATTCGCACTCAATTCAAACTTTATGTTGCACGCTCACCTAACTTTACGCTGCACGCTCACCTAACTTGCGTTTGCACCTTTTGTCCACACGTAAACTGCGTTTAGCATTTACGTGTGGACGAGGAAGACGGAGAAAACCCAGTGTCAAAGGTGTGCGCCTATTTTGACGCCACACTGTGCGCCATGTTTTTGTCTCGGTGCCATGAATTCCTACAATGGCAGACTTAGACAAAATACTGTTAATTTTATTATCTTCAGTGTTTAAATGCTTACATATACGGGTTTGCTTGTAATTGTTGCCTATATACATTTTAAGCTATTATTTATTATTTAGTTCAATCAATAGATCAAGTTTTGTAGTGACTATGAAATATATTGTAATTATCTGTTTCCTGTTTATCCTAGACAGGGCAAAAAAGGACTCCAAATTAAAAAAAAGATAAAAATGAAAGACTGGTGCATTGTGCAGTTTAGCACTGGTGGTACAGAAATAGTCCCTAGATCATGGATAAATGGGGAGAAATTGTCATGGCCTCCATATCCTCCGTGAGACACATTCAGGATCCACGACACAGTAAAGAGGAGAGTTCATCCTGGTGCAACATGGCTCACCTATGCACCAGTCCGACTTCTGATAAGCCATGGTGGGTATCATCTGGATTGGTGTTGTATAAATGTAACAATAACAAGTTTTTCGTGTCCTAATTTATGTCTGGCCATACATTGTGTTTGTACTTCCAGACACATTTCACGAAGCAGAACGCAGTCTTCAGAAATATCTAAGTGAACACTGTGATATGTCTGACCTTCAGTCCGAAGCTGAAACTCAGACCAGTCATAAAAGAAAGCACAAGTAAAACTTTTTTTTATTTCACAAACATATCTTTGATTGCTAAGAATTTATGATCTTGTCTTTTATACATATCTGTGGTGCTTGCATACTGCAATATCACCACATAATATAGTCCAAAAAGTGGAAGCTTGTAAACTTTTTATAAATGCAAAGCCGTGTACACTTGTGCACTTCAAAAATTCCTTGTATACTGTACGTTCTTGCACATCTGTTTCCTGTGTGTGTTGTTATAAATCAAACTGTAACTTTAGGAAAAAATATTCCAAAAGCACATTTGTAATTACTTATGACCGCTTTCAACTTTTTTTCTTTAGACCAAATCCCCTGTACACATATAGTGACTCAGAGGATGAGCAGCCCACCAAAAAATGGTTTCCCCAGGCCCCTCGAGTGAAAATACCAGGTAATAAAATACTGTCTAGTGTCTTTGTACATATCTGTGTGTGACACAAGGAAACATTTGACAAGTTGTCTGTATTCTTAAATACTTAAAAAAAAAATTTCTTTTTCTGTCAGATCTGACGAGAGCTGTTAATGAACTCCGTGAGGAGGTCAGAGCCATCCGCAATGAATCGGTAGATGCTGGGGTACTGCCTCTGGATTTGCCCTTGCACAACATTGAGGAGCTAAACAATGCAGAGCCAGCTCTTCAATCACAAGAGGCAAATAAGGCAATGGTAAGTATATAAAGGTTATGTACACTTTGTAACTATAAATTGTAATAGCTGTCAGATGTGATTTAAATACATAACAACGGCCTGTTGATTAAACACACAAGCACTTGCCTACACATTTAAGACATGAGACACGCTAATTCCATCTCTTAAAATGTGTCTATAGGTGAGACGCTTTGCCTTGATTGGAGCCTGACGCAGCAGTTAGGGGCAAACTCTATGTCCGAGTTTGTCTTTGCACAAGCAGTGCAGAAATGGCTCCGATACGCCCCAGATCGTTTGGGTGGGTGCAGGACGCACATCATGCAAAAAAATTACAAACTTCTGTGAATCATATAAACGTAAATAGGAAACTGTCTTTTAATAAAGTATTTAGCAAACGAAACATGCCTATTGACCTTTTTTTGTTTATTTTTTTTCTCTCTTACATCACATGCAATGCTTTCTTATTTTAGGATATTAATATTGACATGATATATTGTGAGACATTTGGGTTTTTTTTATAAAGGGTGTCCAATTTAAGGAATAAGTACAATTATGTGTTTAGGTGGTTGAAGTATTGATGGAAACATGCAGTAGTTTAGTATTGGTTAAAATACCTATAAAGAAAGGTAGATTTCCAGTCATGATTTAACTGTTGTTTTAATAAAAAGCAACTGTGCGAAAGACGTGGAAAATCAACACCATAGCTCAACAGTGTTTCAATATCAGAATCTGACATTGTTTCAATGTCAGCAGTATTAGAAAATATAACGTTGAATCAACGTCAGGTTTCAACATTGATTCAACATCAAAACCTGACGTTGTTTCAACGTTAAAAAAGGGTGCAAGAGTGACGTTAGGTCAACGTCACACTTCAACGTTGATTCAATGACACAGCCTGATATTGACTCAACATTGTTTCAATGTTTCCTTGCTATCTGGGCCAACGCCTGAAGGATGTCGGTCTGCAGATCAACTTCAACAAAAGTTCATTTGGAAAGACATCTATTCTGTTCTTGGGACACGTCATTTCCAAGGATGGCCTAAGCCCCAGCCCAGACCACCTGACGGCCATCGCCAAAGCTCCTGCACCAAAAGACATGGCTGCTCTTTGTTCCTTCTTAGGCTTGACTTTGTGGTTCAGCAAATTCCTACCAAACTATACAACTGTGGTTGAACCACTCCATAAGCTACTTCGGACAAGTCAGACGGCTGAACTTCAATGGACTGATACAGCAAATGAAAGCTTCAACAAACTGAAGGAAATGCTACTAAAAAGCCCAGCACTGGCAATCTTCAACCCAAATCTGCCAACGTTCATCACCGCTGATGCGTCAGATTATGGTCTTGGAGCTGTTCTGACCCAGATGAACTCAAACAATGAGCAACGGGTTGTTGCTTTTGGTTCCCGCACCCTGTCCCCAGCCGAGAGGAATTATTCAACAATTGAAAAAGAAGCCCTCGCCTGCGTATGGGCCATCGAAAGATAGAGGAAGTACATATGGGGACGCAGATTTACTCTGAGAACTGATCACCAGGCCCTCACCACCCTGTTAAGTACTAAGGGGATGAACAGAGCTGGCATGAGGATAGCACGTTGGTCAGCCAGACTGATGTGTTTCCAGTATGACTTAGAGTACCGTCCAGAAAGCCAAAATGTTATCGCTGACTGTATGTCCCGTGTTCCCCTGCATACCACAAACACAAGTGAAGACTCTGAACAGGACTTAATCACAGAGATTGCTGAAATTTCTCCTCAGCTAACAACGCTTCCACTGGCTGACTTCAAAGCAGAATGTGAAGACTGTCCTGAATTAACAAAACTAAGACAGATCGTTCTTTCGGGCTGGCTGAAAGTATGCAAATCCTTACTAGATGACGTCAAACCCTACTTCCTGGTCCAACATGAACTGGCAGCAGAGTCACCGCTGATATTTAGAGGAACACGGCTGATCGTTCCCAAATCGCAGGGTGAAAAAGTAGTGCATCTAGCCCATGAAGGACATCAAGGCATGGTCCGAACCAAACAACGCCTGAGAGATCTATATTAATGGCCAAACATGGATGAGCTGGTCCACTAAATATTGTCCACATGCACAACCTGCCAATCATGTGACAAGACAGCAGCTGTTTCGCCTGCACCGTTACAACCCATCAAATTCCCAGAGGGTCCGTTTCAACATGTTGCTGTCGACATTGTTGGTCCGTTTGAACAAGGAACCTATGACTGCAGGTTTGCCATCACACTAGTCGACTATTTCAGTAAGTGGCCTGAAGTCGCATTCACACCAAATGCCTCAACTGCGACAGTGGTTGCATTCCTGACTTCTATTTTTGCTTGTGAAGGAAATCTTTATGAAATTACAACTGATAATGGTCCACAGTTCACATCAGCTGCCTTTGCTAAGTTTCTCGCTGAAAGGGGCATAAAACACATCAGGACAAGCGTCTATCATCCTCAAGCAAATGGATGTGTGGAGCGCTTTAATAGAGTCCTGAAGGACTCCATACAGACAGCACAAGCTACTCAGCAACCATGGAAAACTGTGATTACAGAACCGCTTCAAAATAATCGAGCTACTCCCCATGCTACAACCGGTGAGTCCCCTTTCCAGCTCCTCAGAGGAAGAGCCATGCAGACTAAACTCAATATCCTGCCACCACCGAAGGATGCTGGGCAATATGACCACATCAGATCCAAAGTAACATTGACACAGAAAAGAAGTGCACTTTACACAGACAGAAAGAGAGGTGCTAAACCTACTATAGTGACTATGGGTGCTTCAGTGAGAGTACGGAAGCCATTCCATGTGGGAAAAGGAGAGCCACAATACACCAACCCGCTGGAGGTACAGCAGCAGACGGGTGAGAGTTCTTTCATCCTCAGCGATGGGAGAAGATGGAATGCAGCACGTCTCTCACTCGTCCCAGAGAACTCAAAACACACGCAAAGAGCTGATACAGAGGCGGAAAACATCAGCTCAGCACAGACTGCTACACGTCCCACCCTGCAGAGGGACAGACAACCACCAAGATGGACAAAAGACTTGATTATGAAAAAGGTCAGAGGTAAAAAAGAAAGGAGAAATATGCAGATGTGAGAAATGACTGTGAATGAAAAGTGCATTTGAGTTTCATTACCTATCTTTAATTCCAGCTGTGACTTCTAATGAGCTGAGAAGAAGGCACATGTTTGTTCCTTTTGATTCAGCGTTGATCCGGGGCACGTTTACTTTGCCATTACAGTTCTTTTATCAGGATATATATAAAACTGTTCTGAAGTTACTAATTGCCTCAAAAGTAAAAGGCTGTTGAATGTTTCATGTTGTGCTGCAAGGGAGAGAGTATTATTTGAGAAAAGGGGGAGATGTTGTGTTTACAAGGTTCTATAATAAAGGAAGAAAATTAGTACTTTGATGTTACCCTGTAAGACCAGGGGTGCCACTAATGAGCCTGGGCAAGAGAGAGGAGAGAAGAAGAAAGTAGAGAGAGAGGTAAAAGGATGGAGTGCCGCTGTAAAACCTGAAATAAAGTGTTGAACCCAGACGTCGTCTCCGCTACCTGATTACAAACTCAACAATGTATTTTGTTAGCGTCTCTTCTGAAGCCTGATTTTTCCACTTTAAAGACTTTTAAGACTTAATGTTGCAGCAGTTATCCTCTTGAATACGGTCCGGTTTTGCTAACATAGTTGATAACATGTAACTATGGTCCTGTTTGTCAATATCCACTGTTACGGCAGTGTCATCCAGATGTATGTCATTTTAAATCAAGATGGCAGTACTGGCGGCAGATGTCATCCTGTGGTTGGATTTTGCAAGTGTCTGACCAAAATTACCGTTGCCTGACACTTTGCTTGACAAACCTGGAGATTCACTTACCTCTGTGCCAGTACTTACCAAAATATTGTGTCTTGCACCTCTCCCAGTTGACCTCACATGAATACATGGAAAACTGAAAATAGTTGGAACTCATGTGCTCCTCGGGCGACAGTTTCCATATAGAAGCATAACAAAAGAATGAGGAACTTTTTATTTAATGTTGTTTTTTATAACACAACACATTTTGTATAGTTATAGATTTTATTAACCTTTGAGTCCATGGTGAAGGCATTTTCTTCAAAATGAGCACTGTTAAGACGAGATGGTCCAGGTTTCCAGTTCATCCTTTTTTATGTTTGCCAGGGACTGATTCAGTCTTGCTGCATCACCTACAGGAAAACTGAATAAAAAAAAACAGAACATGCAACTATGACAATTATTTTACTGGCTACTGTAAGAAAATGCAATAGTTGTTTTAAAAAGATTTTTTTTTTAAAAATCTTGAAAAAAGGAACATACAGCCACAGAATTTTTATACAAATACACTGCTGAACAGACTTGAATCTTCAGATTATGTTAAATAAATATGTGATTATGAGTTTGGTAAAACCAACATAAAAACATGACAATGTTACTTTATATCATGGAATATTTGTAGGGGATCAGTATGTTAACAGCACTGGAGAGGAGATGTGTGATGTATTGAATGCACCATATATTACAGATTCAGAGAATAGACATTTCTTACATATTAGCAACTTTCATACATAGTGAAAATAAAATATAAAGATGGGGTCACATAATTTAACAGATTATTAACTCACTAAATCAAAATCTTCCATAAAGGAAACAAAAAAAGCAGCCTTTTTCTTTTTAACTAAAGTCAAAGATTTAACCAACAGGTTTAAGTCGTTTTTCCAGTAAGCTAGTGTTGGTTTAGTCTTAAAAAAGCGACATTTATGTATAAAATGCTTGCACAAGATTAATAACACATTAACACCATAATTAGCTTTCTTTTCTTTCAAAAACACTCCAAACATTATCATATTTAAGGTAAATGGGGTAATTTGAATCCCACTGGAATAAAGCCAGGTATGAAAATCCAACCAAAATATTTGTATAAAATTGCACAAAAAGAATAGATGGTCCAAATCCTCCTCTTCTGTTTCACAAAATACCCAATTACCCGTTTCTATTTTGAATCTCTCACTAAGGAGTCTATTTGTCGGGTAAATTTTATTCAAGATTTTAAATTGGACTTCTTTCCCTTTAGGAGGGATAGGGAAGGTGATATAATCAGTTCTTATTTTTTCAATTTCTTCCCTTTGGAAATCTTTTAATATGTAATTACGTCTAAGTAAATTTGGAGAATAAAGACTCCTTAATGAAGATCTAAGAAACTTATTGTTGCATTTAACATCACAAAATTGAATACCATCTATATATAATTGCCTTAACTTGGGGGAGATGTCAGAATATATTATATCATTTACAACTATGTTTTTAAGTGACAATGGAATGGATTTTATAACCCGATTAAATTTACTTTTAGAACATTGGATATTAATCCAATTCGAAGTACGCATCAAGCCGAGTGTCACTACCCGATCCGTACCGGAAACCCGATCGGTACCCTGCATGCGCGAAAGGTGTCTACTTCCGGTCGAAGCATTTTACGATAGTTACAGGTCAGAGTATCTGTTAAGATGTTAAGAATAACAAGTATCTCTTAAAATGTTTCGATAATGACACATTTAATATAATGTAGACAAAAACAAAAAAATAAAAAGATAGTGACAGATCGGGACTCCCGATCCTTACTGCGCATGTGCAAAGTCGGACCGTACAAATCGGGTCTACCCGGGGGGGTGCCAAGATGGCGGAGTGAGTAGACGCTCTCTACCGAGTTCTGCACAGAAAGTTCGTGAACAACGGTAAAACCTCAACTTTATGCTGCTAACACTAACAATTCACTAAATAAGAGAAGATACAGCAATCATAGGGCAAGAAGCAGCAGAATGCCGAATCAGAAAGGAGCGAAAAGGGGACTGGAAAGTTCCGAGTCTAAGATAGCGCCTGAGAATGCTAACGAGGAGAGTGCTACGCCCAGCAACGTGCTAATGGATAGCTTCCATAACTACGCAGCTACTACGGTGGCACTCACGTTAGCCGAAGAAGAAATGGATGAGTTCCCACCTCTCCCTGTTACACCTCTCAAATCGCCAGCTCCGAAGAAGGTGATGTACGAACGCAGCAACTCTGACCCAGTTGATGTAAATGAGATAATTTCTCGTCTGTCGGCACTAATAAACACCAGGTCTGATAACATTGAGAGCATGGTGAGAGAGAACTCGAACATGGTGAAAGAGAATACGCTCCAGATTGAGGGTCTCAAAAAGACGATTGATTTTGTGTGCGCGGAAATGAAAGATATGAAGGGGAAAGTTTGCGACTTGGAAAAAAAAGTAACTAAAGAGGAAGGTCGAGTGGACAACTGCCAACAGAGAATCTCTGAGTTGGAAAGATATTCCAGGAGGTGGAATCTCAGACTACATGGAGTCAGGGAGGCTGAGAAAGAAGACGTAAGGGGAAAGGTGACTGTGATATGCCAGTCTGTTCTGCCAGAACAAAATCATAGGCTGCCTGACGTCATCTACACCGACTCGGAGCCAAGCGACAAGGTAGCACCAGACCTAGAGGCATCATCGTGCAGTTCACCTCCCGAATCTACAGAGATGTTGTATGGAAAGCAGCCAAAACATCCTCCTACCTGCAGGACAATCATTTGAGGTTCGCTGAAGATCTGTCCAGGGAGGACAGAGAACGTCGTGACAAACTGTGGCCGATGATAGACAAAGCCCGTAAGGAGGGTAAGCCGGCTTATTTCGTGGGAGGCCGAGGATTCATCAGTGGATCAGAAGTTTTCCCTCCTTCATAGAGACGCTTATTCAGTCTCCGAAATGACATTTCTGTAAGCTTGTTCACATGGTGAACTTGATATTTTCACCCTCAGGTTAAAGTTTTATTTTGTGTTGAAGAGTGTGTTTATCTATAAAAAGCTATATTTAAACCATAGCAGATAGTTAAATACTGTATTTTTATAAGCTTAGTCACTCAGGGTTTTTACTGTTCTACTACCTAAATTGTGCAGCACCCGGTCCCCTTATCCTATAGATCTATTCTTAGCTGTAGAAGTTTAGAACTTACTTTTTCTCTTTCTTTTTTCTAATAACTTTGTCTTTTTCATATGTTTCTCTTAATACCAGGGGTTTAAGACAAATATGTAAACGCAAAGCTTTGTTTTTATTTGCCAAACAATTTAAAACAGATTTTTGCTTTTTCCAAGAGAGTCATTCCACACCTGCTGATACAAATTTTTGGAAATCACAATGGGGTAATGAAGTCTGGTTGTCCCATGGCTCTGAGCGTTCTGCTGGAGTTGCCACGCTTAAAAATTATTTTTCTGGAGATGTGTTACACTCTGACTGTGACACCTTAGGACACTACCTCTGCTCACTAATCAGACACAATAACAGTACTTTCATTGCAGTAAATATATATGGTTACAATAATAAAACTGAAAATGATAAATTACTTGACTCCTTAGAAGAAAGAATTAATTTCTGGCTCTCCAAATACCCAAATTCAGTCCTCTTAATTGGTGGAGACTTTAACATTGCTTTAGACAATACGGTTGATAGGTGGCCTCCAGGGCAGCAGTCTTCATACAGTGCAAACTTAAAAAAATTTCATGGGAAAATTTAATCTTGTGGATATTTGGAGAGAAAAATTTCCAGATGATAGACTCTTTACTTGGAGCAATAAGACAGGATCCAGGCAATCACGTATCGACTTTTGGCTTGTTTCTGACTGTATTGATAAAGATAATATTACCGTTAATATACTTGCCACCCCCCTCACTGATCATAGAGCAATTCACATTAACGTCCAGCTGTTTACACTGGATACTATACCTCATAAATTCTCTTATTGGAAGTTAAATAATTATTTACTAAAAGATAAAATGGTTAACATGCAGATTAATAAATTAATTGTTTATTATTGGAACAAAGCTAACAGAGAGAAGTCCTTTTGTACCAATTGGGAACTTTTTAAATTTGAAGCATGCAAATTCTTGAGAAGATACGGGAGTCAAATTGCTAAATTAAGGAAAGCTGAAGAACAAGAAGTAATAAGCAGAATTGCCTCTTATTACCAGAAGTCCCCAGAAGAAATCTCAGAGGAAGATAAATTAACTTTACTAGAACTTCAAAATAAATTGGACGGTTTATATCGACGCAAGGCTGAGGGTGCTTTCATAAGATCCAGGAAGAGGTGGCTGGAGGAGGGCGAACAAAATTCTGCTTACTTTTTCAGACTTGAAAAATACAGATCAAAAACAAACTCTATTCATCAACTAAATATTAATGGCATTGTCTCTGACAATCCTAGAGAAATTTCACATTTCTGTGCCGAATTCTATACTAAACTATACAACTCAAAATATAATGAGGCTGTCTCAACAGGATTTTTCAATAATATTAAAAACCTAAAATCTATTGTTGTGGAAGATAGAAGTTATTGTGACAGCCCTCTGACTGTGGAGGAAGTTTGTAATTCCATTTCTGCACTTAAGGCCAATAAATCTCCCGGCACAGATGGTTTGACTGCAGAGTTTTATAAATCATTTTCTAATCTCCTGGCTCCATTTTTACTGCAGGTTTTTACAGAAAGTATAGAGAATAACACCCTCCCCCCTTCCCCCCTTCTCTTACTCAAGTTCTCATAACACTTATTCCAAAACCAAACAAAGACTTACTCTTTATTGATAATTGGAGACCCATCTCCCTGCTTAATAATGACTATAAGGTTATGGCTTTAATACTTGCTAACAGAATTAAAGAGGTCTTGGAAACAATTATTGATGAGACACAATCAGGCTTTATGAGAAACAGACACATTTCTAATAACATTAGACTGGTTTTGGATTTACTTGATTACTCTGATTTGGTATCTGACAATAGCTTCATTCTCTTCCTGGATTTTTATAAGGCTTTTGATACAATTGAACATCAATTTATTTTCCACTCTTTGGAAAAATTTGGCTTTGGCAAGTTTTTCTGTAAAGCTGTCAAAACCTTATACACAAATGGCAATAGTTCTATTAAAATGATTAACGGCTCCACCCCGAGATTTGACCTGAAACGTGGTATTCGCCAAGGATGTCCTATTTCACCATATTTATTTTTACTTTGTACACAAATTCTTGCAACTAATATTTCAAACAGTGTTGTACAAGGAATCACCATAGCTGATAAGGAGCTCGTCATCAGCCAGTTAGCCGATGACACCACACTCTTCTTGAAGAATGCAAACCAAATCCCTCCAGCTCTTACTGTGATTAGTGATTTCTCTGAGGCCTCTGGTTTATGCCTAAATCTAAAAAAGTGTGAGTTACTAGCAATTAAAGACTGCCCTGCAAATACTATCTGTAATATCTCTGTTAAACAAGAAGTCACATACTTGGGACTGTTAATATCCAAAGACCAAAAATCAAGATGCTCTTCAAACTTCACTCCAATTATACAGAAAACCCTAAAAAAGTTCAACCAGTGGCTGCAAAGGGACTTGTCTTTGAAAGGTAGAGTGTTAATTACTAAAGCAGAAGGGATATCCCGATTAACATATGCTGCTCTCTCCTTACATCTGGATAAGAAAATTAGTAAAGATATTGACCGTATGCTCTTTAATTTTATATGGAAAAACCGTATTAGAAAAACTGTTGTGATGAATAAGTACGAATCAGGTGGGCTTAACGTCTTAGACTTTTCTACTTTAAATAACACTTTCAAAATTAATTGGGCTAAACATTTTCTTAAAAACCCTACCTCTATCTGGAACTTTATACCACATTATATTTTCTCTCGTTTTGGTGGCTTTAATTTTGTTTTAAATTGTAATTACAATGTTGAGAAACTCCCTGTAAAGCTTTCATCCTTCCATAAGCAGGTCCTCTTAGCGTGGACCCTCATTTATAAACACAACTTCTCACCTCACAAACACCTTATCTGGAACAACAGAGATATTTTATATAAAAATAAATCACTTTTCCTGGAAACTTGGGTCCAAAATGGGATCCTATTGGTGGCTCAGCTGGTTAATAAAGAGGGACAACTACTTACATACGATGACTTTATTGCACTATATAATTTTCCAATCAGTGTTCAGGAATTCTCAATGGTGCTTGGTGCCATACCCTCAGGGACTTTAATGTCATATAAAAACACTGACAGCTCAATCTCTACCTCAGTCACTCTCCCTGATCCAGCTGAGTCACCAATAGGAAAAATCTGCTTTTCACAGGAACTTGGTAACAGCAATAAGAGAATACGTAGTTTATTCCAAGAAGATATCGTCTCTCTCCCATATATAATATCTTATTGGAACCGATTTGTTCCAGATATCAAGTGGAAGACAGTCTGGATGGTCCCCCATAAATATTTGATTGTAAATAAGGTGAAAGAAGTCTCATTTAAAATTCTACATAAATGTTATCCAGCCAGTCACTACATGGTAAAATTTAAAAGGGACATTAATACTAATTGTACTTTCTGTGGGGATCATCCAGAAACTGTGACACATCTTTTTTGGTACTGTTCTTTTACACAGAGATTCTGGAAGGAATTTAGCAGGTTTGTTATTGTCCATATTTTAAGGGAGTTTTCTTTACGATGGGAAAATGTTTTATTCTGTTTCTTTAATTTCCCCAAGAAGTATGATAAATGTTTTTTCATGATAAATTTGTTAATACTTTTAGCTAAATTTTTTTATCCATAAATGTAAGTTTACTAACAAAACACCATATTTCTGTCATTATTTTAAGGATGTGGAAATGTACATACAATCAATATCAGACTCCACCAACAAAAAGGCTCTCAAAACAATATATGTATGTGAATTTTTGCGTGTATTCTTATAATTGTTACCTTTTTCTTTTACCCTTGGCTTTTTGTGTTAATGTTCTGTTGTTTTGTATACTTCATCTGTTCGTATGTTGTATAGCCTACTCATTGTTTGTTAAATAAAGTTTAAAAAAAAAATCGGGTCTACCCGATCCGTACCGCGCATGTGCAGGGGTTTTCTTTTTCTTCTGTTCGTTTAATGGCAGTTTACTCCCCAGTGTACGAGGATACCGCCACCTGCTGACTGAGCAAATGAACCCTATTGTAAACTGAATTAGCGTCATTACAAACATGTGTTAAATTCTATCTAGTGATAATAGAGTGTGTTTATGCTTGTCTGTGTGGAGAGGATTGTTGGAAAAGTGATGATAATGTCCGCTATCACTGTCAATTGCCAGTAAACACTTCATCTGGCTGCTGAATCTTCACGTGACATAGTATAAAGTCTGTATTATTAACTCTGTCATTAGGCACCATTCTTCACCACGGCCTCTCTGTGTGAGGATCTAAACGTATTCTACGGTAGATTCGACACAGCGAACACCATGAGACCGGACAGTGTGCGCACCGCGGATGACGTCAGTGCGCACACTGTGTCTGAGGAGGATGTGCGGAAGTGTTTCAGGAAGGTGAACGCACGCAAAGCTACTGGTCCGGACGGGATTCCCGGCCGCGTCCTCAAGTCATGCGCGGCTCAGCTGGCTGGAGTGTTCACACACATCTTCAACCTTTCCCTCTCTCTGTCTGTAGTCCCAGCCTGCTTCAAAATGGCCACCATCGTCCCTGCACCCAAATCCTCCACCATCTCCTCATTGAACGACTGGCGACCTGTAGCCCTGACCCCCATCGTGAGCAAATGCTTCGAGAAGCTGGTCAGGGACTTCATCCGCTCTGCACTACCCGACTCACTGGACCCTCTACAGTTCGCATACCGCCACAACAGGTCCACTGATGATGCCATAGCCCTGACACTACATACTGCCCTGTCACACCTGGAGAAGAGAGACACGTATGTGAGAATGCTGTTTGTAGATTACAGCTCAGCATTCAATACCATCGTTCCCTCGAAGCTGGACAGGAAACTGCAGGATCTAGGACTGAGCAGCTCCCTCTGCAGCTGGATCCTTAGCTTCCTGTCTGACAGACGCCAAGTGGTCAGACTGGGCAGCATCACCTCATCCCCCATCACACTGAACACTGGTGCTCCACAGGGGTGTGTACTGAGCCCTCTCCTATACTCACTCTACACCTACGACTGCACAGCCACTAACAACTCCAACATCATTGTGAAGTTTGCGGACGACACTACAGTGGTGGGTCTTATCACCAATGGTGATGAGACGGCTTACAGGGAGGAGGTCAGCGCCCTGACCCACTGGTGTCAAGACAACCATCTCACCCTCAACGTCGCAAAGACAAAGGAGTTGATAGTGGACTTCCGGAGGTGCAGAGAAGTACACACCCCCATCACCATCAATGGCGCTGCTGTGGAGAGAGTGAGCAGCTTCCGGTTCCTTGGTGTACATCTGGCTGAGGATCTTACGTGGTCAGTACACACAAACAAAACAGTGAAGAAGGCGCAGCAGCGCCTCTTCTTTCTCAGGAGACTGAAAAGATTCGGCATGAGCCCCCGCATCCTCAGGACCTTCTATCACTGTGCCATTGAGAGCATCCTCACTGGATGCATCACCACCTGGTATGGCAACAGCACCGCCTACAACTGCAAAGCTCTCCAGCGAGTAGTGCGGTGCTCTGAACGGATAATTGGAGGTGAGCTTCCCTCCCTCCAAGACATCTACAGGAAGCGCTGCCTGAGGAAAGCGGGGAGGATCATCAAGGACTCCAGTCACCCCAGCCATAAACTGTTCAGACTGCTTCCCTCAGGAAGGAGGTTCTGCAGCATCCGATCCCGAACCAGCAGACTAAGAGACAGCTTCTTCCATCAGGCCATCAGACTGCTGAACACGTCATAGACACCTCACCTTCACTACTGGAACTTCAACATTATGCACTACATACTGTACAGTAATGCCACTGTTTTGCACATGTCTCAACTCTGTATATTTTTATATATTTTATTATTGTTTACTCTATTTAATTTGTAAAATATGTGTACACACACACACACACACACACACACACACACACACACACACGTAGGAAAATATTTAGTATACACATCCAGAAATGCATATACTATTATATATTGTAAATATATTTATTAGTTTCAGATGTAGCCATTCTTGTATTTTGCTTGTTTACACTATTGTATTTGCACAACTCTGTTGCTTGTGAAGCTGTACCAGCTGTACCAATGTACCTGCACATGTGATGTGACAATAAAAGTGATTTGATTTGATTTGATTCTTATTTTACGGCGCTGTTGTTCAATCGGGGAATGCTCTCTGTTGAGGAGAAAAGCAAAAATTTGTTGCGGATACGGATTATCCATTGTTTAAATGTCCCGGTAGTCGAAAAGGAGGCAGAGCTGTTGAGAAATGCTAGGGGTTAACTGGGCGCTAACCGTATCATTCAAATATCTTGAATGTCGCAATGTTGGCAAAGAGAGGAAGTGACGTAAGATTTGCGCATGCGGGGTACGGATCGGGTTTCCGGTACGGATCGGGTAGTGACCGAGAACGCGAAAAAGTCCCGGATGTGTTCTCGCTCCGCCCGTTTTATCGAGCATGCATCGGTGGTGACTTGTGTGGACACTGTCACTACCCGATCCGTACCGGAAACCCGATCGGTACCCCGCATGCGCGAAAGGTGTCTACTTCCGGTCGAAGCATTTTACGATAGTTACAGGTCAGAGTATCTGTTAAGATGTTAAGAATAACAAGTATCTCTTAAAATGTTTCCGATAATGAAACATTTAATATAATGTAGACAAAAATAAAAAAATTAAAAGATAGTGACGGATCGGGACTCCCGATCCTTACTGCGCATGTGCAAAGTCAGACCGTACAAATCGGGTCTACCCGATCCGTACCGCGCATGTGCAGGGGTTTTCTTCTTCTTCTGTTCGTTTAATGGCAGTGTACTCCCCAGTGTACGAGGATACCGCCACCTGCTGACTGAGCGAATGAACCCTATTGTAAACTGAATTAGCGTCATTACAAACGTGTGTTAAATTTGATTTAGTGATAATCGAGTGTGTTTATGCTTGTCTGTGTGGAGAGGATTGTTGGAAAAGTGATGATAATGATGTCCGCTATCACTGTCAATTGCCAGTAAACACTTCATCTGGCTGCTGAATCTTCACGTGACATATTATAAAGTCTGTATTATTAACTCTGTCATTAGGCACCATTCTTCTTATGTTACGGCGCTGTTGTTCAATCGGGGAACGCTTTCTGTTGAGGAGAAAAGCAAAAATTTGTTGCGGATACGGATTATTCATTGTTTAAATGTCCTGGTAGTCGAAAAGGAGGCAGAGCTGCTGAGAAATGCTAGGAGCTAACTGGGCGCTAACCGTATCATTCAAATATATTGAATGTCGCAATGTTGGCAAAGAGAGGAAGTGACGTAAGATTTGCGCATGCGGGGTACCGATCGGGTTTCCGGTACGGATCGGGTAGTGACAGACTTGGCACAGCTAAATATCCCAGAATGCATTTCGTCCAAAACTCAAAAACTTTTAAATATTACTCTTTATGGGTCACAAAATCAACTTTTAAGTTATTTTCAAGCGAGAATGTAGCTGTGTAAACTTCAAATATCTGCTCGATTTATCAAGATATCATATATTTCCAAACGTGCTCCGACGTTTTCGGAGATGTCTGTGACCCGCCAGCTCCATAGCAGACAGCGAGGTCGAGGATTATTAGAGCCGGCGAGAACAGCGGACTCCCGACACATCGTTTTCAACCCCCCTGCGGTCTTTTCGCTACTCAGGTTAAACAAACCCCAAACCCCAGTAGCTGTCTATTGTATTGAGTGTCCACTAAAATAAAAATAAAAGCGTTCTAACATCTCACCTGCTTGTTTTTATTAAGGTATGTACACGTACACTATTTTTATTAATAGAGATTTCACTACTGAGGTTAAACATGATATATAAGTCACTTAGATCACTTCTAAATGTTAATGTTTGGTTTATTTGAGTGTTTTATTTTTTCCTGAGTAAACCGGTTTGGCTGTGATTAAAGTTAAGCTTCATAACATATTACTCACAGTTAAATTAAGAGGGGACGGCAGTAAAAACTCCAGACCTGTGACATCATCAAGTACGCTGGCATTCCAATTGTACAAATCGCGAGTCCGTACTCACATTCTCTTTTTTCCCAAAAGCATAGCAGCAGCAGACTTTGTTGTGGTTATAAAACAAACGAGGAAATGAAATAATTTAAAAAAACGAAATATTTAATTACTTCCCGGTTTGTCGGCAGTAGCTCTTGACCGTCACCAGTTAATCTAAAACATAATATTTCTAAACCAACAGAATTTCTGGTGCTTACTAACAAAGGTCTATTCTGGTTGAACAGCCGTATACACAATTTGATTTTTTTTTTTAAATGTACAAACAATGAACAGACCACGACAGCTGGACAAAGTATTTCAACATTAAAAACCTAAATTACGGAGCTCTATTAAAGTCTTGAATAGACAACAATATCTAACTATGTCATTAACTGTGAGCAAGCCATGTTTTCATAGATCATTTATAAGCTTCTTAGGTAAATTACTCTTTTTTCATTGACAAAACTGGATAGATCAAGATAATCAACTAGGACTTTTTACTTAAATAAAATAAAGAACTGCTAGCTAGCACTGCTTTTTATGCATATTTAATGTAATACAATTGCTAAGTAGCAAATTAAATCATGTATTATCTTAAGAAGCAGGTTAGACTTAGAAAAACTGCAATAATCCATCAGTCCATCCATTAGTGTAATTTAATGCTCAACTCGTTTTGACAGTTTTAAAACCAGTTCATACTGAATACGCCCGCTCTGCACAAGATATGTAAGCTTCTCACGGTTTACATAATCAAGAAAACATCTAAAACCTGCAGGACACCTGCCCTGGATGTCTGGAGTTCGACACCTTTGATCTAGTTAATTATTAAAATAAAGTTATGAGAAAAACGACCCCTTAAACCCAAATTAATGTGATAAGAATTACTTAAAATAGCAGAATGCAACTCAAGAAAAAAAATCTGAGGGGGTTTATGATTGTTATGGATTCAAATATTGGGGATGGATACAAGAGGAAAAAACCACAATAACAACACTGGTCCGGCCGGGTTGAGTCAAACGATGATTTTAATGATCACACGCGTGGGAGATGGACACCGTACGCAGACAGCATCAGATCTCAAAATGGTGGAGCATTGATCAAACTCTTATAGCCTCTAGTGCCCCCCCCAATCATAAAAGCCTAAACATTCACATTCCTTCTCTCACACAGCGCCTAAGCTACGACCTTGGCTCCCTGGTTATCTGCTCCTGCTGAGATGGGGCAGAAAACTCCAGCATGTTCTGTTCTCTTCTAATCAGACAAATAAGGCGATGACTTTCTGCGAACAGTATTTCTTATAACTCAGCAGTATAATGCATCAGAAAACAATATCATCCATTCACAATAAATCAGCAGTCTAATGTAATGCAAATCAGTTTAACAGATGCAATAGTTATCACCTTCTAATTCAGGAGAATGAACTAAAACTACATAATAATTCACAATCTTTAATTAAGGGTCTAACATGGCATAAAATAATATTATAATCTCACATGATCTATAATGTAGCCAGCCTTATGGGAAGCTGTCAGGTCGCCCACATTTTCTACAGTCAGTGGTTCACGCGCTTTGCCTACGCACTCACCGGCTGCGCAGGGCGGCGGCTCTGTGCTACTTGTCACATATCGTTTTACCATTTAAGTCAGTGTAGTACAGGTGTTGTGCCAAAAACTGACAGGCTGTCTCTGGTTTATCGCGCTTTCCGTAGTCGTGTTTCCGTGGATCTCAAATTTGTGTTCTCTCCCCCTGTACAGACCCTCCTGGTCCCCTGCCTGTTTTACCTTGACTTTGTCGTGAGTTAGGATATTCGTATGTGGACGTCGTGTATCATACAAAGAGGACGTGTGAGTGACTGGCGAGTGAGAAGAGGAGTTTTGGACGTGTTCACTTTTCCCTGGATTCCCGGGAGCACCAGTTGCCCTGCACGGTTGTTTAAAGCGCCTGGTGTCACTGTAAATAAACTCTCTTTAATTGAAACCGTTCAGAGATCTGCGCTTGAGTCCGCTCGTTCACCTTAACAGGATCAGAAATTACAATTTATCTTACAGTTTCTATTCTTGGTCATGGATGATTTTGTGCGAAACAAACTGACTGAATGGAAACTAAGTGAATGGATTGAGGCATTTGAAGGTAAATATTACTGTGAATTAGTGATGGCTACAGTTATTGATACTTATACGTTCTCTTAACTCTGAAAAATAAGGCCTATTAATACACATTTAAATGGTGTTCATACTATAGCATGATCAGTTTTGAATGTTGTCTATGCTTGGGGAGTAGAAAATCACTTGCGGTTTGCATATTTACTACACAAAATGTGTAAGCAAAAGAAAATGTCCTAAGACTGGAATCTCCTGAAAAAAAAAAAAAAGTACTTCTCAAGTAATTTTATAAATAATAAATTTTTCTGCTATTTAATTTTATTACAGCTCAAGAAATTGATGAGGAAAGTCTATATCATCTTGATGATCAGGAAATTAATCAATTGATCACAAAAGCTGGACCTAGAGTGAAATTCAACAATAAACTAAAGCTGTTAAAGGTAAATAAATCCTTCAACATTTCTTTCCTTTTGTCTGGAAAAATCTCACTCTTGTTAATGCTTACAGATAAATTTGTTGTAGAATTATTATGTGCAAACTACTTTAACTTTCAATGTATCTGTGATAGCAATATTATTCACAAAAATTCTTTTATTTTTTGCTGATGGATTTGCAATGTTTTCATTATGTTAGGAAGAGCAAAATACAACTCAACCACAAAAGCAAGCAGTTAATATTTCTGTTGAAGTAAGTTTCATGTTTCATGACACTCCTCTTCAATATCCGTATTGTAACTTACATTTTTAAAGTATTCATTTTACATTGATTTGCACTTAACCTTACCTGCTCTGCAAACAAGAGTCTAAAGAAACAGCTGATTTGGATCGGCTAAGGATTATTGAATTTCAGATAATGAACCAGCATGCCTTCATTTGTCATACATATACACTAAGGTGACCTAAGTCAAAGTAAAGCTCCAGTCACACAACCCTAGAGACCAGCCGGCAACCTAAAATCCTTACAACCTCCACTGAACACTAAACTGATGTAGTTGCCTCATGTTTGAGCACACATTTTACTCTAGGAGCTGGTGGTTACCAACTGGTCTCTAGGTCTGTGTCACTGGTTCTGAATGAGGCAGAAACATTGACTCATGGGATCATGTTTATTGAGAGGAAAGGATATGAAAGGTTTTCATGTTTTAATCGTTGTACTATTGGAGAATGTAAGTCTGTATACTTATTTTTACATGGTTTGCACACTGTAAAAAGTGCATGTGAAAGTTGTTTTTGTTGTTGTTGTTTTTTTAAGTTTGTTAAAGAGCAATGTGTCCCTATACAGGTGCTATAATTTCCTGTATAAATTCAATTATGCATATATGTACAACTATAGTAGTTTAATTTCAAACATGAAAGTCAAATATTTCTATTCATCCTCAGGATTCGCCATCCAAAAGTGAAAAGGGTAAGAAAAATGTCTGTCGTTCTCATTTTATTGCATCTAATATGTTTATTCTCACAGTAGTATTTTTGCAGCTTTTAAACTTAATTACACAGGTCAAAATCATCAGAGATAAGTTTGAAAGCATAATGTCGCCCCATTACCACAGACCTTAAGAAGATATATAAATTGTACTTTGGCTCTCCACTGGCCGAGCAGGACTAAGTGTTCCAATGGACTGCATGACTGGCTAAATCTACAAAGGGTAGCAATACCATTTGAAGTCCCGATAATGTGGCAGGAACCACAAGATCATCAATGATTGCTGTTTTTGCCGCGCCAATACAAGATTCTCAGCTGAAAATAAGCACAAAATTGTATATCCCAGCCTGGATTCTGCAGTAAGGCCTGTTCCTCATGATGATCCATTGCCTGACAATCCAGACACAGTATACACAAGAAAATCTCTTTTTGAAGAAACAGTGGTAGCTGACTGACCCTGATCATTATATCTATGCGACAGTGTGCATCTATCTGACTTCACAATGAAAATATTGAAACAGTTACTTGATCTGTCCGTGCGGTTTAATAAAAACTGCATGCAAGTCCATTGCAAACTATAATTAGTTTAAATTATTAGTTTTAGTAAACTTTGAATTAGTCATAATTTAAAAAGCTGGTTTAGAAAAGTGTATTGTGGTTTCTGATGACTACAAAAAGAAATTTTGTTGACCTGTGTTATCAGAAGTTTCAATCTTGAGAGAAACTGTTCTTTTTTTTCTCTTTCTTTAAAAAAAAAAAAAGAAATCCAAAAAAGAAAGAGAAAGTCAGATCATCTTCAGGGTGAGTTCAGCCAATGGCAACCAGCTCCTAAACAACAATACAACTGTACAGCAGGATCACAGTCAGGTACATACATAAATATATAATGAAAAATACTAATGGGCATTTAAAAAAAAAATAGCCATACAGTATAAACATGTGAAAATCCTCACACGTTTTCCTGCTTTGGATATCAGTGGGCCACATTTTGCATTACACTGGTTCCTGGTTCCTACTTATTAGTTCTTCACTTTCACTCTGACAGAAACAGAAATACTGTCTGATGTCAAAGACATAATGAAACATGTCAGTGAAGGACTACATGGCCGTGACAAGCTCAGTGCTTTCCTAAAGTGAGTAAAAAAGATTTCCTATTTTTGTTGGATGTTGTTCCAACCAATTCCAAGAAAGTTGGGACATCTGTCAAATGAAAATAAAAACATTCATGAAATCTTTTACTCTGAAAGTGTATTGACAATAGATGACAAAAACATATCAAATTCTTAAGATGAGAAAATGCACCATTTTAAGAAAAAAATAAGGTCATATTGTATTTGATGTCAACATGTCTCAGAAAGATTAGGAAGGGGGCAAAAATGCTAGAAAGTAAGTTGTACCAAAAAGAAACAAAGAAATGGAGGAACATTTTGCTGTAATTTGGTATAATAGAGATACTAAAGATTTAAAATCAGAGCTCAACATGCAGCTGTGATGCAGTTCATTCCAGTATTAAGGTGAATTGTACCAGAAACCATAATCTCAGTTTTTAGAGGTGATCAGTAGCTTTTGAATACTGATTAATATTTCATGTTTTGCATGTATGTAGTCTTCAGAGACTTTAAAATAAAACAAAAGACAACAATAAATATTCTAATGATTTTTAAAAACAAATTTTCAAAAACAAATCTTTCTGATTTTGCCACATTTTCAGTTTGTTTCTGAGACTGGATCAGTTAATCCATATTTAAACTTTTTCAACAGGGATAAAACCAAGGATCTGGAGACAGAAAAGAGGCACCTGGTTGGTGTCTTTGGTAAAACTGGGGCTGGAAAGAGCTCTTTAATCAATGCCATCATAAATAAGGAGGGCCTGTTGCCTTCTGGAAGTGTCAGTGCATGTACCTCAGTAATGATAAAGGTGGAGGCTACCAGTGGATCAAAGTATGAGGCACACATCGAGTTCATTACAAAAGAGGTAGAATGAAATATGAACACAGTGATTCTTGAAGTAAAGTAATGTGCTACAATGTAGCTGCAAAACTCAAGATGCAATTTCATTTTATTTTTTTAAGGATTGGAAAAGTGAGTTGAAGTCACTAAAAGAGGTTCTTGAAGACAACGACGATAATGATGATGATGATGATGATGATGATGATGGTGGTGGTGGTAATGATGACTTTTTTGATGCTGATGAAAAGTTATCAGCGCTGTATGGAGAAGAGTGGAAAGAAAGATCCCCTCACAACCTCATGGACAACAAATATTTCATAGATATTCCAGAGTTTCGAACATCCAAGACAAAAATTTTGAAAAGTGACTCAGTAAGTGTGCAGTAATACAGACCAAAATAAAATTAAGTTCTTCTCCTGTAGAACATAGGAATACTTGCAGTTTAAAGCATATATTAGACCACAGTTTTGGTGAGATACAAGATCAATGTGTGGCTTATGAACATCACATAGAGAGCAGTAGGAAGTCACTAAAGAAGTGTTAAGCTACGGTGATGCTGCACCTTTTCAGTATAAAGATGATGTCAATGCTATTTAATGCCTCCCTACCTTGGAAAGTGCAGACAGAAAAAAAGCACTGGTGAAGCAGATGTTGCCCCAGTGTATTGCTGAGCAGATATATGTCGGCAATGTGTTGATGTGCCACCTGAGAAATTCCATTCAAAATGTTTGGCACCCAACAAACAGGGGGAAAAAAAACAAGTAACAATTGTGGTGGTTAAAATTTTATGGTTCGCTATCCTGTTGCTGTCTGATTATCCTGTTACTGTTGAGCTTGAAGTTTTCTTTGTGGAGGTGTTCAAGAGTTTCACATTTGTATACAGAAGTAAAAAAAAAAAAAAAAACATAGCACAGTATTTTAGACTTGAAGTCTGCTGACTGGCTCAGCTTATCATAAAACCGTAAAGATTCATTAGCCTATGCTACTAATTCACATGCTAATGCAATTACTGTTGCCTCAGTGGGTGTAGCTCAGGAGGTTGAGCAGGTCGCCTATTAATCAGAGCTTCAATCCATGGCTCCCCTGAGTCTGCATGCCAAATATCTACCAACCCCCAGTTGATCTTCAATGCATCCATCAGAGTGTGAATATTTGTAAATGTTAGCTAGAAAAAGCATACCTAGAAAAAAGTGTTTGGGGTAATGAGGCAAGTTGTAAAAAGTGCTTTAAATGTTTACATACTAATAATAATGGATTGCATTTATATAGCGCTTTTTGAGGCCCTCAAAGCGCTTTACAATTCCACTATTCATTCACTCTCACATTCACACACTGGTGGAGGCAAGCTACAGTTGTAGCCACAGCTTCCCTGGGGCAGACTGACAGAAGCGAGGCTGCCATAGTGCACCATTGGCCCCTCTAGCCATCACCAGTAGGCAGTAAGTGAAGTGTCTTGCCCAAGGACACAACGACCGAGACTGTCCAGGGCTCGAACCGGCAACCTTCCGATTACAAGATGAACTCCCAATTCTTGAGCCACGATCACCCATGTAGTAGAAGAGAGCACCATATAATAACCAGTCCACTTAGTGTGATCCACAGTAAAATCTAAAAAAGCTTTGTTTTTTTATTAAAAAAAAGAAACGTCTTTTTCATGCAATTTATAAAACCTTTGTTATGAGCACATACATTAAAATGTCTTTATTTTAATGTAATTCATCCTGTTACTATTTTGCAGGCTGAAGGGTTGTCTGAAAAATTTGTGAAATACACAAGAAGTGAGTCAAATGAGACAGAAGAAGTAAAGAGGTGGTACTGGCCGCTTGTGAAGTGTGTGACTGTCAAAGTGCCAGACAATGATTTTCTTGATCATGTCACACTTGTGGACCTTCCTGCAAATGGTGACTCTAACAGAAGCAGAGATAGAATGTGGACAGGGGTAATTCACAGAAGTCATGTCATCTTTCATCAAAGCATTAGTTATTTATAATTTACATACTTTTATTTCATTTCCAGTTTGTTGCCAGTTGTTCAGCTGTCTGGATTGTGACTGAAATGAATCAAGCAGCATCAGAAAAAGAAGCCTGGGAGATCCTGGAAAATGCCAGTAGCCTGCTGGGAAATGGTGGCGAGTGTCAGCAAATTCATTTTATCTGCACCAAGTCAGATCATGAAAACCCAGATGATCTGTAAGTCAAATACGCCAAAAATGCAAATTACAAAGAAAGATTGGCACAGATGCACATGGTGATCATACACTTCACTCATGTTAATTTAAGACTGAGGATGTCCATTACAACAGAAGCTAAGGTTTCCCATTGTAGTAGGCCACACTTTGATACAAATGACAAATTAATTTTAGAACTATCATTTGCGATTTTACAGGTATGCTAATATTGCTTATTTTCATCTAATAAAACATTATTAGACATTATAAGGAATGTCTAATATATTATTATTACATTCTATGAGATATTGGTCCTAATATCACAATATGCAATGTATAATATTCTTTACAAAATATATTTAAAAACACAACTGAGTATGCACTCAAATGCTTACAGCTTAAATGAGAATAATCAAAATTTTCCATTACAATACTAACAGTAAATTAATTTTACATCCAATTTTTCTTTCCTTTATAAAAGAAAGAAAATCAAGAGTGCAGTGATGAATGAATTCAAAAGGCGGAAATTAATTAAGGTAAATTTATAATCTGACAGCAAAATCTAAAACAAATATCTTCTATCTTCTGCCCCAAAAAGAAAAACTAACCATCAAAAATGTTCTCAGAATCACTTCAGTGAGGATAGTTTCAAAGTCTTCACAGTGAGCTCCACAGAGTTCCTTAAAGGGGAGAATGCAAATCCAGATCACAATGGTAGGTGAAGTCACTTTATGAATGAACATACAGCGACATAAGGTATGTTTTTGTGTAACAGAAAATGTATTGCTCAGATTCATGTCCTTTTCAATTTTTTAACAGAAATACCAAAACTTAAGGAAATTTTGAAAAATCTAAATGACACTCATTCAGAGACCTTAAACTATGTGTCTGGAGCTTATGGAATTCTGTCTTTGATTCAAGGAGCCACAATAAGAGAAGTGGTAAGAGCAGGCAATAAAGCCTCATTCATAATCTTTTTAAAGTTCATAAAAATGCATGATGGGGAGGAGGCGAGTTGCATGATTGAGAATCTGAAAGGCAGAATGACAGAAGAGCAGATAAAAGCACAGAGAACAGAAGCTGTTTTGCTGCAAGCAAAAACTTGCTTGCAGAAAAAAAAAATCATTGACTAGAGTAATGAGGTCGATAGTGTGGGAAAATGGAAGTGAGCTGAAGAATAGACAGAGGCAGTCGAATGATGACAGACTTATCTGACTGAACTTATGCATGAGCTTCATGTTAAAAACCTGAGTTTGTCAAGATCCCCTCAAAAATGAGTAAAGAACCAATATGTTATGTTTTACTGCCCTAAATAATGATCTTTCTTTTTTTCAGGTTGAACAAAAAAACGATCTGTATGATCTCCTTGAGGGGAAGTTGTTCATCCAACTTAATCAAGTCAAAAAAGCAATTGAAAAAATTATAAAAGCTTTTGAACAACGCCTAAGTGAGGGAGTTGAAAAATCCCAAAATTTATGTGAAAAAAAACTGAAGTCCTTCTTACACCCCAGTGTATGTTTTTAATTACAATTAGATCAAAAACAGGTTACTTTGTTACCATGTTTAAACAAAAAATTCAAAACTACTCCTTTGTTTCAGAAAATGAGTGACGGAGCTTTTCACAGGACACTAAAGTCTGCAGTTAGGAATGATGGGATCCAGAAACCAAAAAAAGGAAAACCAAAAAACCTCAACGTGACTTTAGCATCTTACTTGACTGAAAGCATTGATGAAAAATTCAGAAAGACCTTCCCGTGAGAATAATCTAATTCTGAACAGCACCAATATGTATAATACATGTATCCAAATTGCACTATATTATAAAATTGTATTATATTATAAACTTGCTAATACTGCCATTATAAACTATATCTTTACCACATTCAGAAATGACGTAAAATGTGGACATTTTAATGGCGCCATCGATGCGTTTTCACTCAGCACTGATTCATTGATTGAAAAGTACAAAGATGTTGAACTGCAATTGATATTTCTCCAGACAGAGGTAAAAGAACTTCCCTATTAATGACCCTGATAGCTTATCTATTATTAGAAAGTCATTTAAACCCTGAACTAGTACGTATTTTACCTTGATGTTGTTTTAAATAATGTTAATCCATATTTCATGTTTCTCAGGAAAAGAAAATAAAGGCAAAGCTCAACAAAACCATCCTCACACAAAAGAAACTGATCTACAACAGTCTGACAGAGACAATCAAGGATAATATGAAAAAATGCTATAGAGGTAAGAAAGAAATGAATTACGGTAGTGGTTCCCAAATGTTTTTTGCTGTTTTTTACACAATAAGTGTAAGGAAACAAGGCTACAAAACTGAGCTGTGTATTTTAACTTGCGCTAAGAACAAAAGCAAAATGAAGGAGCGCTTCTGCGACTTGAGCTACATAAACAATCAGTGAAGTGTCAACTGTTGTTTGGGCCAAAGGGAGAGTCAGACTGGATGGCTGGGTCCCAGGGAAGGGTCAGAGCCACTGAAATAAGTTCAGGTATGGTTTGCTATGACGTCAAGGTAGTTTGCTATGACGTGTACAAAATACAGGGGTGGTCTGCACTAACTGTGGTTAGGTGAGAATCTGGCGAAGAGAAGTTGAGAGCGCCGGCCTTATATGTTGATGGCTTAATTACCCACAGGTGAGAGCAATGAGCAGGAACACGGTGGCTCCTCCCAGAGGTGGAACAGCCGGCTCTGTTGAAAAACACTGGATGCCTCCTTGCGGCCGGTCACACCTCTGACCTTAAAAAGTCAGAAATCATCACAGGGTCAAATATCAACGATCTGCCCAGCTCTGCTGCCCTCTACCTCGCCGCCGCACATCCAGGATATGCTGGACAGTGAAGGCTGGGTGTCTGTCGATGAGCCGGGCAGGAGGCGGGGGGTCAGGAGGCGGGCACAGGTGATTTGGATTTGGGTACAGGGACAATGGTGGCCGTTTTGAAGCAGGCTGGGACTACAGACACAGAGAGGGAAAGGTTGAAGATGTGTGTAAACACTTCAGCCAGCTGAGCCACACATGACTTGAGGTCATGGCCGGGGATCCCGTCCAGATCAGTAGCTTTGCGTGCATTCAGCTTCCTGAATCACATCTGCGCATCCTCCTCAGACAGTGTGCACACTGACGTCATCCACGGTGTGTACACTGTTCGGTCTTGTGGTGTTCGTTGTGTCAAATCTAGCGTAGAATACATTAAGATCCTCACACAGAGTGGCCATGTCTGTCCAAAGGCAAGATATGCTTCATCATATTTTTTTTTTATGTTTATTGGAGAGAAAACTTACGTTAAGTGCAGCACTTCAAAGTTACACTGTTAGCGATCAAAGATTTATGTACATTTGACAAGCTGAGCGCATTCTGTACTGTACAGAAGACACAGCATGAGATTCGCTGTAGACCACTGTCAATCAATCAGGACGCAGAACACAATGTGCTGTAAAAAAAAAAATACAACATGCAAAATTGCACAAAAAAAAAATACACAAAACAACGAGGCTGCGAAAAGTGAACCGCGTTATAGCGAGGGACCACTGTATTTCCATTCAACTGTGCATAAATATTTTTTGTCTCCTTGTAGAAGCAGCAGCATTTGAAGGACGAGGCACCCTGAAGAAGATGAGACACACTATTGAAAGGCATGTGCACTCAAGGAAGTACATGTTTGAAGAGGCAAAAAATGCCATGTTGGAGCAGTTGAGCGATTTGAAGGTTTGTTACAATTTAAAATCAACAAATTATATGAATGTATTTTCTTGATTTTGGTGAGATGCGCAAAAATGTCGAAGTAGCTTTGAAACACATATCATGTCAATAATTTATCTCTTGTCCAGTTATTCTTGGATTCAATAGTTACCGCTGTAAAAACTAACAAAGGGTTTGATAATAAATTAGGAAACTGTTCTGAGGACACTGGAGAACACCATGAAGGAATCCATTGACTTCTCACTCAAGACTGAGACCTGCTCATTGCCAGGTAAACAGAATATATAAA
Source organism: Astatotilapia calliptera (assembly GCF_964374335.1). Lineage (NCBI taxonomy): Eukaryota > Metazoa > Chordata > Actinopteri > Cichliformes > Cichlidae > Astatotilapia > Astatotilapia calliptera. Next base: position 14,803,945 of record NC_137425.1, on the reverse strand, counting down.
GTATTAGGAATCCTCTCAATACAAACACTAACAATAAATATTTAATGAATACAAATACTTTGTTTTTAGATGTTTCAGATCATCTTCAGGTGGTGAAGAAACATTATGATGAACTTAATGGCGGTCAAGATGAAAAAAAAACAAACCATACTGTGTAAATCTTAAAATCTCACAAATTGTTTAAAGGGCTTTGATCATGAACTATTTTGCTTATTACTGTGAACAATGTGTTTATTTACAATACAACTGATCCATCCAGAAGCTGATGTGATTTGCTCCACAGAAACAGCTGAGGCCTGATGACCCACAGAACATCCCTGAGGAAACACTGATAGAGACAGGAGGTCTTTAGATACTGTCACAATAATATTTGTTTTGCTCTCTTTTAATTTTATGTTGATGTGTACTTTTGACTTTTAATGAATTTTATACACAGAGCATTTGAATATTATAGATATTAATTAAAACTGCTTATTAACTAAGATATTAGGTAAAACTGCTAATAATAAGGTGTTAATCACAAGGGTCTAAATCATGCTTTGATTTCTTTCTTTTTTTTTAAAAAAAAAATGCAGTATGTTTTTGATCACTTGTAGCAGAGCGTAAAGGCATGTAATGCATTTCCCCATTCAAACCTGAGATTTATGGTTTTAATTGTAAGAGTCTGAGCTTACGGTTTCCAAAAGCATTTTGATTTTGTTGCATGTTTTAAATATCATAATTTAATGTTTTAAGTTGATGTGTATACTCTTGGTTCATTTGGATGGGAGCATTTATTTTAATGTAATGCTTATCAGTTAAACATTAAGCCTTATCCAACACAGAAATGATATTTAACACTTTTACTTCATACTTCTAAATACAAATACTTGTTTTTTGGGTTTTTTTTTTTTTTTTTTTTGCAGTTATAGCATGTGTGTAAATGACAAATAGTGAGAAATAGGTGTAAGTAAAGCTGTAGAAAATTATCAGCTACTTCTGTCATCTCCCTGCCATATTGCTTTTTTTGGGTTTGGAATTATCGATGAATATATTACAGTTTGGGTTTAGGTTGATGGTTTTTTTGTGTTATTTTTTATTATTATTTTAAGTGTATTACATTTTATTTACTTCTGTGCACATTTCTGAATTCCTGCTTTGATTTTTTGTTTTCATTAAGTCTCTCGAGTTTCCTCCCCCGACAATGTGTTTTGAATTTTATTATGGCATATATACCTGTATACACTAGACATGTAATTATAGTTACTCTCATAAATTGTGTTTAATAACACCATGTTCAGCGTCCCCATTGCCGAAGCTGCTGCATTGAGCTGTGGCCGCAAGGTGGTTGGTGCCTGCCATGGTGGTAAGCCACCAGGCTGAAGAAGGAGTCCTATCGGGCTTGGTTAGCCTGTGGGACTCCGGAGACAGCCGACAGATATCAACAGGCCAAGCGGAATGCGGCTCGGGCAGTGGCTGAAGCAAAAACTCGGGTGTGGGAGGAGTTTGGAGAGGCCATGGAAAAAGACTCAGACTGCCTCGAAGAGATTCTGGCAAACCGTCAGGCGTCTCAGGAGGGGAAAGCGGTGCTCTACCTGCACTGTGTATAGTGCTGGCGGAGCGCTGCTGATTTCAACTGAGAAAATTGTCAGGCAGTGGAAGGAATACTTCGGGGACCTCCTTAGTCCCACTGACACGTCTTCCGAGGAGGAAGCAGAGTCTGGGGATGAGGGGAAGGACCCGCCAATTTCCGGGGGTGAGGTCACTGAGGCAGTTAAACATCTCCTTGGTGGCAGAGCCCCTGGTGTTGATGAGGTCCGCCCCGAGTTCCTGAAGGCTCTGGACGTTGTGGGGCTGTCCTGGTTGACACGCCTCTACAATGTTGCGTGGAGATCAGTGGCAGTACCCCTGGACTGGCAGCCCGGGGTGGTGGTCCCCATCTTTAAGAAGGGAGACCGGAGGGTGTGTTCCAACTACAGGGGGATCACACTCCTCAGCCTCTCTTGGAAAGTCTATGCCAGGGTGCTGGAAAGGAGAGTTCGTCCGCTAGTCGAACCTCGGAGACAGGAGGAACAATGTGGTTTTCGTCCTGGTCATGGAACACTGGACCAGCTCTTTATCCTCTCAAGGATACTTGAGGGTGCATGGGAGTTTGCCCAACCAGTCTACATGTGTTTTGTGGACTTGGAGAAGGCATTCGACCGTGTCCCTTGGAGGTGGGAGTTGCTGCGGGAGTATGGGGTGTCTGGCCCATTGCTACGGGCCATTCGATCCCTATACAACCGTTGCAAGAGCTTGGTTCGCATTGCCGGCAATAAGTTGGACTCGTTCCCGGTGGGTGATGGGCTCCGCCAGGGCTGCCCTTTGTCACCGATTCTGTTCATAATTTTTATGGACAGGATTTCTAGGTGCAGCCAAGTGGCGGAGGGCTTTCACTTCGTTGGCCTCAGAATCTCATCTCTGCTTTTCGCGGATGATGTGGTTCTGTTGGCTTCATTGAGTGAAGGCCTCCAGCTCGCACTGGAACAGTTCACAGCCCAGTGTGAAGCAGCGGGAATGAGGATTAGCACCTCCCAAATCTGAGGCCATGGTTCTCAGCCGGAAAAGGGTGGAGTGCCCACTCCGGGTTGGGGATGAGTTCCTGCCCCAAGTGGAGGAGTTCAAGTATCTCGGGGTCTTGTTCGCGAGTAATGGGAGAAGGGAGCCGGAGGTAGACAGACAGAGTGGTGCGGCAGCTGCAGTGGTGCGGCAGCTGCAGTGATGCGGACGCTGCACCGGTCCGTCGTGGTGAAGAGGGAGCTGAGTGTAAAAGCGAAGCTCTCAATTTACCGGTCGATCTACGTCCCTACCCTCACCTATGGCCACGAGCTGTGGGTAGTGACCGAAAGAACGAGATTGCGGATACAAGCGGCGGAAATGAGCTTCCTTCGAAGGGTGGCTTGCCTCTCCCTTAGAGATAGGGTGAGAAGTTCGGCCATCCAGGAGGGCCTCTTAGTAGAGCCGCTGCTCCTCCACATCGAAAGGAGCCAGCTGAGGTGGTTTGGGCATCTGACAAGGATGCCTGCTGGGCGCCTCCTGGGGTTGGTGTTCCGGGCATGTCCCACTGGGAGGAGGCCCCGGGGCAGACCCAGGTCACACTGGAGAGATTATATCTCTCGGCTGGCCTGGGAACGCCTTGGTGTTCCCCCGGATAAGCTGGAGGAGGTGGCTGGGGAGAGGGAGGTCTGGGCTTCTCTGCTTAGGCTGCTGCCCCCATGACCCGGCCCCGGATAAAGCAGATGAAGATGGATGGATGGATGGATATCTACCATTGTATTAATGAAAGATTTGTGCCAGTTGTTGTATGAACACATGTTGATTAATACTGTTTGAAAACGTAACACTGAGGATCAGGAAGAAACCTTTGATAGTGTTATGGCACTGCTAAAGTATGGGCATAGGACACTTCTTGTTATGCAGCTGCCTTTAACTGTGCAGCATAAGCATGCAGCTACGTTTAACTGGACTGCTTCGGGGCGTGTGCAGCCCTTTAAACGGCTGTACAACAGAAGCATGCAGCTCTTTGGAGCGCTGTAAAGCAAAGGCCTGGGGCCCTTTCTGGGGCTGTAAGATAAAAGTGTGCAGCTCCTTAAACGGCTGTACGGTAAAAGCATGCAGCCCTCTAAGTAACTGTAAAACAAAAGCATACAGCTCTGTGAATGACTGTAAAGCAAAAGCAGGAAGCTCTTTAAATGACTGTAAAGCTGAAGTGTATAGCCCTTTCAATATCTCTATAAGCAAACAAACCTGGCCTTTGCAGGGCATGTATTTGGGATTTTGCTCGTTTGACAATTTATCAATTATTAAAGCTCACTGGTGGTCACATTGTTTATTTTGACTCCGGTTGCAGTCCCACAACTGCGTTTTTACTCCAGCACATTGTGATGCATCTAATATATCACTTAGTTTTCTTGCTTCCTTATCTGAAATGATTCTAAAAGAATGCATGTATTTGATATTGTGTACTGTTCAATAAATCTTAAGTGCAAGAAAATATTTATTTTAGTCATAAAATGGAAACATTTTTTATAGCCCGATCTTTTTACCCTAAAACCACCAAAAAATTGCATTGCAGGACCAACATACAGTGGTGAGACAAGTTTGCTCCCCTTCCTCATTTTCATTTTTTGTGTTTGTCACACTTCAGTGTTTCAGAACAGCAAACAAATAAAAAAATCTGACAAAAATAATACAAGTAAACAAAATGGAGTTTCTTAATGAAGGTGTTTATTATTAAGAGGGAAAAAATCCAAACTTATGTCGCCTGTTTGATGATTTGAAACATTTAAGTGTGACAAACATACAAGAAAAAAAAGGAAACCAGGTAGGGGGCAAATACTTTTTCACACCACTGTAGTTTAAAACACACCACAAAAATTACAGTTTACATTATGCAGATTATAGGTTAACGAACATCTTAGCCAGAGTACAAGATTTACATCACACTCTGAAATGATATTGGATAAAACTAAAGATATTTTCTGTGTATCTTTTATATTTTTTATCTTTATTATATTTTATTCATGATTTTTTACACAGTATCAGATTAGCCTCTCGTTTTTAGTGACAATTTCTTATTCTTTGACATGAAAACTTTGCATATTTGAGTTGGAAAATTGGGTTGGAGTTTTTTTGTGGTCAAACATGATGTGTTACTGTTGCGGGAGCGATTAATATTTGGAGAAATGCGCCAAGCCAGTTAAGAAAAACTGATCCCCTTTTGACCTTTAAGATTTATCTTGTAAACCTTTCAGAGATGACTGGCCTCACTTTAGAGTAAGTAGGGTTTTCACTACATCACAAGTTTAACAATTATTAAAAACATTACTTCTGTTGTCTAGCAGGGAAGCAGTCATTACCACAGGCATTATCACTTAATCATAACTATGTCCATCCCCTGGACAGGTCACCAGTCTGTCGCAGGGCTAACACACAGAGACAAACAACCATTCACACCTATAGGCAATTTAGATGATTTTGAGATCAAATGATTTTTAAATCTTTCTTTAAAAACTATGATATCTGTCACGGAGGAGCAGGGAGGACTCGGCGCAGACTGAAATCTCAGAAAAACAGGTTTATTTACACACTCCAGGTGCACTATATACAGGTGAAGGAGAAGGGGGCCAGGGTTCCCAGGGGTGCAGAGCGGGGTCGGGAAAAGCATCCAGAGTCTCCAAACCAAACACGAGAAATCTGCATACAGAGAACAAGGGTTAGCACGGAACTTTCACGGACAGAGCTCAAAACTGGCTGAGGCTAAAGTAGCACTGACGAGCGTTATTCAATAGTCCAGCGGCGAGGTGCTCTCAGTCACTGCCTTAAGTAGCGGGAGCAAACAAGGTGAGGAGCCACAGGTGATTGCCTACAGGTGGTGGAGGCCGGGAGCTCACAATGAGCTCCGCCCAGGCAGCGAGCAGAGAGAGAGGAGAGAGAGAAAAGACAAAACATAACATGTAGCCACACAGGGCCAGCTGAGCAGGCACGGGGACCATGACAATATCTAAGATATGTTTTGCACAATTCCATCACACAATATCACTCGAATTCCCAACAGAAATTATAACAAGGAGCAAAAAATTAAAGAAAAGGAGGATCGCAGTGAGAATATTGAATGACAGAGAACACTAGAGAACATTGGTATGATATCAGGCCATCAGATACCCTGTGTTCAGCAAGTGGTTCAAGCTTCATTTTGCTTTTGAGTAAATATGGTGTATTCTATTTGCATGAGGTTGTTTGCTTTGGGTGTGTGCAGTGGGTGGAATAGGACACTTGGAAAAGAGGTGATGCACTCTAAAAACTAAAACTCACATTTACTTAACATTTTTGATGCAACACTTTTACACTTAAAAATATTGAGTAGATTGGAAACCAGTCAAAACTGTTCAATATACTTGATCAATTGAATAACTAAAGCTTAAAGAAATTAAGTTGAAATGAATAATTGTAGTAGTTACACAAACACGAAAAAATTGAGCAAATATAACAGAACTCATGAGTTAAAAACAAATGTAAGGTTAAGGTGGGTCAAACTTCTCTACAACATCAATACTAATAAACCGTATTATATCACAGTCCTTCGACCTCCACAGAGGTACAAGACAGGGCTGTCCACTGAGTCCTCTGCTTTTTGCTTCAGCTTTAGAGCCTCTGGCAGCGACAATACGTAGAGAGCCTGATTTTCCAGGTATCCAGGTCCACAATAATAATCACAAATTGATGCTCTATGCTGATGACGCCCTGGTCCTAATATCGCAGCCAGAACGCTCTCTACCTGCTCTCTTAAGAATTATTAACCGGTTCTCTAATATATCAGGATATAGGGTAAATTGGTCAAAGTCTGAAGCGCTCCCTCTGACAGGCTTCTGCCCCAAAACCCTGTTCCAGCCAGGGGATTTCAGCTGGCCTCAGACTGGTATTAAATACTTGGGCATTACATTCCCCCGTTTGTTATACAACATAGTTCAGGCTAATTTTGAACCCCTATTGGACAAGTTCAGAACCGACATAATTAGATGGTCCCCTTTGTTTCTCACCCTTTGGGGTAAAGTTAACATCATCAAAATGAATTGTGCTCCAAAATTTAATTACCTACTACAAACACTCCCGCTAGAAATCCCATCAAAATATTTTCATCAATTTGACAGATTATGCAACCAATTCATATGGAATAACAGACGCCCTAGAATAAAGCTTAAAAAGCTACAGCAACCAGTGGAGTCGGGTGGCCTGGGGGTCCCAAATCTACTATTTTACCATTATGCTTTCAGTCTGAGACACATGGTTCACTGGGCTCTCCCTCCAGAACGAGCCCCCCCATGGCTTAGTCTGGAGAGTACTTTGTGCTCACCACTCCCTCTGATGCACATTTTAACCACCAAGCTCCCACCAGATTTACAAACCCACCCCATTCTTTCTTTTCTCCAGACGGTCTGGAAGAAGGTGGCCTTGCTACTAAATTTTAACTCCCACCTTCATACTGAGGCCTCCATATGGCTCAATCCCAAACTCTGCATTAATAAGTCGCCGTTTTTCTGGAGACTGTGGGTCCAGAGAGGGTTACTTGTTCTCGGAGACCTGTATCAGGGGAGAATTCTCAAGTCCTTCAACGACCTTAAAGCACAGTTTCAGTTGCCACAAAGTCAGTTTTGGAGGTACTTGCAGCTCCGGCACTTATTGCTCAAAACCTTTGGTTCCTCCTCCACACCACCTCCAACTATTGAATATCTCAGCTACATCAAAAAAATCTTTTGGGGGGGGGGGGGGGGGGGGGGGTCGTGAAATCTCTAAATATTACTCAATGCTTGTTAAGGGCACGAGTAAAGGGCTACCCGCTCTCCGGTTAGCTTGGGAATCTGACCTTGGTGTGGCTTTTACAGATCAGGAATGGACTACAATTTTGCAGAATAGTTAAAAGGTGTCCAGGGAACTTAGAACGAGACTAATCCAATTCAAATTACTACACCGAATTTACTGGTCGCCACACAGACTGTATAGGGCGAACCTCATACAGTCCCCTGAATGCTGGAGATGTCAGACTGGGGTAGGCACATTGACCCATGTGATTTGGAGCTGTCCTAAAACCCAAATCTTTTGGACTGAGATACATGACTTTATCAAATCAACCATACGATGGGATATTCCTTTTTCACCAAGACTATTTGTTTTGGGGGACCCATCACTCCTTAAATATGCTCCGCCTAAGGCTGCTGAGTGGGTACAGACTGCATTGATGCTGGGGCGTAAACTCATTATCTCTCAGTGGAAGGCCCCTTCCACCCCACCTGTCTCTGTATGGCATATTCAATTAGGGAGACTCACTGCACTAGAACAACTCTTATACAGGCTCCTGAATAAAGTGGAGAGTTTCCATCTGAAGTGGGATCCATATCTGTCCAGAATAAAACGAACAGACTAGAACTTAGAGTGGGATAGACATACACACACACATACATACACACCCAGCACACCCCTGCAGGCGGTTTATCCTTCAAGCTCGGGTCCTCTACCAGAGTCCTGGGAGCTTGAAGGTCCTGCGCAGTATCTTAGCTGTTCCCAGGACTGCGCTCTTCTGGACAGAGATCTCCGATGTTATTCCCGGGATCTGCTGGAGCCACTCGCCTAGCTTGGGAGTCACCGCACCTAGTGCTCCGATTACCACGGGGACCACCGTTACCTTCACCCTCCACATCCTCTCGAGCTCTTCTCTGAGCCCTTGGTATTTCTCCAGCTTCTCGTGTTCCTTCTTCCTGATATTGCTGTCATTCGGAACCGCTACATCGATCACTACGGCCGTCTTCTTCTGTTTGTCTACCACCACTATGTCCGGTTGGTTAGCCACCACCATTTTGTCCGTCTGTATCTGGAAGTCCCACAGGATCTTAGCTCGGTCATTCTCCACCACCCTTGGGGGAATCTCCCATTTTGACCTCGGGACTTCCAGGTTATACTCGGCACAGATGTTCCTGTACACTATGCCGGCCACTTGGTTATGGCGTTCCATGTATGCCTTGCCTGCTAGCATCTTGCACCCTGCTGTTATGTGCTGGATTGTCTCTGGGGCATCTTTACACAGCCTGCTCCTGGGGTCTTGCCTGGTGTGATAGACCCCAGCCTCTATGGATCTTGTACTCAGAGCTTGTTCTTGTGCTGCCATGATTAGTGCCTCTGTGCTGTCTTTCAGTCCAGCTTTGTCCAGCCACTGGTAGGATTTCTGGATATCAGCCACCTCCTCTATCTGCCGGTGGTACATACCGTGCAGGGGCCTGTCCTTCCATGATGGTTCCTTGTCTCCCTCCTCTTTCTTGGGTTTCTGCTGCCTGAGGTATTCACTGAGCACTTGGTCAGTTGGGGCCATCTTCGTGATGTATTCTTGGATGTTTGTTGTCTCATCCTGGACTGTGGTGCTGACACTCACCAGTCACCAGTCCCCGGCCCCCTTCCTTCCGCTTAGCGTACAGCCTCAGGGTGCTGGACTTGGGGTGAAACCCTCCATGCATGGTAAGGAGCTTTCTTGTCTTGATGTCAGTGGCTTCTATCTCCTCCTTTGGCCAGCCTATTACCCCAGGAGGGTACCTGATCATGTACGTGTTGATGGCCCGGATCTTGTTCTTACCATTCAGCTGACTCCTCAGGACTTGCCTGACCCTCTGCAGGTACTTGGTGGTTGCAGCTTTTCTAGTGGCCTCTTCATGGTTCCCATTCGCCTGCGGGATCCCCAGGTACTTGTAACTGTCCTCTATGTCTGCAATGTTGCCTTCTGGTAGTTCAATCCCCTCAGTTCTGACTACCTTCCCTCTCCCTACACTTCTCCAGTCCGAACGACATTCCAATGTCATTGCTGTATAGCCTGGTAGTGTGGATCAGTGAATCGATGTCTCGTTCACTCTTGGCATACAGCTTGATGTCATCCATGTACAGGAGGTGGCTGACAACTGCTCCGTTCCGTAGTCGGTATCCGTAGCCAGTCTTGTTAATGATCTCACTGAGGGGGTTCAGGCCTATGCAGAACAGCAGTGGGGACAGAGCATCTCCTTGGTAGATCCCGCACTTGATGGTGACTTGTGCTATGGGCTTGGAGTTGGCCTCTAGTGTTGTACGCCACATCCCCATTGAGTTCCTGATGAAGGCTCTTAGGGTCCCATTGATCTTGTACAATTCTAGGCATTCCAGTATCCAGCTGTGGGGCATTGAGTCATAGGCCTTCTTGTAATCAATCCAGGCAGTGCACAGGTTGGTCAGTCTGGTCTTGCAGTCTTGGCTGACTGTTCTGTCTACCAGTAGCTGGTGTTTTGCGCCTCTGGTATTCTTGCCAATTCCTTTCTGTGTACCATGTGCCTGTTCATCTTAGCCGATATGATGCCTGACAGGAGCTTCCATGTAGTACTGAGGCAGGTTATTGGTCGGTAGTTGGAGGGGACCGGTCCCTTCTTGGGGTCCTTGGGGATCAGGACCGTCCGACCTTCGGTTAGCCATTCCGGGTGTCCCTCGTTAACTAGCAGCTGGTTCATTTGTGCTGCCAGACGCTTGTGGAGTGCAGTCAGCTTCTTTAGCCAGTAGGCGTGAACCATGTCGGGCCCTGGTGCTGTCCAACTCTTCATACTGGAGACCCTTTCTTGGATATCTGCCACTGTGATGGTTACTGGACCCTGTTCAGGGAGGTCGCTATGGTCTGCCCTCAGATCCACTAGCCACTGAGCATTGCCGTTATGGGTTGCGTCCTTCTCCCATATGCTCTTCCAGTATTGCTCCATCTCCAGCCTTGGTTGTGCTGTTCTCTTATTATTGTTCCCTTGCCACTGAGAGTACACCTTTGCTGGTTCTGTGGAGAACAGCTGGTTTATTCTCCTGCCTTCTATCTCTCTGGTGTACCTCCTCAAGCGGCTGGCCAAGGCTGTGAGTCTTTGCTTGGCAGTTTCCAAGGCCTCAGGTATGGACAGCTTGCTGTATTTCTTATGCACTTTCTTTGTCGCACCTTTCTGCAACTCTGTTAGTTGGCTAACCTCCCTCCGTGCTACTTTGATCTTGCCCTCTAGCCTCCTTCTCCATGGAGGGTACTGCTCCTTGTGGCTGTTCAACTTGTAGCCAAGCATCTCACTGATCACTGCTGCCGTATTGTAGATCAGCTTGTTAGCTAAAACTAAAAACAAACTAAAAACTACTCCCACAAACATTCAGCTTTGATATTAATGAGTTTTTTGGGTTCATTGAGAACATGGTTGTTGTTCAATAATAAAATTATTCCTCAAAAATACAACTTGCCTAATAATTCTGCACTCCCTGTAATGTTAATAAAAAATCTCCATATAATGTATGACTATAATGAAGTCTGGGGTGGGGTGGCTGTAGCTCAGGTGGCAGAGCAGGTCAGCCACTAATCAGAAGATCGGTGGTTCGATCCCAGGCTGCCTCCTGGCTGCATGCCAAATATCCTTGGGCAAGATACTAACCCCATGTCTGCCTACTAGTGGTGGTCAGAGGGTCCGGTGGCGCCAGTGTCCGGCAGCCTCGCCTCTGTCAGTGCGCCCCAGGGCAGCTGTGGCTACAATGTAGCTTGCCATTGCCAGTGTGTGAATGGGTGAATGACTGAATGTAGTGTAAAGTGCTTTTGGGGTCCTTAGGGACTAGTAAAGCGCTATACAAATGCAGGCCATTTACCATTTTAACAGGAAACAAAAAACTTCCATATCCAAAGCTGATGAATATAAACGTCTGAAAATGTTAGCTGCATCTCATGTTTTTGGAATTACTTCAGATGAAGGCATTAACAGGGAGGCTTTTCTAAATCTTGGAGATTCATACTGATTACCAAAAGAGTAGTAAAAGAGACTAGAAGAATATTTATAGATAATGAAGCCAGTGTTGTTGTTTTTTTGTTTGTTGTTGTTTTTTAGTTTGTTTGTTTGTTGTTGTTTTTTTTTTGTAGAAACAAGTTTGTTTCATTAATGTGGGATATGCTATGTTTGTTTCCACTGAACTGTGGATGAAGACATGTAATTTTGTCCAGGATAAATTGACTGAATGGCATTTCAGTGAGCTGATTCACAGATTTGAAGTTAAAGTATTTCATTACAGTTTTGGTTTTGGTAAAAACAAAATACTACTCCACAACAAATGCCACAGTGACACTTTTTTTTATGTGATTTTGTAACTTAATTCCATTGCAGAGGAGAGCATTGACAAAAAGCTCTCCTAAGTCTTGAGGATTCAGACAGAATCAGTGCTTTGATCCCTAAAAAAAGGGGACCAAGAGTAACGTAATATTTTATTAAATTTTACAGAAAATGGTCAAATCCTGGAACATAAAGCCATTAAAGTTTGCCTCATATAAACACATTTCTGAAGAGATGAATGTTGTGATTTAGCTCAAAAACCATTTCAGTGGAGAGACAACAGAGGCGCTCATCACTTCTTTAAAAGTCTGCTTGTTTTGCTTCTCTGATGCTGTCCACTTCTCTGGAATATGGTTGTGACTGGTTTTTACACCCTGGAACTGTGACAACAAAAGGCTCTGTGAAAATATGTTTGTTGAAAATGTATGGAATAAAAGGCGTGTTGTGCCTTTCTAGACTTTCCTTGTTTGACATTGTGTTGCATTGTGTGGATTTGTACCCAGATGTTTACACTCAGTTTTAGTTAGTGTATGTGTCTTTGGGTGAATGTAAAACTCCATGAAAGACTGATATGTAGATGAACAGATTTTACAAATAGGCTCCCGTCTTCACATGTTAAAGCCTCCATCAGAAATGAGCTGGTGATTTCCACGATCACTGGGGTGTTGTGAAACTTTTGAGCAGCGAGTTTTCCTTTAGTTTTATGCATTTAGTATTCTGCCGTCCTTTAGCCTCCACTTCTCCAACATTTTTTTGTTTTGTTTTTTTTTGTCAGGTAGCATTCACATTCTGCAAAAAGAATAACTCTTCTAAAATGACTTTCACATGGCCCATGAGAACCTTGAAACCTTAAATAAAAGTATGTGTATTTATTTTAGGTATAAAACATTTTTTTGCAATGTTGGTTGTTTTACCCTGTTGTTAAAAGAAATGCACATACCACCAAAGTGAAAGAAAGTATTAGTATTTCTGGATAAACAAGTTTCTTATTAGCATGAACAAAAAGCAGCTGTTGATATCCCAGAATAGGACAAGTACAAATCATTTGCACACATAACAAATGGTTTGCATGCATAATAAATGGTGGTGGTGATGGTTGTGCAAGAGGTCATTGGTTTCGAGGAAAATTGGGTGTGGGTAGTCAAACTAGCATGCAAATCACTTGTACCAACTCCTGGATATCAACAGCAGCTTTTTGCCTATGCAAATGAGAAACCTGTTTATAAAAAAAAAAAAACCTTCTCAGGGTGTGCCACTTGGCTTCACTGTCTGGTATCTCTATTACTTTCAACACCTTCTGTAACATATCTAACTCCACACATCTAAACTCAAGTTGCTGAAAACATTTTTATTTCTTCGAATCAACATGTTAACAGAATTATCTGAGTAATGACACAATGTTTAAGAAATGATCTGCAGTTTTGTTGAGTTTAATTGGTTTGATTGTTGAGTTCAAACTTTAAATATTATACTATTTAATAACACTAATGTCACCTGTATCAGTGCTGGGAGGGGACTATTCTTACACATTCTGTCACAGTCTGGCCGGGGCAGACTGTATGTGTTTGCAAAAGAGGACTCAAACGCAGACCAAAAACTGAACGTGGCGTGGATTTAACAAAAAACAAGCCATTTATTGAGGCTAGCAAAGAGGGTACAAACAAATGGGCATTGGTGAAACTAAACAATAACCTAAACTGGGTGAACTAAAACTAAACACGAAAAAACCTTAAACATGGTGAACTGACATAGATACCTGAAGTTGTGACATGGATGCGCAGACGACCTGACAAAGAATGACTGAAAGCACACGGACTAAATACACACAGGAGGATAATGAGGGAAGTGGGAACACATGGGGAAACAGCTGACACATGAACATAACGATGTCACAGTGGAAGAGTAAACTATACACGATGAACACAGGAACACCAGACCTCTTCAAAATAAAACAGGAAACATACTGACTGAACTCTAGACATGTAAACTTAACAGCAACTGGGGAGACGGAACATAGGAACCTGAAACATGGTACAAAAACGTCACAGTAGACACAACATGGAACACAGGGAAGCCATATTACAAAGCCAAAGAACTAAACCTATGATAACCATAACTGAGACCAAAGGAAACAAGAAACAGTACAACAAAGGACTCAAAACATAACCCATAATATAAAAACACAAGATCTCTTCAAAATAAAATAGGAAACATAATGAGACGCAGACATGACAACCAGAACTTGACAACGTAAGACACAGACATGAAACACATGAAGAGCAGGGGAGACTTAACATGGGTTGGAAACACAAGGAGGAACTAATAAGCAAATGAACATAGGAGACCTAATGGGCTTAAACATACTATAAACATCAAAATGAACTAAAACTCAAAACACTGGGTCATAAGACTGTTGAGAAATCAGTTTTACCCCGGTTCTTTTTATTCCTCGAGCATCCAGAGATGGCACCGGACTCAGTAGTCATTTCACAAAACTTTATTCATCTTTACTCATCTTCATTTATCTTTACTCTTCTTCATTTAAGCATGCACCACAGTGTGGGGCCTCCCTGCTGCTGCGGAGTCGGGGCGGTCTGCATCTCCCCACCGCAGGGAAAAGGGTAACACCACCTGGGTCTGGGTGCAGTTCCCCCCTCCAGGGGCAAGGGTACCTAGACCCGGTTCGTAGAGTACGCTTGGGGAGTGTGATCGTGTGTACAGCGTCTCTTTATGTCTGTCTCCACGTTGGTTGAGTGTGGAGTAAGTGCATATGACAGCATGAGGGTGGGAATGGATGTTTGTATTTGTGTGTGCCTGTATGTCTGTGTCTATATGTCAGGTTGGGTATCAGACGCCACCTCTCTGGGGACATCTCAGGCCCTCCAAGGTTTGGAGGCCTATCTCCCCCCACCACCACTTCCCCTGCCAGTGGCGGACTCCCTCAGACATCGGTGCGTTGGTGGTTCTTTGTGTCTGGGGATGGGCGTCCAGGTACACGCCGGCTCACTCCTTGGCGGCCGCTTATCGGGGCCTGGAGCCTGGGGCTCGCTCGGGCCACTTCGGAGGTGGGGTGCCCCCGGCCTCTCGGCCTGGGGCTCGGTCACTCAGGCACAGCTGGCTGCCGGCGGAGCACACGGGCGCGTCACTGCAACTCCCCCTGGCTTCTGCTCCGCGGCTGCTGGGTGAACCCTCATCTGGGACTCTCCTCAGCTCTTTCTGGGACAGTGGCGCGGCTGCCCCTCTGTTAGTCTTCCTTGGTCTCTTGTGTTCTGGGGGCCTCTGGATGTCTGGAGTTTTGATCTCCTCCATACCTGCTTCATGCCCTGGAGGACGGGGCTGTGGCCCCCCCACACCCTCTAGCAGATCATTACATGAAGGAACCTTTTTAAAAAACAAGCGCGTCCATGCTCACAGGTGTACACACGGGTGATCACACTCACAAACTACACCCTTTTGGCTCCTACCTCAAAGCACACTGTGTGCTGTTGATCTTATGTGCTGCACAATAATGTTTAATATTTAGTATTTACTGTCATATTCCCATATATCATTGTGATGTTGTTTATTCTATTACTCTTGTTCGCTTCGGCTTGTTTTCTTTTTTCTTTCTCAACAGGTGATCCAAGTGATCGATATATGCATTTTTTCTTTTTTCCTGCCCATTCTGTTGGTTTTTGTTTTTTGCCCTTCTCCCCCGTCCCTCTTCTCAGCTGTTTCTCTTTCCCTCTTTCTTTCTCTCCTTCTTTTTCCAGTCAAGTCTGTCCCGTATACAGCAAGTGAAAATAAAATAAACAATAAAAGGTGAATCAAATGGACCATTATGGCAAGGCTGGGATGGTCAATTTGGTAAAGTAAATCCGTTGGGCATCTTTCTTTGCCTTTAGACAATAATTCTGATGGCAAAAGAGCCAAACGGGACAGGCAAAAAAAAAAAAAAAAAAAAAAAAAAAGAAGATGTAAGTACAACTCCTCTGGTTTGATATGCAAAACAAATTATTGCGCTAGCTTACACGGTTCAGGTTCTACAGGGATTTAAAGGGTTAACAATAACAATGTATTGAATAATGACTTTAAAAAATAATATAAAATAGTGTGCAAATACTGATAACAGTGCAAATGTTTGCAATATAAAAAATAAATGAAAAATGTAAACATCTATGTTTAGTGAACTTTGCAGTGTTGCTCTGTGGTTCAGTTACGACACTGTAGCAAAGTGTACACACTATGTCTACTTGATCCACGTCAAGTAGAACCCATAATGTTTCCACACCACTGAAGTTTTGTTTTTTTTTACCTCTCTTTTCAACCAACGGCAGTCCCTCTCCTCCCCAAATAACTTCTGCTTCAGGATAGGTAATTGTAATAATAATAAAGACACAAATCTGTTTCAAAAATCCAGTAGTTTAAATTTGTTTTATGTATGCCTTTGCAATAGAGACTATAGCTTGGTTATCAAGCAGGGTTATAGTTGTTATAGTTACAGTTGCGGCGTATGTTTGGTAGCAGTTTACTACCACAAATACACTGTGCTAGGGTACCAATAAACCTGCTGCGGTTGTACTTTGACCTACATAACCAACCTGGTTTACGCTTGTACTACAATATAAGGTAGTCTAAGGTAGTGATCAACATTGTGGCCAGCGCTTACAACTGTATGGGCTGCGTTGACAGCAATGTGTAGTTACCTTTCTAGGCAGGCGTTCATCTTGTTTTGGTTCTGGCATATGTGAAAACGAAGTACTGACTACTGGTACTTTTTGGTGTGGGTGATATAAAGCAAAAGAAAGAAAACCAAAAAAGTGCCATCTACATCGAAAAAAAAAAAAAAAAAAAAAAAGCATGCACTTCTAGAAGGGAAGACGAGGCCGGTGTCCCTCTCCAAATCTTCACCCCTTTGTTAGTTACAGCCAGCTTTATAGAAGCGACCCCATCATAAACCCCCCCCCCACGGTGTGCTGCAAACTCTGTGTCTGTGTCTATGTGCACGAGCACATGAATGCCTACATGTGCACGTTCCCACGTGTCTATGTGAGTGCTCGTGTGTGACTGTGTATGCATACCTGTGTGTATGTGTGAGTGCACATGAGTGAGTGTGCGTGTGGATGTGTGTGCGTGACAATTAAAATACTGTGGGTGTAGGTAACTCCCTGGAGGTCATAAAACCCATCTCCCTTCCAAACCACAGTTATCCAGTTACAAATGTTGAGACCCCCACCCTAAAACATCCTCTGGGGAATTTCCACTCAGTGGGGGAGAGGCCTCCTACAATCTACTCCTAAGTTCACGACACAGTGAGGCCTTTATTACTTTAAGGGCAGTATCAATGTCTCTACAATAGTTCTACATTCTATGATAACACGTTTCTAAACTCCAAAATAAGCTAAACACTCCTACAAGACCCAGGATCGTGACACATTCTTGAATTTGGCTGGGCACTGCTCTTGTGGCGACCTGCAGCAGGTGTTTACTGCCGGTTTCTTTCTCTTTTTCTTTTTCTTTCTCTTTTTCTTTTTAACTTTGTTTTAACTCTGTTCTTAACCGTGGTTTTAACTTTTTATGAGGTTTTTTGCCGAGATGGAGATCTTCTACACCTTAGTTTTATTAGTAAGTAAAGTAAGTAAAATTTATTTATATAGCACTTTTTAAGACAAAAACGCTGTTACAAAGTGCTTCACATGAAAACATGTCAAACAATTGTTGTTGGCGATATTCACCTGGAGTCATTCACTCTCACTGACAATCACTTATACACGTGAGGAACTACTTGGATTACGGTGGTCCTGTTTATTCTATGTAGGACTCTTCTAATGCTCGGACAGATGTGATTCTTGGTGAGGATTTATTTGCCCGGTCAAAGACTAATTTGGAAAGCCCCACCACTTGAGAAAACGCGGAAAGAAAGGCAGCGTGCGTCAGCGTGTAAGAAAACTTCGGAGGAAGAATAATGTTCCTCTGTCTTCTATGATTCTGGCCAATGTCCAATCTCTTAGGAGCAAAACAGGGAGGCTTGTCTGATGGCGCTTACCGAGACGTGGCTGACACTTCACTGCAAATCAGCGGCTTTGGGACCCCTGTCAGATTGGATCGGAACTGTGGAGTAACACGCAAATCTCACGGAGGAGGGGTATGTTTGTATATCAACCAGGGCTGGTGTAATAACTTTACTGTTCGGGAGCGGTTGTGCCTTCCTGACATCAAGCTCCTTTCAGTATCTGTCAGGCCTTTTTACTTACCGAGGGAGTTCCCTCAAATTTTTGTCACTGTTGTTTACATTCATTGCCATTTTTAAAGTGGTACACAATCTGCAGACTCGCTCTCTGGATGCTCCTAATTTTATTCTTGGTGATTTTAACAATTGTAATCTTAAGAAATCACTGAACAATTTCTTTCAATATGTCACTTGTCCTATAAGGCTGGATTTGTGTTATGGACCAATTAAGGGGGCATATAAGTCTGTGGCCGGACCTGCGCTAGGTTCTTTGGATCACAATGTTATTCATCTCCTCCCTGCTTACAGATCTGTGATTAGGAGGGAGAAGGCCTGTGTGAAGCGGACTAATGTCTGGACAAAAGACAGTTGTGTTGCCCTTTAGGGGTGTTTTAATTGCACTGACTGGTCCTTGTTTTAAGAGAGCACTTCTGATTTGGATGAACTCAGTGATGTGGTGTGTAGCTACATCTCTTTTTGCAAAGACTCTGTGATTCCAGTCAGAGAATTTAAGACTTTCCCTAATAACAAACCGTGGCTCCCTAAAGATATTAAGGATCTGATTCTTAAAATGGAAAATTGCTTTTAACAAGGGAGACATTCCCACTGTGAGAATATTGAGGAAGGAGGTGAGGGCTGCAATAAAGATTGCCAGGATGAGGTATAGAAATAAGATTGAGGCAGAACTCAGCAGTAACAACCTCAAAAGAGCTTGGCTTTGTATGAAAACAATGGCAGGGCTACAGACGAAAGGTAAAAGTAATATTACCTTAGAGGGGTTTACCTCTGACAAAAATCTGGCAGACAGTCTTAACAGTTTTTACCTTCCTTTTGAGAATTTTGACTGTTCTAGGCAGACCAGCACACTGAGGGAAAAGACTATCACTCCCCCATCATTTTGTATTGATGAGAGGGGGGTAGCTAATCTTTTTAGACACACTAAAAGCAAGAGTCCTGGACCTGACAACATCTGTGGACAATTACTGAGAACTTGTGCTGATCAGCTGAGTGGGATTTTTCACCATATCTTCTCACTTTCTTTAGAGCTACAGACAGTATCTAAGATTTGGAAACATACTATCATTGTTCCTGTTGCTAAGGGCAGTTCTCCTAAGGTACTGAATGATTTTAGGCCTGTGGCTCTGACTTCTTTAGTGATGAAGTCATTTGAGAAGATAATTAAGGAGATCTTAATGCATGTTGAACACCATCTTGACCCCTTCTAGTTCGCCTATAGAGCAGGGAGAGGTGTGGAGGATGCTGTTGTCACACTCCTGCATCTCTTGTATAAGCATCTTGAGGCCCCCCACACCCATGCAAAATTATTATTTGCTGACTTTTCATCGACATTCAATACAATTCAACCCTTCTTACTTGCTGACAAGCTTTACAATCATTTCAAGCTTGACACTACTCTGGTCGGCTGGGTGACAGACTTTCTGACTAATAGGTCACAATGCGTGAGGGTGAATCAGGTATTTTCTGATGTGCTCTCCTCCTCTACTGGATCACCCCAGGGTTGCTGCCTCTCTCCCCTTCTGTTCATTCTGTACACAAATGAGTGTCGCAGCAATTTCTCGAACAGACATATCCTGAAGTTTGCTGACGACACAGTGATCGTCAGTCTTCTAGTGGGGGACGAGTCAGGCCATGGACAGGTTGTAGATGATTTTATGATTTGGTGTGATGAGTACTTCCTTTCACTTAATGTGTCAAAAACTAAAGACATGATTATTGATTTTAGGAAGTCCTCTTATAGCTCATCACCTACTGTCATTAAAACTGCCGATATTGGGATAGTTGAGAGTTATAAATATCTAGGTGTGGTACTTGACCATAAACTGTGTTTTGAATCTCATGCTGATGCCACTACTAAAAAAGTTCAACAAAGACTGTTCTTTTTAAGGAAAATTAGATCTTTTAATGTCTCATTTGAGATGTTGTCTTTGTTTTATAGAAGTTTTATTGAATCTGTGATGTCTTTTTGTATTGCTGCCTGGTTTGGTAACCTGACGATGAAGGCTCATTCTATTATTAATTGTTTGAACCATCCACTTCACAGTGAGTTTGAGTTGTTGCCTTCCGGCCGCCGTTTTAGAGTACCTGTGAGGAAGACTAAAAGACTTTTGTTTTTGTTTTTAACTGAATTATTTTGCACTTAGTTGAAGTTAATAAGGTCACTTTTTAGTTTACCTCTCCGACTTCCGAACACTGCATTTGGGTCCAACTCCTGCCTAGTGATGTGCAAATGAAACAATGAACCCTCTACTGAACCACTTCATCAGTCCTGTTGAAAATTGGTTCATTCATTCAAAGCTTTGTTTCAGTGACATCTAGTGGTGAAATAGGAGACAACACATATAGTCTCAATTTTCATGTGTTGATTGTATCGAAGTTTTGTGTGAATGATATAAATACAATTTTGTAATGATGGATTGATTGGTCAGTTGATTCTGTAAATTATGTAATGTAGCAGGTAGATGAAGGTATCCTAGGGGAAACAGGATGTGTTAGGATGGTAGGGCGTGCTTGAGAAACTAGGGATGTCTGTGATCAAATGGAGGTTAGAGAAGTTCAGTTGTTTTTGTTTCTTCGTATGAAGAATAAAGTATGCAGATGGTGAAGCATAAGATCTTTAGTCTCTATAGTTTTAGTGCCAATGAAAAAAGTTATGCTTTTGTCAACATGTTGATGACAGTAAAGGTAAGTGGAGAGATTAAACAAGATATCATAAATAATTTTTATTTAAATAAAGCATTTTGGAACTGTGGCACAATATTTGTATGGAAACTATCAGTATTTCACAAACTGTGAGTAAACATCATGAAGGCCTGTGCCTTGTCTGAATGATTATTTGGTATTTGTTTTCACGCAGGAGCCAAACATTTTTCCTCAACATTTGGAATCTGCTTCAGCGTCTGACAAAACAGATGGCAAAGACACGGTAAGAAATGAAGTCAGAAAAGATACCTTTAAACTGGTTGAAAATTCAGTGATTTACAATGATTTTATCTGCAAACAAACATTTTGTCTTCATAAAGCTGCATTAAGAGGAGCAATAAATAATGAAGCTAAAAAATGCAAACAGCTTCAAATTTGTTTGAATATGCATATCTGAAATGCACCTTCATCAATTGAATATGAAATATTAAGAGTATAGGTAGGCCTGGCTGATGTTTTGGCCTTGTTTTACATGCAGGACCACAACATTTTTCCATTTTATTTGGAGTTTGTTTCAACAATTGACAACACAAGATGAAGGAATATTGATGTTTCTTCTCAAATTGTTTTGTTATACTAATATTATTTGTGTATAGAAAACATGTCTGTTTATCTTTTCAGAGTAATGAGCCAATTTGCTCCAGGGCAACAGTAGCTCGAGGACAAAGTCCAACCACATTTAGTGTCAGGTGTGTAAAATCTTCATGGGAAACAATCCTGATTCTTGTTGTTCTCACTGTGCCTCAGTGTTCAGCAAAGCAAGTATCATTCAAAATGGAAACTTCTTTCTGTACTCATCCCTGAAAGATCTCCTAAAAGGTATCCTTGAGAACCACAGCACTGAGTTGTTACCTAAAACAGTTAAAGATGAGCATGATAACATTAAAGATGTGATGGATGGGATGATGTACCAGAATCTCCTTAGAAAATTAATCCCAGATAATCAATTTCAGTGGAGAGACAGCAGAGGCACTCTTCATTCATCAAAAGTCTTCTGCTTGGTTTGCTCCTCTGACGCTGTGGCGAGGCCACTTCTCCGGAATTGCAAACAATTCAATGGAGAATATGGTTGTGACTGGTGTTTACACCCTGGCACAGTGGTAACAAAAGGCTCAGGATCTGTGAGAACAAACCGATATGATGAAACTAAACAAGCATCAAGATCAAAAATTATGTTTGTTGAAAATGCAAGAGAGGCTGAAAGCTCCCATGAAAACACCTCAGAGTATGGAGTAAAAGGAATGTCCTTACTTTCCAGACTTCCTTTGTTTGACATTGTGTTTGGATTTGTACCAGAATATATGCACTCAGTTTTAGTTGGTGTGACTAAGCAACTTATTGGATTGTGGCTGAACTCAGAGAACTCCAAGAAAGACTGGTATGTAGGTCAACAGATTTCACAAATGGACTCTTATCTCCGAATGTTAAAGCCTCCATCAGAGGAACAGCGCAAATTTAAGGGCCCTACTTAGCAACATAAACTACAACCTTAAAAAAATTTAAGACAAGTTTCTCAGTTGGCAGTGCCTGCCAAGCCACCTTCGTTGCTTTGTTTATGACCCCAATCCAGGTTTTGGGTTGGGGAATTTCACCAGTAAATGAAACCACTGATTGTTACAATCTGCTTGGAAATTCACTCCATCTGCATATCACAGGATCCATAAAACTAGCAATAGAAAAGCTTTTAAATCGATTGGTTTCATTCAGATCAGTGGAAGCCTTTGACAGCTTCATCAACAGAAATACTGTTTTCTCTGTAAACCATGAAGAGGCAGACAGAACAGACTGTGTCATAAAACTCAAGAATGGCTGCTATGGAGAAATACAGTTCATCGTCAGGTTTAAAGAGAACTGTGTTTGCACATCCAACTGTGTGTGCTCGGCTATTTCAGTCATTGTGGTCCAGCTGTTTTATATCAAACGTGATGCAGAGGACAGCAGGATGATTCCTGACAGTGCATCAAGGAATATCTTTGTGGAAGTGGAAAGGACAACTCAGCTCAAAGCCTTCTTCTTGAGGGATGTTAGGTGTAAATGCATGGATGTGAATGGTTGGCTTTTTAAACAGTTTGGAGTCATTTTATTCAGTGTGTGAATGTGTGTGTGAATGGGTGGATGACTGGATGTGTAAAGCGCTTTGGGGTCCTTAGGGACTAGTAAAAGCGCTATACAAATACAGGTCATTTACCATTTACCATTTTGGTGTGACAGTGTGGACATAATGTAATCAGTGCAATGTAGGATTATATCACTAATTACCATATGTGCCTGTAGGAAACAGACCTAGATTATTAGTAAACAGGCACAAGCTTGCCTTTCCCAACTTTGCATTCACTAAGTAATTTTCATACATGTCAGTTTACCTCTATTCAAAATGAAATGCAAATTATTGTGACATATAAACATTTTGTGCATTCATGCTAAAAATCCAGGGCGAGTGGATAAATGTGGTTTATTGTATCCTGATACAGATTACTATTACTGAGATAAAAACTTCATATCACCTCATAATTAGTGTTAGACCTGCTGATGGTTCTAACACCATCATTAAGTTTGCAGATGACACCATGGTGATTGGCCTCATCAGTGACAACGATGAGGCCGACTACAGGGAGGAGGTGGATCGTCTGGCTGAGTGGTGCGACACAAACAACCTGCTGCTTAACACCGAGAAGACTAAGGAGCTCATCGTGGACTACAGGGGGAATGCTGACCCACATCCACCCATCCACATTAAGGGGACGGCTGTGGAGCGTGTGAGCAGCTTCAAGTTCCTGGGAGTCCACATTTCCAAGGATCTCATCTGGACGACCAACTGCTCCAAGCTGGTCAAGAAGGCTCACCAGCGCCTCTTCTTCTTGAGGACTCTGAGGAAGAACCACCTGTCCTCAGACATCCTGGTGAACTTCTATCGCTGCACCATCGAGAGCATCCTGACCAACTGTCTGGTACGGGAACTGCTCTGCCTCGGACCGGAAGGCGTTGCAGAGGGTCGTGAAAACTGTCCAGCGCATCGCCAGAGCACCACTTCCTGCCATAAAAGACATCTACAGGAAGCGGTGTCTGAAAAGGGCTGGGGAAATCATCAAAGACCCCAGTCACCCATCACATGGACTCTTCACCCTCCTGCCCTCTGGGAGGCGCTACAGGAGCCTCCGGACTAAGACCACCATGTACCAGAACAGCTTCTTCCCCACAGCTATCAGACTCCTGAACTCTGCCTCCTGACATCTGACCCACGTTAAACTCATGGACTGAACATACACACACCCACAACCACCTACACACACAATGGACAACTGTACCCTCAAACACACAATAATAACATGGACTGAACCACCACTCACAACCACTAGCACTTTATATAGTCTCTGTAGAAATTATCCACATATGTCACTTATCTTAACTGCACTACTGTATAGCTCTGTGTAAATAATCATTCTGTACATACGATAATTTTTAATCCTACAACTGTTTATAACCTGCATAGTTCACATTTCTGTATAACTGTATATCTCAGATTCTTGTATAGTTTTTTTATTTCATATTCTGTATAGTTTTTTTTCATATTTATATCCTGTTCATAGCCTGTGCATACTTATAGTTATAGAATATTCATAAGTTATGAATCACAACATACTTCATACCGTGTACATTATAACATAATAGACCCATTTCTGTAATATACTTACATATCTATATTATTGCTAATATATATTGTAATATATCTATATCATGGCTAAAGCACTTCTGGATGGATGCAAACTGCATTTCGTTGCCCTGTACCTGTGACATGTGCAATGACAATAAAGTTGAATTCTATTGAATTCTATTCTATTCTATAATATTGTCTAATGGCTGATGAGACTAATAAATGAGACTTATTCTACTTAATGTTGGAATTTGACAAGCCCGTTGAATATAATACAGATTGGTTTGCTCAAGAATGTTTGTATCCTGCCAAGTAAAAAATGATTAAAATTAAATTCTTATTACTTTAAATATGACTGAAAAAAATTGGTTGGCATGCTTATTCACTCTGGATTTGTGGTGGTATTCAGAGTAAATTCAAATAATTTCCAAAAAAGATGTGTAAATACAGTAAATGATTTTTATCTATTTTTGAAAAATAAACACCACTGTTAATATGTGGCTTTATTACCTTACCAAACGCCAGAATTAAATATCTAAGTAGGATCCTTGTTTGAAACCATGTTGAACTTGTTTACTGGTTCATGAA
The DNA here is from genome assembly GCF_964374335.1 of Astatotilapia calliptera. Taxonomy (NCBI): domain Eukaryota; kingdom Metazoa; phylum Chordata; class Actinopteri; order Cichliformes; family Cichlidae; genus Astatotilapia; species Astatotilapia calliptera. The sequence goes on along the minus strand of NC_137425.1, from coordinate 14,779,143 downwards.
ACATCGGTAAAGCAAACAACAGAAAAGACGCTCATATATAGACTTATGGCTTAAGTTGACTTAGTTTAACAGTATCATGAATTAAATTCCATAAAATTTAAATCATGTCAGTCTCTGTGTCTCTTTGGTTGACCTAGTTTCAGGCCAAATATTGTTTTTGCTTTTGTCTCTCTCTCTCTGTATCTGTATCTATAAAATGTCTTATATTATTTTTCATTCTATTTTATTTCTTGGTCTTATTAATTTATTTTTTGAGTCATTTCTGAAACAAAGTCCATACTGAATGCCTGTGCATCTGTGGTCGTGTGAAGCACATTAATGTGAAAGAATTAATGTAAAGAGCATGAAGAGAGCATGAGAAAATGACTTCAGGAAATGGTTGTGTTATAAAAGGACTTAAAAACATTACTTCAGTTATAGTACACCAACATGTCTTATACATTAGCACTAAGGAAACACTGAATGACCTGGTGGTTTTTGTCCATAAGACTACTCATCTAAGATTACCACAAAATTATTATTATGTGCTTGATGTGCCTCACCTTTGGCCCTGGCTCCTCCCCTCTGACTGCACTAGGACAAATTGCCACCTGATAAAATAACACATTGATTCGTGCCATATAAAAAGTGAGACATGTCAATTCAGATTCTTTGTCAAATATACACTAATGAATCAATTTACATCAGCAGCCTAACAATTGTCATGATAATAAATACTAGTTAATCTATAGCACCAAACCATCAGCCAGTCACCTGTGACCTCGCCTCTTCACCTCTGTCCGAGCTACAACATGGCAGAACTGCCTCTGTCACCTGATGAATAACAGTGAGACATTCCAAATACATGCAGTCACACATGTGCTTCAAATACAGTAATGAACCAACAAGTCATCATCCAACTTCACCTGTGATCTTGTATCAACATTACTCTCTGAGCTTTGTGTTGGTTCTTCTGTCACCTGACAAATAGGACATACATCACAATAATAATAAAATGTGTAGCTTCAGTGTTTCTGTCAATTTGTGCAGATCTTGACTCATCAGTAATGTTTGTAGGGTGAGTGCATTTTTAAAACAATTTGTGCAAACTGCACTACAAGGTGGAATATTTGCAAAATCATGACTACCTCATGACATTTTGTCTCAAAAATGAACCCTATGAATATGTCAGTACCATTAGGATGAAATTATTGTGTCACCAATATTTTAACGTTAGACATAACTTTAACAGCCTCTGTAAACTAATATCCTGGTTTGCTCGAGGCTGCCGTTTTCTCTGACAGTTTCAATCAAAATTAGATATGTTATTCTTGGAGACTGAGATAACTAATAGTGCTGCCTGTTGTGCAGTTAGTTTCCAAAACACGTTATTCATAGTTACATACAATTTTAGACTGATGTGGGCCAAAGCCTAGCATAGCCTGTAACGTTATTATGACGCACACATTTTATGAGTAAACTTGACTTTAAGTGACTTACAGGTTTCTTTGAAAAATACTTTCTTATATCCAGGTTCTTCCTTTTTGCTTTTTGTGTTTTCTTTTACTTTTTTTGCTTTACTTTTTAACAGAGGAGTGAAACGATGTTGGGTGATGAACACTTTTAAAAAAAATAATTATTAATACCATCTTTAATCCTCAAAAGTATTAATAAAAATAGAAATTGCCACTCTGTTCTGTCACAGTCATCAGCCCAGCCACAACCATCCCACAATAGATAAATGCAACTGTTATGTTTGACTTGCTGAATTATGGTGTATAGGTAGTAGATTCACTGACAGTTAGAAGGAAAAAGAATTTATAAATCTTGGCTGAAAGTTGTTGCTTAATCAGTGTTTGTGTTTTTAGAATGGCGTATTTAACATGCTCAAATGTTGTATCGCTACATAAAATAATTGTGGTTCACACAAACATGCCTTCTTTTCCTCCCTGTGCTATTCATTTTACTGTTAGTTTATTTAGATTGTAAAACACAAAAAGGGACAGCATATGAAAACATACATTTGTGGGGCCACATAAAAATATCTGCAGTTTGTGATGTGATTATAGAACTAAAACAAATGATTTTCCTTCCATATTCAAAGTGCCAAAGAGAATGAGATCCCTCGGTTCATCTCTAAAAGTGGAGTAAAAGGACTTAGCATCCAGCCTTTTTATGGGAATCGTGATGCAGAGTGATAAAACTGAGTTTACTTAGATGTTATTTTGCTAACGGTTAATCGTGTTTAAATTTAATCAACATGATGAAATAGAAAGTGTAGTTTGGATAATGAAATTATTTTCATACCTGACTTTTTCACCCAGATTCCACGAGTGTTTTTGACTACGCTGCTCATCCTTGTGTTTCTGCGTGAGATTGTGGAAGTCTGAGAGATGTGAGAATCTCTGAGTTTCCCATGTATGATTAAGAAAGAAGTTATATTAAGTGTGTTGTGATTAGTAAATGCAGAAGATTCATGTGTAATTAATAGAATATATGTGATTATACATGAAGTGTATGAAGGAAAGTATATTCACATGCGAGAGAAACAACAGGATGGGATGCCCATCTTCCCCCCTTCTTCCTCTTACCACACTTGGTAAGATGCGATGAAAGCAGTGCGTTTATTTACAGTGAAGAGATGTTACATAACAATACATTCCAGTGCGTTCCGTCGACTCCCGTGCAGTGTCTTCTCCCAAAATGTCCGTGTTAGTGCTCTCCGCTCCTGTGTCTCTGCAGTCTCCGAGCTTGCTGTTCTCTACCGTTCCACGCTAGTCCTGGGGGGGAAATAATAGCGGCAGCCGTCAGGACACTTTATCAGCAGGCATATACACTCTGAACTTGTAACTCTAGGAAACTGACATGGAGTCTCACCTCCCTATACACACACAAGCATGAACATGCTTGGGAAAGGCAGCACAGTGCAGAAAAATATATAAAATGAGACCCCAACTGCTTGTGGACCCTGGGTCGCTCAGACCCAGGTCGATGACACCTGTAATATTGTAATATAACAAAAAAGGTTAAAAAAGGTTACTTTGGCTATAAAAGTTAGCAGATCCTTGGGCCCTATTTTACAGGCCACTAAACTTTAACCCAGTTAGTTACTAGGTACACAGATTATAGAAGAGAGCTGCTGATAAGACATGTGACTGGAGGTTTGTAGATGACCTATAAGGCCACCCAGACAAGAACACCTTCAGAGGAAGCAGGATCCACAATCATTTGACTTGGTTTGTGGTTCAGTCTTTACAATTCATAGATAATTTTTTTGTATGTTACAAACTACTGTGGTGCTACAAAATACTTTTTGGCAGGTAGCTTATTTTTAGTGTCAGAAAAAACAAGATCAGGATTTGAAAAATCATGTTTCCATCTTACAGCTATAGAATCAATACAGAATAGAAACAACAGAAAACAATATGATATAATAGCTAAAGCAGAAGCAGAGACGTATTTTTTTGCTGCTGCTTTATTACTCATGTGACAACCAAATTAAACCATTATATTACACTAAATAATATTTATGTTAGAAATGTAAGAACATGGTATACATAAGTCATGTGCTATAAAGGTCTCAAGAATAAAACTGACAAATGCATCATGAATATAAATGAATCATGACTAAAGACATTAAATTGTAATATTCAAATTTACTACAAGGGAAAGAAAATCTGCTATTGAAAGAAAAACATAAATTGAATCCTTAAACCTGAAAAGAGTCTGAATATCACAGTATTCCTGTGGTTTAAGGCACTAAAATTAAAATCTGTAATATTGTACTTCTACCGCTGTATCTAATTTTCTGTATAATTCGGGTCTACAAATAATGAACAAATATGACAAAAGGGAGAAAAAAGAGACCAAAACATTTTTGGACAGAGTGCTGGCCATTTGGTTTAGACCCTCACAATTAAAACTGTAATACCCCTGGGAGGAATTAATACTTAAAATTCTCAATCCATCCATTTTCTTCTGCTTATCCAATCCAGGGTTGCTGGAGCCTTTCCCAGTTGTCAGGCGAGAGGCAGAGTACACCCTGAACAGGTTCCTAAGGTTATTCCACTCAAATAAAACTGAAATAAAAACTAAGACTAGATATGAATATTTTAGTTAAACAAAATAAAAACAATAATCAACAGAAATGATTAAATGACCTCATTTGAAATACAAATCAGTTTATAGAGGAAATAGCCTTAGTTTCAGTATTTGTTAGTTTGGTAAAAATGTTATTACAATGTGCCTGACATGTTATTGATGGACATGTTTGAGACACTGAACATCTACAAGGCAAGAAGTGTTATTTCTACTGGTTTTCCTAAATTTTGCCTCTGACGTTTGCACTAAATACAACAATAATTACAAATACAACAATAATTAAAAAAACAAAAACATAACAGTAATAAAACCCAACTAAAACTAAACTTTTTCAAACAATAAATTGAAACAAGAACAGTCTTGAAACTTGAATTAAAACAAAAAGTCAAAATGAAATAAAAATTAATGACAAAAATACAAAACTATAATAACTGTGTCACACAGCTAACTGTCATTCTTGCTCACATGCACATCTATATCCAAGATCACCAATTAACCTAACCCCCACGCATGTTTTTGGCCTGTGGGAAGAAGTTGGAGTACACAGAGAGCACCCACACAGACACAGGAAGAAAAAGCAAAGTCCACACAGAAAGGCCACAAACTGGATTCAAACCCAGGAGCTTCTCTCAGTGAAGACTGAAAAATCTCATTTCACCAAATTCATTAAAAGTCAAACACAGCATTCAAAGACAGCAAGCAACACAACAGAAATGTCTGTGGTGATATCCAGAGACCTCATGCTTTTGGTCAGTGTTCCCTCAGAGATGTTGAGTGGGTCATCAGGTTTCTGCTGTTACTGTGTGGAGCAAATCTGAAACATCCAGTAATAATAAGCACAAAGATTTTTAACACTCAGCTGCTCAGGCAAACAGTAAAATTGCCAGTGCTTACAGCTAGCTTTAAGATGTCTTGAAAGCTCCTCAGCCTAGAATAGAAAATCTTAATATCTGTTGTTTCTGTTACTGTTTGTGTAGAAAATCATTTTTGGAAACTTTATTTTAACATGTTTGAGGTGACTCGGATGTAAAAAGGGTAAAATAACACAAATTATAAGTGGTGATATTATTCAAATACTTCGTCTGTGCACAGCAATAACAAATTCGGCATGTTTACCTCAGCTGTCAATCCGATATGAGTCAATAAGTCACTTCTGTCCAAAGACAGTATTCAGGGAAGTATATCCTGAATTTTTATGTTGGTAGTGCTTCTGTTTTCACCACTGTTAGCAGTTGTTTAGCAGCTCTAGCAGCTGCTAAACTTCTTTTAAAGTAGATGTAACATTGTGGTGTCATACTTTAACACTGCATAACATTACTTGGCACAATGCTAGCTAAGAACCAGCTGTTTTTTTTTAGCTGAGATGATGAAAATACAAATGGACAGGTTAAATGGACATATGTAATTTAACCCTGGAGAACCCATGGGGTCAAATTTGACCCCATGGGTTCTCCAGGGTTAAAATGGTTATTTCTGATCTTAAATTATGGCACACTTATTGACACTAAACAGTAAAAATTTAAAAGTTACTGTATACTTAGGTGCTTAGGATTGTCATCAGATTTCACCCTTTTTCCTTTGAGAATTCACAGGAACTTTTAAAGTAACATGAAATAACATTTAAATATTTACCTGGCTACTGTGATGTCATTTCTCCCTCTTGACTGCCCTTACTTTCATTGTAATGTTGCTGGACAGTTTCAAGATGCTCTGAAACATCTGAAAAGCAAACAAATATATAAAAACATGGGCTTAGCATTGTTCAACATTTTACTAACGATTTACTTTCATAGCCTATATTTTCTTTACCTGGGAGACTCTCACTCAAAGCTGATGCCTTGAGTGAGAGTTTAATGGAGTGGTCCATGGTTTCCTTCAGTTCCTTGCAGATGATCATCTAATTAAACATCAGAGCTTTTATAACTTTTCACAGAGTCAAATATTGAGGTTTAAAACAACTGAAACACCTGAATTAATGGGTGGGTGTTTGTTTAGAGTTCTTGTGGCCAGTTCAAACTGTTCAGTTCAGCTCCTCATTGCAGACTAAATCTTTGTTATGCTCAAAAATAAAAATGTTAACAGCCACTCGCTAATGTTTAGACAATGTCCAGACTGAGCAAAAACACTCAAATGTAGAAAACCCCCAACATGGTCTCAGTATAATTTGTAATGTGACAAACCATCAGTTCATTCATCTTCTTCATCATGGTCTTTTTTGCATCCTCATACATGTTCCTATTTAAGGATACATGTGTCTCAATAGTCTTCCTCATTTTTTTCAGTGCATCATCTCCAGAAATTTTTTGTGCGTCTACAAGAAAAGAATAAACTTTGTCAAAACATTTTTTATGTACAATTGTGATTTATTACAGTGACAAGCTGACAATCTTCTTACCTTCATAGCACTTTTTCATGTTTTTCTCAGTTGTCTCTGTTAGACTGTTGTAGATGATTTTCTTCTCTTTTAGGATCATTTTGTTGAGTTTTGCCTTAATTTTATCCTCCTTAAAAGCATCAAACATGGATAAGTTAAAATACAAAATGACAGTTTTTTCATTGTATTGGTAAATTCTGCTATAATAAACTGACAAACTGGATTGTTTCATGTCGTACCTCTGTCTGAAGAAATATCAGCTGCAGTTTGACATCTTGGTATTTTTGAATCAGCGAATTTGTGTCAAGTGAAAATCTACTGATGACTCCATTGAAAGATCCGCCTTTAACATCATTTCTGAAAAAATGTTTCATGATGGCAGTTTTGACAAGTTTGCTTTAATCATTTTAATTGTAGTCTAATATGGTACAGTTTAATATTTGTTTATTCTTACGGGAAGGTCTTTCTGAATTTTTCATCAATGCTGTCAGTCAAGCATGAAGCTAATACTGTGTTGAGATTTATGTGTTCCCCTTTTTTTGTTTTGTGGATGCCGTCTTTTCTAACCACAGCCTGTAGTGTCTTGAAAAAACTAGGCTGTTTCTGTAACAGATCAGGAAAACAATTCTAAACACATGCTCATATAAAGTGCAAAATCTGTTGCTTTGATGTTAATTATGATTCAGATACGTACATCACGGTCCAAAAAGGATTTCAGTTTTTCTTCAGAGGTTTTGGAATTTTTAACGCCTTCTGTAAGACAATGTTCAAAATCCTTGATCGCTTCATCAACTGCTTTTTTCACTTGATCAAGTTGTTCTGTCATGTTTTTCTCGAGAACTTTACATACATCATCTGCTTTTCCAACACCCTGAAATTAAAAGAGTATATTTATTTTTTATTAAAGGAGTAATAACATAAATACAACTCTTTTTTTTATTCATCATTTTGAAATGTTGTCACTCAGTGCCTGTCAAGAAATCTTGATAACTAAAATTTTGTTAGGTGTCAGATTTATGGAAACATTTGAAGTTTTAAATTTCAGTAAAATATTGTTCCACATAGATAACTTGACCTCACCTCTTTTCTGCACCTGGCACCTTCAATCAAAGATAGAATCCCATAAGCTCCACTCACGTAGTTTACTGTCTCTGAGTGACAGTCATTGAGATCTTGCAAAAATCCTTTAAGTTTTGGTATTTCTGTTGAGAAGAAATTTCAGTGCCACACTTTAACATTACACACTTTAATTCAAATTAAATAATTCTTCTTTCAGTCAGAGCAAACTAAAACAACATGTGCATCAAGACTTCACCTACCAGTCTCTTCTGGACTTAGATGCTTCCCTTTTAGGAACTCTTTGGAGCTCACTGTGAACACTTCGAAACTGTCATCAGTGAAGTGTTTCTGGGGAAAGATGATTTAATTTTAAAGCATCCTTACAACTATGGAGAGTCTGTGTTATTTTCTGTAAGCCTATAAAACTCACCTTAATCTTGGTTCGCTTGTTGAATTCTTTCTTTACTCCATCCTTGGCTTGAATGTTTCTTTTAACTATTCGATCATGGATATCAGCTGATGAACTACAAGAAATGTGCAAATATGTACTGTTACCATCATCACTATTATCATCACCATCACCATCATTAATCTGCGGCAGGCTGGGTGGTTTTGTTTTATTGTTGGCGAAAATATGGGAATCTCCCTTCTGACCAAGCTGAGCTTTCCCTGACTGTTGCACATCTGTAACTCATTGTTAACATGTAGATTGTATTTAAAAACTGGCTGTGAATCCGGCTATAGAGCCACCTGCCATTGCACTCAACCACAGGCTCTTCTGTCCTGATTGGATCTTCACCCCCCCCCCCCCCCCCCTTCCCACAGACAAGACAATCGATAATCCAGTTGTGTGGCACACGGTGAGAGTGTGGGCTCAGATGAGGAGGCATTTTGGATTAACAGGCTTCTCCCTTCTGAGTTCAACTTTCTCTAACCCTTTTTTTCAGCCATCATTATCTGATCCTATATTTCGAGATTGGCATGATAGGGGCATAACATGTTTCAATGATCTGTTTTTTGACAATACCTTTAGATCTTTTGCTCAGCTTTCTGATAAATTTAATCTCCCACGTACACATCTTTTCAGATATCTGCAGATCAGACATTTCCTCTAATCTCAGATTCCAAACTTCCCGGTAGCACCAGCTGCAAGCCCAGGGGATATGCTCGTTACCCTAGTTCCAACACGAAAAGGATTTATCTCTCTTATGTATGACAGGCTGGTGAGCATGAATGGTTCTTCGATAGATCGGATTAAAATGGCCTGGGAACGAGATTCAAATCAATCATTGTCTATGGATAGATGGGACTAGGGATGGGTATCGAAACCCGGTTCTTGTTGAGAACCGGTTCCCACTGTTTCAATTCCTTGGAATTGTTTGCCGTTTTTGCAAACGATTCCCTTATCGATTCCAGTCGCCCCGAATGACGTCACCACGTTATGGAGCGTTATTTACCTTACAGGAAATATGGCACCTAACGCTCAAAAGTTTGGTTACACTTTACGAGAATGGATGACAACAGGCCAACTTGCAATACTTGCAAAGTAGATATTTCATTTAAGGGAGGAAACACTACGAATATGCAAAAGCATTTGCTCACAAAACACGCGATGACCTTAAATGAATGTCCTGTTTTAAATTCCGCTCCGGACTCGTGAATCTCAACGCAGCAGCAGCGGTAACGTTTGCATGTCCTCTCCCGTTAATGCGGCAGGTAAATAATCAACTAACAGTGCATATTATGTTAGCACGATCTGCCTTATTACAAGACCTGCCATTACTGTGCATTTAGGTGACCATGATGAGAGAGACAGACAGAGTCTTGCTGGCTCAGATGCTGGCAGTTCTCGCTGCAGTCTACCGGTAGCGTCTCCTTTCAGGCCAGGATAGACGAATGTCACTGAGCAGTGACCAAGTTTGTGGTAAAAGGCTTGCACCCATTTGCCACAGCAGATGCCCCCGATTTTCGGTAAGTGAATGTGTTTAATTGTAGGCAGGGACATTACTGGATATTCTTGTGTAATTGCTACTGAATAATTTATGTTACACTTTGTTATTGCTACAGAAGAATATTTATTTTATTATTTTACATTTACAATGTTTTTTTCCTGGGGACCCTGTGACACTCCATTGAAGAGCCATAGGCTGGATCTCTTAAGATCTCACTGCTGGGTTTGTAAGGCCATGTTACTCCTAAATTTCTATCTTGTTCCTATCTTGTTTCTGGAGAGATATATTTCAAACTTTGTCCCTAATTCTTGGACACCATATGGATCCTAATCCATTAGTTGCGCTTTTTGGCACCACTGGGAAGGCTGATGCACGGTTGACCTCGTCACAGCATTGCATGCTCTCCTTCGCCTCCCTTGTAGCTAGACGTGCAATCCCACTTAGATGGAGGAGTGCCCCTTTGCCCACCCAGGCTCAATGGCTGAGGGACCTTATGTACTATCTGAGCCTTGAAAAGATCCGGTATGCGATTAGCAATAACAGCGGTAAGTTTTACAAGGTGTGGGGGCAATTCCTGAAATACTTTTCCAGCCTCCAGGTTGCGAACCCGACTTCCAGCATTATAGGTATGGGCAGGGGGTAAACTGATAAAACCAATTATAAGACATGTGAGTGTGTCATTAATCTGTATTCTAGTATTTCAGTTCAAACAGTCACTGTGAAACTTACTTGTTTGCTGTTTAACAATTCTTTAACAATTAACAAATCTGTTTTTCTTTGTTGCTTCAAATGAATAAAAATATCTTTGAGGAAAAAAAAAAAAAAAAAAAAAAAACACTGGCTGTGGCAATGTTTCTCTGCCTGATGGTGGTGGTTCTCCAGTTTGTTGCATTCTAGTTTTAAATGTCTGGTCTGGGTAATATCCTCTCATACTCCTACTTTCTAACCTGGGTTGTCAGAGCCTCTCACCAAAATATTTACTGCCAGTCATTGCATACTCTCCCCCAGACCACCACCTTAGGGTGGTGCTCTCCACTAATTCACCAGTTCATTGTATATATTTGTTTCATTGGAAATAAACCTATTGAGCTTCAATTGTGCGAGTCTGCCTCGCAGGTCCAGTCATTTATGATGATATGACTTTATTTGTTAAACGTATTTATTTTGATTGTTTAAAAAACAAACAAACTCGCAAATATCAGAGATTGGTACCATTTATTCTTAAAGCACTCAGAGAAAGGCCAGCATATTTTATTTGGAGCGTGACGTCACCACACGCTGACATGCTTACATACAAATGTTTTTTTGTCACAGCAACTACTTTAACTTTGTTGCTGAAGGACAGTGTAAATTCCCCTGCCTTTCCCACTCTCCACTATCCCCCCCACCCCCCCCCCCCCCCCCTCTTTGTTACTCTGTCCACCATCTTCAGTAAACTTTATATGATTGTATCTGCCTCTGAGACTCATTTTGACCCAAATGTTCTGCATTCATTACAACAAAGACTCAACTCTGTGTTTCATTCTAGCCGGGGTTTATCTTACATGAAAACACTGTGTAGTTGATCAGCATGCAAAATTTACTTACAGATCATCTGAATCATCAAGAAGATCAGACTTGGTGCAGATAAAGTGAATTTGCTGACATTCGCCACCATTTCCAATCAGACTACTGACACTTTCCAGGATCCCCCAGGCTGCTTTCTCTGATGCTGCTCGATTAATTTCAGTCACAATCCACACAGTAGAACAATCTCCAACTATCTGAAAGGAGAATAACATGTCTCAGTGCTTAATAGAAAGATGACTGTTTACAGACAACACAGTATAAGCAAAGAGCAGTAAATGTGAATTAACCCTTTCCACATCTGATCTCTGCTCTTGTTACAGTCACCATTTCCAGGAAGGTCCACAAGTGTGACATGCTGGAGAAAAGGATTGTTTGGCACCCTGACAGTCACACACTTCACCAGTGGCCAAAACCACTTTTTTCCTTCATTGCCTTCTCCTTGTTTTGACTCACTTCTTGTGTACTTGACACATTTTGCAGAAAGTTCATTAGCCTGCAATAAATAAAAAAAAGCAGTGCAGTTTAATTTTAATCCTCAGTGCAAGTGCTTTACAAAAACCATTAAAAAGTCAGTGACATAAAAATTCAGGTCATGTGAAATCCTTTTTAGAACAATCAACCATTTGATAGTTTCAAGAAAGTGCCTAATTATTATTCAAAACCAAAATTTAAATAAATTTTTATGATTTATTTAAAAGTTTTTATTCTGTATTTAAAATCACACTAAGTACACTCTTGGTCTCAAACAGTTAGTATTACTATGGGCAGAAACTACTTGATCTGTGTATTTTGCAGTTGTCCACCAGTTTGGGACATTAATAAGCTACTTTAGGGTGCTCCCTTATTTACAAGGGATCACTACAGCGGATAACTTGGCATGTTTTGACTGTCAGGGTTTTACAGCACTTTATGCCATTACTGACACAACCGACTGTCAGGCACTGATTTACTAAAGTTTGTGGCCACTTTGTTGACTTTGCTCAGCAGTGAATTTCTACAGAGCGATTTAAAAAGGGTAAGTAGGTTAAAACAAGGAACTGATCACTGTCGTGTGAAGAGGTAAAGGTTCTTACTGCGATTTAAAAAGATAAATAAATCATGCTCTACATCAGTGTTTCCCAACCTTTTGGAGCCACGGCACATATTTCACATCAGATAAATCACACGACACACCACCAAAGAAAAAAAGACAAAAAAACATATTGATAATTTTTCCGCGTACCAGGTATAGCAGTTTGTCTCCAATATACCTTTTTAGCTTTCTTCTGACCACTACTCATGCTAGGGCCTTCATCTGGGTCACAATTTTCTTCAGGACCCAGGTCAGATTTACTACTTTTTCTTTTCAAATATTTATCTATTGTTATTACGTACTACGTCGTCTCACTCAGAGCATGACTATTGTGTAATTTCTTCTTCTTCATTTTTACTAGCAGTTGGTAACCCGTTTAATTAGAGCAGGTAGTTGTCTTCCACGGCACACCTGATCATTTCTCAGAGTGGTTGGGAAACACTGCTCTACATAATGGACCTGGACCAGTCTTGGGATCTGTTAACCACAGTTATTACAAGAACAGATTTTTTTTCTGGATATGTGATCATCTAAATGTGATTATGGGATCTCAGTAAGATCTGTTTCGTTGGGATCACTGGATCTGTTTTCAGTGTTTTATGTTTTTTAGACTTTTGAATCTATGCTGCATTCTGTTTTCAGAAGTGAGATATGTTTCCATAACTCTTTTGTTAATTTGGTCAGTTCCCTTTTGTGTCCAGGTTGTCCTGGTTTCACCTGTGTGCATTTCCCAGCATCCCCAGTGTGTAGTCTATCATGGCTGTCTGTTATAGTAGTAATATGAGTTTGTCTTACTGATTCACATCTCAAAATCTTCCGCCTGGATTGGAGAAATTCTGGAATTTCTTTGAAATATTTGCGGTCCATGAGGTTTTCAAAGGACTTTTCCCAGTCTTCTCCATACAGTGCCGACAGCTTTTCAACAGCATCATGATAATCATCGTCTTCCTTTTTCTGATTTTTATTATTGTCAAGAAACTGACGAAATGACCACAACTCTTCTTTCCACTCCTACAAAAATAGATGACATACCATTTATTGAGGTATGTACCCAACCTTAAACCCCAAGAACTGCAATGTAACACATGATTTAGCTTCAAAAACAAATCAAACTTTGAGAACTCATTTTACCTCCTTTGCGATGAACTCAATTTCTGCCTCATACTTTAAGCTACCTCTGTTAGCTTCCACTTTGATCATGACTGAGGTGCAGGCACTGACACTTCCTGAAGGTAAAAGATTCTTCTCTTTGATGATGGCATTTATCAAAGAGCTCTTTCCAGCCCCAGTTTTACCAAAGACACCAACCAGCTCCCTCTTGTCTGTCTCCAAATCACTGATCTTTTTCCTGTTGATCAAGATTTTAAATATAGTTAATTTGTTTTAAAAAAAGAGAGTTTAAAAGAGAGTTATAATCATGGTAGTGATTTTCCAATCAATTATCACTATACATTTCAGTTTTATACACTTGTTCCACTAATTGTTTACTGTATGTTGTTTTGATCTAATAAATAATGATATAAAGTGCCTTGAGGCGACTGCTGTTGTGATTTTGCGCTATATAAATAAAATTTAACTGAATTGAATTGAATTGATCCACACCTTCCTGTTTGTGTCAGTTAAAGTGAAAATGTTTCCCCCAAGAATGGGTAAATACCAGGAACAGGGAAAAAAATGTAGCTAAGTCACCAAAACTTCCTAAAAATATGCGTCTTTGTTGGTCTTAACTTGGATAGTTTTAGTTTACTACTGAATCATGAATGAATGAATCTTTGTCACTTGCAATTGCCTGTATTGAAAATTGGACCTTGCTGACCGTAAATACAATACACAAACATCACATTGAGGAGACAGGTCAGACTAAGTGGCATAAAGGAAAAACAGTGAAATGTATAACATAAAAAGGGCAGTCGAGGAGAAAAAAACAAACTCTGCTCATACTGGTCCCCAAAAGGGAATCAGTATGAGAAGAAAACAAAAATTCCATAGCACAAAAGAAGCACGGATATTTTCCCACCTTAACACCATGACAAACAAGACAAGCAACAGGCGGGGAATAGGCCAATGTGCACAGCTGCATCTGGGACGCCGCGATCGTGCATCCGAAGCTGAGCCGCTGTCCACATTGGATGGGAGGCATTGGGTTCGGGGAAGGGTGGGGGGTGAGTGCATATCAGTGGCAGTGTACGTGTGTGCATGCGTGTGAGAATATGTGTCCTGTGTTCAGCCTGAGAAAGTGTCCTTTCTCCCAGTTAGGCAAAAATCAACAGTCTGCAGCCTACGCAGGTGGCCTTGCGGAATCGGGCAAGAGAGTCAGTGAGTTATCGTTTCTCAGGGAAAAACTGTTTTGTTCTTGTCGGCATCGGCCTTTAAGCGTCCAGCTGGCACCGTCGTGTGTGTGTGTGTGTGTATGTGTGGGGGGGTTAGCCTCATGAAAGATGTTGGTTGTGTTGTTTTAGGACAAACAGACTGCATTTGACTTTTACAGTTGTTACATACATTACAAAATAGGAAAAAAAAACTTAATACTCACTTTAAGAAATCACTGAGTTTGTCTTGCTTATTTAGTCTGGCATGTACAAATGTCATGATGCTTTTCACATCAGACAGTATGACTGGTTCTGTTGGCATAAAAGTAAAGAAGTATTTAGAAGGAATTATAGACTAGAATAAACAGAAAATGTAAAATATCATGTTAAAAAAACAAACAAAGCAAACCTGTGTGAATTAGAGTATATCAGGACCATAATGTGACCACTTACCAATTAACCCTAATATACCATGCATCATGTGACTGTTACATTTTGACAAAAGCCCAAAGAAAAAGTAATTTCTAGCATCAAAGATGAAACTGGCATGTTGGACAAATTGTGCTGCACAGAGGTTTAACCCTTAAACTGTGACACTGTTTAGTAAGAAACGTAAATACCTTCAAATCCTGGCATAGACAGACGTTGTCGCTTAGCTGGTGACTGCAACCTGATGGTGTCACTTTGAAGGTCTGATTTTCTCTTTCCTGATTGGATAAAAACAACAACAAAAAATAAGAAAAGAAAAATGTGTTTCTCTCAGTAAATCTATTCTTAGTAAAGTTATGTAGATTGCAAAAAATATTGGTGCCTTTAAAACACAGAATAATATGAGATGCAATAAATACGATGCATGTGTCTCACCTGTATCACTTGTGGATGGCAAGACCTGAGGATGAATATGAGTTATACAGGAAATTATTACTATTTGCATTGGTATTGTTCTTTAACAAAATTTAAAGGACACTAACATATAAGTTTTACAGTCAACAAACTTAAATGCAGTTATTTTTTATTAACCAGCAGACTGATGAAAAATAAATTACAATAACCTTATTCTTACTAAATATCAGTGATCCGACGAGACAGTTGTTTTACATAATTAAGTCCCAGTCCCAATGGAGCTTTACTTTGTCTCAGGCAGTTGGCTCATATGTCTGAAATTCAGTATAATCCTTACCTGAACCACATCAGCTGCTTCTTCATGCTCCTGTTCACACTGCAGATAAAAAGTGCAAAGCAGTGTTTAATATTAACCTCTTAAACATGTATTAAAATTGTATTTGTCGTATGGACATTCAATCTGAAGGAAAAAAATGTTTTAAACTGACTTGAAAAGAAATGACTGTTTCCTGATTTGAGTTTTGTTCTTTTGCCACAATCAAAACAACTCAAATTATATTAGTTAAGAATTAATAAAATTACTCTACAAATAATTACTGCCAGTGAGATGCTGTCAAACACCAGTGGGTCGCTGGTGTTCGCTCTCTGCGGTAAACTATCACTTCTTGTTCCAACACACAGTGATGCTTTTATGTAGCTTATCTGCGTAGCCAATTTAATTAAAAACTTATAACTTACATCAAGGTGTAATCTTCACACACTCTGTGTATTCACTCACAGTATTCACTCACTGTGTCTTCAGGGGTTCACTAGCTTAGCTTGGCCATAGCCAACTCATTAGCAGCATGGCCTTTTCACCTGTCCCTCCTGCACGTTCCTGCTCATTGTGTCAGATGTTTAGTTACTCCTCAGCCTCCTTCAGCAATAATGATACTTGCAATAAATGTAGCCTATCGGCAGCTCTGGAGGCCAGGATCACAGAATTGTAGACTCTGCTTCGCACCCTTAAAAATCCCATAGCTATCCAGGCCTCTTTAGCCCGTGCTAAAGGTAGCGTAGGCCCCATTAGCTCCCTCTGGGAGATTGTCCCGAGCAGTCGGGGAAACAAGATGACTGGGTGATGATGAGGAGGAAGCATAGTATTAAACAGAAGGCCGGGCACACTGCTAACCCGTTCATGTCTCTAACTGTTTTCCCCAATTGGTGACACACTGGTTACCTTAATGGGAGGTCACTAAAATTAATACTGTATGCTTAAAGGCAAAAGAATGGAGTTTTACTTTGTCTCAGGCAGTTGGCTCATATGTCTGAAGTTCAGTATAATCCTTACCTGAATCACATCAGCTGCTTCTTCATGCTCCTTTTCATGCTGCAGATAAAAAGTGCAAAGCCAAATACAATGAGCACTTAAACATGTACTAAATTGTTTTCTTTCTCGTATAGATACAGATAGATATAGATAAAGATAGAAAATCTCAAGGCAACAAAATAGTTTGTAACTTACTTGAAAAGAATTGACTGTTTCTTGATTTGTGTTTTGTTTTTCCTGTACAATCAAAACATTGTAAATCCATATTAGTAAACATTTAACAAAAATTACACTGCATAATATTACTGCCAGCACATTTTTCAATATCCAGATAATTATAACAAAAATTCACCGCTGTACACTAAAATAAAAATGATTGTTTAAAAAAAATGTAATTACCTTTAACAGCTTGAGGTTCTTCTTGAATCTCATTCTTGGTCCAGCTTTTGTGATCAAATTCTCAATTTCTCGATCATCAAGCTCACAAATAATTCCTGCATCAATTTCTTGATCTGTAATTAAAAATAAAGTTGCAGAGATCAAGATTATTCTTAACTTGTTTCAGGAATACTAAATAAATGAAAAAGTTATGGGCACAGATCTGAGCTGTTTTACAGTTTACAGATCCCATCAAGATCAATATCTGTACCCATCACAGATTCACGTTAATACTTTACCTTTAAATTTTTCCACCCACTCACTTAGCCCCCATTCAAGCAGTTTGGTTCTTACGAAATCATCCATGGCCAAGAAATGAAACTGTAAGATAAAATGCAATATTTAACCAGACAGTACTGCTTTAAAGATTAGATATTGTGACAAACGTCTCCATTAATACATATATAATCAGAGACACTGATATTAAATTCAGATTAAAAGTTCAAACTCACCTTTTGTTGAAAGTAATGCTGGAAAAGGCTGCTGAGAGAGATGTGAAGTAAGCAGTGAGACACAAACAGCAAACAGGTGGGAAGAAAGAAATCGAGCAAAAAGCAAAGTCCACAAACAGATACGGTTAAAAACAAACTGAAACTGTGTGGCTCAGACTGCACAATTGCAACTGCATCTATACATAAAATAGAAATGTAAATCCAACATGAGTAAAGTGAGTGCAGGGAAAAGCAGAACTGAGAAAAGCAGGAAGAGGAGACGTTTGCTCAGCGTAGATGGGAGTGGCTGGCAGACAGGTAACAACCTGCCTCAGAGAAAGTGGGTTTTTGTTGTTGTTTAAAATAAATCAAAGGGATTAAAGTTTTCAAATATTATAGGTTAAAACAAGACAAAAACACAGTTTTATGTATACTTAAAGTACACAGGAAGTCAAAACGTTAAAAAAAAGAAGAAAAAACACTTTCAGCTGTTCCCTTTTTCACAAGAGCTCATAACAACAGACAGCTTCATATGTTAGTAATTTGTGCAGCTAATCAGGATCAAAGCAGGGATCTTTCACTTCTCGGGCAAACAGAAAAATATCTATATTATGGAGCCACTAACGTTAGGCAAAGTTGCCTACCTAAATTAAGGTACTTAGATTAAAAATATCACCATAGGTTTTATTATATGCTGCCACATGTTGGCTATGTACGAATAATAAAGGTGTGAGACAATGTTGGGTGAACACTTTTTTAAAAATTCTTAATTATTACTATTCCAGTCAGTCCAATTCAGTTCAATTCAATTTCATTTGTAGAGCCCCAAATCACGACAACAGTTGCCTCAGGGCTCTCTGTGTTGTAAGGTAGTGTCAGGGCTCTGTGTGCGGGCAGGGGGAGATGAGGATCCAAATGCAGGACTCGGAAAACAGAATGCAACTCAAAACCTCAGCTTTATTGCTGGCACGAAAACAAAACATGAAGTGAACACTGAGAACAAAAACACACAGGCATAATCTGAGGGTATGACGTGACACTGAGCAAGGGCAAACACAAGGCTAATATACACAGGGAAGTAATCAGGGAATGGAAAACAGGAGGGAGACACAGCTGGGAGAGATAGGGGCTAACGAGATAGGGGGAGCGAAGCTGGACACACTGACATAAGACACAATCCTTCAAAATAAAACAGGAAACAACACAAGGATGCAGCCTGAGAAACACGGACTTTACACGGGCAGAACTAAACCTAAACCAGAATAAGCTGGAACATACTAAATAATCATCATCATCATTATAATCATCATCATACAATAGATCAAGAAAATAACCAAAAATACAAAATCAAACCAAAACATGAAATCTCAAAATACTGGGTCAAAACTGACCCAGAACCGTGACAGGTAGACTCTACAACAATACATACAGAGAAAAACCCAACAATCTTATGACCCTCTATGAGTAAGCACTTTGACGAAAAAAAAAAATCTTAAAAGTAGAGATAGTGTCTGTCTCCCGAATCCAAACTGGAAGCTGGTTCCACAGAAGAGGGGCCTGAAAACTGAAGGCTCTCCCTCCCATTCTACTTTTAAATACTCTAGGAACAACAAGTAAGCTTGCAGTGGGAGAGCAAAGTGCTCTAAGAGTGCTCTAATATGGTACTACAAGGTCATTAGACTTAAACTGCCGGAGAGCAGCCATTTGGCTTTTCTACCTTTAAAACCCGGAGAGCAGCCAAATGGCTTTTAGCTAGGCTTTAGCTTCAGCCAAGTGGAAGCTAAATTGGCTAGTCATTCATATGTAAATTAGGTTGTTACCTGGGAATTCTGGAGGGAGGGGAGTGGGGGTGTGTGGATGAGGGGGTGGGGGAGCTGCTAAAAGCTGTGAACTTCCTTTTGTGTTCGTCTTGATGCATTCTCAATCATCCAGGGAAATAAATCTCCAAAAGTCACCAACTTGGAGTGTTTCAGTTTGCCATCTTAGGGAGAAATCAACACACATGGGTGTATGTCCTTTGTTGCTGAGATTTATTGATAAAAACAGTACAAAAAACCAACCATTTGTACACATATTTACAAATAATAATAAAAAGTGAGTGAGTACATTTCAACATTATACCAGTGGTCTGATTGATGCCACAATGGAGCAAATCGAGCAAAGACTGATAAGTTCGCTGCAATTTCCAGTGTGTGGGGATCATTTGTCACCAACTGCATCACGTGCTACAACCCTGGTCTACATATCACCGTTGATGAACAGCTTTTCCCATCAAAGACTCGGTGCTGTTTCCTGCAGTATATTGCAAGTAAACTTGACAAGTTTGGGATCAAGTTTTGGGTGGTTTGCGACCTAAAATCCAAGTACATTTGCAATGTCTTCCCATATCTTGGCAAGGACCCCAATCGTCCCACTGGGGAGAGACTTTCTGAAAATGTAGTAATGAGGCTGATGGAACCATTCCTAGACAAGGGCAGAAATGTTACAACGGACCATTTTTTAACATCGCTTTCACTTGCGCAAAAACTTCTTAGACGGAAAACCACCATCCTCGGCACAGTCAACAAGATTCGCAGGAAAATTCCTCAATCCACTAGACAGACAGATCGCAATGAATTCACCACTCAGGTATGTTGCAGGTCTTTTGTGGTTCTATGTTTATGTGTTTCATTGTGTGTAAAAGGGCTTTGGAAATAACAATTTATCTTATTTCTTAGGTGTTTTCAGTAACACGGCAACTGGCCAGCGCCGTGTTCCTCTGCGGACAGTGTACTCCCGAACCATCTGGTCCATCACATCCACGCCACACTTTGTTTTGTTGTAAAGGGTGACAGTGTTTGGCTTCCTTTTGATAGTGTTATCAGTCTGAACCACGCTGTGCATGCTGCTAAGAATATAGACTGTCTTCTTCCGTTTGGCCGCATACGCCGTTAGCGTGGCAGCAGAGGTTGAAAACACCTAAGAAATAAGATAAATGGATAGTACTGGATGGTACTTGGATTTTAGGTCGCAAGCCACCCAAAACTTGATCCCAAACTTGTCAAGTTTACTTGCAATATTCTGCAGGAAACAGCACCGAGTCTTTGATGGGAAAAGCTGTTCATCAACGGTGATATGTAGACCAGGGTTGTAGCACGTGATGCAGTTGGTGACAAATGATCCCCACACACTGGAAATTGCAGCGAACTTATCAGTCTTTGCTCGATTTGCTCCATTGTGGCATCAATCAGACCACTGGTATAATGTTGAAATGTACTCACTCACTTTTTATTATTATTTGTAAATATGTGTACAAATGGTTGGTTTTTTGTACTGTTTTTATCAATAAATCTCAGCAACAAAGGACATACACCCATGTGTGTTGATTTCTCCCTAAGATGGCAAACTGAAACACTCCAAGTTGGTGACTTTTGGAGATTTATTTCCCTGGATGATTGAGAATGCATCAAGACGAACACAAAAGGAAGTTCACAGCTTTTAGCAGCTCCCCCACCCCCTCAATCACACACCCCCACTCCCCTCCCTCCAGAATTCCCAGGTAACAACCTAATTTACATATGAATGACTAGCCAATTTAGCTTCCACTTGGCTGAAGCTAAAGCTTAGCTAAAAGCCTACCAGGCATTTGGCTGCTCTCCAGGTTTTAAAGGTATAAAGGTAGAAGCCTGGCAGTGCTACTGTTTTAACAGTAGCACTGCCAGGCTTCTAGGATAAGATGGGGCCTGATTATTTAAGACCTTGTATGTGAGGAGCAGGATTTTGAATTCAATTCTGGATTTAACAGGAAGCCAATGAAGGGAAGAAAATACAGGAGAAATCTGCTCTCTCTTTCTAGTCCCTGTCAGGACTCTTGCTGCAGCATTTTGGATTAGCTGAAGGCTTTTTGGGGAGTTTTTAGGACATCCTGATAATAATGAATTACAGTAGTCCAGCCTGGAAGTAATAAATGCATTAAGTAGTTTTTCAGCGTCACTCTGAGACAGGATATTTCTAGTTTTAGAGATACTGCACAAATGGAAGAAAGCAGTCCTACATATTTGTTTAATATGTGTATTGAAGGACATGTCCTGGTCAAAAATCACTCCAAGGTTCCTCACAGTGTTACTGGAGGCCAAGGTAATGCCATCCAGAGTAAAAATCTGGTTAGATACCATATTTCTTAGATATTCAATCTAACAACCTCAGTTTTATCACAAATCTTTACTACCAACTTTAATCCTCACAAATACTAAGAAAAATATAAATTGTCAATGTTATCTGTCAAAGTCGACAACCCAGCGACACACAACAAATAACATGCAACTGTTAAGTTTGACTTGCTGAATTATGCAGAGTGATAAAACTGATCTTATGACCACTGTAATGAATGACTGAAGCTTTTCCCAAACTTCTCAATGTGAAATTTTACAGGGAGGGAGAGAAACAACAGAATGGGATTCACAGAGCAAACCACATTTGGTAAGACGAAGGAAGGGGGTGTAACACATGTCCAAATTGTTAAATCATCTTCAGGCCTGGATGAGCCCATCCTCCTTTATCTCATTCCTCCCAAAATCAGTCTTAGGAATCTACATTAGAGTAGGTTAATTACATAAGTCGAATTCAAGGGCTTTTATTAAGCGATGATTATTATTAGTTGATTTTTCCTTTGCTCCTGTTAAATTTCTTTAATTTAATATTCTGCATTCAAAAAGTCTAAATTGTAGACATTGGTCTTTTAACCCTTTGTGAAACAGTAAATGTAAAGGTTATAAAAGGTAACTTTGGCCATAAAAGTTCATTATTGTGGAATTATAGAAGAGAGATGGAGGATTAAAGACTGGAGGATTGTATTTGACCTGTAAGGCCACTTAGACAAGAACCCTTTTTGACGAAGCAGGATCCACAATCATTTGACTTCTGGTTGATAAATGGTTTGTGGTTCAGTCTTTACAGTTCATAGATAATTTTGCTCTTTGTTACAAGCTACTGTGGTACTGCAAAATACTTTTTGGCAGGTAGCTTAGTTGTAGGGTCAGAAAAAAAACACAAGAACAAGGTTTGAAAAACCATGTTTCCATCTTACAACTATATAGAATCAATACAGAATAGAAACAACAGAAAACAATATGATATAATAACTAAAGTAGAAGGTGAGACATATTTTTGCTGCTGCTTTATTACTTATGACAACCAAAGAAACCATTGTATTACAGTAAATTAATATTTAGGTTAGAAATCTAAGTAAAATGGTATACATAAGACATGTGCTATAGAAGTTTAAGAATAAAACTGACAAATACATCACAAAAAAAATATTCAAATTTACTTAAATTGAATCCTTGAAACTGGAAAGAATCTGAATATCACAGTATCCCTGTGGTTTAAAGCACTAAAATATAAAATCAATGTTACAGATATAAAAAATCTGTAACATTGTAGTTCTACCGCTGTATAATTTTCTGTATAACTAGGGTCTACAAATAATGAACAAATACAACAAAATGGAGAAAATAGATATCAAAACATTTTTGCACAGAGTGCTGCCCTTTTGGTTTAGACCCTCACAATTAAAACCTTAAAAACCCTGGGAGGAATTCATGCTTAAAAATCTTCATCTATCCATTTTCTTCTGCTTATCCAATTCAGGGATGCTGGAGCCTTTCCCAGTTGTCAGGCGAGAGGCAGAGTACACCCTGAATAGGTTGCTAAGGTTATTACACTCAACTAAAACTAAACTAAAAACTGAGACTAGATATGAATATTTTAGTTAAACAAAATAAAAACAAACAACAGAAATGATTAAATGACCTCATTTGAAATACAAATCAGAGGAAATAGTTTTAGTTTCAGTATTTGTTAGTTTGGTAAAAATGTTATTACAATGTGCCTGACATGGTATTGATGGACATGTTTGAGACACTGGACATGTAACAAGACAAATGGGTAAACTGTTTTCAAAAAGTGAAACATTTCTATTGTTTCCACTGGTTTTCCTAAATTTTGTCTCATATTTCCACTAAATACAAAAGTAATTAAAAAAAAAAATTAACAGTAAGGCAAGGCAAGTTTATTTATATAGCACAATTCAACAACAAGGTGATTCAAAGTGCTTTACAGAGACATTAAAAAACAATAAAAAAGCATGATTTAAAATTGATTAAAAGAAAAAAACAGTAGATAAAATCAGAACGTAACAGTAATAAAAACCCAACTAAAACTAAACATTTTCAAACAATGAAAAATAAATTGAAATTGTAAGTCTTGAAACTAAACAGAAATGAAAAATAAAAATGAATGACAAAATACAAAACTAATAACACCAATTAACCTAACCCCCACGCATGTTTTTGGCCTGTGGGAAGAAGTTGGAGTACACAGAGAGCACCCACACAGACACAGGAAGAAAAAGCAAAGTCCACACAGAAAGGCCTCAAACTGGATTCAAACCCAGGAGCTTCTCTCAGTGAAGACTGAAAAATCTCATTTCATCAAATTCATTAAAAGTCAAACACAGCATTCAAAGACAGCAGGCAACACAACAGAAACGTCTGTGGTGATATCCGGAGACCTCGTGCTTTTGGTCAGTGTTCCCTCAGAGATGTTGAGTGGGTCATCAGGTTTCTGCTGTTACTGTGTGGAGTAAATCTGAAACATCCAGTAATAATAAGCACAAAGATTTTTAACACTCAGTTGCTCAGGCAAACAGTAAAATTGCCAGTGCTTACAGCTAGCTTTAAGATGTCTTGAAAGCTCCTCAGCCTAGAATAGAAAATCTTAATATCTGTTGTTTCTGTTACTGTTTGTGTAGAAAATCATTTTTGGAAACACTTTAACATGTTTGAGGTGACTCGGATGTAAAAAGGGTAAAATAACACAAATTATAAGTGGTGATATTATTCAAATACTTTGTCTGTGCACAGAAATAATTAATTCAGCATGTTTACCTCAGCTGTCAGTCTGATATGAGTCAATAAGTCACTTCTGTCCAAAGACTGTGGACAATATTCAGGGAAGTTTTTGAGCATGTCCTGAACGTTTATGTTGATAGTGCTGCTGTTTTCACAACTGTTAGCAGTTGTTTAGCAGCTGCTAGTAAACTTCTTTTAAAGTAAATCTAACATTATGGTGTCACACTTTAACACTTAGTGAAAAAAACTCTCATCCAACGTAAGAATATAATCAAACATTTTATCAGAGAGAAATGGGGTTGTTTAGGGCACCGGTGCATAACATTACCTGGCACCAATGTTAGATAAGAACCAGCTGGGTTTTTTTTTTTAGCTGAGATGATGAAAATACAAGCGGACAGCTTAAATGGCCATATGTAATTTAAAATGGCTATTTCGGATCTTTAAATTATGACAAAAGTTAATGTATATTTAGGTGCTTAGGATTGTCATCAGATTTCACCCCCTCTCTTTGAGAATTCACAGGAACTATTAAAGTAATTTAACACAAAATGGTTAATAATAATAATTCTGTGACATGAAATAACATTTAAATATTTACCTGGTTACTGTGATGTCATTTCTCCCTCTTGACTGCGCTTAACTTCATTGTAATGTTGCTGCACAGTTTCAAGATCCCCTGAAACATCTGAAAAACAAAAAATAAATAAAACATGCTTTGGCATTGTTCAACATACATGATTCACCTTTATAGCCTATATTTTCTTTACCTGGGAGACTCTCACTCAAAGTTGATGCCTTGAGTGAGTGTTTAATGGAGTGGTCCATGGTTTCCTCCAGTTCCTTACAGATGATCGTCTAATTAAACATCAGAGCTTTTATTACTTTTTCCAAAGTCAAATATTGAGGTTTAGAAACACCTGAAACATCTAAATTAATGTTTGTTTAGAGTGCTTGTGGCCAGTTTATACTTCAAACTCTTCAGTTCAACCCATCGTATCAGACTAAATCTTTGTAATGCTGAAAAATAAAAATATTAACAGCAGCCTCACTAATGTTTAGAGAGCAGGGGTGGGCAACTTCCAGGCTTCAAAGGCTGGTGTCATGTAGGTTTTAGATGTGTCCTTGATCCAACACAGCTGATTTAAATCGCTACATTACCTCCTCAACATGTCCTGAAGTTCTCCAGAGGCCTGGTAACAAACTAATCATTTGATTCAGCTGTGTTGACCCAGAGTGATATCTAAAACCTGCTGGACACCGGCCCTTGAGGCCTGGAGTTGCCTAGCCCTGGTTTAGAGAATGCTCAGACTGAGCCAAAGCACTCAAATACAGAAAAAACAATACTTGGTCTCATTGTATGTTATAATTTGACAAACCATCAGTTCATTCATCTTCTTCATCATGGTCTTTTTTGCATCCTCATACATGTTCCTATTTAAGGATACATGTGTCTCAATAGTCTTCCTCATTTTTTTCAGTGCATCAGTTCCAGAAATTTCTTGTGCGTCTACAAGAAAAGAATAAACTTTGTCAAAACATTTTTTTATGTACAATTGTGATTTATTACAGTGACAAGCTGACAATCTTCTTACCTTCATAGCACTTTTTCATGTTTTTCTCAATTGTCTCTGTTAGACTGTTGTAGATGATTTTCTTCCCCTTTAGGATTATTTTGTTGAGTTTTGCCTTAATTTTATCCTCCTTAAAAGCATCAAACATGGATGAGTTAATAAACAGAATTAGTATTTGTAGAGTGAATAGGTAAATTCTGCTATAATGGACTGACAAACTGGATAGTTTCATGTCGTACCTCTGTCTGGAGAAATATCAGCTGCAGTTTGACATCTTGGTATTTTTGAATCAGTGATTTTGTGTCAAGTGAAAATCTACTGATGACTCCACTGAAAGATCCGCCTTTAACATCATTTCTGAAAAAAAATGTTTCATGATGGCAGTATTGACAAGTTTGTTTTAATTATTTTAAGTATAGTGTACAGTTTAAAATGTGTTTATTCTTACGGGAAGGTCTTTCTGAATTTTTCATCAATCTTGTCAGTCAAGCATGAAGCTAACATTGTGTTGAGATTTATGTGTTCCCCTTTTTTTGTTTGGTGGATGCCGTCTTTTCTAACCACAGCCTGTAGTGTCTTGAAAAAACTAGGCTCTTGCTGAAACAAATTGGAAAACCATTTTAAAAACACATGCTCATATAAAGGTCAAAATCTGTTGCTATGATGTTAATTATAATTCAGATACATACATCACGGTCCAAAAAAAATTTCAGTCTTTCTTCAGAGGTTTTGGAATTTTTAACGCCTTCTGTAAGACATTGTTCAAAATCCTTGATCGCTTCATCAACTGCTCTTTTGACTTGATCAAGTTCTTCTCTCATGTTTTTCTCGAGAACTTTACATACATCATCTGCTTTTCCAACACCCTGAAATTAAAACAGTATATTTATTTTTTATTAAAGCAGTAATAACATAAATACAACTCTCTATTTTCATTCATCATTTTGAAATTTTTTTCAGTCAGTTCCTGTCAAAAAATCTTGATAACTAAAATCTTGTTAGGTGTCAGAGTTATGGAAACATTTGAAGTTATCAATTTGTCATTAATATATTGTTCCACACAGATAACTTGATCTCACCGCTTTGCTGCACCTGGCACCTTCAATCAAAGACAGAATCCCATAAGCTCCATTCACATAGTTTATTGTCTCAGAGTGGCAGTCGTTGAGATTTTGCAGGAAGTCTTGAAGTTTGGGTATTTCTGTAAATAAAAGTAATTTAATCTAGTAACTTCTTCCTGGTTTACATAGAGGGAAAATAAAACAAGATATGCATTGAATAAGATTGTTTTCTTTTAATCACAAAATATTCTGACATGCTTACAACCTACCATTGTCATCTTCTTTTACACGTTTTCTTTTCAGGAACTCAACAGCACTCACTGTGAACACTTTGAAACCTTTATCACTGAACTGCTCCTGAAATAATGTGTTTTAATTTTAATGAAGCTTTGCCTCGCCATTACAGAAAACTGTTTGAACATCTTTAAAACTCACACTCAGTTCCTGGAATTCGTTCATCACTTCTTTCTTGGTTTCCTTGTTGTGTGCAACTCTTAAATGGATAGAAAAGAAAACTGGACTCAACATATAGCTTAATCATACAGCAACACATCAAGAAAATAGCTGAGTTTGTCTTTCAAAGGATTTGCATGTTGAGTGCAAGATTCCTTTACCACTTCAAAAAGATGTGTCAATAAGATCAGCATAATTAAAGGACTGACCACTTCAGGCCCCGCTTTTCTGCCTTCTTTTTTTTTTCTTTTTTCTTTTTTTTTTGTGTCCCGTTTGGATCTTTAGCCATCAGAATTGTTGTCTTAAGGCCAAGAAAGATGCCAAGCGGATTTATTTTACCAAGTGGATCATCATGGCCTTGCCATATTGGTCCATTTGATTGACCTTTATTATAATTATGAATTTATTTTATTTTCAGTTCCTACAAACGGGACAGACATGACTGGGCGACAGGACAGGGAGAAAGAATGAAAGAAAGAGAGGGAGAGAAAGAAAACCAAAGGGGAGAAGAGACGGTGAGAAGGGGGGGAAGAAAAAAAACAAAACACCTGGGTCACCTGTATGGAGAAAAAAAACAGAAGAGAAAGCAAACAACAAAGAGCAACATAATAAAAAAAAACGGCACCATCACAATAAACTAGCTAGCAGTAGATATCAGTAGATACTAAGTAATAAATGATATTGTGCAGCACGCAAGATAGACAGCGCACAATGTGCTTCTTTTTATTTTCTGAAGGATCGTGCTTTCTATTATTCCTGACCTTTTTTTTTTTTTATTGTTTATGGTTTCATTCAATGGTAAATGGCCACATGCTTAAACAGATTCTGCAAACCAAAGTAGTTAAAGTAATAGTTCTGACTGCTAGTGAAAATAGTTTTATTTACAAATAACTCCCTCACTGAACTAACACAATTCCTCAAAATGTTTGTAAGTAAGTAAGTAAAATTTATTTATATAGCGCTTTTCACAGATAAAAATCACAAAGTGCTTTACAACACAGGAAATGGAAATATAAAAACAATATAACAGTAAATAAAACAATGTAAAACAATAAAACTATAAAAACAGCATAAGAAGAAATTAATCAAATGCTTTTCTAAATAAAAATGTCTTCAGCTGTTTCTTAAAAGAATCAATGGAGTCCGTGCAGCGAAGAGACAGTGGGAGAGAATTCCACAACCGTGGTGCCACAGTCTGAAAGGCCCGATCACCACGAGTTTTAAAACGAGTGCGCGGTACCACCAGCAGTCTCTGATCTAATGACCTTAAAGCCCGAGAAGATGAATGTGGTTTCAGCAGGTCAGATAAATGTACTCTCTGCTTATATTCCTTCATATTAAATATTTTTTAAATAACTTATTTTAACATTGCATTCAACAACAAACTTAAAGGGCCAAATTGCAATATATTTCTTCACGTCAATATACAGGCTGCAAGGGGGGGTGACGTGGGCCGCAAGTGGCCCCCGGGCCATGAGTTTGAGACCCTGTTCTGAAGTATAAAAGGACAACGCTTTGTGATTTTCTATAAAGTTATGTTTAGCTATGTGTATACCACGGCACCTTTTTGACAAACATGCTGAAAGTGGAAAATGAGAAACATGTCCCATGCTGTACTTGAACCCACAACCTTAGACAAACAGATCTAAACTGTTTCGCATTCGTTTTGTATCGTAGTGCTAAATCACTACAGATGTAATATACTTTTGTCCACTATGGTTTTCCGGCGCTATTTCAAGTCTGAGTTGCCACTTCTGGAGAAGAAATCAGATCTCAGAGCTCTGTCATCATTAACCACAGGTAAGAAAAAGGTTATCTGAAATAAGAGTAAACCTACAGAACGAATATGCAGCTGTGTTTTGAAGGGTTATCTGATTTATGACAGCTAGCGTCCATCATTTGGTTAAACAGTTGTGTCAGTTGTGCTGAAGTGACGAGCTAAATGATGAATGAACGGGAGGTTTCAGTTATTCGTGTTGCTGTCATGTTGTAATGGTAAATAAGCTGGGTGGGTTTCTGACAGTGTTGTGTTCATATCTTAGAACATTAGAAATGCTCACTGACAGAAATAGAGCACAGACCTGCTATTTTCATTTCTTTAAATAAAAATTTCATTCAAACACTTTTTTCTATATTCAAGTGTTTTATATCTAACATTCACACTAAGATAAATACATCAGATGGTCGGTTGCGCCGTGTGTCTGGCGACACTCTTGATGGAGGACATTGAATGACATCTATTAATTCGGAACCACGATAACAGAATTCTGGCTGACTGGAGCTGGCTCGGACCTGGCTTATTGAAGAACAAGAAGTGGCTACAGCTGTTCAAAGTCCCACAAGGCTGGCTGACATGATAGACGATGGGCAGGGCTGTGAGTACACAGACTGTGTTTATTGAACGCATTATGGATAAGATCTTGGAGAAGAAGATGATCAGCTGAACACGGAACACACACACACACACACGCATGTACACTGACACAGACCTACATTCACCCCCCCACCCCCTCCAAACGCCTTGGAAGTGTCTTCTATGTTGTGAGATGTGATGATTCATGTGCTATGTGCTGAGGTGTTTTTTTTTTCTGTGTCAAACTGATCTCCCTGTTGGAGCTCAGTCTGGGGAGTTCTTTTTTCTCCTCCCTAACCCCTTCCATTGTTATACCTCTCTGACCTGTCTTCCCCATGTGACGTAATGTATGTATGGTCGGAAGGGTAAGATGGCTCTGGCAAGGCTGGCAGCAACCCAATTTCCCTCGGGATGAATAAAGTATTATGTCAATGAAAAATTGTACTTAGTAGTCAGTATAAGCTTTTAATGATATAAGTTTACATGTGATAGAATACTGCATGATGACCTTTTTATTACTTAGAACTGATTGTTCTTTATAAAAACTTGTTCTGATATTTTTATCTGAATCTTCCCACAGCGATAGTAAGAAGCTCAACAAGCAGTTCTGACCTCTTACCAGGAAAAAGAGCTGCTTCCCACATTCCACCACACACACACACACACACACACACACACACACACACACACACACACACACACACACACACACACACCTACCAACATTCCACTGAACAAATGTATTCATTATTGTATTACTTTTCTCATGTATAAATAAAGACAAGTGCAAGAACAGAGCGCTGATCACAGGGCCCCCACTCTCGTGTGAGCGCTCTGTGACCGCCCTTGCAAGTAAAACCTGCAGCGTGTGTGTGTATCCACTCTCTGACTCTCAGCTGAAGAAGTGTCATTTAGAATAAATCTCTTGACATATTATCAATCAATCAAGAGCAAATCAGGGGTCAGCATCTTGCCCAAGGATACTTGCATGCAGACTTTCTTTACTGCCCTTCTAAATTATACCGTCTATACAGAGATGCTTCCTGGTGCAAAACAGTGTCCTTGCATACACCTAATAAACAACACAGGATTATCATGGTATTGTTACAACCCCCTCTGCTAGGGGACAGGGAGTGAAATAAAGGTTTTATTGCAAAATTCAAACAGAAAACCGACAGGGCCCCGTACTGCAGACCACTGGGCATATAACCAGCACAAAATTAACTAAACCTAAAACCTAAAGCTAACTAAGGCTAACCTCACGAGCAGTAACACCTCAAAAATCTACTCAAGCTAAGTTCAACCATAGTTAGGGGTTAACAAGCAGAGTTCAACACTATGAACAGTGTTTAGCGAGCAGGATATCATCTCAAATGTACTTCATGAAAGTATAGGTAATTAATGCAGAAACACAGCCCCAAGGGTGGTAACACTATATAATATAATTTACAAATAAACAAGACAATCAAATAAAATCATAAAGTAATGTGAAAAATTAATGTTACCTACATTATCTAAGTACAAACTGGTGTTTATCCTTTGATAATGTAACACAAGCTTTGTCCCTACCAGGCCTTGAACCTGTTCTCTGACGGTTCTGTGTAAGCAATCTTTTTTTATTTCATTGGCCGTTGCTGCATTCACACTGAATGCATTACAGCCAATACGCAATGGCCCCCCACAGAAAGAGTAGCAGTTTACCCACTAAACCTCTCAGTGAGACACATGACAAGCTAACAAACTGTAGATGAGCCTTGTGGTGAGTATTACCTCATAGGTGGGGCCCAGACTATGGTGAGACACAGACAAACCAGTACACAAATTATATTCAAATGAGGGATGCTGTAATAGAGTGAATTGTTGCCTTATGGCTTATAAACTGGGAAGTGAACGTGATATCGATGTGTTTTAAAAACTGTGGGGATCCCAAGAAGTTGTTCTACACATGTGTGGATTTTTGTTTGTGTAGAGCTTAAATTTAAGGTCACAAGTGCAAGTTAAAAAATGTTCTGTAAAAACTTTGCTCCAAAAGTGGTTGGTGAAATTAAACAGGGAGTGAATTTCCGGGTACTGTTTATAAGGCTGGGGAAACCTGCAGTAAGCTTTCGTCACGACGAAACATTTCTCCCACTGAAAACACTATGTCCAGTTGAACAGAATCAACTTTTGGGGATTAACTTACTTGGATGATTGAACATGTATCTAGATGTTAAAGAAAAAAAATTCACCTGAGGATTTGTGTGCCTCACACTAGCCTCATGCTAACTCTCCAATACACATGAATGGGGAGGGATTTGAGAGACAGAAAAACTGTAGAAATGAAGTGAAATAAATATCTTAGTTTTGCAGACAGTTCCTCTGGTCAATTTGGTGTAACAGTAGGGTCTAAGTCAAACGGTGTGGGAGAAATATGGCCTAAAAGAAGGAAAGTGATTCAAAGTCAATGTGACCCTATCAGCAGAAAAGAGGAATATTTCAGAAAGTGTATAAATTGTAAAAATCTGAATGGAAGCACGCAGCTCACAGACAAGCGACAAATGGTGTGAGACTAGTTAGCGGCTAAAGACATAGATTAATAATAAACAAAAATGGCTGCTGCTTTACAATGATCCAATGAAAATACAAATAAGCAAAATGGCCACTGACATTAACATCCATGGCACAATTTATTCTTTAACATGCAATTGGAACACCTTAAGTCTTTTCAAAAAAAAAAAAAAAAAAATCCCTGCCCTTGAAATAACAACAAAGGAATAACTAGAGAACACATTTCCTAAAGAAAACTCAAGTGTGAATGTGGATAGCTGAATTGTTTGAGATGAAATGTCATAACTTCTGAACCTTTGGTTGGAAAAATATCCATTGAGCTGAAATACACCGAACCATTCATCTGAAAGTCAAAGTGCAGAATTGCTGAAAGCTGAAGTTCACAAAGTCTAAATTTTCTTTTGTCATTTAATCAGCTTATTCTGTTCAGCTACTTTCAAACTCTGAAACTACTTCTTCAGTGTGAACTTCTGCTCTCATGTGAATGAGTTGGTGTATTCAGTGTACACACTGGTGTACAAGACTAAGTAATTATAAAAATTCAACTCAAACGATTCAGCTGTCAGCATTCACACTGAATTTTCTTCAAGAAATGCATTCTCTAGTAAACTGGTACTATCTTAGTCTTGATAATAGTATGTGTCTTTAATATGATTTTTGATATCAGTTATTGAGTACTTTTGCCAACACATTCAGCACTGTGTGGTTTGGTAATTCACTTACCGATCATCTGCAGGATCAGACTTGGTGCAGATAAAGTGGATTTGCTGACATTGACCACCATTTCCAATGAGGCCATGTGCACTTTTTAGGATCTCCCAGGCTTCAACTTCTGATGCTGCTCGAGTAATTTCAGCCACTATCCACACAGTAGAACAATCTACAACAATCTGAAAGAGAATCATAGAATGTCAATTTTAAATAATTACACAAAACAATGTTCAGACAACACAGGACAAAACAAGATGCAGTGGATGTGAATAAAATACCTGTTTCCACATTTCGTTCCTGCTCTTGTTACGATCACCATTTCCAGGAAGGTCCACAAGTGTGACATGCTGGAGGAGCTCATTGTGTGGCACCCTGACAGTCACACTTTTCACTAGTGGCCAAAACCACTGCTGTGCTTTAGATCCATCTTCCTGCTTTGGTCCACCCTTTGTGTATATACGAAGTTTTTGAGATAGCTCTTGAGCCTGCAATAAATGAAATAAATACGATAATGCAAGACACGTAACCTGTACAATCACTGAACGTGTCTTCAAATTGGATTAAAGAAGTAGTGCAACGTAAAATATGACTGAAGAGCAACGATAACGTGTAGTGAGTATTGTAGCTTTTAGTGATACTATACCTGAATACGTACCTATACCTAACTGAATTTCTAAAACTTACAATTACAGTAAATTAGGAGCAGAAAACCCAAAATACAGCACAGGCTAATGTAAGTATGTACAACCATATGTACACTCTTGACCTCAGGAGCTAATACTGACATCTTTAGGATGAAAAACTTTTTGAAAGCTTTTCTCATACCATCTATCCATAACATGACTTTTTGTTTGTTTCAAATCCTCTAAATCCATTTCAGTGGAACTCAAATTTGTTTGTTTTTTTCTCCTTTTTTAAAGCTATTCCTTGATGAACTTGCTGAGTTGCACAGCGACTATCACTCATTCTGTTAAAAAACTAAAAAACAAAAAGAATTAGAACCTGCCCTGGTACATTTGGTTGTCATTTTATGGATTTGGAGGTGTGATAAATAAAAATGTTCTCAGTTACAAATCCACTAAACTTGCAGTTAAATTAGTCCAATTTCTATAGAGTCGGCCGAGAGTAAATTATGTCAGTCCTCGCAAACTGAAAACATAAATACTTTCTCAAAGAATGCATTATTTAGAGTTTCTGAGCTTACTGTGTCACATTCCAAAGATTTCTTCATGGAGTTTAAAATTTCTGGAATATGTCTGAAATGCTTTTCTTCAATGAGGTTTTTGTTTTTCCACTCTCTGAGTGCTCAGATAAAGTAGAAAAGGTCTATATAAGAATCAGTCTTCCCTATTTAAGTAGGATGGCAGGACCTGACAAGGGAGCTCAGTGTGCTGAGCTGCAGGAGGCAGCTGGAAAACATTGTAAATAAACATTCACATTTTTGTTTCTGTCTTTGGTCCTTTGATCACATCTAGTTTTCAAACTGGTCAAAAGCAGCACTGAGGTTTGATAAGGCAAGAAAAGATTTGTTTTGTGATTTTGGTCTGTAGCACTTATCAAAGATGCATTATATTCTACTCTGCTTCTATTTTTTTTTCTTTCTTCATTTTTTTAATAACAGTTAAAGCCCAATTTGCATAGAGTAGGCCGTCTATAAATTATATCAATTTCAGACTTTGCAAACAAATTTCACTCAGTAAAACAAGAAACATTCTAAGTAATAGTAAGTAATAGAATAGCATTTGACCTTACTGTGTCACAATTCAAAGATTTCCTCTTGGACGCTAGAAATTCTGGAATATTTTTGAAATACTTTGGTTCTATAAGGTTTTCAGGGGATTTGTCTTTCCATTCATCTCCATACAGGGCTGACAGCTTTTTAACCATGTCCCGATAGTCATCATCACCTTTCTTGTAAGTTTTCAGTGACCATAATTCATCATGCCACTCCTAAAACAAGATAAAAACAAAAACAATCTTTGGGTTTTCTTAAATGTCATGCAGACTAACTAGAAATTATAATTATTATAATTATGTATTATATAATTATTATATACATACTTATATATACATATACTGTGAAAAATAAACATTCATTTTATTGTACCTCTTCTTTAATGAACTCAATTTCCGCTTCATACTTTAAGCTACGTGTGTTAGCCTCCACTTTAATCACGACTGAGGTGCATGCGCTGATACTTCCAGTGGGCAAAAGATTCTTCTCATCAATGATGGCATTGATTAACGAGCTCTTTCCAGCCCCAGTTCTTCCAAAGACACCAACAAGCTCTCTCTTGTTAATCTCTAAATCACTGATTTTATTCCTATGGAACAAGAGTTTAAATGTGAGTTAATTTATTCAACAATGAAATGTATCGCAAAATTAGAAAGCCATCTCTTTGTGAACACCTTGTGTATATGATTTCCGTTCACCAGAATAGTCTTACAAAAGACATCTGGATCTCATATAAATAAAGCTTCATTATACCTTAAGTAAAAGGTCTTACTTAAATGTTTATATACCCACTTTATAAAAGCACCAAGTTCTTCTTTGTCGTTTATTTGGTCCTTGATTTGTTTCATTATGCGTTTCACTTCAGACAATATTCTGGTGTCTGTCAAAGTGAAAGTAAAGAAGTGTTTAGCAGGAATTATGAACCATTATAAACACACAATGTGATACACTGATATCCAAAAAGGGTAATGTATCAGGTTCTTATGGACCACTTACCAAGTACTTATGGCACAAGTTGATTGTTCAATGTTTGATTTGAAATAAGAAAAATTTAATATAGTACCTCAGATACCAGCAAACTGATGATAAAGTTTTTTCCTGCTATACAAGAAAAATTTCATTGGATATGTTGTTTAGAAACAAAGAAAAATACCTGAGTCACAACGTCTTTTAGCTGCTGGGAAACATTTGAGGGACTCAGCCTGAAGATCCGACTTTCGCTTTCCTAAGCCACAAAAAAATATCCGTTTGTTGGCTGGGTCTCTCTCGATATCCAAACTTAAGCTCAATGGAATCATTTAGTCAAAATAAAAATATTTCTGCTTTGAAAGATGAATATCAGATGTAATAGATAGTATATATCTTACCTTTGGAACTTGTGGATGGCAAAACCTGAGGATGAATATCAGCTATACAGATCACTATTTGCATTGGCATTGTTCGTTAACAACATTTAAAGGACACTAACATACAAGTTTTACAATCAACAAACGTAAATGCAGTGATTTTTTTTATTAGCCAGCAGACTGATGAAAAATAAATTATAATAACCTTCGTCTTAGTAAACATTGGTGATACTATGAGGCAATTCTTTCGCATAATTAAGTCCCAGTCACAAAGAGCTATAGAGACGGTTGGCAAACCTCCTAGTTAGGGCAAAATGTATATTCCGCAACTCCCTATGAATTAAGTTTTTAGATTCAGTCATTTATTGGCTTCTGTAGAGAGTGGTCAGTCTCTATAAACCAGAGAATGGAGCTTTACTTTGTATCAGGCAGTTGGCCCAAATGTCTGAAGTTCAGTATAATCCTTACCTGACCCACATCAGCTGCTTCTTCATGCTCCTGTTCAAGCTGCAGATAAAAAGTGCAAAGCAGTGTTTAATATTAAGCTCTTAAACATGTATTTGTCATGTGGACATTAAATCTGAAGGGGGAAAAAAACTGTTTTTAACTTACTTGGAAAAAAACAATTGGTTCCTGATTTGAGTTTTGTTCTTCCTATCACAATCAAAACAATTAAAATCTACATTAGTTAAGAATTAATACAATTAAATATAATTACTGCCAGTGAAACATTGTCACCAGTGGGTCACTTGGTGTTTGCTTTCTGCATTAGAGTATGACTTCTTGTTCCAACACACAGTGGTGTTTTTGTGTAGCTTATCTGGGTAGCCAATTTAATTAAAAACTTATAACGTATTTCAAGGTGTAATCTTCAACCATTCACTCAGGAACACAGAATTGGAGACTCGACTTCACACCCTTAAACATCCCGTAGCTAGCCAGGCCCCTTTAGCCGGGGCACAGCCGAAGGTAGTGTAGGCTCCATTGGCTTCCTCTGGCAGATTGTCCCGAGCAGTCGGGGAAACAAGATGACTGGGTGACAATAGGGCTGCCACGATTAGTCGACTAGTCACGATTACGTCGACTATTAAAATTGTTGACGACTGATTTAATAGTCGACACGTCGTTTGAAGCTTTGTAAGATCCCAAAAGACGCAGGAATGAGTAGTAGGATTTAAGAGTGTAATAACGGACTGAAACAGAAGATGGCAGCACTGCATGTACAAGGATGCCAGCTGCCGTTAAACCCCGAAGAAGAAGAAGTAGCTGTGTCCCAGAATTCATAGCGCGACCCAGCTCAGTTTCCAACAATGGCAGCAGCTAGTTAGTGTTAACATTACTCTTATTATTCTTTCTGGGTCACAAAATAAACGTTTAACATATTTTCAGGCAAGAATGTAGCTGTGTAAACCTCAAATGTCTGCTCAGTTTATCAAGACAACACATATTTTCAAAAGCGCTCCAACGTTTTCGGAGGCGTCTGTTACCCACTAGCTCGATAGCTAGCTGGGGTTCAAGGCTCACTAGAGCCCGTGAGAACACTGGACTCCCGGCAAATCGTTTTCAAACCCACCACCGTCTTTCGCTACTCAGGTTAAACATGATATATAAGTCATTTAGATAACTTAAAAATATTATTGTTTGGCCTTTTTTTAGTATTTTATTTGTTCCTGAGTAAATCAGTTTGGCTGAGATTAAAGTTATAGTTTTTACACAGCTGAATAAAAGTCAAGCAGACAGCTGATTATCAGAAGTGTGAGATGCTCGAGAATATACTCCGGTGTCCCGTTATATTTTAGATAGCAAGGAGTTTATTAAACTTCACCGAAACAATCTGCAAATTTCATTAAAATTTAACAAACTATCATCTTGTCTTTATTTTTAGTTACCACATACCTTAAACACTTAAAGCTGTAAGCTAATGATAGTTATATAAGAGCAGATGCTGCTGGTGCAATAAGCTTGTACGTTTTATGTCCAATGGATGCATGATCTGATTAGTTGACTAATCGCAAAAATAATCGGTGACTAGTCGACTATCAAAATAATCGTTTGTGGCAGCCCTAGGTGACAATGAGGAGGAAGCCCCTGGTACACCACCAACCCATTCATGTGTCTAATTGTTTTTCCCTACTTGGCGACACACCCGCAGGGGATCAAACTCTGGTAATTGGTGATTCTGTTCTGAGACATGTAAAGCTAGAGACATCAGTCAAGATGGCCTGAACAGGCGACAGTGAGGGAAATTTAAAACTGCTGGCTAAGGGTAAACATAAATTCAGTAAAATTGTAATTTACGTTGGCAATACTGACATCCGGTTATGTCAATCAAAGGTCACTAAAATTAATATTCAATCGGTATGTAACCCTATAGGCCAGCGGTCCCCAACCTTTTTTGCGCCACGGACCGGTTTATGCCCGACAATATTTTCACGGACCGCCCTTTAA
Organism: Astatotilapia calliptera; assembly: GCF_964374335.1. Taxonomy (NCBI): domain Eukaryota; kingdom Metazoa; phylum Chordata; class Actinopteri; order Cichliformes; family Cichlidae; genus Astatotilapia; species Astatotilapia calliptera. The sequence goes on along the minus strand of NC_137425.1, from coordinate 14,740,589 downwards.
GGTGTTGCGGATAAATCCAACAAAATAAAACTAGTACCGGTACCGGAAAAAAAAGAAAATTTATTCATAACACGCGTGAAAAGACCAAGGAAAACCGAGTAAACGATAAAAACGATAACAAAATAATGCTGAAAACCGATAAAAACCCTGAAAACTATACATTTCACACCTGAGCCTCAACTCTCGCGGCCCGGTACCAAACGACTCATGGACCGGTACCGGTCCGAGGCCCGGGGGATGGGCCCGCAGCTATAGGCAACAGAATGAAACTCTATTTTGTCTCAGGTAGTTGGCCCAATGTCTGAAATTCATTATAATCCTTACCTGAACCAAACCAGCTGCTTCTTCATGCTCCTGTTTACCATGCAGATAAAAAGTGCAAAGCCAAATAAAATACTGAGCACTTAAACATGTATTAAAAATTGTATTTCTCGTATAGATACTAAATCTCAAGGAAACAAAATAGTTTGTAACTTAATTGAAAAGAAGTGACTATTTCTTGATTTGTGTTTATTTCTTTCTAGCACCACCAAAACATTGTAAATCCATATTAGTGAAGAATTAAAAAAAAATTATGCTACATATTGTTACTGCCAGTACATTTTTTTTAATATCAAGATAGTTCTAACAAAAATTAAACCTCTGTACACTAAAATAAAAATGATTGTCAAAGAAATCAATTACCTTTAACAGCTTGAGGTTATTCTTGAATATCACTCTTGGTCCAGCTTTTGGGATCAAAATATCAATTTCTCGATCATCTAGATAATACAGACTTTCCGCATTGATTTGTTCATCTGTAATTAAAAGTAAAATTGAAGAGATAAAGATTATTCTCAACTTGCTTCAGAAATTCTCGCTAATGAGTGAAAAAGCAATCCGCACAGTTCTATAAGCTGTTTTACAGTTAACAGATCAAATAATAATCAATATCTGTCAATCAGATCAATACTTTACCTTTAAATTTCTCCACCCAATCACTTAGGCCCCATTCAAGCAGTGTGTTTCTTACGAAATCATCCATGACCAAGAAATGAAACTGAAATATAAAATGCAATATTTAACCAGACAGCACTGCTTTAAAGATTAGACATCATGATCAACTTTAATCCTTTAATGCATACAGAATACAATAGAACTTTATTTGTATAGCACATTCAAAACCAGCGGTACACCAAAGTGTTTTACAGTAATACAATAATTTAAAGAAAGGAAACTAACGGAATAAATACACCAACAGGCGGAGAGCACTAATTAGTAGTGATGGGACGTTCTGTATCGAGGCTTCGGAGCGTGTGTCGAGTAATGGAGGGGGCGTTTCCGCGAAGCGCGTATCGAGGCTTGCTTCATTTATGGGAGGAGCTGAAAATGATGACGTCCGAAGCCTCGCTGCCCGGCTGTACCACGTGACTGGTTCATGAAGTGGTTCGAACTTTGCCGCGAGCTATGACAGCGATATAAACCCCTCAGACTTCATTCAAAAATGTGGGTGTTTGATGGAGAGTTGCGGTTAGTGTGAGTTTGGAGACCGTTTGGAGGTTTATGAGAGTGAGGAAAGTCAGGAGAGAATGGAGCCAGCTAAGAAGAGGAGGATGTCCTCCCCTGTGAGGGAACATTTTGATTTTATTCCTCCCAACAAGGTATGTAAATTTCTACAGAAGATGTATTTTCATGATACTGATGGTGCAATACAATTTATGTTAAGCTGTCTTTACTTTTGTACAAGGTGAAGTGTTTGCTATGTGCCAGGGAGCTGGGATATAACAACAACACCTCATCCATGCTTAGGCACTACAGAGCTTTGCATGAGAATAAGGGGAACACCGATTGTGGAGCAAGACCAGGTGAGCCATCAAATGCAATGATAATATAGGATGCAGTAATGTTACTAAATGATATAACAATATTATACAACTGTAATAAGTTACGTGTGTGATATTTATATTTGTGCTTTGTCTTTATTGTCTTTCCTCAGGAGAACAATCTCAAATAGATGAAGACCTGGTCAGCATGGTGATTGAGGACTCACAGCCATTTAGCATTGTGGAGGACAAAGGATTCAAAAGATTTGTTAAATCATTAAATCCTAGCTATGTTCTCCCCACTAAAAAGGTCGTAAAAGCAGTGAAAATTTAGTTTTTACAGAATAAAATGTGAACAGGCAGGACTGAGGCTCAAAGCCTCAGTGTGTAGCTGTCCATACCTCAACGTTACAAAAGCACAACCACTGTCCACACCCCAACCACACCTCACCTCACAGTAAATGATCATTTCCATTTCAAGCATTTCCAAATAATCATTTCCCATACTGCCACTATAAATATACACAGTATACTGCCATCACTACAATATACATGTTTTACACACTCCTTTTGTTGTTGACATTTACAGGCTGTGTGCAAAATGCCACACTCTTCAAATTCATGCCAGCTATTATTTTTACGTCCAGTAGGTGTCCTGCTAGAGCAAATGAAGCTTCATGAAGCTTCGCGTTGGGGTGAACCAATTGGATGAAAAGCTTCAGTGCTTCATGGGGCTTCATCTGCCCATCACTACTAATTAGCTGCAGCGCAGTGAAAATATGCAAAAGAAAATACAAACACAACTCGACTAGGAGATTATTCAGCAATAAAATAAAATAAAATCATTAAAACTACATAAAAGAACATTTGCAGGATACAAATACTAACTAGGGAAGGCTAAATTGAATAAAAAGGTTTTCAACCGCGATTTAAAAGATTGAACTGATTCAGACTCAGGAATAGCAAAATAGGAAGATTATTTCAGAGTTTGGGTGCAGCTATGGCAAAAGCGCGATCCCCTCTGGTCTTCAACCGCGCCCTAGGTTGCACTAAGAGCAACAGGCCCATCTACTAGGAGTGTACAAGCTGCGAAGTTTAACAAGATAGCTGGGAGCAATGTTATTTATAATTTTAAAGGTAACCAATAGTCATTTAAAATCAATACGGTATTTGATGGGAAGCCAATGAAGGTCAGCGAGGATAGGGGTGATAGAATCAAACCTGCCAGTTCCAGTTAAGAGGCGTGCAGCCGCATTTTTAACAAGCCGAAGTCTGCGGAGAAGGGGATTGGAGGCCAAAATAGAGGGAGTTACAGTAGTCTAATCTAGATGCAATAAAGGCATGGATAAATTTCTCAAGGTCCTTACTGGGTATATAAGGCTTGGCCTTGGCAATTTGGCGTAATTGGTAAAAGCTAGATTTAACTACAGTGGAGACTTTGTTTGTTTGTCAACTTTAAAAGAACTGTCCAAGTGCGCCATCGTCGCACTCTCATACATCATCAGAGACACTGATATTAAATTCAGATTAAAAGTTTAAACTGCTCACCTTTTGTTAGAAGTAATGCTGGAAAAGGCTGGTGAAGAAAGCAGTGAGACACAAACAGGAAACAGGCGGAAAAAATAAAAATCGAGCAAAAAGCAAAGTCCACAAATGGATAAGGTTAAAATCAAACTGGAACTGTGTGGCTCAGACTGCACTATTGCAACTGCAATATAATAGAAGTTTACATATACATATAATAGAAAGGTAAACCCAACATGAATAAGGCGGGAGCAGGAAAAGCAGAACGGAGAACCGAGAAAGGCAGGAAGAGGAGGTGTTTGTGCAGCGCAGATGGGAGTGGGTGGCAGATGGGTAACCTGCCTCAGAGGAAGTGGGGTTTTTTTTTTTTGTTTGTTTGTTTGTTTAAAATCAATCAATGGGATTAAAGTTTACAGACGCATTTTCATCTATACTTAAAATACACTGAAAAAAAAAACATTAAAAAAGGGAGAAAAATACTTTCAGCTGTTCCCTTTTTCACAAGAGCTCATCACAACAGACACAAGAATTTGTGCTGCTAACCAGAATCAAATCAGGGATCTTTCACTTCTTAGGCAAACAGAAAAATAACTATATTATGGAGCCACTAACATTAAGTTGCCAAACTACATTAAGGTTCTTAGATTAAAAATATCAACATAGGTTTTATTATCTGCTGCCACATTGTACTGATAATAAAGGCGTGAAACAATGTTGGGTGATGAAGACTTTTTTTAAAAAGTTCTTTATTATTACTATTCGTTTCATTTCAGCGTTATTTATAGATCACCAAATTGCAACAACAACAGCCTCAAGGCTCCTTATATTGCAAGGTGGCCCTACAATAATACACACAGAGAAAAACCCAACAATCATATGACCCCCTATGAGCAAGCACTTAGGCAACAGTGGGAAGGAAAAACTCCCTTTTAACAGGAAGAAATATCTGGCAGAACCAGGCTCCAGGAGGAGCGACCATCTGCTGCGACTAGTTGGGGTGAGAGAACGAAGACAGGATAAAGACATGCTGTGGAAGAGAGACAGAGATTAATAACAGGTACAATTCAATGCAGAGAGGTCTATTAACACATAGTGGGTGAGAAAGGTGACTGAAGAAGAAATACTCAATGCACCATGGGAATCCCCCAGTAGCATAACTAAGATTCAGGGTCACCTGGTCCAGCCCTAACTATATGCTTTAGCAAAAAGGAAAGTTTTAAGCCTAATGTTAAAAGAAGAGTTAGTGTCTGTCTCCCAAATCCAAACTGGAAGCTGGTTCTATATTGTGGGGCCTGAAAACTGAAGGCTCTGCCTCCCATTCTACTTTTAAATAATACTTTTAATATTTTAAATACTCTAGGAACAACAAGTAAGCCTGCAGTGTGAGAGCGAAGTGCTATACTACAAGGTCATTAAGATAAGATGGGGCCTGATTATTTAAGACCTTGTATGTGAGGAGCAGGATTTTGAATTCAATTCTGTATTTAACAGGGAGCTATTATACCAATATAATGGGTATAATTTAGGACATCCTGATAATAATGAATTACAGTAGTCCAGCCTAGAAGTAATAAATGCATGAACTAGTTTTTCAGCATCACTCTGAGACAGGATATTTCTAGTTTTAGAGCACAGGTGTCGAACTCCAGGCCTTGAGGGTCAGTGTCCTGCACGCAGTGGCGGTCCTAGCCTGTTTGGCACCCTGGGCGAACATTCCCTCTGACACATAAAACTTTAATGTATTGTTTGGAGTTTAGTCCTGTTACTGTTACTATTTTTACCATTTCTTCTTGGAGCAACTGTAACCCACATAATTTCCTTAGGAATTAATAAAGTATTCTGATTCTGATTGTTTCAGGATGACCTGCCATTATCCAATGACACATCTGCTTACCTGTATCTTTTGCTCGTTTCTCCTCTTCTTTTCTCTTTTTCTAAACTGAGCACCTGATGGCTTTGAACTTTTCTTGTCCATCTTGGTTTTAATTTTGCACTCCAGTATGAACACCCATTCCCCAACCCGAGGATCACCACAACATAATCTAATAGACCTACACCTTAGTTCACAGATTCACTTTGTCTAAGGTGTATTTCTGGGATTTCACACAACCCAGGATTCAAATCATGAATAATGGGCTTGGATTTACATCATTATGAATTAAATGTGCTCTGGAAGTAGCCGCCCCTGCCCTTTCGACGGGTTGTGTGTCAGACTTTAAATCATCAAACTATAAAATATAAATTTTAAATTGTTATTGATCCCTTTACCCCCAGTCCTAAAGTGTATATTTATTTTCTTACTCTTCTTATATTTATTGTTTGTTTACTTGCACGGCTGTAACTGGAGCCTCGTCGTCTCGTCTCTCTATATACTGGACTGTAGCGGAGATGACAATAAAGTTTACTTTGACTTCAGCAGCAAGCAGGCGCGCCGAGGGTTCTCGCGCTCACTTTCAATTTCGAAAAGACATCGGTGCAAATTATAAATCTGTGTCATAATGTCTGGTGTTTTCGTGTTTGTTGGTTTTTTTTTTATTTTGTTTTATTTTGCGAGCTGGTTATTAGATGCTGCTCCAGCCGGTCAGAGAATCCCCCGCCGCCCCGCCCTCTCCTCTCTGTGCCACAAGCAGCAGGCGCACCTCGCAAACGGAGGGCGCCCTTACTCCCGCAAATGGGCGATAGTAAACCCCAGTATGCGCTGGCATGACGTCGGGGCAGAATGAGTACGGACAATTTTTATTTTATTTTTTATTTTGCCGATGCCCGTGATGCCGCCCCGGGCAACCGCCTGTGTCGCCCGTATCAACAACCGCTACTGCCTGCAGGTTTTAGATGTTTCCTTGATCCAACACAGCTGATTGAATGGCTAAATGGCCTCAACATGTCTTGAAGTTCTCAAGAAGCCTGTTAATGAACTCATCATGTGATTCAGGTGTGTTGACCCAGGGTGAGATCTGAAACCTGCAGGACACCGGCCCTCAAGGCCTGGAGTTCGACACCCCTGTTTTAGAGATATTGCGCAAATGGAAGAAAGCAGCCCTACATATTTGTTTAATATGTGCATTGAAGAACATATCCTGGTCAAAAATCACTCCAAGGTTCCTCACAGTGTTAGTGGAAGTGAAGATAATGCCATCCAGAGTAAAAATCTGGTTAGGTGCCATATTTCTAAGATATTCAGGGCCGAAAACAACAACCTCAGTCTGAAATCTTTACTACCATTTTTAATCCTTACAAATACTAATAAAAATATAAATTGTAAATGTTCTCTGTCATAGTTAACAGCCCACCCTCGAACAACAAATAATATGCAACTGTAAAGTTTGACTTGCTGAATTATGGTGTATACCTGATAAATTCACTGACAATTAAAGCAAAAAGAATTGATAAATCGTGGCTCTAATTTGTTGCTGAATCAGTGTTTGTGTTTTTAGAATGGCGTATTGAACATACTCAAATGTTTTATTGCTACATAAAATGATTGTGGTTCACACAAACATGCATTCTTTTCCTCCCTGCTGTATTCATTTTAAATTATGCAAAACACAAAAAGGGACAGCATGAAAACATTTGTAGGGCCACATAAAATATCTGCAGTTTGTGATGTGATAATAAAATGAAAACAAATGATTTTCATTCCAGATTCAAAGTACTAAAGACAATGAGATCCCCTGGTTCGTCTGAACATCCAGCCTTTTTATGGGAATCGGGATGCAGAGTGATAAAATTGAGTTTATTTAAATATTATTTTGTAAATAGTTAATCATGTTTATATTGTGGAAGTCTAAGAGATGTGAGATTCTCTGAGTTTGCCATCTATGATTAAGAAAGAAGTTATATTAAGTATGCTGTGATTGGTAAACGCACAACATTCATGTGTAATTAATACATGATTATGCATGAAGTGTATGAAGGAAAGTACAGTGGAACCCCGGCTTACGAAGACCCCATTTAACGAAAAATTCAAGTTACGAAGGCACTTAACGGCAATATTTCCTCATCTTTCTGAAGCACTTTGCAAACCACACCAAGGTAAGCCATGATAAAAGTAATGGAATTGCGATGCTGGTGAACAACTACATTTTTTCAGCTTCATTGTTATGTTCAAAATTGGTGCAAGAGTTGTAGGTTATAATGCCAACTGAGCCAATGAGGCCAAACTCAAGAAAGACCAACCAAAATTAATGAAATATTCAGTTGCAGAAAATTCCATAATTTGACTTTTTTGGGGGGTTGGAATATGTTCAAAAGCTAGATTTCTGCATTCTGTCACACACACACACAGCTACATGAATGGCTCTAAGTGCATTCATGTGTTGAATAAACAAAGATTACATGTTAATGTTTTGTTAGTACCCTTATTTCATTGTGTTACATTTCACCCCGGGATATGTTACAACTAACCCAGACTATGGGGTTAATTGTAACATTTCACTCTTTGTGTATGAGACCATACCATGCAATGGGTAATTGTGCTGCAGAGAAAATAGCTGCACTATTTAATAGCAGAGACATGTAAATACTTTGCATTACATTTTGAATCCACTACCTTAAACGAGTTCCAATTTACAGACAGAAATGTCAAAAATGTTACAACTATCCCCGGTCTCCCCTACATGTACACGTATGTATGTATGCATGCATATGTATGCTTTCTTCAACCTCCGCCACCTCCTCCTCCACCAAGAACTTCGTCTTCAGCCAGCATCGCCTCACTCAAAAGGCAATGGAAAAAGGTGCTTCGACTTACGAAAATTTTGACTCATGAAAGACCCTCTGGAAAAAATTAATTTCGTAAGTCGGGGTTCCACTGTATATTGTACACGTGATAGAGCTAAAAAGAAGAACATATTCATGTGTGAAACAGCTATATCATATAAATGCACAATAAAGTACTTTATATGGATGAGAAAACATAACCACTATAATGAATAACTGACCCTTTTCCCAAATTTATCAGTGTGAAACATCACAGAGAGGGAGAGAAACAACAGGATGGGGTTCACAGAGCAAACCACATTTGGTAAGAGGAAGGGGGAAGGAGGGTGTCATGCATATGTGCAAATGGGCTTTAAAAGTAGGAGCATTCAGGATTCTTCCTCTAGTTTCCATCATGATCAGCCAGCCTTGGGAGTTCAAAGTTGGAAATGAAAGGGATTAGGTGCTACCGAACACAATGAATTTACAAATTATAATTTTTGTTTCTTTCTCTCGTGCAATGTTGGATTATAATTTCAAAGTATTTGGAGAACACTAACTCCTCCTAAACATCAGCAAGACTAAGGAGCTGATCGTGGACTTCACTACAAAGCAGGCGAGGAATTACAAACCCCTCATCATCAGTGGCACGCCAGTGGAGAGAGTGGACAGTTTCCGATACCTGGGTGTCCACATCACTCAGGACCTGTCATGGTCCTGCCACATCAACACCCTGGTTAAGAAAGCCCGTCAGCGTCTCTTCTTCCTCAGAAGACTTAGAGATTTCCATCTGCCACTGAAGGTGCTCAAGAACTTCTACTCCTGCACCATCGAGAGCGTCCTGACGGCAAACATCTGCACCTGGTTTGGGAACAGCACCAAGCAGGACAGGTGAGATCTGCAAAGAGTGGTGCGCTCAGCCGAACGCATTATTCAATCAGAGCTCCCTGACCTGCTGTCCATCTACACCAAGCGGTGCAAGTCCAAAGCTAGGAAGATTATGATAGACCTCTCCCATCCCAACAATGGACTCTTCTCACTGTTGAGGTCTGGGAAGCGCTTCCACTCCCCTAAGGCCAAAACAGAGAGAATGAGGAGGAGCTTCTTCCCCCAGGCTATTCGGGCCCTGAACCAGGTGTAGGACTGGACTCTCCCACACACGTCACTATAAGACTGGACTCTCACACATATCACATCACCACACGCACCACCACACATTTCCTATAATCTCTTCTGCTATTTGCACATTCTTTACTGTAAATTCCTAAGTTAATTTGTAAATTTTGTAGTAACCTGTAAATTGTAAATATTGTAAAACTTTTTTTCTGTCATTTAATGGTTGGGCATTGTACAGCTACAAGCATTTCACCCCCATTTCATACTGTGTATGGTTGTGTGTGTGTGACAAATAAAAAATTTGAATTTATAGAGTTCATACTTGCAGGTTGGATTTCCTCAGCTTCCGCAGGAAGCAGAGACATGGCTTGGCCTTCTTGGTTATGGAGTTGGTGTTGAGTGTCCAGGAGAGGTTCTCTGCAAGGTGGACACCAAGGAACACCAGAGGGACATGTTCTTAATTTATAAACACTAACTTAGAACATGGTGATACAGGTATTAATTACAACTTTTAATAAATTATAACTTCATTGGTCTAAAATAGTAAACTGAGTCCCCTTAAACCTGTAAAAAGTTTGTATCTCCTGAAGCATGTTGCCTGTATGTAAGAGCCATGAATATTATATTATGTCATCTAAGAAATGATTTGCATAAACAGTATTTGGAGTACTCAAAATGTTTTTTTTAACACATTCCACCTCTGTGACATAATAAAAGACTTGATGATAATCTGGTAAATTTGCTCCTTTCTCTAAAGTATAAAAGGACAACGCTTTGTGATTTTCTAGGAAGTGCAGGGATACTGAAAGTGGCACTTTGTGCACTGCTTTTGTCAAACATGCTGAAAGTGGAAAATGAGAAACATGTCACACAACCTTAGATAAATGGATCAAAACAGTTTCCCATTCATTCTTTATGGTAGTGCTAAATCGCTACAGATGTAATATATTTTTGTCCACTATGGTTTTCCGGTGTTGTTTTGAGTCACTTTCCACTTCCAGAGATGAAATCAGATCTCAGAGCTCTGTGTTCATTAATCACAGGTAAGAAAAGGGTTATTTGAAATAAGAGTAAACCTACAGAATGAATATGCAGCTGTGCTTTAAAGGTTTATCGGATTCATGACAGCTAACGTCCACCGTTTGGTTAAACAGTTGTGTCAGCTGTGCTGAAGTGATGAGCTAAATAATGAATGAACAGGAGGTTTCATTTATTTGTGTGTGCCGCTGTCATGTTGTAATGGTAAATATTCTGACAGTGTTGTGTTCATGTCTTACGAACATTAAAAACACTCACTGACAGAAATAGACCTGCTGTTTTTATTTCTTTTTTTAAATGTATGTGTGTGGTTTTCATGTTGTAAGTACTCTTGTCAATGAGCTTCTGACAGTCTGTCCTGTATGGGTTATGGATGATGATGATGTGCTGTGATAATACAGCTGCTGGCTTTATGCTGAGCTTTGACACTAGGCTGTTGTTACAAATACAGAATCAGTCATGAATGATTTTTATTCACAGACAGAAAAAAATACATCTTCATCACAGCTCTGATAGTGCTAGAGTTAGCTTTCACTGAGTCAGCTGAACACAGTCTTAAAACAAATGTATTTGTTCCTGTCATTAATCTTTAAATCACTTCAGCTAATCCTTGGCCTGCTTCTTTTTCTGTAAACCCAACTACACTGTGCAACAGTATTTTCAAAGATTTATTTCAATCGCTTAGTTCTTTTTAAGTTTCCTTAATTTTTCTGTATTTGTGTCAAAACATTTTTTTCTTTTTCATTGTATGTCATACCCAGAGACCACTCTGATCCCTCCTGTTGAAGCTGGAAGTTGAATTAAAGACATGTCTGCACCTTTGAGGGAGGACCCTGTGCCGCAGAATGCTCTGACTGTGAGCCTTATGACTGGAGGGGGACTCCTCAGAGATGAAGGTGGTGCAGGGAGAGTTTGGGAAGTTAAAGGATAATCTTTCCTGTGTCTTCTGGAGAATGATGTCATTTAGTATGTTGTATGTACTGGTACTTATATAAAACCTTTCTACTCTACTTCAGTTCGCAGAGCAATTAATACACCATGCCTCATTAATACAGACATAAATGAATGAATAAAATATATATATATATATATATATATATATATATATATATATATATATATATAATGTATTATTATAAATAATAATAATAGTAATAGTATACATATAATAACATATATATGTTATTGTCTTATGTGTATGATTTCCTTTGACCAGAATGGTCTTACAAAAAGAGATTTGGTCCTCTGTATAAATAACGCTTAATTATCCCTAAAGTAAAAGGTCTTACTTAAATGTTTATATACTCACTTTATAAAAGCACCAAGCTGTTCTTTGTCGTTTATATGGTGCTTGACTTTGTTCATTATGACTTTCATGTCAGAGAGTATTCTAGCTTCTGTCAGAGTGAAAGTGTTTAGCAGGAATTAGGAACCATTATAACAAAATGAGCAAAATGAACAAACTGATATACAAAATGAGCAATGTATCGCATTCTTACTGACCACTTACCAAATGTAAAATGTATGGCAATAAGTTTATTGTTCAAGTTAAGTTTGATTTGAAATTACATTTTTTTTTTCATTTTATTTTAATACATCTCTGTCATGGGTCAAAAATGCTATGAGGTGCCATAAAGAATATTATTACTGAAACACTCTCCACTGAAAACCAAGCCATTTCAGATGAACAGGAAGTTATTTCCTGACAAGGAAAAAGTGGTACATTTCAAACCGCTACACAGATGTCTACTCAATAACCTGCTAGAAGCCTAAGTGAAGCAGCCGCATTACTCTGTCAAATGCAACAGCCGTGGGCAGTCGGTTGTAAGACTACGGTCAAGTGAGTCCTCACTAATATTTCAAACTAAACAGGTTTTCTAGATCAAATCCACCACCTCTCATACTTTGAATAAATTAAAAATACACACAAAATGGGCCTATCACATCAATGATCGACCTGCTCATTACTATGTCCACCTTGTTACTGTGGAAAACGAGGAAGACGCTTTTTGCTTAAATTAGCCATTATCACTTATGTCAGGGGTTCTTACATTTTGTTTTTTTTGTTTTGTTTTTATCTCAGGGCCTGACGTTTTCACTACAAAGTGGACCAGGGCCCATTCACATATTAACACTGTATTGAATAAATTAATTTTGCTTTTGGTTTGATTTATATTTAATAAATAAATCAATTCCACCTGATCTTAAAAGCTAAAACCTTGCCAAATAAACATGATGATGACGACATTATACAATGTAATAAGACATTTATTTATTACATGTATGTGAACCTGGAAATAAAACAAAATGCCAAACAGGTCAACAATTCATGAAACAAATCAAACTGCAAGTAGAAATTGAAAGGCTCAAGTCAAGGTTAATAACACAAAAATAATTAATAATTCAATTTTACTACAACGAAAGAGAAAAAAGGGACTGATCTAGTTGTAAAGAGACAAAGATAGTATTTTTATTCTTTCTAGAAGCTGATGCTGTATGTCTAAGGTCATGTCCATGATACGGTGGCTCGCAGTGTCGTTTGAGTGTTCTTTGCAGCAGCCCCTCCGATGATCTCATGGCACATATATACAGTGGCAGGCCAAATCAATTCAGTGCTTCAATGTATAGCATTACTCCACACATTGGGCTCTCGGGTCCGCCTCATTTCCTCTGTTCACAAACCGCATGCTTCAGGAAGTCAAAGCTGTACTTGCACAAAAGTACAACCCCCTCCCAAAAGTCAAAAGACTTTTGGGAGGGGGTTGTCACCTTTATCTTCCTTTTTGCATTTTAAGAACTTCTCCATATATTTTGCTAACTGCAAACAGCAGGCAGACTGTCTTCTTCTTCTTGCTTTTTGAGGCTGTTTAAACAACTCCCACCAAATGGTGTGAAGCTGTATTGAGACTGAGATTGTCATGGACAGGGAACAATAACCAAAAGTATTTTGCGGCTCTTAAGGTGTGGCTCGCAGCCCCATGGTTAAGAATCACTGACTTATGTGATGCTGTTTATACTGTAAGTAACCATAAGAGGGTGGGCATGCTATGCTTTAACACATCTGTGAATCATTCAGAAAAATGGAAGAAAAGGTTGATGACAGACTGATATTTATTCTGGTTTTAATTTTTTAGATTTCCTTAAAAAAAACAAAAGAAAACTGTTGGGTCTAAACTCAGACCCCGCTGTATCCAGGACTTATTCCCATGAAAGAAAAGCAAGGCAACAGTGTTCGATCGATTTCTTGCGCAAGGGAGGCCTCTCGTCTGTGACCAGCACGTTGAAATGACCACGCTGGTGGCCTCCTCTCGCCGCCTTTTATTGACAAACTTCAAACAATAGTTTACAAAACACCTCCCCTTGCAACCCCCTTTGGTTACAAAGACAAGGCACTGTATGTAAGTGTGTGTGTGTGGGTGTTATGTGAGAATGTGTGTGTGTGTGTGTGTGTGTGTGTGTGTTTGATCAAAGGGTCATAAAACCTAAAAGCAGGAACAACATCCTTGGTCATAAAGAGGGTAGTCTTCCCCCACACCCAATGTATGGTTTACCAAAGATAACACAGTGAAACCATACAAAGGGTAGGAAGCTCTACCAAACATCAAACAGATCTTCAAGTTAGGATGTATCTACAATAAAACCTCCCCCAGCACAGAGTGGCTGGAGAGGTGGTCAGGATCAAAGGAATGGCTTTGATCCTACTGCTTAAACTAAGACTGTACAAATTTAAGAAACACAATGGCAACATTCAACAATTAGACTTAACATTTCCCTCCTTTTTGTCATTGTTCTTAAATTTCAACTTATGCACCCTTTGTTTAGACAGTGTCAGTGTAGATTTCATTCATGCACAGTAAACTACATCCTATACATAAGCAAATCAGTATCAACAGTTCAAAAACAGGAATTAATATCTTCAAAAGAAGATGCCACCAAGGACCAGACAGTAACCAAGCTATCCAGCCTTGTGGCGGATCTACTCCTGTCGTGCAATTCATTATGTATTTCTTCAAGTAAACAACTGAATGTCAAAGGTCAAACAAGAAGAATCATCATTCTCAAAAATCATATGTCACTACAATCCAACTGTATATAGACATAGGTATTTAAACGCATCAGTTGACTTTATTGTTTGTCCATGTGGCTCTCAGCTAACTTCAAAGCTGCAGCCTGGTCAACACCCTTCTTTATGACTCCTATCAACCCCCCAAATCTTCTCACTGTAGGCATCCTGTGGGGGTTAGAGTCAACTTGTGAATTATCTGCATTTACAACTCTTCTCCTGTCCTGTTGTCACCACAGAAAAAGCTTTGTAAAGGAAATTGGATCCAGCTGTTTTGATCTTCTTGGCTCAAAACCTCAAGTGTTCATGATGTAAATGTAGACAAAAGGCTTCTCTGTTTACATCCTTCTTGCAGAAGACAAAAGAATAAGTGATGTTACCATGTTCCATGGTTAATCTCCAACTTGGGCTAATCCATTGTCCTTCGTACACATAGGCAATTGGCCTGTTTCCAGTTCGTTTAACTGTATAATGTCCTGCAACAAGTCATATTCTTTGAGTCAGACGAGCAGGTCTGTCTCACCAGAGCAGTTCACCTTCCCAGCTACTGGTGAATCAACCTTCCATTCAGGTTATGAGGAATTGGAAAGTTGAAAAGTTGGCAGTGTTCCTGGATGTGTTGCTAAAGCAACCAAACAAACTGTCTCGCTCCAAGTGATGCTATCCGGTTGTGTTCTTAAACTGCCACCAGTAGTTGGTTGAAAACCCATGCGGGTACTGGGTGTGATTTGCTCTGTCCCAATGCGCTCCTGTCATCCCACTCAGGGTCCACAGGCACAAGAAGATGCACAGCACATTCCCAGCCATTCTGATGAGTACCTGTGGCTCAGTTGGTTTCTTCACCGGATTGAGACGAGGGGCCCTGGAGGCTTTCCCCCCCTTTGTTCCCGGTCTTCCTGCCACTTACTCCGAGCTGGCCTGGATGTGTGTCACCTTCTTGCAGTGCGCTTGATGTATCCAAGTGTTCCTTCCAGCAATCTTCACTACTGTGGTCGTCGTCAGCAGCATCCGATATGGACCTTCCCACCATGGACTGGACCAGCACTTCCTCTCCATGGCCTTATCATCATCCAATCTCCAGACTTCAGGCTCTGCTCCTGCGAAGAAACAGAATCATCTGGCAGATCATTTGTTCTCATGACTACTTTACTTTTAAACATTTTCAAGCATCTAATCTGCTAATATGCTCTCTCTTCTGCTTTTCTATCATCACTACAGAAGACTGGAACTCTAAATGCTCTAACATGTGTAATCTCAAAGAGTCAGACCATTCTCTGTTGGAGTAATCCTCATGTACTTATTCTATACAGTCTAACCATGTCCTGCCTGTCTTCCTAAATCTTAACTTTACTGTCTGCAAAAGTTTTTTTTTTAAAGTATTTAATAATCCTAGAGTGAGTATAACGACTGCTCATCTCCCTCCTGTTTGAGACATGGCATAGCCAATGGCTCAAAATAGCAGCAGTCTTATACAAATTATTAGGCAGTACTGGTTTATCACACAGATAAAAAAATCATCCTGCAAGCTTGCTCCCTCTGTAAGTCACAACTATTGTCCTGCAGTAGGTGAGTGGGCCTGCATGTCTGCTAATGCTGTACTGATAAAAGGTTAACACCATGTTTAACTAAAGCTGCCTCTTTTGCGATCTTATCTGCAAAAACTTCCCCTAATGCAACCGGATCTTTCCCTCACATGTGTGCTGCACATTTACAAACGGCAATTCCACTGGTTAATAACGCTGCATCCAGCAGAATTTGCAAGAGTTTGGTGTGTTCTGCAGGTTTCCCTGTAGAGGTTGTCACACCTCGTCTCACTCACTGCACTACAAAGAAATGTACAGTAGCAAATGTATACTACCTATCAGTGTATATTGTCTCTCTACAGCTTTACACGCTTCCGTTAAAGCTAGCATCTCTGCTGCTCAAGCAAACATGAAACATGCTAGTTGTCCTACATAGATAACTCTCTCTCACTGTCAGCTACAGTAAAACGTGTTCTAGTCTGTCCCTCTGCTGTTGTAAAACTCAAATCATCAACAAACCAAACCTTTCCCTCAACGAGTGGCACATCTATTAAGTCATCCCTCAGCTTACACGTCTTCTCCTCGCGCTCTCTACACTCATGAGAAGTGTCCTCCTCCGTTGGCAAAAAGGGTTTGACAGATTCAGAATTCTGCACCACTTTATGGTAATATGTGTGGTTGTGAGAGTAACAGTAACATTAAAGACAAGTGTCTTGTAGGTGACAGAAATGTAAGTTTAGTCTGCAATAGTAAACATCTACCTCGTGTGGAACTAACAATTGCAAAAGGTGAAATAAACTATTGAAACATTGTACAGCTTAAGCTGCTGCACATACTGATCTCACGCATGGAGGTAAAGCACGAGCAACTAGAGCTAATCTTTTAGGATAGTAAGTTACTGGCTTCACTTGTGGAAAAAGTGCTGTTAGTTATTTTACAGTCACCTGGCATTTGTGCTGTTCACAGAACCACAAGTCCATCGCTGGACCTCCTCTGCGCTGTCACTTTTTGGAGCTTGGCACGCTCCCTCAGGTTCCATTTTCCAACGCTGAAAGTCTCCTTGTGACAATCCTTTGGAAGCCCAGTAGCACAGCTCTCTGTGCTGAAGGTGATCTCCGATCCTCCTGAAGACTCCCTCCAGGCCTCAGCTTCCATCTTGTGGACGATCCTCTCAGTCTCTCCTTCTCATCATGGCACCTCACGACATCTACAAATTGAAAAAAATGACACTCCTCTCGCCACACGGCTTTCGCCATGTGTCAACTCCCCAATGAGACATGTACAAGAGTGTTGCACAGTCTCCCTAAAACAATCTCCAGGGTTTGTCCCTTGGAGCAGCTTCACTCCAAGCTGTAACCCTGTGTAAGAACATTAATCAGCACTTAAATGTTCAGCTTGTTTAACTCCCAGCTCCTGTATCACAGAAGACAAAGTCTTAAATTTAAACAACTTCACATTTGCAACCAACTGTAGATCATAAGAGTAATAAAGTATTCAGCATCACAGAGACAAGTATCATTGCAGGTTTATTCTAAACTCATTAATCTCCTACGTTTTCCCATAATTTATTCCAAATTATTTAACATCTCAATGTTATTCCACATTGTAATCAGTGAACTTCACTTATAGGCCATCAAAGCCTCATCTGAACATGGATGCACCACTTGCATAGGTTTAATACTTGTAAATAAACAGCTAATCACACAAATCACTGCAACAATAATAGAAAACATTGTTTAATATTAATTCTGGACCCCACCTCTTGACGCATGGACACTTCTCATGCGTCAACTCACCAAACCTGGATCCCTGTCTTAAAAACTGGCTCCACCAGGGCCCTGTTTCAGGAAGCCGGTTTAGAAAACTCAGAGTGAAAAACGATACGCAGGGTTGAGTAACCCCGAACTGTCCAACTCGGAATATTCGGTTTCAGAAAGGCTGATAACAATTAGTTCAGTCAACGCGGAGTTGCTTTAACCCCAAGTGAAGCGCGCGGACGAGGATACATAAAGCCCTGATCAGTGGAGCACAGATTAAGTGAGTCACCATGGAGACGGAGGGAAAGAAGGCGCGGTCAATGTATTTCACAGCGCTTGAGGCCGAAATTCTGATGGCAGCATATGCCGATAACATGCAAATTCCGCGGAAAAAAGTAACACAGCGACAGCTGCAAAAGAAAGTGAGCATGCATGGCAAAACATAGCCGACAGAGTCAATGCGTGAGTGTTAATTTAAACATTGATCTAGGGATTTCCACCCATTTAACACGTTATTTTATTTTATTTTTTATTTTATACATTTTATTTTGTGATGTGAGCGCAGGTGCAACCCAACAGGCCCCAAACGTGCCTGGCAGCAAGTAAAAATGAAATATAAAAATATAGTCCAAACAGGTGAGGTGTAATTGTATTATGAGCCATAGTGCTTGGTCTGTTTGTCCCATGTAAATCAATTGCAGTTAGAGGCTACATTAATTTTCTGTCTGTAAGCACTTATTGAAATTATCTGAGCACATTACAAGTACATATTTGCTTACTCTGTATGCTCAAATGTGGCCCGTTATAGCCAACAGAAAAAAAGCGGAGGCCCGAAAAACAGGTGGGGGTCCTCCACCACCACCACCACTCACAGAGGCTGAGCAGTTGGCCCTCAGCCAAAACAGTGGGCGCCCTGTGGCCGAAGGCATCTCTGCGGGGACATCCTCTGAGTCAATAACCCCGCAAGACACAAGTGCCTACATAGGGGGTAAATTCAAAATAATACATGATGTGCATACATCCTTTCTTCACAGTCACCTTTGCAGTGCTACTCATTCATTTGATAAACTCTTTACCATAATGGATTATTTTGTAGTGAAGTTATTTTCCTACTGATTTTGCCTTCCCTCAGTCTTGGTTGTCTTTGAGAGCATAATGACAATGAAGTGTAAGGTGCTTGGTATGTTTGTTAATTGCCATTTGGTCCCTTGTAAGTTATAAGTGACCTGTATAAACCTCATATTCTATCAGTTGATGGTGGTGGTGTACTGCATCTGGTGCAGCCTCCTGTTGAGCCAGACCAACATGCAGTTGTGAGTAATACTCCACAGATTATATGAGTTTACAGTAGAACAGCAATGTTGTTTATTTCTTTACTACAGGAAAATAATGAAGAAACATTGACAGCTGTTACAGAGGAGGAAGCAACAGAGACACTTTATGAGGTTTACATCTTTTAATACTTTGTGTACAGGAAACACAGGTGACCAATAAAGCCAGTTGAACAAAAAATCTGTTTATTCTTCTTTCAACATGTTGAGGTGATGGGTCAAAAGAAATGATTGTGACATATGGTGTCTCTGACTGCACTTCCATCTTGTATGTCCGTGGGAGGGTCAGGATGTTCATGGTTTGGATCACTGCTGATGTTTGGTTCAGAAGGACAGTGTTCTCCTCTAATTGTGGCAATGTTGTGAAGAATCACACATGCCACAATAATGTCACATGCCCTTTCTGGGGTGACCCTGAGCCTTTGCAGGCACTGGAACCGGGCCTTAAGCATTCCGATAGTCATTTCAACTCTGGCTCTTGTCCTGCAATGAGCCAGATTATATCGCTGCTGTGGGCCCGGTTCAGGGTCAGAGTAAGGGGTAAGCAAATAGGGTAAACATGGATACCCCCTATCACCAAGCAAGTAGCCAGTGAACTCTCCTAAGACAGAAGGATACACTTCAGTTCAAATGTCCCTGAAGCAATTGGTCTTTATATATTTTAAAGTATTTTCAACTCACCATGTCCAAATTTTGTGCTCAGTGTACATTCACGGAATATTTGTGAGTCATGGACAGAGCCTGGCCACTTGGCTTCCACATTTGTGATAATGTTGGCAGCATCACATATGATCTTCACAGTGCAGAGAACACAAATTAGCATCCATTACTATAATGAAATAATTTGTTAGTTTGACATGCTACAGGGAACTATGTACCTGTACATTAATGCTGTGGAAAGACTTCCTGTTCACATAGTCTCCTTCATTTACTGAAGGAGCAATAATTGGAATGTGAGTGCCATCTATACAGCCAATCACGCCTGGGAACCCTGAAAATAAATGTAAAATTTAAGTAGTAGTTCAAGTATCACCACATCATAAATTAAGTTTTGGTCATCCTGATACCTGCAATTTTGTGGCATCCCTCTTTGATAAATCTTGTGGGTCTGTGACCGGGGAACACCACAAACGAGTGCAGGAGACGTTTCAGTGCAACTGTAACATTCCTGACTGCCCGACAGACGGTAGCCTTGGAAACGTGCTCA
This sequence comes from Astatotilapia calliptera, assembly GCF_964374335.1. Taxonomy (NCBI): domain Eukaryota; kingdom Metazoa; phylum Chordata; class Actinopteri; order Cichliformes; family Cichlidae; genus Astatotilapia; species Astatotilapia calliptera. The sequence goes on along the minus strand of NC_137425.1, from coordinate 14,720,530 downwards.
GCGTCATCAATATTATACAGAAAGCTCCCGTTTGCAAGAAACCGAAGTGCAATACAAATAATATGCAATGAACTGAGAGCATGTCCGCGATGTGTCACATGCGTAATATATGGCCTGAGGATGTTATCCAAATAAATTATAGATTGTGCTGAGAAACGGTAACGTTCGCACAGGAAATCATCAGGAAATGATAAAATGTCCAAACGCGCTCTGATCACTCTCTCCCGGCGGAGAGCTCTGCGGAGAATTTGGGCTTCACGATCTACTGGCTCTTCAAGGAAGTGGCACGCCATGTCCGACACTTCCTACTGTCAGGTTTCCGACAAAGGGGCGGAGACAGTCAGGGTTAGTTGTAGTAAACCTGCTAGGGGGCAGGTTAGCTTCACGGCGTGTGTCGTCATAGTGACTCACTCAGGCTGCAGCTGAACTCGCTTTGTGAAACCGAAAACCCAGAGTTTTCGTTAACTCACGGTATACTTACTCAGTTTTTCCACTAAACCGGCTTCCTGAAACAGGGCCCAGGAGCCTGCATACTCACCATCATGGCCTGGAAAACAAGATCTGGAAGTAAAATCAAACTTCACACTTATAAACAAGTATATCACAAGGGTAACAAGCATTCAGCATCAGCAAGACAAGTGTCATGTGCAGGTTTTCTCAAATCATTAAATCACTATTGTTACCATAATTCGCCTCAAACATGGATCATCCCATGTGCTCAGTTAACATTAATGTAATCGGTGACTTCCCTTAAGCAAAGTCACTCCACTCATATATTTATTATGGGTCCAAAAGTGGCCAGCAAATGAGCCCATAATAAACTATTCCATAAATATCGTAATCTCTTATTTGTTTTACTCATGTCACTTGTCCGCTTCTGCTGAATGCTACATGCACTCTTAAAGAAAACAAAACCTGTAATAAAGAAACAAACATCCACCAGTTGTTCTGCTAAAAACCACATCATCAAATCACATGAAAAACTGCAATGCTGTAAGAAAAAATGCAAATGTTAGCGCTGCGCAGGTGTGTACACACTTTCTCACAGTAACTTCTGTGAGTACCACAAGCCCATGAATAACACACCTCTGATAGATTCACAAACATAAAAATGGCATTTAAAAGGTTAAACCATCACGCAACCTCAGATGTTGCTATCATCTTTCTGCTCCTGTAACAGAGACACACACAGAGATACATCCACACCTTTGTCAAGTGGGGGTTGACTTCACACAATGGTGTTAAGTCAGTCAGTCAGTTCCCGATTTATTTTAAAATTCTTACTCATTCACTCAGTGATTCCTTCTTTTGCTAATTGTGGAAATTATCGTCGCATTCGTTTCCACGCTCAGCAAAACAACGTCATTTCAAAAAGAAAAATAATTTAGACTGGATTTCCTCGTTGAATCCTTTTGGACAGGAATTTGTTTCCTGATTGTCCCAAATAAGAGCCCATTTTAATTTTGGGGAAGCTCACTTTGCAACAGTTTTCTCGACGACGCTTCGATTCTAATCGTGCAGATCTGCTCAACAGAGATCATCAAACAAAACTTTCAGTGCACCATGAAAGTAACAAAATAAAAGAAAGAAAATAAAAGAAATCAAAGAAAATAAAGGAAAGATAGGCCTTGTTTAAATCATGACACGTGTTCTTCATGCCAGGGGGATAAATCGTAACAAAAGACAAATCAAACAGCCAGTTTAATCTCAAACATTCATCCAATCAGCCATACACACAACATACAGCATAACCCTGTTGTCTTAGCACATAATAAGTTTTAGTTCTCATGTAACTAAATGTGTGCCATGGTAAAACTTCTTCACACACCAGAAACTCACAATCAGCTCACTCAACTCACTCATTTAAGACCTCTCATCAGCATTCTGTTTCCTCCTCTATGATGCAACCATCTGTCCTCCTATAATATTCAGTCCACTAGTCTATGTATCACTTTCATCTTACTAGTGACTTGGACAAGATGACAAACAGAATCTCATGCTTAAGATGCTGTCTGGTCTCATGAGTATCATTGTATGTGTATATGCATGTAGGGTTAGTATGGTTAATGCATTTTCAGTATGTTTTTGTGTTCATCTCTCACCACACTTCCATTATTCTCATCACTGCTTAAAACAACACACATCTCTCTGTTTTTTTTCTTTAACTGTACTTTTCTCCAAAACAGAAAATAGCATTACAGCTGTTTCAGACTGAGAAACACCAAACACTCTTCGTGCTATCATTCATCCACACAACTATTTTATTTCTTTTTGTCCACTGGGCAGGTGACATGCAGAATCACGTCTGCCCCAGCTGGATACCTTTCACACACACCATGACGTCAGACACTCTCACACTCATGGAATTGATCAGGAGAAAAACTTTCTTCATCTTCACACTCTGTTACAGAAACACCATATGTTTTGTTTTTGTTTTTTTGTTTTTTTTTTGTGTTGTGTCAGGGATGGATATGTAGTTGTAACGTTTGTGTTCACTAACTTTACTTTCTGTTTCCTACCCTGCCAAGTCTGTCTTGGACTCAATGCTGCTCCTAATATGCCTCTAATCTCTCCTCCACTTCTACCTCTGCTCTCTCACGCTCTTCTCTGACTCTACTTTCTGCTAACATTCTTGCTCTTCCTAATGCTTTTCTATGGTGTTGTTCTAGAGTAGTTGCAGTGGATTGAGCTGTAGTTTCATCCTCAGGTTTCACAACTACTTCTTGCAATATTGCTCTTTTAACATTCTGTGCTTCTCTCCTCTTCTGAGCCTGCTCCAGCCACAACTTAGCAACTGCTAACTGCAATTCCTTCCTCTGCTTCGCTTTACCTGTTTTACCTGCTACACTTACAGCTATTCTTTCTACCAGCATTTTACACTGAACTTCCACTAATGTCCCTTCAAATCCACATTTCTTATACCAACAACCTACATACTGCGTGCTGCCTGGTAAAACTTTCTGCATAAATTTTACATCTCCTTCTAAGGCAGACTTACACATTTTATTCTCCATTACAAGACAACAATCAGCCACACTCACGCAGACCACGTCTGGCCCGCACACACACAACATAGGCCTATCGCTTGCGTCTGCACGCACAGCTAGCGCTCTCTGTTGAAAACTCTCAAACGCCCCATATGGCGGAGAATTCAACCTTCGGACACTCTCCAACGCCCCAAATGGCGGAGATTCCGGACTCTGAACCTAGGTTCTCTCCACGCCCCAAATGGCGGAGAACTCTCTACGCCCCAAACGGCGGAGAAGCCTGCGTCTCTCTCACGCGGCTAGCGCGCTCCCGGACTCACGTTTAACGCACAGCCCGTAGCCGCTCTCTATTGTTTTGGGTCCACGTGCGCTCTCGTGACCAGCGCTCCCCGGGACTCAAACGTTTCACGCAGAATCACGGTGACGCGTATCTAGGATCCCACATTCATTCACACGGTTATAGAGACGCTCTCTAAGGCCTTCTGTACTCACTGTTTGTTTACGTTCATGGGAAGAGTCTCTGGATCCCGTCAATCGTCATCCATCCCGAGGGGAGGTCAGGCGCAAACTTCCCGGCCTGGTGGCAAGCCAAAAACACCAGGGCTTTACGTCAATCATCCCAGACGTTGCGGTGGCGTCCTCTCCCTCTCCTCGGTGGATGCAATGTGTTAGGCTCCGGCTCCGAAGGACCAAAAAATGTTGGGTCTAAACTCAGACCCCGCTGTATCCAGGACTTATTCCCATGAAAGAAAAGCAAGGCAACAGTGTTCGATCGATTTCTTGCGCAAGGGAGGCCTCTCGTCTGTGACCAGCACGTTGAAATGACCACGCTGGTGGCCTCCTCTCGCCGCCTTTTATTGACAAACTTCAAACAATAGTTTACAAAACACCTCCCCTTGCAACCCCCTTTGGTTACAAAGACAAGGCACTGTATGTAAGTGTGTGTGTGTGGGTGTTATGTGAGAATGTGTGTGTGTGTGTGTGTGTGTGTGTGTGTGTGTGTGTGTGTGTGTGTGTGTGTGTGTTTGATCAAAGGGTCATAAAACCTAAAAGCAGGAACAACATCCTTGGTCATAAAGAGGGTAGTCTTCCCCCACACCCAATGTATGGTTTACCAAAGATAACACAGTGAAACCATACAAAGGGTAGGAAGCTCTACCAAACATCAAACAGATCTTCAAGTTAGGATGTATCTACAATAAAACCTCCCCCAGCACAGAGTGGCTGGAGAGGTGGTCAGGATCAAAGGAATGGCTTTGATCCTACTGCTTAAACTAAGACTGTACAAATTTAAGAAACACAATGGCAACATTCAACAATTAGACTTAACAAAAACAAACAACAACAAAAAAAAGAATTCACATTCAGAATATTCATAAGGATTTCTGTGGGAGTAATGGGGGTAAAGACAATTCAGGGACTTACTTCAAAGACTTTAAGCATTAGAAAATTAGAATTAAAAGGACATCTCGCTATAATATTATGAGTAAGGCTATAATGAAGAGGAACAAAAATGCACAAAAATGATGGCATTTTAGGATAATTGTGCTAAAAAAAAAAGGAGAGAAAAAAATTTCCCGAAACATATAATTTATTTCTAAGGTAAATTGGGATTAACAATGTAAGACAAGCTTTTAGAAATAATGTGATAGTGTATTTTTATACATAATACACTCAGTTCTTTTGTGGGGACTCAAATGACACAGAGTACTAGACCTGCAACAACAATGGCTGTTAGATGAGACAGAGGTGCACGTTAGACAAACTTAACTTCTGTCAACAGCGCAAAATATCAAAAAAGAGTCAGCTGATACTACTGCCAAAACAATCTTCATAATTAATTTTTTTGTGAAGAATAAAGAAAGGTGACAGGTGAGAAAGGTTGTTGGGACCAAGAAACTTACAATTAAAGAGAATAACAGGAATTATGAATGGGTGCTTGGAAAAAACCCCCAGAAACTTTAAGTTTTACAAATAAATTTATTAATAGTTGTGTTTTTCATACACAAATCCATCTAATCCCAATTCAGATATTGTTTTTAAGAAAAACACCCTCTGCTGTGGCTCTAATGTATGAAAACCTGTCAAAAACACATATTTGAGTGTGAAAAGTTGAGATGAAAAACTACTTTGAATCTCATAATCAGACAGTTAATTCCATAATGAAAAGAACTACTAAAATTAAACATTTATTGGAGGAAAAGATGGACACAATGTAGAGGGATAAAACTAGTCCTGTAGCTGCATGGAGATAGAGCTACTTACCCTAACTGACCAATCAACGTTTACAAGATAAATTTTAGGAGTCATTAATACTAAAAATCTTGGAACAATGGTCTGGATGACTTGTTACCTTTAAATATTTGTAGGTAAATATAATCACAATTTTAATTGTAATTTTAGATAAAATACATTGATGTTCCATTTAATTACACCTTAGTTGTGGGCTGTATTATAAAGTGTTACCATTTTTTATCTAGTGTGTTAAGTACACTGATTTTATATGTACTGAAATGTGCTATATCATTGCATTGTCATCTGAATGAACCATAACTAAACTCATAAAATAAAACGATTAAAATAGATTTGAAATATATGTAGAGTGATGTGATGTGAATCTCTTTCAGTTTTCCGCAAACTTCTTTGTCAGCCTCAATATTTAAAACATTAAAAGATAAATATGTCTTACAGAAATAAAAGTCCACAATCACTTATAATGACATTCACAAAATCAAAGTCAAATGTCACCAAACAACTTTTAAAGGGACCAAATAAAAACAACTGAAAATGATTGAGACCAAATCGGATGGTTTTTTGTTTTAAACAGCACTTCCTCTGGTAAGACCTGTTTGTGTCCAGGTTTCTGCAGTTTCTACCTGGTCAGCAAATCTGAAACATCCAAAAAAAGGTTTAACAATGAGCAATAAGGACCAAAATATATATATATTTTTTTAAATGTAAAATATTCTATGTAATACTGATGATGACGTATAAGAATTTACCCAGTTAGTGATGTTTCATCATCTGGAGTGCCTACAAGTTTATCATAATGTTTCTTCACCATCTCAAGCTCTGTTGAAACATCTGAAAAACAAAACATTTTTTGAATTGTTTCCTCCCCAAGAGTGACTCACGTAATAGTGTGTGTGACTGTAAATTATAAGTTAATTTTAAAAATAGAGAGACAAATAGGTAAATACACTGTGCTATCAGGTGAAAGATTTCAAAGATAAAGAGAAAAGGAAGGAAGCTTTATCAAATGTAAATACAGCAAATTGTCCTGTTTACCTGGGAGTAAGCCCCCATCAGTCTTGAATGAACGTTCAATGGATTCCTTCATAGTTTCCTCCAGAGTCTTCAGGATTTTTTCCTATTTTAAAAATGGTTATTACTTATCACAGATCAAAATATTGTGTTAAGTCAAATACAATTACATTTAGAAGGTTCTCAGATACTGCATAAAAACATAAATGGAAACATATTTTTGTGTAAGTCTATTCCAGTTAAATATGGAAAAAGCCTTCATATGTTCATCCCATTTTTTCATAAAACATGACAAACCATCAAAGTGTGCAATTTCTCCAACATGGTATTTTTTGCCCTCTCAAACATGTCCTCCTTTGAGTGCACGTGGTCCGTAATAGTCTCCCTCATGTTGTACAGCGTGTCTTTTCCACTAAATTCTGCAGCCTCTACAATAAGACAGAAAGCTCCAATCAGATTTCTCTTTCTGAATAATGATAAATATAAATATGTGTTTTTGTGAATCTCTGATCTTATTTCTTACTCTTGTAGCCTTCATCCATAATGTCTTCAATTGTCTCTGTCAGACTGCTGTAGACTCTTTTCTTCTGTTTCCGCATCGTTCTGTTCAGTTTTGCCTTAATTTTTTCTTCCTTAGAGAACAAACATGAAATATGGATGAACATCACTTGAAATCACATCAAGCCATAAAACTAAGGTTAATTTTTCATGTTTTCCATTTACTGTCCATTATGTCAGTAAAGTTTCATCTCTTACCTCTGTCTTGAGAAATCTGAGCTGCAGTTCAGCATTTTTGTACTTTTCAAACAGAGAATCAGTGTTAAGTGAAAATGTATCGATGACTCCATTGAATGCTCCACGTTCTGAGTCATTTCTAAAACATATAAACATTGTGGTTATTAATGGCAGAATTGGCAAGTTTATATGTTATGATTACATATCTTGGATAATATTATGTGACTGTTTAGAACTTGTCTTTTCTTACGGGAAGGTCTTTCTGAATTCATCATCAATGCTGTCAATCAGACAGGAAGCCAACTTCATATTAAGGTTAATTAGGGTCCCTTTCTTTGGTTTGTGGACGCCACCATTCTTAACAACACACTTCAGTATCTTGTGAAAAGCACCACCCTTCTTTCCCTAAAACAGAAAAGAAAAGAAGAAGTATTTAAACACATATTCATGTAAAATATGTTGTTTTGTTGTAACTATATTTAAAATACATACACGATACAAGACGTTCTTGAGTTTTTCTCCATATGATCCTTTGGATTTCTCAACGCCATCATCAAGATATTTTTCAAAAGCCGTATAGGTGTCTTCCATTTCTTTGTTGACATTACGAAGTTGGATGTTCGTGTTTTTCTCAAGTTCTGCACACACCTCGGCTTTTTTATCATCCTGAAAATTTTTGAAGGAATAAAGTCAGAAAAACAACTTGTTGTTTCGTATATATTTATGAAATCAATTGATTTTAAAAGTCACTGTCCTGTAATAAGAACCTGAGAAGTAAAATAGAACAGCAAAAATAAATGAATCAATTAATAAATCATAAATTAATAGATTATAAAAACAAGATACTCGAAAAAATTTGGAAATCTCAACATGTAAGAGAATGTGTATCTTTTAATGCTGGGCATACACTCTGCGATTTATGGTCCATTTTGAGACGATTTTTCAGTCGTGCGACCGTTTTCGGGATTGGTCCAAGTTTTCCCCTAATCGTGTGTCATGCATCGTGTAGTATACGTGGGGTAACAAGAAGTGATTAATACCTCACGATCAGTTCCCGATCTCGTAAGAAAATCAAACCTGTTTGAAATCCTGTCGCTCGTTGCGAGGGTGTCAACGCAGCCTCTCACACTGCACACACAGCTCCATCTTTCAGAAGTGAAAAAGGTGGAGCAGCAGCACGGCAGTGCAGCGTGTGATCTGGACATACGCGATGGAGGCACAACTTGTAGAACTTTGGCAAGCTCATCCAAGCCTTTTCGATGTGGCCTCACAAAATTATCACGACCACAACAACCGTGAAAATAGTTGGATGGATATTGCTGCTCATTTGCAGCTGCGTTTTTCATTAGCAATTTAGTAATGTTGATGGTGGTGGTGTGTGTGTCTGTGTGAGTAAAAGACAGAGAGGGAGAGACAGATTTTGTGTTATGTGTTATGGACGCACAGTGTGAGCACATCAGATCATCAGGCCATATAGTGTGAGACCCTGCACCGTGACCTACGAACTTCTCACCCCTGCGATTCAATCGTACAGTTTGCGCAGAAGCTGAATAACGCGACTGAAAAAAATCGCAGTGTATTCCCAGCATTAGTTGACCTTACCACTCCTCCGGAGTTGGCTCCGTGAATCAGAGACAGAATCCCGTGAGCTCCATTCACATAGTTTACTGTCTCTGAGTGACAGTCATTGAGATCTTGCAAAAATCCCTGAAGTTGAGGTATTTCTGTTGAGAAGAAATTTCAGTGCCAGTTTGACATTACTTAAATTCAAATTAAATAATTCTTCTTTCAGTCAGAGCAAACTAAAACAACATGTGCATTTCAGCTGTTTATATTCTGTTAGCAAAACGGAGACTTCACTCACCAGTTTCATCTGGACTTAGATGCTTCCCTTTTAGGAACTCTTTGGAGCTCACTGTGAACACTTTGAAACTGTCATCAGTGAAGTGTTTCTGGGGAAAAATGTGATTTAATTTTAAAGCATCCTTACAACTATGGAGTCTTTACATTAGATTTTCTGTCAGTCTATAAAACTCACCTTAATCTTGCTTCTCTTGTTGAATTCTTTCCTTACTCCATCCTTGGCTTGAATGTTTCTTTTAACTATTCGATCATGGATATCAGCTGATGAACTACAACAAATGTGCATATATGTACTGTTACCATCATCACTATTATTATCACCATCATTAATCTGGGGCAGGCTGGGTGGTTTTGATTTACTCTTGGGCTACGTCCCCACGTACAAAGGTATTTTTTCATTTTTTAAAAATCGCATCGACGTGTGCACTTTTTAAAAAATATCTCTGTTCACATGTAAACGCAAAAACAAAGTCAAACGCTGTCAAGAACATGCCAAATCCTAACTTACTAGAATTATGTCCTCTTTTCTTTTCAAGTGCCTTCATTATTTCAAATGTTAATAACTAAACTGTATTTTGGATTTTATCTTGCTAGCTCTTTTGGCCAGAGTTTATTCAATAAAGAAAGAAACTGACAATTTTACATTTGTCTTAGTGATTTATAATCACGAGTCACAGCTCTCTGAAATACGGCAGGCAGTAACTGCATGTGTATATGTAAGCGTGTAAAAAAATGCAGATAGTATTTTGTTTCTGTCTCCCATTTTGAAAATTCATCAAATGTAAACAATCACGTGGCGCACAGCGTGGCGTCATGTTTGATGTTGCGTGACTAACTCCTCGTATTCCTCGTCCACGGGTAAATGCAAAAACTGTTTTCGAAAATCTCCACGCTGGCACGAGTTTATAAAAATCTCAGTTTTCAGTGATCCAAAACGCCATTTACGTGTGGATGAAAAGCCCAAACCTATAGAAAAAGCTATGTTTTCAAAAATACCAGTGTAGCTGTGGACGTAGCCTTGGCCTTTAGGCGGAAATGTGGGAGGCTCCCTTTCTGACCAAGCTGAGCTTTCCCTGACTGTCGCACACATATAACTCATTGTCATCGCCTAGATTGTATTTAAAGACTGACTGTGGCACTGCATCTCTACCACCTACGGTGGTGTTCTCCACTAATTCACCAGTTCATATTAGTTTATTCAGTTTATATTTTTCTTTCATTGTAAATAAACCTATTAAACTTCACATCAGTTGTGCATACATAAAAGCTGCAATGATGCCAGTTGCAACTCTTTCTCCTCCTGCTCTGTTATTGCTCACCCTCTTCTCTCTTGCTGTCCCTCTACAACTAAAAAAAATCTACTACCTTTGCCACTCTCCACTATTCCACTCCCTCTTTCTTTATTACTCAGTCCACCATATTCAATAAACTTTATAAAATTGTATCTGCATCTCAGACTCCCTTTGACCCAAAGGCTAAACTCTGTGTTTCATTCTAGCCTGGGTTTATCTTACATGGAAACACCGTGTAGTTGCTCAGCATTCAAAATGTACTTACAGATCATCAGAATCATCAAGAAGATCAGACTTGGTGCAGATAAAGTGAATTTGCTGACATTCGCCACCATTTCCAATCAGACTACTGACACTTTCCAGGATCTCCCAGGCCTCTTTCTCTGATGCTGCTCGGTTAATTTCAGTCACAATCCACACAGTAGAACACTCTCCAACTATCTGAAAGGAGAATAACATCTCTCAGTGCTTCATTGAAAGATGACTGTTTGCAGACAACACAGTATAAGCAAAGAGCAGTAAATGTGAATTACCCCTTTCCACATCTGATCTCTGCTCTTGTTACAGTCGCCATTTCCAGGAAGGTCCACAAGTGTGACATGCTGGAGGAAAGGATTGTTTGGCACCCTGACAGTCACACACTTCACTAGTGGCCAAAACCACTTTTTTCCTTCATTGCCTTCTTCTTGTTTTGACTCACTTCTTGTGTACTTGACAAATTGTGCAGAAAGTTCATTAGCCTGCAATAAATAATGAAAGTAAAGCAGTGCAGTTTAATTTCAGTCCTCACAGAAAGTGCTTTATAGAATTCATTAAAAAGTCAGTGACATAAAAAAGGTTAAGTAATTAGTGTTCAGTTTTAGATTTAAATGATCAGATTGTGTCATGTACAAGCTTCCCCTTGTGTTATATTGGACCAAGAAAAACATCAATCAAATCCAAAATGAAAATAGATTTTTATGATTTATTTGATTTTTTATTCTCTATTTAAATCATGCTATGAACACTCTTGTTCTCAACAGCCAGTATTACTATTAGCAGAAACTACTTCATGTCGGCATTTTGCACAGTTGTCCACTTTAACTGACTGTCAGACACTGATTTACTTTGTGGCCACTTTGATTCAGTCTTTGCTGAATTTGCTCAGCAGTGAATTTCTACGGTGCGATTTAAAGTGTAAGAGTAGGTTAAAATAGGGAACTGATCACTGTTGTGTGATAAGGGAAAAGGTTCTTACTGCGATTATTTAAAATAAAAACAATCATGCTCTACATCACGGACCTGGACCAAACTTGGGTCTTGTTAACCAGTTATTACAAGAACAGATTTATTTTTTCTGGCAATGTGATCATCTAAAGATCATTGTGTGGGATGTGGGATCTCAGTAAGATCTGTTTTGTTTTGATCACTGGATCTGTTTTCAGTGTTTTGTTTTTTGGACTTTTGAATCTATGCTGCATGCTATTTTCAGAAGTGAGATATGTTTTTAGTTCTTAGGCTACGTTCACACTGCAGGTGTTAATGCTCAATTCCGATTTTTTGATCAAATCCAATTTTTTTGTCTGCTTGTTCACACTACAAATAAAATGCGACAGCAAACGCGCTCTAGTGTGAAGGCTTAAAGCGGCCCGCATGCGCAAAAGAAGACTTCACACACAGCGCGCTCTTCAGACCCAGAGCAAACAGTATTGTTTGACAGATGGCCGTTAATATAAAGACTTCGGACTTTACGTTTCCCAATTTTTGCTTTAAGTTATTTTGTTATTTACATAATAATGTAAATAACCTAATAAATATCCTTATTGCTGTTTTAGAGGAGCGGTGCTTCAAAGGATAGTTGCAGATTTCTGTCAGAATCTGCAGATTATACAGTACAAATAAAATGTTCACGTTTCTCCAACGTTGTCTTCCCAACAGTTTCACTGACATCTACGCTGGATGGCCAGGAAGCGACCGCGATGTCTTCTCGGGCGCTTCTCTAGTACTGATAATTGGCGTCTGTCTTGTGTCGGTGACGTAAAAGACGGATTTAATGCGACCTGACCGTTCAAACAGCAGTCGCTTTCTAAAACATCGGATATGTATCGGATTCAGTACCACATACGAAAGTGACCCAGATCGGATTTGAAAATATCGGATTTGCACCGTTCACACTGTCACACCATGATCGGATATGGGTCGCATAGTGTCAAAAAAATTGGATTTGATGCGCTTTCGCCTGCAGTGTGAACGTAGCCTTAGTCTTTTGTTTATTTGGTCAGTTCCCTTTTTGTGTCCAAGATGTCCTAGTTTCACCTGTGTCCCCTTCCCAGCATCCCCTGTGTGTCCCCTGTCTGTTATAGTAGCAATATGAGTTTGTCTTACTGATTCACATCTCAATATCTTCCGCCTGGATTGGAGAAATTCTGGAATTTCTTTGAAATATTTGTTCTCCATGAGGTTTTCAGAGGACTTCTCTTTCCATTCTTCTCCATAAAGTGCTGACAGCTTTTCAACAGCATCACGATAATCATCATCGCCTTCCTTTTCCTGATTTTCATTATTGTCAAGAAGCTGATGAAATGACCACAACTCATCTTTCCACTCCTACAAAAATAGATGACAAGCAATTTATTGAGGCATGTACCCAGCCTTAAGCTCCAAGAACTGCACTATAACAAATGATTTAGTTTTAAGTACAAATCAAATTTGAGAATTCATTTTACCTCCTTTGTGATGAACTCAATTTCTGCTTCATACTTGTTGTGTGCGTTGGCTTCCACTTTGATCATGACTGAGGTGCAGGCATTGATGCTTCCTGAAGGTAAAAGATTCTTCTCTTCAATGATGGCATTTATCAAAGAGCTCTTTCCAGCCCCGGTTTTACCAAAGACACCAACCAGCTCCCTCTTGTCTGTCTCCAAATCACTGATCTTTTTCCTGATGAACGAGATTTTAAATATGGGTTAATTGATTCAGTCATGAAAACTTTTTATGCACGCTTTAAAAAAGAGAGTTTCAAAGAGAGTTATAATCATGGTAGTGATCATCAAATGAAATATCACTAAATATTTTAGTTTTATACACATACACCACTAATTGTTTACTGTATGTTGTTTTGATCAGCATCTTCCTTTTTGTGTCAGTTAAAGCTAAAATGTTTCCCCCAAGAGTTGGTAGATAACAGGAACAGCAAAAAATGTAGTTAAGTCACCAAAACCTCCTAAAAATATCAGTCTTTGTTGGTCTTAACTTTGATAGTTTTATTTTACTAATAAATCATTCTGTGATCTATAGTTGTACTGCTGTTAAGTCAAAAGTATAACGTAAAATAGCTAAACAAAGAACCAACACACCAAACAGACTGACACAAGAAACTAATTGGTGAATATGGAACCAAACTATCATCTGGCTGAGTGGTGCGACACCAACAACCTGCTGCTTAACACCGAGAAGATCAAGGAGCTCATCGTGGACTACAGGAGGAAAGCTGACCCACATCCACCCATCTACATTAAAGGGACGGCTGTGGATTATGTGAGCAGCTTCAAGCTCCTTGGAGTCCACATCTCCGAGGATCTCATCTGGACGACCAACTGCTCCAAGTTGGTCAAGAAGGCTCACCAGCGCCTCTTCTTACTGAGGACTCTGAGGAAGAACCACCTGTCCTCAGACATCCTGGTGAAATTCTACTGCTGCACCATCGAGAGCATCCTGACTAACTGTATAACAGTCTGGTATGGGAGCTTCTCTGCCTCGGACCGGAAGGCGTTGCAGAGGGTCATGAAAACCGCCCAGCGCATCGGTGAAAGACCACTTCCTGCCATACAAGACATCTACAGGAAAGTGTCTGAAAAGGGCTGGGAAAATCATCAGAGGCCCCAGTCACCCAGCACAAGGACTCTTCGACTCCTGCCCTCTGGGAGGCGCTACATGAGCCACAGGACTAAGACCATCAGGTACCGGAACAGCTTCTTCCCCACAACTGTCAGACTCCTGAACTCTGACCCACATTAAACTCATGGACTGAACATACACACACCTACAACCACCTATAACTGAACACACACACAATGGACAAAACAAACAAATGGCCAACTGTACCCTCATACACAAAATAATAACATGGACCGGTTCAGGTGGTGGTTCACCAACCTTACAACCACTAGCACTTTATATAACCACTGTAGAAATTACCCACATATCTCACTGATCTGAACTGCACTACTGTAAATGCTGTATAGACAATCATTCTGTACAATACAATAATTATAGTTCTACAACTGTTTACAACTGTTTATTAATACTCACAATTGTATATCTACAATCAGTATAGTTCATATTTCATATTTCTGTATAGTTTTCATATTTTTAACCATATTTAAATCCTGTTCATAGCCTGTACATAGTTTGTACACTCACTACAGCCTGTACATACTTATAGTTATAGCATATTCATAAAATACCTTCATACCGTGTACATTGTAACATACCCATAATTAGGGATGGGTACCATCTGACATAAACGGTAGTAACCAGACCGAAAAGCAGCGCACATTTCGGTGCTTTATTTCGGTGCTTTTATTCCCTGAGCTGTGATACACTTCTAGCCAATCATTTTACGTTTCCGAGGATAGTAGGCGGGTCCAGGTACGTACGTTCTTTTAGAGCAGAGCTACAGATTAAAAATGCCCAAGGCGAAGCGGTCAAAAGCCTGGCTGTACTTCACAGCAAAAGATGCAAACTCAGCAGCCTGCAACAAGTGCTTTAAGCTGATACTGTGATACTGTCAAAGGAGGTAACACCTCAAATCCGATGAAACACCTGGCGACGCATAGCGTTTTTTTTAAAAGCCCAGAAATGCACCGTATTTGATAGCTTGCTGCGAGACCTCACACCGAGCGCATCTACTGCGGGTGGGTTGCCTGTTATCGGACCCGGAGTTAGCATTTCATTTTTCTGATTTCGTATTATAGGGACGTGTTGGGTGGCCAGAAGCGTAATATACCGACGATTTGTCACATAGCATAACATGTTACGCTTTGGGAGTGAGAACGTGTTGTCTTTTCATGTTTGCCTCGGCTCTCTCCAGGTACTTTGGCTTTCTCCAACAGTCCAAAGACGTGCAATTAGTGCATTTAGGTTAATAAATCCTCATCAATGTAGTTACTCATTCCTGTGACTGTATCTTGGTGTAACCAGTGTGACATCCATAAAGTTTGTTTGGACTGAATCATTTTAATTGTTCTGATCATGTGAATATACTGCTTATTTTTGCGTGTGTCAAGACTCTTGAAAAGGGACCATCTTCTCTGTGTGACTCAATTACACATAACTAGCAGTTTTTGAGGATGTTTTACAGATATTTTCTGCATTTTTGGTTTCTTCAAACACAATCTCTCTTTGATCTGTTTGTGAAACTGTCACATGATCAGGAGTGGAACCAGGCCCATACATTACAAAATATGAAAAAACTTAATACTCACTTTAAGAAATCACTGAGTTTGTCTTGGTCATTTAGTCTGGCATGTACAAATGTCATGATGCTTTTCACATCAGACAGTATGATTGATTCTGTGGACAAAGAAAGGCAAAAACTATTTAAAACAAATAGACTAGAATAAACAGAAAATGTAAAATCTCATGTAAAAAAACAAACAAACAAAACAAACCTGTGTGAATTAGAGTATATCAGGACCATAATGTGACCACTTACCAATCAAACTTACTATACCATACATCAAGCTGACTGTTAAATTTTGACAACAGGCCAAAGAAAAAGTAATTTCTAGCATCAAAGATGAAACTGGCATGTTGGACAAATTGTGCTGCACAGAAATTTAACCCTATAGTGGCTTAAACTGTGACACTGTTTAGAAAGAGACGTAAATACCTGCAAATCCTGGCATAGACAGACGCTGTCGCTTAGCTGGTGACTGCAACCTGCTGGCATCACTTTGAAGATCAGATTTTCTCTTTCCTGATTGTATAAAAACAACAAAAAATAAGAACAAAAAATAAGAACAAAAAATGTGTTTCTCTCAGCATTGAAAGTTATTCTTAGTAAAGTTATGTAGATTGAAAGGCACCAATATTTTATGCAAACACAGAATAATAATATGAGATGCAATAAATACGATACATGTGTCTCACCTGTATCACTTGTGGATGGCAAGACCTGAGGATGAATATGAGTTATACAGGAAATTATTACTATTTGCATTGGCATTGCTCTTTAACAACATTTGAAGGACACTAGCATACAAGTTTTACAATCAACAAACTTAAATGCAGTTATATTTATAACTAGCAGACTGATGAAGAATACATTATAAATTACCTTATCACAGAATTGGAGACTTTGCTTCGCACCCTTAAAAATCCTATAGCTAGCCAGGCCCCTTTAGCCTGTCCAGTCAAAGGCTAGCTCCCTCTGGCAAATTGTCCCGAACAGTCGGGTAAACAAGATGACTGGGTGATGGTGAGGAGGAAGCATAGTCTTAAACAGAAGTCCCCGGTACACCACCAACCTGTTCATGCATCTAACTGTTTTTGCCCACTTGGCAAAACACTCGCCAGGAATCAAACTCTGGTAATTGGTGATTCTGTTCTGACTTCGAGGAGGGGGCCTAAGGGTACATCTTTCGCCATCTTAGAATGCTGTAATTGCAGCCATTCCCCAACTCTCTGAATGGTATTCATGGCCATTGATCAGTGGGTTTTGGTCAGTGGTTGTTGATCAATGGTCATGAGAATTTGCATAATTAACATTAAGGAACTGACCTCCCAGCCCATTGTTCCTTCACTGGACTGGTTTCAGTCATTATGCAAATGCACTGCAGTCAGCTGAAACTAAAGAGGTCACTTGGATGAGTGACGAAACGGTTCTCACACAAAACGCTACGTCCAGATGAACAGAATCAAGTTTTGGAGATTTACTTATCTGCATGATTGATGCATCAAGACAAAACGATAGAAATAGTAATTACTCAGATTACCAGTTACAGAAAAAAAGTAAAAGAGTTGCTTTTAACGCGGTTTTTCCCATCACTGATTATTACTGCCAGTGCATTTTTAAATATACAGATAAAGTCACCTCTGTTCACTAAAATAGCAATGATTGTCAAAGAACTTAATTACCTTTAACAGCTTGAGGTTCTTCTTGAATCTCATTCTTGGTCCAGCTTTTGTGATCAAATTCTCAATTTCTCGATCATCAAGCTCAAAAATATTTTCTTCATCAATTTCTTGATCTGTAATTAAAAATAAAGTTGAAGAGATAAAGATTATTCTCAACTTACTTCACAGATCACATCAGAATCAATATCTGTACCCATCAGGGATTCACGTTAATACTTTACCTTTAAATTTTTCCACCCACTCACTAAGCCCCCATTCAACCAGTTTGGTTCTTACGAAATCATCCATGACCAAGAAATGTAAGATAAACTGTAAGATAAAATGCAATATTTAACCAGACAATACTGCTTTACTGGTTAGACATTCGTGATCGACTTCTCCTTTAATGCACATATAATCAGAGACAGTGATATTAAATTCAGATTAAAAGTTCAAACTGCTCACCTTTTGTTAGAAGTAATGCTGGAAAAGGCTGCTGAGGGAGATCTGAGGCAAGCAGTGAGACACAAACAGGAAACAGGCGGGAAAAATAAAAATCAAGCAAAAAGCAAAGTCCACAAACCGATGCGGTTAAAAACAAACTGGAACTCTGTGGCTCAGACTGCACAATTGCAACTGCATCTATACATAAAATACAAAGGTAAATCCAACATGAGTAACGCGGGAGCAGGAAAAGCAGAACGGAGAACTGAGAAAGGCAGGAAGAGGAGGTGTTTGTGCAGCGCAGATGGGCGTGGCTGGAAGAGCGGTAACACCCTCCCTCGGAGCCCTTTTTTTTTCAACAATGAAACGATGTTGGGTGATAAACACTTTTTTTAAAAAAAGCCTAATAATAAATACCATCTTTAATCCTTAAAAATACTAATAAAAATATAAATTGCCACTCTTTTCTGTTACCGTCATCAGCCCAGCCACACCCATCCCCCAATAGATAAAATACAACTGTTAAGTTGCATATTATCTATTATCTTGTATCTATCATCTTGTTTTATAACCCCCAAAACACAAACACATCCTCCAACCACACACACACACACACACACACACACACGCATGTTTTGTTTTCAAACACCATTGCAGTGTATTTCGCACCTCAAACCTTTTGTAAACAATAAAACAAATACAAGTAAACTGAAACAAATTACAGGTTGCAATAAAATAAAGTACAAACTCTTTTAATAACAGAAATCTTTATGGTTTAATTTATTGTACGTGTAGTTTTTTTTAACTGTGTAAGAATATTTAACATTATGCTATCAATACATTTAAAAAAATGCCTCTCTTCAAAATGGGTTTAAAAACATAAACAGCTGTGGGATACTGTTTGTCCATGATTTGGACAGCCCAGTGCGGGCTTCTGACGCAGGGGGATACCTACCTTGGCACTAGGGCTGGTTATCATCACTGATTTCTAGAATCGGTTGGATTCCAATTCGATTCAATTTTTCCTCAGACAGTCAGAAATATTATAATTTTGATCATTTATCAGTACTGATACTTCATCAGATGTTTAAGCATATGCAATATACACAGCAGATGCCTTTGTGTCAAAGTAACTAAGGATAAAACACAGAAAAACATGAAGGAGATTTTCCTGGCCTGGCTTTTCCTTAAAAATATTCTGCAGTGGATCAAAAACTGAAGAAAACCGTTAATCAACATATGAACATTACCTGATGCTCTTTGAGGATAATAGCTTGCTTGGTATAATTAGAGAGACTGTAGATTGCATAGTGGGAGGGGGCTGGGGTGCAGGGCAGGAGAACAGCTAACCCCCACCCCCTGGACTGGAGGCCACAGTTACAAGCCTGTGGGAGGGCAACCCTCCAGGGCAAAGAGGAGAGTGGTGGAAAACTACTGAAGATGTCGTCGTTCAGCACTGATGGCGTGTACGTGCCATCAAGTGAGAAAGCTGAAGACATCGCACTGATTCTCATGCATTTCGTCCACGCTTTGTGTTTACATCTTTGCGTGGAATCCGTTTACCTGCTCTCATTTGCTGATTTAGTTGTTTGGTGGTTGTTGATATAGTTTTCTTAGCTTTAACCTGAAATGCACAAGATTAATTTGTAATAAATAGAATATATATGATTATACATGAAGTATATAAAGGAATGTATATTCACACGCAAAAGAAACAAAGGATGGGATACCCATCTTCTGGCCTTCTTCTTCTTACCACATTTGGTTAGAGGAAGAAGGGTGGGGGAGTAGAAGTCATGCATACAACATGGCCAAATGGCTATCAATGCTTCTAAGGGGTCACTTAGGAGCATTCAGGATTCTTCCTCTAGTTTCCTGCATGATCAGTAAATCCAGACTTGGAAGTTCACAGTTGGAAATTACAGCAAAAAAAAAGCCAAAGGATTAGGTGCTGCCGAACACTATGAACTTACGAATGATAATTTTTTGGCTTTTTTCTCTTCTCGTACAATGTTGGATTACCATTTCAAAGTAATTGGAGAACACTATAGAGTTACTTTGCTATTGGATTATATTGACAGGGAACAGAAATAAATGCATCTTCAGGCCTGGATGAGCCCATCCTCTCTCTCAGTCCACCCAAGATCAGTATTAGGAATCTACATTAGCTTAATTAAGTAAGTAAAATTCAAGTGATTTTATTAAGTGATTATTATTATTATTACTTGATTGATCTTTTGCTTTGCTTCTACTAAATTCCTTTAATGTAATATTCTGGATTCATCCATCCATCCATTCGCTTCCGCTTATCCTTTTCAGGGTCGCGGGGGGTGCTGGAGCCTATCCCAGCTGTCACAGGGCGAGAGGCAGGGTACACCCTGGACAGGTCGCCAGTCTGTCACAGGGATTCAAAAAGTCTAAATTCTCGACATGCTTTTTTTTTTTAAACCTTTGTGAAACAGGAAATGTAAAAACCTGTATTGTTTTAATATCACACAAAGGGTTATAAAAGGTTAGTTTGGCCATAAAAGTTAACAGATTATAGAAGAGAGCTGCTGATGACAGATGTGACTGGAGGATTGTAGATGACCTGCAAGGCCACTGAGATAAGAACGCTTTTACAGGAAGCAGGATCACCAATCATTCGACTTCCGGTTGAAAAATAGATTGTTTCAGTCTTTAAAGTTCATGGATAATTTTGTTGTATGTTAAAAACTGCTGTGGTGCTGCAAAATACTTTTTTGGCAGGCAGCTTATTTTTAGTGTCAGAAAAAAACAAGAACAGGGTTTGAAAAAAAAAACATGTTTCCATCTTACAGCATAGAATCAATACAGAATATAAACAACAGAAACAATATAATAGCTAAAGTAGAAGCTGAGTAGGCAACTCCAGGCCTCGAGTGCCGGTGTCCTGCAGGTTTTAGATATTGTTAAAGTTCAAATATTGAGGAAGGAGAGTACAAACAACCATGGTCCAGAAGATCTTGGTCAAACAATTGATTTTAATGAATACACGCGTGGGAAGACCAGTTCCGTTCGCAGACAGGGCTGATCTTCGACTTAATCAAAGCATACACAGATTTTTATAGCATCAGGGTTTGAATTAATGACGCCCCTTCATACGTCACAGACAGAATATATACATACGTCAAATCAAAACCACAATGACTTTTAACACGGTTTTTAAAAGAACATTGTCTTCTATCTCGTCTGGAACACGAGCCCCACATCCTGCCAGACGCTGTTCCTCTTTCTTGCAGAGACAACAAGAAACTGTTCCTCTTTCACAGTTGCGAGTAAACATAACTAACCTCTCACCTATAAATGATTCCCTCTGAGTGTGTGTGTGTGTATATGTCGTCCTCAAATGCTCTCTCATCTCACCCGTTGCACTTCTGACCTTTCACCAGAACAGAGGCTCATCCTTATGTGTAACAACCTAATTGAAACTATATGTACTATATTGAATAAATGTTTTAATCAAGAACCTCTACTAAAAGCTTAATAAAAGGATATAAAAGTATACCAGGCAATTTGAATAACCTAGTTATTCAAATAGCCTCATCTAACCAGCTCCTCAGAATAACCTGCGCTTAGATTCTGCTTTCTGTTTCAGTTCTGCAAAGCCTGCATATCCTGTCAGAATGAGAATCAGAATACTTTATTGATCCCTGGGGGAAATTATTTTTTGTTACAGTGCTCCATTATAAACCAACATTAAGACAAGACAGACAATACACTAACTAAGAATAGTACAATATATACATATACATACATACATACATAAGTCACTCATAAATAAATAGCTGAAAAAGAAACATGTGTAGTTATAGCAGCAAACAGTGTGTTAAGTGGATGCGTTGTACAGGGAGATGGCCACAGGCAGGAAAGATTTCCTGTGTGGTTCAGTGGTGCTTTTCGGTAATCTCAGTCTCTCACTGAACGTGCTCCTGTGACTGACCGGCATGTCATGGAGTGGGTGGGAGGTGTTATCCAACATTGTCTTTATCTTGGACAGCATCCGCCTCTCCGACACCACCTTGAGGGAGTCCAGCTCCATCCCCACAACATTGCTGGCCTTACGGATTAGTTTATTGAGTCTGTTGGCATCTGCGACCCTCAGCCTGCTCCCCCAGCATGCAACAGCATAGAGGATCCCACTGGCCACAACAGACTCATAGAAAATCCTCAGCATTTTCTGGCAGATGTTGAAGGACCTCAGTCGCCTCAAAAAATAGAGACGACTCTGGCCCTTCCTGTAAAGTGCTGTGGTGTTTTTAGCCCAGTCCAGTTTATTGTCAATATAGTCCTCCACAATGTCAACACTGACCCCCTGGATTGAAACAGGGGTCAAGTGTTTCCTGGTCTTCCTGAAGTCCACGATCAGTTCCTTGGTCTTTGCCACGTTGAGCTGCAGAGGATTCTGCTCACACCACGTGACAAAGGAGTCGACCACAGCCCGGTACTCTGTCTCATCATCCCTGCTGATGCATCCAACCACCACAGAGTCATCAGAAAACTTCTGAAGATGGCAGGTCTCTGTGCAGTGGCTGAAGTCTGTGGTGTAGAGGGTGAAGAGGAAGGGGGAGAGGACAGTCCCCTGTGGTGCCCCTGTCCTCTCCCCCTTCCTCTTCACCCTCTACACAGCCTCTGTCAGCCTGTGGCTTAGTCTTTCTGAAAGACACACACACTGTTTAAACATCTGAATGCAATATCAATGCTGCAGATTATATTATTAATGCAATAGTAATGTTGATGATTATTAACAATAGCAGTAAAATAGTTTCCCTGCTCTCCACAATATCACCCTGGGAGAGAGATACTCCCTACAAGTTATGACAAAATTTGATTCGATTTGATTGATGACCCTAATCACGACCTTTTGACCTCCCCCCTCCCCCCCAGAAGTGTGTAATTTGATCCCCTAAGCGCGCCACCACCACAGGAACGCAGCCCAGCAGCGTTCCTGTGTACTTGGACGGCGAAGAGATCTGCTCTCCCGAGGCCGCTAGCATGGGAGGCAGCAGCAGCGAGTGTTTTTTTTATTTTTTTATTTTTTTTTAACTTTATTTATCACATTATAGACATACAGTCAGGTAAAACAGGGATCACATAAAAGATAACATTGTGGTAGTACAATGAGGAACAGAAAGAGTGACAAAGACAGTAAGACAAAAGTGAGTACAAAAAATAAAATAAATCAAGGGGAACATAAATAAACAAAAGTTTGCAAGAGCCAAAATCAAGTTAGCAGTTTCAATCCGTTACAGATGTTAACAGTCTTGAGAGCCTTAGTGTTTTTTGATGAGGAGATTGTCCTTATATATTGTGCAAGTTCCATTTTTAATACAAGAAGTTCAGGCTTTCTGCCGAGGACTTTGCTTTTGTGTATATGAAATTTTGCCAAAAATAAAACCAAATTTATAAAAAAGAAAGCATCATTGTCCTTGTCTTTAAAATTATAATAGCCAAAGATAACATCCTTATAGTACAGTTGAAGATTAGGGAGAACAAAGTCAGTAATAAACTTGTGGAAATCCTTCCAGAATTTACACGTAAATTTACACGACCAAAACAGATGAGAAACTGTTTCAGGTTGCTCTTGACAGAAAGTACAATTTACATTTATTTCAGCCATAAATTTGGACAAATATTGTTTGGTAGGGTAAAACTTATGAATCAACTTAAAAGAAATCTCTTTAATTTTGTTTGTCAAGAAAAACCTTTGTGGTAAAGTCCAAACTTTTTTCCATTCAATATCTGTTACAAAATTGGCCCAATAAAATATGGCTGATGGAACAGAGACCATTGCATCCTGAAAGAGAGATCTTATTTTGGTATTTATAGACTTATGAGAGGAAAAGCAAACATTGCCAAGAGAAGAATGTAACACATCCGGGGGAGTGACCTGTAGTGGAGCACTGTGGGAGCATCTGTGTAACATGGACAGACCAGATGGGATGGCATCGAACACTATTGAGAATTCTTTAGGCGTTATCGGTACATTGTATCTCCTGAGGAACTCAGAGTAATTATAAAAGAGTCCATCTTCTCTAAATAACTGACTAACCAAGATTATTCCATTACTAAACCAGTTATTTAAAAAAAGAGTTTTATTTTTATAAATAATATTGCAGTTATTCCAAATAAAACAGTTTTGTGGAGAGAAATTGTGTTTGTAAATCAGCGCCCATGCCAAAAGAATTTGTTGATGAAAGTGAGAAAGTTTCAGTGGTATTTTTGGAATACTGTAATTGCAGAGCAGTAGGAAGTTAAGGCCGCCTAAATTAGAGAACACATGATGTGAGATAAAGTTCCAGATAGAAGTGGGATTTTTTAACTACTTTTTAATCCAGTTTATTTTAAAGGTGTTGTTAAGAGCACCGAAATCAATAAAATTTATGCCTCCTTTATCATATGAATTTAAAGCTACTGATTTACGCAAGTAGTGAGTTTTATTTTTCCATAAAAAATTGTATAATAATTTGTTAATTGACTTACAGGTTGTATTATCAACATGTAGTGACTGGGCAGCATAGGTTAGACGGGAGATACCTTCAGCCTTCGATAGCAGAACTCTACCCTTCAATGACAGGTCTCGCTGTAGCCAATGATTAAAGATTTTTTGGGATTTATCTATAATAGGAATGAAGTTTGTGGAGCATCTGGATTGCTCATTTTTTATTATTTGAATTCCAAGGTATCTTACAGAGTTTCTTACAGGTATTCCATGAATTGAAGTTGCTGAACAACTTTTAACTGGTAAAAGTTCACATTTATGCAGGTTGAGTGAAAGTCCGGAGGCTTTAGAGAATGGCTGTATATTGTTGATGGCCACTGAAACTTGCAAGGCGTCTCTGAGGAAGAGAGCTGTATCGTCTGCCAGCTGACTTATGAGTATTTCTCTGTTAGCAATGACCAGGCCTTTTAAAGAACTGAGTTTGATATGCGAATTAATTAGTTGCACAGAAAGAAGGAATAAATATACGGATAGGGGGCAACCCTGCCTCACTCCACGCTTTAGAGAAAATCTTGGGGAAGTACCAGTGGCAAGCTTTATGGAGCTGTTACTATTGGAATACAGTGTCCGAACGGCATTACAGAAGGACTGACCAAACCCAAATTTATTTAAAGCAGTAAAAATAAACTCATGCTCTAAGGAGTCGAACGCCTTGTAGAAATCTAAAAAAAGAATAAGACTATCATCCTGTACAAGTTCTGGGTAATCTATTATGTCTAGAATTAATCTTATGTTGTTTGAGATATGACGATTCCGCATGAAACCAGACTGACTCTCATCCATAACTTTATCTAATACAGGTTTCATTCTATTAGCCAGAATTTGTGCCAATATCTTATAATCATTATTCAGTAAAGAGATTGGTCGCCAATTGTCTAAGAGCAAAGGATCCTTTCCTGGTTTTGGAATGAGGGTGATCAAACCTTGACATAAAGTGGGAGGGAGTGTACCTCTATCCATACTTTCCTTAAAAACTTCTAAAAGAAACGGGGCTAAACTGTCAGCGAACTGTTTGTAAAACTCGGCAGTAAGGCCATCAGTTCCAGGTGATTTGTTAAACTTCAGATGTTTTATAGCATCTGCAACCTCAATCAAAGAAATCGATCTGTCGCAAAGCTGACTATCCTCCTCATTCAGCTGAGTGATTTTGTCTAAAGAATTTTAAAAAGTCAGACAAGCTTCAGGGCAATAACTAGAAGAATAAAGTTTGCAATAAAAGTTTGAACAATATTTTGCTATGGTATCCTTATCATTAGAAATTGTCCCATTAATATTTAGTTGTAGGATGGAGTTGGTGTTAGATTGATGCTTTTCAAGTCTGAAAAAATAGGCTGAATTCTGCTCTCCTTCTTCGAGCCATTTCCTGCGAGACCGAATAAATGCTCCGTCAGCTTTGCGTTTGTAAATCTCATCTAACTTATGCTGCAGGTCAACCAGTTTTATCTTATCAGATTCACTGAGGGTGCCTATTGGTTTGGAAGTAAGGCATGTGATCTCTTGTATCACTTGCGTCTCATCAGATCTTCTTTTTTTTGCTAAATCACTGCTATATTTTCTAAAGAATTTTCCAATTTCATATTTCAAAAGTTCCCAGTTACTACAAAATGTATTATCTGTGAGAGCTTTACTCCAATAAAGTTTAATGAATCTCTGAACTTCACAAATCACTTCTTTATGCTCAAGAATGGTACTATTTAACTTCCAGTAAGAGGTTTTAGTGATTAGGGAGGATGACAACGGGATTGATAAGCTAACCATTTTGTGGTCTGAGAGTGGTGTAGGATAAATATCCGTTTTAACTTTTTCTAAATCTTTTGAGATAAGCCAAAAATCGATACGCGAGTGTCTGGTTTGAGACTTATTGCACCATGTATAAGCTATCTGAGACGAATGAGAATCCCTCCAAGAATCGACTAAGTTGAATCTTTGTGCAAACAGTCTTATGAATGAGTTAGAGTCTGAACTTCTAGAAGGCCATCTGTCTAAATAGCTGTTAAACACTGTATTAACTCATTCACTGCCAGCCATTTTCAAATCAGGTAACTCCCCACTGCCAGGGTTTTTGAGCATTTTTACTCATTTTTGAAGAGCCACAGAAAACTGTGTGTTATGATCATATAAACGCTGAACCTACCAAAATGAAGAACAGACTCTCTTCTTTCATCCAAAAAAAAAAGCTTGTTTCTACCATTTTCCATTCTTTAGTAATCAGCTGTAGAAGAGAGGTGGGTTCCACCAAAAATGCCTGTTTTGACCAAAAAAAGGGAGAAAACAAACTCTTTGTGAAAAATACATTTCAAGCAGAAAAGTGCCTTTGACACTAATATTTCTTGCTTTGTGACACCTCTAACATATAAAATAGTTTTTCCTTCTATAAAACAGAAATAACACTGAGAAAGGTTATGTTTTATCAAAACAATTTATTTACAAATATATGAAACAATAAAATTCACTGACAAGCTGCCCGAGGTTGTATTCTAGCCCCTCCCATTGAAAAACGTAATTGACGTCTATAGACGTCAATTGAAAAACTTACGTTGACTGCCATTGACGTCTATAGACGTCAATGGCAGTGAATGAGTAAAGTCTCCACCAAAAATAATAAAAGAATTGGGATATTTAGATAACCAGCGCAGTAGGCGCTCCTCCAACCTATCAAAATATAGTTTATTCTCCCTCTGACAGTTAAAACCATACACATTGACTAAAACATAGATAGAGTGTGCAGCCTCAACTATTAGAAAAATGTAATGACCATCTTTATCTATGTCAGAATTCAAGATTTTACCATTAAATCTTCCTTTAAGTATGCAGACACCAGCAGCATGCTCTGTACCATGGGACATCCACAGATCATCTCCCCATTGCGATCTCCAAAATGTTTTTTCTTGTTCTGTTGAGTGAGACTCTTGTATAAAACAGAAATCTGAATTGAACTGCTTGCAAAACAAAAAAATAGCCTTACGTTTAACATTGTTTCTTAAACCTCTTGCATTTAAAGAAATAACAGACAAAGACATAAAGATAGTAACAAAAATTAAAAGTGACAAATAAGAAAAAGCTTAGACCAAGTAAATGAAGAACAGTTGAATTGGGAACCTGGTCACTTAAGAGAGTCCTATATAAGATGAGAACTGCAACCCCTGAGTAAGGAAATTGTGAACTTGAATAATAATAGGAATACAATAGCCTAAAACAAAACCAATGTGGTAAAAAATAAATAAAATAAATAAATGCTTCACATATGAGCATTGAAAGGGAGCTTAATAGAAATTTTCTTGCTCCATTTAAATCACTAATTATTCAAAAAAAGAATTAAAAAAACAAACAAACAAAAAAAATAAAATAAAAAGAAGCTTATCCAGCTTGCTCATAACATTTTCAGCAAAAATATTGCAGCCAAACTGAAGACCAATAAACTTATAACAAATAAACTGCATCAGTTTAACTCTGATCGTTTTATGAGTCCAACAACAAAGACAAACAAACAAAAAAAGAACGGCAGTGAAACCAAGTTAATCTTAAGATACTTCAGTTTTCACCTCAAAATACCTTGGATCAAGTTATAGGGGTGGAAAAATCTCTTTTCCCTCCACGAATGCACGACCTCCTACGAAGAACGCCAGCTTGTTTTCTTTGCGCGCAGCTTCCACAGACGGCCAGAGTCTGTTTCTTCGGGCGCGGTCGTCAGGAGACAGATCCTCAGCCAGCTTTAGGTTGTTACCTTTCAGGTAGGTGGATTTCTTAGCAGCGTGCCAGACAGCATCGCGGTAGATCCTGGATGTAAACTGAATGATGATTCCCCTGGGTTGGTCGTTATTGGACTTCTTGGGACCGATGCGGTGGACGGTGTCAACGACGTCGGGGAATTTATCTTGCATCTCCGGTAGGACTGATCTACAGACTTTGAGTACCTCCTGCCGCACGTCCTGCTTGTCCCTCTCGGTCAGACCGTAGAGCTTCAGATTCCAACGGCGTGAATAGCTCTCCAGGTGAGAGATGCGCTTTTCCTGTGCTTCAGCGATAGCTTTATATTTTTCGAGCTGTGCCTCAACACTGACAACTCTGCTCTTCATATCATTTAACTCAGCACAGACAGCATCAAATGACTCCTTAACAGCTGTGATATGTTCAGTGTTCTCTTGGACAGCTTTTTTCATCTCGGAGATGGCTATGGAGTTGTCACTCACCATTTTTTCAAGAGTGTCCGACCTCGAGTTAATCAACATGATAAGTGATGAGAGCTGGGAGAGAACCGTAGATGTCTCCGTATCCGCAATTTTTCTTAGCTTACCAGCGGGAGAGGCGCATGGAGTGATAGGGAGAGGGGGAAACTCTTCTTCCATCCGTGAATACTGAAGCGGTTCGGAAACTGCCTCCAAATAGTCGTGCATGGAGTCGATGAGAGTATTTTTAGTGTCGGCGGGCATCTCAGTGGCGAGAGAAGACTGAGCAGCTTGGCTAACATTAGCAAGCTTGCTAACGGAGCCGCTGTTAGCATGTAACTTCTTAGAATCGGTCTTTCTCTTCTCGGGTTTGCTCATTTTGGTTCACAAATAGATACCAAAATGAGAAGTAAAGGATGACTATTGCGTAGGCGTAAATAAAGTCTCTGTTCACTGTGTGTAATATATATTTAAAAAAGGCCAGGTTCGCAGAGCTCAGCGAAACGTGACTGCTCAGAGCGCCATCTTGGGGGTCTCGCGGCTAATGCTCGATAATGCAACATATTGTTTACCTTCGGTTTTAAAACTTTTTTCTCCGCAGTTCTCCTGGTATGCGGAGACGAAAATAACGTCGTCTTCTTGTTCTTCTTTTCGCTGCGGCGGAGGTTCTGCGGGGAGGATGGCGTCTAAATCGCCTCGGAAAACGGCCGGATTTATGCTGCTACTCACCGCGCTATCGATAGCTTCTGTAAGTAACAGAGTTTCGTTAAAAAAAAAAAGTCTATCTAAACTTATTTAAAAAATTATATATACTTATTTAATCGCACCGTAGTCCACTTGTGTGAAATCATTGATGTAGAAATCTAAAAGAAAGTAATCAAATTATTGACATCTCTGTTGATATATAATTTAAAGTCGTAAAGAAAAAAAGACTTACCGGGGTGAGGTACGAATACTTCTGGCGAGATGGCCCTGGCGCTCTGATCGGCGGTGTTGTTTGAACGGAATGCTGACATAATATTCTCGGATTCTTCCTCGCGATTGGTAGAACTCTCACAGTAGGGTTTGAGCAGATAACGGCTCTTTTAACTCCCCTGTCTCATTTTATCCTCGTCTAGAGAGGCATCTGTTTTTCGCATCTTTCTCCTGACAATATTGTCAGTTAGAGAGGGTTTTGTGTGTGTGTGTGTGTGTGTGTGTGTGTGTGTGTGTGTGTGTGTGTGTGTGTGTGTGTGTGTGTGTGTGCAGTCAGGAGAGTTGGGGTGTCCAATTTCCTTTTTTTTTTGGGAGGGCTGTCTGTTTTCCACATTCTGCAACGGTAAAATACGACTTAGAGGCGGATATTTGTTTTACTTTATGGGCAACAGTTGTTCTTGCTCGCCTCCTGTTGACAAAACTCACCTCATGGTTTAAACTCGACTCTGAGAAAAAAAACTCTTTCCCACAGAGGGGGGTGCTTTAATAAACTTATTCGAATATGAGCTTTTTTTTCCCACTAAGGCTTATTTTATGGGGAGATGTACGAAATTATTTACCGGGTTACAAGCAATGATAATATCGGCTGTTGACTCCTCAGCGTCATCATTTTCATTTTCTGTCTATTGAGAAAACCCATTGTAAAAGTAATGAAGAAAAAAACTCTACCGCTGTCTCATTCCTCCTTGACCCGCGGTGTGTGTGTGTGTGTGTGTGTGTGTGTGTGTGTGTGTGTGTGTGTGTGTGTGTGAAACAAGATCGCCTGTCACGGCAATTATGGTTTGTTTTTCAGTCCCTTGTAAAAGGGACTCTCAAAAGGAAAAGTAGTATTCAAAGAAAAGTATTCACTAAGGGATATTTATTCATTTTTACACATACGGGGTAGGCAGCCTGTAGGTTACAAGCGGATAGAAAGTTCTTCTTTTCATCACAAGCTATGGTGTAGCCTAAAAATGCAATTTGTTGCTAGACAGATCATCTTAAAGGTTTTTTACTGCGTCTGTATTATAGGAAAATAAAATACTATTAGAAAGAAACGGTTCTCTACAGGCAATAGGAAGTCACTCTTTTTTTCCCATTACAAGCGCCGGTGCAGCTTAAGAAAGTAAAGTTACATCCGCTATTGTAAAAAAAAAAAAAATAATACAGAGAAAATTGTCATAATATTGAAACAGAATTCAAACTATGAGTTTGTGGAAAACTAACTGCCGCTCTGTCTCTCTATACAGCACAGAGTCAACTGCTGCTGCATCACCCCTATGCTTCAGGAACCCTCTCTGATCTCCCCCCAGCAACCATACCCCTCCCCTCATGCTTAAGGAACATGACGCATCAGGTCTGAAAATGACTAGACACTTCCGGAGTATTTCCGGTAGGGTCGCAAGGTCTGGATCGAGGCCTTCCATAGTAAATATGCTGACTTCATTACAGTAATAGGCAAAATGAAATTCTCATCGTGCTCTTTAGATATATTGCCTCTCTCTGTCTTGTCTGGGACTCTCACCATCATTGGTCCCACATTGTTATCCATCATCAACAGTACACTGAGGCAAGGTTTTGTTCCATCCTTTAAACATGCTGAGGAAACTCCTCTTTTTTAAAATAAATAAATAAAAAAAACAAACAGAATCTAGATCCTTGCTCTACTAGTAATTATTGGGCTATTTCAAAACTGCCATTTATAAGTAAATTACTGGAAAAAGTTCAGTTCAGGTCCTCACTATGCAGATTACAGATTTTTGTCCCTTTTCAATCTGGCTTTCAAAAGCAGCACTCCACTTAGACCACTCTCTCGATGGACCCCCTAATGATCCTCTATCTAATCGCACGAGCCAAGGTGTGAAAATGGGTGTAGGTCACGAGGTTTCGGGTGAGCTCATTGTGAAACCTAGCCCCACCCTGTCATGTGATTTCCTGAGGTCAGATGGCCCAGGATGTGAGTGGGCGTTAAGGCGTCTGTGAAGGGATCTCAACACTGGATTATAGATGGCAGACAGTTGGTGTCGTAAACCACCGCCTCTGTTCAAAGATGGTCGCTCACAGTGGACATAAATGGCATATTTTACTCTTCTTTCAAACCATCTAGCTACAGTCGACAGGGGAACAAGGTTTGTAATGTACATGATTTAATTTGAGCAATCTGAAATGCATAATATGTATTGTATAGTTTAATAGAAAACGGTTAGACTAGCATAACGAGTGGTTAAAATGGTGTTAATGGTGTTACTGATGCTGAAAAACTAGTTCATGTATTTATTACTTCCACGCTCGACTACTGCAATTCATTATTACCAGGAAGTCCAAAAAACTTCCTGAAAAGCCTTCAGTTAATTCAAAATGCTGCAGCAAGAGTACTGACAGGGACTAGAAAGAGAGAGCATATTTCTCCTGCTTTGACTTCCCTTCATTGGCTTCCTGTTAAATCCAGAGTTGGATTCAAAATCCTGCTCCTCACATACAAGGTCTTAAATAATCAGAATCAGAATACTTTATTAATCCCGAAGGAAATTAGGGTTACAGCAGGCAGCACGCTAATGGCGCATGCGCACTTACAAAGGAACCTTCTGACCAACTTTACACAAACATCACATTGGGGAGACATGTCAGAAAGGTAGGCTGATAGGAAAAAAAACAACGAAAATACAAAACATGAGGTAAGAGGAGGAGAAAAAAAACTCCACTCAGACTGAGCTCCTAGTGGGAGAACAGTTTGATAACAGAAAAAACACCTCAGCACAAAAAGCACACGACACCATAGAAACACAAGACAAGCAACAGGGGCGGGTAAAGGGTAAGAGAGAGCCGGTGTAGACAGCGCATCCGGTCCTGCAGCATGTCTGCGCTGGTCCAGTTGACTGCCATCTTCCCTGGTAGGGCACAAGCATCGAAGGCGTTTGGAAAGTAATGCACACGAGACAAGACAAGGACATAGAGGCTAAGCAGGGAAGATAAGGGTAAGGAGGAGAGGAGAAAAGTGCGACCGCCTTCGCTGAGAGCCAAAGAGGCCCCATCTTATCTTAATGACCTTGTAGTACCATGTCACCCTATTAGAGCACTTCGCTCTCGCTCTGCAGGCCTACTTGTTGTTCCTAGAGTATTTAAAAGTAGAATGGGAGGGAGAGCCTTCAGTTTTCAGGCCCCTCTTCTGTTGAACCAGCTTCCAGTTTTGTTTGGGGGGACACTATCTCTACTTTTAAGATTAGGCTTAAAACTTTCCTTTTTGCTAAAGCATATAGTTAGGGCTGGACCAGGTGACCCTGAATCCTCCCTTAGCTGCAATAGATGTAGGCTGCCGGGGATTCCCATGACGCATTGAGTTTTTCCTTTCCAGTCACCTTTCTCACTCACTATGTGTTAATAGACCTCTGCATTGAATCATACCTTTTATTAATCTCTGTCTCTCTTCCACAGTATGTCGTTATCCTGTCTTCTTTCTCTCACCCCAACCGGTCGCAGCAGATGGCCCAGCCCCTCCCTGAGCCTGGTTCTGCTGGAGGGTTCTTCCTGTTAAAAGGGAGTTTTTCCTTCCCACTGTCGCCAAAATGCTTGTCATATGATTGTTGGGTTTTTCTCTGTATCTATTATTGTAGGATCTACTGTACAATATAAAGCGCCATGAGGTGACTGTTGTTGTGATTTGGCGCTATAAAAATAAAACTGAATTGAATTGAATATATGGATGGGTTGTCATTTTGGAAGTTGCTGTTTGTGTGAAAGACTAGACAATAAACTAATGTTGTTTTTTGCTCAGTCAAGTCAGAGTTATGTCTGCTGTTTTCTGCACAACACTGGGTTGTCAGACACAGATTGCATGAAGTTATCAATTTGACTCAATTGCAGGCTGATATTAGACTTAGAAATCCGAAGTTGCCTATTGTGTGAATGTGAGTATAACGGTCTGTCTCTCTGTGTTGGCCCTGCGATAGACCTGTTCACCCCGCCTCTGGACTGCTGGGATAGGCTCCACCCACCAGGCAGAGTGACTACAATACCCCATCAGCCTTTTACGGCTGAGAGCTCATCAAGAATGATAAAAAAATAATAAAATCATGCCCATATACTTCACTGTAAATTTACTATTGTTATCATTTATACACAATTTTTAATAGTCTTCACAGTCTCCTTTTACATCAACAGTCTTGCTGCCTTACGTTTTTGAGGTTGAGATACCAAAATATGAAAAAAAAATACTATAATACAAAATGCATTGAGAAATATTTCATACTTTATACTTAAATTAGCCTTTATTACTTACGTGAGGCAGTATCAGTTTATACTGTAAATAAGCATGAGAGGGTGAACATGCTATGCTTCATATAAAGAACAACAAAATAAACAACAAAATAAACTACCACAGCTATGCAGATGACACACAAATATATATCACAATGTCACCAGGAGACCGAGGCCCTGTACAGGCTCTTGGTAAATGCATTGAGGAAATTAATGACTGGTTGTGCCACAATTTTCTCCAGCTAAACAAAAACAAAACTGAGGTAATAGTCTTTGGCGCCAAAGAAAAACGATTACAGGTCACCAGAGAACTTCAATCTATACACCTAAAAACCACAAACCAGGCGAGAAATTTGGGTGTAGTGATGGATGCAGACCTAAACTTAGAAAAACACATTAAGACAATAACAAAGTCAGCTTACTATCACCTCAAGAATATTTCAAGGATAAAAGATCTGATGTCTCAACAGGACCTGGAAAAACTAGTCCATGCATTCATCTTTAGTAGGCTTGATTACTGTAACAGCATCTTTACAGGTCTACCTAAAAAATCAGTCAGACAACTACAGCTCATTCAGAACTCTGCTACTCGAGTCCTCACTAAGACCAAAAAAGTGGACCACATCAGTCCAGCTCTGAGGTCTTTACACTGGCTGCCTGTCCGTCAGAGGATAGACTTTAAAGTTCTGATGCTGGTCTATAAAGCTCTGAATGGTTTAGGACCAAAATACATCAGTGACCTCCTGACCCAGTATGAACCTTCCAGATCCCTCAGGTCATCTGGATCCGGTCTTTTATCAGTTCCCAGAGTCAGAACCAGACACGGAGAAGCTGCATTCAGCTTTTATGCTCCTTATATCTGGAACAAACTCCCAGAAAGCCTCAGATCAGCTGAAACACTCAGTTTATTTAAATCCAGGTTGAAGACTCACCTATTCTCAGCTGCATTTGAATAAAGCACCAAATCCACACTTTTAAGCTTAAATTTCAAAACTTGCATTTAACTACTGATTTTATCTACTGTTCTGATTTTATCTGTTTTGATTTTATATACTGTTTTGTTTGTTTGTTAATTAGTTTGTTTGTTTGCTTGTTTTAATCAATTTTAAATCATGCTTTTTATTTGTTTTTGTTTCTAATGTCTCTGTAAAGCACTTTGAATCGCCTTGTTGTTGAATTGTGCTATACAAATAAACTTGCCTTGCCTTCAACACATCTGTGAATCATTCAGAAAAATGGAAGAAAATGTTGATGAAAGACTGATATTTATTCTGGTTCTTTAAAAAAAGATGATTTTCCTTTAAAAAAATAAAATAAAAGAAAACAAACAAAAATAACAACAACAAAAAAACAATGCCCCTAAGAGTAAGAGTAATGGGGGTTACAGCCAATTCAGGGACTTATATCAAAGACTTTAAGCATTGAAAATGTATTCACAGAATTAAAATAACATCTGGTTATAATATTATGAGTAAGGGTGTACAACTGTTTTTAATTTTTATTACTTATATTTTAAAAACTGAACTTGAACAAAAATGACTGGACATGGCATTTCAGGATATTGCATTGCATTAAAAACCCAAACAAAAGTATAATTGATTTCTAAGGTAAATTGGGGATTCAGATTGTAAGACACGCTTTTAGAAATAATGTGATAATATATTTTCATACAAAATACACTCAGTTCTTTTGTGGGGACTCAAATGGCACAGGATACTTGGAAAGACCTGCAACAACAACAATGGCTGTTAGGTGTGACAGAGGTGCACCTTAGACAAACTCAAATTCTGTCAACAGCACACTATGTTGTCAAAATATCACAACAGAGTCCACTGATACTACTACCAAAACAATGTTCATATAATAATATTTTTTGTGAAGAATAAACATAGATGACAGGTCAGAAAGATTGTAGGGAACAAGAAAGCAACAATTAAAAGAGCATGACAAGAAGTGTGAATGTGTCCTTGGAAAAAAAACCCAGAAACTTTAAGTTTTACAAATAAATTTATGACTAGTTGTGTTTTTCATACACAAATCCATCTTATCCTAATTCAGATATTGTTTTTAAGAAAACGCACCCTCTGCTGTGGCTCTAATGTATGAAAACCTGTCAAAAACACATATTTGTGTGTG
Source organism: Astatotilapia calliptera (assembly GCF_964374335.1). NCBI lineage: Eukaryota > Metazoa > Chordata > Actinopteri > Cichliformes > Cichlidae > Astatotilapia > Astatotilapia calliptera. The sequence continues at coordinate 14,684,817 of NC_137425.1, read as the reverse complement.
AAAGGTTGAGATGAAAAACTATTATCTCATAATAAAAATCTTAAATCAATGGTCTGGATGACTTGTTACCTTTAAATATTTGTAGGTAAATACAATCACAGTTTTAATTGTAATTTTAGATAAAATACATTGATGTTCCTTTTAATTACAGGGGAATTACGCGTTAGTTGTGGGCTGTATTATAAAGTGTTGCCATGTTTTTACCTTCTGTGATAAGTAGACTGATTTTACATGTACTGAAATGTACTATATAATTGTCATTGTCATCTGAATGAACCATAACCAAACTCATGAAATAAAAGCATTAAAGTAGATCAAAACAATGTATGTAGAGTGATGTGAATCTCTTTCAGTTTTTCCTCCAACTTCTCTGCTAGCCTCAAGATTTAAAACATTAAAAGAGACAGATGTCTTACAGAAATAAAAATCCAGAATCACTTATGACATTCACAAAATCAAAGTCAAATGTCACCAAAGACCAAATAAAAACAACTGAAAAGGACTGAGACCAAATCAGATGTTTTCTTTGTTTTAAACAGCACTTCCTCTGGTAAGACCTGTTTGTGTCCAGGCTTCTGCAGTTACTACCTGGTCAGCAACTCTGAAACATTAAAAAAAGAGAGCAAAGGTTTGACAATAAACAATAACCAATGAACATAATATAATTTCTACATTTTAAAAATCGTAATATTGCTTGTAAAACTCCTCACACTAAAGAATACTAATGGCTATAATTAGTTTAAATGTTGAATTGCAGATTCCCCTAAAATGGACTCATTGCAGCCTCTCAGCTGATCATCATACTTTGGCTTAAAATAATTGTTAACATTGTTAAGAGCAAAAATTATTTATTTTTTGTAAAATTTTTAATATTTAATGTAATACCATTGATAACATATTAGGAGTTACCCAGTAAGAGACACTTCATCATCTGGAGTGCCTGGAAGTTCATCATAACGTTTCTTCACCATATCAAGCTCTGTTGAAACATCTGAAAAACAAATTTGAATTTTTATGAATCAGTAATTTATAAGTTAATTTGAAAAACAGATAAATAGTTACACAGACGAAGTTATCAGGTGCAAGATTGCAAAGATAAAGAGAAAAGGATGGAAGCATTATCAAGCACTTGGAACCGATGTAATTACAGCAAACTGTCCTGTTTACCTGGGAGTGAGCTCCCATCAGTCTTGAATGAAAGTTCAAAGGATTCCTTCATAGTAGTCTCCAGAATCTCAAGGATGTCTCTCTAATTTAAAAAAAAAATGTATTCACTTATCACAGATCAAATATTGTATTAAAGTCATATTAAATTACATTTAGAAATTTCTCAGACTTCATTTAAAACATAAATGGAAACATAAATTTTTGTATAAGTCTATTCCAGTTAAACACAGAAAAAGCCTTCAGGTGAGCTATAACAAAATACGGTCATAATATTTCTTCATAAAACAGGACAAACCCTTAAACTGCGTAACTTCTCCAACATGGTATTTTTTGCCTGCTCAAACATGTCCTTTTTTGAGTGCACATGGTTCTTAATAGTCTCCCTCATGTTGTACAGCGTGTCTTTTCCACTAAATTCTGCAGCCTCTACAATAAGACAGAAAACTCCAATCAGATTTCTCTTGCTGAATAATGATAAATATAAATATGTGTTTTAGTGCCAAGTTGTGAATAATATTATCTCTTACTCTTGTAGCCTTCTTCCATAATGTTCACAATTGTCTCTGTCAGACTGCTGTAGACTTTTTTCTTCTGTTCCCGGATCATTCTGTTCAGTTTTGCCTTAATTTTTTCTTCCTTAGACACAAAACATGAAATACAGATGAACGTCGTTTTAAATTACATCAAGCTATAAAACTAATTTTTCATTTTTTCCTTTTACTGTACTTTACTGTTTGAATTGATGTATAGGAAAGTTTCATCTCTTACCTCTGTCTTGAGAAATCTGAGCTGCAGTTCAGTATTTTTGTACTTTTCAATCAGAGAATCAGTGTTAAGAGAAAAAGTCTTGATGACTCCATTGAATGCTCCACATTCTGAGTCATTTCTAAAACATGTAAACATTGTGGTTATTAATGGCAGAGTTGGCAAGTTTATATTTGAAAATTGTGATATGTTATAAATTACATATCTTGAATAATATTATGTGACTGTTTAGAACTTGTCTTTTCTTACGGGAAGGTCTTTCTGAACTCTTCATCAATGCTGTCAGTCAGGCATGAAGCCAACATCATGTTAAGGTTAATTAGGGTCTTGTTCTTTGGTTTGTAGATGCCACCATTCTCAACGACACACTTCAGTACCTTGTGAAAACCACCACCCTTCTTTCCCTAAAACAAAAAAGAAAACGGAATTATTTAAATACATACTCCTGTAAAACCTGTTGTTTTGTTACACCTAGATTTAAAATACATACGTGATACAAGAAGTTCTTGAGTTTTTCTCCGTATGAACATTTGGATTTCTCAACGCCATCATTAAGACATTTTTCAAAGGCCGTAATGGTCTCTTCCATTTCTTTGTTGATATTTGCTAGTTGAAGGATCATGTGTCTCTCAAGTTCTGAACACACCTCACCTTTTTTATCATCCTGAAAAATATTTGAAGGAATAAAACCATAAACAAAATACTTATTATTATTTCTTCTCTATAAACTCCACTTGGCTTTAAGTCACTCTACTATAAGTAAAACAGAACGGCAAAAATACAATCAATTGATCACTTAATAACCTATAAATTAATACATAAAAAAACACAATAAGAAACACAAAGACATTTGATAAATCCCAACATGTAAGAGAATGTTGTTGTGTATCTTTTACTTGAACTTACCACTCCTCCGGAGTTGGCTCCTTGAATCAAAGCAAGAATCCCATAAGCTCCACTCACATAGTTTACTATCTCAGAGTGACAGTCATTGAGCTCTTGCAAAAATCTCTGAAGTTTGGTTATTTCTGTTAAGAAGAAATTTCAGTGCCACAGTTTGACATTACATATTTTAATTCAAACTAAACGTTTTTTTCTTTCAGTCAGAGCAAACTAAAACAACATGTGCATCAAGACTTCACCTACCAGTTTCTTTTGGACTTAGATGCTTCCCTTTTAGGAACTCTCTGGAGCTCACTGTGAACACTTTGAAACTGTCATCAGTGAAGTGTTTCTGGGGGGAAAATGATTTAATTTTAAAGCATCCTTACAACTGTGGAGAGTCTGTATTATTTTCTGTAAGCCTATAAAACTCACCTTAATCTTGGTTCGCTTGTTGAATGCTTTCTTTACTCCATCCTTGACTTGAATGTTTCTTTTAACTATTCGATCATGGATATCAGCTGATGAACTACATGAAATTTGCATATATGTACTGTTATCATCATCACTATTATTATCACCATCATTAATTTGGGGCAGGCTGGGTGGTTTTGATTTACTCTTGAGTTATGTCCACATGTCCACGGGTATTTTTGAAAACTGAGATTTTTTGTCTTCGTTTAAAAAAAACCCAATCCACATGTGCAGTTTAAAAAATATATCTCTGTTCACATGTAAACGCAAACACAAAGTAAAACGCTGTCAAGAACATGCCAAATCCTAACCTTCTTGGGAGTGAACAGGTAAACACAAAACCTTAAGTACTTCTGAAAAGTTTTGGTTTTTCTGAAAAGGCAACTACTTTTGTGTTACTTTTCAAGTGCCATTTTCAAACGCTTTCATTATTTGAATAATGTTAATAACTAAAGACAGTATTTTGGATTTTGCCTCACTGGTTTATTCAAATAAGAACGAAACTGACAATCAGTGTTGGTCAAGTTACTTGAAAAAAGTAATCAGTAACTAATTACTGATTACTTCCCCCAAAAAGTAATCCCATTACTTTACTGATTACTTATTTTCTAAAGTAATTAATTACTTAGTTACTTTTTATAAACACAATTTACAACCTGAAGAGGTGATAAAGCGATAGATCTCTCAGCCCAATTCTACTTTTTCTGCATAATCCATCATACAAAATGTAATCAAATGGAAAAGTCCTTTTTTAAAACTTGTTTTATTCGTTTTAACTATTTAACTTTATGCATCAAGCAAAAATTTAATTAAATTTTATATGCAACATTCTCTGACTGGAAGAAAACACAGCAGAAAATAAATAAAGTCAAAGACTAGCGCTCCTGTTGCTCTATTTTCACCTGTAAAGCAGGAGTAGGGTAGGCGGAGGTTTCCCCTGGTGCAGGTGTGCCGCAGCGGTCAGTGGAAGAATCCGCGAGTTTCTCTGTGAATTTCCCATTATGTCGTAGCGGACTTGGTGCTTGCTTGGAAGTTTAGGGGGTTTTTTCGCTGTAAAAAGAATTTTTCTTCCCATGCACAACGGACACTAATGTTTTTGTCACTTTTTATGGAATCAAACTCAAAGGTCAGTACTTCCACGCTTTAAACGCTGCACGCTCATACTCTCTCCCACACTCGATATATTATCCATTGTTGATCTGCACACAGAACGTCGTCGATCTGTCACGAACGTCGCACTCGCTTATGTCACTGTCATGAGACATTCTCGCAAAAAAAAAAAATCACGGTTTTAGTAACGCAGTAATGCAGCGTTCCTACGGGAAAGTAACGGTAATCTAATTACTGTTTTTGCAACAGTAATCCCTTACTTTACTCGTTACTTGAAAAAAGTAATCGGATTACAGTAACGCGTTACAAGTAACGCGTTACTACATTAGTCTGAGTGATTCAAAATCATAAGTCACAGCGCTGTGAAATATGGCTGGTGTAGACTCACAATTTAGGAATAGACAAGATGCATACAGCATACAAATATTTAATTTAAAAAAATTAAATTTATTCAAAAACAACGACGTGTTGGCATCGGGATTTGGCTTCTGTTTAATGTAGAAGCCACGTCCGAAGTTCACTCTAGGGGTGTCCAAATTCATAGACTGCATCCTCCTGAGGACCCGGCCTTCGCAGTCTACATGGGCCGGGTCCTCAGGAGGCCGGGTAGGCCAGAAGTGAGCAACTGTGAAATTGGACGATCTAGCCTTCAATTTTGCGTCACCAGCTGTCTCGGAGTTTAATAAACTCAGTCGTCTGCTCCTTGCTATCTAAAATATAACAGGACACTGGCATAAATTCTCGATCATCTCACACTTCTGTTTAATCAGTTTTCTGTTTGACGTTTATTCAGCTGTGTAAAAACCCTGGAAGAACCCACCCATGGGATTAATAAAGTTTTATTTAATCTACTATAATCTAATAATTTTAATCTCAGCCAAAATGATTTACACAAACAAATAAAACACTGAAAAAAGCCAAACAATAACATTTTCAGTTATCTAAGTGACTTTATTTGATGAGATCATGTTTAACCTGATTAGCGAAAGACCGCGGGAGGTTTGAAAACAATGTGCCAGGAGTTTGCTGTTCTCGAGCTATCGAGCTCCTGGGTAACAGACGTATCCGAAAAAGTCGGAGCACTTTTGCAAATATGTGATGTTTTGATAAACTGCCGCCATTGTTGGAAACTGGAATTGTCTTGGCCGCGCTATGAATTCTGGGATATGGTGGGCCACGAAGGATACACCCAACCCATCCTTCAAATCTGGGGAAATGAGGGACGCATTCGTTGGCCGCATTCGTAGGAGTCTACGAATTTGGACAGCCCTCATTGCGTTGCTGTGATGTAATCGGCCAAGAAATGCGGCCTCAGCAGGATGCAGCCCATGAATTTGGACACCTCTTCTGACTCCTGTCTTTCAAAATGGAGGGACAGTAACTGCGGGTGTATATGTAAGCGTCTAAAAACTGCAGATAGTAAGATTAACAGCAACAGTATACTGTGTAAATCCACCATTGTAGAAATTCATTTCATCTAAACAATATTTTGGTGTACAGCATGATGTCAAAACGTTGCGTGACGAAATCTCTGTATTCGAGTTAAACACAGAAACGGAGTTTTCAAAAATATCCACGCTGGCACGAGTTAAAAAAAAAAATCTCAGTTATTAGTGATACAAAACACAGTTTACGTGCGGACAAAAAGCCCAAACGCATTGGAAAAGCTGCGTTTTCAAAAATACCCATGTAGGTGTGGACGTAGCTTTGGTCTTCAGGTGGAAATGTGGGAGGCTCCCTTTCTGACAAAGCTGAGCTTTCCCTGGCTGTTGCACACCTGTAACTCATGGTCATCGCCTAAATTGTGTTTAAAGACTGGCTGTGGCACTGCTTCTCTGCCACCTTAGGGTGTTGCTCTCCACTAATTCACCAGTTCATTTTATATATTTCTTTCATTGTAAATAAACCTATTAAATGTCATATTAGTTGTGCAAGTCTGCCTTGCGGATCCAGTTTATAATGATATGACTTTATTTATTTAATGTATTTATTTTGACTGTTAAAAAAAGCCAAACAAACTCGCAAATATGGGAGACTGGTAGCATTTATTCTAAAGCACTTGGAGATAGGCCAGCATGTTTATTTGGATCGTGATGTCACCACACGCTGACATGCTCACATACAAATGGTTTTTTTTGTCACAGCAACTATTTTAACTTTGTTGCTGAAGGACAGTGTAATGGCACTTTTGCTTTACAATGTAAAATTGTTGAATTACTCGACTGTAAGGACCAGGATATGCACGATTTCCTATAATCTCATAGATTATGTGCAACATACATTAAAGCTGCCACGATGTCAGTTTCATCTCTTTCTCCTCCTGCTCTGCTGTTATTGCTCACCCTCTTCTCTCTTGCTGTCCCTCTACCACTGCCTTTCCCACTCTCCTCTATTCCCTTCCCTCTCTGTGTATTACTCAGTCCACCATCTTCAGTAAACTTTATAAAATTGTATCTGCCTCTCAGACTCCTTTTGACCCAAATGTTCTGTATTAATTACAACAAAGGCTCAACCAAGTGCTTCATTTTTTCTCTAGCCTGCATTGATCTTACATGAAAACACCTTGTAGTTGCTCAGCATTCAAAATGTACTTACAGATCATCAGAATCATCAAGAAGATCAGACTTGGTGCAGATAAAGTGAATTTGCTGACATTCGCCACCATTTCCAATGAGGCCATGTGCACTTTTTAGAATCTCCCAGGCCTCTTTCTCTGATGCTGCCCGAGTAATTTCAGCCACAATCCACACAGTAGAACAATCTCCAACAATCTGAAAAAAATTATAGCACGTCAATTATAAATAATTAATACAAAAGATGTTAAAACAACACCAGAAAAACAACAAGAAGTTGATGTGAAAAATTACTTGTCTCCACATTTCGCTCCTGCTCTTGCAATTGCCATTTCCAGGAAGGTCCACAAGTGTGACATGCTGGAGAAAAGGATTGTTTGGCACCCTGACAGTCACACACTTCACTAGCGGCCAAAACCACTTTTTTCCTTCATTGCCTTCTCCTTGTTTTGAATCACTTCTTGTGTACTTGACAAATTGTGCAGAAAGTTCATTAGCCTGCAATAAATAGTAAAAGCAGTGCAGTTTAATTTCAGTCCTCACAGAATGTGCTTTATAGAAATCATTAAAAAGTCAGTGACATAAAAAAGGTTAAGTAATTAGTGTTAAGTTTTAGATTTAAATGATCAGATTGTGTCATGTACAAGCTTCCCCTTGTGTTATATTGGACCAAAAAAAACATCAATCAAATCCAAAATGAAAATAGATTTTTAGGATTTATTTAATTTTTATTCTCTATTTAAATCATGCTATGAACACTCTTGTTCTCAACAGCCAGTATTACTATTAGCAGAAACTACTTCATGTCGGCATTTTGCACAGTTGTCCACTTTAACTGACTGTCAGACACTGATTTACTTTGTGGCCACTTTGATTCAGTCTTTGCTGAATTTGCTCAGCAGTGAATTTCTACGGTGCAATTTAAAGTGTAAGAGTAGGTTAAAATAGGGAACTGATCACTGTTGTGTAAAGACGTAAAGGTTCTGACTGCGATTTAAGAAGAAGAAGAAGAAGAAAATCATGCTCTACAAAACCAGACCTGGACCAGTCTTGGGTCTTGTTAACCACAGTTATTACAAGAAGAGATTTTTTTCTGGAAATGTGATCATCTAAAGATCATTGTGGGATCTCAGTAAGATCTGTTTCGATCAGTGGATCTGTTTTCAGTGTTTTGTTTTTTGGACTTTTGACTCTATGCTGCATTGTGGCGGACCACCAGGTGGCTCCACTCACAAGTTGAAAGGAAGTGTGGGGGTGGAGATTTTGGCACTGACTATATGTGAAGTTCTGTCAGTTAATAAAGTTGTTGGAGTGAGACACTGAGACCTCTCCTGTCGTTGTTAATTACCTCCACATTGGTGACCCCTGTAGTGAACATGCTAAGGCTCGACGACGAAGCCAGCTCTGGCCTGGAAGCATCGGCGGCCGCCGGACCTTCACCTCCGCCGATGGCTGCGTTTGCTGTGGCGCTTAAATTGCCGGATTTTTGGCTTCACGATCCTCCTTCATGGTTCATGCACGTAGAAGCTCAGTTTGCTCTTCGTGGAGTTTCAGCCGACGACACCAAATACCACCATGTGGTGGCCTCACTTGACCCGCTGTCAACCCGCCGTGTGATGACTCTCCTCCGGGATCCCCCAGCCCAGGGCAAGTATGCCGCCCTCAAGGGGCTGCTGCTGCGGCGTTACTCCCTCTCTGATGCTGAGCGGGCCGAGAAACTCCTTTCCATCGCGGGCCTGGGCGACGGCACCGCCCTCGAGCTCATGGAGAGCATGCTGTCCTTGCTGGGCGCGGAGGACGGAGGATTTCTCTTCACCCACCTCTTTCTTCGACAGCTGCCGGCTCCAGTGCGCGCTGGCCTTGCCAACTCCCCGCTATTGGCCACGAAGGATTACCGCTCCCTTGCGGAAGAGGCGGATCGCATCCTCCTGGCTACCAGGACTTTCGGCGTCCAGACGGTTATTCAGGACCCACCAGCGTTTTCCCCCTCCCCCTCACCGATGCTCCACGGGCCCTCCGACTCGTCCACTGTGGCCGGAATCGCTGCACGGCGGCACCGCGGAAAGGGGCTTTGTTTTTATCACCAGCGTTTTGGAGCGAAGGCACGGCGCTGCCTCCCGCCTTGCAGTTTCCAGACCCAGGGAAACGGGCATGTCAGCGCTCTGTAGCAGCCGCGACCGCTGGCAACAAGGAAAGGCTGCTTTTCTTAGAGGACTCGCGCTCGGGGAGGCGTTTCCTGGTGGACTCCGGCTCACAGAAGAGCCTTCTTCCCCCGGCTGGCTCGGACAGGCTAGCTGAGGGTTGCGGGCCATTGCTAACAGCGGCTAATGGCTCTCCCATCAAAACCTTCGGTGAAAGGTTGGTGACTGTTTGCTTTCACGACCGTGACTTTCAGTGGAACTTTGTTGTTGCTGCTAGCTCTGTGCCTATAATAGGCGCTGATTTTCTTTGTGCTCACGGACTACTGGTTGATGTGGCTAACAGACGTTTAATTGATGCTGTGTCCTTTTCCTCATTACCCTGTTTGACTCGGGGTGCTCAGCCCGTGGTGCATGCTAACTCAGTAGATTCGGGTGACGTTTTTCAGTGTTTGCTTTCTGAGTTTCCCTCACTCACTGTCCCCACTTTCTCGAGCACGGTGACGAAGCATGGGGTAGAGCATTACATAACTACAGTAGGGCCCCCGGTGTTCGCGCGCGCGCGCCGCCTCGACCCCGCCAAACTGGCTGTCGCTAGGGAAGAATTTGCCACCATGGAGCGTCTGGGCATCGTGCAGCGTTCGAACAGTGCCTGGGCTTCTCCGTTACACATGGTGCCTAAATCTGATGGTCGGTGGCGACCTTGTGGGGATTTCCGCCGTCTTAATAATGTCACGGAGAACGATCGTTATCCCATTCCCCACATCCAAGATTTTTCCGCCCATCTTGCGGGGACCTCGGTTTTTTCTAAGATCGATTTGGTACGGGGATATCACCAGGTTCCCGTGCGCGCGGAGGATGTCCCCAAAACCGCCGTAATTACACCTTTCGGCCTTTTCGAGTTTCTGCGCATGCCGTTTGGCCTGAAAGGTGCCGCCCAAACCTTCCAGCGGTTGATGGACTCGGTCTTGCGCGGGCTGCCCTTTGTTTTTGTATATCTTGATGATATACTGGTGGCCAGCAGCTCGAAGGAGCAGCACATGTTCCATCTGCGTCAGGTTTTTCAGCGTTTGGCGGAGCATGGACTGATTATTAATCCGTCTAAATGCCAGTTTGGGTTGCCCGTTCTCGATTTCCTTGGGCACCGTGTTTCCGCCGAGGGCGCGGTTCCGTTGCCTGACAAAGTCCGAGCTGTTTCGGAATTTCCGCGTCCCACGACTGTTAAGGCACTGCAGGAATTTTTGGGGATGGTGAATTTTTACAACCGTTTTCTCCCCAGAGCGGCACATCTGCTGAAGCCCCTTTATGGGGCGTTAAAGGGTAAAAAAGCTAATGACCCCGTTGACTGGTTTCCGGACAGCATCCAAGCGTTTTCTGATGCTAAGTCAGCGTTAGCTAATGCTGCCCTTCTGGCCCACCCATCCCCCTCAGCGCCGATTGCGTTGACCACTGATGCGTCGGACATAGCGGTGGGTGCGGTGCTGGAACAGCGAATCTCGGGTGTCTGGCAACCGCTCGCCTTTTTCAGCCGTACGCTACGTGACAGCGAACGCAATTACAGCGTTTTTGACAGGGAGCTACTGGCGCTCCACCTGGCATCTCGTCATTTCCGGTTTTTTCTCGAGGGTCGTCACTTTACCGCATACGTGGACCACAAACCCTTGACGTTTGCCATGTCCAAGGTTTCTGATCCATGGAGTGCACGCCAGCAGCGCCAGTTGGCAGCCATTTCTGAGTTTACCACGGACATTCGGCACGTGGCTGGTAAATCCAATCATGTGGCTGACTGTTTGTCCCGTGCGCTGGTTTCTCCCGTCTTTCTCGGCATAGACTACTCCGCCATGGCTGCCGATCAGAGCGGTGACCCTGACATCCTCGCGCTTAAATCCACCCAGACGGGCCTCATACTGGAGGACAGACCCGTGCAGGACGGTGGTCCCCTCCTCGTCTGTGACGTTTCCACCGGCCGCCCTCGCCCTGTGGTTCCCGCTTCCTGGCGTCGTCAAGTTTTTGACTCGGTACATGCTCTCTCTCATCCAGGGGTCCGGGCCTCTGTTAAACTGGTCAGCTCTAAATTTGTTTGGCCAGGCCTTCGCAAATCTGTTAAGGAATGGGCGTCGGCGTGCATTCCCTGCCAGCGCGCGAAGGTTCATAAACACACCAAGGCGCCCCTGGAGCCGTTCTTTATACCCGGCAAACGTTTCGATCATGTGCATGTCGATCTGGTGGGTCCCTTGCCGCAGTCACAAGGTTTTACGCACCTTTTGACTGTTGTTGACCGGACCACCAGGTGGCCGGAGGCGGTCCCCCTGGCGTCCACTACCGCAGCAGTGGTGGCCAAGGCGTTTTTGTCGACCTGGGTCTCGCGTTTCGGCCCACCCGCGGACATTACGTCAGACAGAGGCCCCCAGTTCATTTCCGAGCTTTGGTCGGCCATGGCTGATGGACTGGGGGCTAAAGTCCACCGCACAACCGCATACAACCCGCAGGCTAATGGGATGTGTGAACGGTTCCACCGGTCACTGAAGGCTGCCTTTCGCGCCTCCTTAAAGGATGGCAATTGGGTTGACCGCCTCCCGTGGGTTTTGCTTGGGCTGCGCTCTGCGGTTAAGGAGGATCTCGGCGCTTCCCCAGCTGAGCTAGTGTTTGGTCAGCCCCTCCGCGTGCCTGGAGAATTCTTGCCTGAAAATCCTCCTCCCTGCTTCGATCCATCGGTGCTCTCTCTCACCCCGCTTTTGCACTCGCTTCGGGTTCCTGGTCCGGTGCACCATTGCGTGCCTGACACCTTTGTTCCAAAGACTTTAGAGACTGCTAAGTTTGTTTTTGTCAGGCACGATGCCCACAGGACACCGCTGCGGCCGCTGTATGACGGCCCGTTCAGGGTTAATTACCTCCACAGCATTCTGTTTTCAGAAGTGAACTTTGTTTCTAGCTCTTAGTCTTTTGTTAATTTTTTCAGTTCCCTTTTGTGTTTAGGTTGTGCTAGTTTCACCTGTGTGCCCTTCCCAGCATTGCCACTGGGTAATCTATCATGGCTGTCTGTTATAGTAGTAATATGATGTTATTACGTGCTACGTCGTCTCACTCACAGCATGACTATTATGTAATTTCTTCTGCTCCTTCTGTATTACTAGCAGTTGGTAACCCATTTAATTAGAGCAGGTAGTTATGGGATCTCAGCATAATCTGATAATTTGGTCAGTTTCCTTTTGTGTCCAGGTTGTCCTAGTTTCACCTGTGTGCATTTCCCAGCATCCCCAGTGTGTAGTCTATCATGGCTGTCTGTTATAGTAGTAATATGAGTTTGTCTTACTGATTCACATGTCAAAATCTTTCGCCTGGATTGGAGAAATTCTGGAATTTCTTTGAAATATTTGTTCTCCATGAGGTTTTCAAAGGACCTTTTCCAGTCTTCTCCATACAGTGCTGTCAGCTTTTCAACAGCATCATAATAATCATCGTCTTCCTTTTCCTGATTTTTATTATTGCCAAGAAGCTGATGCTGAAATGACCACAACTCATCGTTCCACTCCTACAAAAATAGATGACAAGCAATTTATTGAGGTATGTACCCAACCTTAAACCGCAAGAACTGGACTCTAACACATGTTATAGGTTTAAGTAAAAATCAGACTTTCAGAACTCATTTTACCTCCTTTGTGATGAACTCAATTTCTGCCTCATACTTTGTGCTACGTGTATTAGCTTCCACTTTGATCATGACTGAGGTGCAGGCATTGATGCTTCCTGAGGGTAAAAGATTCTTCTCTTTGATGATGGCATTTATCAAAGAGCTCTTTCCAGCCCCAGTTTTACCAAAGACGCCAACCAGCTCCCTCTTGTCTGTCTCCAAATCACTAGGGATGGGTATTGATAAGATTTTAACGATTCCGATTCCATTTTCGATTCTGTTTAACGATTCGATTCCTTATCGATTCTCTTATCGATTCTTTTTTTTTTAAAAAGGAGAACACTAAAGTCGATTAGCTTAGAACTTTGTTTTATATCTTCTCTTTGAACAAGATAGAAATTTAGGAGTAACATGGCCTTACAAACCCAACAGTGAGATCTTAAGAGATCCAGCCTATGGCTTTTCAATGGGGTGTCACAGGGTCCCCAGGAAAAAAATGTATATGTAAAATAATAAAATAAATATTCTCCTGTAGCAATAACAAAGTTTAACATAAATTATTCTGTAGCAATTACACAAGAATATCCAGTAATGTCCCTGCCTACAATTAAACACATTCACTTACCAAAGTGAAATCGGGGGCATCTGCTGTGGCAAATGGGTGCAAGCCTTTGACCACAAACTTAGACACTGCTGGTTGACATTCGTCTATCCTGGCCTGAAAGGAGACGCTACCGGTAGACTGCAGCGAGAACTGCCAGCATCTGAGCCAGCCAGACTCTGTCTCTCTCATCATGGTTATCTAAATGCAACGCACAGTAATAGCAGGTTTTGTAATAAGGTAAATCGCGCTAACATAATATGCAATGCTAATTGATTAGTTACCTGCAGTATTAACGGGAGAGGACGTGGAAACGCTACCGCTGCTGCTGGGTTGAGCTTCGCTAGTCCGGAGCGGATCAAAAACACGACATTCGTTGAAAGCAATCGCGTGTTTTTTGAGCAAATGCTTTTGCATATTCGTAGTGTTTCCTCCCTTTGATGAAATCTCTACTTTGCAAGTATTGCACGTTGCCCTGTTGTCATCCTTTCTCATAAAGTGTAACCAAACTTTTGAGCGTTTGTGCCGCTCAGGCGCCGTGTTTCCTACTGGGTAAAAGACGCTACTCAACGTGATGACGTCATTCGGGGCGACTGGAATCGATAAGGGAATCGTTTTTAAAAGTGGCAAACGATTCCAAGGAATTGAAACAGTGGGAACCGGTTCTCAACAAGAACCGGTTTTCGATACCCATCCCTACAAATCACTGATCTTTTTCCTGTTGAACAAGATTTTAAATATGGGTTAAACGATTCAGTCATGAAAACATTTTTAAACATGCTTTAAAAGTGAGCGTTTAAAAGAGAGTTATAATCATGGTAGTGATTTTTCAATGAATCATTACTAGTTTTATACACTGGTTCCACAAATTGTTTATTATATGTTGTTTTATTTTACTACTGAATTATTTCAGCATCTATAATTGTACTGCTGTATGTCAGCAGTCTGTGTCATACAATCTGACACAAGAAAGGAAAGAACCAAAAGGATTCATGTTCAGGCAGCACGGTGGCATGATGTTTAGCACTGTTGTCTCACACCAACATCTGGCTTGGGAACTTTTTATTTTGAGTTTATCTCCATGTTTGCCTCGGTTCTCTCCCGGTACTCTGTCTTTCTCCAACAGTCCAAAGACGTGCAATTAGTACTGATTCTAAATCCTCATCAATGTAGTTACTCATTCCTGTGACTGTTTCTTGGTGTAACCAGTGTGACTTCCATGAAGTGTGTTTGGACTGAATTATTTTAATTGTTGCGTTCATGTGAATATACTGCTCATTTTTGTGTGAGTCAAGACTCTTGAAAAGGGACCATCTTCTCCGTGTGACTCAATTACACATAACTAGCAGCTTCTGAGGATGTTTTACAAATATTTTCTGCATTTTTGCTTTCTTTAAAAACAAACTCTCTGTGATTTGTTTGTGAAACTGTCACGTGATCAGGAGTGGAACCAGGCCCATACATTACAAAATATTAAAAAAACATAATACTCACTTCAAGAAAGCACTGAGTTTGTCTTGGTCATTTAGTCTGGCATGTACAAATGTCATGATGCTTTTCACATCAGACAGTATGATTGATTCTGTGGACATAAAAGTAAAGAAGTATTTATAAGGAATTATAGACTAGAATAAACAGAAAATGTAAAATCTCATGTTAAAAAAACAAACAAAGCAAACCTGTGTGAATTAGAGTATATCAGGACCATAATGTGACCACTTACCAATTAACCCTAATATACCATGCATCATGTGAAAGTTACATTTTGACAAAAGCCCAAAGAAAAAGTAATTTCTAGTAGGGCTGGGTATCGTCACTGATTTCTAGAATCGATTCAATTCCGATTCACAAGGTCCCGAATCGATTCGATCCACGATTCGATTTAATTCGATTCGATTCAATTCGATTTGAATCTGGGAAATTTTGACAGTCAGAAATATTATAATTCAGATCATTACATTTACATATTTTTGCATCTATAAAAAGGAAGCTGACACTCGCAAGACTTTATCAAAGGTGTGAGCGCCACAGCAGATGCCTTTGTGTCAAAGTAGCTGAAGATAAAACACAGAAAAACATGAAGGTGATTTTCCTGGCCTAGATTTTATAAAAATATTCTGCAGTACATAAAAACCAAAGAAAACCATTAATCAGCACATGAACATTACCTCTGAAAAAGTTTACATTTGTTCAGTATTGAACAGCAGAAATTAGGTTTTCTTTTCGGAAGTATATAAAACAAAAAAAAAACGTAGGCCGACAGCGCTGTAAACAACGGTAGACTTGTGCCTAACAAGCAAGCGAATAATGAAGTACAGAGAGAGAGAGAGAGAGAGCTGTGCATCATGGTGGAAGCAAAACAGTAAAAGTCAGAGTGAATTCATGACGATGTTTATGTGAAGCGTTTGGATCTTCTTTTGCTGCTGGTTCGGTCAATATTGTTTGGAGAGACATCAAACTAACAGCTTTATGATCAGCGCAAAAAGGGCGTGAACACAAAGCGCGGACCCGCCGACAGATCAGAATCAGCGAGCTGTCAGCTTTCAGCCCCGACTGTGAGAAAGGCGACATCTAACTGATTCTGATCTGCGGGTTGCGCTGTGTGTTTAAGTCTTTGTGCAGAATCCCTGTACCTGCTCTCATTTACTGTCTTAACTGTTTGGTGGTTGTTGAAAGTTTGTGAGATTTACGTTATCCAAGCCAGAATTGATTTTAATCGATGAATCGATTATAAAAACCCACCCCTAAGTTCTAGCATCAAAGATGTTGGACAAATTGTGCTGCACAAAGGTTTAACCCTTAAACTGTGACACTGTTTAGTAAGAAACGTAAATACCTTCAAATCCTGGCATAGACAGACGTTGTCGCTTAGCTGGTGACTGCAACCTGTCACTTTGAAGGTCTGATTTTCTCTTTCCTGATTGGATAAAAACAACAACAAAAAATAAGAAAAGAAAAACGTGTTTCTCTCAGTAAATCTATTCTTAGTAAAGTTATGTAGATTGCAAAAAATATTTGTGCCTTTAAAACAGAATAATATGAGATGCAATAAATACGATGCATGTGTCTCACCTGTATCACTTGTGGATGGCAAGACCTGAGGATGAATATGAGTTATACAGGAAATTATTACTATTTGCATTGGTATTGTTCTTTAACAGCATTTAAAGGACACTAACATATAAGTTTTACAATCAACAAACTTAAATGCAGTTATTTTTTATTAACCAGCAGACTGATGAAAAATAAATTACAATAACCTTTTTCTTACTAAATATCAGTGATCCGACGAGACAGTTGTTTTATATAATTAAGTCCCAGTCCCAATGGAGCTTTACTTTGTCTCAGGCAGTTGGCTCATATGTCTGAAATTCAGTATAACCCTTACCTGAACCACATCAGCTGCTTCTTCATGCTCCTGTTCAGACTGCAGATAAAAAGTGCAAAGCAGTGTTTAATATTAACCTCTTAAACATGTATTAAAATTGTATTTGTCGTATGGACATTCAATCTGAAGGAAAAAACAGTTTTAAACTGACTTGAAAAGAAATGACTGTTTCCTGATTTGAGTTTTGTTCTTCCTGCCACAATCAAAACAACTCAAATTATATTAGTTAAGAATTAATAAAATTACTCTACAAATAACTACTGCCAGTGAGATGCTGTCAAACACCAGTGGGTCGCTGGTGTTCGCTCTCTGCGGTAAACTATCACTTCTTGTTCCAACACACAGTGATGCTTTTATGTAGCTTATCTGCGTAGCCAATTTAATTAAAAACTTAGAACTTATTTCAAGGTGTAATCTTCACACACTCTGTGTATTCACTCTGTGTATTCACTCACTGTGTCTTCAGTGGTTCACTAGCTTAGCTTGGCCATAGCCAACTCATTAGCAGCATGGCCTTTTCACCTGTCCCTCCTGCACTTTCCTGCTCATTGTGTCAGATGTTTAGTTACTCCTCAGCCTCCTTCAGCAATAATGATACTTGCAAAAAATGTAGCCTATCGGCAGCTCTGGAGGCCAGGATCACAGAATTGTAGACTCTGCTTCACACCCTTAAAAATCCCATAGCTATCCAGGCCTCTTTAGCCCGTGCAGCTAAAGGTAGCTTCCCAGAGGTTAGCTCCCTCTGGCAGATTGTCCTGAGCAGTCGGGGAAACAAGATGACTGGGTGATGATGAGGAGGAAGCATAGTATTAAACAGATGCCCCGGGCACATTGCTAACCCATTCATGTCTCTAACTGTTTTTCTCCAAATTGATGAGACACTGCTTACCTTAATGGGAGGTCACTAAAATTAATACTGTATGCTTAAAGGCAAAAGAAAGGAGTTTTACTTTGTCTCAGGCAGTTGGCTCATATGTCTGAAGTTCAGTATAATTCTTACCTGAACCAAATCAGCTGCTTCTTTATGCTCCTTTTCATGCTCCAGATAAAAAGTGCAAAGCCAAATATAATGAGGACTTAAACATGTACAAATTTTTTTTATTTCTCGTATAGATACAGATAGATATAGATAAAGATAGAAAATCTCAAGGCAACAAAATAGTTTGTAACTTTGTGTTTTGTTTTTCCTGTACAATCAAAACATTGTAAATCCATATTAGTAAACATTTAACAAAAATTACACTGCATAATATTACTGCCAGCACATTTTTCAATATCCAGATAATTCTAACAAAAATTCAGCGCTGTACACTAAAATAACAATGATTGTTTAAAAAAAATGTAATTACCTTTAACAGCTTGAGGTTCTTCTTGAATCTCATTCTTGGTCCAGCTTTTGTGATCAAATTCTCAATTTCTCGATCATCAAGCTCACAAATAATTCCTGCGTCAATTTCTTGATCTGTAATTAAAAATAAAGTTGCAGAGATCAAGATTATTCTTAACTTGTTTCAGGAATACTAAATAAATGAAAAAGCTATGGGCACAGATCTGAGCTGTTTTACAGTTTACAGATCTAATCAGGATCAATATCTGTACCCATCACAGATTCACGTTAATACTTTACCTTTAAATTTCTCCACCCACTCACTTAGCCCCCATTCAGCCAGTTTGGTTCTTACGAAATCATCCATGACCAAGAAATGAAACTGTAAGATAAAATGCAATATTTAACCAGACAATACTGCTTTAAAGATTAGATATTGTGACAAACGTCTCCATTAATGCAATCAGAGACACTGATATTAAATTCAGATTAAAAGTTCAAACTCACATTTTGTTGAAAGTAATGCTGGAAAAGGCTGCTGAGGGAGATGTGAAGTAAGCAGTGAGACACAAACAGGAAACAGGCGGGAAGAAAGAAATCGAGCAAAAAGCAAAGTCCACAAACTGGAACTGTGTGGCTCAGACTGCACAATTGCAACTGCATCTATACATAAAATAGAAATGTAAATCCAACATGAGTAAAGTGAGCGCAGGGAAAAGCAGAACTGAGAAAAGCAGGAAGTAGAGATATGTTTGCTCAGCGTAGATGGGAGTGGCTGGCAGACAGGTAACAACCTGCCTCGGAGAAAGTGGGTTTTTGTTGTTGTTTAAAATAAATCAAAGGGATTAAAGTTTTCAAATATTATAGGTTAAAACAAGACAAAAACACAGTTTTATGTATACTTAAAGTACACAGGAAGTCAAAACATTAAAAAAAGAAGAAAAAACACTTTCAGCGGTTCCCTTTTTCAGAAGAGCTCATAACAACAGACAGCTTCATATGTTAGTAATTTGTGCAGCTAATCAGGATCAAAGCAGGGATCTTTCACTTCTCGGGCAAACAGAAAAATATCTATATTATGGAGCCACTAACGTTAGGCAAAGTTGCCTAACTAAATTAAGGTACTTAGATTAAAAATATCACCATAGTTTTTATTATATGCTGCCACATGTTGGCTATGTACGAATAACAAAGGTGTGAGACAATGTTGGGTGAACACTTTGTAAAAAATTCTTAATTCTTACTATTCCAGTCAGTCCAATTCAGTTCAATTCAATTTCATTTGTAGAGCCCCAAATCACGACAACAGTTGCCTCAGGGCTCTTGGTATTGTAAGGTAGTGTCAGGGCTCTGTGTGCGGGCAGGCGGAGATGAGGATCCAAATGCAGGACTCGGAAAACAGAATGCAACTCAAAACCTCAGCTTTATTGCTGGCACGAAAACAAAACATGACGTGAACACTGAGAACAAAAACACACAGGCATAATCTGAGGGTATGACGTGACACTGAGCAAGGGCAAACACAGGGCTAATATACACAGGGAAGTAATCAGGGAATGGAAAACAGGAGGGAGACACAGCTGGGAGAGATAGGGGGAGCGAAGCTGGACACACTGACTTAAGACACAAACCTTCAAAATAAAACAGGAAACAACAAAAGGACGCAGATTGAGAAACACGGACTTTACACGGGCAGAACTAAACCTAAACCAGAATAAGCTGGAACATACTAAATAATCATCATCATCATTATAATCATCATCATACAATAGATCAAGAAAATAACCAAAAATACAAAATCAAACCAAAACATGAAATCTCAAAATACTGGGTCAAAACTGACCCAGAACCGTGACAGGTAGACCCTACAACAATACATACAGAGAAAAACCCAACGATCTTATGACCCTCTATGAGTAAATAGAGATAGTGTCTGTCTCCCGAATCCAAACTGGAAGCTGGTTCCACACAAGAGGGGCCTGAAAACTGAAGGCTCTCCCTCCCATTCTACTTTAAATACTCTAGGAACAACAAGTAAGCTTGCAGTGGGAGAGCAAAGTGCTCTAATAGTGCTCTAATATGGTACTACACTGTAAAAAAAATCCGTAAAAATACAGTACAATCTACTGTATAAACGTGAAGGAATTTTCCGTATTAGTCATTTACAGGTATTTTTCTGTATTTCTCAACTACTGCAATGCATTGTTGGAAAAAGAACCTGAAAAGGAGGGAAAAGTAAGCGCAAGAGCAGCCATTAGGCTTCTTTCAGGCTTCATCTGGATTTTGGATTCTGAAGTTGGAGAAACTGCCTTCAAATTTCTGTGGTAAGTATTAAAACTCATGTTTCGTTTTATTAAAATAATGTTTTTCAAAAGACTCCGTGTTTTTATTTAGAAAGAATTGTTAATTTATTTGTTAACTGGTTTCGGCTGTCTCCAGACAAGTCAGGAATATTTTGCTGACTCATTTTTTAAAATAATTGTTATTTAGGTTTAACATGACTTAAGCTTTATTTTAGTTAATGTTAAAATAATTTTTACTGTGATACCACCAGTTTTGCCCTTCAGTGGCTGAACCAGTTTTCATAAATATTATAGTTAGCTGTCTGTGTCTCTCTGGGTATTACACAGCTGTGACTGCTAACTAGCTAATTAGCGAAAGTCAGCGATGTGGATAACTGGGAAAGTGAGAACTTCATGGTTCTAGAAATTATTCTAGGACTCTAATAAGTACTGTATCAATACCTGTGTTTTACAGTTGGCTCTACTGTACACTTAAAGGGTTTCAGGCAAAGTTACACTAACCCTAGTTTAAGCCTCAGACCTTCCTGGCTGACGCTAACAAATGCTAATGTTAGCCTCTGATTTGGGCTGCTAAAGTAAAGACTTTTAGCTAGCTGACCAGCATAGATTATTTCGGTGGTTAACAGACTGTAGTGGTAAAATTATTGAAAGTATAGTTTCACCTCAGCACATTTACAATTACAGTATGTCTATTTTGTAGCACATAGAAATGTTTAGTTAATATTTACAGACAGACACATTTTCCCTGTAACTGTGTTTTTACTCCAACATTTGTTGAAAATGTAATTTATGAAATGCTGAGCAGCATTTCTTGTATGTGGAATATTTTTGTCACCCCACTGTGCTAATGTGATTAAATACTAAAAATTATTACTAAAAAAATTCAATAATAAATCAATAATAACTATTTCTTGATTGAACTATAATGTTTTTTTTGTTTGTTTGTTTGTTTTTTTTGCTTGTCCCATTTGGTTCTTTAGCCATCAGAATTGTTGTCTGAAGACCAACAAGGATACCCAATGGATTTACTTTGCCAAATGGATCATCGTGGCATTGCCGTATTGGTCCATTTGGTCGATCTTTGTTTTTATTATTTATTATATTTTATTTTCAGATGTTACAGACGGGACAGACATGAGTGAGGGATAGGAAAGGGAGAAAGAAAGAGGAAGGAAAGGAAAAACAGAAGGGGAGAGGGACAGTGAGAAAGGGGAAAAAAATCTCCTGGATCACCTGTTGAGAGAAGAATAGAAAACAAGCAGAAAAAAAACAAAGCAACATACTAAACACAACACCATCGCATTAATCTAGCTAAGTGTAAACAGCAGTAAATACTAAATATTCAATGTTGTTGTGCAGCACGCAGGACAGATGTGCTTCGAAGTAGCAGCCAAGAAAGGTGTAATTTGGGTCTACGAGCAGTGAACACCCGTGTGCATACCTGTGTGGGTCAGCGCGCTTGTATTCCAAAGGTTGAACTATAATGTAAGCGCAGTGCTGGTGTGCAGGGGCTCTATATGCCTTGTCTACATCAAGCTTTTAGCCAAATATAAGCAGAGATATTTGTATCTTTCTTAAAAATCCAAATCCTTACAGATTATTTGAGAAATGGATCAACAGCTATCACTACTTGAAGCACTTTAAGTCCTGCAGTGGAAAAATATCCCTTATTTCACCTTTGATCACACACTTTGGTTTTCCAGTGCAGAGCAATGGCCAAGAAAAGGAAAGACTTCCCCGAGTGAAAAAAAAGATGAAGATACAAGCTGGTGATGATCCAGAGCAGCTGGTCTCAGGAAATGAAGAAAAACCCTGATCACCTTCTCTACAAACACAAGGTGAGTTTAATGTTGTGGTTGATTTAGTTTTTCAAGGTATGTATGTTACTTTAATTATAAACTGCTTTTGCTGCAACAGAATGGTGTTATGTGTATGCAACTCTACGTGAATTATAATACTTTGTAGGGCTGCGTGATATGACCAAAATCTCATATCCCAATATAAGACGTATCTCTCCTGATAACGATATATATCACAAAATAGTGCATTTTCTGTAAATTCTGTGATTCTCGGGCAACTCGACTTATGTGAAATGTTTTCAGTTGGGCGTCGTGTACCTGGAGTCGAGTGTTTTGACCGATGCATGAAACTATACATTTTTAGACATGAGTTTAAATGGCCGCCATTTTCTTTCTGAGTATTTATTACACGGCGTGCTGCAAGGAAAAGCCTGTTCTAACGTTTGAGTCTAAGGATTATTTTGAGCACCTGACGACTCTTTTTTGCTTTTCATTCGTAAACTCTCTCGAAACTCTTTCATGTGATTCTTGTGTAGGTGGTTAAAGAGGTTTGTCGTGTTCGAGTGGTGGTGGGGACCAGTTTGTGGCATAATTTGCATAGTACAGTTTTCTGGGGCGTGTCAGACTTTTCATAACCAAACCATGTCCATGCTACAGAGGTAGCCCCTCATTTAACAATAAGGTCCCCGATTTCTTTTGACTGGTCCTTCTGGTTCTGCCTCATCCTTGCTGGCCATGCTGGTATTCTCTGTGCCTTCATCTGCGTGGTGACTGTAAGCGCCATTTATAGTTACTTGATGTTTTTATTTGAGGTCATTTGTTTGATGCATATTCTGAAATTTTATGTTTGAGAATAATGTATATCATTTAGTTTGAAAAGTCTCAACAGAAACTTGAGCTTTATTGTGAAAGGTTTATGTGGAAAATAAACAAGCGTACGGCGGAGCCACACGATGGTTTTATCCTCATTGTTGGTAACGAAAGTACGCGTAAAAACAGTCACTTGTCCGTCCATAGTGTGGTTATTTTAAGTATAAGAGAAGGAGAGAACTTTAAGAAATAATATAGCAACTACAGTGACCATCAAAACCATGAAAAAAATATTGCCGTAAACAGTTTATTTTGCAACACCACAAAACAAAGAATAGTGTATAATATGAAACGATAGACATTTTTATATCGTAATCTGATATATATCGTCATATCGCACAGCCCTAATCCTTTTTTTGTTTATGTTGTTTATGCTCTAGGTAAAAACAAATTATAAAAATACAAACTTTTTAAAAATGTCTTGTTGTTTCTCTTTTTTTCCTCAGAATAAATTGCGACTAGTCTCAATGGCTGACACGGAGGAGCAACACAGCGACACGTTAACTCCGACTGCTGCAGTTCCTGTATGAACTGAGCAACTCTTAAAATCCAAGGAAAAGCTGTGTGTATTTTACTTAAAGCTCAGATGGACCTTGATGTACTAACATGCAGGCTGCATTCAGGACTTTGTCACACTGTTATATGAAGAGCGGTAACAAGACTTTGTAGTAATTTGTCTTACTATTGTCTTATTTGTTGTGATTTAGGGTCTGTGCGCACAAGCAGAGGTTTTTGTTTGTAACTGTAACCTCGTTTTCAGAGCCTTGTCTAACATTTAATGGTCATGAAATATGTCAGACTTTTTCCTCTACTTAACCAGCTTAGAGAATTTGAACACCGTGGAGAAAAAGGTGTGCATTAAGGATTTTGAACTATGATGTTTAAGTGTTGTTACTGCTGAGGATTCGTGGACACAGATCCTTATTCACTATGCTGCTGTTTACAGTTTAACTTTTCATCAGAACAAGCACTTCTAATTATACTTTGCTCCTCACTGACAAAACAAGTCCCGTAAATACACTTTTATCTTTAAGTTTGGGACAATAATCTGTCTTAATTTATTATGTGTTGTAGTTATCATATGGGGAAAAGTCCTGTGGTTATCCATCAGTCCTGTTCGAATAAACCCAAAGTTCAGGAACATCTTCTTTAGATCTGTTCAGTTGTATTCATGTGGCACCACTTAAACAGTCAACAAATTTTGACTCAAGTATGTTATATTGTAAGGTAAAGAGCCCAAAGAGTTAATCTCAGACAAATGTTCACACAAATGTGAATTACATTCACTTCATTAATGAAGTGAATGTAATTCAGTAATCAAAGGTGTTTGGCTATAACTGACTACATGTGTATACTGTATCATAAGTGGACAGAGATGGATGTAAACCACACCTTAACCATTTGGCTGAGGCAAAACTACCACAAGGCAGTGATTCTAACTCAAAGGTACTCTGGATATTATTAAATGTGAACATGTCGTTAAATATGACATTTTTTGTTTGTCAGGTGTCCTGTTTGAAGAAAACACTTGGTAGCCACTTGAATGAATGTAAATAAACACATTTACATGAGGGCAACCTGATTTCAAGGAAATAAAAATGCTCAAATTTGAAAGCTTGTGAGTTATTTTGTTCATGTATCAGCTGTTTAGTAGTTTTATGACAAGATGGATGCTGTCATTATATTTTAGTATAGTGTTTGAGTTAAGGAGAATAAAAGAATATTTAACATTAATTGTACCAATGTTGTTGTGTACGAAGCACAAATTAATTTAAGTTTTAATTTATGAATTTTTGAGTACATGGTGTACTAGGTTGTAATTGCATAGAAATGTACGTTTAAGGATATAAAGAACTATATTTAATGAGTTACAGTGAAAAGAAGTGCTTGGAAATAGTAATATAAACAGAAATTTCAATTTTTCTATTAACGGAAAATATCAGTTAATGATACAGAAAATATACTGTGAATAAACGGAATTTTCTGTTTTATAGCTGAAGGAAATGTCCGTAAATAGTACAGAAAGTATACTGTAAATCTACAGAATTTTCCGTTTTATCATTTACAGAAAGGTCCGTCAAACCTCCGTAAAAAAACAGAAAATGTACTGGCAGAAAATTACCAGGACATTTTCTGTTTTTCTACGGAATATTTTTTTACAGTGTACAAGGTCATTAAGATAAGATGGGGCCTGATTATTTAAGACCTTGTATGTGAGGAGCAGGATTTTGAATTCAATTCTGGATTTAACAGGAAGCCAATGAAGGGAAGCCAAAACAGGAGAAATATGCTCTCTCTTTCTAGTCCCTGTCAGGACTCTGGCTGGAGCGTTTTGGATTAACTGAAGGCTTTTTGGGGAGTTTTTAGGACATCCTGATAATAATGAATTACAGTAGTCGAGCCTGGAAGTAATAAATGCATGAACTAGTTTTTCAGCGTCACTCTGAGACAGGATATTTCTAGTTTTAGAGATACTGCACAAATGGAAGAACGCAGTCCTACATATTTGTTTAATATGTGCATTGAAAGACATATCCTGGTCAAAAATGACTCCAAGGTTCCTCACAGTGTTACTGGAGGCCAAGGCAATGCCATCCAGAGTAAAAATCTGGTTAGATACCATATTTCTTAGATATTCAGGGCTGAATCTAACAACCTCAGTTTTATCACAAATCTTTACTACCAACTTTAATCCTCACAAATACTAAGAAAAATATAAATTGTCAATGTTATCTGTCAAAGTTGACAGCCCAGCAACACACAACAAATAACATGCAACTGTTAAGTTTGACTTGCTGAATTATGCAGAGTGATAAAACTGAGCTTATGACCACTGTAATGAATGACTGAAGCTTTTCCCAAACTTCTCAATGTGAAATTTTACAGAGAGGGAGAGAAACAACAGAATGGGATTCACAGAGCAAACCACATTTGGTAAGACGAAGGAAGGGGGTGTAACACATGTCCAAATTGTTAAATCATCTTCAGGCCTGGATGAGCCCATCCTCCTTTCTCTCATTCCTCCCAAAATCAGTCTTAGGAATCTACATTAGAGTAGGTTAATTACATAAGTCGAATTCAAGGGCTTTTATTAAGTGATGATTATTATTAGTTGATTTTTCCTTTGCTCCTGTTAAATTTCTTTAATTTAATATTCTGCGTTCAAAAAGTCTTAATTGTAGACATTGGTCTTTTAACCCTTTGTGAAACAGTAAATGTAAAGGTTATAAAAGGTAACTTTGGCCATAAAAGTTCATTATTATAGAATCATAGAAGAGAGATGCTGATAAGAAATGTGACTGGAGGATTGTATTTGAACTGTGAGGCCACTTAGACAAGAAACCTTTCTGATGAAGCAGGATCCACAATCATTTGACTTCTGGTTGATAAATGGTTTGTGGTTCAGTCTTTACAGTTCATAGATAATTTTGCTCTTTGTTACAAGCTACCGTGGGACTGCAAAGTACTTTTTGGCAGGTAGCTTAGTTGTAGGGTCAGAAAAAAAACACAAGAACAAGGTTTGAAAAACCATGTTTCCATCTTACAACTATAGAATCAATACAGAATAGAAACAACAGAAAACAATATGATATAATAACTAAAGTAGAAAGTGAGACATATTTTTGCTGCTGCTTTATTACTTATGACAACCAAAGAAACCATTGTATTACAGTAAATTAATATTTAGGTTAGAAATGTAAGTAAAATGGTATACATAAGACATGTGCTATATAGAAAACTGGGAAGAATCTGAATATCACAGTATCCCTGTGGTTTAAAGCACTAAAATTAACAATCTGTAACATTGTAGTTCTACTGCTGTATAATTTTCTGTATAACTAGGGTCTACAAATAATGAACAAATACAACAAAATGGAGAAAATAGATATATCAAAACATCTTTGCACAAAGTGCTGCCCTTTTGGTTTAGACCCTCACAATTAAAACCTTAAAAACCCTGGGAGGAATTCATGCTTAAAAATCTTCATCCATCCATTTTCTTCTGCTTATCCAATTCGGGGATGCTGGAGCCTTTCCCAGTTGTCAGGCGAGAGGCAGAGTACACCCTGAACAGGTTCCTAAGGTTATTCCACTCAAATAAAACTAAAGTAAAAACTAAGACTAGATATGAATATTTTAGTTAAACAAAATAAAAACAACAAGCAACAGAAATGATTAAATGACCTCATTTGAAATACAAATCAGAGGAAATAGTATTTGTTAGTTTGGTAAAAATGTTATTACAATGTGCCTGACATGGTATTGATGGATGTGTTTGAGACACTGGACATGTAACAAGACAAGTGGGTCAACTGTTTTCAAAAAGTGAAACATTTCTATTGTTTCCACTGGTTTTCCTAAATTTTGTCTCTGATATTTCCACTAAATACAACAATAATTTTAAAAAAAAATTAACAGTAAGGCAAGGCAAGTTTATTTATATAGCACAATTCAACAACAAGGTGAATCTAAGTGCTTTACAGAGACATTAAAAAACAATAAAAAAAGCATGATTTAAAATTGATTAAAAGAAAAAAAACAGTAGATAAAATCAGAACGTAACAGTAATAAAAACCAACTAAAACTAAACATTTTCAAACAATGAAAAATAAATTGAAATTTTAAGTCTTGAAACTAAACAGAAATGAAAAATAAAAATAAATGACAAAATACAAAACTAATAACACCAATTAACCTAACCCCCACGCATGTTTTTGGCCTGTGGGAAGAAGTTGGAGTACACAGAGAGCACCCACACAGACACAGGAAGAAAAAGCAAAGTCCACACAGAAAGGCCTCAAACTGGATTCAAACCCAGGAGCTTCTCTCAGTGAATACTGAAAAATCTCATTTCACCAAATTCATTAAAAGTCAAACACAACATTCAAAGACAGCAAGCAACACAACAGAAATGTCTGTGGTGATATCCAGAGACCTCATGCTTTTGGTCAGTGTTCCCTCAGAGATGTTGAGTGGGTCATCAGGTTTCTGCTGTTACTGTGTGGAGCAAATCTGAAACATCCAGTAATAATAAGCACAAAGATTTTTAACACTCAGTTGCTCAGGCAAACAGTAAAATTGCCAGTGCTTACAGCTAGCTTTAAGATGTCTTGAAAGCTCCTCAGCCTAGAATAGAAAATCTTAATATCTGTTGTTTCTGTTACTGTTTGTGTAGAAAATCATTTTTGGAAACACTTTAACATGTTTTGTGGTGACTCTGATGTAAAAAGGGTAAAATAACACAAATTATAAGTGGTGATATTATTCAAATACTTTGTCTGTGCACAGAAATAATTAATTCAGCATGTTTACCTCAGCTGTCAGTCTGATATGAGTCAATAAGTCACTTCTGTCCAAAGACTGTGGACGATATTCAGGGAAGTTTTTGAGCATGTCCTGAACGTTTATGTTGGTAGTGCTGCTGTTTTCACAACTGTTAGCAGTTGTTTAGCAGCTGCTAGTAAACTTCTTTTAAAGTAAATCTAACATTATGGTGTCACACTTTAACACTTAGTGAAAAATGGGGTTGTTTAGGGCACCGGTGCATAACATTACCTGGCACCAATGTTAGATAAGAACCAGCTGGGTTTTTTTTTTTTTTAGCTGAGATGATGAAAATACAAGCGGACAGCTTAAATGGCCATATGTAATTTAAAATGGCTATTTCGGATCTTTAAATTATGACAAAAGTTAATGTATATTTAGGTGCTTAGGATTGTCATCAGATTTCACCCCCTCTCTTTGAGAATTCACAGGAACTATTAAAGTAATTTAACACAAAATGGTTAATAATAATTCTGTGACATGAAATAACATTTAAATATTTACCTGGTTACTGTGATGTCATTTCTCCCTCTTGACTGCGCTTAACTTCATTGTAATGTTGCTGCACAGTTTCAAGATGCTCTGAAACATCTGAAAAAAATAAATAAATAAAACATGCTTTGGCATTGTTCAACATACAAGATTTACTTTCATAGCCTATATTTTCTTTACCTGGGAGACTCTCACTCAAAGTTGATGCCTTGAGTGAGTGTTTAATGGAGTGGTCCGTGGTTTCCTCCAGTTCCTTACAGATGATCGTCTAATTAAACATCAGAGCTTTTATTACTTTTTCCAAAGTCAAATATTGAGGTTTAGAAACACCTGAAACATCTAAATTAATGTTTGTTTAGAGTGCTTGTGGCCAGTTTATACTTCAAACTCTTCAGTTCAACCCATCATATCAGACTAAATCTTTGTAATGCTGAAAAATAAAAATATTAACAGCAGCCTCACTAATGTTTAGAGAGCAGGGGTGGGCAACTTCCAGGCTTCAAGGGCTGGTGTCATGTAGGTTTTAGATGTGTCCTTGATCCAACACAGCTGATTTAAATCGCTACATTACCTCCTCAACATGTCCTGAAGTTCTCCAGAGGCCTGGTAACAAACTAATCATTTGATTCAGCTGTGTTGACCCAGAGTGATATCTAAAACCTGCTGGACACTGGCCCTTGAGGCCTGGAGTTGCCTAGCCCTGGTTTAGAGAATGCTCAGACTGAGCCAAAGCACTCAAATACAGAAAAAACAATACTTGGTCTCATTGTATGTTATAATTTGACAAACCATCAGTTCATTCATCTTCTCCAACATGGTCTTTTTTGCATCCTCATACATGTTCCTATTTAAGGATACATGTGTCTCAATAGTCTTCCTCATTTTTTTCAGTGCATCAGTTCCAGAAATTTTTCGTGCGTCTACAAGAAAAGAATAAACTTTGTCAAAACATTTTTTTATGTACAATTGTGATTTATTACAGTGACAAGCTGACAATCTTCTTACCTTCATAGCACTTTTTCATGTTTTTCTCAATTGTCTCTGTTAGACTGTTGTAGATGATTTTCTTCCCCTTTAGGATTATTTTGTTGAGTTTTGCCTTAATTTTATCCTCCTTAAAAACATGAAACATGGATGAGTTAATAAACAGAATTAGTATTTGTAGAGTGAATAGGTAAATTCTGCTATAATGGACTGACAAACTGGATTGTTTCATGTCGTACCTCTGTCTGGAGAAATATCAGCTGCAGTTTGACATCTTGGTATTTTTGAATCAGTGATTTTGTGTCAAGTGAAAATCTACTGATGACTCCACTGAAAGATCCGCCTTTAACATCATTTCTGAAAAAAAATGTTTCATGATGGCAGTATTAACAAGTTTGTTTTAATTATTTTAAGTATAGTGTACAGTTTAAAATGTGTTTATTCTTACGGGAAGGTCTTTCTGAATTTTTCATCAATGCTGTCAGTCAAGCATGAAGCTAACATTGTGTTGAGATTTATGTGTTCCCCTTTTTTTGTTTGGTGGATGCCGTATTTCCAAACCACAGCCTCTAGTGTCTTGAAAAAACTAGGCTCTTGCTGAAACAAATTGGAAAACCATTTTAAAAACACATGCTCATATAAAGGTCAAAATCTGTTGCTATGATGTTAATTATAATAATTATAATTCAGATACATACATCACGGTCCAAAAAAAATTTCAGTTTTTCTTCAGAGGTTTTGGAATTTTTAACGCCTTCTGTAAGACAATGTTCAAAATCCTTGATCGCTTCATCAACTGCTCTTTTGACTTGATCAAGTTCTTCTCTCATGTTTTTCTCGAGAACTTTACATACATCATCTGCTTTTCCAACACCCTGAAATTAAAACAGTATATTTATTTTTTATTAAAGCAGTAATAACATAAATACAACTCTCTATTTTCATTCATCATTTTGAAATTTTTTTCAGTCAGTTCCTGTCAAAAAATCTTGATAACTAAAATCTTGTTAGGTGTCAGAGTTATGGAAACATTTGAAGTTATCAATTTGTCATTAATATATTGTTCCACACAGATAACTTGATCTCACCGCTTTGCTGCACCTGGCACCTTCAATCAAAGACAGAATCCCATAAGCTCCATTCACATAGTTTATTGTCTCAGAGTGGCAGTCGTTGAGATTTTGCAGGAAGTCTTGAAGTTTGGGTATTTCTGTAAATAAAAGTAATTTAATCTAGCAACTTCTTCTTGGTTTACATAGAGGGAAAATAAAACAAGATATGCATTGAATAAGATTTCTTTTAATCACAAAATATTCTGACATGCTTACAACCTACCATTGTCATCTTCTTTTACACGTTTTCTTTTCAGGAACTCATCAGCACTCACTGTGAACACTTTGAAACCTTTATCGCTGAACTGCTCCTGAAATAATGTGTTTTAATTTTAATAAAGCTTTGCCTCGCCATTACAGAAAACTGTTTGAACATCTTTAAAACTCACACTCAGTTCCTGGAATTCGTTCATCACTTCTTCCTTGGCTTCCTTGTTGTGTGCAACTCTTAAATGGATAGAAAAGAAAACTGGACTCAACATATAGCTTAATCATACAGCAACACATCAAGAAAATAGCTGAGTGTTTGTCTTTCAAAGGATTTGCATGTGGAGTGCAAGATACCTTTACCACTTCAAAAAGATGTGTCAATAAGATCAGCATAATTAAAGGACTGACCACTTCAGGCCCCGCTTTTCTGCCTTCTTTTTATTTTCTTTTTTCTTTTTTTTTTGTGTCCCGTTTGGATCTTTAGCCATCAGAATTGTTGTCTTAAGGCCAAGAAAGATGCCAAGCGGATTTATTTTACCAAGTGGATCATCATGGCCTTGCCATATTGGTCCATTTGATTGACCTTTATTATAATTATGAATTTATTTTATTTTCAGTTCCTACAAACGGGACAGACATGACTGGGCGATAGGACAGGGAGAAAGAATGAAAGAAAGAGAGGGAGAGAAAGAAAACCAAAGGGGAGAAGAGACGGTGAGAAGGGGGGGAAGAAAGAAAAACAAAAACAAACAAACAACAAAAAAAAAACAAAAAAAAAAACACCTGGGTCACCTGTATGGAGAAAAAAAACAGAAGAGAAAGCAAACAACAAAGAGCAACATAATAAAAAAAACGGCACCATCACAATAAACTAGCTAGCAGTAGATATCAGTAGATACTAAGTAATAAACGATATTGTGCAGCACGCAAGATAGACAGCGCACAATGTGCTTCTTTTTATTTTCTGAAGGATCGTGCTTTCTATTATTCCTAACCTTTTTTTTTTATTGTTTATGGTTTCATTCAATGGTAAATGGCCACATGCTTAAACAGATTCTGCAAACCACAGTAGTTAAAGTAATAGTTCTGACTGCTAGTGAAAATAGTTTTATTTACAAATAACTCCCTCACTGAACTAACACAATTCCTCAAAATGTTTGTAAGTAAGTAAGTAAAATTTATTTATATAGCACTTTTCACAGATAAAAATCACAAAGTGCTTTACAACACAGGAAATGGAAATATAAAAACAATATAACAGTAAATAAAACAATGTAAAACAATAAAACTATAAAAACAGCATAAGAAGAAATTAATCAAATGCTTTTCTAAATAAAAATGTCTTCAGCTGTTTCTTAAAAGAATCAATGGAGTCCGTGCAGCGAAGAGACAGTGGGAGAGAATTCCACAACCGTGGTGCCACAGTCTGAAAGGCCCGATCACCACGAGTTTTAAAACGAGTGCGTGGTACCACCAGCAGTCTCTGATCTAATGACCTTAATGCCCGAGAAGATGAATGTGGTTTCAGCAGGTCAGATAAATGTACTCTCTGCTTATATTCCTTCATATTAAATATTTTTTAAATAACTTATTTTAACATTGCATTCAACAACAAACTTAAAGGGCCAAATTGCAATATATTTCTTCACGTCAATATACAGGCTGCAAGGGGGGGTGACGTGGGCCGCAAGTGGCCCCCGGGCCATGAGTTTGAGACCCTGTTCTGAAGTATAAAAGGACAACGCTTTGTCATTTTCTAGAAAGTTATGTTTAGCTATGTGTATACCACGGCACCTTTTTGACAAACATGCTGAAAGTGGAAAATGAGAAACATGTCCCATGCTGTACTTGAACCCACAACCTTAGACAAACAGATCTAAACTGTTTCGCATTCGTTTTGTATCGTAGTGCTAAATCACTACAGATGTAATATACTTTTGTCCACTATGGTTTTCCGGCGCTGCTTCAAGTCTGAGTTGCCACTTCCGGAGAAGAAATCAGATCTCAGAGCTCTGTGATCATTAACCACAGGTAAGAAAAAGGTTATCTGAAATAAGAGTAAACCTACAGAACGAATATGCAGCTGTGTTTTGAAGGGTTATCTGATTTATGACAGCTAGCGTCCATCATTTGGTTAAACAGTTGTGTCAGTTGTGCTGAAGTAACGAGCTAAATGATGAATGAACGGGAGGTTTCAGTTATTCGTGTTGCTGTCATGTTGTAATGGTAAATAAGCTGGGTGGGTTTCTGACAGTGTTGTGTTCATATCTTAGAACATTAGAAACGCTAACTGACAGAAATAGAGCACAGACCTGCTATTTTCATTTCTTTAAATAAAAATTTCATTCAAACACTTTTTTCTATATTCAAGTGTTTTATATCTAACATTCACACTAAGATAAATACATCAGATGGTCGGTTGCGCCGTGTGTCTGGCGACACTCTTGATGGAGGACATTGAATGACATCTATCAATTCGGAACCACGATAACAGAATTCTGGCTGATTGGAGCTGGCTCGGACCTGGCTTATTGAAGAACAAGAAGTGGCTACAGCTGTTCAAAGTCCCACAAGGCTGGCTGACATGATAGACGATGGGCAGGGCTGTGAGTACACAGACTGTGTTTATTGAACGCAATATGGATAAGATCTTGGAGAAGAAGATCAGCTGAACACGGAACACACACACACACACGCATGTACACTGACACAGACCTACATTCACCCCCCACCCCCTCCAAACGCCTTGGAAGTGTCTTCTATGTTGTGAGATGTGATGATTCATGTGCTATGTGCTGAGGTGTTTTTTTTTTCTGTGTCAAACTGATCTCCCTGTTGGAGCTCAGTCTGGGGAGTTCTTTTTTCTCCTCCCTAACCCCTTCCATTGTTATTCCTCTCTGACCTGTCTTCCCCATGTGACGTAATGTATGTATGGTCGGAAGGGTAAGATGGTGCTGGCAAGGCTGGCAGCAACCCAATTTCCCTCGGGATGAATAAAGTATTATGTCAATGAAAAATTGTACTTAGTAGTCAGTATAAGCTTTTAATGATATAAGTTTACATGTGATAGAATACTACATGATGACCTTTTTATTACTTAGAACTGATTGTTCTTTATAAAAACTTGTTCTGATATTTTTATCTGAATCTTCCCACAGCGATAGTAAGAAGCTCAACAAGCAGTTCTAACCTCTTACCAGGAAAAAGAGCTGCTTCCCACATTCCACCACACACACACACACACACACACACACACACACACACACACACACACACACACACCTACCAACATTCCACTGAACAAATGTATTCATTATTGTATTACTTTTCTCATGTATAAATAAAGACAAGTGCAAGAACAGAGCGCTGATCACAGGGCCCCCACTCTCGTGTGAGCGCTCTGTGACCGCCCTTGCAAGTAAAATCTGCAGCGTGTGTGTGTATCCACTCTCTGACTCTCAGCTGAAGAAGTGTCATTTAGAATAAATCTCTTGACATATTATCAATCAATCAAGAGCAAATCAGGGGTCAGCATCTTGCCCAAGGATACTTGCATGCAGACTTTCTTTACTGCCCTTCTAAATTATACTGTCTATACAGAGATGCTTCCTGGTGCAAAACACTGTCCACCTAATAAACAACACAGGATTATCATGGTATTGTTACAACCCCCTCTGCTAGGGGACAGGGAGTGAAATAAAGGTTTTATTGCAAAATTCAAACAGAAAACCGACAGGGCCCCGTACTGCAGACCACTGGGCATATAACCAGCACAAAATTAACTAAACCTAAAACCTAAAGCTAACTAAGGCTAACCTCACGAGCAGTAACACCTCAAAAATCTACTCAAGCTAAGTTCAACCATAGTTAGGGGTTAACAAGCAGAGTTCAACACTATGAACAGTGTTTAGCGAGCAGGATATCATCTCAAATGTACTTCATGAAAGTATAGGTAATTAATGCAGAAACACAGCCCCAAGGGTGGTAACACTATATAATGTAATTTACAAATAAACAAGACAATCAAATAAAATCATAAAGTAATGTGAAAAATTAATGTTACCTACATTATCTAAGTACAAACTGGTGTTTATCCTTTGATAATGTAACACAAGCTTTGTCCCTACCAGGCCTTGAACCTGTTCTCTGACGGTTCTGTGTAAGCAATCTTTTTTTATTTCATTGGCTGTTGCTGCATTCACACTGAATGCATTACAGCCAATACGCAATGGCCCCCCACAGAAAGAGTAGCAGTTTACCCACTAAACCTCTCAGTGAGACACATGACAAGCTAACAAACTGTAGATGAGCCTTGTGGTGAGTATTACCTCATACGTGGGGCCCAGACTATGGTGAGACACAGACAAACCAGTACCCAAATTATATTCAAATGAGGGATGCTGTAATAGAGTGAATTGTTGCCTTATGGCTTATAAACTGGGAAGTGAACGTGATATCAATGTGTTTTAAAAACTGTGGGGATCCCAAGAAGTTGTTCTACACATGTGTGGATTTTTGTTTGTGTAGAGCTTAAATTTAAGGTCACAAGTGCAAGTTAAAAAATGTTCTGTAAAATCTTTGCTCCAAAAGTGGTTGGTGGAATTAAACAGGGAGTGAATTTCCGGGTACTGTTTATAAGGCTGGGGAAACCTGCAGTAAGTTTTCGTCACGACGAAACATTTCTCCCACTGAAAACACTATGTCCAGTTGAACAGAATCAACTTTTGGGGATTAACTTACTTGGATGATTGAGCATGTATCTAGATGTTAAAGAAAAAAAATTCACCTGAGGATTTGTGTGCCTCACACTAGCCTCATGCTAACTCTCCAATACACATGAATGGGGAGGGATTTGAGAGACAGAAAAACTGTAGAAATGAAGTGAAATAAATATCTTAGTTTTGCAGACAGTTGCTCTGGTCAATTTGGTGTAACAGTAGGGTCTAAGTCAAACGGTGTGGGAGAAATATGGCCTAAAAGAAGGAAAGTGATTCAAAGTCAATGTGACCCTATCAGCAGAAAAGAGGAATATTTCAGAAAGTGTATAAATTGTAAAAATCTGAATGGAAGCACGCAGCTCACAGACAAGCGACAAACGGTGTGAGACTAGTTAGCGGCTAAAGACGTAGATTAATAATAAACAAAAATGGCTGCTGCTTTACAATGATCCAATGAAAATACAAATAAGCAAAATGGCCACTGACATTAACATCCATGGCACAATTTATTCTTTAACATGCAATTGGAACACCTTAAGTCTTTTCAAAAAAAATTTAAAAAAAATCCCTGCCCTTGAAATAACAACAAAGGAATAACTAGAGAACACATTTCCTAAAGAAAACTCAAGTGTGAATGCAGATAGCTGAATTGTTTGAGATGAAATGTCATAACTTCTGAACCTTTGGTTGGAAAAATATCCATTGAGCTGAAATACACCGAACCATTCATCTGAAAGTCAAAGTGCAGAATTGCTGAAAGCTGAAGTTCACAAAGTCTAAATTTTCTTTTGTCATTAATCAGCTTATTCTGTTCAGCTACTTTCAAACTCTGAAACTACTTCTTCGGTGTGAACTTCTGCTCTCATGTGAATGAGTTGGTGTATTCAGTGTACACACTGGTGTACAAGACAAGACATTATAAAAATTCAACTCAAACGATTCAGCTGTCAGCGTTCACACTGAATTTTCTTCAAGAAATGCATTCTCTAGTAAACTGGTACTATCTTAGTCTTGATAGTAGTATGTGTCTTTAATATGATTTTTGATATCAGTTATTGAGTACTTTTGCCAACACATCCAGCTCTGTGTGGTTTGGTAATTCACTTACCGATCATCTGCAGGATCAGACTTGGTGCAGATAAAGTGGATTTGCTGACATTGACCACCATTTCCAATGAGGCCATGTGCACTTTTTAGGATCTCCCAGGCTTCAACTTCTGATGCTGCTCGAGTAATTTCAGCCACTATCCACACAGTAGAACAATCTACAACAATCTGAAAGAGAATCATAGAATGTCAATTTTAAATAATTACACAAAACAATGTTCAGAACAACACAGGACAAAACAAGATGCAGTGGATGTGAATAAAATACCTGTTTCCACATTTCGTTCCTGCTCTTGTTACGATCACCATTTCCAGGAAGGTCCACAAGTGTGACATGCTGGAGGAGCTCATTGTGTGGCACCCTGACAGTCACACTTTTCACTAGTGGCCAAAACCACTGCTGTGCTTTATATCCATCTTCCTGCTTTGGTCCACCCTTTGTGTATATACGAAGTTTTTGAGATAGCTCTTGAGCCTGCAATAAATGAAATAAATACGATAATGCAAAACACGTAACCTGTACAATCACTGAACGTGTCTTCAAATTGGATTAAAGAAGTAGTGCAACGTAAAATATGACTGAAGAGCAACGATAACGTGTAGTGAGTATTGTAGCTTTTAGTGATACTATACCTGAATACGTACCTATACCTAACTGAATTTCTAAAACTTACAATTACAGTAAATTAGGAGCAGAAAACCCAAAATACAGCACAGGCTAATGTAAGTATGTACAACCATATGTACACTCTTGACCTCAGGAGCTAATACTGACATCTTTAGGATGAAAAACTTTTTGAAAGCTTTTCTCATACCATCTATCCATAACATGACTTTTTGTTTGTTTCAAATCCTCTAAATCCATTTCAGTGGAACTCAAATTTGTTTGTTTTTTTCTCCTTTTTTAAAGCTATTCCTTGATGAACTTGCTGAGTTGCACAGCGACTATCACTCATTCTGTTAAAAAACTAAAAAACAAAAAGAATTAGAACCTGCCCTGGTACATTTGGTTGTCATTTTATGGATTTGGAGGTGTGATAAATAAAAATGTTCTCAGTTACAAATCCACTAAACTTGCAGTTAAATTAGTCCAATTTCTATAGAGTAGGCCGACAGTAAATTATGTCAGTCCTCGAAAACTGAAAATATAAATACTTTCTCAAAGAATGCATTATTTAGAGTTTCTGAGCTTACTGTGTCACATTCCAAAGATTTCTTCATGGAGTTTAAAATTTCTGGAATATGTCTGAAATGCTTTTCTTCAATGAGGTTTTTGTTTTTCCACTCTCTGAGTGCTCAGATAAAGTAGAAAAGGTCTATATGAGAATCAGTCTTTTCTATTTAAGTAGGATGGCAGGACCTGACAAGGGAGCTCAGTGTGCTGAGCTGCAGGAGGCAGCTGGAAAACATTGTAAATAAACATTCACATTTTTGTTTCTGTCTTTGGTCCTTTGATCACATCTAGTTTTCAAACTGGTCAAAAGCAGCACTGAGGTTTGATAAGGCAAGAACAGATTTGTTTTGTGATTTTGGCCTGTAGCACTTATCAAAGATGCATTATATTCTACTCTGCTTCTATTTTTTTTTCTTTCTTCATTTTTTTAATAACAGTTAAAGCCCAATTTGCATAGAGTAGGCCGTCTATAAATTATATCAATTTCAGACTTTGCAAACAAATTTCACTCAGTAAAACAAGAAACATTCTAAGTAATAGTAAGTAATAGAATAGCATTTGACCTTACTGTGTCACAATTCAAAGATTTCCTCTTGGACTCTAGAAATTCTGGAATATTATTGAAATACTTTTGTTTTATAAGGTTTTCAGGGGATTTGTCTTTCCATTCATCTCCATACAGGGCTGACAGCTTTTTAACCATGTCCCGATAGTCATCATCACCTTTCTTGTAAGTTTTCAGTGACCATAATTCATCATGCCACTCCTAAAACAAGATAAAAACAAAAACAATCTTTGGGTTTTCTTAAATGTCATGCAGACTAACTAGAAATTATAATTATTATAATTATGTATTATATAATTATTATATACATACTTATATATACATATACTGTGAAAAATAAACATTCATTTTATTGTACCTTTTTTTTAATGAACTCAATTTCCGCTTCATACTTTAAGCTACGTGTGTTAGCCTCCACTTTAATCACGACTGAGGTGCATGTGCTGGTTCTTCCAGTGGGCAAAAGATTCTTCTCATCAATGATGACATTGATTAACGAGCTCTTTCCAGCCCCAGATCTTCCAAAGACACCAACAAGCTCTCTCTTGTTAATCTCTAAATCACTGATTTTATTCCTATGGAACAAGAGTTTAAATATGAGTTAATTTATTCAACAATGAAATGTATCGCAAAATTAGAAAGCCATCTCTTTGTGAACACCTTGTGTGTATGATTTCCGTTCACCAGAATGGTCTTACAAAAGAGATCTGGATCTCATATAAATAAAGCTTCATTATACCTTAAGTAAAAGGTCTTACTTAAATGTTTATATACCCACTTTATAAAAGCACCAAGTTCTTCTTTGTCGTTTATTTGGTCCTTGATTTGTTTCATTATGTGTTTCACTTCAGACAATATTCTGGTGTCTGTCAAAGTGAAAGTAAAGAAGTGTTTAGCAGGAATTATGAACCATTATAAACACAATGTGATACACTGATATCCAAAAAGGGTAATGTATCAGGTTCTTATGGACCACTTACCAAGTACTTATGGCACAAGTTGATTGTTCAATGTTTGATTTGAAATAAGAAAAATTTAATATAATACCTCAGATACCAGCAACCTGATGATAAAGTTTTTTCCCGCTATACACAATTTGCGTTACGCCACAATTTGCGAATGGATTGTAGATGCTTGGGCTAACATGTCTGCTGGCACTGTTGTTCGAGCTTTCGCAAAAGCCGGCATCATTTCCGAGGAGCCGCACGGCACGGAAAGTGACTCTGACGGTGAAGAAAGTGAACTTGGAATGTTTGATGGAGATTTAGCGCAGCTGTTCAATTCAGACACAGAGGATGAGGACTTCGATGGGTTTGATTGATGACAATTACCGGTAATAAAAATGTGAGTACCAAACTCAGTTTTGCTCCCGCTTTATTTTTAAACACGCATAATTGTATGCGCCCTATAATCAGGTGCGCCTTATGTGTGTGTTAAATACAGTAATGGCACACATAACTGAGACTGCGCCTTTTAGTACGGTGCATCTTATGGTCGTGAAAATACGGTATTTAGTCTGGCATGTACAAATGTCATGATGCTTTTCACATCAGACAGTATGACTGGTTCTGTTGGCATAAATGTAAAGAACTATTTAGAAGGAATTATAGACTAGAATAACCAGAAAATGTAAATTCTCATGTTTAACAAGAAAGCAAACCTGCGTGAATTAGAGAATATCAGGACCATAATGTGACCACTTACCAATCAACCCTAATATACCATGCAACATGTGACTGTTAAATTTTGACAAAAGCCCAAAGAAAAAGTAATTTCTATCATCAAAGATGTTGGACAAATTGTGCTGCACAGAGGTTTAACCCTTAAACTGTGACACTGTTTAATAAGAAACCTAAATACCTTCAAATCCTGGCATAGACAGACGCTGTCGCTTAGCTGGTGACTGCAACCTGATGGTGTCACTTTGAAGGTCTGATTTTCTCTTTCCTGATTGGATAAAAACAACAACAAAAAATAAGAACAAAAAAAACGGTTTTCTCTCAGCACTTAAAGTTATTCTTAGTAAAGTTATGTAGATTGCAAAAAATATTGGTGCCTTTAAAACACAGAATAATATGAGATGCAATAAATACGATGCATGTGTCTCACCTGTATCACTTGTGGATGGCAAGACCTGAGGATGAATATGAGTTATACAGGAAATTATTACTATTTGCATTGGCATTGCTCTTTAACAGCATTTAAAGGACACTAATGTACAAGTTCTCCATGTTTTCAACTAGCAGACTGATGAAGAGTACATTACGCCCTCCCATTACCCTCTTCTTATGCTATGAGACAATTCTTTTACATAATTAAGTTTTGGTGGCAGATTTCTGTTCTCGTGTATTAATCACATGTTTAATCATATCACATTAGTAATAGTAATATCACTTTAGTATAGCAAGAGCACTCCTGTCACTTAGTTGTATGCATGTGCACTAGAAATGAGCCCTGTGCTCCACACACACACACTGACACAGTGGGGCCATTGTTAGTTCATGGGAGACGTTAAACAGATAGTGAGACTCCCTCTCCTTTTCAGGGATGTAAATCTTTAGGTGACGGTTAAGCAGAAAGCAAGGTTATAATTCTCTCTGAGAGGGAGAGGGTTTTAAGCATGAGGCTGATGGTATAGCCTCCCCGTGAGAGGGGCCAACATGTAAGAGTTTGTGGAGTGTCTTTGTCTGTCTCTGGGTATATAAGATGTAAGGGCGGTGGCCACGATTCAGAGATGATCCTAGTGGTTTGGCTGGGATGCTTCTATCCACATTGCAATGTGTTTATTACACCCTTTTCAAAACGCTCAATGGGTGTGTTGCAGGTTATTGTCAAAATTTCCACAACAAAGTCCCAGTCATGAAGACCTACAGAGACGGTTAGCGAACCCCTAGCTAGGGCAAAATGTATATTTCCCAACCCAACCTATGAATTAGGTTTTTAGATTCAGTCATTTATTGGTTTCTGTAGAGAGTGGTCAGTTTCTATAGACCAGAGGATGGAGCTTTACTTTGTCTCAGGTAGTTGGCCTAAATGTCTGAAATTCAGTATAACCCTTACCTGAACCACATCAGCTGCTTCTTCATGCTCCTGTTCACACTGCAGATAAAAGTGCAAAGCAGTGTTTAATATTAACCTCTTAAACGTGTATTAAAATTGTATTTGTCATATGGACATTTAAGAACTTTTCCCTTCACATTTACTTACTTGAACAGAATTGACTGTTTCCCGATTTGAGTTTTCTTCTTCCTACAACAGTAAAATCAGTTCAAATCTATATTAGTTAAGAATTAATAAAATTACTCTACAAATAATTACTGCCAGTGAGACGCTGTCGAACACCAGTGGGTCATTTGGTGTTCCCTCTCCATGGTAGACTATCACTTCTTGTTCCAACGCAGAGTGGTATTTTTGTGTAGCTTATCTGTGTAGCCAGTCTAATTAAAAACGTATAGATAGCGTATTTCATAGTGTTATCTTCATGCACTCTGTGTATTCACTCACTAATTATAGTCACAGTATTCACTCACTGTGCCATCAGGGATTCGCTAGCTTAGCTTGGCCTGTAGCCAACTCACTAGCAGCATGGCCCTTTCACCTGTACCTCCTGCACTTTCTTGCTCATTGTGTCAGATTACTTTTGTTACTTTTGTGCTTAATTACTCCTTAGCCTCCTTTAGCAATAATGATACTATTTGTAGACTATTTGCAGCTCTGGAGGCCAGGATCACAGAATTGGAGACTCTGCTTCGCACCCTTAAACATCCCATAGCTAGCAAGGCCCCTTTAGCCCAGCAAAGCAGTGTTTAATATTAACCTCTTACTACTGTTTCTTGATTTCTTGATTTGTGTTTATTTCTTCCTAGCACAACAAAAACATTTCAGTTTTAGTAAAGAATTAACAAAAATGACACTACATATTATTACCGCCAGTACATTTTTAATATTCTGATAATTCTAACAACAGTTCACCTCCGAACACTCAAATAA
The DNA here is from genome assembly GCF_964374335.1 of Astatotilapia calliptera. Lineage (NCBI taxonomy): Eukaryota > Metazoa > Chordata > Actinopteri > Cichliformes > Cichlidae > Astatotilapia > Astatotilapia calliptera. The sequence continues at coordinate 14,642,112 of NC_137425.1, read as the reverse complement.
AAATGTTGTTAAAAAACGTAATTACCTTTAACAGCTTGAGGTTCTTCTTGAATTTCACTCTTGGTCCAGCTTTTGGGATCAAATTATCAATTTCTCGATCATCAAGGACACGCAGACTTTCTGCATCGATTTGTTCATCTGTAATTAAAAATAAAGTTGCAGAGATAAAGATTATTCTCAACTTGCTTTAGAAATTCTTGTTCAATGAGTGACAAAGCAATGGGCATAGTTATATGAGCTGTTTCACAGTTAACAGATCACATCAGGATCAATATCTGTACCGATCATGGATTCACGTTAATACTTTACCTTTAAATTTCTCCACCCACTCACTTAGCCCCCATTCAGCCAGTTTGTTTCTTACGAAATCATCCATGACAAGGAAGTGAAACTGTAAGATAAACTGTGATGTTTAACCAGACAGTACTGCTTTACAGGTTAGACATTTGTGATCAACTTCTCCTTTAATGCATATATAAATCAGAGACACTGATATCAAATTCAGATTAAAAGTTCAACAGTTCACCTTTTGTTAGAAGTAACGCAGGAAAAGGCTGCTGAGGGAGATAATAATGGATTGGATTTATATAGCGCTTTTCAAAGAACCCAAGGCGCTTTTCAATGCCACTATTCATTCACTCTCGCATTCACACACTGGTGGAGGCAAGCTACGGTTGTAGCCACAGCTGCCCTGGGGCAGACTGACAGAAGCGAGGCTGCCACATCGCGCCATCGGCCCCTCTGGCCAACACTAGTAGGTAAAGTGTCTTGCCCAAGGACACAACGACCAGGAGGGAGAGCCCGGGGATCGAACCGGCGACCTTCTGGTTACAGATACGCTTCCCAACCCCCTGAGCCACGGCCGCCCCGATGTGAAGTAAGCAGTGAGACACAGACAGAAAACAGGCGGGAAGAAAGCAAAAAGTCTGAAAACAGGTTAAAAACAAGTTAAAAACAAACTGGAACTGTGTGGCTCAGACTGCACAATTGCAGCTGCATCTATACATTTAATAGAAAGGTAAATCCAACATGAATAAAGCGGATGCAGGGTAAAGCAGAACTGAGAACAGAGAAGAGCAGGAAGAGGTGGTGTTTGTGCAGGCCAGATTGGAAGTGACTGAGAGAGGGGGGTAACAACCTCCCCAGACCAATATAATCCAATAGTAACGTAGTAACTCTATACTGAGTCCTTCAATTACTTGACATTGTAATCCAACACAGCACAAATAGAGAATAAATGTAGTTTGGAAAGGAAGGCACTTTTGTGCTATTTTAATCACATAATCATATGATTATGTGACAAAATAGCACAAAAGTGCTAAACTACATTTATTCTCTATTTGTGTTGTGTTGGATTACAATGTCAAGTAATTGAAGGACTCAGTATAGCGTTACTACCTTACTATTGGATTATATTGACACGACCCAAAGAAGTGCAACTTCCTGCCTGGATGTGCCAATCCTCTGCTCTCTCATTACTCTCAAGATCAGTATTAGAAATTTGCATTATCTCGGAGTAGAATAATTAGTTAAGTATATTAAGTGATTATTATTATTTAATACATCCTTTGCTTTGCTCCTGCTAAATAGCTTTAATAAAATATTCTGCATTCAAAAAGTCTAAAGTAAAGATCACAGAAAAAGTGGTTGTATGCATGGGCGTGAATGGGGCAAGTTGTCTAAAGCCCAACTTAAGATGGGCAGCAACAGTACCTCAACTGAACATAATGTCACTGGAAACAGAATAATAAAATATTTCTGACAAAATACTTATAGACGGAGTCTGAGTTTGATAGAAAAATACACACAGTTTAAAAACCAAATATAAACAGTTCGGCTAATATGACACTTTTGGTTCAATCCTTTTTTTTCCCCTTCAGTTCTAAGACCTCCACCCATTTTGTGGATGAAAGAGTTATTTTAGCCACAGAACATCTGATATGATTTTCTTGGCTGTGCGGACCAATCAGTTTCAGTTTATACTGTTTATTCTTGTGCTCTGTGTGCAGCTGGGTTTGCTAGTTCACAGACTTTATAGAGCGCATTGGATCATGACAAGAGGAATGCAATGTACACTTTATCTCTTACACCCTAAACCTCCCCACCCCCAACTTCCTGGCGCATCCCACAGCCCTGGAGAATGTACGTTCCAAAATGTTTGCATTGGACTGCAGAACAATGTTGTAGTACTCATGTTTTTAGTAGATTTTCTGTTTCACAGTCAGTAGATCACATCTGTATCAATATCTTCAAATCTCTCCAGCCACTTACTTAGGCCCAGTTTTTTTTCTCCACAAAATCATCCATAAGCAAGAAACTAAAAGATAAACTGTAATATTTCATCAGACAGTACTGCTTGACAAATTAGACTTTGTAATCAACTGGTCCTTAAATTCATTGACTCTGATTCTATATTCAGATAAACTTTTATTGAATTCAAATTAAAAGTTTAAACTACTTACCTTTGGTTTAAAGTAATGCAGAAAAAGACAGTTGACAATAAAATAAATAAATGAACAAAAAGTTAAAAAAAAAAATAAAAACAAAATGCAGGGAGGCACACACTGGAACAGGGTGAAAAAAAAAATCTAGCAAAAAGCAAAAGTCCAAAAACAAACTGGGACTCGGTTTTGCAAAAAGTGTAGTTCACTGTTTGGCAAGTGAAAGTGGATCGCTACATATAATACAACGCTAAATCTAGACAGAGTAAAGTGGGTGTGCAGGGAAAAGCAGAACTCAGAAAACAAAAAACAGGATAGGGAAGACGCAGAAGTGGTGTTGATGCATGTAGAAAGCGGTTTTGTTTGGTGACAAACAAATCGAATGGATTAAAGTTTACAGATTAAAAACAAAAGACAAGAAATAAAGAACACCGTGTTATATAAGTATTTAACACAAATTAGTGATAAAATCGCACAATTATGTCCCGTTTTCTAAGCTTCATTCCGTACTAACAAACAGAGGCGTCATAAGGATGAGAAAAGTGATAACATGAGCGCTAGAAAAATAGTAAACCGTCAATTACTTTTACTTTTGAAAATATTAACATATTACAATAAAGGGATGTTTGTTTCATAAGGTATTTGACCTTACCACTCCTCTCTTCTAGAATTAATGTCGTTTTGTCATTGCCAACAAATAATGAAATCTAGTCAGCGTCTGACATCGCCTCCCCTCCTTATTTCATGATTTGGTTCGGTCCAGTGCGCCAGGCTGAGCGCCAGAGCACTAACGGATCCGGTTCATAAGAGAGAGAGAGACAGATGGAAATAATAAGAAGATAACGAAGTCCATATGAAAGAAACTGCTCGAAATTCCTGGTATTTGTAATGTGTTGTATTGTGGCGGGGAAAGAAACAAAAACAAACAAAGCCAAACAATAATGGTTATAAAATAAAATAAAAACCCTGTAGGAGTAAGAAGCAGCTCTGGAAGAAGCATAAGCTTTTTTAATCCCACCCCCTTTCCACCACTAATAATCAACACGTTTTCTTCCTATTTATCCATCAGAAATTCTTCCTTACAATTTGTTACATGTGTTTGCTTTTATAACCCTAACACGTCAAAACATATACAAATTTACAGATATATAAAGTTATATAAACATACTTGTGCGTGCGTGCGTGCATCCACACACACACACACACACACACACACACACGTTTTGTTTTTTTACTGCTTGTTAGACTGAGTCGTGCTGGGACATTGCTTCCGTTCTTCACTTCAGTCCACAATTTCACTCCACACACAGAAATGCAAAAGCTTTTTACTATTGTATGGATACTGGGGTATATTAAATTTAATCCCCCCAAATTGCATGCCCCTTCTCTTTAAGAAAACAATTTTAGAATTTTTTTTATTTTAACAGTGGATGACTCGACCACCTGTCCCAGATTATGTCATCAGTGTCACGGTCTGCTCCGTGCCTCTGCTCCTTGGTATTCGTGTAACCCGTGCTTGCTGTCCTCTCCTTCCACAATCCTCCTGGGAAAATACCAGAGGCAAATACACCACACTGCGACAAACTCACACTCACTGACTTCTAGCTGGGAAACTGACGGGAAGTCTCACGAAACAAGCGTCGGAGAGAGCTCCACAACACACCTAAGTAGCTCCCCCGACGAGGCTTGATCAGCTGCAGGTGTGCGTAATGAGCTCCCTCAGGTGTGGCCAGCATCCAGTCTGAACACACCTGCCGGGCCTGATGATGCCTGTAGACCGGTGCTCTGTACACACACACACACACACACACACGCACGCACACACACACGCACGCACACACAAACCAGGAAAACGAGCGACAGCAGCACCAAAAATACACATGTCCATAACTTATTTAATAACCTTGGGTCCCTCAGACCCAGGTCCGTGACATAGGTTTAACACACGTGGTGGTGGCCCAGAGTCTTTCTTCTCTGGATTGGTGAACTATGCAAAACCTGGCTCCATTAACTCATGTATGTGCATTACCTTTTTCCCTCGCAACTATATATATTACCCTGGTAATTCTTGTCACTGTAAATAAAGGCACTAAACCTTAACCATTCTGCCATTGAGTCCACTCCGTCCAGTGTTCTTGACATCTCTCGGCATTTAAAGTTTATCTCAATTAATTATTTAGACGTTGCAAAAATATTGCTGCCTTTAAAACACAGATTAATATGAGGTTAAAAAAATAAGATGCGTGTCTCAGCTGGATCCATGTGAATAGCAAAAGCAGAGGATGAAATTCAGTTATACAGGAACTTGTCACTGTTTGCATTGGCATTGTTCTATAACAAAATTTAAAGGACACTAAAATACAAGTTTTATAATCAGCAAACTTAAATGCAGTCATGTTTTCAACCAGCAGACTGATGAAGAATAGATTATAACTCCATTGTTTTTAGTAAACACCTGTGATCCTATGAGACAAATCTTTTGCATAATTATGTCCCAGTCACACAGACTTGATTGATGGTTAGCGAAGGGCATATTCCCCAACCCCCTATGAATTAAGTTTTTAGATTCAGTCATTTATTGGTTTCTGGAAGGTTGCCAGGGGGCTCACTGACAGTCTGTATAAGCAACAGACTGGACCTCTACTTTGTCTCAGGCAGGCTTATTATACTGCAGTATAATCCTTACCTGAACAAATCAGTTGCTTCTTCATACTCCTGTTTACACTGCAGATAAAAAGTGCAAAGCTGTGTACAATACTGAGCAGACTTTAAGATGTATTCAAAATGTAAAATAAATTAATTAAAAAAATAATGTAAGTTGTTGTATAGATACTTTTGTAGATACTGAATCAGAAAGAAAAACTTTTTTTTAACTTACTTGAAAAGACATGTTGACTGTTACCTGATTTGTGTTTTGTGGTAAAATGAAATCGCAAAACCATATTAAATTTTTCAAAATTACACTACAAATTATTTCAATGTTACAGTTTTGTAATATACAGGTAATTCTAACAAAAATCAGCAGTTAGTTACTTTTCACAGCTTGAGTTTCTTCTTGAATTTCACTCTTGGTCCAGCTTTTTTGATCAAATTTTCAATCTCTCGATCATCAAGACAATACAGACTTTCCTTGTCAATTTGTTCAGCTGTAATTAAAGATTCAGTTGCGAAATGAAGAATTGCTCTTAACTACTTCAGAAATTGTTTTTTAAATTATTTTTAAAGAGTGAAATAGCTATGGGAACAGAAAACTTTCATTTTTCTGTCTTGACCTCAGGACCTGGCGTTCACATATTGGGACATCACATTTTGGGTTATCTAGACCACAATACTAAATTTTGCTCTTTCAAATGAGCCACATTGCTCAAAGGGGCACAACTGCTATTTCTCATTTTGTTTTTATACTCAGGAAAAATGTTGCTGTGTTCAGACACCAAATAAAGCGTTTTGCACATCATTACTCAATTGTGACTTTATAGTGTTCAATAGAACACTATAAAGTCAAATAGCAAAGAAAAATTTTAAATGCAATCCATGAAAGAGTTCGGGTCTTAGGAGATTAACACATTTTGTGTAGTATGAAAAAATATCTCAAGCGTTTTTGTACTCTGAATGGAAAATGTTAAGGCCGTGGGATGTAGGGTAATGGGATTGCTGCAGCATGCAAAAAATAGATAGATAAGATGTTTGAAACACTATTCCAGATGTTATTTTTGCCTAAAATGTTAGATTTAATGTGTGATTAAATGAGTAAAAATAACCTGTGAACTCATCTGTCATGAACGCACTGACCTCCACCAGGTTTGGATTGGTGAACACTAGAGTGCTGAGTAATAAAACTTTTATCTTAAAGGATTTATTTATGACCCAAGGACTGGATTTCCTCTGTATAACTGAGACATGGTCAAGGGCCGGTGAGTCCAGCGTTTTCCCAGATCTCTTACCAGATGACTTCTTTTTAAACTCTCCTCGAATATCAGGCATAGGAGGAGGCCTAGCGATTGTTTTTAAGCAGTATAAATGTAAACCACTGTCCTTATGAACATCACCTAGTAACTTTGAACTGAGTGTGTTTGAGCTAGTTCGCTCTCACACAGTGCTCTGTGCTGTGGTTTACAGACCCCCCAAATACAATAAGGACTTCTTGAATGACTTTTCTGATCTGTTGGCTGAAATTATGCCAGAATACGATCATGTCCTTAATGTTGGGGACTTCAGTATTCACATGTGCTGCCCTGACAAGCCAATGGCAAAGGACTTTTTAAATCTTATCGATTCCGTTGATCTTGAGCAACCTGTGTCTGTGCCTACACAAAAATACGGGCACAAGTTGGATCTTGTTTTAACTCATGATTTACCTCTCTCTAACTTAGAAGTTTGTGATATTGTCCTCCTCCTGTTGTTGCTCGGTGCTGGCGTATTTTTAACCCATCCTCTGCTGGTAAGTTCTCTGTTGTTTTTAATCAGAACTGCAGACTTCCTGATTCTGTATATAATGATTCAGAAGAGCTGAGCACACGGTTTTAGTCAGTCTGCCAAACCGTTTTAGATTCGGTGGCCCCCTTTAAGCTTAGGCAAGTTAAAGCCAAATCTGAACCCTGGCTGAATGAAGACACCCGTGCTGCCAGAAGAAATTGTAGGAGAGCTGAACGTAAATGGAAGCAGGATAAACTTCAGGCGTCATACCAAACATTACAGAATTACTGAAATTCTTATCAGAAAACTGTAAAAGATGCTAAGAGGAAACATTTTGCTGCTATTATTCAGACAAATTGCCGTAAGCCTCATGCCTTATTTAAGACTATTGACATGGCCGGTCAGGATCCTGGGTCTCCTGACCCAGTGTTGAGTTTCCAGTGTCTCAGTATTTTTTTTATTATGATGTATGTTCTATGTTCTCTTTGTTGTCCCAGTTTATTCTATAGACTCTAGTGTCTGAGTTTGGGTTGCTTGTATTCTCTTTAGTTTTCTGAGTATTTAGTAGCTGCCCTCTGTGCCTCCTTTATGTTGATCTCTGTGTTTCTTTGTTGCTCTGTCTCCCCTGTCAGCTGTATCTCCTAGTCAAGTCTGTGTCTCTGTGTTACATGTCCTGTTTTACTTTGAAGGTCTGTGTCCTATGTGAATGTATTGTGTTTCGCTTCCCTTGACTCTCGTTATGTCCGATTTCTCCCACCTGTGCTCCCCTTCTGTGTCTCATTCCCCTCGTTACTTCCCAGTGTATTTAAGGCCTGTTTTTCCTCTGTGTCAGTGTTGTGAGTGCCCTCATGCTGTGTATTTCTCCCTGCAGATCCCAGTAAAGTTTTTTTTGTTTTTTGTTAACCAATAAAAGCTGCCGTTTTGAGTCTGAATTTTGGGTTCTTCTCCTGCCTGCACACAGCCGTTTTATGACACGGTCCTTCATGCTCCACAGACTGTTGGTGTCGAGTCCTCTCAGGAAATTTGTCTGTCGCTGGCTCTCCCTCTCTGTCTTTCACTCACACAGACACACACACCACCATCAACTTTGCTAAATTGCTAATGAAAAACATTGATCAGGCAGCTGTGATTAAGCAGCAATGTAAATCCAACTATTTTTACGGTTGTTGTGGTCGTGATAATTTTGTGAGGCCACATCGAAAAGGCTCGGATGAGCTTGCCAAAGTTCTACAAGTTGTGCCTCGATCGCTTGTGTCCACATCACACGCTGCACTGCCGTGCTGCACTGTCTTTTCACTTTCATTTCTGTGTTAGCGCGTGCGCAGTGTGAGAGGCTGCGGTGACACCCTCACGACGGCCGACAGGATTTCAAACAGGTTTGATTTTCTTACGACCAAGCGATTGATGATCGGGAGCTGGTCGTGAGGTGTTAATCGCTCCTCGTTACCCCACGTATACTACACGATGCATGACACACAATGAAGGCGAAACTTGGGACAATCACCAAAACGGTCACACGACTGAAAAATCTGCTCGAAATGAGCCAAAAATCGCACCGTGTATGCCCAGCGTTAAAAAGATAAATGGCTTCTCAGTAGACCCTCTGCTCAGATGCCTTGATGAAATAAGGGCCTGGATGGCTTTGAACTTTTTACATTTTAATGAGCAGAAAACAGAAGTGATGGCTTTTGGTGGGACTTCTGAGACCTTCTTCCCACTCCTTTTCAATATGTAACTGAATCAGAACAGTTGAAGGAATATTGAAATGTGGTCGCTTTATTTCGTTTTGAATTTTCTTTCTCTTCTTGTCTTTGCTAAATGAACTTTGTATAATGTTCACATGAGCAAAATAAATTAACAACCAACAACAAACAAACCAGTTCAGTCCAGTTTAGACTGCTTACAGTTGTGCGCTGTGTGCATCTGGGTCTGCTTGTTCAAAGATTTCATAGAATGTGGCAAGAGGAATGGAATGCTATGTACACTTCATGTCCTACACCCTAAACTTCCCCACCCCCAACTTCAGGGCGCATCCCACGGCTCTGGAGGATGTACGTTCCAAAATGTTTGCATTGGACTGCAGAACAATTTTTCAAGATTTAGGATTCAAAGCGTTTATTGTCATGTGTACAAAGAAAAGCATTTCTCTGTACAATGAGATTCTTTCTTTGCTGTCCACACACAGATGCCAGTTAATATGTACTAACAGATAAAATACAAATAGCATAAATAAATAAATAAATGGAGACCAGAAAAAGGTGGGTGTAGTGAAAATAGTGAGAAGCAGGACTGAGAAAAGCAAAAGAGGCGGTGTTTGTTCAGGGAAGATATGAGTGGCTGAGAGATGTTACAACAACGACGAGTGGATTTGTTGGAAGGGATTAAAGTTTCCAGATATTATAGGTTAAACACAAAAGAGAATAAAGGTAGACCGTTGCATTACATGTGTATATTCTCAACATTTTAGACAGTGAAAACAAAAAAAAAACGTCTCCCCTCCTGTGACTGTACGCAGCTGTGGACCGGTGGAGACCGAACGGCTGAGTAGTAGTTTAGGATTCCTGGATTTTTTAAACATCTGCTTGAAGTTCGCATCCTGGCGTGGGTGTATTGTCATCTAAATTCTTAGCGGATGCGTCCCCACTGTCACAAAAAACAGGCGGGCACGTGAAATGCACGTCATTAGACCCGGTGCGTCAGCAGTACTTCCCTGTTCTGGCTGTATAGCAGACTTGTACACGTGAAAAGTACAATATTTAATTATAAGGGGCGGCCACAGCCGGCAGCTCCCTATATTTGATTTCAACTGGATGGTCTTCCCGACACTAACGCGAAGGGATGTGTACCTCTTCCCAGGATCAAACTGGGAATTATTAACTTGTATGCATCCACTGGCATTATGCATACATGTTATTACTATAATCGTAAACACAAAATAGTGATAAAATAGCACAGCAGTGTCCTAGTTTCCAAACGTCCTTCAGGACTTAGATAAAAACATTAATACAGGCTTTATTACATGCAGCCACATGCTGGCCATGTACTGATAACAAAGGAGTAAAATGATGTTATGTGTTGTGTGATGGACACTTTATTTTAAATATGAATTTTTATTCAAATTTCATTACATTTGTGATCCTCAAAATTACTAATAAAAATATAAAGTACCAGGATGGGAGAGTGGGAGCCCTCCGATACATGGGCTGACCATTAAGGATGTTCTCTTCAACAGTATGCAGCCCACATTCCCACAACACATAAGAAGCCTGAACACAACCAGAGGTGACAAAGGCAAAGACAGTTTTTATTTAAGTAGACGTACAGATACTTTCTTTAAAAATACTCGGGTAAAAGTTGAAATACTCAGCTTCTCTACTCAAGTGAAAGTGAGAAAGTACAGGCCTGAAATGCACTCAAAGAAAGAGTAAAAAGTAGCCCCTTGAAGGACATTTCTGTCCATTTTGTTACAAAGCAAACTGAACCTTAAGCTATATTATTATAAGGATAGATGACATTATTGTTATTATTATTGTTAGCCCTGTGACAAACTGGCGACCTGTCCAGCGTGTACCCCACCTCTCGCCTTATGGCAGCTGGGATAGGCTCCAGCGCGCCCCGCGACACTGCAATGGATAAGCTGAAGCAAATGGATGGATGGATGGCATCATAAACCACACAGGGGTTAAAGGGATTCGGCAGCAGGGGGACTGGTTGAGTGGCTCGTATTGGAACAATCACAGCTTACACTCATTTACATTTGGATTTTCTTTGAATGCAGGCTGTGATCAGCTGACCTGTCCTGCTGCTGCTCTGAGGTTTACTGCTGTTTATGGATTTACACAGCTGTATTCAACACGATGTAAGCAAATATTTTCAGTAATGTCTTGGCTGATTTGCTGCTTATATTGTAGTTATACTAGACAGTATAAAGTATTTTCATGCAACTTTTGCATAACACAAAGTTGGTATAATTCTATTTTAGCATACCTCTACTTTTTTTTTTCTTGCACACAAAGACTATTCTTGCTCGGCCAGTGCAACAAATTCAAAATACCATGTTGTTAGGACTGGCTGTATTCTGCCATTGTCAGATAAAAGTGTTTAATGGGATTTACAGAAAAACTCTGCTTTAATGTTCTCTAAGAATTTATAATCTGATCTGATGTTAGCCTTGATTGATTGATTGATTGAATCTTTATTTTGAACATGTTGAAAAAGTATAAAAAAAAATAGAATTAAAAGAGACAAATGAACAAAGCAAACAAAAGGAAAACGAGCAACCACAACTCCAAATAACGTCCATGTTCAAAAAGGAGCAGGAAGAAGCATAAGCTTATTTAATCCCACCCCTTTTCCACTATCTAGTATCAATAGACTACAGAAATACCTCCTTGCAATTACATTATATGTTATGTGTAATTTTTTTTTTTTTTAAATATATACACATATATGTTTCTATCTATCCATACATACGTATATACACACATACGCACATATACACATTTTCAATAACCCCATTAACACCTCAAGGATACACAGCCTACAATTATATATATATATCCATACCAACAAACCCGTGCATGCGCACACACATGAAAATATTAGACAAGAACACCCTATCAAATCTCTACCTTTTCCCTGTACCCTGTAAAAACCATATCCTTAAACCGCTTTTTAAACTGCGCCATGCTTGGACATTGCTTCATATCTTTACTTAGTCTGTTCCACAGCTTCACTCCACACACAGAGATGCAAAAACTTTTTAATGTTGTACGGATACGAGGATGTTTTAAATTTAATTCCCCCCTCAAATTGTATCCCCGTTCCCTTTTAGAAAACACTCCATCACTGTTAGATGATGACTGTCTTATAGTCATAGCAGAAATGTTTACTGAATTGCTATTTTTAATAATCGGAGTTTCATGATAGGTTCACATTTCCCTGAAAAAAATGCAGGGCAGCTTTAATAAATGTAAAAGCAAATATGTTGTAAGAAATGCCCTCGCTTTTATAGTTTTTAAATACTTCAGAATAGTGAACATGGGACAATGAGCCAAATAAAAAGGCAGAAAAATATTAAGCCTTGACGGATGGGATGATCTGGGAAATGACCAGGACCAAAGTGGATCTGGGTTTGATTTGTAATCCTTATCTATTTTGGATCTTTCCTACTGTCCACGTTGTCTACAATGTTTTTCTGATTTGTTTTTTAGGGGAACGTAACAGACTCATACTCTGAAATTCAGACAATGTAACTTTCAAACTGTCGACAGTGTTTCATCACCAAATCTGTGAAAATATTTTAGTGTGAGCTGATTTTAAATCTGTGATGTAATCACATTCAAAGTTTGATATGTTATGTGTTCAGAGCTCTTCTGCAAACCTTGGTTTTATAAGTGGCGATCTGAGTAACTGTTGCCTTTGCATCAGGTCATTCTCTGATGTCAATGACAATTTTCATGTATTTTCATTAGACTCAGTACATTTCGCTATAGTGTTTGTCCTCATGCATTAGTTTTTATTTAGTTATCTTCATTAATAAAAACAACAATGAAAAGTATTGGTCAACAAAATTACTACTGCTTCAGATGAGGAGGCTAACTGAGAGGCTTTGATCCTTTTTAAAATAGCTTTCTGACCCTGAAGATGGGGCCAGTTTATTGCAGCCTATCAGACAGATGTTTTTGGCTTCGTCATGGTGGTGAAACATGATGACCTATTTTAACCCAGTCCCTGAAATTTGCATTACCATTATAAAAATCTTTCAATGTCAAATTATTAAATAAAGAATAACAACACAGAATTCTTATGGGAACGTTTTACTGAATAACTCAGCATCATGCTTGACTGATGGCAACGATAAGTCCGTGTTGAATTTTATTTTTTCCTCTTTTGTTGTTGTGTTGATGCCACCTTTCTGAACTACAGACTTTAGTGTCTGTGAAAATCATTCCCCTTCGTTTTCTGAAAACAAACCAGAAAACACACTTCTAAACACATCGTCATAAAATACCAGAAAGTGTTCTTGGATTCTTTTTCACCTGTTTCAGGGTTGCATGCTATTTGTCAGTTTTATTTTGCTGTGATCTTTACAGGGTTTCCACTCCCAGGGAGACTAGCAGCAGTCAATCATTTAAGACAATCATTTGCAGACTCCTTGCTGGTGAATGCGAGGATGTTTTCATGATGATACATGATTGTAAATCAATCACAGACCTGCACGCATATGCACACACACTCACACTTATTTTCTTCTTGTTGTTTTCTTCCTATTGAGCACCAGAGGGCAGTACTAGTCAGTGTTTTGATTCATTCACAGACATGTTCCATATGAACATAAAAGATTCCAGATACAGAAAACAGTTTTAAGACATTAAGAGATTTAATGTTTAGTTTACATTATATGATGTAAAAACAACATTAACTTCTTGAAACAAAACAAAAGATGTGTTGATGGTGCAAAGTCACAGATTTGTTCTATCTTGTAGTTATTTAAATATTTCAAATTGACAGAGTCATCCTTAGCTCTACTGTTTTTTTGTGTGTTTTTAGATATTCTGTCTTTAATGATCTTTAATGAGACAGATCTGCAACCAAAAAAGCTACGTAGGATTTTTTTGACAGTTTCTTATAGATTTTTACTCACTTTTTTGGATTCAGCACCCTAAGAAAATTTACCAAAAAATATCCCATGCAGCTGAATTTTGTTGTTGTTGTTGTTGGGTTGTTTTTTTTTTTTTTTTTTGTTGGTTTTTTTGAGGGGGGGGGGGCAAACCTTGGATTAAAAGAGAATATGAAATCAGTGGACAAGAACTCAGAAACTTCATTACTAGTTCTGTTAGGACACAATCCAATTCTTTTATGTATAAAAAATAGTCAAAAGACAAAGCCAGTTAAAAAAAAAAGAATTAACTCATCTAATCTGGTTCACTATGGGGGTTTGTAGAAAACCAAGTAGTAGTACTGCTGATTTCTTATTTCAGGTAAAGCAGTGCTGAGGACATTTGTAATCATAATTCAGACTTTTATTACTTAATTTGACAGATAGTATGAAGTAAGTAAGTAAAAATTTAAAAATACAAAATATTTTATTTATATATAGCACCCTTTAAGATAAATATCAAAAAGTGCTTCATAGCACTACTTACCCAAAAGTAAGTTTAAAAAGATGAGTTTTAGCTGTCAGGTACATCTCCTGATCACATGACCTCAGGGTCCTGCTGGGGCTGTATGGATGTAAATGTTCACTGAGGACTTGGTGCTTGTCCATGCAGGGCTCCAAAAGTCAAAATCAAAAATCTTCAAGTGGACCCTGACGTTAATGGGGAGCCAGTGCAACAGAGTTAATCATAGTGTGGCATGTGTACTTCCTCTTAGAGGCGTTCTAAACAACCTGCAGATGTTCCAAAGAGGTTTGTTTTTAAATGAACAAAACAATCACATTAATCCAAATGTGGCAAAATAAATGTATCAATAACAAACTCAGAGCCTGACACAGTCGAACTCATGTTGGCAATATTTCGCAAATGATAAAAGCATAAATTAGTGAACCAGAGATGAGCATCAATGAGCATCCAAAGTGAAGGCTGAATCAAGTCACTCCAAGCTTTTTAAATACAAGATTTAGCAAAACTGATAAGGGGACCAATAATGTCTATTGTTCCATATACCTGTTGGGTACAGAAACAAAGACTTCTCTTTCTTTTGACAATAAATTGGTGAAAATTGTCTGCCATTTGAACTTTTCTTGCACTATATGCAAGAAAAATAGAAGAGGAGCTGAACTCAGAGGCAGCCACAGAGAAAGATCCCTCAGGCAGAGATCCAAAGCAGACCCTAATATACTGACCCAGTGTCTCAGCCTATCAAGCACAATGTCATGGTCAACAGTGTCAATGGTAGAGGTCCGGTAAACAACAACAACACAGAACATTCTCCCACATTACTGTGAATCAAGATCTAATCTGACACTCTAGAGCTGTTTCAGTGGAATTAGCTTTATGAAAGCCAAATTAAAGCTTAGCCACAACCTTCTAAATTCTTTGCAATAAAAGGTAATTTTGAGATTGGTCTTTTTGAGAGGGGTCAAGCTTGTTTTGTTGGTTTGTTGGTTTGTTTGTTTTTAAAGTGGGTAGAGGACATCATTGTTCTTAAAACAGACAGAGACTTGATCAGACAGCATTGATTACAGTGAGCACACAGGCGCTGACAGACCGAAAGACATTTTTGAACAAAGATGCACTGCTGCAGGACTGTTTATGCAACTTTGATTCGTATAAAAAATGATGATGATAAATACAGCATCATTAGTACTGGTGTGGTGGTTCACTGTGAACGTTTGGGAGGAGATGAGATGAGAATAAATAAACAGCTTTAACTGGATAAGAATCAACCCAAAACCTCAGTTTGGTTTCTTTTTGCTTACAGTATCTCTTATTAAACCATGCCCTGAAAATGACCCTCTCTGGGCAAAAGAGGCTCCACATTCCTCAACACAGCAGCACTATACTCAGGTAATGGCAATCATTAGTGCTCAGCAGGTTGGCCATTTGTCTTAGTTTTGGTTAAAGGGCATATAGGGTATAAACCTATATGATTTATCACACCACTGGCTTTGTGTTTGTCTATCTCAGCTTTTTAATGTCTCTTTGTTCTCAGATCCACAGGGTCAGTGCAACTGCTGATCTGTTATTCTTGACTTTTTTAATGTTTGGGAATTAACCTGACAACAGGAAAACCCCCTACAGCTCACCAAGGCTACAAATATAAGCAAGGGAAATGAGGGGAAATGAGGTAAAATGAGGTAAACAACTTGTAAATAGAAGAGTTGTTGTGCCATGGTGAGCAAGGCACACCTGGGTGGCTTACGGCTGAGTCAGGTCCTCCTCGGGTCCCGGTCTGACTGCCTGACTGTCTTGAGGGACCTTGTCTTGAAGGAGCCATTGTTTGGCCAGTTCTGGGATGGTGTGCTGTTCCACGGAGACTGGGTGCAGCTGTCGCCACTGAGCAAGGTCATGGAAAGGTCTGGTCAGCTGGGCTTGGCTCTGGAGGCAGGTGAACAGGGACATACATTTGCAGAGTCACCAAGACACAGAGTTTTCAGTCTATTAGCTACAGTTAGCAACAGCTATTGCATTTCAAAAAAAGCAGCATGTATATAAATCACTACTTTATGATCCCGGTTATTGTATGATCAGTCATATGTAACATTATCATTGTTCAGGTTCAGGTTTTGGAGCTCCAGCATGCATTAGGCCTCTCTGTCATTTTTCTTAACTCTTTTTATTTTTCTGGGTTGCAAATGTCCAACAATCACTTATTTTTTCCTCTTTTTTTTTTCTTTTTTGTGTCCCGTTTGGATCTTTAGCCATCAGAATTGTTGTCTTAAGGCCAAGAAAGATGCCAAGCGGATTTATTTTACCAAGTGGATCATCATGGCCTTGCCATATTGGTCCATTTGATTGACCTTTATTATAATTATGAATTTATTTTATTTTCAGTTGCTACAAACGGGACAAATATGACTGGGGGATAGGACAGGGAGAAAGAATGAAAGAAAGAGAGGAAGAGAAAGAAAACCAAAGGGGAGAAGAGACGGTGAGAAGGGGGGGAAGAAAGAAAAAAACAAACAAAACACCTGGGTCACCTGTATGGAGAAAAAAAACAGAAGAGAAAGCAAACAACAAAGAGCAACATAATAAAAAAAAACAGCACCATCACAATAAACTAGCTAGCAGTAGATAACAGTAGATACTAAATAATAAACGATATTGTGCAGCACGCAAGATAGACAGCGCACAATGTGCTTTGAGGCAGCAGCCAAGAAAGCTGTAGTCCGCGTCTGTGAATACCCGTGTGTACACCTGTGTGCATACCTGTGTGGATCAGCATGCTTGCATTCCAAAGGTTTCTCCATGTAACGATCTGCTAGGGAGTGTGGGGAGCCACAGCCCCGTCCACCAGGGTATGAAGCAGGTATGGAGGAGATCAAAACTCCAGACATCCAGAGGCCCTCAGAACACAAGAGACCAAGGAAGACCAACAGAGGGGCAGCCGCGCCACTGTCCCAGTAAGAGCTGAGGAGAGTTCCAGATGAGGGCTCACTCAGCAGCCGCGGAGCAGAAGCCAGGGGGAGTTGCAGTGACGCGCCCGTGAGCTCCGCCAGCAGCCAGCTGTGCCTGAGTGACCGAGCCCCAGGCCGAGAGGCCGGGGGCACCCCACCTCCGAAGTGGCCCGAGCGAGCCCCAGGCTCCAGGCCCCGATAAGCGGCCGCCAAGGAGTGAGCCGGTGTGTACCCGGACGCCCACCCTCAGACACAAAGAACCACCAACGCACCGATACCTGAGGGAGTCCGCCACTGGCAGGGGAAGTGGTGGTGGGTGGAGATAGGCCTCCAAACCTTGGAGGGCCTGAGGTGTCCCCAGAGAGGTGGTGTCTGATACCCAACCTGACATATAGACACAGACATACAGGCACACACAGACACAAACATCCATTCCCACCCTCATGCTCTCATATGCACTTACTCCACACTCAACCAACGTGGAGACAGACATAAAGAGACGCTGTACACACGATCACACTCCCCAAGCGTACTCTACGAACCGGGTCTAGGTACCCTTGCCCCTGGAGGGGGGAACTGCACCCAGACCCAGGTGGTGTTACCCTTTTCCCTGCGGTGGGGAGAGGCAGACCGCCCCGACTCCGCAGCAGCAGGGAGGCCCCACACTCCAGACCGCAGTTGGACGGCCAACTCCTCCTAGCCCCCCCGCTCCAGCAGGCCGCAGAGAATGGGGGTGAGAAAAGACTCCAAACCTCCCTCCACCCGCTCATTGTAGTGTTGATGCATGTGTGTTCTAAGGTGCAATTAAAACCCAGGAGGGCATGGAGCTACCTGCCAGAGAGCAGCAGGTAAGCGCATGGTCCCTCCTGCTAGCCCTCAATGTCTACGTGTATTTAAAATTGAGGGGTGGGCAACAACGCCAGGGGTGAGGTGTACACCCTGATGGTAATTTGGACTCCGTGTATCGTGCCCACCCCCAAGATCCTATATGTATGTGTAATGAGAGTGTGAGTAATGTGAATGTCTAAGTTGTGGGATAAAATTGAGGCTGTCAGGGTCCTGGGTCTCCTGACCCAGCGTTTTAGTTCTTTGTGATTTTTGTATTATTGTACTTGGTGTGAGTTTCTAGTTTCGATCCCTTGCCCTTCATGTTTCTCTATGTCCCCTTTGTTCTGTGTAAGTCTGTGTCTGCATGTTTGATTTCCCCTCTGTGTCTCTCGGTTCTTAGAGTCCTCTGCCTTATGGTTTATGTCTCTGTGTTTCTTAGTTGCTGTCTCCACTGTGTCAAGTTCGCGTCTCTGTGTGATCCTTCCTGTTTTACTTTGAAGGTCCGTGTCTTATGTGAATGTGTCCTGCTTTGCTTGTCTCGTCAGTTCTAATTTCCCCCAGCTGTGCTCTCCTTCTGTGTCTCATTCTCCTCGTTACTTCCCAGTGTATTTAGTCCCTGTGTTTCTCTGAGTCAGTGTTGCGTCGTACCCTCAACAAGCTGTGTGTGTTTTGCCTCCGTGTTGCCAGTGTTTTGTTTCCAGTTCCAGTTCAGTGTTTTGTGCTTCAGTGTTTTAGTCCACCAGCGTTTTTGTTTGTCTTTTGGTGAGTTTAGTTAGTAAGAGGTTTTCCAGCATTAAAGCTGCGCTTTAAGTTGAACTTCTGTGTCTGAGTCCTGCATTTTGGATCCACCACTCCTGCTTGCCCGCCTGCCACACAGCCAACCATGACAGAGGCAGAGGCAGCCAGAAGGGGACGGGGGGACGGGGGGTAGCCTCCTCTGCACCCTGGTGACATACCCCTACTCCAAGGCCCTGCATGTGTGGGTGGTTGTGGTGGAGCGGGAAGAGGGAGGCAGCTGGAGATGGGGAGGGAAGGAAGGGAGGGGCAGGTGACCCCTCCCTAGGGCCAGCTCCCCCGCTGACCCCAGTAGGCACCCCCATACTCCGTGACCCACCAGGGAAAGGGGGCCCAGGCCCATCCAGACCGGGGCCCAGCACAGCAGCGCCCCCCGGCCCCACAGAGCCCGGGACAGTCCACCCAACCCCACCACAGAGAAAACTGCACCCACCCCACCATCCACTCATCTTCCAGACTACATGAGACAATAGACGCCCAGGCTGAGATCTTCCTCCACCTCTCCTGTATCTCCCCCTCCTGCAGAGAGTTCCTGAGGAGAGGAAAGCTCCTGCAAGATGTGACAATCTCCCCCACCAGTTGAAGAGCCCCCCCACACCGGCGGCACCCTGCGCCAGGGATGGGCCCCCATGCACCCACCCGCCCACAACCCCGGCAACACACAAACCTGGACCCAAGGCCCCGAGGCCCGGCCAGGGCCCCAGCCCAGAGACGGAGCGCCCCCAGAACCTCACGCCCATCCCGGACCCACCCAGGGGCAGACAGGCTACCAGGTCAGTAACCCACGTCCATCACCACAGACCCTCCCCTAGCCCCGCTGCACGCAGCCGCGAGGAAACAGTCACCTGAGAGCCAACAGAGCCCCTAACCGGACATGACCGCTACCCCGGGTTGAGCCCCCCAAGGAAGATGCCTCCGGGGAACCCCCCGACGCCCTAAGCCTGTCCCTACCCCCACACCAATCACAACAGTGAAGGCGGGACCAAACTATGACCCTCCACCCCCACTAGGTGATGGAGCTGATCAAAGGAGCCCAGAGCAATTGATCTGATGTGGTGGCAGAGGCTGTATCAAGACTAATGTAATCTAATAGATAATTTCTATATTGGTTAGAATTAAGATTGTTTTTATTTTTCCAGTTCATGAGGACAGTTTTCTTGGCTATGCATAGGGCAGTGAAAACCATATGGGCTATATTCTTTTCTGAAGTGACAGTCATTTTTCTTAACTCTTTTTATTTTTCTGGGTTGCAAATGTCCAACAATCACTTATTTTTGGCTGCTGAATGTTCCACTATATTCCTAAGTTAGATACCTAATTTGTCTATGTGCTGTTTGACATTGATCAGCTTGTCTACAGTTAGTTATCAGAACCTTTCCATTCAAACAGCTGTCTGACAGCCCTATAAAAATACTAAGTGAACCAAAACATTAAAGCTGTGCTGGAAAACCAAAACATTTAGCTAGAAAATGATATGAAACCCAACTGAGCTGAGGAAGACTGCCAAATCAAACACTACTGAGTGCATTTAGGTAACTTTAGTAACAGAAAGTTTAATAAGCTCCCTGACAAGAAACCAGTCTGTTATGATATAAGTGAGGTTGAACATGATTGGATTTCTTGTTGTGTCTTTCAATACTGGATAAGTAAGAGGTCATATTTTTCACTGCCCTTAGTTATCTACTGTGTAATTATTGCATATCACTCGTTTCATTAGCGTGTTGTTAATCAACCTAAATATTAAGTGCTACAGATTTACTTTCAAACCCACAGAGAATCAGTATTTTCAAATGTTCAGCGAGCTCAAGCAAAACAAAATGTGCTGTCCAACCCGTCAATTTTAGGAAGAAGACTTTGGCTGATAACAGTCACCAAGGTGACATTTCAATTCCCCATCCATCTGCAGCCAAACCCAGCTGTCATAATTCAAGAAGCATGGTACACCCTGGAGGGGTCACCACTCCATCACAGGATTTGCTCCTACTGAGCAAAAACATCAGATTTCTCCACTGCAGTTAAAAACAGTCATTTTATATTAAAGATTTGCAAACTAGGAATAGATTACAAAATGAAGCTATTCCTGTTTTGGTGGGTCTAAAAAAAAAACCCCAAAATAAATGCTGTGAGCCCAAAAGTTTGGCACATCTCTCCTAAGAGGAAAAATGTTACAACTATGAGTGCAGTAAACATTAAACCATACCAGCATGTTATCATGTGACCATATTATCATGCTGATGTTATGAGTTACCACAAAGTACTGCTTCCTCAGAGTCACTAACTGTACGCCGCTCTGTTTTGAATCCTTTAAACCTTTGTTATGACAGCTGAGCGACAGGCAGGAAACATGGGGAGAGATAAGGTGGATAACAAGCAGCAATATCACCGTCACTATCAATCTCTTAAGGGACTTGTTTGCTCTCCTTTATCCTTTCTACCATATTCTTCTATGTTGTCATCGCCCTCTTTTTGCATCCCACTTTACCATCTTTACTGTCACTATTATCGCCTCACTCAGTGTGTGTGTGTGTGTGCGCGTGTGTGTGTGCGGGTGTGTGTGTGTGTGCGTAGTAGGCATATGGAGCGTGTCAGTATTTTAGCACCAGGTAAACATTCCCTCAGGCCAAGAAAAGCTGTGGTGGTGGTGATGTTGTGCATGGTAATTGGAAGGAAGACAGGCCTCTGTCCAATGTAAAGCAGCTGGATTAAGTTAGTGTGCATAAATCCAAATGAGCCAAGTAGACTGGCGCTGTCTTAGAGAACCTGGGATCATTTAAAGAAACACTGCAGAGGATGCCAGTGTGAAATCGAGGTATTTATGGGATGATGCTTCCACAAAGGGGATTATTTCGATTTTAGAAGATCAAAATGAGGTCTGGTGGGAATTTAGGAGGACATTTCTTTCGGTTTGAGTATAACGGCTTGGCAATTGGTAACCAAACACAACCATCTTTCTTTCCTTACCTTTGAGACCATAAAAGGCAGGGATGTGGTGTGATGGATGGCAACAGGGCCTCAGACAGAACAGGGACCTGTGGTGCCACTCTACAGAGTCCCTGCAGTTTCTCCATTCAGCTGCATTCACAGATGACAGCATGAGGGAAACCCCCTCTCCTACTGAGCAAAAACATCGCATCCTGCCAGCGTCCCCACTCTCTCCTGTCCTTACATCCAGACCTAGTAACACTGCAGTATTTTTACGCTGTTCGACAAACTGCTCCTTAACAACCAGACCGAAGGCACCGAGAGGCCCATTTCTCTCACAGTGCACCTAAATCAGCCCCATTCTTCATCAGAGAGACAAAACTCAATGTTGGTTTGTGTTTCCCTCTCATGAGAACCAGACATGAAGTTTAATAACTACTTTTTCTACACAGTTAAACGACACTGTGCCATGTCGGTCCAGTTTTTCACCTCACAGATGTTTTTTGCTCAACAGCCAAAATGTCTTTTCCACTTCTGTCACAGTTAAAGCATGCTAGCCACATGAAGTATTGGCCACAGTACATCATAAAGTACGATTGGGTGTGATATTACCGACAACAATTTTATATAGCACATAATAGATGGAAGGAAACATGCAGTGTTACAGGTCCATCCTAGTCCCACATTACATTCCTATATGGAATCAACACCTCTTTACTGTAATAAATCAGCCTGGGCATGAGGTGAGAGCTGCTCTGTTGACGGCCCGTGTGTGTGTGTCACTGAATGGAAAAGTTAAAGGTGAACACACACACATGCACATGTGAATGTTGATGGAGCCACGGCTGTCTCTCAACCCCAGGGACTCTAGGCAAGTTAATAATGTCCCCTTTTGCCTCAAGCTCTTCTTCCAGCCCCTCCCTCCTTGCCACATTGGTCCTTCTTTCCTTCTCTAACCAACATCCTACCACCATGGGTTACCTCAACATCATCATGAATGTAGACAGTTTCCTCTCTTTTCCATATGTTACTATGTCACATTTAAAGCTTTCTGATGAGTCTGGAAATGAGGCTTGCAGTGTGACTAGAATCAAGGGACCTACATCATCACAGTTGACTGCTGTGGGTTTTTTCAGGGCCAGTGTGGCTGCGAATCAAGGAGAACGGGACCAGCTCATGTATAAACAGGGATATATTTGCAGAAGTACAGTGAAAACCTTCATTTATTTCTTTTTTCTATATAAAAGTACTTTTCGAATAAGCAAACTCAAAACTTTGCTTCATTTTCTGAATATTCTTTTAGTTTATTATGTTTTTATGCAATTGAAATTTGTTCAGACATTGTTTTTTTTTCTTTCTACCTCCTGGCCTCCTGGGCACGAATGAGCTTTCTTTTTTTAAATTTTTTAATTTTAAACTCACCAATTAAAATATGAATCTTGGTTTTGGACTGAGAGAATCCATGCAGCAGGCACAGAGAGAATAAGACTGTGGCAGTGTTGACAATGACAGTTTTTTAAATATGGCACATTTCACCACACGTAAACTCAACGTGTTTAATAGAAAAGATAAAAGCATAAAAACTGGTCTACAATTCCTTAAAACAATAAAAACAACAAAACAAACCGGAGAAGAAGAAATAAAATACAAGTGAACATGTACACACAAATTCATACAGTTATTTATTATTAGCCTGTGAGAATAAAAAGGATTGAAGTTTGTTTTTGAATGTAAATACAGTAGTACTTGACCTCAGGTCAGCAAGCAGCTTTTTCCAAATAACAGGACCACAGTAACTGAAAGCAGCCTCAGCACACTTAAATCTAATTCTGGGACCAGTTAAAAGATCTGCAACTGATAACCTGAGAGTAACAACGTTTACTGCTTTTAAAAAAAGTACATACATGTGAAAATTAGTATAAATGAATTTTAATTTATTTCATTAATTTTTAATTAGTGTTGCAGTGTTAATGCTAAAAAGAAGTCAACTTTTTAACCTGCTTAAGGGTTACTGATGTATTAATAAACTCCAGTGTGGCTACTCTATCACAAGTCCAGTCACTCGCTCTGGTGCATCCCAGTCGTTCAGTTCGTTTTAAACGTGAGCCAGCTGCACTTGGTGACTTAGCGTTGCCTCGGTGGTTTACAGTGGTCATAACCGATGAGGAGATTAGCTTCTAAGTCTACGTCTCAGACAAGTAGAAGAGCAGAAAGAACAAATCTGCGCATTGTTCATGTGAGCGACACATTCAGATTCTTTCTTTTTTTTTTCAGTTTAATTACCGAGTGAACATCAATCCCAGTCTTAATCTAATAAGCAATCAGGCCTAATCCACACGCCTGCACCTGCTTTGAAGCACCGCTGTTGATTTACCTTTTGTTGGTCCTGTGCTACGCAAAAATCCCACACTGGGGAAATTCGCATGTTACAGCAGCACAAGGGTGAGCGAGAAAAAGTGAATTAGAGAAAAAAATGCTGTAAATCTTTCAAAAGCTATTAAAAAAACTGCAGAAGAGTCATTTCTGATGTTCTTCTAAGGAATTGTGAGGTTTTGAAGCACATATCTCAGTGCAGATTGAATTCCATACAAAGCTGTCGAGACCATGCACAAAGAGGAAAAAGATTCATTCTTAATGTTCGCTTCACTTGCTGCTGAGTTAAAAACATCAGTCAAGTTTGTACTTTACGCACGCTTGGCATCTTTAGTGGATTGGATAAGTGCTGGATTATTTCAGTAAAAAACATACTGTGTTTGGCAGGACATCTGCTTCCACCCTACATGTTTGGGCTTTATTGGAGTGTACATATACTTATATTTGCAGCATGATTCACAGCCAGAGGAGGTTCACAAAAGAGCAAAACTGGCTCTGACCTGATGGATGTAAAAAGTACAACATTGTGTCCTTTTCCTGTCTTCCGGTGACTCAGCTCTCACCCTGACATAAGTGATCTATACCCGGGCCTAATCATGTCAGACATATCTCACCCTCACTCACTATTATCTTACCTTCCCTGCTTTGAGAGAGTATATAAAAACATTCTCTTTGGCTTTGAGTCCTTTATTTACCAAATCTGTCTGGGAGGAATTTTAATTTGTATCCCAACCAAGAGAGCTGACAGGGAGAGGAGAGGAGGAAGCAGGTGCAGTGGGGTAGAGTTCCCTCCTCAGTTTATTTTATCCACTGCATACTTTGGAGTTTACCATGTATGCATAAAACATATTTTTCTGCCACTTTGTCTTTGATAATTTCTAACCTCTGATAACCTTACACAGAGACTAAAAAGCTGGTTATAGTTGATGGGGAAAATTTACCAATATTCTCCCAGACAGATTTATCCTTAAAATAAATCTGCTCACAGTTAACTGTGCACAAGGTGTCAGCAAACGACAAAGAAAACATGGCATGCCTCTATTTTAATGAAATTACTTGAAAACTGTGGCTGAAATGAAGAGTTATTTATTCAAACCAGCTGCTCACAATTACAATACATCATAAAATAACAGCACATCTGAGATGACCTGCTGGTGATGGCACTGGAGCACAAGTCAGTCCATTAGATATTCTGTCAGTTAAATTATCAGTTAGGATTTTGATCAAGCTAGACACTATTTTAAAGAAAGTTTGGGCTCTTTTTGGTTCCTAGAAGAACAGGCTGCTAGAAGAAGACAGATTGACACTGCTTCTGCCTCAGTTGGTGGTTTTAAAACCCTAACTTCAGTCAGTTTCATGTTGTATATCATTTGCCCATGTTTGAAAAGACAATAACATATAAAATGGGGTATTTTTTTTTAGCTATATCTAGCTTGTGAGCAACGTGGCTCCATTATAAAAATGCAGTGTCTTTCGTTTCTGAGTCAGACCCACTCCTCGCTCATTAGGTCTGATTTAAAGAGCAAACAAACATGATGACAGCTGCTTGCTGTCTTGATCTCTTAGATCCAGAGAAATAATAAAAAAAATATTTTACTGTAAAAACAACTTTGCTTCCCTTCTTGCCTTAACTGAGAAATGATAAGGACACAGTAAGTTTTCCCTGGGACCCACTGAGGTCTCCGGTATACAGTCCTAACAATGCAGCTCGCTAACCAGACTTTTCTCGTTACGATTAAAAAAGGTTCCCTGTATTTGTCAAGCTGGCGCTCTTCAATGAGTCCTCATGAGTGATGGTTTTATTAATTTTTCCTTTGGCACATGGATGGTGGGAGAGAACGAGAGACAGAGCGAGGACAGAGAAGTGAGAGAGAGCCTGAATTTCCTTATGGACAGCCTAAATGCAACATATTATTAGGGGGCTATTAAATGAGACATATCAACTGAAGCAAAAACATACTTTCAGGGCAAGAGTACAAGTTTTAATATTAACTAAGCAAAGTATTTAAGACACCTTTTCATGGACTGACCTTTTCTCCTCCCGCTTGCTTGTCATTCCCTCCCTCCTGCCATTAACACAGAAAACAAATCCAAATATATTCAGAGTGGGAAAACATAAACGCAGGCATATGGAACTTTACGGCTAAATGGAGCACACAAAAGACAAAGTGTTGGCTTCAGCCTTCTCAGAGAAATCCTTGTTTTATTGGCAAGGCTGTATTTGTATTAATTTGGGTTTATTTAAAACTTTCCAATCTGCCGGGTAAATGTTTTAGGAAAAAATGAAATCTCGCTGTGAACTATTGAGAGTGGGAGTGGTGCAAAGACCAGGAAGACCCAGCGTGAATGCTGTCTTTCTCTCACACACTATATTAACAGACACATGAAAAGACAGACAGAGACATTCGCGGCACATGTGACCAAGCAGTAAATCTGGACCCTTTCACACTCCTGTGTATAGCCTTTCTTATCATCATATCATAAAAATATATTGAGCCAACAATCATCTACGACCTACAGATGGCGCAAAACAACCAGTCATAAAGTCATGTGGCCCCGGGTGATTCAGGGCTTCGGTAAGTGAGAAATGGACTGAACGTGTGATTCCCGCGTTTGCGTGCGTGTGTGTGTGTGTGTGTGTGTTCATGTGTGCGGAAGTGTGTTGCTCCCATTACAGCGTCTGTGAAGGAAGTTGACTCACAGAGAGAAAACATGAACCCTAATTCTCCTGCCTTTCAACCACTTTCACACAGCTTACTCACACACACACACACACACACACACACACACACACACACACACACACACACACTTTCTATTGCCTGGTAGAAAAATTAACCATGAACTATCAGGAAAATCACCCAAGAAACTAATCTGTTATTTGTTAAAGCAATTATATCAGCCTCTTTTGACTCTGACTTGAATATCTCAGGGTTTTGGACTGTCAAGAACACAATCAGCAGAAGAAGAACGGTAATAAATAGAGAATGAATGCACCTTATTTCTGATTTACTGCCTGATCTCACAGCAGACTACACTTCTCACCTGTGTCTGCCAAATCATTTTTATCTACCCTGTGCAAACATATAAAAGCTATATCTGACTGAATATTTCACTACAGAGCAGCAGTGTTTGTGGAGGCATGATTGGCTTCACTGGGATCCTCCTTCTGGCACATTTGCAGACAGACTGATTCGGGTTTCAAACTTCCCTTTGCTGCAGGGAGTCCTGGGAAATTGGGAAATGCTCAGGGAGTCGACTGGAAAACTAAACATGATCGTGCCAAAGAAAGGCATGGCACAGTTTAAGGGTAAAGGGTCACGGGTGAGGGGCTGGTGAGCTTTTCAGAGTCGGCTGCACACATATAGAAATCCCTCCTCATCCCCGATCTCACCATCAACATCCTGAAAACACACCAGAACGCCCACAAGCACAGTATCAATATTTGCTGTACCGGTGCAGACCGCCCTGCTTGTTATTGTGTGAGTGAGCTGCCTCCCTATACCTGCCTGCCAAACCGCCTGCACAACTCCAGGCCGTGCTATCTTTAAGCCATGACGGATATTGTTTAACATGTGAGGCATGAGGAGACAGGTGAGCATGCCACACAAGAATATTGACCTGCACTGTGTCAAGCTTCTTGGCAAGGATTAAACATCACATTTTTTTTTCTTCAATTTTTACTACACTGAAGGTTCACATGTGCACAAAGAGGTCATCAGTTTACTAAAACATTATTTTTTTCCTCTATAAATCTTCTTTTTTTGCATTATTTCACACTTATTTGGCACTACACTAACTCCCTTATTTCAGTAAGGTTTCTTTCGTTTCCTTATTGATTCAGGTTTCTTGGCAGGAAACATAAGAGACGAAAGGATGACATAAAGGTCACTGGCCTTAGCTCAAATTGGCGCATCCCATTTTCGGAGCTTCTTTGACTGCTGGCCATTGATGGTGTCCTGAAGCAAAACACTTGATGATCCAAAGGCCCAGGATAGCCAAAGCCTCCAGCTCACATTAGGTGCATGTTCAGAGGTGGGATGCACCTGAGTCATAAAGCTTTACTCTGTAACCACCAGCCCCTAAGGTGATGGCTCATTAGAGTGTCTAGCTGACCTAGCCTCACCACCCAAAGGATCAGAACTAACAGAGCTAAATGGAGCAAGTGTAGACGAAAGAAAACATAAGAGGGGGCACAACAGGGCATGCACCAAGTATAGGATTATTCAGTTAACCAAACCCTACCTAAGTGCACCATTAAATAGCCTTGGAGGGGCCTACATCTCATATGATGTCAGCAAAATAGGGAAGTTTTCCATGTATTAAAAGCGAAGTGTTTCCTAGTAAATCATGGGAGTGTTTTGGCTCTTGTCAAACCATCATCATTTGCCTGACGGACAGATAACATCTGAATGAAAGTTGGCGATCTTGCGTTCCTGTAGAGGGGGTTAAATTCCAGAATCCCAAGCTGGCAGAGGTTTATTGAAGTTCTAATTCAAACATGCCAGCAAATATTTCTTTGAGGGAAAATACACACTCACCCACCCCACCCCACACACACACACACACACACACACAAACAGCATAAAATAGGAAAAAGATGAAAGAGGAAAGATGCGGTTGGCAATGGAGAAGCAATACACAGCAAGAGTATCTAGATGGCTCAAAACTGGATGGTTCCCAGGAGGGAAATGCAGACAGGTGTCAAGTTTCTTCTTGTAGTTTTTTACACAAGCCTGAAGTTGTCTCTAAGAAAGTTGTCAAAGTTCGAAGAGGTTAGCTTAAACGTCAATGACTGTAAGACATTGACTCTTGTGTTGCAAGAGCTTCCTTTCAGGCTTCATGACTGATACAAAGGAAAAACGTATCTTTTTCAGACTTTTTAAGGAAGTTGAAGTAGGGTGCATCTTTCTCACTATGTCAGACTGTCGCTGGCGTCCTGTGGGGTCGAGCATTGGGTCATGTCAGTGTGGTGCCGAGTGTCTTGGTGTCTACATTGCTGTAAAGCTACACTACAGCAGATGTATGTACACAAGGAATTTACACGCGTGAACAGGCCGCACACACGCAAATGCCAGCAGAACGCATACTTATGTGACATGCTTACTGCACACGCATGCACAAATGTGCACATGACCGCAGACTCTATCATGACTCTGGTCTCTTTGCCACCTGATCAATCATTCCATGTGCCGTTAGATATACGACAGAGGCATTCTTTCCCCCAACAACTGGAGAAAAGGCCAGTATGTTCATGTCTAAATCTTTATAAAGAATGTATTTTCACTCAGAGCTTAAAAGGAAAATTGTTTCTTCCAACTCTTTAGTGCTTTTTCCATAATTTATCTCTCTTTTTGCAATAAGTTGTCAGTTTTCTTTTACTTCTCTCGGGTGCTGTGAGCATAGCAGGCGCATGTAAGATGTTGAAAAGCTAAACATGGAGCTCAGTAAAGTTGCCTCTAGCTCGTGTCGTGTTGATGCATGTTTTGCATCACACTCATGAAAAAGTAGTGTGGGGGGAGTGAAGAATATAGCTTCTTTTGATAAGCTACTTCATCTCCCCGGTGTCTATATCTTTTACTCCGTCCCTGCTTGTCCTCACCTCTCTGCTCTTTGATTTTTTTTTCCTTTCTTGTCTTTTCTTAAAGAGTAGACTGAGCTGCTCCCAGTGAGCTCTCCGAGTGAGCGTATGTGTTGTGCATTGTTCCCCTCTTCCTCAGTTTGATGAGAAAAGCTTGAAATAACAATGTCCGGGGGTGGAGTGAGAACCTCTGTTCTCTGTTTCATCTCTTTTCTCTCTCTGTTCTCGCTTATCCACATGACATTGATGTTTTCTGCAGATCTCCTGCAGGTGCGGCCCTTTTGAGCCTCTTTGGGACAAATTGCACTCTCATTCCTGGGTATACGCACACACACTAAGATGAAAGAGTAAACGTCAGTCATGTACATCCTCACACACTCACGGTTATGCAGTTGCATGTGCATACAGCACACAAGTGCGGAAGCGATATTGGAAGCCTGTCAAATGAAACATGTGTTTCCCATACATGTGATCAGAATTTGAAAACACCATTGCTAACCATCAGCAAACTACAGTATAAAGAAAACACATGAAAACACACAGGGGTGCAAACATGGCCACAGTTTTAGCCTCTCTGACAGAGAGAGAGGACACATGCATGCACCCCATGAGCTATGAGACAGGATTATCACAGGATCTGACCTGCTGACCTTGAGCAGGTCATGAGTGAGGCTGCAGCCGCTGGCCCCACCAACACTAGAATGTCTGATGTCTCAGGAATTGTTGCCCCACCATGCAACACAACACAGGACTATTCACAACACTGTGGTCCTCTGTATAGGGTGAACATGAACTCACAAAAATAATCAGCTCATAATCAACTGCGATAACAATTTTGACTCTATAGTGTGCTTCAGTCTTTGTCTTCTGTAAATGAAAACAGAGGGATACGTTAGCTCTAATCTAAACATTTTGCTGAGTATGATGAGTTAAATATTCACAACAAATGCCTGAAAGATGAAAGTGTATCACATTGCTTCTTCTGGTGATACAGTTCTGACATATTGATGCCAAGTAGGAATAGCTTTATCAAGTGTTCTTCATGTACTACATTTATCTTAATCGCTTCTTTGTTATTCCTCATAGTGGCGCATATCTAATAAATGAGTGCAAATTAAACCAAAGTTAACATGACTTGAAGTGAAGAAGAGAAAAATTCACAGGATGAAAATGTGCCCTATAGGGGAAAAACAAAAGGTAGAGTGAATTTAATGTACTGTATTATACAGGATTAAATCTGGATAATAATAATCACCACAATGTAGTGAAGGTAAGGTATTGTGCTTCTTCCTCCACAGATACACAGATATTTCTCTCATCCCAACCGGTCGAAGCAGATTGCTGCCCCTCCCTGAGGCTGGTTCTCTACCTGAGGTTTCTTCCTGTTAAGAAGAAGTCAGGCTTCCTCAATCCTGATTTCCAGGTGATGGGAGTTTTTCCCACTGTCACCCAAAGTGCTTGCTCATAGAGGGTCATATGATTGTTGGGTTTTTCTCTGTATGCATTATTGTAGGGTCTACCTTACAATATAAAGTGTCTTGAGGTGACTGTTGTGTGATTTTGCGCCGTAAAAATGAAATTGTCTTGAACTGAACTGAACTAAATTGAATACCCACACAGCAGTCTAGGTGTCAGGATCCCTCCATAAACCAGTAGTCACTGATGAGTATTCTTATCATTTTTAAAACTGGGCATTGCATCGTTTCTTTATGTCATACAGGGACTACGATTTGGAGTTAAGTGCAGGTGGCAAAACCTTGATTTTCAGTCAGTGGTTTGAGTTCAAAAAAGTATCAAAGAATATCAAAGAACATGAGATTTATTTGAGGTTAACTCTTGAGTCAGTTGTTATATTGCCAGGTGACCTCAAAAGTAAGGTTGGCTTCATTTTATAGTTTGATGATTCTCTCCGGTGGTTATGCATGGCTCCCCCTGGCTCGCTGTCTCTCTACTGGACGACATACCCCTCGTTATCCTTCTACCACCTCACCATCAGCACCACAAAAATCTCTGTTCTGTGTGTGTGTGGGGGCATGCTTGACTATGTCTTTAGTATGTGCCGCTGTGTGTGAAAGTGAGCGTATGCTTGTGTGTATGTATGTAACTGTGTTTTTGCAGGCGCTCGCACTGGCCACAATCACTTTTGATGGATATCTATTCTGGCTTTGGAGAGCTGTATGTTTTCCAGTAGATGAGTCATGGGGCTTCTGACGGATGCCTGTACCAATTTACTGCCACTGCTCTTGTTCCCCACCCCATGTGTCTGAGTGTGTGTGTGTGAGTCTATGAATAACTATCCTGTGCATAGGCTGGTTGTGGTTGTAGTTTCCAGCTTCTGCTTATGAACTTTCCACTCTTCTCTTAAACAGCAGACAAGGAGAGTAAAAAGAGAGAGGGGCAACCACAGTTCTTTAATGACACACTTAGACCGAGAAAAATGAGGCAACTTTTCTGCAGGAAAAGCACCTCAATCCTGATTTCCAGGTGATGCTGCTATTGTTATGTGACTAGATTATTAATCCACTCAAAGATAAATGTGCTCATAGCAGTATGTGCACTGTTCTGTAGCACAGAAAAAAAGAGGAAAAGTTAAACAACTTACATAGCTTATCTGAACAGACCATTGTTCGGCTATATATGAAATATGAAATCTACTTTTCAATTACCACACAATATTGCAGACCTGAAGATAACCCATTTCAGGCATTTAGGAATTAAAGTGTTGAATTTGCAGAGCCCTGGAGTAATAGATTCCTGCCTGCAATGGCTTACCTACTTCATTCTTTACTAGCTTGACAAACAAAGTGACTCACAAGCTTTTTCAGCTCTTTGAATTTCCCAGCCAAGACTTCAAGGGATCACAAAATAATCACTGTTATATTTTTCCAAGTCAAACACAAAAATACAGTCTGAGCTGCGATATTATGTGTGGTATGACTCCCTTCCTGCAATGGTGGCCAAGCAGGTTTTGTCAGTTAAAAAAAACCCCTCTTTCCTGCCTGTGCTACGTAGTCAGGTTAGACAGTTGCATGTGGGCTAACAGAACAGACACATGGAAACAGAAGCACTAATCCTTTTTAAAAAGATCCCAAAAAGATCGCATATAGAGCTTATCTAAAACTTGAGAAAACAGAAGCTACCAAAGACTTCTGGACAAATGGTTTAAATAACCTGGAGTAAATTGCGCTTAAGTTTGCTCACACACTTAAACTAAGTTGAGAGGGATCACGAGTAGATCCTTATTTTATGGTCATTGCTGGCACACACTGAGCTGAGGGGAAATCCCCTTCACTGCACCATTTCTTTTGAAACTTTGGGAATTATAACACTCCAAAAGGATTGCATATCTTTGAACTGAAGTATTTCTGTCTCTAAAAGAACTTATATCAACCTTAATTACTTTAGTAAGCCCCAGACTAATCTAATCTAATGCAGACTGTTTGAGAAAGGAGTGAACCGCCTAAAAAAAGAACACATATAGTTCATATCCCCAAAGATGACAAGTCTGTAATGCATCAACTGTATTTAATAACTGCATGACTAATCACCCACTGCAACAAAGGAAAGAAAGTCCTGCTGAATCTTGCCGCATGCCAGGAGAACTTCCCACCTGGGAATCATTCAGAGATCACGGAAATACAGCTCATCCTTGACTGAGCATATTCTTACACTTACGTCTCTCATTTCCATCAAATTGCAATGAGCGCAATGAGTAAAATCGTTTGTCTTTGATTTATGTGTGAACGAGCTGACCTCAGAGTCAGCACTCGGGCTGTTCAATGAAACATTTTTAATTTTTTTTCAAAATATAGCAAATTGAATTTGGCTGTCACTGCTAAGCCAGACATGGATCCTTTTATCAGAGATCTGGTGGAAAAACCTAATTCCATTGACTCTGTTTTCATAACTCCCATCTTCATGTGTAAGCAAGGGAGCCTAACACACCACTGTGACTCCTGTCTTCATCACAGGCTATTCTGGGCTGAGGTTACCCAGGACACCGTGTGGATACACCCAAATTTAGCAGCCCACAGTATGCCTGAGTTAAATCATCTGTGTTTGTTATGCAAATAATAAATATTCATTAATGGTTCTTCCATGGTTCCTTGGATTCTTCCTCATTATTTTGTGTCAGCTCTGTAATCACTAAAGGGATTTTATCCTTCTGGACTTCTAGAAATAATCTTAAACAAATATTGACAAGTGCTAAAGAAGTTCACCTGCGGTGGCGGAGTTGGACGGGAAGACTGTGAAGAGGGTCGTGGAGCCAAAGCTAAACCGCAGTGCTGCACGGAGAAGAGAGGGTGGCCAGCGGAACAACGGTGCATCAAAGACACCAAGGTGAACCACCAACCTAGTCTCCGCTCCTCTCCGCCTCTCACGTTCAGGTCCTATTTTCAGAAAGACCAACACGGGGGCAAACAGCAAAGCCTCCATTATTGTTGTTATCGTTGCCAAACTTTCCAGGGGAAAACTTAGTAAGGGATGCTGCATTATGATGTATATGCACATATACAGGAACAAGCACTTGTGTATTTTTTCCAGAAGCATTCCCGTACACACACACTTTCTCACTTTACCTGGGTCCAGATCCCCCTAACTGCTCTGCTTCGTGCTGCGGCTCAGCTAGGAATGGATTTTGCTGGGCATGGCCACTCTGGGCACTGGTCCCATCCTCGTATTGAGGTGATGAAGGAGGACTCTGTCCCCAACCCCTCCCTCAACCATGGCCAGAAGAGGCGAGAAGGTACTCAGAGCACATGATAACTAGCTTCTGAAGATATATTCATTGATGAGACCAGGTCTGGCTTCTCTAAAAGAGACAATACCAGCATTTCATACCCGCTGTTGCCCATAACTACTCCTCTCTTTATGACAAGTCTGCAAATCTGAGGGCATTATTTTTGTGTTGCTTTAGAAAGCATTTGGTTTGTTCTTGTGATCTCCATGTTTTCACATTCAAAAACTCTCTTGCATTCCCCACTTGTCCCCATCTTGTTAAAATAAAAAGAGAGCACCTCAGTGCCACTGACTGCGACACAGTCAGCTCGCCCT
The DNA here is from genome assembly GCF_964374335.1 of Astatotilapia calliptera. NCBI lineage: Eukaryota > Metazoa > Chordata > Actinopteri > Cichliformes > Cichlidae > Astatotilapia > Astatotilapia calliptera. The sequence continues at coordinate 14,607,638 of NC_137425.1, read as the reverse complement.
CAATCTCCAGCTCCCTGATTAAGGTGTTGTTTTGATAATACTGCAAAAGGATTTAACTCTGCTTCCTAGCCCAGGTGCTTGTGAATAGGGAGCAGTGACAATGGACCATCAACTGAATAGAGCATCAAAGCCACCAGTGATGATTTGATGATGGTTGAGGGTCCCTGCATGAGGGTAGGGCCTCCTGCTTCAGAGAGCTGTTTGTGAGTGAAAAGGACCGTCATACAGGTTCACGCTGCCTTTGATTTTAATCTTTCATTAAGAGCTATAGTGGTGCTGATGTCAGCTGCATGTCGCTGATCATTGGCCAGCAGGGACAAAGGGCTGCTTTAACCAGGAGCAATTGTCCTGGTCTTAATTTAAAGAGCTGACTGGGGTTTTTGGTTGAAATTTTACTAAAAAGCAGTTTTTTTTATATATTTCTTTCAGTGAACTAAACACTCTGTGCAGTCATGACTCACATGAGGACCACAGCTTGCCACCTGCTCGTGGGAAAGCAATGTTCTGGACAAGAGTTCTCAAATCTGAGGAAGGATAAAGGGAGAAGAGAAATAAAAGAGAATGGAAAAGCATTTAGTTTGAGCATGTAGAGTGCATACCGAGGCTCAACTCACAGATTCCACAGACAAGCTGATGGAAGTGAGCCAGGTCGCCTCACACGGGAGGGGAGGAGAAATGAAAGACAGGACAGAAGAAGATGAAGTAAGAGGGGAAGAGCACATGAGAGGGGGGTGGGGGAGTTTAAAGAGATATTCTCTTTAATCAGGAACCTGCAGGATGCTGATGGACAAGGGACAGTGAGTGATGGAGGGAGATTGTAGGCGTGGAAGCAGAGAGTGACAAAGATAAAGAAAAGAAGGTTAAGGAGCTCTACAGCTGGAGTACCTCAGTACCCCCAGGTCTCACCCCAATAACCCCATGCCTATCTTTTATTTGCCCTCGAACCCCACACCCCAGGAAAAGAGATGCCACTGTCTCTTTGCTTGCACCCCAAAATGCACTGGCTGAAAGAAAAAGACAAATGCAGAAGTGGAGGGAAGAAGGAATGCTCCGAATTGTTGACCTCCTCCATGAAATGACAGAGAAGCTTTGAGAGAGGAGCCAAGCATGGCCTTGCAAGAATTCATTGTTCAGGGATATGCAATGAGACAACCGTGCCCCAAGTGGTTTGTCATGGTCTCATTAGTTTGTCTCAGTGAACCCACCATATCTTTATCCCACACTTACTCACATCACGCTTCCAACACCAAAAATCCCAGAATCCTACCTCTCAGACTAGTGAATGTGTAGAAAACAATCTATGCTCTTTGTTCAGAGATAATGCCATCCTTCACTCCAGAGGTAGCTCACTGACAGGCTGCTCAGTTGTTAGAAGAGAGATGGATGATGACACTTTGTACCTTGAAGAGCGAGGAAGGGGAAGTGGACTGATATGACCAAGAGATAGGAATAGCAGCATATTATTATCAGTAAAGTGATAAAGAACAGCAACGAGGGACAACATCAGAGCAGATTTAGTTTAAGCTTGAGTTTGTTAAGCTCAGGCCAGAGCAATACGAGCTCCATCTTCCAGAGACACAGCGGCATCACAGGCCAGATTACCGTCTCCACTGTCTCTCAGCTGGACCTCTGTGGCAACCAGTCTCCATCCACGAGGCCTTGTAACCCAGGCCATTAAAGGGTGGGGTAGGGTCAGGGGTTGGGAGTTGCAGGGTTGACAGACAAGAGAGATTGATGCCCGTTGACAAAACTTGAGCCCTACTCAGTCTCAGCAGCAGCCCTGCCTGCTCCCCAGGGGCCCAGGGGATCAGAGATATCCCACAACCCCTTTTCATCCCCGGGGACACACACACACACATTTTGACTTCCCCCCAACTCATGTAAACCTAAATGCCATCCCACTTTCCTGCCCAGTCTTGTTTGATCATGTTCTAAACTGTAAGAGGAAGCAGTGAAAGGCCTCTGGCATATATTTTGTTACATCCAGCCATGAATTCCTGCAGGAGGACTTGCGCCACTATTTTATGAGTGTCTATCAGCCATGGGAGAGCACAGAGTATAGACTGAGCGAGTGAAGTGGGTAGAGGTACTGTAGAAGTGAAGCAATGCAGCGTGAACTGTTACAGATAGAGTTACATGAGGGAAATGCTCCTTTGACAAAAACAGACCCTTAAATTCCCAAGCTTCCACAAAGCAGAGAGGGGTGGTAAAAAAAAAAGTGTCAACAAGGGAGATAAAACGTAACAATCACCCCAACTGGGAGAGCAGATCTTTTACTGTACCTGCATCTCTAGTTACATGCATTCATTCATGTGGCAGGTGAGAGCCCTCTCCATTCTTCTGCTGAATGAAAGTGAGATGCTGGATACTGTTTTCAGATATTTACAAAGTTGTAAAATATCATCTTCAGAGTTTGTTGCTGTGTGGCCTGTGTGACATACATGTGAGTTCAAAGCAGATGGTATAAATGGAAGCCGAAGAAGAGACGTCAGGTCTGGCTATGCAGTCATGGCAGTATTATATAACATGCATTCTTTAAACAAACTGACCATCGGTCTGTGTGAGACAGAATATACCAATATAAGTTGATCATTTTATCATCTCATGTTATAAAATAAGTCTTGAATTAATCAATCATGTTCGCCTCATTTGAGATATAGTAGAAGAGAAGCACATAACATGCCATAGAAAAGCCATAAAAGTCAACATTTGCTGTATTTAAAGTTTATACAGTCCTGTGAAAAACTAAAATCCTCTAAGAGGGTAAGTAGCAGCCAGGTTCTGCTAATTAAACACTCTTGATCATGAACAAGTGTGAGCACCTCTATTAAGGCTGAAGTTTCAGAAGTGCATATTAATACAACACCCCAATATTCCCAGTGGATATGTCAACGTGAGCAGAGCCTCAGTGTGTTAAATGTTAATGTTCATGACAGCACAATTAGTGTGGAAAGGTTGCCAGGAAAAAAAGTCTCTTCTCTCTAAAAAAGAACATGAGAGCACAGCTTAAGTTTGCAAAGTTGCATCTGAACAAACAAAAAGACTTCTGGAACAATGTCCTTCGGACAGACGACACCAAACTGGAGGTGATTGGCCAGGGCTGGACTGGGACCAAAATATCAGCCCTGGCATTACGGTGGAGGCAAATGAAGGGAGCTTCTTTTCCAGCCCCAGGACCTGAGGCCCGTGCAGGCATTGAGTTAGTCGTAAGCTCCTCCATTTATCAAAGTATTCTAGAGTCAATGATTGGGCCATCTGTATGACAGCTGCAGATTGGTGCAAATTGTGTCATGGAACAGGACAATAATGCCAAGCACAGGAGCAAATCTACAACTGTTGTAATGCTCCAGTCAAAGTCCTGATATCAACTTGCTTGAAATGCTGGGACCTTAGGAGAAGGTGCAGAAATGAATGATGAAAAACATCAATGAACTGAAGGAGCGTTGTGAGGAAGAGTGCGCCAAAATTCCTCCATAATGATGTGTAAGACCAATAAAGTCATACAAAAAAATATTTTAATTATTGCAGCTAGGTTGATTCCCACTGAATGATGGGGTGTATTCAGTTTGTATCTAAGGAGACTTGTGGAAACTCTTTTTCACATGACTTTTCTGTGTATGACTGTAGTATGTATAAAAACGTATCCCGCTAAACAGATATATTGCTGTTTAGGGTGTATTACATAACAGAACAATACTGTAGCATATATAAACATGCTGTGATTACACATTTAAATGTATGCAAATCTTGAATAATTTGCAGGGATTTGACAAACTGAGCAAAGCTTTAATTAAGGCAGACCATGAAGTAATCCAGGCTGATCAGCTGATTTCAGCTGACACCTTTCTAAGCATCCAGTCAGCTATCTTGTATATGCTGGGGCATGCTAAATGAGCTGCTTTAGTCCACCCACAGTTGCTTTGGAGCCCTTCACACCAGCTACTTCTTTTCATTCTGGCTCAATCAACATCATCTCAGTTGTCGCTGATTCCTGATCTGCTCTAATGCGGTTTTGCTGCTTTATATTCACATGGAAGGGTGTGGATGTGCCAGAACGAAGACATGCTGATTAATATAAATTGCTGCCAATGGAAAAATCAGTCTTCTTTTGATTATAGTGTATTATAGTAAATATTGATGTGGTCTTACTTACTTTTCTACCTTAAGAGAACATGGGCCTGTTTACATTATTACTTATTTAAACCAACACAGAGATGCATCAGTAGCAGAAGTAGCAGCTTGAGGTTTAGCGTCTTTCTCAAGGACAGCTAAACATGTGGAGGTGCCAGGGGGGGTTTGCCACACAGAGTCTTAAAACAGACGTTTTCCTAACCAAGTTTTGTTACCTACATCTAACCAAAGTGTGACTGAAAACTCAAAATGATTTACATAGAAGGTATGCAGATGTAAACGTTCATGCGGAGTAATAGGGGGCGATTGTGGGTCAAGAGTTGGCAGTTCGTCTTGTAATCAGAAGGTTGCCGGTTCGAGCCCCAGCTTGGACAGTCTTGGTCGTTGTGTCCTTGGGCAAGACACTTCACCCACCACCTACTGGTGATGGCCAGAGGGGCCAATGGCGCAATATGGCAACCTCGCTTCTGTCAGTCTGCCCCAGGGCAGCTGTGGCTACAACTGTAGCTTGCCTCCACCAGTCAGTGAATGAATAATGGAATTGTACAGTGCTTTGATGTTCTTGAAAAGCACTATATAAATGCAATCCATTATTATTATTATTATTATTAATATAAAGCTAATTGCACTGATAAGAAAAATCACTGCAGTAGCCACTGTTGAAAGAGCGGTTTAGAAAGATTGCTACATTTCCCCAAATTGTCAGTTTTGAACTAGATGACCTTGCTTGAGCTTTCCCTGGGCTTAGCCAATCAGCAGAATAAAGTGTGGAGTAGGTGTAAACAGGGAATCACTGGCTGTTTGAAGCCATACGAGAGGTCATGTTCACATCCCCAGCCACTTCCACCCTGTTTCCTCCATTGATTGGGAATGTTTATCACATTAGGCAGAGGTCAAGGAGGGGGTCAAGTCAGAGGGAGGCTAGTGTGCTGCCACCCTGCAGTCTAAATAATGATACTATCCAGAGCTTGACCATGGACACAGAAACCTGTTCAGCAGGACTTAGTGGATTTCACAGGTATAGAAGGAGAACATGCTTGTCATTAATTGAGGCTAAAGAAAGGTTAGAAGAACAACCAGTAGAAGAAAAGAAACATGAACCGTCTTGAATTTCTAACAGTAAGTGATTCTAGGTTTTTGCCTGATGCCCCCTCCAAACCCGTATTTACCCTTACCTGTTAATATCCTCCGCCCCCCACCTCTGTAATTTGCAGCATTGGCCTGGTTTCACATCAACAACACACTCACATTAAGCTTTCATCTTCAGACAGAGTCCTAGTTTAGGGCCTTTCCCCGTGACCCAGGTTTGCCGTGGCTTAGCCTCGGGCACAAAGACATCCCTTTCATGAATGAGAGGGCTGGGACCTCCCCTGCCTCCCCATTTGACCCCCTTGTTGCCCTAATTGTGTGTAATGCCACAGCCATGCCCCACCCAACCCTAGACCGCCCCAGGGCTGCCACAGTGAGGCCCACAGGCTACAGAGGCCAATTATTTCCTTATTGTTGACACAGACAACCTAACAGCCCCCCTCCCACATAACTCCTGTCCTCCCATGTACTCGTGTGTCTTTCTAACTCCCTCTCTTCCCATCTCCTCAGGACCACCTTGGTGTTTGTAAGGCCGAATGCACACAAGGGCCAGAATTTCTTTCATGCTGCGTTGGAAGGATCCTCTCTGCTCTGCTTCATGCTTTCTGCATACCAGCGGAGAGAGCTATTAACAATGTCGCCTCAAGGCTCAGGCATGACGTGAGGGTGTGAGAGGGGTTAAGGGTCACCTTCCAGAGAGGCAAAGCCATTTATTTACTTCTTGACCTAGAGGAGTTCATGACTATCGTTACTGCTGTTATTTTTATTGCTTTTCCCCGTTCTTGTTTCTCTCTGTGCTGATGTTGCTGTGGTGTACATTTGGATACGCGCACACTTACTGGTGTAACATGTGGGTTTTATATTTCATTTTAAGTGTGTCGTTGTCCAACATCACACACATCAAGTTGTGCATTTAAAGGGTTGTGCTTATGTTTATATTCAAATCATATCTTTTTAAAATACTATAAATTTAACTTCCTCCCATAATTCATTTTCATCCTTTTTTGTCTGCCTTTCATTCATTAGTTTTACCTGTGATTAATCTGCTACACCTGTTCACAATCACATCACCACATTTAGAGTATGCAAAGCCCCCAACTATGCATACATCCCATATATTAACACACATGAACATAAAAAAACACATCACATGATACTGTAGTATCTCACATTGTCCTCCTACCTGCTGAAAATTGGTTGCATCTCTTTCCCTGTATGTAGAACACTGAGAGCCAGACCTGTACAGTGAACCACATTTAAATTAGTGGATTGTCACAATGCAGAAAGTCCTATGGTAGAATAACTGTACTTGGTGTGAAAGCCCTTATGTACTCAAAATAGCAAGTGTAAGTATTGAAGTATTACTTATCTGCATTTAATGAATGTGAGCCTTGATATGTTACTGTAGAAATGTGTCTTCCATTTTTCAGAAAATTCATTGATGATAGCCGGTGATCAACAAGCAGTTATATTTCAAAAGTAAATACAACTAAGTCAACCACAAAAATATCCATTCATTTATTCACCCAGCCATTCTCTGGTGTTTATCCAGGTCTGGGTTGAGGGGGCAGCAGAAAAGATATTTTGCTGATATGATTCACTTTTACTGCATTGTGCAATTGCATGAAGAAAATTAAGATTTTTTTTGTTTAGTCAACTGTACTTGATATTTTTAACTAAATGCAAATTGATTAAACTGGTAATTTTAGCTCAGTTATTGTTGTGTAGAATTTAGAGGGGTTTTTTGTTAACTCATGTTAACTCTATGTTTGCTTTAAAGTATTTTGCCTTTAGATCAATTTCATTCATTCATTCTCTTTGTTGTCTTTATTTAAAGGTCTTTCTACTTCTAGTTACATTTCATTGAATAAAATTAAACTGTACCGGGGCGCATGTTGGAATCAATTAATCAATATGTGGTGAATTAGCCATCGCTCTAAGAAATAAGCTTGATTAAAATACGCAACATTTAAAAGATTTCAGAATACTTTTTTCTTTCTTTTTTAAAAGTGTATTTCTACATTACAGTTCCAAAGACAAGACATTTCTATTTTTAGTAATTAGGACATATTCAGATGGTTTTACCACTATATGGCATGCCAGATGCACACACTCACTCACTCACTCACTCACTCACTCACTCACTCACTCACTCACTCACTCACTCACTCACTCACTCACTCAAACCTTTCAGCAAGCAGTCATCTATTGTACTGTTAAAAGCCCAGAAATTAAGGAAACCCTTATGATCACACACTGATGGGAATGAGGCAGCTTGAAAAACATTTAGTCCATGTGCTGTTTGTGAGTGTGTACACAATGTGAGATCCTGGTAGCGCAGCTCTTTGCATTCATTTATGTCTATTTAAAACTTCGTATCCAGATAAGCAGCAGCGAGGTCGCACCTTTGCAGTTAACAGCTGTTATCAGAATTAACCAACACTCCCCTACTATGGTTTTCTGAGCTGGATGGCATTTAGAGTTTGTGTTGCATTTTAACAAAGCCACCTTTATGTGAAGCCACTCACTGTAGTTTGAAGAAAGAAAAAAAAACTACCTCTGGTCTCACCCCGAGGTGAAGTGTGCGTGTGTATTTGGCAATCTGAGTATATCTGATTTGGGGCTTTGGTATTTATTTGTATGCCTAAAATGCTCACTCCACAACTCAGTGTCCACATAACATCCAGAATGTGACAGTTATTGTTCTGCAGGGATACAAGTCCCGCCAGGTGTGTATGATGTGTGTGACAGACTCATGATTTAGCACCATAGTTCCCTGCTTTTTAATGAGTTAGAGGACCCTCTGCAGATGGGTTTATAAGCTGGACCCACGGGAGCCATACAGGCTCCTATAGAGAGGTCCCCGGGCCACCTGACTCCACCCTAGAGACAATCTTGCAACCAGGGTGTCGGTACTGGGTGGTGTGTGCGAGGTTTGTGGTGTGACGAATGGGACACCTGAGCCAAACTGTAACACCACCAGCGTGGTGGGTCCCCCTAATCACTCTGGCTGCCCAACTTCCAGCATCAGGTTTCAGATTCCAGGGGGTGTGATGGTGGAGCTCTGGCCCAGTGAGGCTGAGGTGTCTGGTTTGCTTTAACAACAAACAGTTGCCGGCACTTCTGCACATACCAATCGCTGGCCTACAATACCCTTATGCAAACTCAAAAACAGACATATGAGCAAATTACAGCATGCACACAACACATCCCTCTCAGAACAGATGGAGATAAAAGACACAGCAGATGGTGGAAGGCTAGATATTTCTGAAATATGATCGCTTATACACTAGATGATGCCCTTTCAATAAAGTGAAATGTATGAAGAGAGTATGGCAGCTGTTCCTCCACATACAAATCTCCGGCCAGGCAACTTTAAAGACCCCATGCAATAACAAGTTTAGAAAGTTGTATTATTAGTCCCTTACATACACAGAATTCTCATGGTCAAATAAACCTTGGCAGAAAATGAAATGGCCGATGAATAAACACTTCTCTAAATTTATCATTGACAGTTAAAGTTGGCCTGCTTTGCGGTTTTAAAGGGGGTTCGAATATAGAGGGGGTAAAACCTGATGCTTGGTGATACAGTGCTCTGTTGACATTGCAAACTATCAGTTTACCGTGTTAATTGAACATCTAATAGCTTGCGTAGAGCAGATGGCCTGAGGTGAAACACGTCCTCTCACCCACCCCCCTCTCTTTGGGATTTATTTCGGGATCCGCTCGAGGAGGTGGGGTGAGAAGGGGGCAGAGGATGGTGTCTGTGCCCAAGACTAAAGCCTTGCTGTTTTGGCACACGAGACCCACTCCTCCCCTCATCTTTGCCGACGTCCACCGCGGCCAAATTTAGGTGAGGGGAAAACTACGCAGGGAGATATTTCAGTAAACTGTGTGTCAATAGTGAAGCGTGCCAAACCAAACTCCATTTGCACTTGTTTCTCTACTTAATCGCTCATCTAAACAAGCTTGAGGGTTGGTGGGAAAGGAGGAAGAAGGGCAAAGGGGGCGGGAGGTGGAAAGGTGAGGAGGCAAGGAAGGGGGGGAGGGGTTGGCTAGGGTATGCCAAAATAAATGCATGAATGCTGTCTTTGACTGACTGGCATCTTTGAAGTGAGCTATAATTGCAGTCCTCTTGTCCAGCAGTGGAGCCTGTGGCAAGCCATGCCTTGGCCAAACTGAGATGTTTGGCTTAAGCATAAAGGAAACGTCAAGGCTTAACAATAAACAATATCAAGAGGGGCTCAGTTCAGCAAGATGATGGTCGTGCTTTGCTGGGAGCGGTGTAACTCATAGAAAAATCAGTTACTGATTTGCTAATTTGTTGAAATTCTAAAATAGACAAGCTGTTTCGATTATAGCATCATTCCACTGATAGAGCACCAGTGTAGCTGCCCACTGGGAGCACCACAAAGAAATTCCCTTTTATGTAAAGATATAAAAGCAGTAGTGAGAGTTCAAGAGGATACTCACAAAGCTCCTTTCACAGCAGCACATATCCAGCCATTAGGTAACAGCTATGGCAGTCCTTCAACCCTCTCAGAACAGCGCTACCTGTGTGCACTGTACTCTGCTCTGAGAGAACATTAAACGTATGAGCATATGTTTATATGTTCATGCATCTGCACACACATGGGTACATATACATCGGGGGGGTTAACCTGAGGTCCTGAGACATGAGAGCCAGACTTACTGCGTTAATTCTTTCTGACCACTATGCGGTTTTTCCACTTGGAGTGAGCAGGGAGGGTGGAGGTTGATGTGTGGGCACATGGGCCATGATTAACCCCTTAGGCTCTAGGCTTTTAAGTTAACTTTGAAAAAACATCCCCAAATTAAGGCAGCGGCATTTGCTGCACAAATGGAAAGCCAAAATGAGCAACCTTGGGCACCATGGATAACACAAACTTGGAAAAGGTCTCCCAGTCCCCATTACCAGGTAAGATCTGGATTTGAAAAACATTCGTACTGCCTAATCAGTTGGCAGTACTGACACGGCCTCCTCAATGAAGGCTTGAAGAGGTTTGCAAACCTTAAAAAAAGTAACTGGTTGCACATTAATAACAGAGATGGACAGATCCAGGAAGAAAGGGGTTACTATACAGCCACTTGATGTCTTAGTTAAAAAATAAACCTACCCAGCCCAGTGATTATTAGACTGAACTCCCTGAAGAACACCTTATACAATTCACCTTTCAGCTGCTCTTTTTATTTCTTAGGCTCTGGGTGTGTTGTCTGGGGTTTTTTAAATGTTCCTCTGTGAAGAGGGAAAAACCCAGCTTAGTATAGCCTTACAACACCCCTTGGTGCATGTCTATGTAACTTTGTGCTACTTTTTTTTTTTTTTGTAAACTCGAAACTGGAAAAGTAAACAGAAGGGGGAGCAGTTAGGTGTTGCAGGGAGCAGAACAATACTTGTTAGGGCACAGCTTAAAATGGCTGTTAGGTGTTACTTGTCCTTTCTTTCTTTCTTTCTTTCTTTCTTTCTTTCTTTCTTTCTTTCTTTCTTTCTTTTTTTTACGTGATGAGGACCCTCAGCAGCTTGGCTAGTGTGATGAGAAGATGGAATGGGTGATCACCTTGAAGTAGCTTTTTGATGTTTTCCTGAACTCGGGCACTGTGCCAAACACACATTCCAGATCCTGCAGATGCAACGTCTCTGCAGTCTTTCCTTAAGTCTTTTCACAGACATGAGAAACTTATATACTCTCCTATATGAGTACTGCCACTCAAATTTTGTCCGTATGATTCATGTAATTACTGTGGAATTTATATAAACTGATCATGTTCAAAGCATGGCTGTAAACAAGGATAGGAAAACCTCAGGAAGGGGTGCAGTCCCTACACTGAGTTTGGTGTCAACACTTACTGACTGTTGTTTGGTTTAAAGATTAATTGACAAATGTTCTGCCAATTGGAAAATTGACATTACGGTTTAGTTAGGAGATTATCTTTGCCAATTTTAGTGATGAATGGAAAAAAAATACAGTGTTCTTTGGATTTCTTTTTTCCCATTAAAGCCAAAATGACTACAAATCCAACTTGGCAAAAGTAGAAACTGAATGGTCTTTTTAACTTGGTTCAATTTTTTAAAAATTGAACAGTAATTTTGAAAATGAAGCATATGTTTCAAAAGTTTCATGACAAAATGTGGTGCTATGGTACTTGTGGTATGAAATTTGGGGTAAACAGGGAAGTGTTTCCAGCCAGCGTCCCACATTTAAAGCTTTACTGGGGAAGAAGTGGGGATAAAAGATAAAAGCCCGATACTTATGGTGGACGAAGATGCCAATCAAAATATAAGTAATGAGACAGCAACAGCCAGGGGAGAGAGAGAAGTCCCACATAATGATCTAAAATTGAGAATCTATGTGCTCTTGAAGATTTCTCAAAGTGTCTCACTATAATTATCATTATTTTTGCTTTTTATTTCTGAAATCTGCATCATGCATCTCCTCTGTGTCTGGAGCTGGCAGATTTCCCCCCTGAATGCAAACCTTACTGGTAACTGCTGGAATCCAGGCTCAGGCTGGGGGTTGGCAGGGGAACCTGGTAACCATCCAAAAGCTAACCCTCCTACACACAGCTCTGTTTCTCAGGATTGTACCTGCGCCTGGGTCTGGACCTCTCTCAGTGAAGGTTTGTCTTCTGTTGGAGCCAATGCAGCCAATACACACAAAAGTCACATCTGCATTACCGACTTAACACAAATGAACATACACGCGTCCACATGCTGTAACTGTGTTTTAATGGGGATAATAATACCTAAAAAGATACCTAAAACTGAAAATGAACATAATTTGGTGCTTTATGAATCACCAAAATGCAGATAAAACAGACGTTTTTGTAGACATGTAAGAGTATTGGTGGATGGATGATAGTACGAGTACGAATTTCCACAAAAGTCACCCCTGTGTGCACCACCATCTACTTACTACAGAGCATGAAATGTAAAGCACGTGTCCATACTTATTTTTAAACCAGAAAACAGATACAAGACGATGTTATTTACTTACTTTGATCTGCAAAACAAGTGGACCTGTTAGCATTTTAAAGATCAGCCTTAGCGTGTCTGTACCATCTAGGAGATCAGAACCCACAGTACTAAATCAAGCTCACGATCTAAGTATACGAACTGATAACAGCTAGTCTCAGCGGTAGGCAACAGCAGCAGAGGGCTCAGCTGATATGCATGCTACCAACATATCTTATATAGGGTGCAGTATTTAAGTTGGTTTAGCCTGTCTACAGTTGTTTCTGCTTCTGCAAGCCGCTTTGCAACCCACGTCTACCCCAGTTCATTCTTTTCTTCCTGTGCATAAATAATTTTCACAAGACATGTTCACATTGTGATCTTTTTTTTGGCTACGGATACTTTATCTATCTATTTAGTTATAACAAGGGAGCAGGCCTTGCCAGCTCAGTTTTGAGCCTTTTAAAATGGAGGGCAATTTTTTTAAATAGCTCTGAAACATTTAACAAAATGGTTTTGTTAAAACCTTTGAATTAAAGCTGACTGTCAGCACTTTAATCACATCTTTACTGACTGATTTAAAAACCACAATGCTGGTGTACAGAAGCAAAATTACAAAAAATTTAGTCTTTATCCAAAAGCTTATGGATCTAACTGTATGGAGCACGTGGTTTGTATGAAGAATAATCAACGAGCTGATCCTTCCATGTGAAACAAACTAAGCTGTTGTTGCTTTTGGCCAGTTAGTTAGTTAATTAGTGGCTTCCTTTCACATTTTCCCACAGTGTAATCTTTGTCATCAAAGTGGGCATCTGGGCTGAACTGAAGCTAAAATGAGGTGGTCTGAAAGTTGAACAAAGCAATGCCCATCGCTCTGCTTATCACAGAACCAGGTTCACCTTTCCACTCCTACTGGCTGACTTAGACGGAAGGGCTGAAATTACAGCAGTGTACACTCCAAATTTTCCTCCAGTCTCTGCATATGCCAGACAGCAGGGAGGAAAGAATAACAGGCTCTACCGCCTTTGGCCTGCTGGAACTAAAGCTCAGCCCCACTAACAGATAATCATTACAGCTCATAAAGACGCGGAGAACAGGAGGAAAACGTAGAGGAATGAAGACAAAGACGGGGGGAAGTGATACTGTGTACTGAGTTGAATGTGGGAGGACAGATGCAAGGAACTGTGGACAGGGAAAAAATGTGGTATAGTAGTGCAGAGGTGGGAGTATGTGAATATGAAAACAGATTGAAAACTTGAGGGCAAAATGAAGAGAAGTTAAATACAAAGCTGGAAGTGTTTAAGATAAATACAGAAAGAATACCAATTGATTAGAACCAAAACAAACCAAAAAAAAAAAAAAAGAAAAGAAGAAGACAGCCAGGATGAATGGTGAATCAGCCCCCAAAAAAGGAAGAAGAGAACAAGAATATGATGACAGAAGACAGACTTGGATTGTATCCAAGTCAAATGAAAACCACACAATTAAGCTGCATGCTTATCCCACACATCGACTGCTTCTCTCTCACTCCCTTTCATCTACAGCTCTGAAGCAACAGCATGAAATCTGTGAAGGTAATAAAAGTGTGGAGGGGTAGTTCCCCAAGTCATCCTCAGCCTACAGACAGCGTGCAGACAGATATAAAGCCCGCGTGTGCGAAATAGAGATGTCATACCTGGATGGAAAGCGAGTGGAGACAAGATGAGGAGAAGCTGAAACACACACACACACACACTCAAATGAGGAAAAGACGCCATGACAGCAAAATATTAGGAAACCCCACGGTTTATTCAAGACTGATGAGCACATATAGAAGAAAACAATGGCTTAAAATTGAAAAAGAAAAGAAGAAATTAGCTTTTAGCTGACCCTGAACACAGTGTGGGGCCTAACCTAAAATATATAACTCATAATAATGTAAATATAAGTCAAATCATTTGACAGTGATCCAGTTCAGAAGCTGGCATGCAATGGTTTTCCATTTAATCCACATTTTCTCAAGTTTATGAATATAAACATAAACCTCTGAAACATTCTGTATTCAGAGCCTTTATTCGTCTAAATACAATATTAGTTTAGTTACTTTATGATTACAAATATTTAAAGTATCAACAGTAAAACTGTCACAAATTCAATATTTTATTTTTTTCTGTATAGCCATATTTTACTGCATAATATTTCATAGGCTGTAGTTTACAAAACTTTTAAGAAACATAATACATCCAGTAAAGTATATTGTTGACTGAAAATCAAATATTCAAGCATAGGAATCCCAGTTTCGTATTGTAGTTGAGTAAATGTACTTGATTACTTTTTATCACTGGGAAATTCCTGATGATTTTTCAACAAAAATCTCTCAAAGAAAACAAAGGGGACATTTTAGCCTCCCCCTGCATGTGCTGTCATCACAAAAATACTTGAGTCTCATTTCTGATGCATGATGCACTACCTGCAGTCATCTGTGTTAGACTTGTGTAATGTCTACAGCAGCACCTTTGAATTGGTGCGATGACACACAGGGTGAGGGAGACGGTAACCAGGAGTTAAGAGGTGGCCCAAGGCTGTAGCGTGAGCTCAGAGAAGTGTTTTGCTGATGCTATCTGGGCAGCTGTAAACAATTCTTACTCAGAACAGTCTGGCCAAGAAGACTCTTGGACATGCTATGAACGCTGCGACACGCTGACTGTAAACTAAAACATACCGCGACCCTGAAACAAAACCTCTCCATCTGTGTTAAACGTTAACACTTGCATTTCTGTTTGTTAAAAGCATCCATTTTCTCACTCTCTCTGTCACCCTTTTTCGCCCCAGCCCCCCATCCTCAATTTGTTACATACTCAAGGATCTTGTCTCTGATGTGGATGTTATCAGAACTATCACATTCCCTGTTCTTCTTTTTTTTCTCCCTCTTTTCAGCTTGTCTTTCTCTTTCCGTTACAGCTCACTGCCACTCCATCACACGCACCAACATCATACCTCTGTACTTGCCATCGTTTAGGGCCAAAAATATGACAGGTATACTTTTTGACCTCATTCATCCGAAACTGTCGGCTTAATCTCCTGCACCAAAACACGACCTACAATGCGCTGTGTGTAAACTATTTTAATTTTGAATGATCGGCTGTAATTCAGCAATGGGGGCCGGACTCTGCCTAAGCAGGTATATGTTTATTTTAATGCCGTGCGTGTGCTTTGATTGCGTTGGAAAGCTGGGACCTGTCAAAGCCTCAGGAGGCTCATGGCTGGCTCCAAGCAAAACAGGACTGCCAAGCCCGTCCATCAAGGGTTGTTTATGTAAACTTCTAGTTTATTGGTGGACTTTTTCTTTCTTTCTTTAAATAACTATATATTTAAAGTGATAGCAGCAGAAAAACCCAACTCTTTTACTTGTTTTGTCATGACTGTAAGGAGAGGTAACTTACCCTCCCAAACCCCAGTATGCAATTCAGAGTGTTTACGTCTGTTAGCAGATGGCTGAACCACTGACATGTCTACACAGGTCTGCCATCTGAACTCAATCAGTAATTCAGACACAATTAATATTTCCTCGCCAGACATTTCAATTGATAATTTATTGAAGTCTCCCCTTTAACCCCGTCTGATCATCTGTGTTCACGTGTGGCCCCATCTGTGCGTTGTCTGTGTACTCGCCGTTGACTAAATATCTTGGAGCAGATTAGGATACATTAGAAGGTTTCTGCACAGCAATGACATTCCACAGCGTGTCTGCTTTCCTCCTGTGTCTTATAGTTTTGTTTGGAGCAGATTAGCAGGTTGCCTCGCAGGGGATTCAGACTCAAACTGGGGTGATGGTCTATAAAAGTATAAGTGGACTGGAGCCTTTAAATTAAGACAAACTCATTAATATCACCCGCATTTTCTTGCATTTCAAATAATCTTTTATATAGCCATAATTATGAGGAAGTAAAACCGTTATATAGCTTTGTTATGTAAAAAAAAACCCCAAATGTTTCACTGCACTTGGGATTGAATAGAGAAAAATTGTATAAAAGTAGCATAAGACCATGTGAGGGAGGGAAGCTCGTGTAGTGTGGCTGGTAAAGTGATAAAAGGAGCGGGTGTGGGAGGAAGAAGGGTGTGTGTATGGTTGTTCTGCTTGTGGAGGTAGTAGACGGTAATGTTATACCTCTTCTGTGTTTTGACATTTGAAGACTAATGGAATAGCTTCATACCAACAAAAGGCCAGACAATTATTAACGGTCTTCTCTAGACGGAAGTAAAAAGGGCGCAAAGGCATCACTTTCCCATGATCACACTAATGGGTCTGTGCCCGATCTCACGTGCTGTTTTTTTAAGTAATGCAATATTATAAATGGTTTATTTTCTACCTGTGTTTTGTCATGTGAAGGTAAGAGAAGCAACTTCCTAATTTCAAAATGAGGGGGTTGTCTTCGGTGTTTATTCCAAATAAGAAACAGACTGACAGACATAAAGTTGGTTCTCAGAGGAAATACTGTCTGCATAATTTGGATGGGGAAACTGTGGGTGGATAAAGAAAGAGGGAGCTGGAAGTTTGTTGAATAGCAATGACAAAAACATATTCAACAATCCGCATCATAAACAGCGTGTCTTGCTGTGAATGTGACCTTAAGTGACCCCTCGGCAGATCAGGTAATGCCATTTTTTTCCCACAGAGCTGCATTTGCGATTTTCTTTCTGGCTCACCTCAGTTTTAATCCCATCCATGTTTGGTTTTTGTCACAGGTTAACCTCCGGCCATCACATAGATGATGTTTTCCACACATCACTGCTAAACCACAGAATCACACAGTATTTCATGACAAGTTTCACTTCATCTTTTGTACTCTTCCCCTTTTTCTTTGCACTCTCCTGCGTTCTCTTTTTCATATTTACATCATTCTTCTGGAGAGTGAAGTCACAAACAAATATTTAGAAATACCACCAAATAAAGTCGCCATTATAATGAATTCTACCTGTTCTGGAAAACCTTTAAACTCTAAACCCATCAAACAGAAAAGATAAGAAGCCCAGTGTAATGCTGGATTAACTGTACTACCAAAGTACAGCAAATGACCATTATAAGTCTAAACTACATACCAGACAGCTGCCTGTTGGTCTGGAGAGGGCAATAATAAGTCCGATGTGTCTTTTTTTCTTGAGACCTTTAAAAATGGCAGATTTCAAGTATTTTTCTCTACACAACGTATTGTTTTCTTCAATATTCCTTACTGAAAAACAAAAATGAAAAGGAATACTTAAATCAGTGTTAACGTTTTTATAAATGAATAAAGAGTTGCACAGCATGACATCATGCTTTTATGCAACTGCATAAATGCCATACCAGCGAGTCCCAATATTTAATGGAGGTGAAACATGTCCACAGACATAAACTACAAATGTAAAACTTAAATAAATCCTCAACAGTAAAGAAGAAGAATCTTTTTTATATATAAAAGCTTAACTGATTCTAGTGAAGGTCGCAGAATTGCAAAGATGGAAAACTTAGAGGTCCTGATTGGAAAATGTTCTTGTGTCAGATTGGTGAACGATCATGTTGTTTTTTAAAAGCATTACCAGCACTGAGTTCAAATATTAAGTTCTTATAGGAAGGTCACATGTTTTATTTTTAACTATCTAAGTTTTTACTTCTTTGTGTCATCGCGTACCTCTATTTATGCTCCTAGCAAATCAGAATCCTTTTGATATTCATCTTTTCATAGTACTTTTTGGGGTATTTTAGCTTTTTTTTTTTAGTAGGACAGCAAAGACAGGGGAAGTAGTGCGAGCAGCAAAGGGTTCTGGGTCACAATCAAACCCGGGCCACTGCTTGAGTCTTGTGACATGTAGGACTGGACGATATGATCCAAAATTCATATCTCGATATTCTTTAGCTGGATGGCGATATACATCTCAATATTTTTTTAAAGCCATAAAGTAAGAACAAAAAGAGAGTTCTTAGCCAAAGCTGTGTCCCAGATCTCACACAGGCACTTTTATTAACATCACAGCGTGGATGTACATGAAAAAAATACTCAGAAATAAATTATCAGCATTTATTAAATAATAATGCTCCATAAATAAAATAAAACAATCCTGTTTTTGTGCTAAACAAAGAGCTCACAATTGTGCAGTCAAAATGTAAACTAAAAAGACGCTGAGCATAATAACAAAGACAGACAGATTTCACAGCTGCTCTGTTCCCAAGACTGACAGCCTGGATTTTGAAATCCTCTTTGTAACCACCTCTCTGAACAGGTGCCATTTGTGGTCCTTAAACACACACAATACAGTAATATTACATTGAAGCACAGTACGTATCACTCCGCGAGGCTCCTGACTATGGTAGCCGTAATGCTCTGACAATCCATCAAGCGGTGTGGCTTCGTAGCTTACCAAAGCCGTACTAAAACACTTTTGAGAGATTGCTGAGCGGCATGTACCACATAAAATCGGTTCGCGGTCAGTAAGCACAACCAGAATTCATCCATAAGGCGCATTGTCGATTTTTGAGAGTATGAAAGGACTTTTGGCCGTGCAGCCGCGTTAATGCAGTTATGGCGTTAACGTCATTTTAACAAGATTAACGCTACCAACACTAAAATAGTAATCTCCAAATGTTTTCTTTTTACCGACCAGCTCCTCTTTGATAGCTGCCGTGTCCATCTTGTTGCCTGCAGGTGAAGCAATGGGGGAGTTGTGTTCAGTGAAGGAGAGGCGAGGCAGAGTAACGTTGCGTAGAGAGTAGAGACAAAAGTGGACAAAAGAGAGGTAAAATTGCGGTTCCACAAGTATAATTATAAGGTAACATAGACTATATTGATATAAACAATATTGTTACATCTTATATTTCGTATAAAAATATATTGATACATTTAAAAACTCGATATATCGCCCAGTCCTAACATATGGTCACCTGATCCACTAGGTGAGCTACACTGGTGCTCTTTCCCAATTATTCTGAAGGGTTAATGCACCTTATAGAGTTGTGTCTTGCTAGCATAGCTGATGCCACTGGGCAGCAGCATCTTCTCAATCAGTCCCCAGCTCACTAAAAAACAAGATGTCTTTTGTGCTGTTTCTTAAATGAGGTGTAACATCGTGACACGTTGTATATGTCAGACGGCTACAATCTCTCATTCAAGCGTGATATCATTCATCTAGAGCCGATAATGTCTCGGAGTCCACCGCCATCTCCTAGATATGGTTGCTGTGGTCGTTGCCTGACGACATCTCTGTTGTGGTCCTGTTTACAAGATAAACCAGGCAGTATCTTGCTTGTATATTTTTTTTAGAAAGGGGGAGAGACAGTGACTTCATCGTTAAACTGTCTTATTATTTTGGGCTCATGTTACAGCTCACTCTGTTGTTAAATTGTTACTTTATAACCTCAGCCGCCCCCCCAGGTACTGGTAATGTTAAGACAGGTTTAGAAAATTTTAACAATTTAATTTATTCACTTTAAATCAGTTCTAGTCTTACATTGGATTTGTGAGGATCTAAACTTTAAAAGCCAGAGTGCAAATATCTCTCCTTAGGCTTAAAACTCAGTTGACCCCCACACTTTCCAACCTGTTTTTCCCTCATTTCGTGTGACCCCATCACCCCTTTCTCTGTTTTTATATCCTTGCCCCCCTTCTTCCAAACACAGGAAACCTGCGCTGAAGAATTTAGCTTGTGTGTCACTCCACTTTAAAGTGAGAATATAAAGCAGGAACATAAATATGGGAGCTAGAAAGTAGCAGCAGAACAAAGTAAAACAAAATTGGCATGGCTGCATAGCCAGGTTCTGGCTGATTTCCATGTTGATAGAGCGGCTTAGGCCCTGGCTGGGAGGTTGGTAGCGTTACAGAAAAGCTGCTTCTGCTGCTAGCAAAGGCATGCTGTCAGTGTGCTATTAGATCACTCATTCCCAACCAGTGGAACAAGTACCCCGGGGCGTAGAAAACGTAGCTCAGTATGAAAAGATAAGTAACTAATTACATAAATGATGGTTTATTCCTTGTAATAAAGAATAAAAGGAATAAAAAATTCTTGAGACACTTCTCATGTCTTTATATTTTTCTTCCAAAGAGCCAGACTTTCCTTGTATATTTTTTCAGGTCCAATTTCTTTGGACATTGGCTGTTTTTTCACTCATTTTCAAACTAGTCCTCATACCTCAGCAGAAGAATGTGGGTTTTTTTTTTCTATTTGTTAAGCTACTTAACTCTGACCTATGAATCACTCAAGGATAAAATGGTACCTAACTCAAGTGATGAACCAGTCTTCACTCTACACATAAAAGAAAACTTAGTGAAGAACCACTTTTAAATTGTATCTTTAGGCTCTTTGTTACTGTCACACACAAAAACACAATTTCTTGAGTTAAATCTACAAAACATGCCAAAGACAACACTGCTTCAACTGTAACTTAGTGTAAATACGAAGCTAAAATCATGTCGAACTCATAAAAGCATGAACCGTGAAATAATTTTCAGTTTCCTACCAAGGCAACAACTGTGTTTGGTTCTATGTCATTCGCTCGGTCTTGTACATTTTCCACGCTTTTTTGCTGCCTTAAGCCAACCGTGGCAACCATCACTGATCTCTTACCTTACTTATCCCACAAAGCTGACAGAAAGATTTGTCTGGCAGTGAGCTCAGTAACCACATATCCTGGTTGCCAGCCTACAAGGAGGACACCGAGAGATGATCAAAAAGCACAGGCAGGGTAATAACAATGTTTTCAAACTATGATCTTTTTTCACAAGTGTTTCATTGTGGGCTACAGACTGTCAAATGTTGAAACCTATTACATAAAGGTATTCTGTACATTTTCTTTAATCACACATCAGAGACTCCTCATTGTCATTTTGACAGGTTGCCCGTCCCATCTTGTACACTTCAAAGAGGCAGAATAATCTCACACGGAGACACACTGTCACACAAGTACCTCTCACTTTGTCTCGACATATAAACCAACACACCGACAATTTAAGTGGCTCATATCAACACTACAAATATCTTTCGATGTGTAAAACGATATGAGCAGGAACGGCTTAAAACACCGCACATAGGTGGGCAAGTGTTGAGATGAAAGGGGAGATTTCCCAAGAAGTCTTAACGGCTTTGTTCTAGAAGGATCCTGAGTGGAGATTTATCCGGTGGAATGCGGGGTGAAATCGCAGCCTGCATATTAAGCAGGCTGGCAGTGGGGAAAATACGATACAGAGGACAGATATGTTTAGGTGGAGGGGGGCGTTAAACATTCCTATAAAGTTGCTGTGGGGACAGTCAAGACTGTGTTCCATGGCCGTGTCCACATGTTGACAGCTTTACGCTTGTGGTCATGTATTTTAACTGCTGCCCTGGATAAACCCAAAAGTCAGCGTCTCTGCCACTTTATGTACAGAACTGAAAGAAAATCTGGCCTGGACTGAAGCTTAAAGCTCAGCGATGAGCAGTTTAGAAGAAGGATGACTACTATAACAGACAGTTTTGTTTGAATAGGGTCAATAAATGTCTATATGTCTCCACTCTCAACAGGTGCTGTGTCTAAGAGCCAGACAACCTCAGAGCACAGACATCAGATGGTCACGGTGGTTGGGTTCACTGACCTATGAACCTCCATCCTAACCCTGACAAAGCGCACAGCTTGTCTTTCCTCAATCCACATTTCCAGCCTTAATCACAGAAGAGAAAACATTGTTGGTTTGAGGTTCACAGGAAAATGTTTCAGGTTGTTTATAAGGTTAAAAGGTCAGTTCAGCCATATTACAAAAACATTTTCTCACTTGCCCCAAGTAATATGGAGCCATGCAAGTAGCTTTGGTTATGTTTTCATAGATCTATAAGGATTTGAGCTGCAGGAAAACTGCTGACACTTGTGATCCTAAAGATTATGATGATGCTGTTGTTATTGTAGAACCTTTCGCCATCCTTTATCTGCATGACTATCTGTTTATATCGGCCTGTCCACCACTTGGGTCCAGATGGGAAGGTCTTGGATTTTGGATGAATTGCTGTGAAGTTTTACATATGCAAGAGAAAGGAGACAAATGAAGCTTTCTAACTGACATCTCTTTGAGGTGAACACTTCTAGTAGTTAATGACATGGCTTAAAAATTATTTCATGCTATTTTCCATAGGACATTTCATGGTGCCCAGATGAATACTGGTCAGCTGGGGTGATCTTGAAGCACCAGGAGTAGGAAGCAGTAACACGATTTCACTTATCTAACAAATATATATAATCTTCTTCTGGAGATTGGCAGCAAAGTTTGTATGACATTTGGAGTTTACAGTGTATGAAGCCTAGTGACACATAAGTTTTGTTGAAAACGATCCACAGACTGCGTGAAACACTCAAGATAAACCAAACTTTAGTCCTGCCAACCATCTGAAAAAAATCCATACAAGTGTTTCCAATTAATAAACAGATAAAGTCTTAGTTAGGTGGCAAGAGGGATGGAGGTGGAACAAAAACGTCTGGACACGAAATCTGAGTTTGACATCCACCTGTGAATGCTTTTATTTATTTATTTATTTATTTATTTATTTATTTATTTATTTTTTTGTGTCCCGTTTGGATCTTTAGCCATCAGAATTGTTGTCTTAAGGCCAAGAAAGATGCCAAGCGGATTTATTTTACCAAGTGGATCATCATGGCCTTGCCATATTGGTCCATTTGATTGACCTTTATTATAATTATGAATTTATTTTATTTTCAGTTCCTACAAACGGGACAAATATGACTGGGGGATAGGACAGGGAGAAAGAATGAAAGAAAGAGAGGGAGAGAAAGAAAACCAAAGGGGAGAAGAGACGGTGAGAAGGGGGGGAAGAAAGAAAGAAAAACAAACAAAACAAACAAAACACCTGGATCACCTGTATGGAGAAAAAAAACAGAAGAGAAAGCAAACAACAAAGAGCAACATAATAAAAAAAAACAGCACCATCACAATAAACTAGCTAGCAGTAGATATCAGTAGATACTAAATAATAAACGATATTGTGCAGCACGCAAGATAGACAGCGCACAATGTGCTTTGAGGCAGCAGCCAAGAAAGCTGTAGTCTGCGTCTGTGAATACCTGTGTGTACACCTGTGTGCATACCTGTGTGGATCAGCATGCTTGCATTCCAAAGGTTTCTCCATGTAACGATCTGCTAGGGAGTGTGGGGAGCCACAGCCCCGTCCTCCAGGGTATGAAGCAGGTATGGAGGAGATCAAAACTCCAGACATCCAGAGGCCCCCAGAACACAAGAGACCAAGGAAGACCAATTGTGAATGCTTTTAAACTTTCCCTTTTTGGGTGTTTTATTATCGTTTTCTTTCACAGTTTAGTTAGAGAGAACCTCTTAATTATAGTTATGAAAAGACCACAGTGTGCCTTAAGATAAATGTTTTACAGTATGCATTCACCCATCCATTCAACCATTTTCTGACACTTATCCATGTTACAGGGGCAGCAGTCTAAGCACAGAAGCCCAGACCTGTCTCTCCTCACCCACTTCTCCAGCTCATCCAGGGAAACACAAAGTTGTTCCCAAACCAGCCAAGATATGTAATCTCTCCAGCGTGTTCTGGGCCTGCCTCCTCCCTGTAGGACTTGTTAGAAACATCTCACCTAGGAGGCACCCAGAAAACATCCTGGTCAGATTCCCAAACCACTTCGACTGGTTCCTCTTGAGGAGAAGGAGTGGTGGCTCTATTCTGAGTTATTACCGAATGGCCAAACTCCTCGGCTCAACTGGGAGAGCTCAGCTGCCCTTCAGAGAAAGCTCACTTGTCAGAATCAGAATCAGAATACTTTATTAATCCCGAAGGAAATTATGGAATCTGTGATCTCATTCTTTCAGTGCGAGCTAACAGTCATAGATGAGAGTAGGAACGTGGATCCACCAGTTAATCGACAGTTTTGTTTTCATCGGTACAGGGACTGAATAAATTGTAACAATAAACCCAATACTTTGAGTACTCCCAAAGCATCCTCCAAGTAATGCAGTCGACTGCTCCGCAAAGTCAGCAAAGCACATGTAGAATCAGAATCAGAATACTTTATTAATCCCTAAGGAAATTATGTGAATTGCTCCAAGAAAGTAACAGTAAGAAATAGCACTAATATATATACAAATTATTCAATTATAAATATCAGGAATATTACAGAGGTGATTATATATGTGTGACATTTGACTCTAACCTGGGAACTTTGTCATTTGCTATTTTACTGTGGAGCGTGTGCAAAAGGGTGTAACTATTGCCGTGTTGACAGTGTGTTAGATGGAGGAGTTGTACGGGGAGATGGCCACGGGCAGGAATGATTTCCTGTGTCGTTCAGTGGTGCTTTTTGGTAATCTCAGTCTCTCACTGAATGTGCTCCTGTGACTAGCCAGCATGTCATGGAATGGGTGGGAGGCGTTATCCAACACTGTCCTTATCTTGGACAACATCCGCCTAGACTAGTTGGGGAAGCTCCCTGCCACCTTCAAACATCCTGGAGAGGATAAAGAGCTCGTCATGTCTTCTGCAATCAGGGCAAAAACCACATTGTTCCTCCTGATTCTGAGGCCTGACTCATGAACAGATTCTCCTCTCCAGTATCCTGGCATAGACCTTCCCAGGGAGGCTGAGGCGTGTGATCCCCCTGTAATTGGAGTACACCCCTCCAGGCCCCCTTCTTTTACAGCATTAATCTGAAATGATGCAAAGCTCCTTTTTCTTGTAGGTCTACACGATGTCAAGTTCCACCCCGATTTAGGGGGGGAACAATCACACATTTTGCAAGCAATAATCCACACAGCCTCTAGCAGACTAAACAGACTAAACTCTAAACAGTACTTTGATATGATAACTCATCACAGTTATCTTAGGCACAGAAAGACATTTACTGATACTGTTCAGGACACCCCGAGTTTTACTTTACAATTGCCGGTATTATATAGAACCGGCACACGTTTTGAGCTACCAAATGCAATGGTTGGATTGGTCAGATCTGTTCATTTGTCTGTGAAAAATCAAAAAAATTAAGCTTGAAAGATAAAAGCCGCAAATTCATCCTGCGAAATTATGTGATTGGTGTGAACAGCTGCATGTGTGAAAGCCTTACATCTTTGTCTGTAAAATCACTGAACTAGATTTAACATTCTTCAAGGGATTTGCACGGTTTGCAATTACCTGGTTTAATTCCAGATAAACAACATTGTTGCATGTCATAACACAGATTATCTGTAACTCCTTATTATCAACTGGGAGCAAGATGCACCAGATATGCAATATAAAGCTTTTCTAGGCAACACCTTTAAGATCCTTGTGTTGCAGTATAAATACAGCATATCTTCAATGTAAGATAGGATTTATGATGATCATAGCAGTAATTTACTATTGTGTAAACACGTAAATACATGGTGGGCAGCACTAAACGAGAAGCATATTTGCTTCTCTGAGTTTCATAAGACTTCTGCTTCCCAACCCAAGTAGAGCATTCTGGTCCATGCGGAGTCCTCAACAACCTCTCAACACAACTCTCTCTGTCCATTACCACCTCTTGTCCCACTTACCCAGCGTCACAGTGAGACCATCCAACCCCCTCATCAGCTTTGATGACAGTATTAAGTGTCTCTAAGTGTGGCACTGGTGTGTGTAGCTCGCTGTTTGCCTTGATCCTGTGGATGTGCAGCAATAGTGGCAGCATTCTGCACTCCACCGGTGTTAATTTTGTACATATCAAGCAGTCACTTTTAAATCTGAGGTATGGACTGAAAAGTAAGCACGGACAAACCAAAGACAAACACACAAGTCCATTGGCTTGGTGTGTTTCTACAAGCCAGCTGATGAACGAATATACATTTGGTGTAGACCAGCAGGTTACTTTTAGAATGAGGGGGAAATAGCTGCTTGATCCACCTATATGGTTGGAATGCTATTTTGTGATTCACTAGCACTCTAGTTTTTGATGTAGCTAAAGTCCACAGTGATAACAGTCTTACCTCTCCCTTCTCTTTTCAGGAGGCCTGCACTGTGAGAAAATGTAAAAGCTTAAGTGGTGTGTTTGAGGCCTTCTCAGAATAACCCCACTTACCTTTCTGATAACAGCACATTCTGTCCCTCAGTAGTGGTTCATTCTGCTTGGGCCATTGAAGAGTTAATTTATAAATCTCTCTGCTCAAACTCCCCCTCCTCCCAAAAAAGAAAAGAAACGAAAATGAATCCCAAACTGCTGGCGGTAAAATGCATCATTAACAAAAAGAACAATGGAGACAATTCAGGAAGAGTCTCTGTGGCTTTATCAAAAATAACCTTTGAGATGAACAAATGTTAACACTGTGCCACAAACCGATTGTGCGTTTCTGCAACAATGTGTACAGAGTTTTTATTATTCACTCACTTTCTGTAGTCTTACAGTGTGAGAAGAATGGTCTTGATACATTCTGCTCTGGTATCAGTGCAGGCCGCAGATATTTGAGTATAAATAGCGTGAAAAGAGGAATTGTGCCAGATAGGAATGTCCTTCTCAAGGGCATCTGTTGGATGATGCCCAGAGCACCATGATGGGTGTTAAAATTTGCTGGAGAGCAGCCAAACGCGGAGGTGGGGGGGGAAAGGGGGAACTGAAAGAAAGTACAAGTGAATAAGAGAGAAAATCATCCAACGCTGTCTGTCCTCCCTGCCAGCTGAGAAAAAGAAGACAAAGAACAGGTGACAGGTCTGTGAGGTAACAGGCAAAGACGTGGCATGGAGGAATACATTTTTTTATAATAGCACAACAACTAAAAACTAAGGGAAGTTGTTATTATTATTGTGAGGGACCGAGAGGGAGGAACCAGGCAGAGAAATTATCTGACTGGCTAAAGGCAAAATAGGAACTAGAACTAGAACTAGATCACTCTTACTGTGACGAGTCTCAGACAGTGACGATCATTAGGAGAATGCAGAAGGCTGCACTCACTTCCCATTTCTCTTTCATGAAGTCAGCCTTGAGGTTCCTTTGTTTGCTTATTTTTGTTTTCCCCCCCATTCTTTTAGACTCTAAACACAAGGTTTTGTTTTTACCCAATAAAACATCCAGCCAACTTGCAGCTATTCTCAGCGGCCATCACCTGAAAATCATGCAAATGACCTTATAAACTATTATGCCAGAGGAGCTTTCAACAGCTCCTTCTCGCTTCTCGAAGTAGAGCACTACAGTGCCACCACAGAGCACACAGGCGATTAAGCAGTTATGTCAGGTATTGTGCGGTTACTTTGCGCATGCGAGTCAGTGTGGAAGCCCCGTGCGTGCACACAGCACTGCACCAGTATAGATGTTTTTGAGCTGCCACGTTAGCATTGTTGCCTTGTTTGTAGCAACAGGAGCTGCTGTCAGTCGCACGGTCACCCTGCCATTTTACAGGGGTTAGAGGTGAGAGGTCGATGAGGTGACGCTGGAATTGTTTGGAGATACAGAGTGAGGCAGCACAGCCCCATCGTGACATGACAAACAAAAAGCTGTGACCTCACTGCCTGGGAAGTTTTTAGATGTGCTGAAAGTTGCTGATCTGGACTTTAAATCAACAGCAGGAAAGTAGTTAAACTATAACTCATTAAGCTCCTGGGGAGCCGAGAGCCCATTGAAGACACGCAGTCATTTTGCTATATCGGTGAAAAGCAGAATGAGGCCACAAAACAGAATCATCGGTGGATTCCAGCATGACAACATCTGAATCACAGTGCTGACACTGTGGAGACTCCATGTAATTCTTAATGCTGAAGAATGAGGAAGATACTGCCCGTGATTTTGAAACTTGAGATTATCTGATTATCACAGACACCAGAGAGGTCACCGGCTGGGCTAGGTGGATTCAGGCTGCCGTCTCTGGTGCTTGAGGTTTCACAGCAGCAGTGAATTCCTCGGCTCTGGTTTGTCACAGCCAGATTTGTTTCAGATGGTAACACAAAGGCGTTGCAAGCTGCATGCGGGCGCTCCACTCCAAGCAGTCAGTCTTGCTGAGAGTGCCACGCACTCGCACAATGCCACCTCTGTAACTCCAGCGAGCCTGCAGATGTTTACGTTTGATGTCTCGCTGTGCAAATTTAAAATAGAATAAAAAAAATATCTTTGGATCATTGGATGACCTCATATCTGTCTCCACTGTGTTTTTTTGGTTTTATTGGGGTTATTTTCAGAAAGCAGAAGCTTCAGTTTTCAGCTCCACTCTTGGTGGACACTAATAAGTAAACAGGGGGTTAAAAAGGCAGTTATTGCTTCTTTTTCATGCCTTAAGAGGCCATATTTCAAAGATTAAAGTCAAAATGATCTAACTCTCTGTCTGCACCCACAATTGTTGACCTTCTCCATTTCAAGCCTCCCTATCCCTATCTATCTTTAATGGTCTGACTAATTAATAATAAATTAGTTAATAGCTTAACTGGAAAACATTAAGAAAACATGTAACAATGCTACTTTTAAATCATATACTTTCCAACCTTGGTGATCCTAAAGCTAACATGCACTGAGCAATCAGTGCAGTGAACCCAGTGTGTAAAGATTCTGAGGTTAACCAGAAGCCTTACGTGACTTCTTTACACATTAAACCACGCAATGCCACTTTGTAGCAACAACCGCGGTGTGAGCCAGCTGTTCAAAGGGAACATGCCACCCATGCTTAAACCCGTCACCCACAACCAGATGCTTATGCCTCACCAGAGTTTGATGAGACCATTTGTTCTCATTCTGGGAATGAGAGATGAAACGGGCGAGAAAATGGAAATAAAGAACAAAAACATTGCCTCTGATGCCAGTAATTCAGGGGTTTTGATTTCGCATCTTTGTGCGTTATCATAAAGCGGAGATCGACACACACAGAGAGAAATGAGAGCAGTGTGGGCATGCCTGTTGTTTGCTTGCCTATCTTTCCTCTCCATCGACTCCACAGCAACTCACCCTGTGACAGGAGGACAGCTTCCCGCTGAACCGAGGCTGGGGCAAAAAGTTTTCACATAAACACACCATAAACTTCTTACAACACATAACCGAGAAGGGTAACTTTCCTTCCAGCTGTCTGTAAAAAGTCTGCAAAAAGCATTTTCTCCCTTTTTGAACTCTCCGACGCCTGATTGATCTGTTAAATAGCATATCCGAAACACAGTGCGCGCCACCTTTAACCTGATTTGTTTTATTTTATATCCTTCTCATTCCCTGTTTTCAACTTGCTCTCCTGGAGATAGCTTGACATTAAACTTTAAAAAGAAAAAAGAGCCATTGTCCTAATTTGCTCTAAGACACATATTTCAAGCTGGTAATATAATCAAATTATCAAACGCTTCAACATTTTCCTGTTGCAGTATTGGTTTCCCCAGTGCAAACACACTTTGATTACCATTCTCTAACTCATATACACACAAGCCCCATAGCATTCAATGTCTCGGATGAACTCAGTTCTGAAATGCACACTTGCGCCACTGGCATAGGAGCAACAAAGGTCTACACAGGCCCTGTTGTCCTGGGACAGTAAGGTAGTTATCTGTGCCACAGTGGGAACATAAAGCAGCCAATAGATGAATGCTATCTTTATATCTTCTGCACCAGAGGTGATTTGAAACGCTGCCACTGGACGTCATAGAGCCCCGCTCTGAAAAACTGCCTTTGAAACACTGACAGCACCGACAGAATCAGGCCAGCTCTTTGAAACGGGGGGCAGTGAAAAGAAAGCTTGAGCGTTAAAGAGGGAGCATTATTTAGGTACAGCTCCATTAAAGTGCTGATGAGAATGAGAGGAGAAATAAAGCAGAAAAAGTACATTAAGTACTTTTAAGTTTATTGAACGTGCCCGCTGCATGCTTGTCTCACAACTGCAGTTTTGAAAGCAGTGGTGGTGTTCTTTGTCTACAACGAAGTTCATTGTGGGAACACGTTGAGATGAAGGTAATTTAACTATCCGCCCAAAATTTGGTTTATTTTACTCTGACTTCCTGTTTTCCGATTACACATCATATAAATGCGCTTTCTCACTTCCTGCCCGCAGGACTTCAGGTAAATCAAAACATTACGTCAGCGAGGAAGTCGCGTCTCGCCACTTCAAGCCCTGAAGGTCTTTCTGAGAAGAATGATAAACACAGTGGCTGGCAGCGCGAGAGAAAGTTAATTGCTAATGGCTGCTTCATGTCTGTGGGGTGTTTTTAATGGGATTCAGGAGTCAGGCTGAGCAACAGCGCAATCTGTTTTTAATGGGACTTTGAAAAGTTACAGTTGAAGCTGTTGTGCTCAGAAACAAAGTCTCTGCTTTTACTTTAGGTGCAGAGAGTGATCTCATTAGAGGGCTGGTAATAAATGAATCGCGGAGTGATTAGATCAGAAAGAGTGGGGGTGGGGTGAATGACATTATCAGCTATTTCTCACAATTCAGAAAACACCCGGAGGCGTTTCTTTTACCACAATCACGCTTATGCCCTGTTATTGTGCTAGTACAACATAAGCTTTCACTGTTGCTCTGACTCAGTCTAACCAAATGAGGAGAAAAAAGGTTGACTTTGACTTTACAGATACAGTAAATTATTATTGTTATCTAAAAGTAAAGCACACTCCAACGACGTAACATCAACATGCGGCCCTGAGCTCCTCCGGCAGGCTGTTCCACAGACGAGGACCATACCACTGAAAAGCTGCCTCTCCGTGAGTATGTGTCCTGACTTTAGGGACAATTAAAAGGCCAGCACCAGAGGACCTCAGGGTAAGCGAGGGTTCGTATGGTAAAAGCAGATCTGAGAGATAAGAAGGCCCAAGACCATTAAGACATTTAAAAACCAATAAAAGAACTTTAAAATCGATCCTGAAACACACGGGGAGCCAATGCAGCGATTCTAAAACCGGTGTAATGTGGGCCCGCCCTCTGGTCTTCGTCAGCACACGAGCTGCCGAGTTTTGCAAAAGTTGTAAAGTTGAAATATTCTTCTTAGGAAGACCAGAGAGCAGGGCATTACAGTAATCAATGCGACTGGTAATAAAAGCATGCATCAGCATCTCCGTGTTGGCCCGAGAGAGAATAGGGCGGACTCTGGCTATATTTTTTAGATGATAAAATCCAATTTTGGTTACATGTTTAACATGTGGGATAAAACCAAGCTCAGAGTCAAAAATAACACCCAGGTTTTTCACTTGTAGCGAAGGACATAGTGAAAATGCCTGTAATTTAGACAAGAGTTTCTCTCTCTGAGCCTCGGGACCGACGATTAAAACTTCAGTTTTGTCCTGGTTAAGCTGTAAAAAGTTTTCTGCCATCCAAGATCGTATATCTAAGATACAGTTAAAAAGGGCATCCATTGGTCTGGTGTCATCAGGAGACACGGAGATGTACAGCTGCGTGTCATCAGCGTAACTGTGGAAGTTCACTCCATGCCTCCTGATGACACTGCCGAGAGGGAGCATATACAAATTAAAAAGTACAGGGCCTAAAACCGACCCTTGAGGCACACCACATGTCATTCTATGGATCTTAGAGGAGCATGTATCCATACTCACCATAAAAGATCTGTCAGAGAGATAGGAAGTGAACCAGTTATGTACAGCACCAGAGAGGCCCACCATGTGTTTCAGTCTGTTTAAAAGAATGGCATGGTCTACTGTATCAAAGGCTGCGCTTAGATCCAGTAGCACCAGGACTGAGAGCTTTTGGGAGTCCCAGTTACATCTAAGATCATTTAAAACCTTTAGGAGAGCAGTCTCTGTGCTGTGGTTCACCCTAAATCCAGACTGGAATATCTCCAGGATCTGTCTATCATTGAGAAAATCAGTAATCTGAGTAAAAACAAGTTTTTCTAAGATTTTACTTAAAAATGGTAAGTTGGATACAGGTCTGTAGTTATTAAAATCATTACAATCCAAATTGCTCTTCTTCAGAAGGGGCCTCACCACCGCCGTTTTAAAGGCAGCAGGGAAGACACCCAACTGAAGAGAGCAATTCATCATGTATAAAAGCTCAGCCTCAAAAAATCCATAAAGTGTTTTAAAGAGTGAAGAAGGAATTGGATCTAAAAGACATGTGGTGGGTCTCACTGTGGAGAAAACTTTCTGAAGGTTCTCAGCATTAACCAGGACAAAGCTGTCCAGTGTCTCCTCAGGTACAATCGAGCCCTCAGATGTGTTTACAAACATATCGCGATTAGATAAAATATCAGATCTGATGGCGCTGATCTTTCCCCTGAAGTGGTCTGCAAACTGCTCACAGAGCGAGTCTGTGGGGGTTCTTTGGGAGCTGTTAAAGTCAGGGTTAAATAAATGATCTATGGTGGAAAAGAGGACCTTGGGATTATTTTTGTTATTACTGATTATTTTGGCGAAGTATGAATTTCTTGAGTTCCTTAATGTACTATTGTACATTTTAAGTTGCTCGCAAAATATTTGATGGTTGATAGTATTTTTATTTTTCCTCCACCTCCTTTCTGCTGCCCTGCAATTTCTTTTTAGTGTTTTGACTTCTTCGTTTCTCCAGGGTGATACGTGTTTTACGTTAATCTTTTTGGTGGTGAGTGGAGCAACGGAGTCAAGGCTTTTCTTCAGTTTGCTGTTGAAATGATTAAAAATCAGATCGCAGGGTGCAGGTAAAATCACAGGGGGGCATTCGTCTAAAACCCTGGTAAAATTTGCAGCCACTTCAGAGGTTAGATAGCGCCTCCTCACAGTTCGCACCGAGGTCTCCCGCTGAATAAAACCGGTGATGTTAAAAAACACACAGTAGTGGTCAGAGACAGCCAAGTCAACAACAGAGGACACGCTGGTGGACAGCCCATGGGTGATGACCAGGTCCAGAGTGTTTCCTCTGTTGTGAGTCGGCTGCGTGACGTGCTGGATAAAATCCAAACAGTGAAGAATGTTTAAGAATTCTTTTGCTGCAGGGTCAGAAGGATTATCTATGTGCAGGTTAAAATCACCGGTTAAAATTATCATATTATAGTTTGAATGTATGTTTGTTAAAAATTCTGAGAATTCCTTGATAAAAGCAGCACTGTCTTTAGGTGGTCTATAAATTGTGACAGATAAAACTGGAGGGCTGCTGAAAACAATAGCGTGGAATTCAAAAGTGGTAAAATGATCAAATAATATTTGTTTGGTGGTGAGTGTGTTGTTGGTTAAAGATGCAGTCCCACCACCTCTCTTACCACTTCTAATAGAAAAGGAGAAATTAAAATTTGGTGGGGAGGCCTCAGTGAGAACAACTGGTGCATCCGAGCCCAGCCATGTTTCAGTTAAAAATAAACAGTCAAGTTTATTATCTAAAATTAAATCATTAATAATAAAAGACTTGTTCGACAGAGAGCGTACATTTAAAAGTGCCATACTGATTGAGACTGGTGGATTTTTGACAATAGAGTTGGATGGATGTTGATATTTTTGAAGAGGCCGGAGGTTATTAATGTTTTTGGAGTTACTGGATTTATGATAATTCTGTTGCTCTCTGTTTGTGATTATGACGGGTATTGTGTTGACTGTGGGAGAGAGAGGTCCGAGTCCAGAGTTTTGTGTATTACTGTTAAAAGTGGAACAAATATAGGAGTTGGGACCAAGGGGACAAATAAAGCAGGTAACCTGCCGGTGGAGGCGTGCACAGCGTGAAGCATGAGTTCATAAGGCAACTGGAGAATACTCAAACCACAAGAAATACCCACATAATTTATTTAGGAATCTGCTGGATAGACGTGTGTTCACATGTTATGACAGCAGCCGTGTCCACAGTAACTAATGGATAATTCTCTTTTTCACCAAATCTGTGCAGGTAATGTCAGTTTGGGGTAGTGACAGGGCGATGTGCGGGAGTGCTGTACGCCAAATGCCAAATTGGCGGACAGCAAACGGCGTCCCCAGGCGTTGAGGTGGAGCCCGTCTGCCCCAAAAAGATGCCTCCTCTCCCAGAAGGCATCAAAGTTGTTAATAAAACCCACGCCGTGGGAGACACAGGCGGAGGAAAGCCAGGTGTTAAGGCTGAGCAGCCGGCTGAAACGGCCTATCCCTCTGCCACAGGTGGGGGTGGGCCCGGAGATAAAAGCACTCACCTGCAACTGACCAAGGAGGCTGAAGAGTTGGAGGAAGTCCAACTTCAGCAGCTCAGATTGCTGTTTGGGGATGTCATTGGTGCCGATGTGGATGATGAGCCGGTTAACCTGTGGGTGGGATGCCAGAATGTTGGGAATTCTGTCCACTATGTCAACAACAGTGGCTCCCGGGAACGACAGCGTGAGCGCCCCCCTCATCCGCACGTTCCTGACGATGGAATCCCCGAGGACCAGCGTGGAGAGAGGAGGTGCCACCGGGGGCTGTTGGCCATCTGAGACGCCCGCGCCGTGACACCGGGGGTGTTCAGATGGAGATGCGCCAGCCGGACTGCGTGAGTGACTCCCAGGTAGCCGCGCCGTGGCAGAGTTTTGAATATAATTAAAGGAAGGCAGGAAATAAGCCTGGAGACTTTGTTCACATTCATTCACTTGAATGCCCAGGTAGCACTTCTGAATTCCAAAGCACTCTATCAACACCTAAAAAGAAACGTTCTAAATAAATGTGGTAACCAAGGAATCACAGCCATGGTAACAAAAGATATGCCGGAGAAGCTTGTTTCAGATGGGAATCTAGTTGACATCTAGTGACAAGGTAACATGAAACTGTGCCTTTGTTTGTGCTTCCCTTGTATACCAGGCAATGCTTGTTGTGGTACTAACATTTTTTGATAAACTTTGTGGCAGAGGTGGGACCAAGTCATTGTTTTGCAAGTCTCAAGTAAGTCTCAAGTCTTTATCCTCAAGTCTCAAGTCAAGTCTCAAGTAATGTCAGGCAAGTCAGAGTCGAGTCTCAAGTCACTGGTGTAAAAGTCCGAGTCAAGTCACAAGTCTGAAATTTTGAATTTCAAGTCCTTTCGAGTCTTTAAAAAAAAAAAAAGAAAAAAGTATGTTGCAGTTATGCTAAATGTAAATATTAGACCATGTAATTTTTAAATCTGTGTTTTTCTCAACACATGACAAAATAGTGAACTTAGAAAATATACACAAATTGTGAAATTGCACCTCTTTAAAATGCAGCTCAATTAAACCTAGCTCCAAGAATAATTTTCACCGACAGTTCTGAGATAAGCTGCATGTTATTCTTGGATGCGGTTGTAGGACCGGTGTTGTGCCAAAAAGTGATTGTCTGCCAAAAACTGATTTCCGGTATTTGCCAAAAAGCGATTGCTCATATTTAAAGTGCTATAAGTAACTTGTTGGGCTATAATATGTGTCAAATGCATCCCTTATGGATGACATAAAGTCATCTTGAGCCACAAACAACATTCGTGTAGCAAGATACAAGCCGCAATCAGTTTTTGGCAGCGACTTTTATATAACCTTTATTTATGCAGTAAAAAAAATCTCATTAACATTAAAAATGTATTTTGTAAGAGTAAGTTGCCCAACAGGACAGCAGAAATGGCAGCAAATATTACAATAGTTCTGTAAAAATATTTTAAGTGGGGATAAAGGACCGGATTGGTTATAATGTAAGTACAAGTTGTAAAGATACTTAAAAAACAGATAATTTTTTAATTCTTTATGTAACCCCTTTGTATCCCCTGTTCACCGAAGTCTATTTACGAACATACGTAAAGATATTACACATAAAAAATACACAGAAACACTGGAAATCACTTTTTGGCAGACAATCACTTTTTGGCACAACACCGGCTTTAAAATCGCATGACAAAAATATCATATACATTAAAAAAACTGCATCACCAACGTAGCCTGGACAACATTTGCTAGTTAGATGAAGTCAGCTATCTCATCGTAGCATATTTATATGCATATTTATAATTATACGGTTCTTGGAGTGAGTGCACACACTCATGAAGTTTAGTAACTTCCGGTCACTGCAACAAGCCCAGGTACAGTTTACCGACGGATGGGTGCAGGACCTTGAAATGCACCGTGTAGAACGAAAGACCATCGTACGTATCATAAGTTTACCAGTCTCACAAATCGTCGTCATAAATACACATTCCTTAACCGTTTATTAATATAACCTTTGAGCTTAACGGTAATTAATTAGTAGTGGAAATAATTTCTGGTACGCCTTACAGAAATGTAGCAGTGACAATAATATTGTATGCTGTAATCGTACTGGGCAATTAGTGATACAAAACAACTGTTTTATTCTGTGAATAAAAGTATATGTTTTTGTCAATGTACCATAATAACAGAAGCGAAACGCAATATTGTGTCAGGACAATTCACTATTTATGCACAATAAATAAAGGAGCATTGCGCGACAATTTCTGTTCAGCGCCAGACTTGCTTGTAACCTATATCACCAATTATGTTATGAAAATGACGTATTAACTACTAAAAAACACTGACCTTTGTGTAAATGCTTGGAGCATTAACCTGTGAGCTGGAGTGTTCTGGGACGTTATATTTGATCTTTGAATGGCTGCAATCCAGTCGCGTCTTTGTTACTTCGGAAACATGGCTCGAACAATTTCTCTTCAACGACGTAATCCGATAACAACCGATCTCTTTACCCGTCGGCTTCCCGTGGCTGTCATGCGACCGGCTATTGTAGTTAATAATACAACAGCTTCTTGACATTTTTGTGTTTCTTTTTATCGCTGTGTGACTGATTTTAATTGAAAGCCTGCGTGCGCTAGTACCGCTTGCCACGAGTTCCCAGAAACCTTTGCGGTTCTACCCGAGAATGACGTCACATTTTCAATCTCTATATAATATGCATGTAAAATTTTATATTTGGGGTAAAATATCAAGTCTTTTCAAGTAAACCGGTTCAAGTCCAATTCAAGTCCCAAGTCATTGGTGTAAAAGTCCAAGTCAAGTCACAAGTCTTAGAACATTATTTCAAGTCAAGTCTAAAGTCATAAAATTAATGACTCGAGTCTGACTCGAGTCCAAGTCATGTGACTCGAGTCCACACCTCTGCTTTGTGGCATCTAAAATGTAACTTGGCTAGTTTTCTTGGTATCTTGTAGTTAATCATTGCTGTTTCTAGAGAGCTGAGGATATTGATAGATGGCTAATTTTCATCCGTGTCGTTAATAGGGATGGGTACCGGTATCCGGTGCCATGATGGCACCAGTTCTGACATAAACGGTAGTAACCAGACCGAAAAGCAGCGCACATATCGGTGCTTTATTTCGGTGCTTTTTTTTCCTGAGATGTCATACACCTTTTTTTTATTCTAGCCAATCATTTTACCTTTCTGAGGATAGTAGGCGGGCCCAGGTACGTACGTTCTTTTAGAGCAGAGCTACAGATTAAAAATGCCCAAGGCGAAGCGGTCAAATTCTGGCTGTACTTCACAGCAAAAGGTGCAAACTCAGCAGCCTGCAACAAGTGCCTTAAGGTGATACTGTGCTAAGGAGGTAACACCTCGAATCCGATGAAACACCTGGCGACGTATAGCGTTTTGTTAAAAGCCGAGAAATGTGCCGTATTTGATAGCTTGCTGCGGGACCTCACATCGAGCACATCTACTGCGGGTGGGTTGCCTGTTATCGGACCCGGAGTTAGCAACATCTCCCAAGAACCCGAAGAGGAGAGTCCTGGCCCCTAGCCCTGCCAGTGTAGCAGAAATGATGACGAATGATGACGGCAACAACAGCTGAACGTGAGAGGTTTTTGGACCAATTTTGTGTTCTCCATTCTTTAAGCACCGGTTTGAGCACCGTTTGAGCACCAGCACCGTTTCAAAAGTACTGGTTTGGTACTGGTATCGGATAAAACCTAAACGATACCCATCCCTAGTCGTTAATACCGTTTGTTTCAGGCTAGTGATCTTCCACCAGTCCTCACATGCATCCATTTTCTTAACTGCTTATCCAACTTAATGACACAGATTTGTCAAGGAAATCTAGTGAACTTATGAATTTTTGTTTGTTTGTTTGTTTGTTTGTTTGTTTGTTTGTTTGTTTGTTTGTTTGTTTGTTTGTTTGTTTGTTTTTCTGTAATGTTCTGCACTAGAATTGTATATGTGTGTATCTGAGTTGAAAGTTGGAGGCTAGATGTTATCATGTTTTACTACTGTTTCAAATGTACAGTCATGTGAAATAGAGAGTATTCATAGGACTGCATGCATTCCTGTTAAAATGAAGTACATCCTCTCTGGTTCCATGGGAATTAAGAGGGTGAGTAGCAGCCAGGAGCTGCTAATGAACTACACCTGATTAATTCATCATTGTGAATACCGCTATAAAAGCAGAAGTTTTGACAGCTTGCTGGTCTGGAGCTTTTAGGTGTGTATTAACACAATACCACAATCTTCCCAGCAGTGAGCACTTCAGCAAATTCACCCCAAGGTCAGACAGCGCTCACATATCTATATGCAATAAGTTGCAACATAAATAGGTTCTGCTTTCTCAAAACTGTATTAATTAATTATTTTTAAAGTGGATGTAAATTGGATTTGGTAAATTGGATGCTCAGATATACTGTCATGTGCGACCGGCATTCAGCAGGCCTTAGCTTAAGTTAAGCATTTGTAAATGCATTTTTCATTTGCTTTCTGCTTATTGTTCTAACAGTTATTGCTGTTCATCGGAAAAGGCTAGGAGGGTAACCTCTCTTTAAAATATGTCCACAATGGTTTTCGAACACGTGGAGCTGAGGGTAAGAATGTTGCAATAAAGACAGAGCAGAATATGAATGACTTTTAAAGAATAAGGAACAGAGACTGAGTGACTCAAAGAACGTGGAAGAGTTCTATTGGATTAGAGAGATAAGGGCAGAACTGAGGATGAGGAAAGTTTGGCATCTTGGGAAAGCGGAAGCGCCAAAAAAGAGCAACAGAAGTAGCCAAAGCACCAAGGGGATGCAGACAGACATGAGAACGCAGATGTGTTCCACAAAGTTCCACAAAAGCTTAAGAAGACATAGGATATAGAAGAAATCCATCGTGCAAGCTGATCTGCGGACCAGTCTCTCCACTAACTGTGAGATAAAACCCATCAGTAAAACCATGAATAACCCTGCTGCCAAATAGCAGTAATTATAATTCTTTTATTATTTCCAAATTGGAAAGCTTAAGCCGTAGGCTATAGTATGAGGATTTAGCTATTTGGTTTTTACAGTAGCAACCGAAATTTTAAAAAAGTATGACCTGTTGTTGGATGTAAGCAGACAAAGCACCATCTGACTGCACAGAACCCAGAAAATCCATCCATCTCCCTAACTGCTTATCCACCTCTTACCTCAGTGCACTGATTTGAGCACTGACGGTGGGGAAAGGGCGTGTGATCCTCAAGAGGCATTACTAGTAAGGCAAAAGAGCAGCTGCTGAAGTTTTCCACTCGTTTTTGAGGTCATGAACGTTTTGCTCTCTTTTCCTACAACTCACCTGTGTGAGTTTCCACACTGACAGCAATAAAACCTAAGGTCACAGAAATTGATATTAGAATCTACTTGATGACAATAACTCACTAAACCTATCTAAGAGGTGTTTAACAGACACAATTAACAGTTTATGTCATATCATGTATGTGCTTGGGGATAACTGCTACCTATAAAGCCAGGAAATTATTAAAAACTTATGTCTTACACTGCTCCTTAAGTCTTTTTCATACATGCACTGGAGGCCTAAACTTTCCTAGAAACTACGTGAGGAAGTTGTATTTGAGGCGCTAGATGTCCAACGCAGTCGTTAAACTGTTTTTATCCTGCCAGCTCCCAAGTGCAAAGTACAAGTGTGATTGTGTCGATGTAAGAATAGCCGAGGTTGTAGTCCACTGAACTCTCAGTGAGAGACTACTTATCCTGTGTCCTGCTTCCTGCACGAACAGGCAGCTCTATCACCCAAACATCGCAGAGTGTCCATTGATGTGTGCTACGTGCAGGGAAAGGACAACTTTGGACATGTTTTTTAAGACTGATAACCTTGAAGCTTTTTGTAACATAACTGGTAATGGCAAACACCAACCCGCTCACACCAGACACATAAAATCTGTGCAAATATTTCCTGCGTTAAAAATATTTTCAGACTTGCGTATTCTTAATGCAGCCATTCACACCAACCGTGTAATTTCTCCATACCAATTTGTGGCATTTATTTATTTTTTGTCCAGTTTTTCAATTGGACCACTGCATTTGGCAAAGAGTGAGATTGTAGCTCAAAATGCACACCGGTAGCGAATATACAATGATATGGGAATCAATCTGAATCAAACATGTATGAAAATGGTGAAGATACAGCTTCACCTCCTGGATCACGCCATGAAATTCTCCTTCTGCCTTCTCTTGAGAATTAGATAATCTAAGTTTCTTCCTTTTTTGTTTGGAAACACCAGGACCAGCTCATCATCGCTTGATGTCAATTTCATTTTTTCAGTGTGTATATTCAGTATACTGTAAGATATCAAGAAAATTACCAGGCATCAGTAGATTTAATCAACATAATCTGAAATAATTTTGCAAGCACCTGAATGCTACAGACTTTCATTTACATTTAAAAGTACCATACTCCAGCTTTATTCCTCTATTGTTGTGCAACAATAGAGGATGATGACAAAGCATCATCAGTTTCATCATGCCCCCACCCTGATGGAAGCCTCCATGGGTTGAATGAGAGGGGCAGAAAGAAGGAGACTCACTGGATTTATCGCCTGAGACTCCTGCTGCACCGCCAAGGATTACTGAACTCTTTATAGCTCCAGAGCCTCCATAACCCTGAAGACCTCCCACAGCTCATCTTCTGTTCATAGCGTCACATAATCTTAATGCTTTGGGAATACACACACAATCACACACATACTCAAGCACACTCACCCATTCATCTCCACAGCCCATAGTTTAAATCAGTTTTAGTGGCGGTTAAAAATAGAGGTTTAAGGAAATGTTTGGGGAGAAGATCAAAGATCATCATCTGTAATTTGTGCGCAAGTTAATGATTGAAACACATTTTGATATAGCAGTATAGCTTGAGTGAGTCCAATGTCAGTCCGCCACTTTGACCCAGTTAGAAATATCTCAATAACTATTGGATGAATTTCCATCCCGGGAGCATAAATCGTTGAATTCGGTGATCCCTGGACATTTCATTCAGATTTGCCAGCAGGTTCGCATTTGTGGTTTTGATTAAAACTTCCCAACAACTATCTGATGGATTGCCATAAAATTTCATATATAACTTCATGTCTCCCTAAGGGTAGACTATAGACCAATCATTTCAGAGGTCCTCTTTTCATCTAGCAAAATCACTGGGTCAAAATTTCAATTTGTACAGTAATTGTCCACTACCCATAGTCATTCCCAGGGTCTTATGTTCCCCAGATTTATATGGCACATAATGGGAACATAACAAAGGGTCCTGTGTTTCCCAGCTCTATATATAATGGGAACCTGAAAAACATGTTCCCCAGCTCTGTATTTGCTTCATATGTTGGCCTAATAGGCTGTTCTGTGAGCTTGTCACAGGGTGGTTTGCATTTGTCAAGCAATGGTTAGGGGTTATGATAAGATAAGACAAAGTAAGATGTACTTTATGCATTGCAGAGCTGGGAAATGTATTTGTTACAGGGTAAAATACTGAGGAACGTAGCTAAATAGGCTAGTGGGTCAGTCACAGTCTATAGCTCGGGAGGTAGAGCAGGATATCAACTTTGGCTCCTCCAGTCTGCACAATATGTTAGTACAATACCTTTGCTCAAAATACTAAGCCCCAAGTTCCTGATGGGTTCATCAGAGTGTGAATGTTACATAAAAAGCACTTAGGCATAGAGAAAAGTGCTTGTATAAATGTAGGCGAATAAGGCTTGTAGTATAAAGTGTTTGGGTGTTCAAGCAGAGTAGAAAATGACATATAAGAACCAGTCAATTTACAATAAAAGATCAACTATTTAATTTTTATCTGTTGTTGGGATCATAATTTACAAACATTTGAGTCAGGTCATGAACTTATCAGGAAACAGTTTACTGAGGCCATAGAGCAAAAGTAGATAACGTCTGCCTCCCAGCAGACTTCTATATAATCAGATTCAATTCAATTCAATTTTATTTATATAGCGCCAAATCACAACAAAAGTCGCCTCAAGGCGCTTCATAGATACAGAGAAAAACCCAACAATCATATGACCCCCTATGAGCAAGCACTTTGGCGACAGTGGGAAGGAAAAACTCCCTTTTAACAAGAAGAAACCTCCGGCAGAACCAGGCCCAGGGAGGGGCGGCCATCTGCTGCGACCGGTTGGGGTGAGAGAAGGAAGACAGGATAAAAGACATGCTGTGGAAGAGAGACAGAGGTTAATAACAGATATGATTCAATGCAGAGAGGTCTATTAATACATAGTGAGTGAGAAAGGTGACTGGAAAGGAAAAACTTAATGCATCATGGGAATCCCCGGCAGCCTACGTCTATTGCAGCATAACTAAGGGAGGATTCAGGGTCACCTGGTCCAGCCCTAACTATATGCTTTAGCAAAAAGGAAAGTTTTAAGCCTAATCTTGAAAGTAGAGATAGTGTCTGTCTCAGATGCCCTCTTGAAACCCAGGTAGTCACAACTGGAAAAATTACAGGTTTAAGGTGCTTTCTCTTTAGTTTCTTTTTCCCACTCAGAAGCTACAGGTTGCACCTTATATCTAGGATATGCTGTAATCAGCCACCTAGCTGCTAAGCCATGAACGCTTGTGCCATGAAGCTTCTTTTACGATTGTTTTACAGATGTTTGTAAAGGCAGATTGCATGGCTAGATACCTGATTTTATAAACCTGTGGCAAACACCGATTGCAGGTGTTATGAATAAGATGACAGGCTCTTGTATTTCCCTTCCAATGTTTGCCTTGATTCAGGTTAACACACTCTGCAGAACAGAGAGAAAAGGTAATGCTGGTCAGCTCCTGAACAATCTACACAGTGTGGTAGATGTTTGTATGTGTGTGTGTGTTCTGTTGGTTAAATAAGAAGGAAGAATTCACGGACACTGAACACATGTTATGTTTTGCCCTTCTTCCTCTGTCAGCAGGCCAGAGACGTCAGTCATTTATGTTTGAGAGTGTGTGCATAGCTGCCTCGAGGAGTGGCCAACAATGATTTACACCTCCTACACCGCACAACAATGAATATGTCATTTAAAATAGCAGGTGTTCGCATGCTGCTTAGCTCATGGAAAGCAAATTAAAGGGAGAGGGGGGAAAGAGAGAGGAGTGTGTGTGCAAGGGAAGGGAGACGGGGGTAGGTCTGAAGCTGAATTAAAGTCTAAAATGGGGTAGTCAAACTGGCAGGCAGGTCACTGAGTTTCCCAACCGTGGCTGGGCCTGTTTCTCATCCTGGGACAATAACTTTGCCAGGCTACTTCAAACAGAAGTGGTACCATTTATGCTGTTACAATTATTAGCTTTTGGTAAAAGTCATGTCAGAGATATTCGGGTCAGAGTAAAACCACTGAATTTTAAAGCATTTGGGGTTAGTGGGAACTGTGCATGCATGTGTCTGAGTGCTCCCGTTTCAGCACAATCTGCAATGACATCATTTCGCCGAGGAAAAGAGAAATGTGAAAAACTGCACCGACCAACTGAGCCACCAGAAAACGTTTAAATACCACCAAGGCAGTTATGTTTCTTCTGAGGGGGAAAAAAACTTAGAGGATGATAACAGCAAGAGAGAAAGCGGCAAATAATGCAAGAATGATGTAGGAATACAGAGAAACCCTCATGTTATATAAAAAGAACGTTAAAAGGACGCCGCAGAGATGAGAAGCTTTAGAGAGAAGGCGAAACAAAAAGGGATTTGCTCCTTTGCAAGACAAAGAGAACAAATGGGGTGCTGTGAAGTCTGAGAGCGGGCAATGTTAACATGCTGTCAGAGATCCCTACACAGTCCTTCCTCTCTGCCGCCATCTCTCCATCACTCACTCCTGCTTCCCCCCCACTGTCATGACCTTCCCTCAGAAGCCACTCTGTCAAACAGCTCCCACTCAGACTCCTGACTTTCAGCCTCACCTCACATCAAAGACGGTCATGTCATGGGGGGGGGGGTTTCAGAAAAATACCCTCGCAGCCTTTAAGTGGATGTAACAGGAAGTTGAAAGCCAGCAGAGCAGTTCACAAATGTTTTTCACAAGACAGATGTTGTTAGAGTATTAGTAGTATTCCCGAACACTCGAGATTGTTTTGAATAACAGTGAAACTGGAATTTGACTTCCTTATTTAAGATTGGGAGTTTTTCTCTGTGTCATTCAAGGAAAAGTGTAACACACCAAATCAATAGGATGCAAACCATTTGCCAAAGCAAATGGTTTGCATCCACCATCTGATAAAACCACTTCTGTTCTGTTTCTGAATGTCTATGTGGGTTCTCTCCAGAACCCTGGCTTTCTCTGACAATCCAAAGACATACAGTTAGTAGGGTTTGGTTAACTGGTGAGTCTAAATTGCCAATAAATGTGAACGTGACTGTGAATGGTGGTGACTGTCCACAGTATACTCTGCCTGTCGCCCTATGACAGCTGAAATAGGTTCCAGAATTGGATCATGAATGGATGAATTGATGGATGGAAATTAACCCTTGAAAATGCGTTACACCGCCACCGGAAGAAGCTGACATCTTAAAAATCTCACTACTATGGTTG
This sequence comes from Astatotilapia calliptera, assembly GCF_964374335.1. Taxonomy (NCBI): domain Eukaryota; kingdom Metazoa; phylum Chordata; class Actinopteri; order Cichliformes; family Cichlidae; genus Astatotilapia; species Astatotilapia calliptera. The sequence goes on along the minus strand of NC_137425.1, from coordinate 14,562,923 downwards.
CCAAGAGGGCAAATTAAACTACAGCTAAAGAAAAAATGTCGCAAAAGTACACAGAAGTAGAATAAAACAGAAGAGAGATACACAAATACTCACCAAAACACACCAAACACAGCTGAAATGTTTTTTGGGGCACAATAAGGTGACGGACCAGCTAAGGAAGTGACAAGCTAACAGATAACAGCTAATAGCAAACATCTATTAAATGAATCATGCGGTTTAAAAAAACACATTGTCTTGTATCTTTTTCTCTAGCACTACATTGTTGAATCCCCCTCTCCTTTTAAGCATGTGTCCAATTCGCATGTTTAGCTTTCCAACACATCCACAGCTGTTGCTTCACTTTATTGTGTCCCCAAAAACACTTCCAATTGGTTTTATGTGATTTCTCTGCTTCCTTTACATTTTCTTCAACTTCCACTGTGTGTTTTTTTTTTCTTTTTGCTGGTGTTTTCTTAAGTTGCAGTCCATTTGACGGTAGAAAAGTGATGAGTTCAAAGTTTTAAAAAGTAAAAGAAATATCTATAAATATATTCAGTTTTTACATATAAAACATGAATGTAGTAGTTGTAGTACTAGGTGTACCATAGCACCAATAATGGCTGTCTCTTTTGGGGATTCAGTCAGTTGTGTGTTGTCTTTAGTGATAGCTGTTTCCTAGAAGGAATTCAGCTGAGTAAGTCCAAATTTTGTGGTTAAGGACAGAGATCAGTGCCAGAAAAATAATAGGTAGCCTGCAAGCTTACCTCTTTTGCTTCTCAATGTTTTGGTTGCAGCAGACAGCTAATTTTAGAAGGGGGGAAAAGCCTATCAGAGTTTATTGGCTCAGACCCAAGCCAAATTACCGAGTGCAGAACGCAGTAGTCACAGCAACTGCTCAAACACCTAAAATGAAGTGAATATTGGCCAGACATGATCTCTGTTATGTCCTACTCTGTGTTTTGTATCCTGCCTCAGTGCTGCAGCTTGCATTTAATTGATGTTATAAGCGACACCTGCAAGGACAAGACAAAATATAAAATGCGTGTTCATCTTCACGTGAGCGCCAGGTGCGTCTGCCACCTGCCAGCTCGGGTGAACAGTGGGAGGTCTGTTGTGATGCGCTCATCACACCCTCATCAGAGAGGTACGAGGCTGGCTCCTCCTTCAGCCCCACAATCACAAACTGCAGGAGCACACATACCAAAGTCCAGAGTCCAACATTAATGTTGAACAGAGCTTTTTTTTTCTTTGCATCAGCACAACAAATTCATTGTGTGTGTGTGTGTGTGTGTGTGTGTGTGTGTGTGTGTGTGTGTGTGTGTGTGTGTGTGTGTGTGTGTGTGTGTGTGTGCCTCCGCAGTCTATTGACAATAGTTTTCCTTTAGAGATAAGAGAGCCCTGTGTGTGTGCATGTGTGGACTATAACAAGTGTGAACTCAGAGCACTGACCACACTCCTAAAATATTAGATTTATGTGCCAAAAAAGTTGAGCACCTTTCATTAAGAGGCTGTGAGCTATCAAATGTCATTTAGTCAACATCCTAATGAAGTTTGCTCTCGGCATACAAGCCCTCGGTTTAAAATATGAAGGGAAAAGAACACCCTGAACTTCATCATGTCAATAAAGACAAAAATCTCTGAGAGGAAAAACTGAAAGAAGCCAGGTTCATCTGAGTCCACTACTCCCCTGATGGTGGTTAGATCAAAGAAAATGCTGATAATGGTTACACCGCAGTTAATAACACTGCCGGCCCAAGAATGTTGGCTGGGCCGGCTACTCCCGACCTCACACATATAATTGTGCACACACAAACGTGCGCACAAACACACACGCGCGCACTAAGTCCTCATTCCTCAATAGCAGTGACACATTCCGAGCTTTCTTCCTCTCTTCCCACAAAACCAAACACTGCTCTCTCCTTCTTTCTAATTGTAGACTTTTGATTTATTTGATGTGCAAAGGGAAACTGGCTTTCCTAGCTGCGCTCCCATCGGAAAACGTGCATGCTCACACACTCGACCTCTCTCACAAACACATATACAGTAGAATCAGTGACTCCAGGCATCTTCCTTTGTAATTACAACACATGCAAACTTCCGCTCCCATTCGGGCGTGACTTATCTCCCTCTGGAGACCTCTATACTCTCAGGAGGACCTCTGCGATGGCCTCATTTACTCCCTGCTTCTCTTGCTTCTTCCCTTCCTCAGTTTAACAAGACCTGATGCAGACCCTGCCATGATCACTTCTGTAAGATAGTGTTAAGAAAACAAGTTGCATGTTAACCGATAAGACTGTGAAGATATCCAGGCTTTTCATTCAACCTCAGCTTAAGCAGTTAAAAGAGGTATAGGTCTATCTGAGTCAGAGGAAGAGAAAGTAAATCAGTGTCCCTAACTTCATACCTTTCATGCTTGTGTCTTTTGGTTCTTTTGTCAGAATTGTGATTACTTCAAAACAAGTTACTTCAAAACTTTTGAGATGGGTCCTGTTTCAGCATTTTCCAACTGAGTGACCATGCAAGCTATGGTCCACCTCCAGTTTATCAGCACCATCAGTCAGCCACCCTCTCTCCCTTTGGGGGAGTTACAACGATCCGGTTTCAGAGTTCTTCAGAAGCTGCTTACACCTCCAAAGACTTTTCCTTTGCTGTAGCCCAGACGGTGAGAGTCTGACAAAGCATTTTAGCAAAGGGGAAGTATAAAGGTAAGAAGATGGGTGTAGGAAAGAAGGATCCTCTGCAACCATCTTCTTTCTGAGTTTTCTCTCTTGGCTGGGATCAGTACACACTCAGCTTTAACATCATTCTGAGTTCACTGCTGTCAGTGTTGTGTTAGCATGTCTAACAGTTGTTTCTGCTGTTCGCACTTTACCATCAGGTTCATATCCTTTCATAACAAAATGGCCTTGAATAATCAGACCCCATCTTATCTCAAGGACCTCAGAATACCATATCACCCCAATAGAGCACTTTGCTCCCAGACTGCTGGTTCCTAGGGTATTTAAAATCATACAGCCTTCAGCTTTCAGGATCCTTTTCGGTGGAACCAGCTTCCAGGATTCGGGAGACAGACAGACACCCTCTCTTCTTTTTTGATAAAGTTTATAGTTAGAGCTGGACAAAGTGACCCTGAACCTTCCCTGAGTTAGACTGCAATAGGTCTAGGCTTCCCATAATGCACTGAGTCATAGGCAAGTTAGATCCTTTTGGGGATGCTTAAGCATCCCATAAATTTCATCACAGTACCCCTAAAAATAACAGTATTAAATAACAGTATTAATAGTAGTTGAAATAATAATGTCTTCAGCAGCATGGCATGTCATTAATCGCCTAAATGAGACTTGTGTTGCTGTGGCAGAGAGAAGATAAAGGGGCAATTTCATGACACAAATCAGATTTAAAACAAACTTCAAATGAAACATAGCAAACATGCAAACTGTTCTGATAATGCAGAGACGTCGCTGTGGCTTGCAAAGTGTCTGCTTATTTTTATTTGTTCTCTAAAAAGCATCAAAAACATTAGCTAATGTGGCTTAAATCACTAGAGATTATCAGCTACTTTTAGCTTTCTGAGCCATTAGTCTGCTGGTATAGTTGCCGGCAAAAGAGGTGCTTTTTATTTCAGTTTGTTAACGATTTCTATTTCTATTCTGGTCGAATTGGGCTTCAGTGTTTATTAACAGTACAGCTCCAGGTGACAGGAAGTCAGAAGGGTGTTACCTGTCAAGAGTCCAGCAGCAGTCTGTATTAATTATTAATTTATTGCTATTAATTGATATGTATCAGTTTATGCCTTATATTGGCTTGTAAAGTCTGTTTTACTATTACATCTCACTTTTGGGTGACTTGGTGTTAAACTTATATCAAAAATGCACTGAATGCATTGAAAGTGTTGAATCTCCATACTAAAGGGAGGATTTGCATAAATGGAATCTGTGATTATTATTCTTAGACGCTGCAATAGGTCAATCAACTACTTAAGTTGCTTTGAAGGTAACATTCTACAGAAATGTAAACAAAAGCTGACTAAATTTGAAAGTAACAGAGCTGTAGCTATGCTACTTTCAAATGGGATGGCTGTAGCTCAGGAGGTAGAACAGGCCATCTGATCGGAAGGTTAGTGGCTCAATTCCTGGCTCCTCCAGTCTGCATGCCAAGTGTCCTTGGGCAAGATACTAACCCCAAGTTGCTCTCCGATGGATCTATTGGTGTATAAATGTGTATGCACTAAAAGCTTAGAAGAAAGGGCTGAACGTGGAATGTTGTCACTTTGAGAGTAGAAAAGCGCTATATAAGAATCAGTCCATTTACCATATTCCATCAATATTAATTGTAAGGGAAATAATATTCATCTCTGGCTCTCTTCCACAGTATGTCTTTTGTCCTCCCATCACCCCCAACTAGACCCAGCAGATGACTGCCCCTACCTGAGCCTGGTTCTGCCAGAGGTTTATTCCTGTTATAAGGGAGTTTTTCCTTCCTACTGTCACCAAGTGCTTGCTCAAAAAGGGTCTTTTGATTGTTGTGGTTTTCTCTCTATTATTGTGGGCTCTTTACCTTACAATATAAAGGACCTTCAGGGATCTGTTCAGGTCACTGTAATGAGTTGAATAAAAATAAAAGTGATGTTCATATATCAAAGATTTTTATGAGAAATGTGATGATGAATATTTTAAAAAACTCCTAAAACAATTTGTAAAAACAGATAATATCAGAAGGAAAGAGAAAAAAAGAAGGCCCATGATGTTTACGCACTGCATTGCCTCTCCCGTGTTGCTAATAAATCATTACCTGTCTGAGGTAAGCAGTGTGTGCATGAGAGAAAGGTTTCTGAGGGACTGTCACCCAGGGGTGAAACCAGAGCACAGAACGCTTGAAGCGCAAGGTGACCACTGCCACCTCAACCGCCCTTCTCCTGAATCACCCCTTGCTGCCCTAATCCAGTGTTTACATTCAACGCTGGGCAGTAATGATAGCCATGAGACCATGGACCACACCACGTCCTTATACACCCTCCTTTCTTCAACCACCCCCACCACCTTCCACCGCTAACCCAAAGCTGTTTTCACAGGAGCCAAATACCTTAAATACATAATTAGCAGGGTCATTTGTGCAAAGAGGGCCCCAGTGAGGGCATGAGCGTGTCCATGTAAGTTTGCGGGGGGACAGAGGGAGGGTAAGGAGTGTAGGAGGGGGAGGATATGAAGACGTGAGAGAGTGGCGCACAACAAAGGCGGGCATTCATGGCCATGGCCCTGGACAAACTTTGGCTGTCGCCATCTTCAAAGCCCACCTCTGCCTTTCCTCAAAACCCAGAGGCCACAGGTTGGGGCTCAGAGAAGAAACATAACAGGGCTACGATGAGGGGAAAAGGAAAGGGGAGGATGGAGGAGGGAAGAGAGTAATGAAGCAAAAGTTAAACAATCTGTAATCTGTTAAGGAATAAAGCAAAAGCTAATTCCTGGAGGAGGAGGTTGTGTCTATTAGATTTAGTTGAGGATGCGTTGAATCCAGGGTAGCAAAAACGTTACCAAAAATGGTTCCTGTGAAAGGTGGAATTTATTTACAGTAAAAACAAAAAAGGGAAAGCCGCGAAAGCTTCAAAATTTATCAATAACAGCATCCTCATATGAGCCCTGAATCCTAAACTCTGACCCTGTGTAGTCGAACGACACTTAGCTCTCTATGAGGGCTAAAATTCCAGTGCAGCAAGTTTCACACTGAGACACCTCCTTTGCATTGTTTTAGTACATACACAATCACACACACATTTTGCCAGGCTCGCTCTCTCAAACACTTTCACACACTCACAGACATAAAGCTCATTCATCAGCCCTCTGCTCACCTTACCTACCCCCATGTGTCCCTCTGGTATTACTTATAAAGCATGTCCCCTTAAGTGTCGCCCCGTCTGCCCGTTCAGGCTGTGGTGCCGATTACCCCCATCCTGAGCCCACCTAAACCCCTCTTTTCATCCTTTTTTTTCCACCCCATCCCATTGCACTCTTACTCATCAGGGTTTTCCCACTCCTCCTTCTTTTCTCAGCATGACATATTGTTTTCTTTGCCTTGCAAGGCGACTACACTGCACACGCTATTCTAAATCCTTACTTTGGCCCTCCCCTCATTTTTGTGAATAAAGCTGTGCATGTCAGGTTAAAAACAATAAAATCAATCAAACCTCTGCTCCTCCTTTTATCTTTGCTTTATTGACTTTATCCCCTATTCTACGGGGTAGCCAAGCTGCTGTCTCTCTGATCCTGTGTCTCTTTCATGTTGTGCCTTTCTTTATCTCATTCCCCTCCTGCGGTAATAAGCAGGGTATATGGCTGGGAAGTGCAAAGCAGAAGGGCTTTCATGTCCCTTAGCCCGGGGATTATGGTGAGCTGCTCAGGGGAAAAGTAATAAAGCCCCCCAGAACCCACCGTCTGCTACCGGTGGATCCTGGAATAAAGCCCGGCTCCTGCTCGGCCTGCAAGCCGGTAAAAGCTCACATTTCCTGTAACAACACCACCTTCACATCAAGCTTATGTTATGCCAACTACGGCAGTACCAACATAAGAACACTTCACTCTTCTGATCTTGCATAATCTGTACATATTTTTACTGCCTTCACATAGCAAGCGCATGCTTCACTTTCCTTCCCCTTCATGTCCATTTGTTTGTCTTTACGCCGTCTACATTTATCCTAAAAACTCATCCTTGAGACACAAGGTGCAATTAACAGGACATCCAGTGAAGAATTTCATGAGCAGAAATATATTTATTGTTAATAACATAAATATATAAATTATGATTATTGCTATGTTTATCCAATGAAAGCTCAAAAGGAAAGTAATAAAAGGCTTTGCAATAGCATAACAGCATTGTGGTGGACTGCAATCAAATTGCTCTATGCATGGTCCCTGATTCACTGAGAACACTATCTTATATTGATGCAACTGTGATTGAGAATACCGGTGAAACATCAGCCTTACAAAATATGGCACCAGTCAGCAGGTGCGCTGTGTGTGTGTGTGTGATATGTAGCCCACAGTTCAGCAGTAGCTGTTTCTGCCATGTTTCAGTCAAGCTCTTCTCACTTGAATTGCTTTTCATTGCACTGTGACTCACTCTCATGCCTTTGTCCGCTAGAAGAATCTCAGTCATATTTCCGTATTTCGACACAGGCTGAAAAAGGAACGTTTTCGCGTAAGCCCCAGGCCTTGCCGCACATTCATCACTATCATAGGAACTGGTAAGGAAGTAATTGTTTGTTCCTTTGGGGCACGAGTTCAGGCTAGCACCGCGCTGTTTTCAAGCCACCTCAGATCATTTGTCCTGACGGAGGAGAGCTGCATAAAGTGTGAGTCCCTTCACAGGAGTGGAGTAATCTGAGATCTGTTCTCTTGTCAACAGAGGAGTAAAGCCTGACCAAACAAGGAGCCCATTCATCCACTTGTCGATTTGCTTTGCACTTTCATTCAGTCTTTAAGATGGACTTTGCTCTTCAAAGGCACAACATGTGTGCTTATGTAGCAGACCGGGCGCGTATCTTCCTTATCAGCGCTGGACTGAAATGGGTGAGAGAGAGAAAAAAAACAAACAAAAAACAAAAGAATAGCCTCTCGTAGCAGAGAAATTGTGCATAAGCACACACACATATACAGCCTATGAATATGCTCTAGTTTAGACATGCTAGTGCACTTTTTGTGCACTCATGTGATTGGCAGACACTGATTTGCTGAATGCATGTTTGTGGTAAATATTGCCTAAAGGATAGGGCAGGGCGTGTCACTGCCTTAGCATATGCCACAGTGCGTACGCACACACACACACCTGGGCTGTTTTATCCCCATTTTTTATCCTGTTCACAGCTGTGACACACGCGCACACACACGCACGCACGCACGCGCCTACTTTCACCCCTGACCTAATTTTTTTGCACCCCCCCGCCCCGCCCAGATGGATTAAATATAGACATTCAAGAACAACAAAAAGAAAACATAATTCCCGCTTGGATATAAGTATGCATAATATATTTCATAACAAAAATAAAGCATCTTCCTGTACTGACTCTCAAAAACTCCTCCTCACACATGTATCCAAACCATATACAAGACTGGACATCAGATATACTGTAATATAATAAGAAACATGGCTGACAAGAAAACAAAATTACACTGAGATTGTGATACTGATGGTTGCAAAGAACCAGACCTACTGCAAAAACATGATGAAACATCTTTCGTTTGTTTTTTTCTTTCATAATGGAAAGCAAACATCCACACATAAATAGCTTGCAAGAAGAACGACTACTTTCTTTTCAAATTGAACTGTACATAGCAGGTGGGCAAAGTCACAACCAGAGGTCTCGGAGCAAACATCTGTCAACTCAAAGTGTTTGATGCTCCAGAAAGAGTCTCTTTCATTCCATCATTTTTTCCCTATATCCCTCTGTCTTTTTTCCTGTGAATGCAAGACTCATTTAAGCAGGTCAGAGTACTTGTGTTAAATCGGAGCACTTGATTTTCATCGAGATGTGGTCCAACTGTTCAACAGCTGTTCAACTGTCGCCCAGTCAAAATGTCCATCACCGATCGATCCCTTTCATCGTCTCCCTTTGGCCTTTTTCCTGGCCTGCCCAAGATCCGCAGCATCCTCTCTTTTCTTCTTAATCAGCCATTTAGGTAAGTGGCTTACCGCAGAGAAAGTCACCGGCTGTTTTCTTTTTCAAAAGCACCTTTGGTATCTCAGTTGTTTTTATCTGCTGTCTCTTTTTCAGTCTGACATCTTTACAGAAAAGTTTGGGGTTTATTTTGTTTTGTTTTTTTGAGACGAAGGTTGCACGGCAGCGGGGAAGAGGACAGAGCAGGTGTCATTTTTGGAGGCCTCCTCTATTTAGGCACCTCCCACGCTGAAGTCCCTTGTTCTGATTGGTCTCACCTCACATCCACTGTGGGAGAGAGAGAGAGAGGAAGGGTGAGATTAGAATCACAGGTTTACAAAAACAATACATGTTTGTTTTTAAGTTTGATTTTTTAAAATCAGGAAAAAGATATCCAACTAGATTACTGGATTTAGAGCCCAATTTAACCAGTTTGTTCATGCATTTCAAACACAGCTCAAACAAGATCTGCAGTGTTCTGAATTACCTTTCTCCATATTTCAAAGACAGCGCTCAGACCAGACATCATGTCCAGTCAAAATACGGCGTGTGTGTTATTTTGGTTATGTTTGGTGTTTTTGCTTGTGTGCGTGTGGCTGAAGTAAAGGACAGAATGAGGAAAATCACAAATACTGGTCTCTTATTTTTTTTTTTTTTTTTTTTTTTTTTAGAGGGTGATGATATGATAGGGTGAAAGACAATAAAAGAAAACTCAGGAGTGATTTCTAGAAAGTGAAGCAAAACAAACAGTTGCTTTACTGTACAATGAAATGACATCATGCAAGCACAAAACACAGCAGATAAAAGCAGTGTGCATGCTCAGCAGGCCACAAGCTCAACATGCAGCATTGAGGACAGCACGGAGGATGACACTCCTTAGTTCCTCCTCTTTTCACACTGATTGGCTGTGATGTTATTGGGTGATTGGCAGGGCCCTTTCTTTGCACCTGATTGGGCCAGTGCACTGCCGAAAGGTGATTAAAGGCTGCAGTTCTTAAGTCCTACCTGTTCGCTTCAGAGCTCTCCAGTGGACTTTGGGTAATGAGTGCAACTTTTTGTTTTAAGTCACCAATAATCCCTTGGTGCGTCTTAGCTTTTTAGGTTTCCTTTTTTTACCTTTGGCCCTATGGTGGCCTGAAAACACAAAAGTCAGGGAGGGTGGATAGGAAGGAGGGTTACAAGCGAGAAGCAGGGGTTTATAATACAGAGAGCCACAACAGCCCGGGGACAGAAGCAGAGAGTGCAAAGATTTAACACTATAAATTCTTGAGATGCCTTATCAGCACACATTACAGCGCTTATCTGCTCCCAAGGAGAAAAGAGGCCTCAGATCAAGGCACCGGCGGTTTACCTGCTGTCATGCCAAGCAGCCCTTTGGACACCCTCCCTTAACACACAAGTACACATACACGCACACATCCTCATCTTACAAGGCACACAAGCTTTACAGTTTTGCAATAGTGAGCCGCTTCATGGGTTCGTTTGGGGCAATCACAGAGAAAAGAAAAAAAAAAAAAAGGGTCATCCAGTGCAAAGCCATGGAGACAAACAGAGAGAAGACCATCAGACCGATATGAGGAAGACGGGAAAGTAGAATGCACGATCAGGAAGAGGGGTCGGTTTCTGCAATCAAACTCAGCTTCTAAGTGCTTTTTTGCAAAGAAGCAAAGCTTCATTTACCTGCTTCTGGATCCGAGGGCTCTACCGCGTGATGATGTGATGTGCATACACACTCCAGGTGGTCTTCTAACCGCACAAAGACTTCTTTCAACTTGGGTCTCCTCCTCACATACTCCACCTTGGCTACCTGAAGAGAGGAAGAGGGAAAAGGTTAGCTACAGACCCTGCTTCAGCAACATCATTACTCTTCTGTGTGCCTCGGAGAATGCACACACTCATTGCCCATCTGCTAATATCAAGAGGCGTAGCTCTGTGACTGATGACACATCCATAAATCGATTCACAGAAAGAAAAAAAAAAAAAAAAAAAAAAAAAAAACATTGTCTTGCTGTGTTTGAAGTGTGACAGCAGCATTCCCCTGAGGATGATTCATTGACTTCCACTAGTCGTGTGCTCATATAGACTCTTGATCAGGTGTTTAAAAGAGTGGAGTGTATGACCTTGTCCAAGCAAGCTCAAACAAGGAGGAAAGGGATGGAGGGTGGTGGTGGGAGGGGGCGTGAGCATTGTAGGCCCTCAAGCGCAGGAAAGAGTTTACTCTGGTAGAAGAGAAGAAGCTAGGAGCATCCACATCCAGACAGACACACGCCTAAAGTCATTCACCTTGTCATAACACGTTTGGAGGCATTTCTTTGTGGGTTAGGGAAAGTGTTGCTTAGCATGCATTAAAGAAATACTAGGTGTAATCTAAGCAGAAAAAGCAAACCTTCCCATCAAGCAAACACAAGAAGCAATGCAGGAATTCCAAAGCAGGTAACACCCACTTACTTTAAGCCTTAGACCTCTATTTCTCACCCGACTGCCAGCAACAAAAACAATTGCCTGTCGGCAGTTCATGAAGACGCTGTATTGATTAAAGCTTAAATGAAAGCTGAACGGAAAGGGTTGTGTTTAGATTACGATGATCTTATTGTGTAACTCAGGGGAGGTGGCTGCATGCTTTTTCATTCTCTGATCTGAGTGCCAAGGGCACAGAAACCTCCCCATCCACCGCCGAGGGGCCCGGGGGCCACATGGAAACAATATCCTCAGCTTCAACCATCTTAGTTGCTGCACGAGAAGGGATATTGGGCAAAATCTCCCAGCGCTCTCAAGCGATATGAACAACACAGTTTTTCAGTCAGCACAGGGATCATTTGCACGCAGACAAGGCGCAAAACCTTTTCTTACCCACGGTGGCGTACTGCCAAGGCTGCCTGTCGGTGTCAAGTTAGTCATGCAAACTAATAAACATACAAGTCCCTGTATGATAAAAGAAAGTATAATGCTGACATTCACACAGAGAGGCCAGCTTCATGTTGGTGCTACAACTGTGGCTCGGAGTCGATGTTCATCAGGTGAGACTAAAACCGAGGCAGAAAGAAGTGAAAGACGAGGAGCTTCACCGGTCACTCCTGTGCAACAGTTTCTTACGAGTAAAGAAAGGGAGTGAAAGGAGGGCGAGCGAGCACAAGAGGTATGCAGTGAGCAAACAACGGACAATGGCGTCTGGGCTAGTGGCGGTGGTGTATTTTCTATCGTCAGGCCCCGAGAAAGAGAGCAGGTGAAAGGCCAAGAGAAGAGAAGAAGATGGAGTTTTAAAAAAAGAAAAAAAAAGTGAACCATCACTCCCGTGTGTGTGTGTGTGTGTGTGTGTGTGTGTGTGGAAGCAGAGGGGGTCATTTAAGGCAGTGAGACGGACGGCTCGCTGTGATCATGACTCGCATGAGATGACATTCATGCGTTACCTATTAACGCTTAGATCCTGGGTTGCCCACTGAGAAACAAAGTTTACTACACTAACACCGAGGGGACAGACAGCTAGAGAAGTTATCAAGGCTTATTGTTATCTACCAAAAGTGAAGCAGCATCGCCGTTTCCCAGAAAACTTGCTAATATTTAATCAGATTATCTAACTGAAAAACAGGGAGCTAAGGGGAATGTCGGAATACTTCAGAAGAAGTCTGTAGGAAGCAAAAATAAAGAAACCGCCACATCTGACATTTACTGCTGATCCTAGTAACACACACACACACACACACACACGCCTAAACAAACAGCTATTGACTGAAGGATAAAGCAATGGGCCCCCATGATGAGAGGCCCAGCAGTAAGCTTGTCTCCTTGCCCCTCGCACAGCAGGGTTAAAAGCACTCCCTGCAGGAGTTGGTACACACACACACACACACACACACACACACACACACACACAGATTCACACACACCCAAAAAAAATTATTTTATTTTTTAAATCTAAACAAGTTTCTGTGCAACAGTTTTCCTCAAAGTGCATGTGCTCTGACCAGTAAGTTGACGCTTTCTCTTTCAATTTCTGCCTCGCTTCCTGTTTCCTATGTTATGGGGAACCGTTAATGCTGTCGTGGAAGGAACCATTGTTCCCTTTTTTTTTTCTTAACTATTTTTTCCACTTGGCTTTCATATTTACTTCTGTCATATTTTTTAAGCACTTCTTAACCTTCATACAAAGATCACCGGCTTCCTATCTGGCACAGAATCAATCACTTTCCAAATAAAACATACATCAGAAAGAGACCCCCATGCTATGACAAGGGGCCCCACACTCTCTTTGTATAAATCAAGCTCCTCTAAACTCCCTGGAAAGCCAGGGCCCTGAGAAAAAGTCCCCTGAGTCGCTGTGGAATGATATCCGATGCAGAGGGTTGGGGTGAGGCCGGGGGCTCTGGGAAGTGCACCCCCGTGGTTTGTCCCCAGTGTCTCCGCAGCCTTACTTGTGAATGCAGTCGTCCCAGTCGAGTTAATTGGGAATTCCCTGAGTGCACGGCACTGATGAGAGCATGATGGAGAGGAAAGTTTTACTCCGGCCTTCCAAGGAAAACACAGCGAGGATGTAGATGTGCACCGCAGGCCATCATGAACTGGAACAGCGACAGAACTGAGCAAAAATAAATAAAAATGTATGCGTGCTCTTGGAGAATGGAGGGTGGAAAGAGGCAGGATTGGGTGGCAAGTCATCTGTTAAGACGGAAATTAGGCAAGAGCGGCCTGACAAAAAGGAACCTTTGCTGGGGGTGCCACAACTGTGAGGCTTCTTGTACTTACAACTTTGTGTCTGTCTGTGTCCTGAGATCAAAAAGAAAGGGGAAAAAAAGCCAGAAGACAAGTATGAAAACTGAACTTTAGACAAAGACTGCCAAGATAATCTGCTGCTGCTCACACAGACACAAACTTTGGATAATGGGTGAAAGAGCTTATCACAGGCTGTGTGTGAAGAAGAGAGGAAGCAAGGAGGACATTTATCACATCTCTCGCAGGTCTGCAACACTTCAGGGTACACCACTGTCGTGTAGCCACACACATACGTCTCCAGATGTGCACATCTATCTTCCCCAGACCGCATCACGTACCTCTCCTGCACAACTATCATGCAATATCAAATATCAAAGAATCTGAAGATGTGTATAATCTTTGTTTTTGGGGGGTTGTTTTTTTTTTTTTTTTAAGTGAACAACAGAACAGAGTTAGAGACATTACTGAGAGGAGAAAACGAGGTTTTAATGAGAGAGAGCAAATGAGATAAAGTAAATGGCAGAGGGGTCAAATTAGAGAGCGGGGATGGCTCGGATTCAGGAAAGAGACAGAAAGAGCAAGGAGGGAGTGAACAACTATTTGACTGAACAGACAATCAGACTCCAAGACTGAAAAGGGAAGGTGGAGGGGCAGTTCTGTATTGAGAGGAGATGTGGAGGGGGAGGATGAAGTCTTTAGGGAAGAGCAAAGCAGGGGAGGATTGAAGAAAAATACAGAAATGAAGTAAAATGTGATTAAAATATGGTTTTTCCTGTTCGGACTGATGCATTCCAGCCGGTGCAGCAGAGGCCAAACTTTCCATCTTGGAGCTTCGTGAGGACACTCCCATTGGTCTGTCACGACCTGCCCCGCAACCCCCGCCATATACACCACAAACACGCTTGTGCGCACACAAACTCTCTCACCCTTCCTTTGTCTAGCGGAGCTAAGTGAATCAAAGGGAAAATAATTCACAGCTGCAGAAGACTTCAAAACCAGGAGGCCCCTCGTTCTCCATCTGCACCCCTACCCTTCAAATGATCATAAATCATTCTCACTGTATCACCGTCACGACGCCTTTTATTTATGAAACACCCCGTAAGTCAGGGTCCCACACAACCGCGGGGCTAGAGCTACTGCTTTACCCCCCAAAACCAAACACCCGGATGTGACCTACTGTTGCTGAGGTAACTGTCAGTACGTATGTTGTGTGTTTGTGCTTAAAGGTCGGGGTCGGCGCAGCGAGATGTGTGGACACCCACACTCAGCACTGTGGCTTTATCCGCCTGGCCTCTGTCAGCCTCCACTTTGATCCAGTAGCCATCAACACTTCATTACTCTGCAGCCCGTCTTCCTCTTTGCACAAACGGTCTTGTCCCTACTCTGCAGTTGGTGAGCTTACATCGCTTAGCATGGAGTGCTCATGCTATTCACACACACACACACACACACACACACACACACACACACACACACACACACACACACACACACACACACACACACACACACACACACACACACACACACACACACACACACACACACACACACACACACACACACACACACACACACACACACACACACACACACACACACCCCTTGGGTTTACACAGATGTGCTGATGACCCTCAACAACCTCTGCAAAATACCTGTACATCAAAGGTGACTGAAAGCCTCGAGCTACTGAACCAAACCAAGACTGAGATGAACTGAACTGAATGAACAGTTTATTAGACTAAGGCCCTATTTTCTATAGTGGGATTTAAAAATGTGCCAGGACATGTATATACAGCCCCAATTTTTCAGTTTCACAACTCACAATTTCCTCCTGTGCATGCATTAAAAATCTACAACTTCTGATTTGCTTGCTTTAAGAAAAGGTTTTCCTTTGTTTTTTCAAAAAGGCATAGTTGTCCATGTTTATGGGGAATGCAGTATACTGCAAAAGCCTTAAGAGCTGATGAGTGACAGGTTGAATGACAGCTCTGTTCTTTGCCTCCACCACAGCCTGTTTGCAGTCGTATTTCTGCATGTATGTACACACAAACACAGACGCGCAAAAGAATTTAAAAGCGCACGTCTTTCCACGCAGTTTGTATCCCTTTTCCTGTCGAATCCCGCCTGCTTCAAAATCACCTGTTTTATGAGTGAGTGCGTCTGCAGACACTCGGAGCCAAAAGCGCTGAGAAAACCATCAGAAATACCGGACACAGCTGCAGCCGTCAGCCAGCAGAGACAGACAAACACAAAGAGGATGAACTGAGGGAATACAGGAGAGAGGAGATGAAGACAAAAATAGAAACTTGGAAGTGTTTTGTGCCAGCGATAAATAAATTTGGGCATGTTTATATTTTGAGCTATCCATGCCATGTCAAGATTATAACAAGTTTAAGAACTCTGTGGCACAAAATCAGCAGCATGCTGGCCAAGAGGTTTCTTGGCAGCCTTCTGCTGATAAAACACCACAAAGAAAAGACAAATGAGAACTCTGAATAGAAAAGAAACGCGAGAGCCAAGATGCCGGGATAAAGAGAGTGATTATGGTGTCACTGAAAGTGCAAGAGGAGGCGGGGTGCAGGAATAGGTAAAGGAATGCTGGGATGTAAATACATGAAAACATAATAACATTAGCTCATTAGAAACTGTTTACCTCTCTTTGTTTCTCTTTCTGTTTCTCTTTCCACCTTCCTCACTTGATCTCTTTTACGGACACTGAACCATCTCTAAAAGCCTGCCACGTCGCTTATCTTTACACCTCTCACTTTTAGTGTGTTCTCTTCCATGCCAAGGCATGCAGACAACACAAAACAAGTGTGTAAACGAAATTGACACGTACAAGGTCCCAGAGGCTGACTTATCTCGATGAAGGAGTAAAGTGCAAAATGCAAAAGAGTGAGTGAATGGGCAAGAGAAAAGAAAAGAAAAGATGAATTTAGAATATGGCCCTGTTTCCCCCCCTCAGGTTAGTTGGCTCTTTTCTTTTTCTTTTTTTATTACCCCATCACAGGGCAGGGCAGCCTTCTACAGAACGGGGCCTGCACAGACCCGCTTGCTTCTTTTGGGTCCACAGCATGAAAAAGGAATAAGGGAAAGAAAGAGAGAAGGGGGGAAAAAAATAAATAAAGGTGTATTTGGACAAATGCAAAGTGTCATGAGATGGAAAGAAACACCGCAAATGTGTTCTTTTCCCATCCTTGCTTTGGAGGAAAAAGAAAAAAAGAAAAAAAAAAAAACAAGCCAGGCCAACGGTAGACGAACAACATTTTTAGTTTTCTAATAAATGAAGGCAGACACACAAATTGAACCCCTATTCAGACAGAGGACACACAGGAAAAAAGAAGGAAAAAAAAAAAACAACTTGGCATGAGACAATGTTTCTCACGCACAATGCGATGAATGTCTCCTGACCGGAGCCCTGACGGATGACCTTTACAGGGATACGACGCTTCTCAGACGCCCTCCCGCACCAGAGGCTGGAACCACATGGAAAAACTGACCCCCTTGAAACCCGTTCCACCATGCCTGAAGGTCCCTCAAGTCAGTGGGCTCATTTTGCCCTTTGTGTCAAGATGGGGTGGGGCGGAGTGGGGGTGGGGGGGGTTGACAAAGTTGCATGGATCACTGCATTCCAGGAATAGCTGAATCAAGCCTTATAGTGTCCTCCATGCTGTTGTCAGTCTCTCTCCGTCCCTCATCGCTGTGATCACAGACAGTGCTCCCATTGAGGTCTGGCAGACGGAGAGACAGATGAGCTTGCATGCAGACAGACAGAGCTGTGCTGTACATCAGAGCTCCACTCTCCTTCCACGCTATGAGTCAGCAGGTCTTACCATAAACTCTGTGCCCTGGGTGCAATGGCTTCTGCCCTACAGTGACCGTCTTGCCAGAGCTGCCTCACCCTCCCTGCACCATAAGTACACGAGGAGATCCTCCTATTAATACTGAAATCTGCATGGCCTGTGCCAGGGTGCCAAAGGGGAAAGAGGGGGCAAGCCCAAGATTGATATTTGTTTTATTACCTATTCCTCTGCTGGTCTATCAACGCGGCATCTTTAAAGTCCTGCAAAAGGACCAGGAGACAAAGCAATGTACCAGCGAGGGCAGCTGGGCAAGATCAGAATTGGAGAAGAAACAATAGAGCGCGAAGATGAGTGTGCAGTCAGACTGTTCCAGGCTACCCTGTTTATTCCCTGGTTGTCTCTTACTTACAGAACAGACCACATAACTCCCATACCTCCAAACAGAGCTATGCTCAGGCTAACAGGCTGAAGTGTAAATACGTCAAAAATACATCTCCCGCTCCAGCCGCTGAGTCTCTCCTCTGATCCTGAACAGGACATGTTTTCAAGCAACCATTGCCAAAGAGTCTCTGAGAACAGTGCAACCCCTTCTCTCATCCTCTTTGTCACCCTGTCTTCTCTGGGCTTACTGTTTCCCGAAAGGTCCAAACAGAGAAGACAGGAGAGGTGTACTTGTGCAATAGTGAGAGACAGATACTTTCTAGATACAAGACTCCATCTCTGTCTCTTAGCCTGTCTTACATCTGCCAGGAGCATCCCTCTTGGGTCATTCCTTCAACAGATGTCATGGTTCCAAGTGCCAACAGCCCCATCTCCTCCTCTTCCTTCCTTCCACCGTCCTGTCACAGCCAACCCAGGGCCTCTCACCAAACATGAGAAGAGAGGGTGGTGATCGATAAAAAAAAAATGAAGGATAGAGGGAAGGAATGGAAGCAGCAGGTTAGGTTAGGTGGCCAATTCTGGAACCGTGAGGAGGAGGGTTGCAAAGAAAATAGGGAGTAAAGTGTGGAACAAGTATCCAGAAAAACATATTAGCCCAATTTTGCCTCCCTGTTTTACTTACCTGCAGAGAGGAAAAGTGGTGAATGGATGTGGAAGCAAGTGTGTTTGCACTGAGCGGGTGACTGGGTTTAATATGATGCAGTCATGGATTTATGCAAACAACCTATGCTGTAGGCGTGCGTCTTACCTTAACGGTGCGGTGGTGTTTGCGGGAAGGGTGACAGCGCATGTTGCTGGTGTTGCAGCAGCCCGTGCAGCGCTTCACCTCCACACAAGGCGGCCATATCAGGAAGTTGGCAGACGTGGGATCCACCTGGCTCCTGGGGATCTCGTAGATCACCGTCCGTGTCTTGCAGACTGCTGGAACTGCCTCCTCTACTGTAACAGAGACGAGCGAGAGGGGGGAGAGAGGGAAAGTCGAGTTAATGACTTTGGTCTGCGCCGGCATTTGTTATCATCTTTTCCATCTCGATGTACTGTTGTAATCTGTCCTGTTCGCTCACAGCTGCTTCATGCATTCTTTCGCTGCTCGTTATTTGATGAGTCATTTGATGTGGGAGCTGTTTGTCTAGGCTAAGATCACACCCAACCCCATTTAAGGCTGTTAAGAAGACAAGCTATCCAAAAAAAACAAAACACAAAGCTGATCTCATATCAGCTAAGAAGCTTGGGACTCGATGAGACATTAAAATAGTAGTCTTTTGTTCAGAGAACCCGGTGGAGTTAATGCAGCGTGACAAGGCCAGAAACCTCACGTGCACCGGTGGGAAATCTAATAATGGCCTTTGACCCCGCTGGCTGTAATGAAGACTTTAAGTATTCATAGCAGATTTAATGCTCCGAGAGGCACTTAAACCTAAAGACTTGATAGAGTGTGTACAGTAAGATGCCATTATGTCGTAAAGATGATATGTGCATCATGTGGAGACAGCTGCCACAATGGTAAACAGTACATTACACTTATGATATATATGAAATACAACCAACCACATTATCCTGTGTGGCTTTAAATGCTGTGCCACTTAGGGTATAGAGTCTTAATGCACACGCATCACACGGTGTTCTACACGCCTCTATCAGATATCGTACCGCGTGGCGTTTTATGAAGAAATCTGACTGAGAGCCCAGACGAGCTGCAACTTGAGCCCTGAATGCCTGGAATTTCCACGCTCAAGGATATATTTCTCTCCTGACGCGTGTGCCTTAGATCTGTGAGCCTCCGGCCAATTACAAGGCTTCGTGTCAGACGGCCTCGTCAACCTCGCGCACCAGTCTCGTTTCTCATGATTCCTTGATTGCAGTAAATACCGAGTAGACGTCTTCATTAGGGTTCCCTTTTATCCACAAAAAGGCAACATAAAAGCCACTAACCATTAGCTTTGTTTGAAATTAGTGTAAAGTGATCAGTTTCATCTCCTGGGAACTCGTGTCGGGGGTGATATTTAAGACGCGGGTTATTTTTAGGGCGTCTTTACACTGTAATCTTATGTGCCAAAGTGTGATGCAGGCTATATGGTGTAAAAAGTAATCATGATGCAACCTCTGAGTTGAGCACGTTGTACTCTGTCGGCCTTACCAATGCTCCTCTTGCGTCGGCTGTGCAGCTGGGAGCTCTTCAGGTCACCGTAGTAACCATAATGATGAGAGGAGTTCTTGTGGTGGTTTGGTTGCTTGTGGTGCATGTGGTGCTTGGGCTCCTCAATAACATTGTTTCCCGTACCTCAACAAAAAAGAAGGCCGCCATGTTAATAATGTCACAAAGAGAATAAAAGCAAAACACAAACACACACAAAGCTTATTCAGCCAATAAACCAGCTATGAGTTGCAGCTTTAACAATGCTGAATGGCTGCGATGGGTGGCTTGGTAGACCTCAGGAAAAGCCGGCATGCGATCGGCCGTTGATGTTTTTATATACCCGATCCACAACAAATTGTGCGTTGGTTAGTCACACAACCATAATAAGATGGTAACTTCTGACTGGTTTCTCAGGGCCTATAGTTCCCTTCAACATGCTGGTGGGCAGGAGGGCAGAGTGACTGCTGGTGAGGTCACAAACTGAGGTAAACAGTCCAGAGGACACAGGGTGCAGGCAGGAGGCCCATTTTTACACACAGCTCTGCATAATTGTAAAGCTCTGTGTGTCAGCCTCACTCACTCATTTGGCAGGAACTTTCCACACACGCATGAAGTAGCTAGACACAGGTGAGTCAGCACGCTCCCTCAAAAACAACCAGCTTTCACAGACACACGCGGGGGGGACTAAAGTGGTCATTTGACAGGTGGTACTCAGCCACCATTATTCCTGCCCTAATTAGCGGTTTGGTGTCTCTCATTTGCCTGAAAATGTTTGCTTTTTCAATCATTTAGTGGCTTGGAAAAGTACATGTTTTGTTATGCTAGCTCCTCAAAGTTCTCTAACCTCAGGTCAATGTAGCCAGTTTTTTTTTTCCACATTCATGGTCATCTGATAAAGCTTGCTTGTTTTGGTCCCCACCCAGGATATAAGGTGCACTGCAGAAAAGTACCAGAGCAGCAATAAAATGATAACACTTCCCTGCAGGATACTGCCCTTTCTAAGAGAGCAGAGTCTGAGAGTGTTTGCTAAGTGGGTGGGTCCTACCTGTCTGTAGGCACAGCACAAATGCTTCACCTGGCTAACACACTCCTATGCATGTACACTTAACAGAAACACATAGCGACAGTTACACAAACTCTTCTTATTATTCAGCATGGCAGCCTAAAACCCAATGTACACCGGCACAACAAAGCTTACCCACAGGCAAACACATTCCACCCCCTGAGCCGCTTTGTGATCTGACCAGAGTCATCTAAAGGGATTTCCTCTATCTATATAAAGTCCCTCTTCAGGATTGGTTGTTTATTTGCTTCTTGATGCTGTCTTTTTCCACATTTGTCAACTTTCGGTCTCAGTGTAGTCTCTTTAGTGAGTAGTCAAAGGAACTTGTCGTGCGCTCAGTCAGACAGGGAGTGAGTGCACAACACCTACCTACCTCTGACTGGACGTCTAACTAACAATCTTTATACAAGGTCACTCAGGCTGTGCTCAGTTTACCCCTGTCCTCATTTCAGGAGTGAAGAAGAATGTGACACTGTTGGCCACCCAGATTTTCAAAATCTGATGTGGAAAAGGGAGATGTGACAGACTCTTAAGTCCCCCCGCTCCTTATTTTCAGCATCACTGGGTAATCCTTTATGCTTAATGGAAAAAAGACAGAAAATGTTGGTAAGAAGGGAAAAATAAGGACGGGCAGAATAAGAAAGGAGTCAGCACCAGGGGGGTGAGGGGTTTGCTCCACTGCTGATTCCAGGTGACTAAGAAGCAACAGCACCCCCAGAATGTTGTCAAACTGAGACAAGAGAAAAGAAACCATGAAGGAGACTATCTCATGCCTTGAAGGCAAATTACTCCCTCCTTTTACCCCTCCTCCTCTCCTTTGTCCCTCTGCTTATTTAAATAGCTAGCACTCTATTGACTCATCGCAATAAGTGACCCCCATAATTCTCTCTCTGTGCCGTTCTTCCTTGATTTGTTATTTGAGAGCATCTACATGGTTGAGTTGACAAAGCATTCGTTTAGGTCACAAGGGCAGCATGCCCCCTCTGTGGGTGCGAGAGCGGGTAGAGAGTACACAAACGTTGTTTTTGCAGATTTGCGGGTAGTCCTGGTGTACAGGGCGTAAACTGTCAGCTTTTCAGAAACAAAGCGGGTTGCACAACTACTGCAGTCTTTCTACAGAAAGTGAGAATACAACCTCCGGATTCCTGTTCTCTCCTCCACCTCTGCCCCATGCTAAGAGTCAGGTTCCCTTTTCTGTCAAAGTTCTTCAGTGAAAGAGATAAGAGCAGGCAGGCAGGGGGCCACCTCAGGAGGGAAGAGAGGAGCAGAGAGGAGAGGAGCACCTCAGGGGCCAGACGGCCATCTGCAGGCTCCAACAGGGTCATCTCATCTGTCAGTCAGAGCTAAAGACACCATCCTCCCGAAAGCAAATGCAGGCCAAGATGAGCAAAGCAGCACTAAATGAAACATTCATCCTGACAGGCAGATTTATTTTAACTCTTGATCATTACAATACAGTTCTTTGTTGAAATATTCCAGGTGCAATGTGTTGCATACCCTTTCAGATGCTTCTCTTTCTCCCTCCCTGTTTAATATGCTACAACATTTGCTATATATTGCAACAAAAGCTCTGAAAATATCCCTCTGGCTGGCGTCAAAAGTCTTTTAATGGGCTGACCAGGGCAGCCAAGTGGGCCTTTGGACAGATTTATGTCCTCGTATCAATGATCAGCCTACTACTGTTACCCTGAAAAACATTACTCCGCTTTCAGAAAGACATTTTAATTCAATTATAAACACCTCTCCTCATGCTAGAGGCACTCAGGGAATCTTTTCTGGGCTCGGCATAAAGAGGAGTGATCACTGTTGTGCAGTACAGGCTGGTTTGATTGTGAACTGATAACATACTAATGATGTGGGAGCGATTAGTCCTAATTAACATGTTCATCAATAAGGCAAATGCATGCTCACACAGAAGAATACTTGAGCGAACGTCCGGTCCCAGCGCTGCTCTACTGAGTATATGGTTAAGGGTTGCTAATGAGCTATGACTGGTGAGGCAGCTTACATCATTTGGGACTGTTAAAGCAAATTTTGTAATTGCCTGTGTCCATCAACTAATCTCTATGGGTGAGAGTTTCACCTGGTAAGTTGATCTCAGAGGGTCCAAGATGACCTGGTCTCAGTGAACATTCAACCTTTGTCACACGTGCACAGTAAATGCACCTGTTGCAGTTTTATCGTGCTTGGCAGACCCCCACTGGTGCACAGATCCCTCAGCAATTTCCTGCACATGGTTATGTTTTTGAAGATTCATTTCTGGTGTGCACTGGTTTCCCGCCTGAATGGAGCTGGCAAAAATGTGCCAACACATTTCATAAACCTGTTTGTTTACGTAATTCATTAAATCTGGAATTGATTAAGTGTTGATACCAGCATACTGTCAGTGGCTTCTGGACTTAAGTTCTTTCTTAAACATCGCCATAGCCATTCGACTACAGGCTCCATAGTAATAGCCCATAGAAACTAAGCGCTGATACATTTTTTTTTTAAAAATTTAAAAAAAAAAACAACAAAACACTATCTTTAGTAAATCCATGTGTTGATTTACAAAGAAAAATATATATCAGATGCTAATAAAAGGCTATTCATGATGTAATATCACATCTGAATAACCTTCAGTGCGTCAGGATTCTTAACGTAATTCATATGTATGATTCAAAGCATCAAGAAGCAGAATTTACCTCTCCAGTCGATATCCAGTAGCCGCTGGAGGTCGCTGATGCTGTGGATTTCGCTGTGGGACAGTCGGTCTATCAGCTCTTGGGGAAACTCCACTTCCTTTGGGGTGGGCGCGGGTCGAGGGTGGAGGGTGGAGGAGGAGGAGGAGGAGGAGAACGGTCGGGGCAAAGAAATCAAACGACAAATGAAGGTTAGAAATATGTGATGGACAGCTTTACAACAGTGTGCCAACAAGCAAGCAGATTTGTCTCATTGCCACACATCACCTCATCCACGGAGGAAAAAAGCGGTCTCTTAAGAATTCTGCAGTTTAGGTAGTTCTCGTTCATTTGGAACCCAGATAACTGTAGAATAAACACTTTTATCATTAAACTTTAAAATGTGTGTTAAAAAAAGGATTAACTTTACCTATCAGCATTTAAAAAAAAATAGCTGTCTTGCGATAAGAGTTGCTTGTACTATCATAAACAATATCCTCTCCGCACTCTGCACTTGTTGCGGACCTGCAGGCACCTCAAGCAGAGCAAACCGTGCGACCCGCACAGGAGCAGGGGCTAAAAATATCAGCCGGAGCGGTTCCCATGATCGCGCTCAGCCCAACCAAAACGTTTGCCCAGTTGACTCAAGCTACGAACAGATTTGGCACATAAGCCAAAAATAACTGAGATATGCATCCAAGTGCAGACGTGATGTTTGTTCAAAAGCGCACAGTCACTGATACGCTGTTGTCGAGAAAAAAATGAAAGCACATTCACACTAATGTTTAGAATCAGAGCCTACACCACCATGTTTTTTTGAATACATCATTTATATCGGTTAAAAGTGAGTTAAAATAAAAAAAATTAAAATAAAAACTGTCTTACATAAACCCATCTGTGTGTATCCGAGCCTCAAATGGCTTAAATCAAATCTGAGAGCTCTTACTTTTGTGGTTTTCTTTATCTGGACATTAAAGCTGTGCTGCTGAATGTGTGGCTCTTGTGAGAGGGTGCAAAGGCTCTTTGGGAACTTTGCACCCTCACAAGAATAAAAAACCCCACACCACCAAGTATGACACGGGGGCCAAAGACACCGTCTATCTGACCCCACCGTGCCTCCACCAAGTTAACTAGTAACTTTACCTCAGCAGTGGCCAGCAGGTACGTCGTCCACAGCAGGATGTAGGAAAGTGTGGCTCTCATTTCCCTTTAATTTAGAATTTACTCGAATCTCAGAAAAAGTGCGAACGTGTAGGAGCCCCAGAGTCGCTCCTGGCCCCAGAGGATCCACAACCATCCCCTCTGGGAGAGAAACCCGGAGTGTCAGGCAGCTCAGCGTGCTCAGTCAAGACACCGCGCTGCACTTGCTTGAAGCTGTGAGAGGCTGGAAGTTGATTCTTGTTATTCACAGTGGATCGCGTCCTCCCGAACACACTCTGCTGCTGCGACTCGACATAGCTCCTCAAACGCAAGTGAGACAATCCCAAGAGACAAGCAGGACGCACATTGCCCTTCACTTTCTTAAAAGAAACTACAGGCTTCAAACTTGAACCCAGTTTAATATATATATATTTGGGAAAAAATGCAATAAACCCGGCTACTTTCAAGAAAATGTCACATAGGATTCAATAGCACGACTAATTTGCTGACTTTTTTTTTTTAGTATTTAATAGTCCTACATCAAATATTTATAATCCAAACGAGGAGAAAATCACACTGGGGAACGTTGTCCGTGCTGTGCTATCCAGAGCCTGTCTTGCAGCAGTCTGCGGAGTTCCTTGGCTGCGTGGGACTCTGGAGTGAATGGTGTCAGAGCGACTCTGAGGCTCTGGATATAGAGAGCAGCTCCGTGCCCGTTGCGCCTCCCCCCTTCCTTTGGTGATCGTGCATTTATTCAGTGAAGGGAAGCTGGTTGGCTGCTTAGATGACTTAAGACTCAAGAGCACATCCCCACCCCCTCAGTCCGTGTGTGTGTGTGTGTGTGTGTGTGTGTGTGTGTGTGTGTGTGTGTGTGTGCGCGCGCGCGCGCGCGCGCGCGGCCTTCAGTAGAGAGCCCATTCAGAGATTCAGGATGTAATCGATATTGATTATCAGTGATTAGAAAAGGGGGATGCAGGATGGAGATACTGAAGAGATACTGTTCTCATTAAATCATCTGACGGAATAAGCATGAAAACAAATGATCAGGGGAAGTTATAAATTGAATTTATCATATATCCCTCAGGATGTTTGTGATTTTCTGGGCGTAATTTAATTTAGACAAAACTGGGGGGCGGGGGGGGGGGGGGGCAAAAATGATTATGATCATTACGGCAGTGATGGTGGTGACTCAGCCCGCCTCACTCTGAAGTTGAGTTTAAGGCAGGAAAAACAAATATTCAATGTTCAGCAATTTTATCAAAAGACAGCAAATTCCTAATGGTGATAGCAGATGATAATCTGATTATATAACGCTGGGCGTGTGTGTGTTATAATCACAACCTTTCCAGCTCCACTACACAACATGCATCATATCCTTTCACCTGTCAATCTGTTGGACACGCCCAGGAGTCTGCCGTATGTAACTCCACCCTTTTGGCCTGGTTGGCCCTTTTCCTCCTTACCTCCAGACTAGGAACAAAGACGTTAAGAAGACAGCTTAACCTTATAACTGATTACCATGCAGCATAAAGGGATATTTCCTCACTTGGATCACTGTAATGTTAAATTTAAAGAAAACAAAATACTAAGATGGTGGTTGCATTAGTAATGTGAGTTGATGCTTACTTAATTTATTTTGGTTTGGACTTTAATTGTATTTATTTGTTTGCATTTGAATATATGGGTAAAAAATCATCCATCCACTCCAGCTGCTAAATATAGCACATCATCGCTGACACCATAAACCTTTTGGAAGAGCCTTCTGGATTTTGTGTTTAGATGTGCACACCACATCCGCTGTTCTGTGAGCCAGCGCAACCAATTTCCATGTAGTTTTTTTTTCTGTATTTGTAAGATTTGAGGACACAGGAAGCTTCTACTTAAAGCAAAGGCTCACAATAGGCTGGTCCTAACTTGTTGAGAAGAAGCTGGAACCAGTGCACCAGTGCTGGGCTTCATTTTGCTTTGCTGGGAGGTCTGGGAGAAAAGCCCCAAGGGCCTGATAAAGGAGACATACCTGCAGGAGCAGAGACGCAGACAGACTGCTTGCACACACATTATCACCCAGAGGTGACAATCAGCGGGGAGGCATAGGTCAGCCGACCATGTCTGCCGACCACCTTGTCCATTTAACTGGATCAATACAGCGCGAGGCGAGCCAGAGGGCACGTTGGCTGGAAACGTTGCACAGAGAAAGCGCCGCAGCAGATGGTGGAGTAATTAATGAAACAATTTTAATAGGCCTATGAAGCTCGTGTTAAGATGGCACGGGTGCTATTAAACGAATCAAATATTTTTAAAAGAAAAGTCCCTCTGCTAAAGCAGTTTACGTGACATCTCGCTCAAACTGCATTAATCATTCATTTCTCATCTGGTGGTGCCACAAGAGAATTAAACTTTATGATTCAATGGCAACGTGACTAAGACCAGCCGGTGACAGCCGGGTTCATCCTGACTCCTGTGTGGTCATGATTACATCACACGCCAGCCTCCCAGCACCGATAGATACTCTCACTCATATTTTTTACTTTAATGACTCATGTGACTCATACATGTTTGGTTTTTTTAAGTCTACATTTGGCTTCCTTATGGGAAAGCAAGAGTCAGGTGTGAGATAACAGGACACAAAGTACAAGGGAATAGTTGTCCGTCTATCAGAACAGGTGAGTAGAAAGTGAGAATGAAGCACTGCTGTGTTTATTTTGTGTTTTGGAGACGGTTTATGGTGAGTTGAGCAAGATTAATACGGAGAACCAAAATCTGGAGTTTTGTCCCACAGATGTAGGAAGCAGATGGAGAGGATGGTACAAGTGGTGAAAGATGGATCAGGGTAAAACTCAAGCAGAACTAAGCAGACAGAGGGAGCAAAGTCTTCATGCTTTAGGGGAAAAAACAATATCAAAACAACAAGATCTGAAAATATTCTCTCATTCCTGCCCCTCCTGCATGAGCTATTTAGACATCATGTTTACTGGCAACTGAGGCATGTGTACCTAACAACATTAACCCCATTAAATCATTTTATGGATGCTGTTGCACAGTAAATTGAGCCATAAAGACTCTGCGGAGAGGATTCTCTGAGTGAGGTGATGACTCCCGTTTTGCCTCTGGGCCACACATAGTTCCCAGTGAGAGACACATAGGAAAAAGGAGAGACTTTTACTGGGAATGCGGTAGATATGAGCTGTGAGGCCTTTGGGGAATTGAAGTGTGGCTCCGTCTGGATGAACTGTCTGTTTAACTCATTTACGTAAAGGCTAGAGGTGATCATTTGTGAATGCCTGAGCTTATTATTTTATCATTATCTTTCAAGCTGTGACAGGATTTTTCTAAACATGAGCTGAGTGTAATTAGAAAAAAATCTATTAAAATCACTTAAAAAAGTCAAAAATCTGCAAATCCTGTATGATATTTATTTAAATTTAGCATTTTAACCGTATTATAAAAAACAATATTACTGCTCATTCTGCTGGACATGCGTGTGGATGTGGGTGTAGACATTGCCAATGGCACAACCCCCCCCAGCAACATTATGCACACCATCATATCTTAAAAATTATGAACAGCTCAAGGAACACAAAAAAGTCATCCAGGCATAGAGCAGGCTTCCAAACTCTTCAGATGGCCCCCAAAACTGAGAAACGGTGGGATCTTCCCTTTCAACAGACACCTGAGTCAGCTATTTTAGCAACACAGGCCCACATGCAAAATATTAGGCAGGTGGTCTTGAATAATCAGCCCCCATGTTATCTTAAAATCTTCATAGTACCATATCACCTCAACAGGGCTCTTTGCTCTCAGACTGCTGGTTTAATTGTGGTTCCTGGGATATTTAAAAATAGGATGGGACGCCGATCTTCAGCTTTTAGGCCTCTCTTCTGTGGAACCAGCTCCCAGATTGGATTTTGGAGACAGACTGCTTTTAAGATTAGGCTTAAAACGTTCCTTTTTGACAAAGCTTATAGTTGGGGCTGGATCAGGTGACCCTGAATCCTCCCTTAGTTATGCTGAATTAGGCAAAGGCTGCTGGGGGCTTCACATGGAGTGTTTCTTCTTCACTCACCTTTTTCACTCACTGTCTTTATTCACCACTCTGCATAATTATTAACCTCTGGCTCGTTTCTCTAGCGTCTTTTATCCTGTCTCCTGAATCCAGCCCCCAACCGATTGTGGCAGATGTCTGCCCCTCCCTGAGCCTGGTTCCGACAGAGTTTTCTTCCTGTTAAAAAAGTGTTTTTCCTTTCCGCTGTCAAGTGCTTGCTCAAAGTGGGATCTCCTGGTTGTTGGGGATTTCTGTGTATGTTGCAGGGTTTCTACCTTTCAATATAAAGCACCTTGAGAAAACGGCTGTTTTCTAATTTTAATATAGAGCGTTCCTATTTGATTTGGTTTTCTTAACAAAAATACTGCACTGGAGTCTAGATGCATTTCAATCACTGTCACATTTCCATCTTTCACACTCCACTAACACTTAGACAAATGGTTATAATTCAGGATAATACAGGAGACCCCATGAGGTCAGAACTGCAGGTCTTTATAATAATATCCTTTCATTAGAATGGTATAAATCAGATTTGCTTAAAGTACAAGTGTCACGTGTTACAGCAGCAAAAGTGTTGCATGCTCATTATCAACAAAACAAAGAATCTCACACTTTGGTGCAGAACCATAAAAAGAGAGAGCAAGACAATAGAAACTTTGCACACTGATAGCGGCACATTCGTGACAGTCCACCGGCATCCCCGTTCTATAACACCTCATAACGTCAAAGACCAAAGTGGATTGCCTTGCAACAGAGAAACAAACATAGATCCCAATGTCTCCCCCCACCCCCCACCCCAGCACCGCCCAGCCATATCATGAGCACGCATGAGTCACGGACACAAGGAGCAGGCCCTTTGCAAACTACAGACAGATCTCCTCCCTCTTCCACAAGGTAAAATTAGGCTCTGCAAACTAAAGCCCAAACCAGCTCATCAGAGTCCATGATGACAAAGTTGATGCCATTAGCGGGTTGAGTCTTGATGTTTTTAGTGCGGAGCTGTGTGTTATTTGACACACACTCTTGTAATACACCTATTAGAAGAAGCAGTAACATTTATGGTTAGGTTACTCATGTAGACGTACGCTCACACGGGCCAAGCAATTCAGGTGAAATTTCCCAGGAGCAAAGGTGCATTCCAGAGCCTGGTAGCAATATAGATTGGGCTTGGAAATTATCCAGAGCAGAGTGCATATCCAGGGCAACCTCTGCGCACATAAGCAAGCAGTGGCACAGAGTGTGCACGCACACATGTACACTTGCTGCTTGTTCAACTGAATATTAAACAGCGGAGGGAGGCACGGTATGGCAGCCATACTTAAAACTGGTCCCAGACGCAGCTGTTCTTTTATATGGATGATTACTGGCAACGATTTACAGGACTTCATCTCTCTAACATAGAGCACCCCCAGCACCCCTCAGGAGCCCATTTCCTTTAAACCTCTGTAGGTGTGTAGCCTTTTCAGATGGCAGGGCTGTTTCATAAGCCACAACGTTAAGCAAACTGACACTCTCTGGGTTAAAAAAAAAATGGCATATGCACACATAAACGCAGAAATCCGGTGGTACAAGGTATGCGAGGCAAACTTCCAGCTGGAACACATTATACATTACAGCAGCACACTTCAGTTCTTAAGAGGCCGCGGCATCCTTTCTGTGTGATCTCCAGATCTGTCAAACTGAGGTCTGCTCTTCTCATAAGTCTCTCTGTTTTTTTGTATTCTGTACTTCTTGATGAAAGTAATCATCAGAGAGCTAGAAATAGGTGGTCGGTGTGAAAGAGAAATGGCACAGAAGAGAGAAAAGACTGGGAACACATTGGAAGAAGGTGTGTGTGTGTGTGTGTGTGTGTGTGTGTGTGTGTGTGTGTGTGTGTGTGTGTGTGTGTGTGTGTGTGTGTGTGTGTGTGTGTGTGTGTGTGTGTGTGTTTGCAGATTGCTTGCAGACTCAGCATCCACACGAAGGGTTTAACCCTGCACTACTGTGGTCAGAGATGGACTCCTGACCACAGCAGTGCAGAGGGAAGTCTCAGACAGAAAACCACAGCTCCAGATGTGAAGAAAGGAAATCCCATTTAGAAGCAAAAGCACTCAGGTATGAGAATTCTCTCATACAGTCGATGGTGTACTTGGGAGCACCTGCAGTGCATTCACTGATTTCCTCAAATGGACAGACAGAGGAGACATGAAGCAATCCGTGCACAAGTTCCTACATGCAGTTCCTCCGTTCCCCCTGTCCTAGCTCATTTTCCCCTTAAACACTACCTCTTTATGCTCTACGAATGAGAGAAAAAAAACACTCTTTCTGCACGCACACACACACACACACACACACACACACACACACACACACACACACACACTGAAAGCAGGGGACTTCCAGCTACTAAGAAATAGCACTGTAATTGCCGGTGCTCTGTTGTCTATCAAGACCTGACCTTTTCAACATGTGTGTGCCGTGGTGGGAGCGGTGGGAACTGGCGAGGAGGAAGATAGGGGTCTCCCCGACGCTGTGGTGGTCTGACCCAATCCCCCTCCCCTCTTTTGACTTCAGCTCCCCCCAAAAATCTGGGATCTCCCACTGTGGCCACATGTGCAAATTTGGAGTCTAGAGAGGAGGACATGACTAACACACACACCATCAAGGTCCTGCCACGGAGTGGGGGGCATTAAAGGCAGGACGAGGCGATGTGGAAAGGACAGCAAAAGACAGACCTGCCCTGTCTCCCTGGGGTCCCAAGGGGGGGATGTAGGAAAACTGGAGGTCTGTGCGACATTATAGTAGCAGAAGTGTTAGCTTTCTGTCGGTGCCAATGGGAAAAGAGTGGACCAATATTGCCTTTCATGACTCTGGCTCTGGAATAACAGCATTAAAGAATGAAACATATACAATGACATACTCATAATAAACACTAGAATAGATGGGATTATGCACCAGTAGTGAGCAGAAAAACACGGCTTTAAGTTGCAGAGAGAAGTCATCAAAACAAATATAAAGAAACTGATATCTTCATAGATGAGCCTTATCTAAAAAACTAATAAAAACCATGTTAAAGGTTAAATGGCTCGATCACAAGCAAAAGGACAAGTCATCTTTACATCACTACATGACAGACTAGCTCAGCTCTCAGAGGGGCTGCACAAAGCTGTCCTCAGAGATGCATTAGGAGACTATAAGCTCATAATTACTCCAATTGGCATGTCAGTGGGGGCTTTCACTTTACCCTTCCTTCTCAGTGTCTTTCCGTAGCCATGGGCAGTCACGCTGTAGGGACCGTGAGATGAGGGGGCTCTAGTGGTGGTTGTGATGATGGTGGTGATATATGGGATTAAGGTGAGATTTGTCTGCTTGACTCAAGTGACACTAGACATCTGTGACAGAGCTGAAGACTTGGATGGAAATAGGAGAGCGGGTGTAAGGGGACAGAGAAGGAGTGGATGGGTTTGAAGGAAAGAAAATGGTAAAAGTTTGTAATACGCCCCACGACTAAGGGTGCAATTCGCCAGTGATTAAATGGAATTTTCTCAATTTTATTAATTATCTACAAAGACTTAAAGATAAATACACTGGAATTTACAGGAAACAAAGAAAAAATTACACTGTAAATTATTTTAAAGTAAATTTAATTACTGCAGATTTACTGAACAGTAAGGACTGTTCTTCCTCTGCAACTTACACAAAATATCGAACACAATCAAAATTTGCAGGCCTACGTGACCTCATAATTTTACTTTAATACTGTCAGTACATTTAAGTACAGCACAAGGAAATTTAACCAGTGTTTAATTTCATGGTAATTTTATAGAAAAAATACATTTCCTCACCTCACATTGTTAATATACTGTACTTTTGAGGGCACTTATATTATTGAGTGGATTAATCTTACCTTTACACATCTTTGTG
The DNA here is from genome assembly GCF_964374335.1 of Astatotilapia calliptera. Taxonomy (NCBI): domain Eukaryota; kingdom Metazoa; phylum Chordata; class Actinopteri; order Cichliformes; family Cichlidae; genus Astatotilapia; species Astatotilapia calliptera. The sequence goes on along the minus strand of NC_137425.1, from coordinate 14,530,398 downwards.
TAATATTCAATATGTTGATGTGCACAACGGATCGCTTTTCCTTTTCCCTCCACTTTTTAGTTTTGTTTGAACAGCGATTGTGAACTGTTAAAAAAATAAGTTAGACTTGGCTCCCTCATTTTAATGTCACATAGGCCTGCAGACTTTGATGGTATTTATTTTTTCTTGTAAGTTACAAAGACAGAACTGTTCTCACTGTTCTTTAAATTTACTGTGCTTAAATGTATTTACTCTGTACTTAACTCTTATTTCTTTGTTTCCTGTTAAAACCTGACTTCATACGCCCTTATTCCAGCGTACCCACCTTTAAGCATTTGTAAATAAATATAATTACAGTAATTTTAAATAAAATGCACTGAAATTCCATTTCATTACAAGGGGAATTACGTCCTTAGTCACAGGCCGTGTCATAAAGTGTTACCCGAAAAAACAAATCCACCAAAAGAATCCTCTGGATTAGAGGATGATTAAAGCCAGTTATGGCTCCCGGTTGCTTTACGATGCTCATCGGCCGCAGCTCCGTTGTCTGGAGTGTGCCCGAGATTTTCCTCAACACCATGCAATTCTTCTGGCAACCACACCTAACTGAGCAATGAAAGCGCTTTACCTCCAGGAGAGAAGCCCTACCCAGTTTATGAGCCATACCGTGAAGCTGTTTCACATGCATCGTGGTAACGATTAACAGTAGTTAAATGGAAGCCCCCTACCCCAAAGAGCTCCCTGCTAGATGCTCTGCAAACAGCATTGTAGCTGCTTTTAAAAAATAATTACAGCAGGTTTTGGCTCTTTTATTGTTGTTGTTATTAATCAAGGCCACAAAACTAGTACCGGCCCCGATCCAACACCAACCTTGGGAACAAAAAAGGAATTGTGATGGAAAAAATAAGCTAGCAGGACCCATGTTTCGTTTCTTTCTTGGCATTCTTACTGCCTATACTAAAGACTGATACAGTGGCCCAAGTTTGAGTGTGTGCATATATGCATATTTTGCAGGTTGTTGTATGATGGAGAACTCGAATTAGAAAGATAACATTTTTTGGTGCCCGAGCCTTTGATGACAGCCCACACTGTCATTATGGTAGACAGACCAGAACCATAATAACGCCTCTCCTCTTCCTCCTTTACTACAGGAATCAAGATGAAGTGTCAAAATCCAGAGGCAGTCAGATCACAACAAACTGATTATCAACAGGAAGTGGCTCCATTATGGGCTTACAGATAGGAGAGAGTGGTGGTCTCTTGTTACAGCTCTAGCTTCAAATCCACAAATTCCTCGAGGGTTTAGAGAGAGCTGGGTCACCCCCTGAGCTGGGTCCTGCAGGGTTTTAGGGGGTCGCCCTCCACTCTCAAGGCGCTACCTCGGGCCTGGGGCATTTTTCAGCTGGGACAAATGAAGGGATACAGAGCGCCCGAGGAGGAGTTGGAGAGGTGTTGATGTTTAAGGGCAGCCTGACAATCAAGAGATTTGACAGCCTATTCGTTGTGATTTTGCGCACCTGCAAAGACCTTCTGCTGTGCAAAGTCCCATTTACTAAACCCTGGCACATGTTTGTTCATGGGGAGCATGTCACATTTAATTGAGACATTGTAGATACACAGTCTACGGTCCAATGTCTGCAAGATGCTTTTAAGTGTGGAGCAAACCATTAATCATCCAAATGTCTCAAAGGTCTACAGTAGTAGCACACACAAGAGTGGGCTTTTAATACACTTTCCCTAACAGCTCAACAGGGACTTTTTTTTGCTCAATGCATTTCTCTATGTTCCTAATGTGATTAGAAGCAACTCTGACTACTTTTATGACCTGCACTTAAAACCCTAATGATTGCTCTGAGAGTAGGAGTCACACAAAAAAAAGAAAAGCGAACACTTGAGACAATTGCTTAGCTGCCTCCTCAGGGAATGACTTGAGCAATGAAGTCAAGAGAGGGATTGTGCTGTGTTGGGATCAATGTGGGCAGGAGATTGCAGAGTCATGTGCAAGAGGGAATATCTCACTCAGAAAAATGCTACCAACTCCTACTTTTTTTGTCCTTCCCTTGCAAAATGTCGGGAGAACATTTTAGTCTTTTGTTTGTTTTCTCTACACGCCGTTTCAGAGGCGAGTCACAGAAGGGTTCATAGGCTGGGAATAGCTTTGAAATTGAGGCCAAAACGGAGGCTAGTTGGGGAGGCTTGGTCTCAGTGTTGGTACATGTATACATGTGAATTATTTACTTGTCGTCCAGCAGGAAATGAGGAACGATAACAAGCTTGGGAAAGAAATACAGAAAAACAAACAGATGGTATCACGTCACCTCCTTCATTTTGTTTTTCTCCTTTTTCTTCTTTTCTTTTCTTTTGTCTCCTCCGAGGGTCAAATTAAAAGACGAACATAATTCGAAAGTAAATAATTCCAGGCAATCATGCCTGACTCAGACCTGTTAGTTTTTACAGCAGAGATGGTTGATTTGCTCATTTTAACACACGTATAAAAATGTGTTAAAATGAGTGTGTTTTTTTAAAGGAGGCTTTTCTTATGTCTCTCTTTCTGTGAATTGTTGTTTCACCTGTTCAGTGCCTTCCTGTCTGTGACAGGTTTTCACAGCACTGTGCGCAGTCCTCTGAAAATTTAAGTACAGCCCAAGATTCAGGCCTTTCCTTAAGTACCTTAGGCAGCAAAAAGCTGAAGTAACTGCTTTGTGAATGACTTTATCAGTGTGTTACATCATTGTGGAAGAAATTTGGCCCACTGTAATAAGTATATGTGGAACCATGATAAATAATATCTCAGTTGCTAAAATGTATCTTGAGAAGAGAGGAGGTTTCCTGGAGGAATTACGCGACTCTAGTCTTCTAGAGTAAACTAGACTAGACTCTAGTTTACATACAAGTAGGTATGAACCCTTTTGTGTTTATCTGACAGGGATCATTAAATACCCCAGTAGACCATAACAAAATAATATGGCCGTTGCCCAGACACTTCACTCCTCATGATTCCTCCCACACTTTCCACTCTCATCTCAGGTGGAAGGGGTTAAGGAGGAAGAGGAACAGGTTGCAAGGAAACTGAGGAGAGACCGAGGCTGTATGGCTTAAGAAATGGGAAGATTAAAGGTGTAGGGGAGTATTATTACTTTGTGAGAAGTTGCATAAAGTCTTGTTGCTGCAGAGGGAGCACTAAAAGGTCTGATCATGTACGTTGCCTATAGTTGCTTTGTCATTTACTTTATATGCCCCCTGGTCACCACATCCTTTCAAGGTTTGAAGCGCCAGCCTTGTGATTGGCAGAGTAGCCGCTCTACCTTCTGAGCTAAAGCGGCCCACCCTTTGACACCGGAACAAAGACGAGTAATCAGTACAGCTTCACTGTGTGTAATATAGGCCCAGCTGTTGCGTCTCACAATGCGACACAGATTGAGTCCAAAATTGTTTGAGGGACATTTTGTTTTGCTGTGGTAACACACTCAGTGTACAACAACTGCTGCTGTTTAACTTAAGCAGACCTTGTGATGAGCTCCTGACCCAATTTTTAACTCTTTTCTCCTTCTACCCCCCTCTCATCCTTTCAATCCCATCAGCTTCACTATTGCTCAGTCACCTGTGACCAGGCCTGGGCAGTGACCTTTGACCTAAGAAAGCCATGATTAGCGCTGAGAATTAGAGCAGCAGAAGCAGTGGTGGAGAAGGGAGGGAACTAGGCAGAGATGGGATGCCTCTGAACTGAGAATTTCAGCTCAACCAGGCTGAACCCTGCCCCGGAGCAGACAGGTCGCCACACCCAATATTTCTAGACAGCTGTGTATGAAAGGGCGCTGGTCATTAGCGCCAGCGGTTGGGGGTTGATTTATTTTTTTCCACCAGGATGTGGAGATCGTAGAGGAGAGACAAATCAGTGGAGGTTGGTAGGCATTTTAATTAGCCTGAATCTCCCCAATGAGGGGGATAGAGCGGAGAGGAGATGGCATCTATGGGAACTTGGCGCAACAAGCCAGGAAACAAAAGAGAATCAGGGAGGCGTTGTGAGCAGAGGGGCTGTTGCGGTCAAATACCCAGGGGCCAGAGTCACTGTGCCAGATCTAAATATGCACCACCAAATAAAACATGCTCTCCTGGGAGCATGGGATGCAGCAAATAAACATCCAAACATGCACACACACATACCAAATGCCTAGAGGCCATCTTATCTTGTAAATTTTTGGCAATCATTAAATAAAACTTGGAATTTGGGGGAGGGATCCACTTAAGAAGTCATCCTGTAATGAGGAGACGGCATGTTTCCATGGTGGGATAAATTCTTTCACATTTATGTCAGTAAATCTCAATGGACTTTAATCAGGAGTGAGTAGAAAGCCTGTTACAAACTGTCAGTGAAGCTGGCCCAGGATTTCTTTACTTTCCACTTCCACCTCCTGCATGTTCACCATCTGCTCCACCTCCACGGTTATTCTCCACATCTTGTCTGATTCCTGTAACCCAACCTCCCCAACTCACTAAGCATCAACTGCTGGTCAGCTAAGGATTCTGCAAACATACCTGCACGGTAGGAGCAGCTAGTTATATCTTGTAGCAAATTAATAATAAATAAATAAATAAATAAATAGATAAAATTTTATTTATATAGCACCTTTCAAGATAAAATCACAAAGTGCTTTACAGAGGCAGAAAACAGACATTAAAATCTAAAACAAAACAAAATCAACCAAAAGCGAGTTTAAACAGGTTTTTAACTGCTTTTTAAAAGACATGACTGAGTCCACAGATCTCAAACTCAAAGGGAGTGAGTTCCAGAGTCTGGGAGCCACTGATACAAACGCTCTGTCACCTTTTGTTTTTAACCTTGTATGCGGGACAACCAGCAACCCCTGGTCACAAGACCTCAGGGACCTGCTGGGGTGATAGGAAAGAAGAAGATCACTTAAGTAAGTTGGAGCTACACCGTGCAGATAAAAATGGATGGAGGCAGTAGAAGTAATGGTGCAACTGGGGTCATGTATCCAGTCATACTTTCCTTGTCTGGACCATTTCCCTCTTGTTGTGCTTAGAAAAAGAGAGGCAGGTTTAAAACTTGGCAGTAGCAGAATCACTAGAGACGAGCTTTCTGTGAAGGAAACAGAGTAGCTGTTACCAAAAGACTCACTGAACCAAATAATCACGTGATCTGCTGTGTTTAAACATTAAAAGATTTAACAGACATATACTGGGAATGAATCTGATTCACCGTTTAGCTATTTTTGTAGGATCGCTGTGCAAAAGAGAAAAAAAAAGTGAAATTTTAATTGCAGGTTGTGGACTGACTGGTAATGGACAGATGGGGTTTTTTCCCTTATCGGATCCAGTGTGAAAACAGATTAGCTCGTGGAAATGTCATCGTTAGTGTTACAAAGTTGGAGTTTTATGATAGATTATGACATAATAAAAGCATAAAGGAAAACCAAACACAGCGACCTAAATTAAAAGTCAGTAAAGGAGCGTGTGTACGTGTTAGCACCTTCTTATTTTGCCCCTGGCAGAACGAAGCGTTATCAAAGTTTCATCTTGCTGCTCATGTGACGGTGCCAAGTTCTGCCCTTAACTGGCCCACCCAGAATGCCCGCTAATGGCCGTGCTTAATCAAAAACTCTGGCCACACACACACACACACACACACACACACACAGTCTCCACGCTGACAGCTTTTATTTTGCTCATTTTGGTGTAACTAGTTTTAATGTCGCTGCTTCTTTGGTAGACATGAACTTGGAGCATGTTTGACTGAACAAACCCCGTTCAAGGTCCACTCACTTGCTTATTTTAGAGTTTTAAAGCGTTTGACATGTTTTTGCTCATTTGTCATGTAGATGAATGGTGACGTGCAGGCTCAGCGCCTGTTTTTTCCCCCAACTGCTTTCAGTTGAAAGAGTGCATGATGGCTAAAAGAAATGAAGTTTAGAAATTTTTGCTTTTAATTTTTGGAAATAACATTTTGTCTAACCTGTACGATTACACATAGACTTTAATTTAGGCATCTATACTGATCTATACTGTAGATCTATACTGTGAGCTATAGTGCAGGTTTAGTTTGAACTCCATCCTTATTAGGAAGCCCAAACAACATTTGTATTAAACCTGTCATCCAAAAACAGAGTCAGCAGTGTTAAAATAATGGATCCAAATTGCACAACAGTGAGTTTGGTCTAAAAGCAACCTGAAGACCTGCCGCTGAGGATGAGTGTCAGAAAACGAAAAGTCGAGCACTACACGCAAGGAGCTGCACTTACAATCAAGACTGAAGGCAAAGGGGTGCTTCGCGGAGGTACAAACCCCGACCTCCCTCAAGTTCATGTGCGTTACTGTGTATTGTCAAAGTGAAGAAGGTGTATGGGTCAGTGTGTGTATATGAGTGGGGAGGGGGCGGCTATTAAACTCGATGTCAGTGAGTCGGGGGCACATTCCTTAGTTGATTTAGTGGGCATTAAGATGAAGAGGAATGTGTCAAAGCTGCGGAGGCTTTAAGTCCACTAAGATGTAAACTGGCTGGGAGGAGCTCTGAGGTTTGACAGGCCGGCCTGACGGATGACTGACACTTGGCTTAATGTGAGAAGGATGGAGAGCAGAGACAAGCGGAGGGAGCCAGATGGAGCAGAGGGAGGCCAAAAAGGAGATTAGGTACCTGCAGGAATAAATATGAAAAGTGTGATTGAGGGTGACAGTTAGTAGCTTTGGGAAAGAAAAAGGAAGATTAACAAAGATGGAACATTTAGAGGAGGTATAGATAAAAAGAAAGAGAACTAAGATCTGGGATAAAAGGACGAAAATATAGAGGCGGAAAAAAACAGAAAGGAAGAAAAGAATGAGTCAAATCAGAGAGATTTCAGAAGCTTTTCTTTATTTGTTCAAGATGGTTTCAAAGAAAAAGATACAGAGAGAGAGAATACAGAAAGTTTTTTGTTTTTTTTACAACATCAGTTGTTGGGTCAGTTGTGCAACTTTGACAGATTACAGCAGATCAAAGGAAAGCAACACAAGTTTGTATATATTCATATATCGTAACTTTTTTCAGTCAGAACACAGAACTGATGTCTTAAAAACACCTAAATCAAGCTGCTGTATGGTACAAACTCTAAAAGTGGTGCAAAAGTTTTCATCTAGCAAACAACGAACAAAATCAGCTTAAAAAAAAAGCATCAGGTAAAACGTGTGTGTGTGTCGAAAATGTATTTAGTCCTGAGACAGTGCACGTATATACAGTGTGGGTGTGTGTTCCATGTTAGTGTGTTTATAACTGTGTTTGTCTGCTTTGAGAATATCAAGGTGGGAAAAAAGCAACTTGTCAGTTATTTTGACACAACATACATTGTAAAATCTTAGGGGATAAACTTTGGTGATTTCCTACATTTTTCTTATTTTATTGGCAACAATTGATTCACTAACAAGTATTGTTTGTGTATCAAAAGCTTCGGTTAATTCCTCTGTGCCACCGAGCTCCATTATCACTGAAAAACTAAAGGACATCACTGAGCTGCACTGCTGAACTGACGAAACTTTCCTCATAAAAACCACTGTAGTAGGTTTGATGCTTGTATGTGACAAAGTAATGACATGACGACACGTGGATAATAAGACACTTCAGCCTTTGAGCAAGATGAACAAACTAAGGAAAACGAGGATTTGAAGGGATAAAGCAATAAATCATCTGTTCCCAGGAACCACGCTGGCACTGGAAATGCAACTTCTAAAACCAACATTTAATAACGCAAAATTTCGATATGATGAAAAGGCTAAGTGAAAAAATGTTGTGAGCAAATTTTTCCAGAAACACAGTGAAAGTAAGTGCCATCAATAGTGCACGGAGCTGTTCCTAAACAAACTCTGGTCTAAATATATTTGTTCACTCATCCATGGATGCTGTGCCATGAGGTAAGTCTGGGTGTGCTTTGTGATTTTGTGACAATCATACCTTGTTTGAATGAATTGTTAAATGAACTTTGTAAGCACTTTGTTCATGCACTTTTTCAGATGTTGAGTTTTCCAGATGCAGGAAGACCGTTTGGACTGCGTAGAGGTGTCGAATAAACCAGTGGAGGACAGTGATAAGCTAGTGGACTGGTCTCTTATTACTCTTATGCAGAATGAGAGCTCCAGAGCAAATGTGCTTCCAAAAGTTCCTTCAACCGCCAATAATCAAAAGATCCGACAACTCATCAGGTGACACAGAGGCAGTTTTGCACAGATATGAATACAGGTGTGCCTTGAAATGTTATTTTCCTGTGTTTTGTGTGCTTTGGATGACTAAGGCTTTACATGCGTTTGATACACACACAATACTTTCAGCACAATAAAGTAAGTGTTTGTTTTGGTGTTTCGATAAAAGAAATATACAGAATACCAACAAAGTTAGAATTTAACTCAATTAGGCCTCGAACAGCCTCCAAACTCAATAAAAGGTAAAAGCTCAAGAAGCGTTGAAAATGAATACAACAGCAAGTAATTTAATCTTCTTCATACCTTTAACAGCTACATTTTAGGGAACAGAGATCTGTGCAGTGCATTTCTGATTCAGTGTAGAAATGGAAACACGACCTCCAGAAATAAAAAAGGCAAACCTCAGCCAGCGTGCAACCAAATCTGGTCCGTCTTCCTCCCCCGCCGTACGTAAACATGACTTTACTTCCTTCTTATTTCCTGAAATTATCCGTACCCTCCTGTTAACGAATGAAAGTGCAAACGCCATTCTCTGTCAGTCTTGAAGCATGCATCGTATACAGCCGACACACTGTATGCATGATTCATTTACAATATGAAACAAGATAAATAATCTCTGCCCTCTGTTTTTCTTTTTTTAAAACACCCCTGCATGTTGTTTTTGACATAAAGCTACGTGACAGCACAGAATCAAGTCAAAGTGCACAAGGTCAAAAGAGAGAAACGCGCAAAATGGAAAAAGGCAGGAAATGAGTGCCCCAAATCTGGGCATGTAAAACCCATATCCTTCACCCTGCATCCTCACCCCTTTCCCACCCACTGACCAAAACTCTGATGCTGATGTTGCACACCCCTGCTGGTGGGGCCCAGATGGTGGAGGGGGCACATGTCACACAGTGAGAGAGATAAAGCTGTTGTATCTCTGGATGTTCCTCTTGAGGATTTCGGAGCAAGGACCCAGCACGCGCTCAAAGCGTGGCCGATCCAGCTTCACACACTTGAGGGGACCCCGGGCGACTACGGTGGCGGCCCTGGGACGGTTCAGCAGCAGGGCAATTTCACCTGGATGAGAGAGAATAATCAGCACGTCGCCCCAAATTTTGACCTCAAACATTAAATACAAACAGTATGAGAAATGGGGCAAAAGGCCCTAAATCAGTGCAGTTAAGTGACAAATTAAAAGAAAGTTAGTTAAACATAGAGATTTACAACTAACTGCGATGATCTTTAAACCCAAAAAAGGCATGTCTTAATTTTTGCACCTGATATTGAAACCTGATTTTAAAAACCAGCATATTTTGTAAATCACCAGTAAAACAAACCACACCTAACAGCACTATTTGGGGATTGTGCTCGTACACTATTTTACCCTGTTTAGTCAAGCTGACCCTTTAAAATACTTATATTTGCCATTTTTGCGAGTATTGTGTTTTAGTAAAAAGCAACTGCTAATAAGACTTTTTACAATTTATATTTCAGAACAAGATTATTAAAGTTAACTAAACTAAAAAAAAACTGAAATGAATTTATAAACTTGGAAAACAAACTAAAACAAAACAGAAATATAGAGGAAAGATCCTGTTTGTTAGTTTAGTAAAATCTGATCAAAACTTGACTACAAGACTGTGAGTCAACTGCTTTCAAAGGTTCTGTTTTTAATGTAATAACTGTACTGTAGTTTTCCTAAATTTTGCCTCTGACATATGCCCTCAATTCAATAATAATTAATAGAGACTAAAACTAAGACTGAACTAATAAAAACTAAACTAAAATTAAATATTTTAAAACGATAAAAATACCTACCCCTCAGCTTTCTAGTAGACACACCTATGGTATTAATTTAATAATCCTAGACAACTTCCTTATCTTATTTTATCCACAAGATTTTCAGTGACCTTGACTTCTGACCTTTAGGTCACTCAGTATCAATTTGAAGCTCCTATGTTGCCTCGTTCTCGAGTTATCGCATTCACAAACGTGGGTTTCCACGCTGCATGCCATGCAGGGTGACGACAACAGCCCATCAGCCTTTTACAGCTGAGGGGTAAAAACGAAACCGACACGAGGATTTTCACTCTGGAAACTAACTGAAACTGAATTAAAAGCAAAAAAATAAAGACTAATTAAAACTATAATAAGTCTGGTTCAGAATGATTCATCTTCTCATAACGTGTTTATTTACCATATCTTTAAAAACCAGTTTGTGACATAACTGCTTAAAATTAATTGGAACACTATAAAAAAAGCAGTAAGCAATGTGACTTGTGTTTGATCTTCTAGATCACTGTGTACTGTCTTCATTGATCTTTATTGACTTCTACTAGCAAAATTTGTATTTAAGATATTTATTAAAAGGTGTAAAATAAACCAAGTTTAGTCTCACAAACTTATGTGGTGCAGAGAAGCAGCAGGGACACACTTACCAAAATAATCAGAAGGTCCAAGGCGTCCCACCTCCACGTACTCCTCAATGTCAGACCTGCGCTGGAGAACAGAGGCGATTCCCTAACACAGAAAAGAAAAGGAAAAAAGTTTAAAGCTGTAGGAAAAAAGGTAGAGAGGGAGAGGAAGGATAGTGTGTGAAGAAGGGAAAGATGATGGAAGAAGGGGAGGAGGAGGAGGGGTCTGGAGGGGGCTATTTAACGAGGAACTGAAAATCATCAGGAGGATTAAGCCGAAGAGAAATTCCTTTGCTTCATAAGAACACAGGTGCACAGGATTTAGTCCACTTTGCTGTGGGATGGACATCTGTTGTGTTGGACAGCAGAAACAAAACAAAACAAAAAAAAAAGAAGAAGAAGAAGAAACACACTCTCATGTATCCCAAAATTGCATGCGATACAAAAACTGATTGGTTCTGCATTATTTCCTCCAGAGTGTAATAAATACAAACATCTAAGCCTTTTAGAGGCTGAACTGATTCCTCCTCCATCACATAATCCCCTTTATCAGCATTCAGCTATTAAATGGAAACAACTGCGTTGTCCAAGAGTGAGAGTTCTCCAAAACACAGTCCTTAAATGACCTCGGAAAACCGAAGCGCTTTTGTGTACACACACAAAAAAGCTCAAATAGCATGTTGCTAATGGTCTGCTTTAGATCTGCAAGTGCACACAACCACGCAATATTAAATAAGAAGATAGAAGAAGACTCAAATGCTCACTCTCACATTCGGAAAATGTCAATTTTCATATATACAGCTGATAGCTGCTGGAGAGACTGACCACCAACGGCTGGCTGAGTGTTTGTGAGTCATCTAAAAAGTATAAGGGAGGAAATTTGATTTCCATTCACTTTGCCCAACAGATGATAACAGTTTATGCTGTCACATCTTGCAGCTGTTGACAAAATTGTGTGTGTGAGTGAGCATATGTTTGAATATTTATCTTAACGCATAAACCAGAACACGCGTGTTCAAAGCTGCGCCTGATGACGTATATTCACATTAAAGTGCAGCTGCCACCTTTTGCCATGCAGATGTATTGGGAGATATTTATTTTCTGGACCTTCACATGTACTCTCACAAGCTGCTGTAATTGGTAGTAGGTAAAAGAAAATCAGTAGAGAAACTTCCCAGCTTGTCTTGGATCGCTTCATATAACAGACCTGACGGTTCCAACGCTCTCCCTCTCCGTTTCTAATCCTTCTCTGCTCTCTCCTCCTTGTGCCGACTAGGCTAATAATGCTAAATATGAATATAATGAGCCTTAATGAGAACCTCAAAACTGCCAGCTACTCATTGCGGCCACACAAAGGTAATACTGTATTTCAGAGAAAGGGATGTGTGTGTCGATTTAGTGGGTTTGTGCTAGAAATGAGCTGTGGAGGAGTGGAGGGGTACTGTCCAAGTAAGTGGAGAACACCGTGAGAGCGCCACTTCCAAGTAATACCTGGCCAAACCGTGGCGTGATGTCGTTTTATCTCTGGAGACAGGTCTTCTAACCATATTAAAATAAAGCGGGGATATTGTAGGTCACGGAGGCTGAAGGTGATGTTTTAAGTAGTTGTGTAGCCACCAAAAATTAGGATTATGATCCACGTGGTATAGCGGTCCATTCTCATTTCCAGGGATTAAGAAAGTGTAGTTGTGTCAAAGCCGCTTTGTCTATGAGACACCCACATCTGATTAACAACAGTGTAGGATGAGAACTTGTTGGATCAAAAGCAAGACTGGTGGTACTTTACGCTCCTCTACTAAAATGATTAATTATTTGACATGTGCTGCCTACTTTATATCGCTGGCTGCTAAACTAAAAAAAAATACATTTTGGGTGTCAGATATTCTCAAAAAGAAAACCTACAACTGATCTGAGACCCTTGTTTTTTTCATTCAAACACTGAGGTTTTATAACATTTTTGCTTTTAGTGCACTCAGTTTTTTGGAAACAAGCTTATTTCTGCCAAAATTAAAAGATATTTGTTTTCCGTCAGGCTTGCTTCAAAAAAATGAGAAGTATTATAGGAGCAGCCTTTGATGATGACCCTATCAAACTTGGCCTTACTCCTTACTGTGCAAAGTTATTTACTGCTTACTGTGGAAGTCCCGTCCAAAATAAACAGCAAAAGCAGATCCTGGTCTGAACTTGTACGTCGCTATGGGCAAATGTCTTAACAGTTAAAGCTCTTAATGATATATTTTCTTTCCTGTTGTAGTCGTGCACTTTAACTGAACTTTGAAGTAAAGAATTTGATTCGATCAAGTTCAAATGGTAAGCTACTGGAAAGTGCTTATGCTTACTTACTTAATTATAATCGCTTGACTGCTAAATCAAATTTATCTGATTAGACATATTGATAAATAAAAGAGTAGCCACTGCGTGGAGGTAAGTATTTCTGTCTGCCGCTCTGAATCCTAATGCTGTGGCAGGCTGCGGCTCATCTCCTCATGGGCATGCAGCATAGGAAAAGCTGGTACTTCACAGTTTGCCTTTGTGGTTGACTAAAATGCTGCTATGTGACCAAGCTGGCTTTCATGGCACATTAACCTCTGTGACATTTAAGCCACATTGTGCACATGTATAAAGATGACGAGGGTTTGTAGACTGCAGCGTATACAGCCACACCATCTACACAAAGAATTGCATTAGCAGAATTAGCTCTATCAGGCTTTTTACATCTTAAAAGGCTCTTTTAGCAAATGTATTTTTGCATATTTGCATTTATGCTGATCACAGTTCTTTTTATATTGTAAAAAAAAACTTTTCAGTTGTTAAACTCTTTGTAACACTGCAAGAAAAGCGCTACATAAATAATCACATTTCTTTTATGTCTGTTGTTATACTCTGCCTAATTTCATGCAAGGTATAAAAATGTTTCCAAAAATATAATGAACACTTTTCCCGTCTTAACCCCCCATCGGTTTTCATCTAACCATTAACCATTTTACAAAAAACAGCGACCACTACTGCCATTACAGAGATAAGAGTATTAAGATAAACTGCTAGTGTTTCAGCCCACAGATATCTGATGTTTTCATCTTTTTGATATTTTTCTTCTCTCCAATGGAGCGTAAGTAGAGTGACTAATAGGTCGCTTGTATCTCCATTGTTAGTCTTGTTTCCACTGCACTTTTTGTCACGTTTTGTTGAAACTTCCGTCTCTGCAAATTCGCCCGCAAATTTCGAGTGTTGTGGTTTGAGAGCCCAAAACCGCAAGATGTGAATGGAGAGAGAATGAGGTGGACGAGGCACAGACGCGAGTGTTTACAACCTCTTCTTTCTATTCATGTCCAAACAAAGTGTGTGAGACAGTGCAGCGCTGCCAGTACAGTAGTTCACTGGTGAACAGGCCTCATCCAGTGTGGTCCCGATAACCATCTCACACTGTACCACCCCAAGGGTAGCGCTCTGCTCCACAGATATTTTGTTTTATAAACATCAGAGAGCCTCCCCTCCCCGCCTCAGGGAGACTGAGACCGGTAACAACAAAAGACAGCAGACGAGGTCAGCCAGAGCGAGAAACACTAACAGAGAATATGAATGAATGAACATGAATACAAACAAGTAGTAGAGAGACAAAGAAAGGATTCGTGTGAGCCACTTTCAGCCCTCAACTTAAATAAGAAGTATCAGATGATTTTTGGACGTATTTTAAGGACCGGTCACAGTTGCATCCATTTCTGTGTATACACACTTTAAACAAACATGCCACATAGAAAGTGCACCAGCTTGTAGTGACAAGTTAAAATGTAGCATCTTGCATGAAAGAAATGACAACAATTTGAACATGCTCGCAGAAAGAGAGGCGCAGCCAGAAATGGAGAAAGGTGATATCCCGAGTCTGTCTGTTCACGAGACCACCCAGCATCAGCAGAGTCTGCACCTTCTCATTCAAACGCCAGCACACACGCATAGATCACTTGCTCAACATACGGTAGGACAACAGTGTTTCTCACAAGATTTGCATCTAACAGCCTGAGGGGCTCTTATTTGAACATAAAATGACTCAAAATGGTTCAAATCTAATGAGGCCCGTTAATCTTTACCTGTTTGTTTTCACTCAGATCAACCGCACTGATCTTCATTCTATAAAAGCAATATTAATCTCCATTAGCTAAATTGCATTTCAGCAAAAAACAAGCAGGTTACACGCGAGTACCGGGAGATATTCTGCAGACAATCCACAGAGGATATACCATCTGTGGGACCCACAGGGAACCTGTAAACTCCTGAGAAATGATTCGTTCTGTGTGTGGTCAAAGAACAAATGGGAGACGTCCATTTACACTGATGACTGGAAGATGACTGGAAGAACACATCAGCGGAGAGGATGATACGTTCTTCAAGAGTCATCACCCAGTTTTAAAAAGGTGGGAAGCAGCAGAGACATCTGACTTCAGTAGGCTGTGGAAGACTTCAGCTAGACTTCTGACATTCGTAACCTCAGCTGGACGTCATCTTTATGGCATAAAGTGGCATAATAATTCCTTTTACAAAGGTATGTGATTGGTATATGATCAGAGCTGTTCATCTGTTTGTTATTCAAAAACTAATTTCATGAAAGGTGGTGGAGTGGTGCTTGGGTGAACATCTGCATCGCTTTCATTAAGAATTTAAAAGATGGACACTGGCTTTTCCAGAGGATGTACTCTGAGTGACCTTCTAGATAAAAATTAAACACCAATAATAAAAATGATATTATTCAACATGTCAACCTTACAATTCCAGTTATCTCATGTAAAGATAAATCTTATGAATTGATTAGATTGCATTGATTCAGGAGTGCACTGAATAGCTTTTCGGGTAGCCTTGTTTGCTGTTACAGTTTTGCATTACTGCCTGGGAAAGCGCAAGTTATGCTACTAATTATTTGGCATTAAAAAAAAAAAAAAAAAAAAAAAACACACACGCACATGTTATTTCTAGTTAATACTTAGCAGTAGCATACTGTGAAATCTTGAAATATCACAGTGTAAAAGGTGCAAACGACTTGTTAAAGACTGAAAACACTGATTTTGACTTGACAAACTGTAACTTTTCCCACATCTGTTTATAGTTAAGTGGCAACACATAATGCATCTTAATCTTTAACTGGCCCTTTTTCTCAAAGGCTTGACTGAATGGCATGGAGAAAATAAGAGTCTGCACATTAGGTGAGTAGAGCCCTTAAGAAGAGAGCAAACGGTGGAAAAGGCAGAGAGGGTTGACGTAAGGGAAGGTGAGGCTGAGTCTCTGTGGCCCCCGGAGCTTGTAAAGGCTTGTTTGTACAGTGTGAGAAAAAAAAATGTAAACATGTCACTTTTCATTAGGGCCCCATTTCACCCAGAAGGAAGAGAAAGTGATGTCTCCATACCTCCTTTTAGTTAATCTTCCCCATCAGGAGCATGTAATTTGTGATTGTGGGGTTTGTCTTTGGCTTCATCTACCAAAACCACACAAAACAACAAAAGACAGTGAAAGGAGACAGAAAAAAGAGGCACGGTGGGCAACTAAGAAAAAAAAGAAAAAAGAGTAACTAACTAAGAATCACAAGAAGTGCACAGCGAGAGGCTAATCTTACTGTAACACGCACTCGCAAAGTCCTCTAACTCTTTACATGTGGTCCTTTTTGAATCAACCTCCTCACAACCCATATGTCCCTGCCCTCTTTGACTCATCCCTCTGTCTGTCTCTCTCGTCTCCCTCCCAGGAGGGCTCCTGACCCTGTGTGAAAGTTAGCAACACACATTCCACCACAGTCCGCCCTGCTCTGGGAAAGTCAGGCTCTGCAGCACGAGAGATGGGGAGCAAGCGGGAGGGAGGGAGGAAAAGAGGGGGTGAGAGCTTAGACACAAAGGGGAAAATAGACAGAAGAAAGGGAAACGGGGTTAAAGAAAGAGACAAGCTGCTGCTGGGGTGATGGGATTAAAGAGAAAGCAGTATTTAGGTTCAAAATATATACACATTCTAGAAAGTGTTGGTCCCCCTTCCTCAGTGCTGCGTGTGGCTGCCTGCATGTAAAATGATGAGTCTCACATTGTGACACATTCACATAGACCTAGAGAGCTGCCTCCAATGGGCTGCTTGCCTGTAAAAGTGGATTCCTGTATCTCTCTTCCTTTTCCTCTTCCTCCTCCATCTCTCCATCCTGCTATCCCCCCCCCACATTCCTCTACATATTTTGCTATTTTGTTTTTCCTCTTTGGGATGTACAAAGTCTCAGATTGATGAGTCACACATACATAGTTGTGTCTTTTGCATTTCCTGCGCAAATTGGCTTCTGAAAGACTTAGAGCAGCACTGCGATAATAGACAACAAGATAATGTGAGGTGTATGTCAAATATATACAGTGCAGTCTATATGTACAGGTCTATATTTTCAAAGTATTACCAATAAATTCCATGCAATTTAAAAAATTCCAGTTTAATTTCTGTGTTTTGTGCAGCATATATGCATTGGATGTGATGAGCTCAAACTGATTGACATCAGGAGCCTCACACCAAACTAGATTCACAGGATGCAACATAAAAGTGGTTGAGTCTGTTGAAACCCTCTATAAAAATCACCAAGATGCCAATTTTCAAAGACCTAATAGTATGACCTCTTTATTTGATAAAATACAGGTTAACAGTAGCAATACGGAATTTGTGCGGGTAATTTTTGCATTACAAATTATCGATAATCCTGGCATTGTCGTACAGGACTGAGACCACTGACATTCGCTGTCGGTTATTACAAATTCCTGGAGTTCCAGAGGTCATTTACAACGTCAAAGATCTTCAGCTTTAATGTGGAGCAGCTTTTTAGCATTTATTGAAATAGGACAGTGGAGCAAAGACTGAAAAGGCAAGAGAGAGAGCAGTAGATTTGAACGTGTAACAGCCTCACAGCGTATGGGTCACCTGCACCACTTCATGAGCTATATCAGTACCCGGGGGCTGCCATTTCTTTAAACAAGACATAAAACAGTGTTTTTCCTACAAGTGAAAAGTATGAGCATCTGTGAGGAAAGTTCATAGGAAATATAAAAAGCCTTTAGTGATGCTACAACCTTATTTGGTCTGATATGACAAGTAGTTCAAGTAGTTTTAGGATTTTGAACAATGTCCTGTAAACATCGCTTGTTACAAAAGTTACATTTTGTTGCTATACTTGGAGGAAATCTAAACAGCTCTAATATAACTAGTATATTAATTTTATGCACATTTTTGACAGCATATCCTCCCTGGTTAAGCTCTGCTAGAGCTGTAGTTCGGCTGTCTTCAGGCTTTCTTTGTATATACTAAAGTTTGAAATTCAGCAAGTGAGACTGATGTAAGCGGGACCATGAGTGCTACATTTTGCTAACCCATCTCCTTCGGAGCATTAACGGCTGACGTGCAAATTTACTGAGCTGGATAAAAGCCAAAAGAACATTTCAAATAACTGGAAAATGAATGTATATTATATGTGTTAAGAGGGGCATAGTGAGGAGCATAAAAATGCAGATAAAAAAGAAGGATGAAGAAGAGTGTTGTACTGCAGGGGCGCAGGGAATCTGTGTGAGCCAAAATAGGGATAAAGGCTGATACATCATTAACCAACCCGGATAAAGAAGTACCTCTAGCTTAGCCATTTCAATCCCCTGTAACCAGTGTACTGCTCCTATTATCGATGGACATGAAATGAGTAAGTTAGGTAAACTTAGTAAGTGACAGAAAGAATGACACTCTGAAGAAGACTGACTAACCCACGAGCAGGTCTGAAAATAAGGACGCAACCACAGCAGATTGTGCCCCAACCCCCTTTAGATGCCCCTTTTGACTCGATGCTGGTGAAAGCCGAATAAGTATGGAGTTAATAAAAAGTGCGTTAGGATGACAGGCAGGGGGCCCTTCATGAAGTCACACCAGGGGCCTCGGTTCCACAAAGCCTCCAGTGTGAGGGAGCCATTCTTTGCACAGGTTCTGTGTGTTTGCAGGCTGGGGCAGGGGAGCACTGGGTACTCTGTCTGCTGGTGGCAATAAACTGGGATCAGTTGCAATGTCAGCAAACAGCCCACCAACGTCTCTGTATGATGACATTTACATCAACCCTAGTGCCCCCCTTGATGACTCTGATGACATGCACACGATTTTAGGCCCCGGTATGTCAACATCTACAGCTTACAGGAAATGTGACAGTAATAGGAAACCACTACATACACTGTAATTCTGGTGATTTTAATGCTTTTTCTAAAGCACTCAATGTGCAAAAAAATCAGCTTTATGCTCTGTGTTGGAACTAGGTTAAACTCCATCATCAAACTTGTCTCTTTCACACACAGAGACATGCTTCCAGTGCTTTGTAAAACATCATATTCTTCACAGACTTTACCTCTGTTATGATGAAGAAGTCATCACCAGGTTCTCCCTGCACCACTATCTTCTCTCCATCCTCAAACTGAACAGGCTCCAGGGCATCGGCCACAGTCAGGCGCTCCCATTTATCCAAAGATTCTGTGAAAGGACAGCAAATACAGATTACTGAAAAGACAGTCTTATTTACATTGATCAGTAGTAGATGCACATACAATGTGGATTACTGTTTCATGGCCTGTAGATAGAGGCTTCCCTTGTTCAGTAAGCTGGTAGGAACACTAATTACAATCCAGTAATTTAAGAGGAACCGTTGTATCAGCCCCTCTGTCTCCTCCCTAATTTCATGGATCTCAAACACCTTAAAACTGACTCCTAAAACTTTGTTGTACTCACTCTGGATTGTGTTGATTATACTCCAATCAAGTTCAAGTGGTGCGATCAAGTTCCTTTCCATCACTTCCGTTCTATGGTTGCAAAATATGATCTCATAGCTACAGTCTAACTTCATTAGTGAAATTATCTGAAATATAACCAAATATACTAATAAATATGATTTCGATTTAAGCAGCAATGCTTTAATAACTATTAAAATGATATATTTAAAATATTTTTTTCACTTTTATATCATTTTAAAGATCAGACAGAAGTAAAGGTCAAGATATGTGAAGGAGTTCTGCTAAAAACATTTTACAGCATCTTTCTATGTTTGTTCTGAGCGAGTCAGATAGTCTTTAGGATTATCCAACCACAGCAACAGTGACGTGGTTAGCCTGAGATATTTCTAGAAACCAAAAACACAGTCATACATCTCACTGGGAAAAATGCTTAAACCAAAGGATTTTTAGGCAATTCAGATGAAATGATACTTAAAGAAACAGGACCCGCTACTAAGTAAACATCTCCATTCAGACATTGGTTACCGAATCGGCTAATCCTTTAAAAATGGAGCAGATTATTGTTGCCTTAAAAGCAGCTACACCAACACGTGGAATGTGACTTTGCTGCAGTGAAAGCACTGCTCATCCTTAGCTTTGTCTAAAAGATTCAATGTTTTGATTTGACTCAGACATGAGTTAGAGGTGTAAAACTACAGCACTCTCTTTGTCCCTGATGTGCTCAGTAACTGATCCCAGTGTGTCTATTTGTGTGTGTGCACTTAGGATTAGTTAAGGTAAGCCTGCCGGTTTGGAGGTGTCCAGTGTCCCCCGCCAGTGGGGCCGAGGTGTCTGCTGGACCCAGATGGATGTCTTCTTTCTGGCTGTCAGTTAAAGGCAGCAGGTCCTATAGAGGTGAACCCTAACAACTAGCGCAGTAACATGATACACAAATGTGCCGACTAAAGAACCTACATTTCATGCTTCACAGAACTTGCAACCACTTGGAGCACCATGCTACACACATACATGGTAGACGCGCAGGGAATTGCCCGTGGATATGCTAGGGCCTGTGTGTGTGTGTGTGTGTGTGTGTACGACAAACAACAGGTTGTGTTTTTTTACTCCCTTCACTCCATGACATCAAGGGCTTGTACCCAATTTCGTGGCTATCTCAAAAATCAAAGACAAACAAAAACACCCCCGCCTCCTACTCCTCCTCCAATTCAAAGGGGCCGAGCAAAGCGAATGAGGAGAGGAAAAGCAGGAGGGTGCTGTCTGAATACAGGCCTCGACAAGGCTGTCAAAAAGAGAGCTGTGAAAGAAAAGAGCTGAATGAAAAGAGAGCGGACCTCGCAAAGACATCCTCCTAAGACCAGGATTGAGTGTATGTGTTTACTCAGCCAGCTAATAACTCTGTACAGAGGGCATGGCCTTGCTTTATACACCACATACACAATCAAGTGGAAAGGGATGAGATGTCAGCTCCAATTGCAACTCGTTTTCAAAATCTGAATGAATCTCATTCACCATCCCTGAAAACCAAATTGCCTGTGCAGGCTGGTTATCCAAATTCCAGCCGCAAAGAGAGGCTTATCTCAACTCACTATTCCTTAATTGTCCACATGGAGACATTGCACACATTGCATAGTGTGACTGGCTTTAGCATGAACAGTGTGAGAAGATTAGGACTGTACACACAGACCTCACTCAGCTATGGGCCTTGTGGTGTGACAGCGTGCGCCTGTGTTGATGTGGATTAATCTACAGTATATAAGTAACTTTCTGCACTCTCAACTCTTTGACCTGTGTAAAATGAATGCATAAATATGTATAAACACACTCATATCCTTCGGCATAGTCACAAATTGATTAACAAAGTGTAAAAGAATTCATTATAGTCACCAGTAACAACATCTTGTCTATATTATATTTAACACACAGACTTACCAAGAATGGAGACTTTGCTCAGGAACTCTTCATACATCTTTCTCTTTCTCAGTGTGCTGCCCTGTAACACACACAAAAGCAAACACATTTACCATTTAAGGAAGTTGTTGTAATACTATGGTATTAATGCACACCAATTGGTCATAAGTTTGATTTTTATCCCAAAACCAAGAGATCACTCTCATTAATCAGAAACTCTTTAAAACTTTTAATTTGTTTAATTTTTTTCACTCCTTTATTAATAACCAAAGTTTTTCAACTGTGAAAAATGTATTTCTTTGGGGTGCAAATATCGGAAAGAGCCTGAAAATCTGCACCTTTTAACATAGAGCATCCAAAGGGTTGCATGTTTCTCATTCCACAGCCAACCTTTAAAAAAAAACTCCAAATATTACATATTAATACTGCCAAAATATTAAAACATGAATACACTTTTTTTTTTTTTTTTTATCTGTGATGAATAGATGACAGTTCATGGAGTCATGGTTATGCAGGTGTATGTAATGTGTTTCTGATACGTGTATGTCTGTGTGTGTGTGTGTGTGTGGCCCACCCCACCCACCAGGCAGGGGACTTTCCCCCATTCTGCCTCTGCCATGAAAATCAGGTGCTTCCTGACAAGTCTAGACCCAGAGGACCCCTTCCCTCGCTGCATTTCTCCTTCACTGCACAGAACCACTCAGAGGGAGTGGGAGCATGAAGAGAGTAAAAGCAAGTGAGGAGAGACGATCTTGTCCGCCCTGCCTTTGCATATGGAAATGATATATTGAGGCTTGGGGTGTCTTTAGTGCATAAGTGCCTGAGACCCGCTGCTGCCTCTAATTTCATATAATTTCACATTTTGTCTTAAAAGGGGAGAAAATGTTCCCAAGTGAGCCAATGTCAAAGTCAGAATCGTAAACAACTTGATTAAAGGAATTCTAGCCTCCGCTGCCTCCCTCCTGGATAAATGATTTGAGTTGTGTGTCTGTGTGCATGTGTGTCGTCAGTGTGTGCAGGCAGAGCGTGCAGTCTGTTTTTAGTTCTGCCACTTATGTTTTGCTGCAGTCTCCGCAGAGATGAAACTTGCTCGTTAAGCAAGCAAATACAAACAGTAACGCATGTACGCTCTACCTCTAACACACACCGCACACACGCACACTCCAGCTTACACAGAGATGTTAAGTTGGTCTTCAGATTTGAAAGTCTCCCCATAGAGCTAATCAGACAGCCTTGCAAGGCTTAAAGGCTTAACATGTGTACATGAAATTACATTACAATACAGTAGATGTGATTTATACGAGTGCAGTAGGAACCTATGGGTGGGCCGGAGTAACATCGCAGGGTTTCAAAGAGGCTCGCTGCGGTGGAAGGAATGAAAATGATGCGTTTCCAAATTTCTATTTCTAAAATTTCAAGTTGTCATTTATTTTGTTGGTGAACATCTTTTTTCTCTTTGTCTTCTGTTTTATCTTGTCTACTTGGGAGGGCCTGAGCACATGTTTCATGTATAAAACTCTTCTGCTCCTGTTGGCCCCAGTGTTCACTCCTCCTGTGGCTAAAAGATGAACCAGCCTCTGTGTCTGTTCAGTCTTTGAGGGAGAGTCATCAAAGACTTGAGGTGTGGCGTGAAGCCAGACTAAACCAACTGTACCTTACACCCCATCTCCATCACCTTCATCTCTGTCCAATGTGGAAAAACATACACCACCAACCCGCCATGCACACATCCCCTCTCATTTCTCTGTATAATTTCTCCTTGTTTCCTTTCGTCTCATGTTCTGTTTGTTGACAGTTGTCTGTCGGTTTGTTAACGGCTTTGTCTGTAGCTATGTGTGTTTAAATACCAAGATGACACAACAAGGAAGGTATTGTATAAATGGCAGTAACACAATAGAAACAGTGTGGTTATCACAGGGAATGGCATTACACTGTTTACTCAATGTACACCCTGATAAGGAAGCTGGTAGGGTGGGTGGTGTAGTGAGAGGCTCTTTGGCTCTACATGATAAAATCATGGCCGTACTATAAACAAACTGTGATATAATGACTTGTGCGCGTGTCATTATTTTCCACTGGGCATGGTGTAAGGAGAAATATCTACAAGTAAATTCATCAAAGGCACCTATAAATAATTTCTGCTCATCTTAAAGGTTTTATATGAAATATATGAAGTATATACAGTGGGGCAAAAAAGTATTTAGTCAGCCACCGATTGTGCAAGTTCCCCCACCTAAAATGATGACAGAGGTCAGTAATTTGCACCAGAGGTACACGTCAACTGTGAGAGACAGAATGTGAAAAAAAAATCCATGAATTCACTTGGTAGGATTTGTAAAGAATTTATTCGTAAATCAGGGTGGAAAATAAGTATTTGGTCAATAACAAAAATACAACTCAATACTTTGTAACATAACCTTTGTTGGCAATAACAGAGGTCAAACGTTTACTATAGGTCTTTACCAGGTTTGCACACACAGTAGCTGGTATTTTGGCCCATTCATCCATGCAGATCTTCTCAAGAGCAGTGATGTTTTGGGGCTGTCGCCAAGCAACACGGACTTTCAACTCCCGCCACAGATTTTCTATGGGGTTGAGGTCTGGAGACTGGCTAGGCCACTCCAGGACTTTCAAATGCTTCTTATGGAGCCACTCCTTTGTTGCCCGGGTGGTGTGTTTTGGATCATTGTCATGTAGGAAGACCCAGCCTCGTTTCATCTTCAAAGTTCTCACTGATGGAAGGAGGTTTTGGCTCAAAATCTCACGATACATGGCCCCATTCATTCTGTCCTTAACACGGATCAGTCGTCCTGTCCCATTGGCAGAAAAACAGCCCCATAGCATGATGTTTCCACCCCCATGCTTCACAGTAGGTATGGTGTTCTTGGGATGCAACTCAGTATTCTTCTTCCTCCAAACACGACGAGTTGAGTTTATACCAAAAAGTTCTACTTTGCTTTCATCTGACCACATGACATTCTCCCAATCCTCTGCTGTATTATCCATGTGCTCTCTGGCAAACTTCAGACGGGCCTGGACATGCACTGGCTTCAGCAGCGGAACACGTCTGGCACTGCGGGATTTGATTCCCTGTCGTTGTAGTGTGTTACTGATGGTGACCTTTGTTACTTTGGTCCCAGCTCTCTGCAGGTCATTCACCAGGTCCCCCCGTGTGGTTCTGGGATCTTTGCTCACCGTTCTCATGATCATTTTGACCCCACGGGATGAGATCTTGCGTGGAGCCCCAGATCGAGGGAGATTATCAGTGGTCTTGTATGTCTTCCATTTTCTGATGATTGCTCCCACAGTTGATTTTTTCACACCAAGCTGCTTGCCTATTGTAGATTCACTCTTCCCAGTCTGGTGCAGGTCTACAATACTTTTCCTGGTGTCCTTCAAAAGCTCTTTGGTCTTGGCCATGGCGGAGTTTGGAGTCTGACTGTTTGAGGCTGTGGACAGGTGTCTTTTATACAGATGATGAGTTCAAACAGGTGCCATTCATACAGGTAACGAGTGGGGGACAGAAAAGCGTCTTACAGAAGACGTTACAGGTCTGTGAGAGCCAGACATTTTCTTTGTTTGAGGTGACCAAATACTTATTTTCCACCCTAATTTACGAATAAATTCTTTACAAATCCTACCATGTGAATTCATGGATTTTTTTTTTCACATTCTGTCTCTCACAGTTGAAGTGTACCTCTGGTGCAAATTACTGACCTCTGTCATCATTTTAAGTGGGGGAACTTGCACAATCGGTGGCTGACTAAATACTTTTTTGCCCCACTGTAAGAAGTAAGAAGAAGCACTTTTTAGAGAACTAAAATAGTAAATTATAAAAGTTCTGAGATTTAAAGTATCTTTTTTTTAACCAAATAGTTCTTCAAAAATATTAAATTTATTCCTGATTGATCCATTTTCCATTTACCATTTTAAAGGTCTAAGTGACTTGGATGATCAACTGGTTACAAAATTTACATTTCTGGTGGATCACTAACTGGGGAGGAGACTGCGCACGATGCAGTTTAAAAATCACATAAATGTGGCTTGATTGGTTTTGAATTTCACTTTGATCCGTTGAAATTAATATTCAGTTTAAGGATCAAATATAGACGGTTATTCAAAAACCTAATGCAGTTAGAGCCACTTAAGTGCAAAAAAGTCAGAAATGGCATAAAAAGCAGGAGCTGAGATTTAGGTGGGTTGCAAAGTGATTTGCAGTGTTCAGTAACTTTTAGCATGCTGTGTGCAGGATGAAGAAGCTAAACATGAGATCTGCCTAACTGAAAGCATAGATGGGTATCAGCTGAGTGGGCTGGCACTGAGATTATCTGGTATTCCATGGCCTGCAACATGCAACTGCATGCAACATGCAACTGTTGCTATAATTGTTCAAAATAATGTATCTTGAAATGGAATGAACTAGTGACTGTAAATGTAAATTATGTGTAATTTAAATTACACATAATCATTTTTAAGATTTGGAGACACAGCAGACTCGGGACAGGAAAGCAGATGTGAGAACAATGAACCTGATGGCAGTGGCAATGCACCTTATGAGCTTCCAGCTAACTAGCTGCAGACACAGGCGCTCAGCATATTTTTCGCTGGGAAACACACCACACACACACACATTTACACTCAGAGAGAAAGCTCACTCGTTGGCCTAAGTCCTTGCCAGAATACCACACTTTGTAAAAACAGCTTTACAAATCATTGACAGCAATAATTAACTACAGGTTCACATAATTGAATTCTGTTTCACCCCGTCTCCCCTCCTGCAGCTGCTGCTGGAAGCAACGAAGGAATGAAATGTGTAAGACAAGGAGAATCCTCTCAAAGAAAGGTTACCAGGGCGGACTGTGCCCTTAGTTTAACTATGCGCTTAAGAGGTGACATGAGTGCTGTGTAGGTCAATGCCAACTTTACTCTGAGCTGAAAGGTCCGAAAACAAACCTGCTTCAATCTCTGCTGGTTTTACACTGAACTGAACTTTCAGTTGGCCAAGGCTTAAATGCAAGAGGTAGTTTGAAAAGTTAAATGGGAACTCTCTAATTTATTCGGAATATGGTATTAGGAACATTTGAGGAAGTGTTTAGCTGGGCACAGACACACACATGGACAATATTTAGTCATTCTAATAACAACCAATCTGTGCGCGTGTGTGCGTGTGCACTTATGAGCAAAGATGAGGGCAAGGGCACAGTTCCTTGTGTTTCCAGTTTAAACATTTCGACATTCCTGCTAGATAAGCTCCCAGAGTGGGAAGTGCAAGAGGAGGCATTAATATTGACTTTTTTTACTCCTCTTCTCACTCCCTCCCCTCATTTGGCTTTCTTCATCTAAGAAGAGATGTAGACGCATTAAAATGGGAGGATACACTCCTCTGTGTGTTAAAGCGTATTTAGAGTATAAAAAAGAAAGCAAATGTTTTAAGTGCTTAAGGAGCCTTAAGTGGTTGACTGGGAGGAAATACTGCAAGCAAAGAACTGTGATTGATGACCGTAGAGAGCCTACTAATGGGATGTAGATATTATTTGTCTACAGTGTCATAGTGTGGATTTGTTTTAATGTTTAATATTTTCAAATATACCATAAAATTATGATAGCATATCTTTTCCAATTCATGGGTTAAATATATTTAAATACCTACCTACCTACAAATAACAAGCTCTACAGACCTAGAACCCCTTTGGTTATTTGTCTACTACTGTTAAAATGCCCAAAACGGAGTAATAGCATTCCTCTTTAATTATATAATATAGAAATTTCCATAGTGCTCAAATGCATACATTTATAGGTAGCCAGTATATCTATTTTAGTAATCAAGAGAGTAACACGTAAAGAAGAAGAAACTTTTGGCTGCTCCCTTATACAAAAGGGGGTCACCCTATCAGCTCCATATGTTTGATTTGGCAGAGTTTTTGCACTGGCTAGCCGGCCTAACCACAACCCTTAAGGGCTGTGTGATCAAACCAAGTGTCTTTAGCTTGTTAGTCAAATGTGTAAAGCATTACACTACGAAGAACCACAGCAAGCACTTTGTGTCCCAAAACTGTCATACTGTAATTTCACTCACAAAAAAGAAGATATTCAGTACTCCAACCTGTTTCTTTGCCGCTTATCTAACTAGGGGAAGAAGGAGAGCTGAAGCCTATCCCAGCTGATGTAGAGCAAGAGGCAGTGCACAGCCAAGGCAGATCCGACTCCATCACAGGGAAACGCAAAGAAAGACAGACAACCGTACATTCGCACATCTACATCAACAGCTAATCTACAATCATCAGCAGGTTGGAAGCTTTTCTGAACCTACACCACCACAGTACAGCCACAGAAAAAAATATACAGCTGTACTGATGTGTGCACAGTGGAAGCAATTTACCCATCAAGTTTTGCAATGTATGGTTGCTACAAACCAGCCTCTTGCATATTGTTACCATGGAGTTTACAGAAATACTGAGAGTCATCATGACGAAGTTCATACCATGAGGATGCGTCGGTAGCTGTCTCTGTCGATGCCCCACAGTTTCAGGTCTGTTTTGGCCTTGACGGTGGCAGCTCTAGGAGTCCCGTAGATGAGGGCCAGCTCTCCAAAACTACCTCCTTCTCCGATACTGGTCACCCACTCACCATTCACATACACCTGCAGACAGAACAAAAGCAAAATTTATAAAGAGGGTCATATATAAGATGAGATGCTTCTGAAGAATACAAACATTTTCTGGGTACAGCTGTTTTGAGGTAGGAATTTAAAACTTTCTGCTATTTCAGCTACCCATCCAAAGACACTTTATCCAACACTTGGCCCACCATTCCCCCATCCCCCTTCAGTTTCCGGGCTGTTTGATTTTCTCACTAGGCTTGTCCCTAAGTATTTGATCCCCACTAAGCCCTCAGATGAGACCCTCTAAAATGCCCTCTATCCCTACCATCTCTCCATCAATCCCTTTTATTTTCTTTGTCTTGTCTTGTTAGAGTCATCCCTGTGATTTGGAAGTGATGGGAGGTCGGAAAGCTGTGTGGATTTGTTCGGGCTGTGTGTCATCTGAAACACACATTCTCATGATGCTTCATCACTTACATGTGCAGGAACACACATGCACAGCTCTACTGAGATCAACCACTGTAGCTCTACAGACAATGCAACCTCAGTGAGACTCATTCAGGCTGTCTCTAGGGCTGTTACGGTTTCAGCTGTCGACACACTATCCACTATCTTGTTGACTTAATAACACAGAGAGAGGCAGAGGGAAGCAGGGTTTATTCCTCTCTGGTGGTTGTTGTGAATTGCCAGAATTGTTGCAGGCCATTATTCATGCTCTGAGTAGACCACAGGAGACTCATCCTTCACTATACAGTGGCATGGCTTCAAAGAGATGCAGAGTGCTGACTTTGGTTACGTCAAGCCTAGAAGAGCAATTAAATGAACGCTGAGAAAGAGTTACATCAGAGCATACAGGTAGCATACAGGCTTTTTAACAGTCCAGTCCTCAGGTATCTCCTGACCTATGAGTCACTGTTTCATCCTCACTTTTGTACATGTGGTGTCATAAAGTTTCATGAACACTCTGTTGCAAATCCCGGATAGACAGAGCTGCTTTAATACTTGAACGGGAGCAAGAGTGAAGTTACTCCCAGTCGGGGCTGAGATGACAGAACAGAAAAGTTTGATTAACATGCTGTATGCTGTCTCTCACAATAAGTGAATTTTCAAGAGCAAATCGCATGTGCCTGTGAATAATTAAAGAACCAATGAATCAAATTTACTGGAAGGGTTAGATGAGTCCATACAGGTAGGTGCAGCAAAAAATCTGCATCTGTTTGGCATGATGTAATTAATTTCATTGCCAAATCCACTATAAAAATAAAATAAGCTTTCCTTTAAAATGACTGTTAAGGTAAGTAATTTCAACGATTACCCAAATAATTGTGATTAAACAACTATCAATATTTAATTACAGCTACCATTTCTTTGCCCAGATAAGATCATCTTACATTTTGGCATGAAAGCTGTAATTTCTTTAGCGGTGCACGCATATAAATACAGGCCGTAAGTGAGGAGATTTGAGTGCAGACATGGAGGGGTGTTTACAGTAGTGGCAGTGGTTGTCAGCGTTCAGGCAGTTTATGGGATGCTGGCAGATTTACACCCCAGCTTAATGAGAGACATCTCCACACTTTAATAACCTCGGCACTGATCTTGAAGCAGTTTAGCGCCTGGGCTTTGGCTGGGAGGCAGCAGCTGTCTGTAGAGATAGAGGGGTGGATGGCACGATGGTGATGAGGTGAAGGCGACACAAATGAACACGAGGTTTGGACAGGGGTGAGGTTGAGGGTAGGAGTGCAGGGTGACAGGGTCCTGGCTTTGGGAGCGTGTGGTGTCAGTCCAGAGGAGACGACCTCCGGCAGAACAAAAAAAGATGCACAGACTGAGCAGATGCAGATGTGGACTTAGATCAGATCAGAATTAAGAAATCTTAAGAGGGAACTTTATAAGATTAAACAGGCAAACTTTGTCTTGATTGTTGTAGACAGATTTTTGAGTTTTTCCAGATATTACCAACTATCTTTGCATCTAACGTGAATATAATCTTGAACTACATAAACAACCATGGATCCTTACTCTTACACAGGAATCTAAAAATAGCCCCACAACTTATCAAATGATATTTGACAATTCACTTTCTGAGGGTTCATTGCTACACCATCTTTCTATCAAGGCACCATCTCACTACTCCTACACTTACTTCTTCCTGCTCAGGTGGGTCAAACTTCAGCCAAGCTTGCCAACCTGCTTCTCTCCTCTTGCCCACTGTCTCTGTGCTCACTGTTGTAAGCTGATAAGGTCACTTCCTGTTTAACTAGCTTCTGTTTTATCTCCCTCCATTTAACTCTATCGCTCTGTGTCAGGCTTGCTAAGACAAAAGATCTCTCAGTTTGTGTGCCTCTCACAGCCAGTTCAAATCTATAGCAGTGCACAGATTGTCATCAGAGTGGAAGAGACCTTTGAAAAGAACAAAACATAGGGGCAATCCTACAACCTGCCCATTGTTAGAAGGAAATTTTATCTCTACGTGAGTGAAGAAGGCTGGGTTTTTCTACTGAGTCACAATCCTTCTTATAGACTACACATGAGACAGTAAATAAAACCATACTGGAATCCCCTTTAATTTAAATATTTTGCTTTGACTCATTCAAAGTACAAGTAAGAGTGTACTCTAAATGTGCTCTGACCCACTTACGTCCACTTCGCCTTGGTCAATCACATAGAAGTTGTCTCCTTCATCACCTAGAGGGGAGAAAGGAGGAGAAACACAGGTGAGCACAGATAAGACATCAATACCTGCTAGCTTTAAACCATTTAGAAAGCTTCCTTTACTTGCTTTTTTCCCCTTTTACTTTCACCTCCTGTTTATTTCTCAAATGTGGACTTTTTAACCAGTAAAAGGTGTCCCTATAATGTTTTCTTGTAAACAAATCTAGTTATGTTCTTCACAGAATGTATCCTTGAGGCCAAACAAACACATTGCTTCATTAAAAAAAAAAAAAAGATAAGCCTCTTAAAACTGCTTACTAGCATGCAATCTTCTCTCCATCTCTATCATCATTATCGTCCCCTGCAATTAAGTGTGACACTTCGCTTGTGAGCGTCCTTGTGCATGAACACAAATAAAGAAAAAGAGAGCATATTCATAAAAAAGTAGTGTTCAAAGAGGTTTAAAAACTCCATCAAGAACCTTTAAACTAAAATTGAAGCATTATAGGATTAAAGTATTTTTGAAGCCAATTCACACAAATAATTTGAGAAACTTTGGGGATTTGTGAATACTGGAATGTCTCTGTTTGGTTCTGGGCCCTCTCCGAAAAGCCAAAGAAACAACAAAAAAAAGAAACTGTTGGGTTTCTTGTCTGGATGTTATTTTTGTTCAGATCTTCAATTACCTACTTCAAGCTTCAGGGCACACCCAGCGTCAAAAGTGCTACTGCCTTCTCCAGAACGCATATTTCACTGGGCCTGCCAATATATTTGTGATATAAGGCTCTCACAAGCAGAAGAGTGCAACTGCAGCAGTGTTCATTACTGGTTCTTGGGTGGCTTAATAATGCAAGCTCTGAAACCAAAGTGTCTGAGCATGCATAGCTAGATCGTTCTGAAGTGTAAAGAACAGAGATCCATAGTATAGCAACCAACCACAGCAAGCAGCTTAATTTATTTAGTTCCTTATATTAAAGAATACCGCTTGTTATATTTACAAAGCTTGGAACTAAATGTGCTGTCTGGTCTGATGTTGTGTCACTGATATAAGTGTGGTGGGATTTCAAAGCGAACAATAACCCTCGAAGCGAGTCATGGGATCCGGATGGTTAATGTCCGTTAAAAGCATCTAGTCTGGAGATAAGGCTAAAAAATGGCAAGTGTTCCTTTAATTATGCTATCCATTACATAGGGTTCAGGGGAAATTATTAAAAAGGACTGACAACCACAAACATGAGCAGCGCAAATCTCTCCCCACAACTCCAAACTGCAAATGCAAATCCATTCAGAGGTACATACAGGTAATGATGCATGAGTCCTGATGACACAAGTATGCATTTGTGTGCATTTAGCAGATACAAAGTGAGCTTGTATGTGTGTGTGCTTGTGTTTCTGTGTGCATGTTCACCTAAAGAGTTGAAAGGCTTAGAGCACCCCGTGAGTAAAGTTCACAGGAGTTCACACGGCTAATTAATACTGAGTGGAGGGGGCTCGTTAATCATACAGCTCTATTTGTCACACAAAACGCTCCTTGTCTATCTGAAGGTCTGTCCCAGTGGAAACCTCAGACACACACATATATACACCTACTCACAACCTGCTGCAACCTGGCCCTTGGCTATCTCCCTCTGTCTGTCTCTGTCTCTCTCTTTCATCTCATCTATCGGTCTTTCAGTTCCCTCTCACTGTGTCTTTCTTTTCTCCTGCTCTTCCTGTCTTTTATCACTTTGGTGCCCAATCCTTTGTTTTGCATCATTTCCAATCCCTCTGTGAGTGCAAGCAAATATTTGACCATAATGCGCACACACAGAGACACACTCACACACACAGGCTTTGTTTCAATACAAGCTATTTTAGGTGTTATGCTGCGACTCGAAAAGGACAACGCTGGTTGCATCCTCAGTCTCTCAGGTGCTTTGTAAACACAATGTCAGCATTAAAGTAAACATGTCCATCATCAAGTTGATTTCATCTTCGAATATTTTTTCCCTCATATAAAATTAGTAGGGCACCAAGGGCAATACTGCTATTCTGCATTTTTAAAGAAAGTGATCTGGATTTGATTCTAATTTTAATGCCATCTTTCTTTGATCGACTTCTACTTTTATGCAAAGTTTCATTATAGTCTTTGCATAATCTTGCTGACAAACAGAACAAGAATCAGCGCTGAAAACATCTTATTACTATTAATTGAAACAGTTTATGTCAGGAACAGCGGATGAACTTCTCTATAAGCAATATATTACAATGAAAATAGCTCTATGCTACATTTTGCATGTTATAATACAGTAAATCACCTCCTGTTTAAATCCCACTCAAACCTTACAGTCAATAACTCCCAGCTGTGTCTAAACAGTGTGTGAGTGGTCAGTGGCGTGGTTGGTTTCTTGATGGTGTACAGTAGTCCAGACGTTAGCAATGACATCAGCACTGCATATAGTGTATACCACACTCTATAGTGTATATAACAATGGACTGTCTGGGACTGGGACTGGGGCCCCCAGAAAAGTTAGCTAGACTTATTATCACCAAATTAGGACTGATATACTCCTGGATGCTGTCTTAAGAGAAGGTGGGAGAGACTGAGGGAGTGTTTGTCTAACACTAGCAGTTTTCCTGCACCTAGTGTCTGTATGAGTGTGTGTTTGTAAGGCATGCTCCACACATGTAAACTATGTTTTTCTGAGCAGGTGTGAACATAATATTATCTAGAACTGGGAATTTGTGTGAGAGAATGTTTGTTTTCAGTGTTTTAAATATGTGATTAAATGTGTCCACTTCTGTGTTTGATAGGAGCTTGTGTGGAGGAGCGCTGGAAAAATACAGTCTGGACCTGCTGATCTGTGTTCTGTCAAAGTCCAGGGATGCCTAGACTAAAGGTTTTGATGACTGCAGTTAGGCAGAGGAGAAAGACCTGGCATCTGGTGCAGACTGAGGGGAATGTTTGAGTGAGGCAATGAGAGGAAACAGGAGGGAATGTAGGAGTGGCAGAGGAAAAAAAAACAGGGGTTGCAGCACAATTGTAGTATTCTTTAAGATAAAGTCATCGAAGGTAATCAGTGAGAATAGCACTTTAATTGTTTCCTTTCCATTAAAGTGGCTAAGTCCATCAAGACGATGTAACTCCTGACCATGGCAGAGCATTCCAGCGTGTCAAAGATGGCTACAACCACTATGACATCACCAAATGGTTAATCTTGAAGCCTCGAGCTGAGCGTTTTGGCTGTTATAATTCTAGTGCTTTGAAACCAGATATAACAAGCAAGAGTTGAATTTGAGAGTGCAAGGTAACGCCACCCTGAAGCACAGCCTGTTCCATTATCATTTCTACTGTACTTGGGACCAGAATGAATGAAATGAACATCATTCAGTAAGACTAAGAAATACATTAGATAAGTGTTTACTAAGGTCAAAGGTCAAGTGAGCAATAAGGGTGTTCTTTCCATGGACTTCTATACAAGTGTTCTATACCACTGCTGGCCATTAGAAAGAATGTAGGCTTGAGGCACCTTTGCACTGGCTTCTCTTTTCAGACCTTTTACAGATTGTGAATAGATACACATGGTCATAATACACATTTATCAGGTATACCTGTCCATCTGCTTAGGGTGGTCTAAAACTGCAGATCTACTGGAATTTTCCTGCAGAACCATCTATGATGTGTGAGCAGCAGTTGAAAATGCCTTGCTGATGCCAGAGATTAGAGGAGAATTGCTAGACTGCTTCAAGGTGATGGGAAGGCAATGGTAACTCAAATAACCGCTCATTACAACAAAAGTATGCAGAAGAGCCTCTATGATGGACTACAACAGCAGAGGAAACTGAGGCTACAATTACCACAGGCTCAACAAAAACAGAAGATTATAAAAAATGTTACCTGGTCTGATGACTACTGATCTCTGCTGTGACACACAGCAGCAGGGTCAGAATTTAGGGTCAGAACAGTAGCACACCTTTCAGATGTGTTGTCATGGGAGATTTTAAACATGGCTGACAATCTGCAGCAACTGTGTGATGCCATCATGTCAGTATGTCCCCAAATCTCTGAGGAATGCTTCCAGAACCTTGTTGAGAGGAGCACCTCTGAGTGCAAGTTATGACGCTAAAAACCATTTAGGTTTCAAATTGAATCTTTTTGATTAGAATTTAAGGATTGTTTTTGTTCACCAGAGGAAAATAAACAGTAACATATTCCTGCTATAATTAAGTACGTAAACCAAGGTGGATTTTGCTCAGCAGGCTGACTTTAATCTTCATCTCAACAAATATCCATACAGACCTTGCTGGATAACTGTTTCCCCTGCAATATGGGTGACTGGGAACATGGCATCAAATATGTCACTGGAAGACAAAGAGAAAGGAAAAGAGAGAGAGTTAATAACGCATACCTGCTATTATGCTACATTATTCCACCAGTTTTCTGAATTGTTTGCTGAGTTTAATGCCCAAATATACAGTAAACACAAGACTTTTTGTGTAGGACTGGCATTATGGGAAAGACAGCAGCCATCATCACTTTGCAAACTCGATCAACAGGCAGAAAAGGCCAAAGAGACAAGCATGGGAACTCTGGGTGACCCCAATACACACTCAAACACACAGAGAGAGAGAGGGGGAGAAGCTTGCACAAGACACATGAATCTGAATGTGTACACAACTGATTTCTTTGTCCTCATCCATATCCAGCCACACACCCATTATTTCTACTTAGTGCCATCATAAAGAACACATTTATGCCAGTTATAACACACAGTTTAGTCCAACAAACCGACCACAGTTTATTTTATCATCAGTCTACAATATTGTACTTTTTTTTACTCTCCATTTCTGAAATTGTTCATTGCCATTGTTACTACTCTGTTACTACTGGTGTTTATTTTTGTTAAGTAGAAATACTAAACACATCAGAATATTATCATCACATATAAGAATTAAAACATTTCAGCCCCATGTGCCTCTTTACATTGGACCGGTACTGTGCGCAGGCTTAACAATGACTGTTTTGTTTCAGCCCATGATCAAAGCCCATATCTCAGAGTGTATCTTCCTTTAGAGGCACTGAGAAAACAAACAAAGTGATGGCTGTGTCTAAGCACTTAATTTCTGTTTCAGCCCACCAGGGAAAGCGCCTGTTAGACTGTTGCTAATCAGGCTGTTTAAATGCATGAAGCCGCAAAAGCTCCACTGCTGGGATGTGTTGGGACAAGAGAAAACTAAGTATCCTTCCTCTCCTCCTCTCTGCCTGCCTCACACCTTCGGGGTATATTTATCTATCTAATCAGTTGCATACCACCCCTCTCATAGAGAAACATAGGGAAAAAAAGAAAACAATAAAAGAGGGTCAGGCATATCAAAGACATACAAGACCTGCTGAGTGAATGTGGGACAAGTCAGAGCCCATTCTCAGTTATGTTTGTGTGTGTGTGTGTGTGTGTGTGTGTGTGTGTGTGTGTGTGTGTGTGTGTGTGTGTGTGTGTGTGTGTGTGTGTGTGTGTGTGTGTGTGTGTGTGTGTGTGTGTCACTGAATGTGTGCACTTGAGCCAGTCTGTCTGCATCTAAGTGGAACGCTGCCTATGAAAACACACAGGTTTGCGCAAAATGATGTGTGGGTGTTGAATAAGTGTGCACTCCTAACAGTGCACAAGACTACGTAGTACTTGGAAATGAAAAGGCTTACACAGCCAAACTTACAGCACACTACAAACATTAAAAAAATGTTGCTTTGCATAAACTTTGCCATTTTAAGAAGAAAAAAGAAAGTAACGTAGGTCAACAGGTGTTGAGGAGAGAGCTGAGGATGTTATTGAGTGGTTTGGAAGTGAATGGACCTGGCTGGTATTTGTTATGTGACACTGAATAAAAAGCAGACTTAAGAAGATGGATTTGGGCCAACTTCACCCACAGGTAGGCTCGGTGCATTGCAGCTGGCCACTGACTCACTCATACTTGAGGACAAGCAGCACACACAAGCACACATTCAAATAACACACTTACTCTTTGAAGTCTGCACGCACAACTAAAGGATGCCACACCCCCATACACCATAATGACGCATGCAACCAATCCACTCACAGACCCACAGTTGTGCAATTTGCCCACTGATACAACAATGCAACAACATATTTTCTGATGAACACTTGCATACTGGCACTGTGACGTGACACGCTCGCTCAAACACTTTGATGATGATGATTAGTCAGTCAACATCTGCACGAGTGCCCTCAACTCTCTTTGCATCTGTGGCCACCTGTGCTTGGCGTGGACTGTGTTTATTCAGGGAGCTTTTGAGAAGTTGGTTTGAGGTTATGTGCAATTTATATTGTGTGGCTTATGAAAATAATTACTTTGGAAAATGCCAGGTTTAACAGTGTAGACCAATTTAGAGGCATTAAGTGAGAAAACATGGAGAAAGTGCTGGAAGTACTCAAAACTCAGAACTTTTTAAGTTTTGACAAAACTAGGCACATAAGTGGCATCATGGTTACATTCAGCTGTGGTGGTGGTGATGCGTTGTTGATCACACGGGGCACGGCTAAGGAGGATGGGCAAGACTGGCCCACACTGCCACAGCAAGAGGATCAAAGGCAGTAAACTTGAGTTTACCTAATTACACTTGACCGCCTCTCTCCATCCACTCAGTACATGCATCAGTGAGCGCAACAAAGATGCATATGGAGGTAATTACTTCCCCTTGTCTCTACCCGTCTCTCTTTCCCTTTCTTCGTCCATGTCGGTTCCTGCTCGGTTTTTCTCTACATCTCCCATCTCAGTTACCCCTTTCTTCCTTGTAATTCTCTTGCTGCCCCACCCATTTCCCCATCTCTCGGTCTATCACCCCCTCTCTGCGTGTCTCAAATGAAGTGATTAATCTTGTCCTTTCCGCTACCTGTAGCCCCTCTGACCTTATGAAAAGGCAGAGCAACCCCACTAACAATGAGTGTGCTGTTCTGACAGAGACAGATAGAAGGAGAAAGAGGCAGAAAGAGACCCTGTAGACTGTGACGGGCCTAGGAAGCTCACCTCCACCCAATGGAGGGAGACAAAGCTTCTGTCATGGTTGAGCTATGTGGAGATTCTTCCTTAAAACATACACACATGGATAATCATTCACTCGTCCATGTGTACAGTGTTAAAACAGACCAAAAATTTCATTCATGTAAAAACCCAGATGTTAATTACGTTGGTAACACTGTCACATTAGTTTGATCTCATCTGAATTTTTACCATATGTCCAAACACACACACACACAAGTCATGTGCAGCTGACATCACATGGATGGCACATTGCCCATATGTGTCTGTTTGTAGTGCCAGAAGCAGGTGGAGATGACACCTGTGGAATAATGTGAGCATAAAAATAAAGCAGCAGTTCAAGTTCAAAGCAGGGACCGCTAAGGCCAACAGATCAGCGCTTTTATCTAACAGCCTGCATTAAGCTGTGTTGCGCTGAATGTGAAAGGTTGCAACATGTACGCACATTGAGCATGTGAATTCATGCATGTACTGTGTACTGTACATGCAGTTGTGACAGGAAAAGCTTTTACGCTCCTTCACCCTCAGACATGCCCTCAAAAGTTCAGCAACAGCCTATTATTGTTCTCAAACACCCATAAAAATGTGGTTAGCTTGGAGGGATTCAGTCATTAATAAAATAAAATTAAGCGCTCCTTGTTGTAGCTGGACTGCTTGTTGTTCTTACAGGTTGACAATGACAGACTCCCTCTTCGCTCTCCTCTTCCCTCCTTTTTAATCTCTTCTACAGCCCAAATGTTTATTTGTTCAGCAGCAGACATCTTATCTTTACATTACTACATCAACACACAGCGCTGCCATTATACCATTAACACCAAAGGCCTCTTTAGGGGCACGGCATGCCGCCATGTCTTTGTGTTTCTTAATGGGCCGCAGAATGTTGAGTTACACAAGTCCTTAATGGGGAGCCCATCCAGTATGCTCTTTGTCTGGGTAGGAGAGGTTTTGCAATATCTGAAATAATCAACAACTCCACCACATACGGGAACTTCCCTGCTCCAAGTTGCGTCTCAGCTTGGCAGCAATGTGCCACTGGTTTGGCTGTTGCAGCGTTCATGCTGTAAGTGCTTGAAGGATTAATTTCCACTGCCACAGTTGATAGTAATTCAGACTGCTGACTCTGGCAAACCAGAACAATAGTCTTTGTTTTGCGAGTCTAATCATTTCCATTATATAAGCAATGATCTGGGGACACCAAATGTACACTGGCAATGAAAGTTAAAAAATGACTTCCTATGGTAAGACATGTTACAGCCTTTAAGATGCAAGTGAAAGCAGTGAGATGGAAATGCACCAGAGACAATGCCAACATCGTTATTCAGGTTATATGGCTGTACTATCTGCAATTTGGCGTCCAGAACAAATTTCTTCTTCAGGGACAACAAAGTAAAGTAAATAATGTATGCTGCGTACATACTAGTCAACAGAAATTAAGCCACCAAGGGGCAGGTTGCTTAGAATAATACACACAACTGCTCTGAGTTGGCAGCTCAGCCAACAGTCAGGATGATGTGTAAAGCAGGATATTCACAAACATGATCATATGCATGTAAAATTTAAGTTTTATAAACACCATGGTAAGCTAGAAAACTGCTCTGTGAGGCTGACTAAGCATTGTGACATTTAATGTTAGGCACACACAGCCAGCGTTCCTACCATTACCTTTGACACAATTACTTCTTTAAAAAAAGTACAGTTCATCTGTAATTACATCAACATGAAAGCACATTCCCTGACAACAAGCAACAGTATGAGAGAGTGAATGAGAGACAAAAAGGAAGAGATGAGGAAGGATTAATCATAAAGCAATGAAGCATTCAAGGAGAATATTTATGACATAAAAGCTCCAAGCACGCTCCCTTATTCATCACGAAGCACCACCAGCAAGTGGAAGAACCAGGTCATGCCAGCTGCTGCCAATTTCTTCACACTGGCCTTGAGACTCCTAAGGAAACTGTGTCTTATTTGATCAAAACAAACCACAGATATCTCCTCCAACCAAATCAAAAGTGTAATGAATGGCAGTACAAGAGCAGGCTAAACATACTCAAAGATTTTATTCTATTTATAGTATAAAAGTTACACTATAAGTAGTATAGTATGTAAGTGTATATTAAATTTAAAGCTATAATACTTAAACATAAAATTATATGCAATGTTGAACATTTCCACTGCAATTTTAACAATTATTTTTCAACATTTTACACCTACTGGGATGATTGGACCTGAGTACACACGGAAACCTTGCAGCACAGCACAGAGGTGGTCCCAGCCATTCATGCATGGACATAACAGGTCATGGCTAGTGGCAATGAGCACTTAGGGATGGTCAACAATGTGGGAGAGGAGGATGCCAAAGGCAGATGACAGGGGAGAGAAAACCTTCATTTTTTCTCCATTTCTCCATACAATTTAACAGACTAATATTTTTATTTTAAAGATCTGGTGCAGTCTCACATTCACATGGTTTGAAGACTCAGATAGCGTGCAATTTAAATAGTGGAAACCAACAGAGGCAACGCAGTCCACTGTGTTAAACTCACACCTGGCTCCACAGGTTTACAAGGGGTGTAAACGTGAATGCATCCTGTTGCTTAAAAACGTAAACGTGTCCCAGTATGTACACACTAGAGAATCTAACCACCTAAGGGCCAGTGCATTTATGCTGGTGATCTGGTTGACCTGCAGACTTTTACTGAAATGCTGATGAAGGAAACTGCCATTTATGCACCCTGCACTGATTGGACCACCTCAGAGAAAAAAAGAAGGGGTTGAAGACAGACTGTTAAAGTCTAAGCATGTATTTAGGCTCCTAAATCCAATTTATGTGGATTTAAATGTACTCAAATGCCATGGTAAGGCAACATGATTTAAATTAGTTGTGTTTACTTTTTACTTTCAGACATGTTACACAATTTGACATTTATTGACAGTGTAGGTGAAGTACAAACTGAACATCAATGTTACTTTATAAGAGCAAAACTTTTCTGATTCTGAACTGTCAAAAACATACTCGGCTAGTGAGCAAACTACACAGAGTGTTTGACAAACATGTGATATACAAAGTGCCATCATGCAACTGCACTGCTCATGCTTTGGATCCAATCCATTGAAAACTACATTTTTATAACAGAAGTTGTGCATTAGTCCAGTTACAGAACGAGGACACAGCAGAGGAAACTACTGTAAAATCCACCTTATACAACTTTAGACCCCA
The DNA here is from genome assembly GCF_964374335.1 of Astatotilapia calliptera. Lineage (NCBI taxonomy): Eukaryota > Metazoa > Chordata > Actinopteri > Cichliformes > Cichlidae > Astatotilapia > Astatotilapia calliptera. The sequence continues at coordinate 14,489,673 of NC_137425.1, read as the reverse complement.
GCAGTCATTCTCCCAACTGACACAAAAAATGACAAAAGGAACAAATAAGTAAGAGCCCATGTTACTATGGTAACAGGGACAAAAAGCCAGTCTGGAGGAAAAGTCTAACAGACACAGTAGCTTTCCTTAAACCTTTGAACTTAATTGAGTCAGTCAGATAAAATATCAGGTTTAACTGAACTGGAACTGGCGCCTTAAACCCTGCCAGACTGTGGATGTCCATTTCAGATGGACCAATATGGCCTTATCACCTTCTCACATGCCTGGGACCTACAATAGCACCAGTTATTTCCTCTCACCTTATTTCTTCTTGCACAGCGATGTGAAGGTTTAGCGAGAGAAACCACAGAGTCAAGTTTCTTTATGAGTTTTGAGAAGCATCCAGCAGAAACAGGGCGTACCAGACAACTTGGGACTTCTACCAGACCAAGCTTAATCAACACCTTGTTAACACACTTGTTTTTAAATAAACATGCAAACATATACTCATATACGTGCTTACAAACCCTATTTGACGAGAATTTCCAAAGGTCTTAAGAGCTACGAGTGATAATTGTGTAAAAGTAGAGCAATCTCATTTCCCCTCCATTACTGCTGCTTCAAACGCTCTCTCTCCCAGCACGCACAGAGCAAAGGTATACACACTCGGGTTGTTATCAGGAAGGTGAGAGCCAGTGTTTCATGGCAGAGGAAGAAAGAACCAGACTTAGGAGAAAGAGTAAGAAGTTGATGGGAAGATGTGAGAAGAAAATAGGGTGTATAACTTTGGCTGTTTCTTCAATGTTAATTTATGCCCCAAACTTCAAAAAGTTTATAATTGTAACTTTTTTTTATTTTATTACAGGAAAACGCTGAATGATTTCCAGGGGAAAGTAGCAGTCATATATCAAATGCTTTTTCTCCTTCTTTACTGCATCTTGTTTTCCAAATCTGAGCTGGATTAAGAAAATTGATTAAAACTTAGCATTCGATTAAATTTCTGACTATATTGGTAGTTTTCTGGTGGCACTGGAAGAGAATTCCTGGCAAACTTTTAATGGCCCACTGTGTGTATTGTACTGTGTGTAAATGTGACAGGCTGTCTTGCAGGCATACCTGATGAGCCAACACATACCACCTGCTGATGCAGTCATGATGTCAGCCTAAAAACATCAAACTTGTCCAACCCTGCTGCCTCGCCCTTTCTCTCTTTTCCTTCCTGGATTTTCTCAGTATACCAGTTAGGCTACTGAGCTACTGCTACACTGTATTAAAACTTATTTTCTCCCCTGCTTATTTTAACTAAGTTTCATCATCCTGTCAGTGCAATTCACATTTTCAGTACTGGATTTTCACACCTGCCTAATGCCCCCTTTCTCTGTTCATCGCCACAGGGCAGGAAAAAGCGAGCTCTTCCTCCACTTAAAGAGAAAAAAGGGTCAGGCTGAATCAGGTGCTGACAGGACTAAGCCTCTGCCTCTCTGATGTGTCTACAGGGTAAATGTCACTGGAATGAGTGAAAGAGAGAGAGTGAGCCGTACTCTTTTCCTCTCCCAGCGTGCACAGACACACGTAATTATACTGAATGCACACAAAAAATACAGTGTAAAGCTAAAATAACCCTATACATTTTGCAGAGAAGCCAAGAGCCATTTCTCTAATACTCACACACATACACGCATGCACATGTAATCTTGACATGTTGCCTAACATCAAAAGGCTCACCGCTGTCCTGCGGGCATGTCTTTTCCTTTCCACTCTCCTTCGCACTCCCCTTCCTCTGTCCCTCCCACCTTGCAGAAGACAAGAGCTAAAACAAGATAAGCATTTGAGAAGCAGATCAGGATGCAAACGGTCCTTTGTTGGGGTTTAAACCTGAGAGGTGTTTACACAACACTGCACATTACATATACGTGCTCGAACACATGAATGAAGTAGAGACAAAACTCTGAAAACAACCTGGGGGCCCCAAGCAAGATCAGATCACTAGGAGGAAAAAAGTAAAGAAGGAACTACTAAGGACTGAAGGACTGTGGTGTTTACCATAGTGTGTGTGTGGTTATAATTATCTACCTTCACAATGGGCAGTGAGGTCATGGTGCACTGGGTGCTTCAGAGGAGAGACATTCAGTAGCTGACATCTGACTGACGTAAGGCCTTTCCAGCTGTAAAAAGCGCAGCCACCTACCAACTTGTATATAATATGCTAAAACTATGGAATGCACAAATGTTAGACAATTATTAACCAGAAACAAACAGAACACTTCACTCGATACGAGTTTTCACTGAACTTTCCAAATAAGGAAATCATGTGTAATCAGAAATACTCATTATCCTTGATATCCTCCACTTGGTAGTGGCACTGTAGTTTAGTGGTTCACACATCTGCCTACCAAGCAAAAGATCCCCATTTCAATCCTGGGAGGAGACACAAATCCCTTTGGTTTTGTGGCAGGAAGAGCATCTGGTGTAAAAATCTGCCAAATCAAACATGTGGAGCGACCCGCTGTGGCGACCCCTTGTGAATACGGGAGCAGCTGAAATTGGGTTTCTTCTGCACTCTACTTGATGCCCTAAATTAATATTCCAACTTTTCTGTCTTGAAGCATTCTGGCTATCAAAACACCAAATTCAATGGAGTAGATACAAAATGTTCTTTCAACCTAGAATTTATCAACACTAAAAGGAACCCAAAAGTGAGAGAGAGTACATGCTGACATCAACAATTTAAAAAATAATACATTTGTCAGTTTAGGATTCTGTCCTGAAAATTGACAGGAAATTGTATGAACCATTCTCAATTTTTATTATCAGTGTTTTTCCTGTATTAGGAACGGATATACTCTCTGTTTTTCTCCTTCTATTCCTCTCTCTCAAATAAAATCATGTGAAAAAGAAAGTTTTTAAACTCAATGCAAAGCTGTAAGTACACTGTTACTGCTTCCATGGGAATAAACATGGTAAGTAGCAGCCAGATGCTGTTAATCAAATGCACGTCATTAACTGTTCATCAGCAAATGTGAGCACCTCTATAAAAGCAGACATTTTGGCAGTTTGCTGTGCTGGAGCATTCAGGTGTGCACCATAACCTTCCCAGGAGTGGACGTCCCAGTAAAAAGTCAGACCGTGCAAAGCTAAGAGAAACTGCAAAAATCCCAAGAGCCCCATCTCAGACTCTACAGGCCTCAGTACAATTAGAGAGAGACTGAACAAGTACGGCCTGTTTGGAGGATCTCCAACAGAAAGCCTCCTCTCGCTAAAAAGAACATTGCAGCAGAGCTTGTGTTTGTAAAGCTGCAAAACTTCTGGAACAATGTCCTTTGGACAGACAAGACCAAAATTGAGATACCTGATTATAATACACAGCATCAGGTTCGGCAAAAACCAAACACAGCATATCAGCACAAACACTTTGAACCACAGAAAGCATAGTGGTGGAGGAGTGATGATATGGGCTTGTTTTGCAGCCACAGGACCCGAGCACCTTGCAGTCACTGATTTGACCACTAACTCTTCTGTATACCAAAGTATTGTAGAGTCAAATATGACAGCTAAAGCCGAAATTGGGTGATGCAACAGGATATCACATAATTTTGGCTAAAAAAAGAAAAAATCATGATGTTGAAATAGCACAGTTAAAAGTTCAAACCTCATCTGGACTGAAATGCGGTAGCAAGAGAGCTCTGCATGAACGAATGCCCACAAACCTCAATGAATTGAGGCAATGTTGTAAAGAAGAGTGGGCAAAAATAATGTAAGAGACTGAAAAAGTCATACAGAAAACAGTTGCATCAAGTTACTGCTGCTAAAGGTAGTTCTAAAAGCTACTGAATCATGGGTCGTACTTTTTTACAGGACTGCACATACAGATTTGTCTTCATTTCTGCCCTTACACTGCTATACAAGATACAGTCTTGCAAGCTGTAAATTGATGACATGCAACAGATTTTTTTCAAGTACTCATTGTGTACAAAAAAGCAATTTTAACACATCTTAAATCATTAGAGGAAAATATTTCCTAAAACGATAAACCACTGTACTGTGGCTTAAATTATGCTAAACAACCTCTATGAGATGTCCCATACTGTAGCTTATCAAGCATGCAAATGGGCCAAGTGCATCTAGTCTAAATAAATCTCAAAGAGAGTGACACCATCAAACCAATGAAGAGGTCATGGGAGAATTAACACACTATAACAAGACTGTTGTCTGTTCCTGTGCACTGGAATCTATCGCACTAGCATAGACAAAGCAGACGGGATGTATACAATAGGAGGCCATGGGCCAACTGAGCCTCTTCTGTAAGGCGCTGGGCTGCTCTGTCACAATGTGGTGGTCAGTGTGTGGGCAGTATTTTGGGAATGGCTGAGCTATAAAGGCACCGAAGGGTTGCAGGAACATCATGTCCACACAGCAGGGGCAAGCACTTGCTACAGTGACATCTACAAGCCCACTTTTACCCTACGAATGTGTTCACATGAAATGAAACCTGACACTGTGCACAATAATAAATGACCTTAGGTACTGTTAATCATTATGGTATGCACACAGAGGCCTAAAAGTGCCAACTTCTTTGGTCCTCTTCACCACTTATCAGCCTAATTTCATACAGAGACACTGCAAACAACTCCTTGCTTCTTCCACTGTGGACATTTGATGTAACTGATGCTCAGGTCCAAAATATAACTGTTTTACTTTACTCCAGCACAAACATGGATATGCAGTAATGCATTCATGCATGAAAAGAAACACAAATGCACAGCCCAAATTTGTTTGTTTTTTGTTTTTTGTAATCATTACGTACATGCACACAAAAACTCCACACACCTGCAAACACACAAAAGACATAATCATACAAACATCCTCACAGTGATGTTATAAGCAGATGAAAGGGCAGAGAAGAATTATGCGAGTTGGAAAACAGTCCTGCACAGACTCTGGGGTACATCTTGGAAGGAACACAGCTTTCTTTAGACACCATTACTACTCTATTACTCACTACTTTATGAAGAATTTGATGAGAATTGGATGAAGTGAAGGATGGAGAGAGATGCCGGGTTGGAAGAGGCAGCAAGGGAAAGATTGGGGAGACAGAGAGAGTATGAGAGAGGACAGAAGTTTCCAGCTTTCTGTGCGGATGACTGTGTTTAACTGTGTTTGTGCATGCATGTGTGCACTTTCTGACGTGCATAGCTGGATGTTTATCTCCGCTAGCATGCAAACAAAAAGCCTGGCTGATATGGACTTCCTACGAACTATATGTTTTAGTGTGTGCACTGTTTTTGTATGGGCATAAAGGTGAAGTTGCCTCAGCTGAAGCAAAGATGTGATATGCTGGGGGAGGTGAGACTAGCCTGCTAGTTTGCTAAGGGTTGGATGGTGGTGGGGATGGTTGGGGTTCAGTCAGGCCTGCAGGTCTCCTGTGGTGAGTGACCTCATCGCCTGGCCCCTGGTATTGTGGCAGCAGCACAAAGCCATGCAGGGGACAGATAGAAGACTACACATGAATGTGGGGGAGGGAGTGGATGTGAGTGTAGAAGAAGATGCGAATGAGCCTGCATGACTGAGAGAGGGAGCAAAACAGGAAGAGAAAAACGTAAAGACAGAGAAAGTAGTGAATTCTGAAAAAGGGGGGGGGGAAACGGAAGACCACCAGGCTCTCAGGGAAAACAAGCATAAAGACACACAGAGTGTCAATGAGGGGACCAACAAGACAGGAAATACAAACACATTCAAACAAACAGACTAAACAGCACACAACACAAACCTGCTAATTTGTTCACACTGTGTACTGCCCACCATAAAATACAAATCATAGACACAGTCAAACATCCTCACTTTTCTTCACCCGAACACACAAAGAGACACATCCTCACAATCATGGGAAAAGACACGCAAAGTCAATGGGATACTTCCTCAATAGTTCTAAAATCTTGAGAAAAAGAGATTTGGGTGTGAGAAGACTCCCACACAGTCATCCACGTAGCACGTTATTCTACATCCTGTTTACCCTACACTGCCCGGAAGTCCGCTAGGGTCACCTAATACAAGTGTGCATGACTATAGGCAGGCACACATCTTGTATGTTTCCAGTACAACAGGTGTATCTGTTCGAGGAAAAAAAAAGCAATGAGCCCAATGACTGTTATTACCTCTTTTATCTCTGTGTGGCAAAAACACCCCCTAGGGGCTGCAATGTGGTAACAACATACTCAGCTTCACTAAGTGGATGCTCATGTAGGAACTGTGTAGATGAATTGTGTGTCACATTTTAGCAAAACACCCTATGTAATTTTAGAAGCATCTTTCGTGTATAACAGATATTAACACACTGTAGCACGAAGCCCAATTTCCACATCAGATCAGCTGAGCTATCAGATATGACGATGACAGTTATGATCATCTGATTAGGTCAGACAGTACACTATCTCCTCTTGCATCCTCTCCGTTGCTTTGTCCATTCACACGGGCCTTAAATAAACTTCCGCTGGAACACAAGAGGAGACAGAGCTCCCTGAGGCCCTTTTAGTGCCTTTCCCTCTGCTCTTGTTTATATGTTTAAGTTTTCTGTCGCTTGCTAATTTATCTGTTAGTTTTTTCACTTCACACAGAGTCTCTCTTTCTCTCATACACACACACACACACACACACACACACACACACACACACACACACACACACACACACACACACACACACACACACACACACACACACACACACACACACAGAAAAAGACTGCCCGTAGACTAAAGATGTTCCCTGTCCATCAGCAGGGGCTGGTTGGGAAGGTGCAGAGGTCAGGGTTTAAGGGCCAAAGGCCATCTAATGAGTCACTTCATCAACTCATTACTCAACTAGTTAATTTGAGGATTAAAGCAGGCAGGATGAGGTAAGCACCACCTCTTTACAACCGTGCTCTCCCCCCATTGTAACCTTAAATTTTAACTGCTATTGTTTTGTTGTTGTGCATGTTGTGCTTCTTGTGGTTAGAAGTAAACCAGTTTTAGTTCTGGAGTATCATTTTGAGGTTGTTTTTTTTCCCAGTTTCTGGTTCTCTACTTATCAGAGATAAAGAGCAGCTTTTGCTTGAATTACATTCAGGTCCTGACCTGAGAAGATTTAACAACTCCTGCTAGCAGATGGCAATGTTATTTTAAAATACTACAAACTGTGCCAAGTCAGCTAAAGAAATGGGATAAACAGGGTTTCCTCATGCCTGCCAGACTATTTATGTGGATAGTAAGAGAGCATGGTTTCTACTATGTGCACTGTCCCCGTGAGAGCATTTTGTGGTGTGAGGGCATTGCACTAATGGAGGTGGGCAGGAGTAGACAACCTGATGAGTCTATTTGTGTGTGTTTTGTTTGTGTAAAGGGAAATATAAAACGGGCTCCTGAGATACCCCTTTAAGAATTAATGTGATTTCTCTTAATTGTTGTTCTTATACACAGGAAAGTGGGAGGTCATCAAGGTCGTTTAACCAGGTGTGCAGAAAAAAAAAAAACCCTGAAAATAAACAGGCCAACATTAACAGATAAATGGCCCATTGCTATCAAAAAGCTCATTTCAAATCATAGCTCTTCAGGAGGAAGTGTGATAAGAAAAACTTGTTTAAATAGCCAACAGTGCTTTGATTTACTATATTAAAAGACTGCCTCACAATGGGCATTTAGCTGGAGGAAGTGTTGGGAAGATAGGCTGGCAAATGAGGGCACACCTGGATAAACAGGCTGTATTTACATGCACACTGTACTGGCACATGCATATACAAGCGGTGTAATCTTGAGTGGCTGAGACCATATCCAAATTGGTGCAAAAGAAAGTATGACCTGATTCTCTTATCAAACCTGATATTTTCCTATTTAAACATGTAATCTGAAAAATATTCTAATCTAAGTGCTGTAAATTAGCTGAAACCAAAACACAATAATCAGACGTAGATAGTAAGATAAGATGATAGTTTCACTCAATACAGCTCCAGCACTGACGTGGCCTGGTTTGACTGACTATAATGTGAAACCATACACCTGCTCCTTGCTTATCTTGTGTAACCACATGTCCGTTTATAGGGACGCATCATAATGAGGTCATCATGGTACCTAATGGGTAGCAAATAGAAGGGTCTGACCATGAGCTAGCTGGCAGCAACGTGTTAGAGGTTTAGACATTACTTTAGAGACCAGCCAAGGTCAAAGAGATAAGCACATAGAAGATACTCAGTTTTTATCAGTAACAAAGCATTCCTGACTTTGTACTTCATTCAGACAGGTGTTTCACATGAATGCTATATGTACAGGGTCAACATTCTGACACTGCATTAAAAAAAAAAAATCTGTCATAGCAGCGTTAGTTCACTACCCTCAGGTGGCTTGGATCCACTCCTCAAAGGTGGCACTCATTTAGAATTGGTCTCTCGGTGCTCCCAAACACTGCTCATAATATTTCAGTGGGTTAAAGCAGAGTACAAAGCTAAATTACGATGTTTCCAGCAAAAAGCTGCATTTTGATAGCGGGGAGCCTTGCTATAAGACGTATGCTGTTATTTTACACAAAAAGGGTGTTGCTCAGAATTAGACTAATGTTACATTTATTTAGACAAGAAATAAATATATATAACATTCAAATTTTATATATGCACAACAATACAAAAGAAAAAAAAAAGTAAGATAAAGAAAGAAAGTTTCTGCTAGTGCTGAGACACTTGTAGATGTTACCACACACCAAACACAGAATTTATAAAATAAAATCATAAGATCATAAAATCATCATAAAAAATGTTTGAACTTATTTTAACTACTGGTACTACTACTCATCAATCGGCCCAGCAGCGGGCTTATTTTACAAGTGCTCTTTAAATAACTGTAACTCCTTTTTGTACTAGAGACAAAAATCAAGCTTCATGGGGATTTTCAGTGTTTTACGGTAGCACAAAGCATTCACAGGCGCTGCTGTGTGAACACAGACAAAAAAATCAGCTGCGCCTACATTTTACCATGTGTGCTTCACATTATTTTACCCCTCAATCATTTTGGGCGAGGGAGAAAATTCAAATAGTTCTTGAAAGATGAGAATTGTTTTGTAATTTTCAAGCTAAAATTACAAAATAAGTTAAGGTTGCCTATATGACACTTGGGTGATAAACCTTTCAAGAATTAGTAGCAGTGTGGAAACCTCTTCTTAGGAGGGGAAAAAGGCAGTGTGTATTGATGAATCCAGTTTTGAGATTTCTGGAATTAACAAAAGGGTAAATGTAAGAAGACAAACATGATGGAAAGTGTGAAACACTGCAAAATAATTCAAATCAAAGAGTGTTTCTGGGATCTTCAGGAGTTGGATAACTGCACGTGTGACCTGTGATTTGCCAGCGTGGACTTTCCTCTATAGTCACATAGCCTCAGACGCATGGGGCACTTCAGGAAATCGAAAGCAAAGCACCCTTGACATGACAATAAGCCCTTTGAAAGACTCTCAAATCAGGCTGTGACAACACACATTTTCAGGTTGTGCAGTTTTCTGAGTCCAGGCAGCTCAAGTGCATGCTATTATTACAGTGAAATTTAAAGAAGCAGAAGCATCTTCAAAACTGTTCCCTGACTTTTAAACAGAACTTAGACCCCTTAGAAGATGAGCATAAACATAAAATTTCAATGATGAAAATGCAAGAAAAGTGTGTATTTCTCTTTAAATCCTCTATTTAATAACACAGAAATGTTTTCGTGTGTTAAAATCTGTGAGGCCGCAAAACCTGTTATGGCTCCTTTTCCAGGCATCTGAGGAAAGATTGACTGCATGCACCGCACAAACACATGGCTGGTGCAGCTCAAAAACTTTGAGGTCATGAAGGCTGACATATGGAATGGTGTGTTAATCAAAGAGTCCATGCTCCCAGCTGGAGCAGACACACTGGAAAAACATTCTCACATGCATGCTGGAGAATGCACTTGTAACACGTGTGTGTGAATGTCCATGTGTCTGTGTGTGTGTGCATGTTTCTCATAATAATGTAAAGCCTGTCAATTTTTGCAGTGATGGTGGAGTTTGTGAGCCGGGTTATGCATGTGTGTGTGCCTTTGCCTAACCCTGGTACCCTTTTCCAACTTTCTGTGTAGTTTATTTAAAGAATTACACATATTTAATCTAAAATAACATATTATTACTAAATTCAGTTGTTTTGGTTTAAAGTGGATCTACTGTATTATACAGTTAGATGATCATATTACACATGGCTAAAGTTTCAAATAATGAGGTCAAACAATGTATAACTAATTCCCTTTAAGCCAGAAGCTCAAACTTCCCTCTAAACCTTTAGTTTCTGACTACTTTTTTAAAATGGTGATAATAATGATTTTCTTTACACTGTCAAAGAGGGGAATATCTTTAATATGGTCAGCTCCATGAAGACAGCAGTCTTGTGCACATACTGTTCAAATCTTCGGTTTGAGACTGGCAGCCAATCAGAAGTACGGGAGTATGGCATTTAGGAGCTATAACGGGAGGATCAAGACTCTGTACAGGAAAAATAAGGATTATTGTGCACTGTGAATCATGCAAAGTCCCAAAAAAATAAAAAGCTATCTCATGATTGTAGAGCAGTAAGCGCAAAAAGAGCCAATGACATGTCTCTTCCCCTTTAATGCTCCAGTATTTCCTTTTCTCCCTTTACATGTGGTTGGGGAGCTCTGCACTTCGGCAATTTTAAAACCAGAATGTCAGTGACGTAGTAGCTCATCTGGCTCATGACATCCGTCATAATTCACAGGTTATTGCCTGGAAAACAACAAATGTGATCTTAACTTTGAGCACAGCTTTGACTAAACACCCATTAGGTAATCACTGTGTGCAAGTTTGATTAAATTTTGTAGGAGGAGAAGCAATTTGTCGGAATTATGGATGGATTTCTCATTGGTCCTTCTGCCAGACAAGCTGAAAAGAGACAAGACAAGTATCTTTTCTCTTGCCATTCTTTGTGAATACAGCAGACACGCAAACACGCATTACCCTGACATCTTTAAAAAGCTTGGAATGAAAGCTGAGGAAGCAGACATTTACAAAACAGGATATAACCAGAATGCTGACCACAACCTGGCTCCGTTTCAGTTTAAGTAATATTTTTCTTGTCCCAAGATGCCCTCCTGCATCATTGTCCTCCTGTCTGGCTCATTCCTGTAATTATACAGACCCATCTCAGCCCCAGCAAAAAACAAATAGACTAGCTTCACTGGTGGAGAAAAAAAAATGAAAACGCATGAGTTATAATGCTTATAAATCTAATACAATCGGTGTGCATATCCAGACATAAGCTTCTAGTCTATTCAGTAATATATAATCTGAGAAAGGTCAGAAAGTGGCATGATATATGTTCATTAACTAAACACAAATGTCTAATGTTTTAATGCATACAGCATACACAAAACATATTTTTCACCGTTTCTGGCTACACTCTGTAAAATGAAATGGAAAAGACTTTTAAAGCACCATATGTGTGCTTAACTGCTATAGAGAATCATTTTAAAAGGAAACATGGGAATAAAAAGTATAAGGCATAAAACAGCCCTGTCTACAAGTGTCTGTTACTAAGCTTATTAAAAGTGACATGCTCACAGGGCTCAGCACAGTCTCACTGAATTTCTAGAAAGTTATATGAGACAGATAATGGATGAGAGACAGGATGAAGGAGGACAAGACAACAAGGGGAAAATTGGCCACAAAAAAAGCGATGAGAGGAAAAAAAGAGAGCACTGGAGAGAGCAGCAAAAAACAAAGAGGGCTTCATTGTTTTTGTTTTTACTCATTACTGAAGGGGATGATAGCATAATATAGTGCTAATGGGGGAACAAATTGTGTGGTGTTCGGCTTACATAACTGCTGAGTGACTAATCACACAAGTTGTTTCCTTGACACACACACACACACACACACACAGCTATCAGCACCTCTTTTTTTCTCTCCGCTCTGTGCCGCTCACACGCTCACCTCCATTTCATGGAGGTCTCAAGGAAATTATTGCACAAAATAAAATAAAAAAAACACTTAAGATCAAGAAAATAATTATAAAAAAAATGAAAGGAAAAAACATTTCACATGCATAGCCCTCCCTGTAATATTAGATGACCTGATACATCGTGATGATGAGAAATACGCCATCAGGTCAAAAACAGACACATAACTTCAGCATTTGTGTATTTCCCCAGTTTTCCTACCCCATTAGACCATATGTGCATGAATGGCTCAATGTCTGATAAATCAAATGGACAGCTGTTTGCAGAACGAAAGGAGAGCTAGAAAGACAGAGTGAGAGGCAGAGAGGGGGCGATGTAGTCGGACTCCATCTGCTAATCTGCGTCAGTCCAAGGCAGTTCTGGCACATCAAGCGAGGGTGATGTACTTTACTGTCACTCCATCAATGCCAACAACAGAAGGCACAAACAAGCAAAAAATATTCTTCACTCTGAAGTTCAGTTTAACTTGATTTTATGCTTTGATGCCTGTTTGTAAAGGAATGTACAGTCGTCTGGTAGATGACTGAGGATTTTATGGCAAACCTTGCCAATGAGAACTTGTAGTGTACTCTAAAGTGACCAAGTCATGTGTGCAGGCCTTCTGCTTGCTTTGCGCAGCGTTTCATTAATGCTGCAAGACCACATTGGGCATAGATCAACACATTTCTGTCAGCGGCACTCCAGGCACAACAACCGCAATGCAACTGCAATGCGACCAAGCCACCAGCCAGTGGTCCAGCATCATTAGCTGTAAGTGAAGAGTGAGGAAGAGCAGAATTGAGGAATGGACAGTGTAAAAGCAACTAGGATAGAAAGTTAGGGGCAGACAAAACCAGCTAACTGCCATGTCCTTGCAAAATCTAGCAAATCCAACAAGGTTTTCACTCGCCGAGACACTGCTGCACATTCACCCACAAATCCCACAACAACAAATTCCTGTGTGCACACCATTAATGGTTTAAGCTTGCTGTGTATATTGAGACAGCAAACATGACAGCCAGTCAAATAAATTCTGCATCATGCATGGTTTCATGGGCTGATGACAATGCCATTACATTGCTTTGCATGGGAAGAGACTGTAAGTATATTAAAACCTGATGGGTATGGTCTGCTGCCAGATATTTCTTTTCTGTTGTAACTTTAATCTGCCACATCAGCCACCCATGGGCATGGTTTTTCAAACTGTCCACTTCCATCACATGTTGCGCCCGCCTAGAGGCTCCTTCAGAGTCACTGACATGCAATCAGAGGTCTGTGTGCCTGTGCCAAGGCAGCACGGTAAATTGTCAGCTGACGAAAGAGTGGAAAAACTGTGTTTTGGGTTTGGCCTGTGCTCTCTGTAGCCAACAGGAAAGCTTCGGTGTTTCCTCTTCATGGGACATAATGGATTCTCCCCGCCAATGAAACACTATTCCTCCTGGCGAGTCTGCCCGCCGGCCACCTGAAACCCTTTCCCACAACACCCCGTCCCCTGTCTGAGCCAAACCCAGCCCATGAACTGCAGATATGGGACAGATGGAAGGATGGTGAAAGGGCGTCTGAAGAGAGGGGGAATGTGAAATAACACTGAGTAGGAGCAGATGGTAAAAAAATAAAATGGGGGGAGACAGAAGAAAACTGGCATCTTTCTTTTTCTTTAAGACAACTATGGAGAATCGTTGATTACTGAGCACTGTGTCTGTGCAACTCCACCCATATACGCAACATGATACGGATACTCACATCGCTTACCATGGCAACCGACAACACAATGAAACACATCCAGTCGCCCCTTACCCACACATAACGGCACCCCCTTCTCTTCCACATCTGTCCATGTTCCGCTGTTTAGGTAATGAGATGCTGACAACACTGGCACATAGTGGCCACAAGGGCATAAGACCCGACTGAAACAATGGCCTCTTTATGATTTTATCAGCCTAAAAACAAGCATTCAGACCTCAAACACACATCTGGGTCGCTGGAATCACATGTTGGGCAAACGGAAAGATTTTGTACCTTCTCTCATTGTCATCCAGGTGAGCGAAGAGGACATTCTTGGAGATGGCCTTGGCCAAGGCAGTCATGGTCTTGTAGTCTTTTGGAATCACCTGTGAAGGCAAAAGAAAGAGGCAGCACATGAATGTGTGCTTTAACAACACCATGCAGGTGGACACATGAAACAAACCAGCACAAACAAAAAGCAGAACCCACTTCAAAAGCTCAGTAAATTAAGTAATTAAAGACCAGAGTGCTGGCAAACTCTGAAAGGAATATCCCACACGTGCATCTGTATATTTTTGGGGAAGCCCATCTGTTCAAGGATTGCACTCAAAATGTCACACAGGCCTTAAAAATTCACCAAAGCCCTGAACTCATTCATAAAACATGCATTTTCATGTCCCAGACTCTGTGGTGTGTGTGTTCACAAAAAAATGGAATGGTAAAGTCTGGAGCCACAACAAAGCAGCTGGAGAGAGAAGTCCGTCTGTATAGCTCTCTTCTAGGATGTCCTAATGCTCATTTAACTGTAGAGCACAAAAGGCAAAAAGTAAAACAAAAAGACGTTTTTTCTTATATAAATATGAGGGAGTGATATGAGGGAGTGATATGTGTGTGTGTGTGTGTGTGTGTGTGTGTGTGTGTGTGTGTCCCTCTTGTCGTGGGAGAGAGGAGGGGGTAAGCTGTAATTAAGTTAATGCAACAGATGTCTCCACATGAAGACAGCCGCACTGTGCTGTTCACAATATGCACACAAATACGCACAGAACCACATCACACACAAACTAAAAAGTACCCAAATTTTAGAACTAGAACTGGCTACTTAGTGGGCAGAAAGAGAAACAGGCTGGTCAGGCCTGGAAAATGCAGTTGGAAGTGGACACCGATTTTAGGTCAGCCTCCGATCCATCTCTAGCTCCGTCACCCAGAAGATCATCCAGTGTCGCTCCATACAGCCTGTTACCAGTCGGCTGGATGCATTTGCACTCCAAAAGCTTAACTGGCTTAACATTTTGAATGTAATGGAAAGAAATTATCATTCAGTCCAAGCAAACAATTTAGGTAAAGGCAGATAGAAAAAGATGGATCTCTGGTGTTCAGTCATTTACACCTGCAAGCAATTATCTGCTGCAAACACAAAAACACCTTCAGAGCAGTTTTTTTTTTTTTAAACAAAATCAACATGCACTGTGATGTTAGCGGTGAAACACGCAATTCAATTCTCATAACACAATCTCCAGGCCAAGTTGGCAGACCTTATAATTTGTTAAGAATGATATCACACAAAAACAATTTTAATCAGATGAGCACAGTTCGCTAACTGACATTGTCAAATAAATCACCTGTTACTTTTTACACTGGAATACTGATAGAAATATTTATGTAGGAATTTGTAAGCGTGTATTACAGGCTTTGAGTCTGTGTGTGTTTGGTGTTGTGTGTATGGCACCTTACTGCACATAAATGGCCAGAAATACAGAAGAAGAAATACACAAAAAATCACTTTTCTCTGGTTGATTTGTTGTGTTAGGCTAAGTTGTAACAGCACAAAGTCTTTTTTTTGTTTAGTTTTTTTGTACATGCTACTGATGCGGATTTGACGTGACGTGGATGTGTAAAGAAAACGAGGCTGGAGATGCAGGCAGGCTTTTTGCCATCACACATGTCTGTAGAGTCTGGTATAGACCTCAGAGCCATGTGTGGGTGTTTGCACACACCTGATACACACATACACACAAACACACACACTGCATGCTCCATTGGGCATGCGATTACAGTGTGGTGATGGGGGCTCGTGCCGTTATGTCATTACCCAGCAATTATTGGCGTGTCAAGTTAATTACAACTGAAAAAGCATGGTAATGTTACACCACTTAAAGTGTGTGTGTGTGTGTGTGTGTGTGTGTGTGTGTGTGTGTGTGTGTGTGTGTGTGTGTAACGGGTAACGGTGTGTGTGTGTGTGTGTCTGTGTGTAATGGTGAGTTACAGTTTCTGGCACAAGAGCATCCCTTCTTCCAGCTTCAATAAATTATGGAGGAATGGATACACGGCAGTTTGTAAGAAGACTGATAACTTGAACTCTTGTTGTCCACAAAGAGAAAACAACTACTGAACTTTCTCTTCCTCTTTACCTGTTAACCACACTGTGTTAACCAGTGATACAAAGTAAATCTAAGTATGAATCAAGTCTATTTTCTGCATAATCTGTGTACAAAGATATGTGCATATTCATATGCGAACAAGACCTTTGAAATTGGAAGCTTTCTGGTTCCCACCCACTTCCACTCTCAGTTATATTAACCAGTCGTGCATGAGCAAGTTTTGATTGCACGCAGATGAACAGTCCATGTGGAGAGAGAAAAATTCAGTAGTGGTGAAATGTGATCCCAAAACCATCAGCCATCATGTGAAGAAGATTTTGACTTTTAGATTTATTAGGATTCACAAAAAAATGAAAAATAAAAATCTTGTCCCAGAAATCCACCTGCTACATTAACCCAGATTTCCGTATGAATGTTAATATACTTAAGGTGCTATTAAGTCTGGGTACTCAGCATCTGTACTGACATAGATGACTCACACGCTTGAGTATTTTGCTGCAAATAAATTAACTCCAAGTCTCTTCACTAATGTTTGTAAAATTGCACCGTTTAGCCTCTTTCACACTGGTGAAATGTTCTATTTCTTGGTGGGTGTTAAATGAATGAAAATAAACAACTTCAATGTTATTGATTACACTAGTGTGTATTAAAAAATAATAATAAACCCCACCTAACCTTCTGACTGAACGGTATTCATTGTTCATTTGTTTTTACTCTATCATAGCATCATAGTTTAATGTGATGTTTTGCTTAGAAAACAGAAAAACTAGACAGATTTAAGTAAACTGGTTGTATTCTACATACAAACCTACATACCTGCTGCCAACTGTGTGCAAACCTGTTAATGACTTTGTATAAAAGTGCACACAGCTTCTTTATGCGTTAGATGTTTGTCTCTGCAATCAGATGTTAATGTATGTATCCGTCATAAGGCTGACCTTGCGCACATAGCTGACAGCGTCCTCCTCGGTGTAAACCTCGGCACTGACACCGCCCCTGCGGCGACGGGCCTTGACAACAGGGTTGGGTGGTGGGGGAGAAACTTCATCGTCATGCGAGTCTGACTGGCTGTTAGATTTCTGGCGTGCCATGATCTGCTTGCATTCTTCCTGCAAAAAGCAAAGAGAAAAGATTTTTTGAGCTGCAAGCAAAAAGAGAGGGAGATAAATGGACAAGGCTATTTAAATATTTTTTTTAGAAAATGCTGGTATTTCAAAAAGGAGTACCCAAGACAAATTCTTTAATGTGTAACAAAATGTGCATAGGAACACAGCAAATACTATTACTAGTGCCAAAAGACTACAGTAACTTCAAGCAAGACAAACAAGATCATCTTAAAGCATTTGTTATTCTTTTCAAAACAATCACATGAGCGAGAGCTGACAAACCACCATTTTAACAAAACATCATGTGGAATTTTAGGTCAGACACTGTAAGAGAATAAACATCAGTGTCCTACTCCTGGCTGCCATGGTATGATGAAAGGGATCACATATTAATATTGGCAGAACTGACCATGCAGCACGAAGAAGGCTCAACCAGGTACTGTCCTCCTTTCAGATAATGAACAACAAGGAATAGAGACATCAAAGGGGGACACAGGATGCCTCTGGCTGGCTGTTCTTTTAACTGCTGAACACTCTGCAGGTGATGAATTATTGATTGCAAACTTGACTAACACGTTAGCATAAGTACACAATCAAACCACTGAACGCTTGTTAGTATGTGAGACTGCTTTGAGACGAGGGAAATGGGAAAACAGTTTGTGCAAAGGTAGCAAAAATCCACTGCTTTGTTCGTTCCTGCACAGACACTGACAATGGCTGGTGTGAATCTGTGGATTTTCATGCATTAATGCACTTAGTAGCACAGTAAGAACTGAGCTGACAGCAGTATTATTCACCACCCATGTTTTGGTGCAGTAACAATATCTATGACACGTTTTCTTTTATATACATATATATATATATACTTGGGGCTTTCTTCTGTTTGCTAGTTCAGTGCATTGCCACTGTGCAGTCGGAAATAAACAAAGATGTCTCAGAGAGACAAGATTCCAGACAGGCAAACGTGGCAAGAAGTGGCACTCTCACACTGCAGTACAGAAACACCAGACAGACAAGATATAAACAGAAAGAGAACTGCTGTAAGAACAGATTTTTCAGAGCGTCGGTGGTCTCTCTTCCAAGCCTATTTGTAACTGTGTTGAGCAAAACATGACCTGATTCAATCACCCAACAAAAATGAAAATTTAAAGTGACATTTGATTTAATCTTTTGCTTTTCAAGGACTTCAGAAAAAATAGAGTTTTGCACTTTTCACTTTAGTGCACTGTAATATGCATTTTTGACTATTATCTGATGTTTAACAGATGAAATGATTGCTGCAAATCTGAAGACAGGTAAGAAGAAAAAAGACCTGGAAGTAAGCTAGGAGTAAGAAGGTTAGTGAATGCAGGGAGCAGAAATTTCCTGACAATTCACTGTAGTCAAAAACCGACAAGGGGAGAGAGGACAAGAGACAACTTGCAGCAGAGAGACAGAAAATGCCACAGAAAGGGATGGAGAGCATAGGTAATGGTGAAAAACTGTCATATTAGCTGAAAACGGAGACTCAAACCTGTCAAATCACAAGTCAGCACTTCTCTGTACATACTTCCTAAACTATTTCAATAATTACAACAGCACAATATCATGAAATCTGGAACGGCAACACATCCACAATACAATTTTAGAAAACACTAGCTAGTTAAACAGTTGTTTTCAAGGTTATTCATTAGCTCAGACTTTGACTCAGCCTTTGATGTAGTGTACTTTCATCTAACATCCCCCAATTCGACTCCCCCTTCTGCCTGACTCCATTACCCTCTTACTCGTATTAATGTTTTGCTCACTTTCACAAAACAGTACGATGATGCAAATCTCATGCCAACACGTGAGTTAGAAAAGCAAGCAAAACACTCCGGTGTGCACACGCATACATGCGCTTCTTGCTTACGCAGAGTCACTGCCTGCGGGAACACAGCCAGCAGGAGGAGGAGAAGAGAAGCAGAACCAGAGAGCAGATTCAGAGCACACATACAGCCACAAACACATAAACACACACATAACCTTGCAGACACATGCACAGGCAGTCTCCGGGAGGAGAGCTTCCAAACTGAGCTTAATCAAGGTGGCGAGATCTGCAATCAGGTAACACACTGCATCCTCTACAGAGCCGAAACAAACACTTACGCACAAACGTGCTCGACAGAATCATGAACTAGCAAACACTGTTAATCTGCTGCTGTCTGTGACTAACAGCCACCTAAATGCACACACTTTCACTCAAACAATTCAGTGGGCAAGCACCTTTACCTTGCAAAAAGGTTTTTATGGAATTGCACTACTTGTTTCAGTCTCAATTAGGTACACAGATTAGCTTCAGGAGGCTAACTAGAGTTAAGTTTGTAATCAGAGATATTTACCATGGCATGGAGGGCCCCTTGGCCTGGCCGGCTATGAGTCCCGTAGCCTGTCAGAGGCACTCGGCATCAAGTCAAAGTGTGCATGGGTATCAGCACACACTGATCCCCATCTCATGCACACCTGAGACACATGCCACAATGCATCAGCATCTTGCCATTCTAGCACAGCAACTGCTGTGTGTGTCTGTCTGCATGCAAGTAAGGAGAGAATCCAAGTAGTGTGCGAGACAAAGTGATAGCGTGCAAATGACAAAATGTCTGCAATCCCCGCGACACAGCAGCCAAAAAACAAGTCTATTGATGAAAACACTTATCACAGCAAAAAGCTTCTCTCTTCACTGGTCCTGCGCAACTCTCTGTCTCTGCTTTCCTCTTTCTCTCTCCCTCTCTCGCTCGCTTTTGCTCTCTCTCGCACGCACAATCAGGTGGCGCAATGAGCGGTCTCCTCTTGCTATACTCCGTCACTATGACAACTGGGTACTGCGAGCATCCTGAATAGTTGGTGAGTCTGAGCAGGAAGGAACGGTGGCTCACACACCTTTGTACACACCAGTTCTGACGCCTTCTCGCTTTCGCTCACTCGCTTGCACATCTATGGTGAATCAGATCACACAAGGGAAAACGTGACACTCTTCAAGATGGACTTCTGCTCTGACCAAATGGTGTGCTTGAGTTTTTCACCAATGAATGGATTCAAACATTCCCACAGGGATGCATAATCATCCCATACAATCCCTATGTGTGCAAGTGTTCTGCAGTTGTACTGCTTTGTTTTTCAATCTTTGCCCACGTGCTTTTAGGTCAGAGGGTCACTAATCAAGTGAGGACTTTGTGTCTGGCTCCAACAAGTCTTTGTATTGTTGTGATTCCAGTGCTCCATTAAAAGGGTGCAAGAAACACATTTAGTATGACTTTTGAAGTCTACTTTTGCTGCCTACACAGCAAGTTTCATTAGTTCATTGCGAGCTAAAAGCATTTGCAAGAGACAAATGTTGAGCCCTTCTCTAGCAACACGCAAGCTAAACAGCTAAAGTACTCTACGCAGGGCTATGTACAGCAGCAAAACAAAACACATCTTCAGTATATTTTTCTTTTCGATCTAGGATAGTAATCCATTTGTCATTCAAAAAGCAAACCAATACATGATTAATATCCTGCATTCAGATCTGCTAATTTTATTCACCAATAAATAGCATTTTCTACTCTAGATTTTGTGCTATTGCCCTATATCAGACTCACACTCCCTCCTTTTCTCCTCTGCTCTGCCTGCGTCATCATCAGCGGATGTTTGCCAGAGAGATAGGACGGGGCAGTGAGAGGAGACGGAGGACACAGGCGTAAGCAGGACACAAAAGCTCTTTATAAAGTGGGCTTTCCATTAGTGAGTGTGGGTCAGAGATTAAAGAATGAAGCCACAGACAAAAGATGACACAAATCCAATCCCACGCACGCACGCACGCACGCACACACGCACGCACACACACACACATCCCATGTAAACTCCCTATCATTATTAAAGCCATCATCAATTCCAATTCAAACTAATTTGCAGATGATGACTCATTTAAACGTAGTTCAAACTGCTTTGTTTATTCCCTGAACCAATCTGCACCAAGTATACATGAAAAAAATATGACTAACCCTGATTTGAAGTGCTCTGACTAACCAGTAATTAATCACACATCCGGGAGACCACCCATCATGCTTCTTGCAAAAACTGCACAAACACTATTAGTTAGAGAAAAAGAGACATGGCAATTACCTTAGCCACCTTTGGTCCGATATCAGACAGCTTTACTCGCCACTGCTGGGACTGAAAACATGCGAGTGAACCAAAAACAGCAAAGTGCCGCACACACAGACACACACAGACACACACAGGTAATGAAGCATGCAGAGCTGATCCACCAGCGGAGCTAACAGTCTACTCATCACTGTGTTCACACCATTACAACAGTACAATAGGCAGAAAGTTCACTGCTGTATTAGGTGTGCAAATGCAATGAAAAGATGTTTACTCGATTTATCATTGCAGCGCACACACAAACTTGTCTCGCTGTCTAAACGGTAACTCTTCATTGTCTATATTCATTCTCTAATCTTAACCCTAAAAATCTACCCATCATCCTGAACTGACAGGTATTTTGACCTCAGCCCTAAAACTAAATCTAAACTCTAAAGCAAAACTGCTAGATTAGCAGCATTGTGCTTATACACTGAAATAATTTCTATAAATGTCTTGATGCATTCTCAATCATCCAGGAAAGTAAATCTCCAAAAGTTGTTTCTGTTCATCTGGACGTAGCATTTTGTGGGAGAAATATTTCGTCACTCATCCAGGTGACTTCTTCAGTCTCAGCTGACTGCAGGTTTTCCCAATCTTATAAACAGTACATTTGCGTAATGACTGAAACCAGTCCAGTGAAGGAACAATGGGCTGGGAGGTCAGTTCCGTAATGTTAATTATGCAAATTCTCATGACCATTGATCAACAACCACTGACCAAAACCCACTGATCAATGGCCATGAGTACCATTCACAGAGAGTTGGGGAATGGCTGCAATCACAGCATTGTAAGATAGTGAAAGATGTACCCTTAGGCCCCCTCCTCGATTCAGAGATGGTCTTTCCCTTTTCAGTTAAATGAGCTCCTTGACTCCGCGCTCAAACCAGCGTTCCTCCCTGTCCAAGATGTGTACATCCTCATCCTTGAAAGAGTCTCCACTGGCCTGTAGGTGTAAATAGACTGCCGAGTCCTGGCCTGACGAGGTAGCTCTTCTGTGTCGTGCCATCTGCTTCGCCAGAGGTTGTTTGGTTTCCCCGATGTATAAATCCTGGCAATCCTCCTGGCACTTAACAGCGTACACTATGTTACTCTGTTTGTGTCGGGGGACCTGATCCTTGGAGTGGACCAAGCCACAGAAACCCGGTGTTTAGAAAAAATGTGTCTCAACTGCTCCGATACTCCTGACACATATGGGATCACTACAGGTTTTCGCTTAGGCAGCGGTTGTCCTTCTCTCCTGGATCGGCTGGAGCTTTCTTTAGGTGCCTTTCCAGCTTTGACAAAAGTCGAGCTGGGATAACCACATTTACTCAGGGCCTTCTTGATGTGCTGTTCTTCTTCCTCCCTGGCCACTGTGTCTGCGGGGATGGTGTTCGCTCTGTGTTGTAGCGTCCTGATGACACCCAGTTTGTGCTCCAGTGGATGATGAGAGTCAAACTTTTCATATCCTCCCTGGTGAATTTGATGTGTCGGTCCACTGAGTTAATGTGATCCGTGAATTGTGGTACGTCCTGAGATTTGATTTTCACCCAGGTGTCATCCACATATCTGAACCAATGGCTTGGTGGTGTTCCAGGGTAGGATGGCAAAGCCCTCTTTTCCACTTCTTCCATATACAAATTGGCCACGATGGGTGAAACTGGGGAGCCCATGGCACACCCATGTTTCTGCCTGTAGAACTGACCCTTGTATGTGAAGTAGGTGGAATGAAGACACAGTTCCAAAAGCAAACACACTTGGTCGATGCTGAGATTGGTCCTGTTGCTGAGGTTGGTGTCATCCTGTAATCTCTTACGAACTACCTCCAACGCTTCCATGACTGGAATGCAAGTGAAGAGAGATGTAACGTCGTACGAGACCATGGTTTCATCTGTCTCCATAATGACATCTCTCACCTTCTCAACAAAATCCAGGGTGTTCTGGATGTGGTGTTCAGAGCTGCCCACCAGCAGGTTGAGGATCGAAGCCAGAAACTTGGAGATGTTATAGGTGACAGAGTTGATCATGCAGACAATCAGTCTTAAAGGTGCACCTTGTTTATGTATTTTCGGTAAACCATACAAACTTGGTGTAGACTCCCCTGGGTATAGCCTGTGGTATAAGGTCCGGTCAATAGCCTTGTCTTGTTCTAACTGCTTCAGATAGTCTATCACCCTCTTCCTGTAGCCACTTCCTGGATCTCGTTTCAGGGGCTCATAAGTATTTTCATCACTGAGTAGTGACAAAATTTTCTCATGATATTCTTTCTGGTTTAGCAATACTGTGCACCTACCCTTGTCTGCCTTCCAGCAGACAAGGGTAGGTGCACATTCCTATAAATGTTTCTACTGATATCTACTGATATCTACTGATTCTTCCTGGATTTTTTCAGACAAAGACACCCAACAGTGAAAGAGTCATTACACCTTTTTTTTTTCAGCACTGCATGCACATCTAAGCCCCAGTATGTTAGCACCGTCAGCTTATACTACACTTAGTATTTTAGACTGAACTATGCAGCTTAAGTCCAAATTAAAAACTGGATCTTTTGCAGCTAAAACTCCAGTCAATTGACAAAAAATTGAGATACATATATTTTTGATTGAATTTAATTGACTTTCTTTGGGTGAAAAAACAATATCCTGAGTAATGATAGCCATTTTTAGTGATAGCAAAGAAATGACTGCTTCACAAGTCATATTTCTAAATGTAACATTGACTAACTACTGAAATAAGCATGTAAGCCTTGTGAAAATAACGTCTTTCACAGAAAGAGGAAAAGTGGTAGAGGAAAAGTGAAGGTGAAAGGCCAGTAAAAGAAGACAAAGAAGGACCATCATAAAGTGAGGGCTGGGGGTCCGACTTACCTGTCAGGGACCAGGGTGAGGTAGATAGGAGGAGGTTTAAGTCCAGGTGAGTGCACGAAAGCTAGACTGATCTGACAGAGTACCCTCCATTTAACATAGTGGTGACAAATGAACACAGAAGCTGGAGGTACTAATTACGCCTATGATGGAAAACTTTAGAACTTCTTGACACACATGGCACATAGTATTGTTTGTGATGCTGAAATGGATTGAACTTTCTAGGCTGGTTGAACTTTGTATCCATCCAATATCAAGTGAATACAGGAACAGTATCGCCAATATTAATACTCTACTTTTACTTTCCATAAAACTAGTTAACACAAAAAAAACACAACTTTTAGATTTTTAGGTATTTTGAAACTGGGCTTTTGCCCTAGTTTAGATCTGGTATCAATCAAATATCAGTGTTGGTATTGGTATTATCAATACTTAGTTTGATCCACCCACTTCTAGTGCAATCAAACTTAATTACACAAATGGAGACTGATCTTAAAAAGAATATAATGACGGCAGGGGCAAAGTAAAAGAAACAAAAAGGAAAGCAGATGATAGGGTAGATGATCCAAAGCTACTCATAATACTCCTCTAAATGTTTTCAGCAGACTCAACAAACAGTCAAACCCTTCTGACGAATTGTCAATCAGAGCCCTTCGAAGGGACTGGTGGAGTTGTTATGATAGGTTCTGGTGACAGCTGAATAGCCAACAGCACTGAAAGCCTTCTCATTTTACATAGGAAGGGGAGACAGCAACTGATTGACTGATCCAATGACAGAGAGTGAGGAACTCTCTCTCATAATGCAAACGGAAGGAGATGTGGCACGTTTGTTTTACTTGACATATGACGACGACGCAATGAAAAATCATCGCAACACTAGCCCCTTTGCAAAGAGATACAAATATCACATTACTTCTCAATCCAGAATCAGCTTCTGTTGCTAAAAGAAAAGATTTTTGTTTTAATGCATGTTTCAAAGCTTATATTAACACAGCCAAAAACAGCTCAAATCAAAAACACATAAATTTAAGGCCTAAAAGGCCTGTGTTTAATTTACATTTACAAGTTAGAAGCCCTAAGATCCAAAGAAACAATTACGCCTGGAGGCTAGTTAAAACTGAATGAATCAGATCTCCTACTGTTGAACAAACACTAACATCACGATATGCAGTCCAAGCTGCAAGAGAGAGCTTGTCAGACGTGTGAAGAGAGATTCACTGGGAAGGACGACCACAATCATGATCTAACCAGGAGGGAACTCAAGAAAGGAAGGGATGAAGTTAGCTGGTTAGCTGCAACTACACTTTTAAAATAGGGGCAAGTTGTCCACGCTTAGATCAAACATGGATGATGTTGTTCTCTCATTGCAATGAGATTAAAAAACAAAAGTAAATTTAATTAATAAATATAGTGGGTTAATATACCTAAATTTATTGTTATTTCAATGAGTCCTCTGCAGGGTTACCAAGAGTAGATGTCTGATGATACAAGACAGAAGAAAAGTAGAAAAAAAATCAAATAATGAGGGGCAACAGGGACAGGAGAACCCTTTAAAACGACAGTGTGCGACAAACATATTTGTCACATTTAAATTTTTCAGATTATTAAACAAATTTTAATATTACACAGAGATAAGGCGAATGAATACAAAACACTATTTTAAAATCAGTGTTTATTTCATTAAGGGGAAAAAAAAGGTATCCAAACCTACCCAGCCCTAACTGATTGTGCCACCCTTGGCAGCAAGAACTGCACTCAAGTATTTAACAATAACTGGTAATTAATGTGTCACATCACTGTGGAGGAATTTTGAGCCCGCTATTCTGCTGCAAAAACTTGACTAGAACACTTTGTTTTTTCTGAGCTGTTAAAAGATGGACTTGCTGGGGTGTTTCTGATCATTTTCCTGCAGAGTGTGCTTGAGCTTCAGGGCATGAACTGATGTCCAAACATTCTTCTTCTGGATTTTCTGGTAGAGGGCAGAATTCGTAGGTTTTCATAGCTTTTATCCCTTAATAAGCTTTTTATCCCATCATTTAAAAACTGTATTTTGTATTAACTTGTGTTATCTTTGTCTAATGTTAAAATTTGTTTACTGATCTGAAACGTAAGTCTGAAAAATATGCCAAAAATAATGAACCAGGAGGTCAAATACTTTTTCGTAGAAATGCATGATGAGTCATTCTGACAACAAGATTTACCACAAAAACAACAACAAAGAGGTAAACATAATCAGACAGAAGCTGAGACAAGTTATGAGTCAGATCACTCAAAAAAAAAAAAAAAATAGCATTGGTATGTAGTGTGGAGTTTGTCAACTATTTTTCCTATTTCAAAATAAATGTGATGAATGTTCAAATTGCTCAGAATAACCCAAAAGTCTTCAATAACAGCAGCTGGGCATATCTAACCATACCCAAACAAGCTATTAATGGAAAGATTCCACAAATGTTCTGCAATTAACAGGCACTGCAATGAACAAATATATAATAACAATAAAAATGAACCACAACAAGGAAACTGCTATAAGATGTGAAAATAAGAGTTAACAGAACAGTGCTAAGGCATGAGTGATTGCCAGACATACAGATGGAGTCGAGGAGTCACGGCTGGCGTTGTGCTGAACATTTAGTTGCCAGCACAGGTGGCATGTTATGTAAAGATCAAAGCACTGACTTCTACATGGCTGCAGCAAGAACTGCACAAGTATGAGTGAGACACAACCTAAGTCATCAAATATGTTCTCATGGAAAGTAAAGGAGAAAGAGTGAAGCTATCCAGGTGTTCCATATTGGATGTTTGTTAAACAAAACCAGCAACAGCAGTTGCACCAAAAATGCCAAAAAATAAAAAAACACTATTAAGCTAAGTGAAGATGCAACATAACAAATTCAATAAAACATCTGTGCTTCCAGCTGCCCGTTTCATTCTAAGTGATAAATTCACACTAACACATTATCTCCTGGCACTATTATAAAGTGCTGCTTTCAGACAGACCTGCAACCTGGGAGACTCATGAGATTTCTAGGTTAGTCCAGCATTCATTTAACCATCTAAAATAGACTTCTCTATGGGTTCTCACAAAGGACAATCAGCCCATTGTATTAGAAAGTAATTATTTTTAATCACTGTTTGGGAGCCCTAATGTCAAAAGACTGGTAATCTTATAATAGCTTTCTGTGTTAACAAGAAACAACTCTAACCTATTTCTGTTAAATAACAGGGGGGGGAAATGTCAGCTAACGTGGCATGGAAATAATCTTTTGTCTTTTTGTACTATGTGCCAAAATTAAGCTCATTTCTCTCCAATTACACACTAAGCTGATCTCATAGAGATGGCAGATGAGAACACCATCCAAAGCTACTATTGTAGAGATCAAAGGCATCATTACCATACATAAATAGACAGGATGAAAGGGAGAGAGATGGCTGTTATTTCCACATTCACAATGTCAGCTGTGAACAAAAGATGTGTTATTACCTCAAAACAAAAGTCAGAAACAAACTTGTCAGAGTAATGATTTTGTGTGATTCTCAAAGAAAGAAAGAAAGAAATAAAGAAAACAACACCAAAGAAGAAGAGAGGAGAGTAGATAACAGAGAAAAGATTTTCCAGATAAGATTGCTGTGCTGTATGAAACTGATCCTCTGCAGATATGAGGTTAGGTCTGACGAGGTCTGGAAAAAGAGGAGAATGAATACCCCAGTGATCTAATTGGCACAGAGACAAGAAGAAAAAAAAAGTGGACACATTAGAGGACAAAGGGGATAAACTTGTGAATAAAAGAGCTTATTGAACACAGGATCGACTACAGTCCTTCTCTCCACTATTGTTGCCTAGGTTACCGCCTCTAGTGGGCGAGCAGTGCTGACAAACTGGTGGTGAGAGAAGACAAAGAAACACGCAATCAGGGAGGCTGAAATATACCAAAAGATGGCATGGCAAGGTTGTTTTTTTTCTATTATCTGTAGCAAAAGCATTCGGCTCTAAAAGGCTGCCTGATCAGGGACCAGACACTGCAGGTGGTGAAAAATATTTCAATTTCTGTATTTGTTTAGCTTTTAAAATATTCTACCTCTGTTTGTGGCCTTCTGCTGTGAAAAATGTCCACTTTGAAACATGAAGATGAATATTTTTTAGCAAACATAGAAAGGCAGCCCTAAATTCCGATTAAATGGATATGGCTTGTTGAATGAAATACTGTCCTCAAAGTTACAGTGGGCAAGAAGAAAAGAAACACAATAAGCCTCTCAGATAACTGGGTCACCAAAACATGGCCTGTTTCAGTTCCACAAATGACTGACCTCACAGCACAAGCACAGATTTGGATGGCTTGACTGGAACCATGTTGGGCAACTGTCGGCGAAAGAGGACTGCAAGTCTGCAGTTTTTTTGTTTATTCGAACCACTTGTTTACACCGAGTGATTTCACAGACCAACATTCAACAACATAACAATTCAACTACTGCAGCTAGAGCAATAAAATATATGCTTGTTACCGTACAAAGATGCTTTTTTGACCTTGCACACAGTCACACAATGATAACCAATGATCACAGGGCCATGTCCTTGTAATTGCCACACAGGAACCTCACAAACACAATCTAAAATTTAAAGTTCACATTGACAGAAAACATTTATGTAAAAGACATGTAAAAATCACTGGTATCTTCTTGATTTTGAGGCACTTTTCCTTTTTCCTCAAAAAATTAAACCGTCTGTCATGTAAAGAGAAATTAAATATTGTTTTTTTGTTTTACAATCATTTGAACAGTCAGGCTATTGTGCTTTTAATTATAATATCGGATGTTTGCTGCAGAAAACACTTGGTCTGCAGTGGGGAGGACTGAACAGTGGGAAATTTCTACTCCCTTATATTATAATAAAAGTCCAAAGATGGTTGCAAGTTGGTCAAGTGCTGCATGTAACCCACAGCTCTGACAATACTGTTTCAACTGCGAATGCCCTCAAAGTTAAACTTTGTCGATCAAGTTTGTAATTACATGCAATCTGTTTCTGATGATAAAGCAATTACCTGTGATAAAACATCGAAAACCACATATGTTGCTGTGTGCATAGAAAGAAATTCACACTTAACAGAAATTCACATTTAACTATTACAGTTGTGCTCTGCTGCCTTCCCGTTCTACAGAAATATAACCAGATTACAACCAGCTGGCAGGCTGCTGAGTCATGTTGTACTCATTGATAAAAATGGCAACATGTTGATAGTCAGTCTGCATTTATAAATTAGATAATAATTATTTGCAAATCTTGGACCGTCCCTCTGAAGATGATAGCAGCCAACCCAAGTCAGACTGTGATTGTTTGCAGAAAGGTTGCCTCCTATCAAGCAACCTGTACAATCGCTTTGTGATCACTCAAGCAATGAGCAACCATTTACTTACCACAGGTTGCAATCAGTCCCAGAATGTATAATATAATCACCAAGCAACCACCAATTTTTCTGCTAACGCAAGGAGGTTGCTATCCTATTTTTACTTTTGGGACTCAGCACAGAGCTTGCTCAGTATTACAAGGTAGCTTTGTCAAGTTAAGTGTGCCCAGTGTTTGATGGCTTTTTGTTGAGCCAATTCGATAGTTCCCCAACTAGCATCATCTCAGGATAATTGAACAAGAAGGCTCATCTCATACACTTAATATCCCCAGAGTATTTTAATTTAATTAAGAAAACGTATTTTCATTCAAAATATTTCAATATTATGCTGTATATATTTCTTACCCACACCCCTACTTATTATAAAGACTTTTGATGGATATGTACTGCATAGTTCAATTCAATTCAATTTTATTTATATAGCGCCAAATCACAACAACAGCCGCCTCAAGGCTCCTGTCATTCACAATGACTGTATACATTTATACAGTCCTGCATGTTGCATGCATTTACTCCATCCAGCCACTTTTACAGCTTGTATTAATTATATCCTCTTTTCTATGCTCACTATTTAGGTATTACAATAATTCTCTTTCATATTTCTTTCCCTCTAAGAAGAATAGCACTTTAGATCACATACTTATTAATGATGTAAAACATGTACAAAACACTCATGTCAAATGTATCCCTATTTCTTACACACTGTGCAGTATGTCTTTTCTTAACATGATAGGTTGTTATTGTAATGGGATACACACAAGGTGACGCACAAACAGCTTGTTTCTGCTGAGCTCTATCACATTGATTTGTATTCATGCTGCCTCTCTGGCTATGCAGCATTACAGTCCCCATCAACACCAGCAGCAGCTCTAATATCAACAGTGTTCTCGTTTTGACTCTAACGCTGCTTGACCTCAACTTGCTGCTCTTTGTTCTTAAGACGCAAATACACCAACAATTTCAGGACATACAAGCTAAAGAGCCCTGCTTGACCTTGAACTTTGTCATTGTTGTTGATTCAGTCCTAAAGATTAAAACTATAGTATTAAAAGAGATTTTTAAAAAACAAAAACAAGCCAGGGTAATAACCAACTGAACACAAGACATTTTCTTGAATGTGAGGGGAAATTCTTAGTCAAGCATTTAGAATTAAGTGTAATCCAGTCATTCTTACAAAGACAGTGCAAAACACACACACACAAACACACATACATACCTACAGAAGAAAGATGGATACCTTCACCCGGACATGAGCATGGTGAGAATCACTATCAGCTCTATCTGATCTCTCTTCGCGATAACTTCTCTTGTTGGAAATGCATTTCTAAAGCAAAGCCCTCCTGAGACCACCATTAATAGCCTTCAGTCCCAAATAACACATCTTAATGAACCACTTGTAAGAGTAAAGCCCATTGTTCAAACACACAAATCCTATGATCTGCTTATGAATGAACTGCCCAAACGCACGATTCTCCGAATGATCGAAGCCAAACACCAAGAAAGTACATCCATTTAAGCTAAATGCTCCAAAATATTCCCTAGTTTGGAGAGTGCTTCATTTGCATTTGAGGTATGACACTTCAGAGAGGGTTGAAACATTTGAACTTTTTTATGTGCTTCCGTTCAGTTAATTTAACTCAACAAGCGTCTTATAAATAAAGGAAGACTTAAGGAAGCAACTTTTTTGTAAAAACATCTTACTGCTGTACTAGTGCCAGATGCATACACACACACACACACACACACACACACACACACACACACACACACACTGAGCAGTCACGTTGCGTTTAAGCTACAGGGACTGAGCTACAAAGATTACCCCCTGTTTTAACCTGTTTTCTAGCTCTGATCTTTCATTTGTCTGTATTCAAAACAGCCAACTCTCCTCTAATCTTTTAATGGATGTGCCATCTCTTTTGTCTCCCTGCTCAGAGACAGACAGACTGAGAGAGTGAGATGGGCAAATACAAAAAGTCTGCTGTCTGAGTCTGCAAGCGGGACACTGGGTGCTCCTCTTGCATTCCCTAATGGATTCTCCTATTATGAGATGGAAAATGAAAAGTCCAAGATAATAATTTGGGCACCGTCTGTTTTTAATGCTCTAACTAACTGGGATGGTACTGACGTATTCATACAGTAGTACAAACGTTGGGTGAGCAGATGTAATGTAACAAATTAGGAGGCCAAAAAAGAAGGTGTATTTTCCTCACAAACACATACAATACCAGCAAGTTACAGAAGATGTTGATTTCAAAAAGAATTCCACCTTATGTGATTCAGCTTAAGACTACTTCATTCAAACCAGCCACATTACTATCATTATTATCCACAAATAGAGTTACACTGCAGGAAAAGTGCATGTCACGTAATACAATCACAATTAACCCAAAGTCACCCCATTAAAAAAAAAACAGTTTCCACACATTAGACACAGAGACTCTCAAAACTTTGTCATCACCAACCTTCTCCAGCTTTTCAAAATGCTCCCGCAGGAACTTCATAGGACGCTCAGGCTTAGCGATGCAGAGGTTCACAATGCACTCTTTGAGGATCTGCTGGATGTTGTGCTTCTGCACGAAAATTTCACAGCCCTTCAAACTTTCGTCTTCTTCCAGAGTGGAGGAGGAGGTGGCCATCTTATCTTTTATCTCTGTGGCAGTGGGAGAGAAACAGGGTGGACCATGAGAGGAGGGCAGGGAAGCCAGAGGAGGATAGCAGGGAGAACAATGTAGCGGGGGGGAGAAGAGGGCTGAGGAGAGCAGAAAAATAGAAGGAGGGGCAAAATGAGGAGTGTATAATGAGATATGACGGACACAGGGGAGAGATTTGGAGGGGGAATAGATCGTGGGAAGCAGGTGACTTAAAATTTCACCAGTTTTTTTTTATACTTCTTGCACAAAAAGGCAACCCTGCGAGCAAGGTATGACGTTTTGTGACAACAGAGGCTGTTGCCAGTTTATTCCCTTTACTAAACAAAATATAAGTATAAATAACAAAGCAAATCTATAAGTTGTAGAACTAGGTAGAATGTTTTAATTTAGAAGATTGCCCAAAATAGACAATCTGATCTTGTTATTACTGCCACTAACAATTTTCAAGTGTTTGTCCTAAAAATATACATTTGTGTTTAGAATATAAAGTTACAGATTCTAAAGATAGAGGATATTATCATCTGCTTCTAGATGGTAGAAAAGAAGTGTAACTCTTGTGTCTGTTTGTTAGAAGATCTTGATTAATCAGACCGTGCTTTATCTTAAAGACCTCATAGTACTATATCACCCCTACAAAGCAGTTTGCTGGAATAGGCCTAGGTTGCTGGGGGCTAGGGGCAATGATTCACTAAGCATTTTTTCTTCCCTCACCACTATGTGTTTATACACAACTTTGTATGTAACCATTATTATTATTATTATTATTATTACACTCTTCCACGGTGTTTTTTTTCCTGACTTCTTCTCCTTGCCCACAACTGGTTATAGCAGATGGCTGTCCCTCTCTGACTCCAGTTCTGCTAGAGGTTTCTCCCTGTTAAAAGGAAGTTTTTCCTTCCCACTGTCGCCCAATGTTTGATCATGGGGTGGGGGGCATATAACTGTTGGGGTTTCCTCTCTAACATTGCAGGGTCTTTACTTTGCAATATAAAGTGCTTTGAGGCAACTGTTGTTGTGATTTGGTGCTATATAAATAAAGTTCAATTGAAATCAATGTAATTGAAACCGATAAAAAAAAAGTTAATGTAAACACATCTAACAGAACTTAACTTACTATCAATGGAGGTCCACTGGAACACGGCCTATTTTTCGTGGCGGATAAACATGACTGAACATTGAAATACTGGAAAGTAGTGCCTTTATTTGTGAAACTAAATACTTCAGCAGGTGGAGGCAATGGTAATTATATAACAACACATGACTACTAACAAATGCTAGTAGCCTATGTCTGATTGCAGATAATTGTGCAATACGTCTCAAATCAAGACAGGAAGCTGGGCAGGTGTAGCTAGCTAACAGTTAACTACCCTGAATCACTTCCTCAAAGGGAAATCACGTTAACCGTATCGTTATTTCTGCATAATAAACCAGACTCGAGCATGACTTTGAGGGTGACATCAGGCTGCAGCTTCATTCACAACAAATACACCAGCAGCGATGTCCACACGGAACAATTTTAACTGTGTAAACTGTGGCGCTTGTGATGAAACCGAACACCTGCTCGTCTGCATTCAATACACAGCTAACACAGCCAGAGTTGCTAACCTTACAATGACAACCAAACCACAACGAAGGGGGAATTACGGCGACAGCATAAAGCATCACGAGCCCGGTCTAAAACCACCCCACCGCTATTTCGTAGACACGGTTCAGTCCTTGCTCGCGCTCGTGTCCCTACCGTTATTTGTGGAGGATGTGGAGGAAAAAACACCTCGCTGGTTGGTAAGAGATTGATGAGGTGCCTTTCGTTAGCTGGGATGCTGCTGTTGCTGCCTCTGCCTCACCGCTACCTCTCGCTCGCTCTGCGTCAGTCTCGATGACGTCAATCTGTCATCTCCTCGACCGCAGCGGCGCTCTCTCGAGGCCAGCGAGCACGCGGCAGCGCATTTACAGATTAAACACCCTTAGAGGAAATAACCACACAAAAAAGAACTGTGCTGCTATTATTATTATTAGTAGTAGTAGTATTAGTATTACTTAGAGGCGTTCATTTCCAAGTATGAACGTCTCCATCATAGTCTTTGGGGTTACACCCTCACTGCTCTGCAGCTACAGGCCTAATATCACATTTTTATGACGTATATGCATGCTTTCCCACCACATGATTAGTCCTACGGCTAAATAACACTGGATTTAAAGCCTCAGAAACCATTCTAATCTAAAACTGAGACACTAGTCTCTGTGCCCAACCCCCCAACAAATGCCACCTGGTTCTGTTATAAGTGTGTCAAAGGTTCTGCATTATGAATATTCTCATATAAAACGCCCACATTTTCTCAGACTTTTAAAAGGTCATCTCCATCATGCATTTTTGCTTGTTGTCCACCTTGTTCACCATTCTTCATTATTACTGATAATAAAATATTATCATGCCATATGATTGTCATATCATTATATGATTGTGATTATATTTTTGTGATATGATTATCCTATGCACTCACAAACCCGCAGTACTGATAATACTTGTTTATATTATCTATTGTGTTGGGGCGGTTTTGTTAAACACATAGGTAATTAATTACCTCACTCCACCTCTCTCTGTGTCTTTCCTTTGTCATGTCTCTTGACTCCAGTGTACACAAGCACTACACAAATAGCTTTCTAATTATCAGCAGTTCTGGTCTGAAGTTTACATAAACTCATTATGGGCATGAATGTCATGGTAATTTGGGATTTTGATCTGTTCTTTTTCAGGGTGGAATGACTGGACATTATACATCTCTAATGACTGAAGAGAACAAGAACTGGGTGCACAAGTTTAATTTGAGGTTTTTGTTTGTTTTTTTTAAATCCACAAAAAGTATACATAAAGTATACATAAAGGCTCACATATATACATACAGTGGGGCAAAAAGGTATTTAGTCAGCCACCGATTGTGCAAGTTCCCCCACCTAAAATGATGACAGGGGTCAGTAATTTGCACCAGAGGTACACTTCAACTGTGAGAGACAGAATGTGAAAAAAAAAAAAATCCATAAATCCACATGGTAGGATTTGTAAAGAATTTATTTGTAAATTAGGGTGGAAAATAAGTATTTGGTCAATAACAAAAATACAACTCAATACTTTGTAACATAACCTTTGTTGGCAATAACAGAGGTCAAACGTTTACTATAGGTCTTTACCAGGTTTGCACACACAGTAGCTGGTATTTTGGCCCATTCCTCCATGCAGATCTTCTCGAGAGCAGTGATGTTTTGGGGCTGTCGCCGAGCAACACGGACTTTCAACTCCCGCCACAGATTTTCTATGGGGTTGAGGTCTGGAGACTGGCTAGGCCACTCCAGGACTTTCAAATGCTTCTTACGGAGCCACTCCTTTGTTGCCCGGGCGGTGTGTTTTGGATCATTGTCATGTTGGAAGACCCAGCCTCGTTTCATCTTCAAAGTTCTCACTGATGGAAGGAGGTTTTGGCTCAAAATCTCACGATACATGGCCCCATTCATTCTGTCCTCAACACGGATCAGTCGTCCTGTCCCCTTGGCAGAAAAACAGCCCCATAGCATGATGTTTCCACCCCCATGCTTCACAGTAGGTATGGTGTTCTTGGGATGCAACTCAGTATTCTTCTTCCTCCAAACACGACGAGTTGAGTTTATACCAAAAAGTTCTACTTTGGTTTCATCTGACCACATGACATTCTCCCAATCCTCTGCTGTATCATCCATGTGCTCTCTGGCAAACTTCAGACGGGCCTGGACATGCACTGGCTTCAGCAGCGGAACACGTCTGGCACTGCGGGATTTGATTCCCTGCCGTTGTAGTGTGTTACTGATGGTGACCTTTGTTACTTTGGTCCCAGCTCTCTGCAGGTCATTCACCAGGTCCCCCCGTGTGGTTCTGGGATCTTTGCTCACCGTTCTCATGATCATTTTGACCCCACGGGATGAGATCTTGCGTGGAGCCCCAGATCGAGGGAGATTATCAGTGGTCTTGTATGTCTTCCATTTTCTGATGATTGCTCCCACAGTTGATTTTTTCACACCAAGCTGCTTGCCTATTGTAGATTCACTCTTCCCAGTCTGGTGCAGGTCTACAATACTTTTCCTGGTGTCCTTCGAAAGCTCTTTGGTCTTGGCCATGGCGGCGTTTGGAGTCTGACTGTTTGAGGCTGTGGACAGGTGTCTTTTATACAGATGATGAGTTCAAACAGGTGCCATTCATACAGGTAACGAGTGGGGGACAGAAAAGCTTCTTACAGAAGAGGTTACAGGTCTGTGAGAGCCAGAGATTTTCCTTGTTTGAGCTGACCAAATACTTATTTTCCACCCTAATTTACGAATAAATTCTTTACAAATCCTACCATGTGAATTCATGGATTTTTTTTTTCACATTCTGTCTCTCACAGTTGAAGTGTACCTCTGGTGCAAATTACTGACCTCTGTCATCATTTTAAGTGGGGGAACTTGCACAATCGGTGGCTGACTAAATACTTTTTTGCCCCACTGTACACCTACTTAAATTGTTCAATATGTGTAAATTGTCCTTCCTTGTGAAGTAAGAATCCTATACTTCTTGTTGATCATAATTGACTGAAGTGAATTGAAGTGGTCATTTCTCTGGGCAGAAATCTGTGCCATCAGAAACTGAATTTGAATAAGTTCAATTTGAATTTGAATTGCTCAGATTGAATCTGAATTGTAACTTGAATAAATGCTTTTGAAAACTGAATTTGAATTAGTCTAAATTGAAATTGAATTTATATTTTGAAAATGAATTGATTTGCTTTGAAACTGAATTTTATCCTTTAAAAATTCAGCTCTCGAATAATTTCAGTTTCACTTCTCACCATTCAGTTTCAGTTCTACAATTCAATTTCAGTTCCAAAATTCAGTTTTTTGGAACTTACATCCGGTTCCGGTTCAAGCGCAGATTAATAGAACTACGTTTTACTAGCGGACCGAAAGTGTTACTGACGGGAATCTACAGCATGTTGAGCTGAATTAAGACTTCAGAAGTCATTCGTCATGTCGAATGACCAGCGGATAAACTCTCAGGTTGGTAATAAATGTATTACATGTATAAGAACAAGCGTCATGTTAACAAATGATAGCCATAAGGTAACTTTTGTGCTTATTGTAGCTGTTAGCTAAAAACGCTAATTTAGCGTAGTTTGCCCTGAATTCAGCTTTGACAACAAATATGATCGACTGTTTCTAGTAGAATTCCAAGGTTGTCATCTTGGACCCTCTCAGAGTACCCCCTCTGTATGCTTGCAGAGACCCCTACAGTAGGGAAACATGCAAAACAGTGTCCAAACCTTTGTATTTTAGCTTTATTTATGTCTTACACAGCATCCCAACTCTGTAGCTAACTTGATAACTTTAGCTAAAGTGAATAGTTAGTCTAATTCATTAGTGCAGCATTACTGGATCACCTCTGTTTGAAGTGATATACAACTATCACTGTGTTTAACTACCATAATAATTCTTAGGGTACTGAATGCATGCTTAATTTGATTTTTTTTTTTTTTTTTTTTTTTTAAAGCATACTGCTCCATTAATATGTTTGACAGGCTGAAGTTGTCGGGTCACCTCCTAAATCGACCATCTTTTACAGGTGTTTTGTGCCAGAAATGGAGTGTCCACTGAAGACACTGAATCTCTACGCCTTGCCATTGATCCGTATTGTGCCTTCATCTAGACAAGAGACATTAACTTAACCACTCTCATATGCTCTGTACCTACATCACCTTCCCTGACAGTTGTAGCTTGGCTCATCTGAGGGTGAAATTATAAGAATGTGTTATTTTGCAAAGTGCTCTCTCGGGTTCCTAAATAAAATATGGCATTGAGGTCATTTCTTTTGAATTAATCCCTTCTTCTGAAATATAAGAACGTCTCCTGGTTTTAATGGCACTTTGGATTTCTTTACTTTCTGTTCCACTTCCAAACCCAAATAGATCCTGACAAGCTGACACAGTAACATGGAAGAGGGAAAGACGTTGGAAAGGACTACTACAAATAAACCTAATGCCTAACAATGAAAAGTGTAAAATAAGAACAATAATAATAATAAAGATAAAAGATGAAGTAACAAGTTTTTTGTTTATTCCAAATGATCATCCAGATGTCTGTGACATGTGATGACAAACACCATAATGGAAGGCCTTAGTCATCACATGCTTAAACTCATCATATATTTTTGCACATGCTGAACAGGCAGTCAGACATGCTGTAACTGTGTGGTAGAAAACAGCATGAACACCATACGGCAGGGGTCTCAAACTCCAGTCCTCGAGGGTCGGTGTCATGCAACTTTTCCATGCCCTCGAGGACTGGAGTTTGAGACCCCTGTCATATGGAATATGACAGGTGTGGTTGAACTGCATGAAGACTCTGAAGTTTCTCTTCTCTTCTCTTCTGGCAGGACAAGAATGTGGCCTTGTCCTGTGAGCCACTGTAAGGATGTACTTAGAGTAGAACTGGACTGTCACTGGCATCAGGCTCTTCACCCTTTTTAAAAGACAAAGCAGTCATTTAGATAAAATATTAGATATTGTTTACCTGTAAATGCACAAAGAGAATTTAGAAATGTAATTATTGTCAAGAGTGAACAAGCACTGATAGTGTAATCTACAGCTGTGGCCAAACGTTTAGAGAATGAGAAGTGTTGTTTGCTTATTTACAAAGTTTGCTGTTTCAGTGATAGTTGTATATCATATTATATCACTTCAAACAGAGGTGACCCAGTAATGCTGCACTAATGAATTAGACTAACTATTCACTTTAGCTAAAGTTATTAAGTTAGCTAAAGTTATTAAGTTAGCTACAGAGTTGGGATGCTGTGTAAGACATAAATAAAGCTAAAATACAAAGGTTTGGACACTGTTTTGCATGTTTCCCTACTGTAGGGGTCTCTGCAAGCAT
This sequence comes from Astatotilapia calliptera, assembly GCF_964374335.1. Classification (NCBI taxonomy): domain Eukaryota; kingdom Metazoa; phylum Chordata; class Actinopteri; order Cichliformes; family Cichlidae; genus Astatotilapia; species Astatotilapia calliptera. The sequence continues at coordinate 14,450,532 of NC_137425.1, read as the reverse complement.
ACAGAGGGGGTACTCTGAGAGGGTCCAAGATGACAACCTTGGAATTCTACTAGAAACAGTCGATCATATTTGTTGTCAAAGCTGAATTCAGGGCAAACTACGCTAAATTAGCGTTTTTAGCTAACAGCTACAATAAGCACAAAAGTTACCTTATGGCTATCATTTGTTAACATGACGCTTGTTCTTATACATGTAATACATTTATTACCAACCTGAGAGTTTATCCGCTGGTCATTCGACATGACGAATGACTTCTGAAGTCTTAATTCAGCTCAACATGCTGTAGATTCCCATCAGTAACACTTTCGGTCCGCTAGTAAAACGTAGTTCTATTAATCTGCGCTTGAACCGGATGTAAGGATGTAAGTTCCAAAAAACTGAATTTTGGAACTGAAATTGAATTGTAGAACTGAAACTGAATGGTGAGAAGTGAAACTGAAATTATTCGAGAGCTGAATTTTTAAAGGATAAAATGCAGTTTCAAAGCAAATCTATTCATTTTCAAAATATAAAATGCAATTTCAATTTAGTGATGATCATTTTCAAACCATAAATTCAATTTCAAATTAGACTAATTCAAATTCAGTTTTCAAAAGCATTTATTCAAGTTACAATTCAGATTCAATCTGAGCAATTCAAATTCAAATTGAACTTATTCAAATTCAGTTTCTGATGGCACAGATTTCTGCCCATAGTTGTTTAGATTTGGCTCCAAGAGACCTTCCCAACTTGTGCAAATCTACAATTCTTCTTAGATCTTCACTGAGTTCTGTGGATTTTCCTGTTGTTTTGAGTGTTGGTCATAGAAATAAGCAGTCCATCATGATCACTGATGAGAAGTTAATAGACTTTGGCCATGTCAAATTAAAGACACAGTACTTTCAGCACCACTTATCAAGTGTATGTATTTGAGCTTGTATGTATACTTTTGAACCTGCATGGATTAGAGAAAATCCTAAATAAATGTATACTGTATTGGATTCCAACACTGAAAAACAAACAGTTTAAGGAAGTCATTAAAATCTCCAAATAGCCATGAGATTTATGGCCATGATGAGTGTCTGACCGCAATTGTAAGTTTAATTGTAAGCCAAACCTGGCAAATTTACAGAATATACAGTTTGTATAGCTGGGAGACTTCAAATAAAATCATTGTGTATGTCATTTTCATTCTGTTTTGGCAATTTGGTGAACTTTTAATTGGGGGGGGGGGGGGGGTTGTGTTTGTGTGTGTGTGTGTGTGTGTGTGTGTGTTTTAGTGTTTTTTTTATTATTATTATTATTATTATTTTATTGATTTCTATTTTTTGTTCTTTAATTTGTGTTTGTATTGGAACATCTCTTCTGTCTGCTGTAATAATATATGAAAACATCTGAATAGCCCTAGATGCCACCATGATAATCTTGTGTTTGCGAATGTAAATAAAGTTTCATATTTTTGAATCTGAAACTATCGTAAAGCAGTCGTTTGTTTGTCGTGCGAATGCCGGTTGCCATAACGACAGCCAAGATGGCGGCGATGGCGACTGGAGACGAGCATGCTTCCTCTGAAGTTTTGAGAGGACTCGCCCGACATTTAAATTGTCTGAACGAAGACAACAAGGCGACAAGAAAAAGAGCTCTGGAGGCGATCAAGAAGGAGACGGTTGATAAAGGACTGTCCAGCAGCGCCTTACAGGAAGTCTTTTCTTCCCTCATCAAGCCTCTCCTTAAATGCCTGTCAGACCCAATGGAAAGATGCAGAGAAACTACTATAGCGGTTTTGACAGAGTTTATCCGATGTGTCCCGAAGCCGGAGGAATCGCTGCCTTATCTCATGCCCTGCTTGGCTCAGCGATTTGGGGAGAAGGAGATCCTGGAGCCGGCGGAGGAACTTCGCCTGTCGGCCGTGGAAATGCTAACTCTAATAGTGGAAGTGTGCGGGAAGAATTTAGCACCCTATCTGAGCGAAGTGATCAACATACTGCAGAGAACCATCGTAGACCCTTTCCCCGATGTTAAACGTGAAAGCTGCAAGTGCACCGTGAACTTTGCGAAGTGTGTGCCAGGTTGGTGAATGGGTTTTGTTGTGGCTGTGGAGAAAGCTGGTTACCATGGTTTCGAAGCACGCAGACATGTTTGGGGCCCAACAGCTCTCTTTCCTGTACTGCGCAGGTGCCTCCGCACTTATATTAAATGGCAAGAGTGACGTTTTTGTGCTGGGCAACTAGAGCAGTCAGTAGTTGCTTGTTTTGCCTGAACAGATCCCGTAGGCACACTGACGTGTTTCACATCGTCAAATGAATGTTAATATTAGACAAAGAATACCCGAGTAAATGCACAATGCTGTTTGTAAATGATGGTTTCATTTATTAAGGGGAAAACAATTTAAACTTACCTGGCCCTGTGAGAAAAAGAATTGCTTGCTTCTGGTTAAATCATTAATTGGCTGTGATTAAGCTCAATTTTCTACCTAAATTACTTATTTTTCTTAGTAAATGAAATTATCATTTTAAAATGCACTTTCTATTTATTCAGGTTACCTTTGTCTGATATTAAAATTTGTTTGATGATCTGAAACATCCAAGTTTGACAAGTATCCAAAAAAGAGGAAATAAATCTGGATTAGTGCAAATACTTCTCACAGCACTGTACTTGGTCTGATAATGTATCATAAGTTGTGTATTATATCACTGCATGATCCAGCTTTCAGTTAGACAATTGAATGGACTGCAATCCTTTTCCCTTCTCTCTCTTCAGAGCACTTTCACATGCAAGCCGAGTGTCTCATTAAGCCCCTCATGTTGACAATTGCTCATCAGCACACTCGGGTACGGGTTTCTGTCATCGAAGCCACTGGGGCGGTCATTCAGCATGGAAGTGGGAAAAAAGTGGATGACGTGCTCTCTCACCTGGCGCAGAGACTGTTTGACGACTCACCTCAGGTTCAGTTTTTTGGAGGGAAAAACTTCCAGGAATAACATGACCATGGATTAACATTTTTGTCCTAAAACTCAAAACCATTTTGTCTATGTTTAGAAGATCCTGAATTTTGCCCCCCTATCATTCTCTCTTTGGATCCAGGTGAGAAAAGCTGTGACTGCAGTCGTCGGTGATTGGCTGTTGCACTTCAGAGACAGATATTCTTATTTTCACAAACTCATCCCTCTCCTGCTCAGCATCATCAATGATGAGATCCCAGAAATAAGGTTAAAGTCCACAGTTTTATTCTGTAGTGTAATTTCCTGTTTAGAAACTACATGACACAATTTCTTTACACAAACACAGCGGCTTTTAATTCAAACATGATGCTGAAGTGCATGTTTTCAACTTTAATTCAAGGCTTTTTAGGGGGTTAAGAATTACAGTCATTTTTATACACATTCTCCTATTTCCAATTTGATAAATTAATAAATTTTATATTTGTTTGTAATACTTGAGTGAAAATCTTTTGGAGTCACTGACTGTACACACCAAATGGACACACCAAATGCTTTGTGTCTTCCCTTGAGATATATTGTCAGACCTTTACTACAGCTATGTTCAGTTGCTGCTTGTTTGTGGGTCTCTGCATTCGTTTCTGTATTTAATAACTGAAAAAGCATGCTCTGTTGGGTTGAGATCAGGTGACCTGACTTGGTCATTGAAGAACATCCCATTTCTTTGTAGTGAGAAACTCTTAGGTTGCTTTGCAGTTTGCTTTGTTTCATCATCCATTCGCACTGCAAAGCGTTGTCTGATCAGTCTCTGAGCAGAGAGCTCTGTACACTGTAAAATACACTCTGCTACTTCTATCAGCAGTCACATGATTACTAAACACTAGTAGTCATACATGCCCATTCCACAACGCTACCTCCACTTTGTTTGACAGATTATGTGGTGTGCTTTGAATTATGTTTCTCTCCTCCTCCATACTTATCTCTTCCCATCATTCCAGTAAAAGTTAATCTGGGTTTCATGTGTCCAAATTATTATTTTCTCAGAACTGTGCGGGCCTGTTTAGATGTTTTTTTTGGAAAGGCTAATGTGGGCTTCATGCTCTTGGAACCTTAACAAGGATAGACCTTTCTCCTCAAGAGGGTTTTTGTGTTAGATGTTTTCTTAGCCAGTGAAAGAATTCTGCCATGGTGCGCTTTAGTTGACTTCTATGGCCTTTCAGCTGAACAATGTCAGTGTCATTTCTGAAGTGTTTGCCAGCTTGCTGATAATGTTTATTTTGGTTTTTCAGCCTAATGAAGAACCCCCTTCACTTGCACAAACATCATTTGTTCCTCATATTTAGAGTTCTAGTGTACAGCTGCCAAATGCAGGTTCAAGTGTGTATAAAAATGGCTGTAATTGGTTATGCAGTACTGTTTTTACACTCTTTCATTTACATATTTCATTTACATATAAACTGTCTGACTGTGGCCATATGATCCACTGGACCTAGATGTATATGAAATATAGTGCAAACAACAATGACCATACTATTATTTCTCATTTCTCATCTTTCTGTTTCCTCTTTCAGACTTCTAGCCGTTGATCTGTGGAAGCAGGTAGGCGCACAGTGGGAGAAGGAGAATGAAGATGACATCAAGGACAAAATGGACTTCCTTCTCACTCCACCTCCACATTACCCATCAGAAGGTCTGAAGGTGTTGTTTCTTCCCTATGCTACAATTTTTAAGGAGTGTGGTCATCCAGTTGGGTATTTTGGTAAATAATGTAAAGAGTTCAAGCTAGAGTGAATGGTGAACTTTGACATTGACATTTTTCTCCATCTCAGTAGTTCTAAAAGCTGTTGTTGTTTGTGATCAAGGGATCTTAGTAAATAAGACAAGAATAAGCTGTGGAGTGGGTGGCATCGGTGTAATGCATCAACCTCGACTCCGCGTAGGTGGTGAGACAAGGGATTAGAAAGTTTTCTGTATATGGAGTTTTACTTTCTTGTCTAGACTCAAAGTTCTTAAAGCAGCTGCATGTCAGCGTAAAGCTAAATGTAATAGCTGCACCCTACTCCACTAAATCTTGTCTCTTTATTACAGCTGTTCATAGTTATAATGTACAGTAAGAAGAAATGATGCAGTCTATGACAGCTTTGTTGTCAAGGCAGGTACTGGCTTGGAAAGATTAGTGTTTGCCTCGGGCCTGGTAGCAATATGAACCTGAAACATGGCCACAATAGTTGGCCTGCAGTTTGCCTAGAGGGCCAGGACAAATATGTGCACAGCTCGGTTGCACAAGTCTGCATTTTTAAAAAGAAGATCCTGTACACTGCTCCACATGGGACAGTATGAATGAATACTGGTTCTGCCTGGCGACAGGAAAGGAAGAGCACGTTTCTCTCTGTCCTTCTTTCCATTTTTGTCTTGTGATCATAAATCTCCCGGGCCTCCCAGTGTGAAGAGGTCACTGTCAAACAGTGAGAGACAACCAGAAAGGGCCTTGTTTGGTCTTGTCCTGTTGTGTTTCTCTGATTTATCTCTGGCTTCCTTTAGTCCTCCCTTCCTCTCTCATTAGTGTGCCTATAGGAGAAGGGCAATAAGGTGGCAGGTTAGTGAAAAGAAAGACAAGCAAAAGTGAAATGTAGAAGGCTATATGGAAAAGTGTTAACTTTTGCTCTGACAAGCCCCTTTTGGCGGAATCTCAGTCATAAAAAGTGGTTTTGGGGGGTTTTCTAGAGAATGTGGAGCCCACTCAGCACACTTTTGAAAATATGTGAATCAGTGGCATTTCTTGTGCTGTAAATGCTCTTTTTAAGGATTCATATAGTTCATAACGATGTGCGTAACAAAATGATTTCACACGTAGACTACACATAAATTAATTAAGCATATGCAATGTACTCTGAACAGAAAATATTTTCGATTATGGGTCTTGATATCTATATTAGTGTGATATTTGAGATACTTTTGATCACAACCTAGCATCCTGGAGAGTGTTCAGTAAATTTGTAAAGCAAATCTCTCTCTATTATCTGCTATTTTCTGTTGGAACTCTCCATCTTAATGCTAAGTGAATGAGACGGAAAACATGAGTTTTTCCAAAGAAAATACAGATTACAAACAGTGGCAGAGTATGCTTAGGTGAATTTTTCAATTTCTCTTGCAGTGGAGCGTCCAGGGTTAGGCTGCAGAGAGCTGGTTGTGAGAAATCTGGGGAAGCTGGTACCGGCTATCACACACGATGTGACCGATTGGCTGGTGCCAACGCGGGTTAAGACCTCTCAGCTTCTCTCAGTGCTGCTGCTCCACGCCGAGGACCATTGCATCCAGCACCTGCCGGCCCTATTGGCGACCCTCTATCGGGCCTGCACAGATAGTGAGAGGGACGTAGTCAACAATGTGAGTAACCAGAGAAGTAGAGCACATTATACATCACTTTTTAAAAGATTTTTTTGTTTGATTGTTTTAAATGTGGAATTCAGTAAATTTCACATCTGCACATACTGTAAAATAGCACTGTTTCTTCTGAGTCAGCAGTTATTCTTCATGTCAGTCTAAACATGCTTCTATATTTGAACTAGGCCAATCAGGGCTCAAGGACTTGGGATGCACCTGTTTGCATATGAGGATTACGCTGATCTTTGATGTGTGGAAAACTCATCATCCTCGATACTCCCTCAGGTCTCTGCTCTTGACTCTCTTCCTCTCTGTTTCCACCTTCAGTGTCTGGCAGCTGCTAAACTGATAGGGACCTTTGTCCCTCCACCTGTTTTCCTCAAACTGCTGCTGGATCACGTGGCCAGCCCACACTCTTCCTCCCACCCTTGGGCCCCCCTCATGGTCCTGGCTGCCGTGCTCGGAGGATGCTCCAGGCCCCTCCTTAAACCACACATCCAGCAGGTCGCCAACGCTCTGGCCCAGCCCGATGTGTGCCAGGGATATCAACAGGTCAGCAGAGGGAAGCTCGGGTTTCGTTGTGGTTGGCCTGTTTTGAACTTATTTACCTGAGTATGAGTGTTCTTCCAGTAATGCCATGTACCTCCTGCTCGCCCACTACAAACACATTCTCTTACTGTTTTTTAGCTGATTTCCAGTATGAAGTTTACTGGTAAGGGAGGGACACGTTGAAAAAGTTAAAACATTAAAATCACACTTGTTTTGATGACAGCTTACCTTCCCTCACAGGAAGCCATGTTTTGATTTTCCCCATCCCAGCTAGTCTGTGTGCACCAGCTGTTTCTCTTAAAGTCATGTTAGATGATCTTGGCAGTGTCATAAAGGGTCATTTTCTGCTTTCTCTGTGTACCTTAGCGCTCTTATTATTGGCAGTGACTTTGCAGCAATCGTCTACTGTATATATTTCTGGTGTAATTTGTCCGTTATGGAAATAAGTTTGATGATAAGGTGAAAGTCTTCAAGGCTTTTCAATAGCTCTACTGTATGGGGTGAGTTCAGGAGGTTCACTGTGGAGGAATTCTCCAAAATGCCAAGTCTGTTAAGGTGACACTCAGGGCCACATGGTGTTTTTCAAATCTAGCATTGCACTTTGATGGCACCGCCTCTGCTCAATCGCAGCTATGAACTGTGACTGAAATACATTTGGGCTTTCTTTGTAAATAAGAGGAAAATTCCTATCGTGTGCGGAGCAGACATTTCCATGCCTCTTTTCCTCTAGCGCCAAATATGTTTCCCTTTCACAATAACAGTTGTCTGCCAGATAACCGCACGACGGGCCTACCTATATGGACCTACATGACCCCATCCCTTCTCATAGTGCCCTGCAAGAATTTCCTCCTTGAGATAATAATAACAAAAAATCACTAATTCATGTGACCCCAGGATGACTGCTGTGACCCCTCTGAGCAGGCAAGGCAACGCAAAGGCTTTGGTTTTTTCTTTTTGTTTTTTTAATAGCCAGGCGAGCTCCTAGCGCCAGACTGCAGTTCAGCCATGCCATTCAAGGAATCCCTGAAATTTCAAAGCCTGACTGGTCAAGGCTGGTGATAAATGAATACGGAAACTGACCTCCTTCTGTCCTCCCTCGTTGCTGTCTGGTGGGGTCAACCAGAAAAAGAATTAACCGGATGGGACAGTCACATGCTGTCGCACAGATGCAGGGAGACCTCTGCTTCCTCTCTGTCTGTCTCTCCATCTATCTTACTCTGTCAGTCTCCTCCACTGTTTCTGAGGGCAAAGCACAGAGCACTGCTCAGGGGAGGTGGCAGAGACAAAGCACCTGCAACATTCTTTGACAACAGAGTTCATAGCATGGAGACGGGCCAGATCTCCGTGTAGCTGTAAATAACACCAACGGAGACAGGACCACCTGCGTTCAGGATGCCGGTGATCTCTCTGCACTAAAATGCCAAATACCTTTTAGATTGACCTGCTTTTGATTATTATTGGATAAAAGTTTGTTCAGCTGCAGGCACAATGGCAGCATAGAAAGTAAGGCACACTCAGAACCTTATTTTATTCTTAATTTTTTTATAAATATAGACATTTAAAGGACTTTAAAATATAAGTGCAGTCTTCAGAGAGTTATGTGGCACCTGAACAAGAGGCAGAGAAAAAGGAGAAGGTGAAGTCTGACTTGAACACAATGAAGCCTGTTAAGAAATTAAATATAAATAAACTTCAAAGTGAGCGTAGGCAGACTTGAAGGCCCTGTAAGGAGCTGATATATGATGCTTCTGCACGACATAACCTCACAGGCTCTTTCAGCTGTGTTTTCTTTTCTTTATTTTGAGAAAGAGGGGGTGGGACGACTCACAAAAATAAATGACAGATGCTTCGTGGAAAAACAAAAAAACTTTTGGTTATAAATTGAAGATGATTTCAGGAGCTTGAGCGGACATGAAAGAGGGTGGTTAAAGAAGCCACCGTGTTCAGATGTGAAATTTATGTTTTCTTATGACTCCCACATGGCCGCAGTGGATCATATCATACACACCTTTCACAGCTGTGGTGTCCCTGTGTTTTAGGCTGCCATGGTGATAGAGACATCAGCACGTCTGCAGGGCTGGTGTGGATTGGTAAAGATAGTTAGAGCTGGAAGAGCTCTGTGAGTTTCACAGCCAGGATTTAGAAGAAAGGTCTTTTCATCTTGTCTGCACACGGAGAAGCTTCACAATGTCGCAACATCAACTATTCTGCTGAACAAGCAAGCGTACTTTCATACATTAGCGAGTCTCCTGTGTGCATGCACCTTGCCATCAGCGACAGCTGGGTACCGCTCACTGCTCAACTGAAGGGCAGACAAAGAGTGCAAAAAAGGCATAAGAGCAACTTTCAGCTCACTGCAAAGGGTCGATATTGCATCTACTCCCAGTGTTTGTTTTTCTGTTTCTATAGCAATGTCGGTAGCTGTTGGTGGAGTGGGGTGGGGTTCCCCATTGGATAGAAATTCCAGGTCCTAGTATAGCTTCTTAAAGAGGAGTATCGTAAGTGATGCATCCAGCGGTGGACACATGCACGTACGCGAGGTGATGAGGGCCCCTGGAACGTGCCCAGACCAATAAAACCAGGTGTATCTCGACCTGCTCCAGGTGTCCACCTAGTCATTACACCGCACCACTTTTTCCGCTCCCTCACTCTCGGCCAGCCCTAATCGTTGTTTTCTGCGAATGTTTAATATGCAGCATCTGAATGTGTGTGCCGCGTTATTTCCAGTACTGCTTCCCTGGTGCCCCTGCTGTGTGTATGTCCCAGTGAAAAGCTCAGTCATAAGAAGGGATCCCCCACCCTGGTCAATGACATGAGAAATGCATTCAAAGACCGGTGTATGGTGCAGCAGGCAAGTTGTGTTTAAGTGTTTGTTCTAGTCTATTTTTGCATTGCTATATGACTTTGCTGTAACCCCTGATTGCTTGGAAATTAATCCCAAGATTCAAATTTGGGAAAAGAGAGTGCACCACCTAGTGCTAGTCAGCCAACTACCACCAAAACCATTTCAAAACCCAACCGGTCTTCCTGCAGACCAAAGCAAACACCTGGAGGGCATTCTTCCTCTTAACAACTCATACAAAATCACACACTCTCAATCACACTTACACCTTCCACCCCTCACTCTCCTTCTAACTCTACCCCCTTGACACCCTAATGACAGGCTGTGTGAAAACAAGGGGAAAAAAGGGCCACGGTCCCAGTGATGGCATGGAAATTAGTCTGACCTGCAGGTCTTTGTCTAAACATGAGCTCACCACAACACTGCCTGACAAGTGTCAGCAATCGCACACACACTTGTGTGTTTTCAGATGAGGGGAAAAACGTTCTCACTCTGTGTTACTGTGTATCTTGTTCATCTGTTATTACTGGTAGGAAACATGAGACAAGCGGCCATTTAGTTGTTCCAGAATGATGTCACCAGGTTAAAAAAGCGGGATTGCTTCTTAGAATTCACAAAGAAAAGACAGTCTTAATAATAATGCATTCCTACCACGCCTCACAGGTTATGTACTTGGAGCAGTTGCTGGCGTGTGTGGATGTGCTGCTGCATCAGTGTGAGTCAGACTGCAGCTCAGGGAGCCTGCAGCTGCTGCAAGTGCTCATCGCTGTCCAGAGCTTCTCCACTGAGCCACAGCTGAGCGAAAAGGTGAGAAAACATCCACATCATGAAGTCACAGATCCAGATCCATCCTTCCTGCAGCTCTCGTCTATATTTTGCTCTGAAATTACATAATTTTCCCCTTCACTTGTTGTTTTTCCCCTTTAATTTTTTTTACTAGAAAGGTAAGCAGGTTTTATGACACGAGAGCTATTCGAGGAATGTAAGCATTTACATGGGCTCAAACTGTATAATTACCCACTTAGCCACGGGAGCTGAAATTGCACCTTTGGAGTGGAACTTTAAATCCAGTCTTTGTGGAAAGGAGGCGGGGGAAAGGTGGAGAATGAAAGAAACGGACAGAAATAGGGGTGGAGAGGGATGAGTTGTGTTGCACTTGTGACACAGGTTTGTGTCAGAAGTGAAGCCCCGTTTAGTTCCATAAAGCCTTCTCAGGTGAAAAAAAGCCATCTCATATCCTGGTAATAAATTACCTCTCATCTTGTGGTCAGGCTCCACATGCCAAGCACAAACAGGACCAGTGACAAGTGAAGCCAGTGGCATCTGAGGTCAACATGTCATCTAACTTCTTGTCGCCAATCGTAGGGTAATGATAGGGAGAGGAGCGGGAAGGAACTGGCACAGATGCTCACCAGACACCACATGGGCCACCAGTGTGACAGTGTGTTTATGTCTGTCTGCATCAGTGTGTATGTTCACACAGGGAGCAGTGAGTAGAGAAGAGATGGGAAGGAATGGATTAAGAAAGAGAGGAATGGTGAGAATGGCCTTGGGCATTCCCGGACCCAGAGGAAAAGAAGAACTTGTTTTCCCAGAAAAGGGGCATGTCTTTCCCATCAGCGGACAGCTCAGGGTTGTCTGGCTCTCTTCTGAAAGAGCCGATTTGTGACTCAAACAATGTATCTGTCCCCGTCCATCCCTAAGGGACTACAACGGGAATTATTAAGTGCCCCATAGGTCTGTTTCCCTGCCATAAGAACTCAGCTAAGTATTTACTATCCCTTTTTTCTTTCATTCTTTCCCTTTCCTCTGAGCTCAGCTTTATTGATGTGTGTGTGCATGTACTGGCGGTTCCTGTGCCTTTGTGACATCCTGTGTATCTATGTTTTAGTTTCTGAGTGGTTGTCTGTGTGAGACCCTGTCATGTCTGCTCTGTTATTCTTCCCATGGCTTCACACGATGCTTTTGTGTCTCATCCGAATTCCTGAAATTATTGGAAACCAGTAGCTGTTCAGCTGAAATAATTCTCTTATCACTTTTCTCTCATCTTTGCTAAGCCTTACTCCCGCTCAGTTCTGCTTTTTTTGTTTGTTTGTTGTTTGATTTTTGATTTTTTTATAGACACTTCATGATTTCAAGTAAACCTTGCAGTCTAAACTTATGTTGACTTAATTTTGCTCCACCTACCCCCTCTCTTCTTCAGGCGTTGGAGAGTGTGCAGTTCTTGTGTAAGGTGCAGGGCTTGGACTCGGTGATGGAGCTCTATAGACAACATATGGGCCAGCTGCTGGACTGGCTGTCTGCCTCTGTCAACACCTGGTCCAGTTACTCCCCAGAGAGACTTCAGCTGCATATCGTAGTCATACAATCAGGTGAGAGCTGAAGCTTGTATGTGTGCAAGATGTAGCCACTTTATACTGCAGGTGCTGAAGTCTTTGCATGTATAGACTCTACAGTGGTAAAAGTGGAGGAAAAAAAATATGCAGTAAGGTTTTTAAGACATGGGTACTTCGAATTGCCACATGAAGAAAATCACTACATCCATCAGTTTGAGCAGGTTCACGTCCACCTCATGTGGTAGTAATTTTTCAGCTTGTTCGGACATGATATACTACATCATATTTTAAGAATAAAGTTATTTGTCCCTCACATGTAGTCCATATTGAAGGCAGCACATACGCTTTACTGCACAAATAGTTGGGATAGCTTTGGGTTTTTGGGGAGTTTGGTTTGTATTGTTGTCTTTGTCCTGCATGCACAGAAGCAGGAGGAATCATGAAAACACATCCTACCACCTCTCATTGGTTCTTGCTGGTCCCAACTCCTCCTGAGAGAAGCTGGAGAGGTCCTAATCTCAGCAGTCAGAGCTGATGTCAGTGCTGTCGGCACAATCCATGTCGATAGTCGAATGTTAAGGATAAAAAAATTATGCTAGTTAATACCTGACAGTTCCCAAGGCAGCGCATACTGTGTCACTGTCTAAGATCAATCCCTGTGAGTGACTGTCCACACAGGAGAGAATTTGGCTTCCTGACTTTTGTACATCTCTGTCTTCCCTTCTGTTTGTAAAGCAGTTAGAGTGTGTGTATGTGGATGACACAGAGGGTTAAAAGCTGTGACCCTCGGTTTGGTTCTGAGACTTCTCTTTGCGCCCCTTTATCCTATAAAACCCTCTATCATCACCACCTCCCTGCACCACGCTTTTATCTCCATCTCTTTCTCCATCTCACTACTCCCTTTCTAATTGACTGGGCAGCTGGGTCCCCCCCCCCTCATAATCCTCTCCCCCCCCCTCTCTCTCACACACACACTCACACACGTGCTCTCTCTCTTTTACTCTTTCACAGACTCTCACACACTTACTGACCAGTCCACTCTAAGTCCAGTGATCCCTGTGCAGGTCACTACATCAAACAGCAGCAAAGCTGCCTGTTCTTGACCTTCTCCTGGATCAAGGACACTTTGAAGCTCAGTGTTTGTGTGTCCATGTGCGTGTCTGTGTAAAGGTGTGTTTTGTTTTCATATTGAATAATGCTTTAATCTTTAGATGAGCCTTAAAAAAACGTACTCTTTTTACCCTAAAGCGACAAAATGCCACTTTCCCAAAAACCGCTGTAGAAATATTATATATAAATTATATAAATTATATATTATAATTTGTACTTTAAATGACTCAGTCTTCTAAAACTACTTCAGCCTGAAATGTATAAAAGATGATTAATCATTCTTTTTTTTTTAACCCTTTAAAGGCCATTATGTTTGCACAGCTCCACTCTTTTTTTTTAATTGAAAAAAAACAAACAAACTAATAAAATAAACTACATTTCAAGGATTCTATTGTCATTATATTTATTTATTTTCATCCATTTTTATTTTTAATACAGAGTCAGATTTGTTTTGTTTTTGTTTTTTTTTAACTCATCCTAACGAAAATAATACCACCTTTCCACAAACAAATGGCTGTAAAAGTATTATATGCGTTCCACGTGGTGCTGCCAGCTCTTCTCTTTCTGTCTGTGCAAAGGTCACACTGCCCTTACATTTGCTGATGAAAGGGGCTTGCAGCAGCACCCTGCAGATTGGAACTGATTTTTTTTTTGACCTATAAACACCATCCAACATGAGCATCTCTACATAAGCAGTTCTTCCTTTCAGGTTCTCATAACCACAATTTGCTGCAGGATTTCATCCGTCAGCACCAGTGCATAGCTGGTGGCAGGGTGTGTCGGTCCTGGGGTCAAACCTCTGGCTCCTGGGATGTAGCAGGGCATTGCAGTCTTTGTGGGAGACAAAATATGGGGATAACCAAAATATGGAGATGGAGAGGTCCATCCTGTCACTGCGTCTGTTTCTACCTCTGAGGCCTCCACGTCAGCCTCAGAGTGCTCAGAGGAGGATGAGGTACTGTTCATACTTCTAACCATGGCTGCAGCTGCATAAACTGCCTGAGCAAGAACCAAATTTTCAAAAAAGTCAATTATTTTTTTTCTTTTTTTTTTGTTCTTGCTGCTGAGACATCTTTGAAGCTCTGTAAAGTTACTTATCATTTACTGGGGATATCTAATTGACATAATGCTTACCCTACTCCTAACTATAAAAAATGAATGCCTAACCCTTAGCCAAACTCTAACCCTGACACTTAAACTACATTTTGATTCTCAAAAATGCCTTCAAACTCGTGGGGATTGTCCCCATAAGGGCTGTTGGTCCCTACAAGTATAGTAAAATTCCAATTTTTGGTCCCCACAAAGATGTGTAAACTTGGTACACACACACACACACACACACACACACACACACAAACCATAATTTAACATCAATACCTGGACACACTTATGATTTCAGTAGCAAGGCATCCTTGAGGGAAACAGAAAAAAAACTCTGAAATTTTACTGCATGCTTTGAATTGTAAAAAGTAGCGCCACCTGGTGGGCAAATATAAAAATTTAAGAGCGGTCCAAAATAAAATCCTAACATAAAGAAATTTGTTAGTTGATGTCAAGATAAATGCGGGATCAAAAATTGTATTTTCAGTGGGGCATTTGGGGGGGGGGGGGGGGCTGAGGATGAAATGTGGAGGTTTTTGCGTTGCTTAGCCATTTTAAGCTAATTTAAGGAACTGAGACAACAATTCTAAAATAAAAGAAATAAATAAAATATATTGTCTTGCAAATATGAGCTATGTTAATTCAGCACAGCCAAAATAGCATGAAATAAAAAGCAGAACTGCACAAAATGTTTTCCAGGGTTAAGCTTCGCTTCATTCTTGCAGATGTTCTATTAACACATCCCAAGGACTTTGCTACGGGCAGCAAAACAGACAGTCGTGTTATCGTTTTATCACTGTGTTTGATGTCCACGTGATTCAGGAAAATTGGGTCCCTTTTGGACAATTGACGGTAGTTGATATGACAACTGAGAATTGGTCATTTTGCTTGCTCATCAGCTCTTCAAACACTCCATCTGTGTTTGTAAGAGACAGGAATAATTATTGCCTGCTCATATCCTCCTCAGTCTTTTGTTCTCCAGCTGGTGTCAGAATGTCTGCTTGTATGTAGTATGGCACAATTACTCACAATCTCTCTCACTCCCATTCTCTCTTGTTAAAGGATAAAATAGATGCTGACTGTTTTTTAATTGTTTATAATCAAAATATTGTTTCTGCCTTGCCACATCAGTAGTCATTTTGAGCTCCCTCTGCTTAAATAACACATTCTTGATTGATTCACAAATTCCCTTTGGATGGAAAAGGCCTGCCTGTTTTCCCATATCTTTTTATGTCGCTGGCTAGCATCCCCGGGCCATGTCAGGATTTCCTCCGTCTCCACTCGTGTCTGTATAAACAGGTCATGAACTCTGTTTGTCTGTCCAAACAGGGCTTGGACACTTATCGCTCATTACACATAGAGAGATCACTATATATAGCTGTGTAAACATGCTGCAAGACTGTAAGTGGATAAGCGTGCGTAGGCATGAATGTAACTGGGGATATTTGCCCGGTGAGTTTCTCATTTTCCTGTAAAAGACATTTGTATAAAAACAGTGGTGCACAAAGATCTTCTTACATCTCATTTCCTCTGACTCAGTGTTAATGCCTCACCAGTCCACGGTTTTTAATAACTCAACAATATGGTCAGTGCCTTTTAAAAAGGTAAGAACAAAGCAAAAAACAGGGGCTTTTTTTTTCTTTTTTGTCCTGACAAAGTCCTGTTGAGAAAATTCACAAACGCAAATATATTATTTCTCTGTAAAACCAGCACTGTTGCTTTTTATGGAGGGATTTAGCATTTAGTAGTTGGGTAAAAATAAGACTGAAAGACTGAATGAACTTCAGTCCTTTGGATGAAGAATCCAGGTTTAAGCACTGCTGAAGTAGTGATAATGGTTATATTGGTAATGCGAGAATTAGGCTGAACAACAGTCTTTCTGGACACTGAAATTTCCATTGTGCATCTGTGCGTTATTTTTTTTTTCTTTCCAAATGCAGAACGCACAGTCAGCTGGTCTGAGGAAAGGTATGAGAACACAGGAGATTTGATTAAATATGGCAGCGCAAAGCAGCTTTTTCGTGTTCATCAGAAATCTGTTTCTAGGGCGCCAGTTTAGCTCACAGGGTGGGCAGGTGAGCATAGGTTGCAAGGCAGCAGGTGGGGTTTGAGTTCGATCTGGTGACCTTTGATGCGTGTCTTCCCCTAACTCTCTGTCCCCACCTTTTTGTCCACTCTCCACTGTTGCACACATTTTATAAAGGCAGTCTAAGTTTTTTTTAAAATGTGAAAATCAAGTTTGAATATTCTGTCCCTCCAAATCAGTGCTTGAATTTTAAATGGCATAGAAATGAACTTTTATTGTGTTTTGAAGCCGCATTACACTACTTTAATTTGTTTTTTAGCTTTATACCGTATACAAACCTTTTCATTTTAAGGGTGCAGTGCCACTGTGCATGTCTATCCACAGAGTTTCCCCTTACATATTCACATGGTGTCAGGTGGTGGTGTATCAAAGTTTATATATTAAAGTGAGATACTGAAGTTCAGATGGGTACAGTCATGTTTTTGCCATCACTGGATTAAAAAAAACATTCAGTATGCCTTTGGCGAAGGCTTTGAGGTGTTTTGAGGTCATATTGAGGTACACCAATGAGCCTTGTCCTTGCATAAATAAATGGAGCCTATGGCATATGGTGGCCTAGTGATTAAAATACAGGCCACACAAAGTCAGCATCTACAGTTTCATGCAACTCCTTTTTGTGCAAAAGTGTATTAGACCAGAAAAAGAAATGTTATTTGTAGTAATGCAACTTTGTCTGTGTTTTTAAAGGTCCAGTGATCGGCGAGTTTTTGAGCCAGTTAATGCCTCTTCTCCATAACTGCCTCCAACCAAACAGAGACCCAGAGATGAGGATGAGCATCTTCACAATGCTTGCAAAGTTGCTGCTGGATGCAAACAAAACACTGGATTCTCAGGGGTGAGAGTGACACGTGTTCACACTAAAGAACAGAACTCGGGAATGAGATGTTTCTGTCTGACGTTCATGAATATTTCACACTTAACAGCACGCTCATTTGCTGTTTCCTTTTTCATCCTTTTCTCTGGATGAGGTTCAGACTTTAAATTTCCAACTAATCAGTTTTAGTTTACACTTTCTGGATTTTACATCACTGTGTTCATTCAAAACATGCTAACAAGGAACCATAATTAGGACTGCATGCACAAAATGAGTAATTGTAGAAGTTGTTTGAGATGGTTGGTGATAGGATTCATATGTAATGATAATTAGCTTTATATTCACACCTATAAAAACAGAGGTTGCAGAGTGTTTTTGACACACAACAGGAAAACGTCTGAGGCAACGGCCAATATTTTGGAGCTTTCAGTGTGGCCAGGAAATTCGGAATATCAGATAATGTAAATTATCTAATATTCCAAAGGCCAAGATTTCCAGTTTCACATCTTGGTCGTTGTTTACTAGTGAAAATAATTTTTACGTGGGTAAAACATCATTGCGTGAAATTGTACTCCTTTTTCTCTCTACATGGACAGTTTTACTTGCATGCAACCAAGGCCTGGTCAAATGTGATTAGTCAGTACGACTCAAACTGCACACAGACAAGAAATATAAATCAGAAAGCTTCCACTATGTTTACATCCAGAAATCTTCATGTAAAATAATAAGGACAAATGCAAAATGCCATCCATCCATCTTTCCTCGCTCCCTCTACCGCTTATCTGGGCTAGGGTCTTTGGGGCACCAATCTCAGTGGGTTGATACCAAATCGTTCCCAAGCCAGCCGACAGATATAATCTCCCCAGCGAGTCCTGGGTCTTCCTGGGGGCCTCCTCCTGGCAGGACATGCCTGAAATGGCTCTCCTAGGAGGCTCCAAAATGCCATCAAAAAAATAAATAAATGGATGAAAACAATGAAAAAAAGTCTAAACGATTCTGCCAGAACCGGGGATTTAAAAGAATCTCTGAATCTGTAAAACATTTCTCTTCAGGAAGGTAATTCCAAAGCCACAAGGTCATAATTTCTGCTCCATAGCTGGGCACCAGGCCCAGACATACTTTAATTATTTTTTTTTAAATAAAAAAGTCATAAAAATCAATTGTAAAACAAACAGGAAGCCAATGGAGAGAAGCTAGGGTTATGTGATGTTGTCTGCTAAAATCAGTAAGACGCCCAGTCATCCTGAAATTATAAACCACATTCCTCACTCACCATACAGACTGCAGGGGAGTCCCATTTGAGTTCAGATGGTCTCATTGGGAGTATTAGATCAACTAACGCTGATTAATTAATCACTTCACAGCTTGCCTGAAGCAAACGGCGCATGCTGCCTGAATCTCTCGTCGCTAATTTGAATGGTTATTGACTGCTTAAGGAGATATGAGGGGGTCTAGCAGGGATGTCTGACATCCACCCCCCACGCCAACACCACCCCAACAGGGTCCCCTCTGAGCCCTCAGCTGTGCAGCCCTCAGTATGGGCTCGGGGTTGCGTCTGATGGAATGCATTAAACCCGAGATCCTCGCAGCAGCTGCTCCCGTCGATCAGAAAGAAAACCTCAGACGGAGACATCTGTGTCGTGTGTAACTAATCTTAAAGCTGCAGTCAGAAAGTTTGTTTTGTTAATAGGAGGAAGAAACTAGTGCTAATCTTTGTATGGGAACACACTAGAAGTCCCCTTTGGCTCGAGTTGGCAGCGGCAGCAGAAGGCAACATAATGTATTTCAGTGAAAAGTATCACATAAACAGGAGGTCTTCTTGAGCCAGAATATTCTGCCATCTTTGCCAAAAATGTGGAAGTTGGATATTCAGCTTTCGTGAGATTTTTTGTTTTTTTAATCCATAATTTGGCATATCGCACAAAAGAAGTCTGTCTCTTCACTTCCAACGTGGCCACCTGCACTGCTAACTGGTTCACTCATCCCTGAGCTATATCTCCTGTAATCACAAACCCTCAGTATGACGGAAATCATGGTATACCTTCAAAAGGTTTCAGATTCATATAGTGTGAACTTAAATTATCCTATATGGGGCTTTGCCTTCTGCCAAAGTCCTCTCCCCTCATGATTTATGGACTGGTCTTGATGCTTGGCAGATTGCAGGCCACACACGCGCTATATGTCATCAAGAGCACAATGATAGTCATAGAGAAAACCTCTCGTCTTTGTTCTGAAACCAAAATGGCATAATGACAGCGCCACTATGGAACAAGCTGAAAGGGAAAGTTTGTGTGCGTTCACGTGCCTTTCATCCGCACACGTTCATAACACTTTTGTTTCATGTGGATTTGTGTGTCGTGATTAAAAAGCTGAGTATGAAATCTAAGTAGAAGGTGTTGTGTAAGAAATGAAAGTGTGTGCCTCTGTTCTCCACCGTATGCGGCTGGACAAAATAATCTGAGTTACAAGGAAGACAACGGTGTGCTTTCATGCATGAACGATATGCAATAGATACGTCTTTAGTCTTAATGTCAGGTTTCAAGATATGAAACGGGAGGGGAAAAGAGATGAGCTCTTTCTCTTGTTCCAAATGTGGTTTCTTATCTTTTTTTTGATTGCAGATAAATTAGTAACATGAAAAAAGAATAAACTGAGCTGTGCTTTTATCAGAATTGACCCTGTAATAACACATTATAGAATGAAACAAATGACAGGGTAGTTGAAATGAATATTGCATAATAATATGGCTAAATTCCAAAAACCTTCCAATACACCTTCTACTAGGGCTGTTCGATATAATGATATATATCGATGACGATATAAAAACGTCTATTGTTTCATTTTACGCTATGGTTTGTTTTGTGGTGTCGCAAAATAAACTGTTTACGGCAATATTTTTTCATGGTTTTGATGGTCACTGTAGTGGCTATATTAATTTCTTAAAGTTCTCTCTTTCTCTTATATTTTATATAACCACACTACAGACGGACAAGCGCCTGTTTTTATGCGTTGTGGTTAGCAACAACGGCGGTAACAACATTGCGTGTCCGCTTATTTATGTTCCGCATAAACCTTTCACAATAAAGTCCTAAGATCCTGTTGAGACTTTCCAAAATAAATGGAATCACGCGAAAGAGCAGATTATTTACGGATGAGAATTTAAAAAAAAAGAGCCGCCAGGTGCTAAAAAATAAACCTTAGACTCAAACGTTAGAACAGGCTTTTCCCCGCAGCACGCCGTGTAATAAATACTCACAAAGAAAACGGCCGCCTTTACAACTTATGTCTAAAAATGTATAGTTTCACTCGGAGTTAAAACACTCCGACATGACGCGCAGCTGGAAACGCTTCCCGCAAGTCGAACTGCCCGAGATTCACAGAATTTACAGAAAATGTTACATTTTTGTGATTTTTATATCGTTATTCGGACGATAGAATTCTTTTATCGGGATATGAGATTCTGGTCATATCGCACAGCCCTACCTTCTACCATGACGCCATCATTTGGGCAAAAGTGCTGGGGTACCTTCCTTTTTTTTTTTTTTTTCTTTTTTTTTTTGGGGTACCTTCCTACCTCAGCCATGGAAGCCCATGGCATGAAGCTCCCAGTGCAAAGTTTTTGTGCTGATGTTAATGCCGGAGGAGGTTTGCAGTTATTGAGTCAGCAGACAGTTGGTGATTTTTCCACATTCTGCTCCTCAGCACTCAGTGACACCGCTCTGTAGCTTTACATTGTCTGCCACTTTGTGGCCGAGTTCCTGTGGTTCCTAAACACTTCCACATTGCAATGATAGAACTTACATTTAATTGTGGAATATCTCAGCTGCAAGAAAATGTACAAACTAACTTGTTGCTACAGGGGCGTCCAGTTGCATTACCATGCTCAAGTTCAGTGAGCTCTTCCAAACAAGCTATTTTTTTTGACAAATGGTTGAAAAGGCAGACTGCATGACTACCTTGCTTTTATACACTTGTTGCAGTAGGGCTGAAAACACCAGATTTCAAGATTAAGATGTCCAATCTTGTTGTCCACATTGTGTATGTGCAATGATGATTTTGAAAGACCCAAAATCTATTTGAGTTCTGTGCACTGCATAAGACCAACTACAGAAAAAAGCACAGTCTGAAGATGGCTTTTGGCATCACATGAGATTCAAAATTCACTTCTGTTTAATCCAGTGGTTCTCAGAATGTGGGATGTAGGGTGACTGCAGGTGTGGTCTAGAAAAACAGATTAAAAATAGAGTGAAATCTAGTTAAATTCATATGATTTTATTTAGGGGGAAAACAGTCAGTAGTGTACTTCTGTTAATGTGCCAATTGATATATATTAAAATAATTTCAGTTTCATTTTTCATTATTAATGATTGATTTAAGTTGTTGTGCGATGTGGAGCATGCCAGAAAATGAACCACTTGACCTTTTTTCAACTGCATCTGAAGGCTCTGATCTGATTTAAATAAACCTGTAATTGAGTAACGTGTGGAACCATGGGGGTTTGTAAGAAAGACCAGAGTAGATCAGCTTTCCTTTTGGATCACTTAATGTATGCTGAAATGTTACTGTGGATTTCTTTGTCCAATGATGCCCAGGAGACTTGTTCCCTTCCCCATCTTTGAGACCAATTTTCTGCTGTGCTGTCTTCTGAGTGACACTTACAGTGGGGCAAAAAAGTATTTAGTCAGCCACCGATTGTGCAAGTTCCCCCACTTAAAATGATGACAGAGGTCAGTAATTTGCACCAGAGGTACACTTCAACTGTGAGAGACAGAATGTGAATTCCTTTAATTTTAAATATGTTTATATTGTCTATCCTGTAAAATAGTCAGATGTCTATTCATATTAATGTACAGAATTCACCTGCTTGCTGCTACTACTGCACATTCACCCAGTGTATATACTATATGTATGTATGCATGTGTGTGTGTGTGTGTATATATATATATATGTTCTTCCTCTACACCCCCCCCCCCCCCCCCAATTTTTGCACATGTCGAGGAGCGTGTCAGGCTACATTTCACTGTGTGTTATACTTGTATAACTATGCATGTGACAAATAAAGAACCTTGAACCTTGAACCCTTGAAAAAAAAATCCATGAATTCACATGGTAGGATTTGTAAAGAATTTATTCGTAAATTAGGGTGGAAAATAAGTATTTGGTCACCTCAAACAAGGAAAATCTCTGGCTCTCACAGACCTGTAACGTCTTCTGTAAGAAGCTTTTCTGTCCCCCACTCGTTACCTGTATGAATGGCACCTGTTTGAACTCATCATCTGTATAAAAGACACCTGTCCACAGCCTCAAACAGTCAGACTCCAAACTCCGCCATGGCCAAGACCAAAGAGCTTTCGAAGGACACCAGGAAAAGTATTGTAGACCTGCACCAGACTGGGAAGAGTGAATCTACAATAGGCAAGCAGCTTGGTGTGAAAAAATCAACTGTGGGAGCAATCATCAGAAAATGGAAGACATACAAGACCACTGATAATCTCCCTCGATCTGGGGCTCCACGCAAGATCTCATCCCGTGGGGTCAAAATGATCATGAGAACGGTGAGCAAAGATCCCAGAACCACACGGGGGGACCTGGTGAATGACCTGCAGAGAGCTGGGACCAAAGTAACAAAGGTCACCATCAGTAACACACTACAACGGCAGGGAATGAAATCCCGCAGTGCCAGACGTGTTCCGCTGCTGAAGCCAGTGCATGTCCAGGCCCGTCTGAAGTTTGCCAGAGAGCACATGGATGATACAGCAGAGGATTGGGAGAATGTCATGTGGTCAGATGAAACCAAAGTAGAACTTTTTGGTATGAACTCAACTCGTCGTGTTTGGAGGAAGAAGAATACTGAGTTGCATCCCAAGAACACCATACCTACTGTGAAGCATGGGGGTGGAAACATCATGCTATGGGGCTGTTTTTCTGCCAAGGGGACAGGACGACTGATCCGTGTTAAGGACAGAATGAATGGGGCCATGTATCGTGAGATTTTGAGCCAAAACCTCCTTCCATCAGTGAGAACTTTGAAGATGAAACGAGGCTGGGTCTTCCAACATGACAATGATCCAAAACACACCGCCCGGGCAACAAAGGAGTGGCTCCGTAAGAAGCATTTGAAAGTCCTGGAGTGGCCTAGCCAGTCTCCAGACCTCAACCCCATAGAAAATCTGAGGCGGGAGTTGAAAGTCCGTGTTGCTCGGCGACAGCCCCAAAACATCACTGCTCTCGAGAAGATCTGCATGGAGGAATGGGCCAAAATACCAGCTACTGTGTGTGCAAACCTGGTAAAGACCTATAGTAAACGTTTGACCTCTGTTATTGCCAACAAAGGTTATGTTACAAAGTATTGAGTTGTATTTTTGTTATTGACCAAATACTTATTTTCCACCCTGATTTACGAATAAATTCTTTACAAATCCTACCATGTGGATTCATGGATTTTTTTTTTTTTTCACATTCTGTCTCTCACAGTTGAAGTGTACCTCTGGTGCAAATTACTGACCTCTGTCATCATTTTAGGTGGGGGAACTTGCACAATCGGTGGCTGACTAAATACTTTTTTGCCCCACTGTACCTCTGAGAGATTGCTCAAGGACATATAAAGCCATTAGGTATACAGTCAAAATTACCTAGCACTTGCGTGCACGGGTGTGCATGCATACGGATGTGTAAGTACAACACAAAATCTTGCTTCCCTAACCACTTGACATCATCCTTGTAATGTGGGAATATGTCTTTCCATCCTCTGGCATCACTCGTGATGAGCTGTTAAGGTGACTGAGCCCATCCAGCTGCACAATTCTTGCTGTATTTGCGACACACAGTCCCCCTCTACTGGCAGGGAATCGTTGCAACACTTTAACGCATGTGGCATATGACAGGTTAGTGGCATAAGCTGAAGAACTAGTGGCCAGTGCTGGTTTGCAGTTAAGGGCATTGCAGACTGTGGTATGGATGCCAGAGGCAGAGAGAAGTGAAAGGAGGATACCCAGATGTTCTAGTCATTGCGTCAGGCTTTTTCTCCACTGCTGCCTTCCTCCCCCTTCTGCGTTACGACAGCGAGTGTAGGACTGTCCATGATATTGATGGTATAGCTGTAATGCTGCATGTCATGTTACATTTGCACATCATCAGAAATGTTTCGGTGCTGGCCGGTTGCTGTATTGTACTTAAAGCAGATGTTTTCTCTGTACTCCTGCTGACTTATCGTGTCTTTTTCCCCCCCTTCCTGTGCGTCATCCCAGGTGTTTCCATGACGATTCAGAGAGGTTTCTGAGTGACATCCTGCTTCCTAACCTGGTGTGGCACGCAGGCCGCATCGCCGCTGCCGTCCGCACCTCTGCCCTCAGCTGTCTGCTGGCAGTGCTGCATGGAGGTGCCATCACACCTGGACAGGTATTTACTGAAGGACATCAGCAAATCCATCACATGTATAGTATGATGCGCACAGTTTTTTCTGTTTCCACCTGTGCAGAGTGACTCATAAGCACTGGAGGCACATACCGGATGTGAGCTCCCTCCAGCACTTTTGATCTCCAATCTGCAGGAAATTTCTTTTTATTGACTCTGTAAAGGAAAAGATGTGGTAGTGCATTCCTGTAATCCATCAGGGCTTGACATTTACTTCAGATTCTCTGTTTTGTCCATTTCACATCAAAATAGACGGTCCCACTCGGCCTTTTAGGAAAATATATTGTCCGCCATCTTTCTCTCCTTGGCTGAAAGAGTTGGCCACGGCAGGTAGCAGGTGTACGCGGGGGCAATCGGGTTCGCATACCTTTGTCCCAGAGGAACAATGCTTCCACTGTTCTGGGCCCTTGTTATATGTAGGAACTGTCACCGGAACATGCCCTTGCACCTGCCTGCCGGAGCATGTGCCGAGTTTACAGTATGTGCGTTCGCACAAGCACCCGCACATCTGGCAGTACTTGCCCTCGCGTGCACAGAGTGACCATTTTAAACTAGCTCAAGCACCTGGTCTTTTCAGACATCTTTAGCTGCAAATATCTGGGGTGGGGCGGTGTGAACGTAGGCGTACGTGTCCATGATTGCAGGAGCGGAAAGCCTCGAAAAGAGAAATTTTGGGTTTGAGTTGAACAACACATCCAGTTCGATGCGAGAACAGAAAGTCATGTGTGTTTTCCACAGGCGACTCGACAGCGACTCGTTTAAAAGGACATTGTTTCCTCTCTGCTCCCTGTGAAAACAATTAGCAGCTCCAGTTGCACTTGGCACCGTCAGATTCTCACTGATGTAATGCCGGATCACTTCTCTGCCAAGTTTTCCTCCTCTTTTTGACCCCCCCCCCCCCCCCCCCCTTCCTTGCTCTCTTTTTTTTTTTACTTTTTTTTTATTGTTTCGCCTGCATGGTTTCGATAGCAAACAGACTGGGCGACAGAGGTTTTAGCCATCACTTCTTGGAGCCTAACCTTGTTCATCAGTCTGTTTCTCTGCCGGTGTGATTAAAACATCAGTTCCTGCTGGACTCGAGCTCAACGTGATTGTGAACTCATCCAAACCTGTAAATGCTATACTTCAGGTTGATGTTTCGCAATTTAAGCAAATAAAACCTCATGTGGTGCTGACTGACCCCTAAATGAAAATGGCTTTGACATCTTATGTAGAGATAGAATTTCTTTCTTGGTTGGCTTGCATTTTAGAAACGATGTAGTTTGACCCCCTGCCTGTTCTGTACGCAGCTGATCAGTCTGGAGGAGAGGATGCATCCCCTGGTGTTGTCGGCCCTGGAGGAGGACTCTCAGATGAGCCGACTGTTGGCTTGTCGCTGTCTGTGTTCCATACTCAGACTCACAGGAACCAGTTTGCACCACGAGGCTCTCAATAAGATTTACCCGGGTAAGTCACAGTGTGCACTGTCATTTTGTGTGAATGCAGTTCAGGCTCGATTCAAGTCATTTTTATTTATATCGCACCAAAACTGTTGCCTTAAGGTGTTTTAAATTGTAAGGTAAAGAGCCTGGAAGAAGCCAGTATGGGTGAAATATGTTCTTTCTTTCTAGTACCTGTCAGTACCTGACATTTTTCATTATAAACCTGATGTAGTCAAAAACATTTATTTATTTATTTATTTATTTATTTATTTATTTATTTATTTATTTATTTATTTATTTATTACCACAGAGCTTCTGAAGCGTCTGGATGATAGCAGCGAGGAGGTGCGCGGTGTGGCCCTGCAGGCTGTGGGGCTGTGGTTTTCCAGCCTGACCAAAGACTACAACCCTGCGCTCTGCGGTGCTCATCTGCAGCTTCTCTTTCAGCAGCTGCTCCTGCACCTGGATGACCCTGACAGTTCAGTGCAGGACCAAGTGCTCGGTAAGACTGGGTGGGGTTTAGAGACGAGGACAGAGTGTTGATAGCAGGACGCAAACATGCCCTCAACCTGCTTTTTAAAACAAATAAAAAATATTTAAATTTGACGTTATACTGCTAACGAAATGTGCTGTAGCTCCTTCTGGGTCTGCACTCTTAATCCAAACCATAACTCTTGACGTACAATGACAAACTCTCGTACAGCTTGTTTTTTTTCTTGACATCAACAGTCCCTGATGCTGTGAGAATAGTGCAAGACTGTTACTGTATTCATTGGGATACATTAAGCGCACCGTTCTCAAGTTGCGTGTGCGCTGTTTGGTTTCAGATGATGTGCGACGGATCTTACGATCTTGATTATCTGAGAAATATGATGGTGAGTGTGAGGCAGTGGTGAAAGCAGAGTTTAGGTGTGACGCTCTGCAGATCAGCCCCCTGTGTCCAAAACACTCAGACAGGGATGAGAGGAATTTGGGGTGTCTTCTATCAAACGTTAGACTGTGCTACTGGCAGTCGGCCAGTGTACCCTCTGCTCCCTTTTTCCAAAGCTTACCATTATCCCTCTTTTCCACACAGTTTATCACCAGAAGCAGCATGTGCAATTTCCCCTGTCAAAGTATTTTAAGACCATTAAGAGCTGGGCTTTTCTTGGGCTTCAGGGGTTGCAGATAAAGACCTCCCCACCTAAGATGTTCATTTCACAGGTTAAATATGTGAGCTTTAATGTCTGTATATTAACTCCCTCCTACACGCACAGGAGTGTGTGCGTGTTTGTGTGTGTGGTTTGCCTCTCTGCTCAGGATCTCTCTTCTCAACGCTCCCACGAAATGAAAACCACATTCAGACCACTCTGCCCCTCGCCACCTTTTCACATCTGCCCTCACATCCCACTTAATCCCTTCATCTTTTATCTGTCATTCTCTCTTCCTCCTCCTCGTGCCCTCTGTTGTCCACGGCTGTGTTTTATTTACGTATCAGTGGAAAGTCTGAGCACATTTTTTTCCCTCCTGAACTGTCTAACCAAGCCTCTGCTCCTCTGGACTTGCACTCCCTCCCACTCTCATATGGATGTTAGCTGTCATTGCTTCTGACAGGACGCAGGTGAGTGCTGATGCCTTTGCCAGTGATGAGCGAGAGGGAGGCCTCGCTAGGGGACCTCTCTTTCTTTCTCTCTCTCTGGGTTTAAAAAAGAAGCATTTTCATACTCGCCCAATGCCGCCGAAGCCTCAATACCATGAAGCCTCACACTTAAGAGGACTTTACAAAGACACTGTTTGTTTCTGTGATGGAGACTTACTATATGCACACCCACATTCAGTGTTTTTTCTTTTCTTTTTTTTTATTGAGAGCAGTTTCTGTGTTGTATTTATTTTTTTAAGGATCTCCTTGGTGGGTGGAAAAAATAATGGGATTCCTCTTGGCAAGGCTAGGACGTTCGTTTAGCCGCACTTGTGGAGGTGGAGCATTAGGAAGAGCGCTGGCCTGGATCTTGCTCACTTTCTTTAAAACTGAGAGAAAGATGTCCATGGCCTTGATTCTGTTTGTTTCAGTTTAATCATGAAATGAATAATTGAGGATGTGGTTACTGTATCAACTTATCCAGGACACGAAACAGTTGCGTATCTCACACAATGGCAACAAATCCCATGAAAAGTCCCACATCACTGTTGGGTTTATTCTGCTAGCAGTTAGTACCTGCATAGCCAAAGCCTGTTAAGTCTTTACTCCGTGTCTTAGATCTCTGTGTGATAGATGAGTCACACTGGGTGAAGTGTTCCTACATTTTCCTTGGCCATGAGACTCTGATGCAGCACTCACAACTACCAAAAAAGACTGTTTGAATGAAATTTATAAACAACTGCTGGTCTTTTCAATGTATAAAAAAAGCATCAGCCCTCTTTAACATTATTGGCTGATTTTAGGTCAACATACTGTGACAGACAATAGATTTTTCTTTTAATTGATATTTAAAAGTTTAAATATCTAGTTTAGTTATTTCAGCTGAAACCAGTGACTCTCACACTGGGGTCATCCATCGTTGATGCCAAAAAGTACAGTGATAGTTTTGTTTCATTGTGTGGGTTTTGTTTTTTTTTTCAATTCAAGTATTCATTTACCACATTGGCACAGTATTAGGGATCATTTTCATGCTGAAAAAGGAAGCTGTAGCCAATCACGTTTTCTATACATGATGGGTCAAAATCCGATTGTACAAACGCATAATTCCAGTTTTTCCGATGGTTCACCCAAAGGTCCAGAGGCACCACTCAGGTCCTGTGTCAGGTCTGTGCTGGATATTTTTTAAGACTTATTACATCTGCTTTTGTCCCCCACTTGTCCAGTTTCCTCAAATTTATTAAGGACACAATGCACACCAGTGCCGAAATCTAGGGAGTTTTAGGCTAATAGCGCTTTGTAAAAACACCTTGTTGATGCAAAAATGCTTTTTGGCAAACTGCATTATCGTTGGTATTTTTCATGTATTCAACTAAAGAAATGGTAACAAATTATCTGTTTTGCAGCAGGCTGCCAGTAAAAAAATTCCCTTAAGATACAATTTAAAATTGTGTGTTATTTATAGACACAACACTGGCTCCTTGGAAGCAAAATTTGAAGAAATGAGGGGTGGCGCAGGACTTTTGCACATTGCTGTTATAAATGGAAAAAATGAGGGACATTTACACAAACAAAATAAACATATTCCACCTTCACCCATGTTATCTTTTCAATCCAGATTTATTTTCTGATACAATTGTGTAAAATTGTGTCACGTGTGTCTGAAGCATTTAGGCTGAAAGGGTTTGGAATACCAATGGTTTGAATGGTACCTAAATGATGTTACAGTTTTTGGAAATTTCTCAAATTTCCAAGAGGCTCCAAAGTGTTTTAGAAGTGCTGAAATAAATGACACAAGAGCATTAGAACGTATTCTTTTCAGCAGATGTGCCTCAAGCAGTTTAAGTATATGGTTGTGAGTCGGGCTCTTCAAACTGTGCTCAGAGACTCTTTGTGGAATACACGACCTCGCGTCTCGCTGAGTGATCTATATCTGACAGCACCCATAACCAGCCCATATCCTGGTGGAAGCATTCCTCCCTCTCATGCATGGCTCTGTTTGAAGCTTTCTTTCTCCCACCCTCTGTTTTTCCCTCTATCTCTCTCTACTTCTTCCTTTAATAGCTGATCCCATTCTTACGCTTCTTGTATTTCAAACGCATATCTGCGAATTGTCTTGATGTCTGCAGCATGCCCTGACAGAATGATGGACAACACTCCCATCCCTCCTTCTGTCACTGCTGGCACGGGCGTAACTTGCTTCTCACAAGCCATCATTGTTCTCTTTTAATTCAAAGTCCCGCCTCTCCCCACCACATCCATCCCAACTGAGTACAGGACACACAAAAGCTAAGAATCCCCTCAATCCCCTTGAAGAACAAAGGTGGGTATCAAATGATTAGCTTACATGCAATAACTCATCCAGAGTGATATTCTGTCACCACTGAAACAGCGCTTTTGCATTGTTGTTTGTGGAGTGTTTACCCACTGGGACAGCAATAGAAGTAATTCAATATACCTGGAAAATCAGCACAGCCTGTGGGAGCAATGGAGGAGAGGATTTTAACAGTGACTTATCGCCTCCTGGTGGATTTTTTTTTTTTTCTTTAAGGATCTGCACACTTGGCGTCTATAATATAGTTGATCGCTGCCACCTGCTGGTGTGCTCAGTCCTTTAAGCGAATAAGAATGTTCAAAAAAGCTGTCATGGAGGTCTGTATTATCTCCAAAAGGGTCATTTGATTTACAGTCAGCAAAAAACACACAATCAACAAGCAAAATGCAATAAATAGCGTGCTATTCACAAGACTAATGGCAAACTTCTCTGAGAAAGGGTGGCTAGAGTCATCCAGGATAGGCTGGGCCTGTCCTTACCTTGTACAGGTTATGAAGATGATTCAGGGTCACACCTGCAATTTTGCTACACTGTTGCTGTTTTTTTTTTTTGGGGGGGGGGGGGGGGTTAGGTTTAGTGAGCGTTCTAGCTGATAAAAGAGAACATGA